>NC_060140.1:228360370-229610370 GCF_021461385.2 Schistocerca piceifrons | reverse complement strand
AAAGCTGCAACTTCTCTGGATACTGGAGCATCATCCGCGAAAAGCCGCCTGGGACTCCCGACACTTAGGGAAATAACGGAAAACCTAAATCAGGATGGCCGTATCCGCATATGAACCGTCATCCTCCCGAAAGCGAGTCCATCGTGCTGACCACTGCGCTACCTCACCAGGTATAAGAATGTACAATACAGAAGTGAGTACTGGCACAGACCGCTATGTCTTACGGACAAAATAAACGGCAAATGTGGTCAACCAGTACAATGGAATGTGGGAACATTTATACCGGTTGGTTATGATTAAAGTGCAGCTACTTACAAGAAGTCCAGAGCGGACTGTAATTATCGGATGGCAGTGCAACTTCGTAGATGCGATAATGCATTATTTTTTTTTTTTTACGCTGGAAAACAAATTAGTTCCTGCTTCGGCCTCTAGGTGCAAATCAGGCGCTGATAAAAAAGCAAGAACGACGTGATAAAAAAGAAAGAACGACGTATAGAAATGTTTCCATATGTAATGGATTAGGAATGGGAATCTGAACAGCATGATCCTTTATACTAGCCTTCAGATCAGGCAAAGACTGAACATGTCTCTGGTAAATGCGTTCTCCAGAGCCAAAAGTTACATGGATTCACATCAGGCGATCTTGCAGGCCATGGATGTGGAAAACCTACACGTTCGTGGAAGGTTGCATTAAGCAGATCTTTCACTGGGCGAGCGACATGGGGGGTTGCCCCATCTTGCACGAAAACAGTGGTTCCCACACAGTTGCGCTCTTCAAAAGCGGGAATGACATGCTGTACAAGGTGGTCTCGAAAAAGTAGAGACGTCAAAATACACCTGACAGGCACTCTGTGTATTCTCCTCAAAAAAAGAATGAACTGAAAATAAAGGTGCTTATGAATCTACGCCACGCAGTCGCATATGGCGAGTGCAATGGCTCTTCGGGCAGAACACTCGGTGTAACAGTACCCCATATTCGGTAGTTCTGTGTCTTTATAGCATCCTGTAGTGTAAAATGAGCCTCGTCATTCCAAGGAATATTGCGTGGCAACATGTCATCAACTTCAATCCTTACCAAAAACCGAAGAGCAGGTACAGAATGTTGCTGCAGATCATGAGGTTTCAGTCGTTGAACCATCTGTATCTTGAACGGGTACTACCGTGGTGTAATATAGACCGCAAAACTTCGATACCGTCGACGACGGCTGAACTGCGCAGTCATCAGCGCCCGTACAAAGTCCCAGTTTTCACACAGTCTAATCTTTTAACACTGTCACGGATGATGCTGAAATGGTGAGGACAACACAAACACCCGGTACCCGGGCAAAGAAAACCCCAACCCAGCTGGGAACAGAACCCGGGACCCCGTGCTCCAGAGGCAGCAACGCTAGCCACTAGACCACGAGCTGCAGACGAACCTCGACGGTGCTCCTGCTGTCATAGGAAATTGCACGCCAGACCGTAACCCTGGATGCAGGTCCAGTGTGTCTAGCACGCAGACAGGTTGGTTGCAGGACCTCAATGGGCTGCCTCCTAACGAACACGCGGTCATCACTGGCCCGAGGCACAACCAGCTTTCATCAGAAAACACAACAGACCTCCAGCCTGCCCTCCAGTAAGCTCTCGCTTGACACCACTGAAGTCGCAAATGACGGTGGTTTGATATTAGTGGAAAGTACGCCACAGGGCGTCTGGCCCGGAGCTCTCTCTGAAGTAATCGATTTGTAACAGTTGGTTGTGTCACTGTGGTGCCAACTGGTGCTCAGATTGCTGCTGCAGATGCAATATGATGCACCAGAGCCCTACGCCGAACGCAATAGCCTTCCCTCTCGGCCGGCCGGTGTGGCCGACCGGTTCTAGGCGCTTCAGTATGGAACCGCGCGACCGCTACGGTCGCAGATTCGAATCCCGCCTCGGGCATGGATGTGTGTGGTGTCCTTAGGTTAGTTGGATTAAGTAGTTCTAAGTTCTAGGGGACTGATGACCTCAGAAGTTAAGTCCCATAGTGCTCAGACCCATTTGAACCATTTTTTTTCTTCCCTCTCGGTTGTGCCACATGGCCGTCTGAAGCCCGTACATTCTCGTGACCATCGCTGTCAGTAATCATGTGCAGTGGCTACGTTCCCGCCAAATCTTTCTGCAGAATGGCAGAAGGAACATCCAGCTTCTCGTAGCCCTATTATACCATCTTGTTCAAACTCAGTGAGGTGTTGATAAATGGCGACATTCTTCTTAAAATCATTCTTGACTAACATCCAGTCCGCAGCTCGTGGTCTTGCGGTAGCCTTCTCGCTTCCCGCTCACTGGGTCCCGGGTTCGATTCCCGGCGGGGTCAGGGATTTTCTCTGCTTCGTGATGACTGGGTGTTATGTGTTCTTCATCATCATTTCATCATCATTGGACTCGCAAGTTGCCGAAGTGGCGTCAACTAAAAAGGACTTGCAATACGGCGGCCGAACTTCCCCGCAAGGGGCCTCCCGGCCAACAATGCCATACGATCATTTCACTAACATCCTCGTTAATTTCAGTCTAAAGGTATCTAACGCTCAGGACCGTAACAGCGTGTATTTAAAGCAAACCTGATTCGCATCCTTATAGTGGCTCTACTAACGCCACTCTTATGCGACTGGGGTGAAATTTTAATACAAATCACCCTTCAGTTGTAGAAACACACCTACGAACTTTCGTTTATGTGGCACATTTCCTTGGTATAGCGATTTTTTTTCCGTCATCTGTACCTCTGACGTCAGTCTACTGTAAAACTTTTGAATATGTTTTATGTTCGCGTGTTATGACATTTCTGTAGAACGAAAATCTCTGCAGGAATGAACACGTCTCCGAAAACGATAGTGTGATATCCAGCACCCTCTTTTAGTCCACGACACCCAGAAAGCAGCTGTGGCCGAGCGGTTCTAGCCGCTTCAGTCCGGAACCACGCGGCTGCTACGGTCGCAGGTTCGAATCCTGCCTCGGGCATGGATGTGTGTGATGTCCTTAGGTTAGTTTGGTTTAAGTAGCTCTAAGTCTAGGGGACTGATGACCTCAGATGTTAACTCCCATAGTGCTTAGAGCCATTTGAACCCAGAAAGCAGCAGGTATCGGCTCCCCAGCCTTGACTTCAGGAAGGTGTACGACACAGTTCCACACTGCCATCTAATGAGCAATATATATGCGTGCGGAATGTATGATCTGCTGTGTGTCTGGACTGAAGAGGTTCTAGCAAAGAGAATAAAGCATGTCACTCTCAAGGGAGTGAAATCTTCAGGCGTAATAGAAACTTCGGGCGTGCCCTGAAGGAGCTTTATAGGACTGTTACTTTTTACAACATATGTAAATGACATGGCGGATTTCCATGAGGCTTTCCGCGGATGATGCTGTTGTGTATAGCTGTGCTAGAAAAGTGTAGCGAAATACAGATAGGCGTGCAAAGGATCGACACACTGTGCAGTGATCATCAACTGAGACTTGTCATAAGCGAATGTACGGCATACAATAAGCAGAAAACAGTCACACTTATAAAATACCTAGGAGAATGCATACGGAGCGATTTAAAGTGGAACTACTAAGTTTTTCATGTCTGGATGATGTTGCTGACTCCACAACCGATGTTCAAATAATGAAAAGCCGCTCCAGTTTTTTAGAACTTTTCTAAGTTCATACGACCAATTTCTGCCTTTATACCTGTGTTGGGCCATTATCAAGTGCATTTGACACTGCCACAAGTTAATAATGGCTCTAATCACTATGGGACTTAACATCTGAGGTCATCAGTCCCCTAGACTTAGAACTATTGAAACCTAACTAAGATAAGGACATCACACACATTCATGCCCGAAGCAGGATTCGAACCTGCGACCGAAGCAGCAGCGCGGTTCCGGACTGAGGCGCCTAGAACCACTCGGCCAGGTTCTGTGGTAGTGGTGGTACATAAACGTTGTCTTTAATTAGACAGTAAGAAGTCAGAGGGTGTCAAATACGATGACCGTGGAGCCCAGCTGAGACATGCTAAGTCGCCATCTCCTTGACGACCAATCCAACGGTTCGGTAGAGTTTCATTCAGATATTCACGCACTTGGCGACTCCAATGAGGGGGTGCCCCGTCGTTTTGAAAAATGAAGTCTTCGTGCAGCCTCGGAACCAACAAGTTTTGTAAAACAGCGAGATACTGCTGACCGTTAACCGTGTTTCCATCAAACAAGAATGGACCGTAAACAGATGATCGGGATATCGCACAAAACACATTGATAAATGGTTCAAATGGCTCTGACCACTATGGGAGTTAACATCTGAGGTCATCAGTCCCCTAGAACTTAGAACTACTTAAAACTAACTAACCTAAGGACATCACACACATCCATGCCCGAGGCAAGATTCGAACCTGCGACCGTAGCGGTCGCACAGCTCCAGACTGAAGCGCCTAGAACAGCTCGGCCACAACGGCCGGCAAAACACATTGACTTTGGGTGAATCTCGTTGATGTTCAATCGCTGCATGTGGGTTCTGTAGGCCCCAAATTCGAACATTGTGTTTGTTTACCTGACCACTAATATGGAAAGTCGCTTCATCACTGAGCACCATGCGTTGTGTGAAAGTGTTATCATCGTCAATAGCATCAAGAATCTCGTTACAAAATGCCAAACGTTTGCGTTTGTCATCAGGGCACAAAGCTTGTAACAGCTCAAAGCGCGCCAAATAGTTGTTGTAGGCAGTTGTAACTCCCAACTGACACGACGAGTTGGTTTTGAAGGACTACGTTTGAGAGAAGTTTCAATTCGTGCAACATTTTCTTCAGGAACACGAGGGCGGCCAGGACTCTTTCCTTTACATACACATCCTGTATCTAGAAATTGTCGATACCATTTGCGAATGTTCCATCCATTCGGAGGATCAGTTTGGTACCTCAACCTGCAATATCTTTGCACTGTAATCACGGAATTGCACTTCGCATATTCGAGAACACAAAATGATTTCTGCTGCGGAGTAGCCATTTCAAACATGTGAGGGTTACCAAACAAAACAGAAGACAACTGACATCTAGCAGCTATTAATATAAACTAGACTATGTATTCGTTTCTCCAATAGCCGAGCCGAGGCGCAGCGATCGATAGTTTGGACAAAATAATTCATCGTATTACGTATATATTTTTTAAAACACCCTGTACTTAACTCTTGTAGTTCTGGTTTCAAATCTCACTGGACGTTTGCTTTCTCTGTCCGCACTAGTCGTGCTCAAGTGGTATCAGTATTCGCTACGAAAAATTACGAAGTTCCTCGTGTTCTGTAGTGAAACATAGGCGCAGAAAACCGTTAAAAGGCAGCAAAAGCAGGTTCAGATTATTAAGTAACACTAGACGGATACCATTACAAACATGAATCTAATACACGGTCCATTCACATTAATGTGAGCATGGCCTATGAACGACATCAACGTGCAACATTCACTGACAGACAGCAGGTGGCAGCACTAGCAGTGGAGGATATAAAGCGTGTAAGGGTTGAGGGTGGGTGGGGAGCGGGCAGTAAACACTGCAGCCGCTGACGTAACGCAGAAACTGAGCGAGATGCCGCTGACGTGATGCGGAAACTGAGCGAGATATCTGACGTCCAAAACGGCATGATCTTCGGCATTTGGGCAAAAGTTGGAAGCGTTTCCGAAATGGCTAGCTTTGCAAACAGTTCGCGTGCCGCCGTGGTTAAAGTATACCATGCGTGAGAATGGCCAATCACCACTACCACCACCACCACCACCACCACCACCACCACCACCACCACCGTTCAGGTTATTCCACGCACCCTTACTGCGAAATCTGGTGATTCGAGCTGTTGTGCTGCCATTCATGAACAGCATTCCAGGGGGTGTTTTCCAATGAGATAACGTTCGCGCGTGTAGAGCTGTTATAACCCAAAATGCTGTACAGAGTGTCGACATGACCTGCTCGATCACCAGACCTGTCTACAATCGAGTACATATAGGACATTATCGGACGACAACTCCAGCGTCATCCACAAACAGAATTAACCGTCCTACTATTGACGGACTTGATGCAACAGGCATGGAACTGCATCCACAAACTGACATCCGGCACCTCTACAACACCAAGCATGCACGTTTGCATGCTTGCATTCAACATTCTGGCGGTTACACCGGTTATTAATATACCAGCATTTCCTATTTGCAATGGCTTATCTCGCACTTATATTAACCTTATATTATTGCAATGTTAATCAGTTAAATATGTCACTAACACAAATGTATTCCCATAAGTCATTACTCTACATTAATTACACTACTGGCCATTAAAATTGCTACACCAAGAAGAAATGCAGTTGATAAAGGGGTAGTCATTGTACAAATATATTATACTAGCAATGGCATGTGATTACATTTTCACGCAATTTGGGTGCATAGATCCTGAGAAATCAGTACCCAAAACAACCACCTCTGGCCGTACTAACGACCTTGATACGCCTAGGCATTGAGTCAAACAGAGCTTAGACGGCGTGTACATGTACAGCTGCCCATGCAGCTTCAACACGATACCACAGTTCATCAAGAGTAGTGACTGGCGTATTGTGACGAACCAGTTGCTCGGCCGCCATTGACCAGACGTTTTCAATTGGTGAGAGATCTGGAGAATGTGCTGGCCAGGGCAGCAGTCGAACATTTTCTGTATCCAGAAAGGTCCGTACAGGACCTGCAACAAGCGGTCGTGCATTATCCTGCTGAAATGTACGGTTTCGCAGAGATGGAATGAAGGGTAGAGCCACGGGTCGTAACACATCTGAAATGTAACGTCCACTGTTCAAAGTGCCGTCAATGCGAACAAGAGGTGACCGAGACGTGTAACCAATGGCAGGGTGATACGCCAGTATGGCGATGACGAATACACGCTTCCAACGTGCATTCACCGCGATGTCGCCAAACACGGATGCGACCATCATGATGCTGGATTCATCCGAAAAAATGACGTTTTGCCATCGTGCACCCAGGTTCGTCGTTGAGTACACCATCGCATGCGCTCCTGTCTGTGATGCAGTGTCAAGGGTAACCGCAGCCATGGTCTCCCAGCTGATAATCCATGCTGCTGCAAACGTCGTCGAACTGTTCGTGCAGATGGTTGTTGTCTTGCAAACGTCCCCATCTGTTGACTCAGGGATCGAGACGTGGCTGCACGATCCGTTACAGCCGTGCGGATAAGATGCCTGTCATCTCGACTGCTAGTGATACGAGGCCGTTGGGATCCAGCACGGCGTTCCGTATTAACCTCCTGGACCCATCGATTCCATATTCTATTAACAGTCATTGGATCTCGAGCAACGCGAGCAGCAATGTCGCGATACGATAAACCGTAATCGCGATAGGATACAATCCGACCTTTATCAAAGTCGTAAACGTGGAGGAGGAGGAGGAGATTAGTGTTTAACGTCCCGTCGACAACGAGGTCATTAGAGACGGAGCGCAAGCTCAAGCTCGGGTGAGGGAAGGATGGGGAAGGAAATCGGCCGTGCCCTTTCAAAGGAACCATCCCGGCATTTGCCTGAAGCGATTTAGGGAAATCACGGAAAACCTAAATCAGGATGGCCGGAGACGGGATTGAACCGTCGTCCTCCCGAATGCGAGTCCAGTGTGCTAAACCATTGCGCCACCTCGCTCGGTGTCGTAAACGTGATGGTACGCATTTCTCCTCCTTACACGAGGCATCACAACAACGTTTCACCAGACAACGCCGGTCAACTGCTGTTTGTGTATGAGAAATCGGTTGGAAACTTTCCTCATGTCAGCACGTTGTACGTGTCGCCACCGGCGCCAACCTTGTGTGAATGCTCTGAAAAGCTAATCATTTGCATATCACAGCGTCTTCTTCCTGTCGGTTAAATTTCGCGTCTGTAGCACGTCATCTTCGTGGTGTAGCAATTTTAATGGCCAGTAGTGTATTTGTTGGGTTGTGATTTTTTTTCCGGGAAGTGTAGTTCTGTGAGTCTGTTCGACGACCGTTCATGAGGTGAACGAAGTATAACAATATGGAACACGCACGGCAAGGTGTCAGTGGCAGCGGGAGTGGTGGGACGGGATGCTGGCCGCGGACCGTGGCTGGCACGCAGCCTGGAGGCGGTGTTTGTTTTAGGAGCCACGGAAGGGCCGCCAACACTCCGGCCCTTGTGCTCCGCCCTCAACGCCCCCACTGTGTCCCGAGAAACGGATCCACCCGCTGCGCCGCGCCGTCCGGGAAACCGGAGGGCCCCCACACCGACTGTCTCTACGCATTTACACACACTTGCCGCCTGCAGCTCTTCGGGAGTTTCCGTGCTTTTCATCCACCCATTCTTCACTGTCTTTCGCAGATCACTCCGTGAGGCAGAACGTTCTGGGGTGTGCAACGTCAAAATGTAGACCATCGGAAGAAGTTGTTGGCACACTCAACAATTGTGAAGGCTCATCTGTATTACTAAACGACTAACCCGGTACGTGCACCATCCCAGCAGCAGGTCGCCTATCCAGCTAGAGTGATGGGATACCAGTTCGATTTTACACAGAGTACGCGAAGAAACTTGCCCCCCTTTTTGCAGCGGTATACCGTAGGTCTATAGAAGAGCGTAGCGTTCCAAAGGATTGGAAAAGTGCACAGGTCATTCCTGTTTTCAAGAAGGGACGTCGAACAGATGTGCAGAACTATAGGCCTATATCTCTAATGTCGATCAGTTGTAGAATTTTGGAACACGTATTATGTTCGAGCATAATGACTTTTCTGGAGACTAGAAATCTACTCTGTAGGAATCAGCATGGGTTTTGAAAAAGAAGATCGTGTGAAACCCAGCTCGCGCTATTCGTTCACGAGACTCAGAAGGCCATAGACACGGGTTCCCAGGTACATGCCGTGTTTCTTGACTTCCTCAAGGCGTTCGATACAGTTCCCCACAGTCGTTTAATGAACAGAGTAAGACCATATGGGCTATCAGACAAGTTGTGTGATTGGACTGAAGAGTTCCTAGATAACAGAACGCAGCATGTCATTCTCAATGGATAGAAGTCTTCCGAAGTAAGAGTGATTTCAGGTGTGCCGCAGGGGAGTGTCGTAGGACCGTTGCTATTCACAATATACATAAACGACCTTGTGGAAAACATCGGAAGTTCCCTGAGGCTTTTTGTGGATGATGCTGTGGTGTATCGAGAGGTTGTAACAATGGAAAATTGTACTGAAATGCAAGAGGATCTGCAGCGAATTGACGCATGGTGCAGGGAATGGCAATTGAATCTCAATGTAGACAAGTGTAATGTGCTGCGAATACATAGAAAGATAGATCCCTTATCATTTAGCTACAGTATAGCAGGTCAGCAACTGGAAGCAGTTAATTCCATAAATTATCTGGGAGTAGGCATTAGGAGTGATTTAAAATGTAGTGATCAGATAAAGTTGATCGTCGGTAAAGCAGATGCCAGACTGAGATTTATTGGAAGAATCCTAAGGGAATGCAATCCGAAAACAAAGTAAGTAGGTTACAGTACACTTGTTCGCCCACTGCTTGAATATTGCTCACCAGTGTCGGATCCGTACCAGATAGGGTTGATAGAAGAGATAGAGAAGATCCAACGGAGAACAGCGCGCTTCGTTACAGGATTATTTAATAATCGCGAAAGCGTTACGGAGATAATAAATAATCTCCAGTGGAAGACTCTGCAGGAGAGACGCTCAGTAGCTTGGTACGGGCTTTTGTTGAAGTTTCGAGAACATACCTTCACCGAGGAGTCAAGCAGTATATTGCTCCCTCCTACGTAAGGTATATCTCGCGAGGAGACCATGAGGATAAAATCAGAGAGATTAGAGCCCACACAGAGGCATACCGACAATATTTCTTTCCACGAACAATAGGAGACTGGAATAGAAGGGAGAACCGAGGTACTCAAAGTACCCTCCGCCACACACCGTCAGGTGGGTTGCGGAGTATGGATACAGATGTAGAGTGACCAACTCTCCCGTATTTCCCACGATCTGCCGTATTTTAGTAATATTTTATTAATCCTCCTGGCTCCCTTATTAACCGCCGGTTTCTCCCGTACATTCCGTCAATAATCGCTGTCGATAGTTGACGTTCACTCATCGACAACATCAGACAGTCTGCGGAAGTTTGTTTCACATACAACTTTAAACCCATATCTACGTGCGGTAACTGCTTCTGGATATCTGATAACGGATAAATTCCGTAACGTGTGATATGAGCAGTAAAGTCATTCCTTGCCTGATGTTTGACTTTTAACATTGCGACCCAGTCAGCCTGAATGGAGAGCTACTGATTGTTTTAATTTCAAGTTCGTTGTCAGATAACAAATGACAAAAGAAATATTTTTCCGTGTGATATAATTGCAATTTTCCTTTAGTTGTACCGTGTCACCTTGCTTCTTGTCATATTTCATGATTCTAGGCTAACTGTAAGTACCCTAAAGGTTTTTATAACTTAGTTTGTATCAAAATACGTGACGTAAATGGCCGTAGCTTTTGGCTGCATTGACTTATAAGCTTACATTTATTAAACCGCCAAGCGCTTACAGGCCTCTTCTACGTGACATAAATTTCAACGTGGTACGTCTATCTGTCCCTGAGAAAAATGGGTCTTAACAGATGGACGATCAGACAGACAGACACAAATATCAAAAAAAATTTCATGTAATATAATCACAAATTTATAGTTTCCAAATTTTTTCCTATGTGACATAAATTTCAACGTTATACGTCTACCCGTTTCTCAGAAAAAGGGGTCTTAACAGATACAGTCAGATAAGGACCAAAAATTTTTTCTCGTGTGACATAATTACAAATTTACAGTTTTCGGATTATTTTATTTTGTTGCACCGTGAAACTGACCAACGAGAAATGCCGTATAAGTTTTGATGAGTGAGTTTGCGAGTGTTAAAATACGAGATATGAATGACCCTATCTTTTGACTGCATTTACTTAGAAGCATCAATATTTTACAACACAAGGGACCATAGATTTCAGTTTGGGATGTAAATTTCAACTCGATGTCTACCCGTTGCTGGAAAAAAACAGTTTTTAACAGACAGACAGACAGACAACAATGTGATCCTCTAAGGGTTCCGTTTTTACCGATTGAGGCAGGGAGGTCGGAAAAAAATGACAGTAATTTTCAAACATTTATTGCAGCGCTACCACAACTGGGAGGGAATGAGAAGCAAATCGGTTTACATTAATATATTGTATAATCTCCGAAGGTAGTCGCTAACGCACACCCGTGCGGTGGCGTCCCCGACTCCAAGTGAGCCGGTTCGAAAGCTCACGGGGAAAAAGATTTGTGGAGGCGTAAGGCTCCAGATCACCAGATCTTGCGCCAATGTCTTGGTTTAAATTCCAAAGCTCTCCACGGTCTCTCACTGGACGTGGGTGTGTACGTGACTCATTTGATGGAGACCCGTCCGTCGGATGTGAACGTTTATCTGTGCTTCTCCATTGTTTCTTTGTCAGCACTAAGTTTCACCCACTCCCTTCTATCATTCTAATATAACACAACACAATACCACTCTATGTACATCTCCATCACAGTCATCTACACTCACCAGATACAACTAAGATGTAACCCTCATACAAAGCGATATTAAGGGGCTACTGTGCGCTGAATAAGAAAACCCTTGCCGATAAGGCGGCTGAACCTTCCCTCGCAGCTTTCAGGTAACGATACTGAACTCCTCTTTCTTTATCACTGAAGGTCCCCTCGACAATTACATCATTAAAGACGGAAGCTGTGCTTGGATGGGGAAAGTAAATCGGCCGTGTACACTTCAAAAGAACTATCCCAGAGTATGCCTTATGAGGTATAGGGAAAGCAACGAAAATACCTAAATCTATACAACCGTTGTCTTCGGAGATCTGAGCACTATGGGACTCAACTGCTGAGGTCATTAGTCCCCTAGAACTTAGAACTAGTTAAACCTAACTAACCTAAGGACATCACAAACATCCATGCTCGAGGCAGGATTCGAACCTGCGACGTGGCGGTCTTGCGGTTCCAGACTGCAGCGCTTTTAACCGCACGGCCACTTCAGCCGGCACCGTTGTCTTCCCCAATGCCAATTCGCTGTCACACCAGTGCGCCAGATACTAGATCGGCGCTCACTTATTCCGCAAGCCACTGAGAGATGGCACCACCGGCGCGTATCGAGGTAATGTTTAGTTAGTAGCATCTTTGGAAAGAACGCACACCAAGTTTCAGCCATATTGGTCTATTTGTTTGTGTTTGGCATTCGTGTGAATCAAGGAAGTCGAGTGATTGTCAAAAAATGGACGAAGAAGAATTTCGTGTGGTGATTAAACATTACTTTATGAAAGGCAAAACGCCTCAGGGGACTAAAGAGAGGCTTGATAAACATTACGGTGACTCTTCACCTTCGATTAGAACAGTTTATAAGTGGTTCCAAAATTTTCGGTGTGGCCATAAGGGCACAAGTGATGCTGAACGTTCTGGACGCCCTGTGGAGGTTACGACTCCAGAAATCATTGATAAAATCCATGATATCGTGATGGATGACAGAAGAGTTAAGGTGAGTGAGATTGCTAGTGCTGTGGGCATCTCGAATGAATGGGTACATAATATTTTGCATAAACATTTGGACATGAGAAAGCTATCCGCAAGATGGGTTCCGCGATTTCTCACGCTTGACCAAAAACGGAATCGTGTGAAGTGTTGCAAGGATGGTTTGCATCTGTTCAGGAAGAATCCGCAGGACTTAAAGCGTCGTTTCGTCACTGTGGATGAAACATGGATACATTACTATACTCCTGAGACCAAACAACAATCTAAACAATGGGTTACCAAGGGAGAATCTGCACCAAAAAAGGCGAAGACCATTCCTTCGACCAGAAAGGTTATGGCGACTGTCTTTTGGGATTCGCAAGGGAAAATCCTCATCGACTATCTGGAAAAGGGTAAAGCTATTACAGGTGCACATTATTAATCGTTATTGGACCGTTTGAAAACCGAGCTGCAAGAAAAACGCCGGCGATTGGACCGCAAAAAAATCCTTTTCTATCACGACAGTGCACCAGCACACACCTCAGCAGCTGTGGTCGCAAAATTAATGGAAATAGGATTCCAACTCGTTTCACATCCCCCCTATTCTCTAGACTTGGTTCCCTCGGACTACTATTTGTTCCCCAATTTGAAGAAATGGCTGGCAGGACAAAGATTTTATTCAAACGAGGATGTGATTGCAGCAACTAATAGCTATTTTGCATACTTGGACGATTCCTATTGTTCGGAAGGGATCAACAAATTGGAACAGCCTTGGACGAAGTGTATAAGTCTAAAAGGAGACTATGTCGAAAAATAAAAAAAAGTTTTATCCCAAACACGTAAGCATTTTTTATTTTTGCACGACTTTTCAAACGCCCCTCGTACAATGCGTGGCACAGGTCCCCTGTGTTAGTACATGGGGTGTTCAGTAACTAATGCAACAATTTTTTTCTGAAAGCAGGTAGGTTTTATTTAGGATTCCAATACACCATATTATTCCCCACTCCTGTGGCTACAAAACCCTATTTTTCTGCACAATCTCCGTTCAGTGCGTCGCCTTACACCACCTTTCTGGGAGGGCCTGTATACACGCTTGGTAACACTCCACTCACGTCGGAGCCAAAGTCTTGCTGCATCAATAACCTCCCCATCACCCACGTACGCCTTATCGAGCAGCGCATCCTTCATGAAGGACGCCTCCCCCAACCGCTCACCGTGCTTTTATTCGCAGCCAGATCTCGGTAGACACTGTATAAGCACCTATGAACATCTGCGATGCTCTGGCTTTCCGCCAAAAAGAAGCTCAGTGCCACCCTTCTGCTTGGAACGCACCTCAGTTACAGACGCCATTTTGATGGCTGCGTATGACGCCACCGCCTATTGGAAGTTCATGAATCTTTGGGGGTGTCCCACAACAAATTCCGCAATTTTTCAACCGTTTGGCCGAGAAGAAAATGTGTTGTATTACTTATTGAAAGTTCCTCTTATTAGCGGTTTTCTGTTCAGCCCCATTCACGTAATGAGAGAGAAAAAAATGATTGTATGTCTTAGTGTAAATGCTGTGGTCTCCAGTCCGAAGACTGCTTTGATTCAGCTCTCCATGATAATCTATCACGTTCAAGCCTGTTGTTCTCTGCGTAACTACAGTAACCTACGTCAGTTTCAACCTGCTTATTGCATTCAAACCTTGGTCTCCTCCTGCAATTTTTACCCCCCGCATTTCCATCACCAGCCTGCGAATACATTCATGCATCAGTACGTGTACTGTCAACCAACCCTCAATCAAGTTGTGCATAAATTTCTTTTTTCTTCCAGTTCAATTCAGTATTTCCTCACTTGCTATTCGATATAGCCAACTAATCTCCAACAGCCTTCTTTACTACTACACTTCAAAAGGTTCTATCTTCTTCTTACGATACTGCAGTGTGTCATCAAGAAGAACGATGCAACATTCCTTCGGACGTGCACAGGCAATGTGGTCACTAGAGCCGTTGTGAAATACGTGAAATCTGTTCACAGTTGCTAATACTATTAACCATCAGCTCTATAAAGGAATGACAATGAAAATCTGCGCCGCACTGGGATTCGAACACGGATTTCCCGCATTATGCGAGCTGTCACCTTAACTACTTTGGCTATCCGTGCACGACTCACTGCCAGACCCAAACTCCCCGTAATTCCCGTACGCGTGAGGATAGCGTAACAAAATGGCTGCACGGTATAGACGGATAAATACGATACTGCAGTGCCTGTGTTGTTAAGTGGAAAGATACAATATTCCCTCAGACGTGCGTATGTGCAATCTTGTATTTATCCACCGATACAGGGCAATGACTGTCAGTTAATATGTCCTCCCCTGTTCAGGAATTGCAGAATGTGTGTACAAGTACAGATTGTCACACAGGAACAACAACATGTGGAAATTTGGGTCTGGCCATGAATCGTGGTCGGAAGGAGGGGGACTAAGTGCGTTGTGGTGCATTTTGTTAGTGTGGGTTGCCTACATCAAGGGCAGGTATGCACTCAGGAGTAAATCTACTGTTCTGCTAAGTGCTTTTCCATGTCAACCTATTGTTCTCTTAAGTGCTTTTCCATGTCGCTGCACTTAACAGAACAATAGGTTTACCCCTGAGTGCATACCTGCCCCTGATGTAGGCAACCCACACTAACAAAATGCACCACAACCCCCTACTCACAGATATCCAAAGTGATAAGGTGATCGCTTGCAGAAAGCAGAAAATTCGGATTCGAGTGCCAGTCCAGCACAAATTTTCACTGTCGTCATCCTCTTATACAGCTGATGGTTGTTCGTATTTGCAACTTTGAATAAATTTCATTTACTTTCTTCTTGTCTGAAGTGCTGTCGTCTACGATTCACTTCTGTAAAAAGCTACAATATAGACAAATGCCCTCAGAAAAGACTTCTTAACTATTAAATATATACTCGATGTTAACAAATTCCCCTTTTTCAGAAATGCTTTTCTTGCTATAAGCAAGTCTGCATTTTACATCCTCTCTACTCCTCCTATCGTCTACTACTTTGTTGCCCAAATAGCAAAACTTACTGCTTTAAGTGCCTCGTTTCCTACTCCGATTCCCTCAATATCCCATGATTTAATTCGAATACGTTTCATTACCCTTGTTTTAATTTTGATGATGATCATCTTATTACCTCTTTTTCGGGACACTTACCATTCTGTCCAGCTGTTTTTCCAAGTCCTTTGCTGTCTCTGACGCAAAAACAATGAACTTGATAAAACTCAAAGCCTTTTATACACCGACGCAAAAAAAATCGTTACACCAAGAACGAATTTTGTCACACGAGCGGAATTTGGTAAGCGTGTTTCTCCATCTGAAAGATCGTGCCTATTTAATTTACACGCCAGTCGCATAACAGTGGCGCTAGTAGCGCCATTATGAGGATGGGAATCAGGTTTGCTTTAAATACACGCTGTTACGGTCGTGAATGTTAGTTACCTTTGGGACTGGGCGTGGTGAGTCGGTGTTAGTGAAGGATGCCCCTAAGGCGACAAAGACGTCATTGTCAACACCTCAATGGGTTTGAACAAGGTCGTGTAATAGGGGTATCAGAAGTTGGACGGTCCTTCTGCGGTAATGCAGAAATACCTGGCGGGAATGAAGCCACTGTACATGACTGCTGACAGGTGTGATCACGAGAATATACAGTCGCAAGAAGACAGGGCTCCGGATGGTCACTTACGGCTCTGGCGCACCGTACTGCATCTCCCGCAGCAATTTGAGCAGCAGCTGGTACTACAGTGACAAAACGAACTGTTACAAATCGGTTATTTCACGGACAGTTCCGAGCGCGTATTTCACGTGTACAAGTAGGGTAAATTTGAACCTCTGTATCTTGGAAAGGGATAGAGATATGAGAAAAAGTTCCAAAGTTGTTCGAGATCGGGATCTTAGGAATGCAGCGAAAAAAATTACAGTTGTTTGCCTTGCATAGCCGTCTTGGAATCCGCGGCTGGGTTTTGGTACCCAAAAAACAAGTTTCTGGGGTGTTTCTCGATAACGGATAAAGACTTTTGAAAACGGGGAGATAGTTCCTCTATATAAATGCCTACAGTATATGCCATTAAAATTTGAGCAATTTGCTGCGATTATTAATTATTTAGATTTTGCCTCATACCCCGGATTCTACGTGTAGATGTAGGGCAAAATTTGAACCTATTTATCTTGGAAACGCATGAAGATATCAAGAAAATTTTCAAAGTTATTCCTTATCGGGATCTTCTCAGGAGTATATCGCAAAAATTTCAGCCATATATATATATATACCCTTGGGGTTTTCCGATGAACTGCTCATGAACTAATGGTGCCTCCGTAAGTCCCATCAAACCCACCACAGGCCACATCAAGGACAAAAAGATCGAACCGATTTGCTCCACTTGCCTAAACAGGAGGAAGTGTGTAATATTCACACTTTAAACCTCTACCGTAGGATAGTGACACTAAGACGATCCTTCAGTTGGATGTACAAATGGTTCCTGTTAGGTACGCATACTGTTGCATGCATACTAACAATACTGTTCCAGATGAGCTGTCCTGTTGTCGATGATTTAAGAGGTGTCGGTCTTCTGATGTTGAAAGCGGCCTGAAATGAAAACGCAATCGCGTATGCGAATACAGGTCATCGCTGAGCTGAGTCCACGTCACGTACTTTTCATTACGACACAGACGTCAAGCGTGGTCGGGAGGCAGTGCCAGCTGGAAGGCTGCCCTTCCAGTGCGCCCTAAGCCGGAACCAGCTGTAGCGGCGGCGCCATGCTCCGCTAAAAACAGCCTCCACGCCTGACCTGACGGCTGCCACTTACGTCTGGCTGAAAGCGCCAGTGCCACCCTATCCTGCCTCACTCAAGAACCAGTCGCTTCTATTGGCCAGGGAGTCCGATAACGCGCGTGGTCCGCAGGCGTATCTACACCTACGGTCTAGCTCCGTAAGCCACTGTCCATTGCTTGGCGGAAGGTACATCGTATCAATGTTATCGATTTTCTTTTCGATCCGTTCCCGTATTGACTGAGGAAAGAAAAAATTGAAAAATAAAAGTCAAATGTTTTGTAACACGATTTCACGAAGAGTAAGTACAATAAATTAGACAAATTTAATGTGCCTCATTTGCTGTATGTGATTTACCCACCAGGGTAGCCGAGAGCACTAACGCGCTGCTTCCTGGACTCGGGTAGGCGCGACTGCCGCGGATCGAATCCGCCAGGCGGATTAACGACGAGCGCCGGTGTGCCGGCCAGCCTGGATGTGGTTTTTAGGCGGTCTTCCACATCCCGCTAGGTGAATACCGGGCTGGTTCCCACGTTCTGCCTCAGTTACACGACTCGCAGACATCTGAACACTCTCGCACTATTCCATTAATTACACTCGACGCATACAGTAGGGGTACACTAATTCCGTCCCGGGGGGTACGAGGTGGCGGCAGGAAGGGCATCCGGCCACCCCTTTCCACTTGCCTTGCCAAATCCGTTCTTAACAATGCCGACACTGCGTCAGCACGGCACATGGCACTAGTGAAAGAAAAGAAAGAATTTGCTGTACGTGATTTCAAGCATCGTTAGAAGGCGCGTCTAATGTCTCTTTAATTTATTTCTCATTTTTGGACAAATCATATTTCAAAACATATGACTGCCTTTTTTATTTTTAAATTCTGACCAGAAAGCGTGAAATATGTTTAAATATTGATCGGTATTCTATTATTATTGCCGGCCGCGATGGCCAAGCGGTTCTAGGCGTTACAGTCTGGAACCGCGCGACCACTTCGGTCGCAGGTTCGAATCCTGCCTCGGGCATGGATGTGTGTGATGTCCTTAGGTTAGTTAGGTTTAAGTAGTTCTAAGTTCTAGGGGCCTGATGACCTCAGATGTTAAGTCCCATGTGCTCAGAGCCATTTGAACCATATTATTATTGTTAAGGATATACAGACGAAGTGAAAGCAAAGAAGTTTCAGTTTATGATGTAATTTGATCTTTAATTTCTTTTTTAAGCATGAACGAAACAATTCCACAATTTCTAGACAAATGTAACATTTTATGCGTGAAACAGCTTTGCCTTGAATAGGCGAGCGTTGTGCCACTTCATTTACATAGCTAGCAGCAGCTGTTCGTGAACTATTTCAATTTTCCCTGAAATCTCATGTTGACACCTCACGCTGCTCAATTTTTACCCTAAGTTTTTTTAACAGCCACGAGTGGTACTTAGTATTTTTTATTTACTGGTTTCGCACTTCAAATGAACAAGATCATCATCCAAGTATACACTGTAAAAGGTGAAAATTGAGATAATACAGAAAACTTACATCGACGTTTATGAAGTACATATTCTATTTCCAGTATGGTGACTTACGTTTAAAGTTGGTTGATAGCACTACAGATTGCGTTTAAAGTTGGCTGACAGCACTAAAGATTAAACTGGCTGTACTAAAGAACTTAAACATACGCTTTAAGTAAGTTTAAAGTGCAGTAGTAAATGATGACATTGACAGAGCCTAAGATTAAATTGACTGTACAACATTACTTGTGACGTCTACGGTATAGCGTATTTAACGAAAATTTACAACCACAGAAAACGAAATTTACATTTTAATCGTCTCTTTTATGGACCTGTGTATAGAAGTCTCGTCTCTCTGCTTATCTTTCAAACTATATCTGTAAAAATTAATATATCTTTCAAAATACATTAATAAAGATACATATTTTTAAAAATCTTTACAAATATACATTCAAAATTACCGTTTCTAAAAGTATTTCTGTTAATATAATATGCCACGTATTATATTTTCGTTGCTTCTCCTAACAGAAATATTTTTAAAAACGGTTATTTTGAATGCATATTTGTAAAGACTTTTTAAATGCGTATTTTTAATACAGTATTTTGAAAAATATTGTTATTTCCACAGACGAATTGCGAAATAAAATCAGGTACGTACAGATATGAAATGTCGACATACACACGCCCATAAAAGAGGCGATTAAAATGTAAATTTTGTTTTCTGAAGCTGTAAATTGTCTTTGGATACACTATACTATGGACGTACAAGTACTGTTGTACACTCAATTTAATCATTGGCGCCATTTTAATATTTAGGGCCGTCAGCCAACTTTAAACATAAGTCAACAGACTGTAAATGGAATGTGTACTTTACCTAACGTTTACCTAACGTCAGTGTAAGTGTTCCGTATTATCTCAACTTGTATCTTTTACAGCGTGTATTCTGATGATGCTCTTGTTCATTTGAAGAGCGACACCGGTAAATAAAAAATACTAAGTCCGACTTGTGGCTGTTTTCAAAAACTTAGTTTTAACAATCGCTTCCCCTGCAGGCTATGGTTGCTCCTGATAATTTTTTACTCTGTTTGTCCATTTCGCAAGATTCGTTTGGCTACGAAAATTCAGATAAAAATCCATTTGTAATTTCTATGAATACACGGTTTCATTTCGCTCAAACATTTGACCAAAAATGTCAGGTCACCAAATCCCACTTATCTTTCACAGTCCATACGTACGATACACAATGGTGGTAGCATAATGGTCGCACAGTCATCTTCGTATACAGATTTTCAAAATCTACCCAACAGGATTCCATGCGAATTTCGTCGTCTTCTTCCAAGCATTGCCTTGTAAGTACCGTGAGAATTTCTGTATGGCCTAAACTGATGTGTTATGGACATACCATTGAGTCTCTGAAATCGTTCAACCTCTGTTGTCATGTTTACTTGGTAAGGACTCCAAACACGGGAGCAATATTCTAGAATTGTGTCAGTGGCGTTGAGACACAATTGAAATCGTTAAAACTGAACAAAGCCCCAGAGCCCGATGGAATGCCAATCAGTTTCTATATCCAGTTCGCAGATGATTTAGCCCCTCTGTTAACTCATAATCTATCGTAGATCCCTCGAATAAAAAACTATACTTAACAGTTGGATGTAAACAGAGGTCGCTTTTGTCTACAGGAAGGGTAGAAGTGACCTGTCACACTACCATCCAATATCCTTGACATCCATTTGTTGTCGAATCTCAGAATATATTCTGAGATCGAACACAATGAGGTATCTCGAACAGTATGACCTCCTCCATGCCAACCAGCATGGATTTCGGACACACAGACCATGCTAAACCCAACAGGCACGTTTCTCACATGACAACCTGAAAGCTATGGATCCAGCAGTCAAGTAGCAGTATTTCCCGATTTCCGAAAAGCATTGGACTTAGTACCACACCTACACTTACTGTCAAAACTACAATCATATGGGGTATCAAGCAAAATTTGAGACTAGACTGAGGATTTCTTAATAGGGAGACGCAGAATATTATCTTGGGTCATCGACAGCTATAAAAGTAATTTCGAGTGTATCCCAGGAAAACGTGTTGGATCCCTTGGTGTTCATGTTGTATATTAATGATCTTGCGAACAATATTCATCGTTAACTGAGACTTTTTGCGGATGATACGGTTATCCACAACGAAGCACAATCTGAGTGAAGCTGTACAAATATTCAGTCAGACCTTGATAAGATTTCAAAGTGGTGCAATGATTGGCAGCTTGTGTTAAATGTTCAAAAATGTAAAATTGTACAGTTCACAAAACGATAAAAAATATTTTTTTCTTTCGCTTACGCCATAGTCCTGCAGCGATCGCAGGGTCGGCGTGGTTACAACGGACGTGGTAATGTTAGTGTTAGGGATGGCCAGATGCCCTTCCTGCCACCACCCCGTACCCCCCCCCCCCCAGGACGGAATCAGTGTACCCCAACTGTCTGCATCTAGTGTAAATCGTGAAACGGTACGGACGTGTTTCAAATGTCTGCGACGCGGGCAACTGAGGCGGAACGTGGGAACCAGCCCGGTATTCACCTAGCGGGATGTGGAAAACCGCCTAAAAACCACATCGAGGCTGGCCAGCACACCGGCCCTCGTCGTTAATCCGCCAGGCGGATTCTATCCGGGGCCGGCGCGCCAGCCCGAGTCCAGGAAGCAGCGCGTTAGCGCTCTCGGCTACCCGGGCGAGTACAAAACGATAAAACATATTATCCTACGAAAATAATATTAGTAAGTTACAGTTGGAATCTGTAAACTCATACTAACATTGGGTGTGACACTTTGTAGGGGACTGTGTGCCCGACCGAGACTCGAACTCGGGACCTTTGCCTCAGCGCACACTCCGCTGCAGAGTGAAAATCTCATTCTGGAATCCTTGTAGGGGCATGAAGTAAAACGATCACATATGCTCAGTCGTGGGTAAACCAGGTAGCAGACTTCGGTTTATTGGTAGAATACCATGCAAAGGCCATCAGTCTACAAAGGAGACTGCTTACACATCACTTGTGCAATTCAATCCTAGAATGTTGCTCAAGTGTATGGGACCCGTACCGAACAGGACTAATAGCGGGTATTGAACGTATACAGAGGAGGACAGCGTGAATTGTCACATGTTAGTTTGACCCGCGGAAGAGAATCACTGAGATGTTGAAATAACTGAGCTAGCAGACTTTTGAAGATACACGGAAACTATCCCGAGAAACTCTACTGACAAAACTTAAAGAACCGGATTTAAATGTTGACTCTAGGCACATTCTACAACCCCTTACATATCGCTCCCGTAGGGATCGTGAGGATATGATTAGATTAATTACAGCACGCGCAGAGGCATTTAATCAATCATTTTTCCCGCGCACCTTACGTGAATGGAACAGGAAAAAGGCATAACAACTGGTACAAATGGTTCAAATGGCTCTGAGCACTATGGGACTTAACATCTATGGTCATCAGTCCCCTAGAACTTAGAACTACTTAAACCTAACTAACCTAAGGACATCACACAACACCCAGTCATCACGAGGCAGAGAAAATCCCTGACCCCTCCGGGAATCGAACCCGAGAACCAGGGCGTGGGAAGCGAGAACGCTACCGCACGACCACGAGCTGCGGACAAACTGGTACAGTGGGTCGTACCCTCTGCCATGCACTTCACAGTGGTTCGCAGAGTATAGATGCAGATTTAGATGCAAAATTGGCCTTACTAGCGTCTTGTATGCGATTTGCTTTACAGATGATTGCACTTGCCCATAACTTCCATTTGCCTTCTCAAATACGTATTTTACGAGGTCGTTGAATTTCATGTTGCTTCTCAGCATCACAACTAAACATTTATAGTAAGTGTCATGATTAATATATTCTCCATTAATCTTGTAATCAGACACGGCCGGAATCTTTGTCTTTGCCAGCAAGACTTCCAATCAAAAATGGCTCTTACAAGGGAACCTCCCCATCGCACCCCCCTCAGATTTAGTTATAAGCTGGCACAGTGGATAGGCCTTGAAAAACTGAACACAGATCAATTGAGAAAACAGGAAGAAGTTGTGTGGAACTGTGAAAAAATAAGCAAAATATACAAACTGAGTAGTTCATGGGAAAATATGCAACATCAAGGACATTGGTAACGCAGGAGCGCCGTAGTCTCGTGGTAACGTGAGCAGCTGCGGAACAACAGGTCCTTGGTTCAAGTCTTCCCTCGAGTGAAAAGTTTACTTTCTTTATTTTTACATAGTTATTATCTGTCCGTTCGTTCATTGACATCTCTGTTCACTGTAATAAGTTTAGTGTCTGTGTTTTGCGACCGCACCGCAAAACCGTGCGATTATTAGACGAAAGGACGTGCCTCTCCAATGCGAACCGAAAACATTTGATCGCAAGGTCATAGGTCAACCGATTCCTCCACAGGAAAACACATCTGATATATTCTATACGACACTCGTGACGGCATGTGCGTCACATGACAGGAATATGTTGTCGACCCACCTAACTTGTACACTTGGCGAATGGGTAAAAAGATTCTTCTACCTTGCCCGATTTAGATTTTCTTGTGGATGTGATAATCACTCTCAAAAAAGTGATGAAAACATAAGAGTTTGTCACATAAACTGAAAACAAAAAAATTATATGGGACTTAACATCTGAGGTCATCAGTCCCCTAGAACTTGGAACTACTTGAACCTAACCAACCTAAGGACATCACACACATCCATGCCCGAGGCAGGATTCAACCTGCGACCGTAGCAGTCGCGCGGTTCCAGACTGTAGCGCCTAGAACCGCTCGCCCACAACGTCCGACCCGACTTTCAATCGCTTCAGTGCAAACGATGCGATGACATATTGGCCTCAATTACTCCATTCGGAATCACTAGAACCAAGATTTAATAACTCTCACTGGATCGTTCACTTAGTTACGCTGGCGACCATCAGCACCTGCCCCAGTAAGGTCAGATTAATTGTACTCAAATATCCTCGCTTCAGCAGAGATTAAATGTAATTAAATATCCTCACTTCACCGGAGGAGGAGGAGATTAGTGTTTAACGTCCCGTCGACAACGAGGTCATTAGAGACGGAGCGCAAGCTCGGGTGAGGGAGGGATGGGGAAGGAAATCGGCCGTGCCCTTTCAAAGGAACCATCCCGGCATTTGCCTGAAGCGATTTAGGGAAATCACGGAAAACCTAAATCAGGATGGCCGGAGACGGGATTGAACCGTCGTCCTCCCGAATGCGAGTCCAGTGTCACTTCACCGGGATTAGAGCCTTAGGAAGGAGCGAAACCAGTCGCTCGACTGCACAGCCTCATATGCCAGATTCGCGCAGAGCCCTGTCCCATTAGCGTCTAGCTTCGAAGATTTTACGGGCGCTGTAACAACCACCGCAGGTTTCTTCAAAGTGCGCTTTTAAGTATTTAAGTGTCCCCTCAACCAGGCTGGCGAGTGAGCGTCTAATGGGAGAAGCCGGGACGAGAAGTACAGTAAATATTTGTTCAGGCCGTATACAACACCGGTCCCCGGTCCCCAAAGCACGGCCGGGCGATGACGCCGCTACGAGATCGCGCGCACCTGTTCTGAGCCGGCAGCCACTCCAGTTAAATCTTCTCGATGCTGCAGCGTCCGCTAAAAATACGCCGCGCCTTCCGTCAAACGTGGTTTGTAGGTTTAACGAACAATTAACAGTTATTATTTAAGGCGCAATCTATTTTCGACTCATGATACAGACAGATACAAGTTGTCCATAATTAAAGTTCCAGTTTCAGAGCGCTGTAGAAAGAGAGCCACTGTTCCGAATGACGCCAAATTTGAACAGCATATTATTGACGCAGGGGCAAAAGTCGTGGGGGAAAAAACGAAGATTTAACAGCTGAATTGCAAAACGACGCTACGTTTTGAGTTGCACATTAAAACATCCGTACTGTTCAGTGCGCGTGACTGCGCAAGAGCAGCAATCAACAGTTGTGGCACTGAAACTTCCTGGCAGATTAAAACTGTGTACCGAACCGAGACTCGAACTCGGGACCTTTGCCTTTCACTCCGCTGCAGAGTGAAAATCTCATTCTGGAAACATCCCCCGGGCTGTGGCTGAGCCATGTCAACGCAATATCCTTTCTTTCAGGAGTGCTAGTTGTGCAAGGTTCGCAGGAGAGCTTCTGTAAAGTTTGGAAGGTAGGAGACGAGGCACTGGCAGAAGTAAAGGTGTGGGGACGGGGCGTGAGTCGTGCTTGGGTAGCTCAGATGGTGGAGCACTTGCCCGCGAAAGGCAAAGGGCCCAAGTTCGAGTCTCGGTCCGGCACACAGTTTTAATCTGCCAGGAAGTTTCATATCAGCGCACACTCCGCTGCAGAGTGAAAATCTCATCCAGTTGTGGCAATGTTTGTTAGGTAAACCCATACCCCTCGCAAGGAAAAATCGGTTTTTAATTGTCCTGAGGCAAGAAACGCATAAAAAGCAAAACTACATCGGTTTTTAAATGTCCCGAGGCGAAAACAATATAAAAATCGGTAACTAATTGTCGTGAGACTATCGCAAGGCATGTACACTATGCTGTCCACTGTTTTCTGCCACAAGCTGGAATCGAGAAACAGCATGTTCTTCAACAGTAGGGGTGTCTCAGGGATCATGTTCGGAATGTTTTGCGCAATGTGTGCCTTCAATTAACCTACGTTCGTAACTGGAGCACTGAACACAACATCTTCAGATAACCCCGCAGCCAGAAGTCACATGCATTAAGAACAGGTGATCTGGGCGGCCAGGCTGTCGGGATATGACGGCTAAAAATTCTAGCATTTCAGAAATACATCTGCAGCAGCCGCTTCACCGGCTGTGAAATGTGCGGAGGAGCGCCATCTTGCATAGAAATGATCCTGTCCACGCCATTGAAGGGTCGGAATGACGTTTCTACATCTACACGTATACTCCGCTAGCCACCAAGCGGTGTGTGGCGGAGCCGGCCGCGGTGGTCTCGCGGTTATAGGCGCGCAGTCCGGAACCGAGCGACTGCTACGGTCGCAGGTTCGAATCCTGCCTCGGGCATGCATGTGTGTGATGTCCTTAGGTTAGTTAGGTTTAAGTAGTTCTAAGTTCTAGGGGACTGATGACCACAGCTGTTAAGTCCCATAGTGCTCTGAGCCATTTGAACCATTTTTTTTGGTGTGTGGCGGAGGGCACAATTCGCGCCAAAATCATATCCCCCCCCCCTTCTTTTCCACTCGCGGACGGCGCGAGGGAAAAATGACTGTCTGAACGCCTCAGTACGAGCTCTAATTTCCCTTATCTTTGAATGGTGATCATTGTGCGATTTGAAAGTTGGTGGGAATAATATATGCTCTACATCCTCGGCGAAGATCGGATTTCGGAATTTAGTGAGCAGCCCCTTCTGTTTAGCGCGCCGTCTATCTGCAAGTGTGTCCCACTTCAAACTTTCTATGAGATTTGTAACGCTCTCGCGATGGCTAAATGTACCAGTCACGAATCTTGCCGCTCTTCTTTGGACCTTCTCAATCTCTTGAATCAGACCCAATTGGTAAGGGTCCCATACAGACGAACAATACTCCAAGACTGGACGAACTAACGTATTGCAAGCTATTTGCTTTATTGAAGGACTGCATCGCTTCAGGATTCTACCAATAAACCGCAATCTAGAGTTCGCCTTATCCGTTGCTTGTGTAATCTGATCATTCCATTTGAGATCATTTCGAATAGTCACACCCAGATACTTGACGGATGCTACCGCTTCCAAAGACTGGGCATTTATTTTGTACTCGTACATTAATGGGGACTTTCGCCTTGTTATACGCAGTGGGTTACATTTACTAATATTGAGAGATAACTGCCAGTCATTACACCAAGCATTTATTTTCTGCAAATCCTCACTAATTTTTTCACAACTTTCGTGTGATACTACTTTCCTGTAGAGTACAGCATCACCGGCAAACAGTCTAATGCCGCTGTCAATACCATCAACCAGATCGTTTATGTAAATCGTAAAAAGCTGCGGACCTATTACGCTGCCCTGGGGCACACCTGAAGTTACGCTTGTTTCTGTTTGAAGTCACCCCGTTCAGGACGACATACTGTTCCCTGTCCGTTAGTAAACTTTGAATCCAACCGCATATGTCATCATATAGACTGTAAGCGCGCACTTTTTTCAGCAAGTGACAATGCGGAACTGAGTCGAACGCCTTTCGAAAGTCGAGATATATGGCGTCAACCTGGGAGCCGGTATCTAGAGCCTATTGTATATCATGCACAAAGAGGACCAACTGTATCTCGCATGACTGCTGTTTCCTAAATCCGTGCTGGTTCTGCAGATGAGCTTTTCAGAGTCTAGAAAGGTCATTATGTCTGAACACAAAATATGTTCCATGATTCTACAACAAATCGATGTCAGTGAAATTGGCCGATAATTATGTGCATCCGATTTTCTACCCTTTTTATAGATTGCTATGACCTGGGCCTTCTTCCAGTCCCGTGGAACTTTCCGCTGTTCCAGTTATCTCTGATAGATGATGGATAAGAATGGTGCTGTATTTTTATCCATCATTTAGCAGAGATCATTGGAAACGCGGAAAGTTCCACGGGACTGGAAGAAGGTCCATGTCATAGTAATCTATAAAAAGAGTTTGTGCACAAAAGGCTCCCATAGCGTATACCAGTGACTGTATCGGTAACAGGATCCGCAAGATTCATTTCGTTGAAAAAAATACGGTCCTACGATAAAAGATGCTGGCAACACACACCGCACAGTCACCTTTGCAGAATGAATTGGTACCGGATGACGTGCGTGTGGGTTTTCCGTTGCCCATATTCTGCTGTTCCACATACTGACATGTACTTGGAGATGGAAATTGGTTTCGCCTGTCCACAGAACGTTCCACGGCCATTCATTGTCCACTTCCATGCGAACAGAAATTCCAGATCGAACGTGTGTTTTGGTGACAGGTCAGCAGGGAGCAACTCCTCAACATGGGTGACTTTATATGGATAGCAACGCAGGATGTTTCGTAGGATTTTATGCACTGTGCTCACAGGCATGTCCAGCGTTCGGGTGATTCCCCGTGCACTGCATGTTTGCACACCACCGGTCGACCCCTCCTGCAGCTCTGTGGCCACATCTTCGACAGGTGTCGGATCAACTGCTTCCCTCCCTCTGCCGCATCACCCTTCAAAGGAACCTATCTTAACGAATTTTGCAATCATCTTCTCCAGACCCTTAGCAAATATCGAAGCAATGTCTTTAGTCTCACCCGTGAGCGTTCAGAATTTCTGCAGGGCTACTTGCACGCAGTCACCGTTCTTGTAAAAAAGATTTACCAGTACCGCGCGATCCTTCATGGAGACAATCATGTCGGCCGTCCCACATTTACGATCATTTCTAGCACTTGGTACAGTAAACCATTACCTGAAATAAAATGCTCTTCCACTTCCCACATTTATGATCATCTCCAACGCTTGGTACCGTAAACCATCACCTGAAATAAAATGCTCTTCCACTTCCCACTTTTATGATCATCTCCAACGCTTGGTACAGTAACCTATCACTTGAAAGAAAATCCTCTTCAATTTTCTTTACATGCATACAGCGTTTCTTCCAGTCTTCTTTTGTTATGGAAACAATTTGTACATGTACAAGTTTAAAGGTGTGTCCTTCTGAATGTCACATTACGTTCAGAAATATCGTTCTTAGCTCTTGCCCATATCGGCTTTATACGAGGCGTGTTTTTTTAAGTAAGTACCGTTTTGAAATTAAAAACAGACGTGCTAAGGTATCTCAATAATTTTATTTTTACATGAAGCCTGTGCCTTAATCTACTTTTCTACATAACCGTCAATATCGAGGCACTTGTCATAACGTTGTACCAGTTTCTGAATATCCTCCTGATAGAAATCTGCCACCTGACTTATTAACCACTCCTTCACCACTGTTTTGACTTCGTCAGCGTTTTGAAGACGCTGACCGCCCAGATGTTTCTTCAAGTGCAGGAACAGATGGTAGTCACTGGGCGCAAGATCGGGGCTGTATGGAGGATGATCTAGAGTTTCCCATCGAAAAGATGTCATGAGATCTTTGGTCTGATTCGCCACATGCGGACGGGCATTGTCTTGCAGCAAAACGATGCCCTTGCTCAACTTCTATGGACTGTTGCTTTGATTCTGGTGTGACGTAGGCTGCCCATGTTTCATCGCCTGTAACAATTTGCCTTATGAAATCATCACCGTCGTTGTGGTACCGCTCAAGTAAAGTCAATGCACGCCATACAAAACACTGCGAGAAACATTAGGAAAGTCATCCCGCAAGGAGGAAATCGTAAAGCGTCTGTTTTCTCTCACCTTATTGTCCACTTCCTGCACCAAACTTTCATTAACGACCGAAGGACGACCACTCCATTGTTCATCATGCGCATTTGTGCAGCAAACTTTAAATGCTCTCACCCACTTTCTTACCATTCCATCACTCATAAGGTTTTCTCCGTAAACTACACCGATCTCACGATGAATATCGATCGCTTTTAGGCCTTTAGCACTAAGAAATCTTATAACAGCCCGTACTTCACAGTCGGCGGGACTCACGATTATCGGAGGCAACTTAAACACTCATAATACAACATAAACAAGTGAGAATCAGACTGTAATGGCGTCAGTGTGTAGATTAAGGTGCAGGCTTTCATGTAAAAATAAAATTGCGACATCTTAGCACGTCTTTTTTTAATTTCAAAACGGTACTTACTTTAAAAACACGCCTCTTAGAATTCAAATCTGGCTGATATGGAGAAAGCCTTAACACTTTACGACTATGTTCGGTTAAAATACTGCCTATTTTATAAGTTATATGGCCTGGTTTGTTCATTTTGATCAGTGAATACAACTATGGTCTCAGCATACTCTTGAGGAAAAGAATTCCCTTTTCTGTTAAGCAGGATCTCTCTCTTCTCATGGAGTTTGACCTTGCAGAACGAGTCAGCTGCTTATTGCGGTGCGAAGCGCATCTATGACGGGGACAGTAAGAGGCAGTAGATTCTCCCTAAGCCATTTTTCATGACTTGAGAAGTCTATGTCATTGTGATAATCCCCTGTTTACTGGTCAGATTTTAAGCTTGCGCAGGCGTTCGGTACATAACGGTCCTCCCCGCCACCATGGATAATGATCATTCTGCTTCGTTTCGAAACAGGTTTCAACATATCCTGTAGTGAATTGTCACTCCATGCCTAAGATGCTGTGTGACAAGTGTGAACACATGTCTCCTCCACATAGACAATTGGACGACACTCACGTCTGTATTCTCGGATACTTTTTAAGCAAGCTTTCAAAAAAATGGTTCAAATGTCTCCGAGCACTATGGAACTTAACTTCTGAGGTCATCAGCCCCCTAGAACTTAGAACTACTTAAACCTAACTAACCTAAGGACATCACACACATCCATGCTCGAGGCAGGATTCGAACCTGCGACCGTAGCGGCCGCGCGGTTCCAGACTGTAGCGCCTAGAACCGCTCGGCCACTCGAGCCGGCAAGCAAGCTTTCGTTTTCCTCTGATAGTACTTGTTTTTGGTGAACTTTTCGGCTATTCGCCATCTTCTTCCACCTAAATTCCATTGTGCGAAGAACGTAACAAAGTGTGCTTATACTTGTTTCAAAAGTTATTAAATTCTGTAAATTTTTATTAATTTTCTTCTAAGTGGATCTTCTTTTATCTGCAAAGTAAAAAATTATTCATCTCACGATGAACGATTTGCTCATTAAAACTATCTAAATCAACTTTCCAAGATCTTGTGGGTTTTTCCTTATGAGTGTTGAAAACTTCGAACCTGCCTCCAGTGTTCGCTTGATTCGTCGAACGGAAGTAAACGATAAACCAGTTGCTTCGGCCACTCCTTTCAATGAGGATTTTCGTTTCAATGGAGCACCTATCACAGCTTCTTTCTTCATAAACTGATAGACATTTGCAAGCACTTCATGTGTTCAACTATGAAGAACTTTGTCCTTTAACTTAATTTGTACTGGTGGCATCTTCAACTTGGCTTTACTAATCACCGGCCTTGCCGCAGTGGCTACAGCGGTTCCCGTGAGATCACCGAAGTTAAGGGCTGTCGGGCGTGGTCGGCATTGGATGGGTGACCATCCAGGCCGCCATGCGCTGTTGCCATGGTTTCGGACATCACTGTATTATTTGTAGATTCTGCATAAGTTTGTAACTTTTCGAACTACTTCTTATGCCTTCTAGTAATCGTTTCCATCATGGTTTCCATAGATCGAAATGTAAGGCAATCTATTATATTCCATAGGTCTATCTGTATCTTGCTAGCAAGGAATAAATGTAGCTGCAGTAACTTACGGTCAACAGAATCCATCTCTCGTCTTGTATAATGTATCCTCTCTCGAAGTAGTGCTGCTTTTGTATAATCAAATATCCGATGAACACGGGCTGTCTGGAACATCCTCTTCAACTTTAGAAAATTCGGTATGGTAGACGAATCCCTACAACGCAACAAGAAAGTTAAAGTACAAATTAAATGCGCTCTCTTCTTACGTAAAATTTCCTGGCGTCTGACTGATTTTGAGAATTGCTCCCCGTAGAGTCTTCTGATCATAGTATGAAGGCTTTCACGACCGGATGACATATCTTCTGGTAAACCTTCCGGGATGTAAGGTCGTGGTCCATGAAACTCTTCAGCTCCTAACGTCAGGACAATACAAAAAACTTAAGAAAGATCCTACAGCCAGCGTACTACGGAAAACAAATAATCTGATAAAATCGGCCACTTATATTCAAAAAGAAGAAAAAAGAGCTTTATTGAAGACTGAAGCTATGTATCCTAGACTCTATGGCCTACCCAAGGTACATAAGAGGGACCTTCCTCTGAGACCGATTGTTAGTGCTATCAATTCTCTTACGTATGAAATAGCAAGATATCTAGCAACTCGTTTACAACCATATATTGGAAAAACTGACTCATATATAAAGGACTCACGTCATTTTATAGAGAAAATTGAAGGTTTAATTCTGACTCCTGAAGATATTTTAGTAAGTTTTGATGTAGTATCTTTATTTACTATGATTCCAGTTAACGAAGTTATGGATTTTATAACGGATATTTTTCCAGAAGATCTGACTGCTCTTTTCAGACATTGTCTTCCTTCCAGTCAGTTCCAGTGGAATAATGCATTTTACGAGCAACTTAATGGCGTGGCAATGGGTAACCCAGTCGGTCCTGCAGTAGCTAAGTTCTACATGGAGAAATTCGAACAGACAGCCTTGGAAAAAGCAGATAAGAAACCATCTCGCTGGTATCGGTATGTAGACGATACATTTGTGGTCTGGCCGCATGGTAGAGAAGCCTTAGACGAATTTTTTGATTACCTTAATAATATAAATCCAAGAATCCAGTTTACCATGGAGAGAGAAAATGACAACAAAATACCGTTTTTGGATGTTTTAGTTATGAGACAGACAGATGGAAGATTGAAACAACAGATTTTTAGAAAAATAACGCACACAGACAGATACTTACATAAAAACTCTAACCACCATCCACAACAAAAGAGAGGTGTGATTAAAAGTCTCGTTGACAGAGCCAGACGGATTTGCACGCCGGAGTATCTAGACGCCGAATTAAAACATCTGAAGCACGCTTTTGAGAAAAATGGCTACTCAAAGAAAGAAGTAAGCAGAATCCTGCACCCAAAGAACAAAAAGCCCAAGGACAAGCCCGAAAAACGATGGAAGAATACAGTCTCTCTCCCTTTTATAAAGAAACTAACGGATCAGATTGGAAACATTTTAAGTAAACATGATATTAGACCTGTTTTTAGACCTACGAAGAAAATTTGTCATGTTCTCCGGTCTGTAAAAGATAAACGCGCTCCTCTATCAGCCAGTGGCGTATATAAAATTCCGTGTACATGTGGTAAAGTTTATATCGGAACAACGAAAAGAAGCGTAAATACACGGTTAAAAGAACACAGAAGTCTTTGCCGATTAGGGAAAACAGATAAATCGGCTGTAGCAGAACACGCTTTTCAGTCAGGAAATCATCAAGTGAAGTTTTCCGAAACAAAAATTTTATCTACGACGACGAACAATTACCCACGGCTTTGTAGAGAAGCAATTGAAATATATAAACATAGGGATAATTTTAATCGGAAAGAAGAGACCATGAAACTTAGTGATATTTGGACAGTAGCACTACAGAATTGCTAGACAGTTTTATCCGTGACGAGATTACGATCGATAGTTAAGTTTTATCTCTGACAAAGATTATCTCTGCATATCACGTGTAACTCTGGCCACGCCCACTTTCTACGATATATAAGTCGCTCTCAGACGTCAGACCCGTCAGTCGGCAAAACTCACCGGAGGAGAAACACCCCTCTGAAGATGTCCAGCGCAGCTCTGGACGAAACACTAAGAGCTGAAGAGTTTCATGGACCACGACCTTACATCCCGGAAGGTTTGATGAATGAGCTTGCGAGTGTCAAAATATGTGATATAAATGTTCGTATCTCACGGTTGCGTTGACTTAGAATGTTGCATTTATTAAATCGCCAAAGAAAAATAGACTTTAGTATATGACATAAAATTCAACTTGATAAGTCGACCCGTTCCTGAGAAAAATGAGGTTTAACAGACGGACGGACACACTGCCTCATCAAAAATGACCAAAAACATATTTCGTGTGATCACTGTGAAACGTTGATTTTTGCCAAATTTCATGATTCTACCATAGTGAGTGAGTTTACATTTATCAAACTATATGACATAAGTGGCCGTAACTTTTGACTGCTTTCACTTATAAGCTTCAATTTTTTAAACCGCAAAGGTATCGTAGAACTTAGTAGCATAAATTTCAGCTTCTACCAATTCCTGAGGAAAAGGGTTTTGAAACATCCCCTTAGAAAAATTTATGAATTACTGTGCTGGTAAACCTCTTATGTTATTTGATTCTCAAACAGCTGAGCAAAACTGAACGTACTCAGACATTTCTCTCTTTACTTATTCTGATCATCACTAAACTGACACACAATATTTTTTGCGCAACGCAATCTGACTTTCAATCCCTACAAAAGAATGACCGTGACTACCAATAACCAATACCTTTCATGAATCACTTACCTTACAAAAATCTTCGTTACTCGAACTACTGCAATACAGAGAGCTCTAATACTGCCAGCTAAATAAAAGATTCTAACTGCTGAAGGCACTAACTACTGATAGCCATAGTTTGCAAATGAAAGATTTTGATAGAGAACAAACAATGTATTTACCTTGATAGTGTTCAAAAGTCATAATATATATATCAGTTCATGAAATCCAGTCTTACAAATTTCGTTTTTCTGACGGGCACACGTCCAGATCGTCAGCTCTCAAAACTCTTGCCATCTCTCTTCCTACATACACCACTGCTGGCGGCTCACCTCCAACTGCGCAAAGCTACGTGCTGTTCACATCCAACTGCACAACGCCACAATAGCGAAAATTCCAACAATGCAAACCAGCCACAGACTGCATACAGTACAGCCAGTGATTTTCATACAGATCGCTACGTGGCGTTGTTGTTGTTGTGGTCTTCAGTACTGAGACTGGTTTGATGCAGCTCTCCATGCTACTCTATCCTGTGCAAGCTTCTTCATCTCCCAGTACTTACTGCAACCTACATCCTTCTGAATCTGCTTAGTGTATTCATCTCTTGGTCTCCCTCTACGATTTTTACCCTCCACGCTGCCCTTCAGTGCTAAATTTGTGATCCCTTGATGCCTCAGAACATGTCCTACCAACCAATCCCTTCTTCTTGTCAAGTTGTGCCACAAACTCCTCTTTCTCCCCAATTATATTCAATACCTCCTCATTACTTATGTGATCTACCCATCTACTCTTCAGCATTCTTCTGTAGCACCACATTTCGAAAGCTTCTATTCTCTTCTTGTCCAAACTATTTATCGTCCATGTTTCACTTCCATACATGGATACACTCCATACAAATACTTTCAGAAAAGACTTTGTGACACTTAAATCTAAACTCGATGTTAACAAATTTCTCTTCTTCAGAAACGCTTTCCTTGACATTGCCAGTCTACATTTTATATCCTCTCTACTTCGACCATCATCAGTTATTTTGCTCCCCAAATAGCAAAACTCCTTTACTACTTTAAATGTCTCATTTCCTAATCTAATTCCCTTAGCATCACCCGACTTAATTCGACTACGTTCCATTATCCTCGTTTTGCTTTTGTTGATGTTCATCTCATCTTATATCCTCCTTTCAAGACACTGCCCATTCCGTTCAGCTGCTCTTCCAGGTCCTTTGCTGTCTCTGACAGAATTACAATGTCACCGGTGAACCTCAAAGTTTTTATTTCTCCTCCATGGATTTTAATAGCTACTCCGAATTTTTCTTTTGTTTCCTTTACTGCTTGCTCCTCCTGCCACCGAACTTCACTAATTCCCACTATATCTAACTTTAACCTATCCATTTCCCTTTTTAAATTTTCTAACCTACCTGCACGATTAAGGGATCTGACATTCCACGCTTCGATCTGTAGAACGCCAGTTTTCTTTCTCCTGATAACGACGTCCTCTTGAGTAGTCCCCGCCCGGAGATCCGAATGGGGGACTATTTTACCTCCGGAATATTTTACCCAAGAGGACGCCATCATCATTTAACCACAGAGTAAAGCTGCATGCCCTCGGGAAAAATTACGGCTGTAGTTTCCCCTTGCTTTCAGCCGTTCGCAGTATCAGCACAGCAAGGCCGTTTTGGTTAATGTTATAAGACCAGATCAGTCAATCATCCAGACTGTTGCCCCTGCAACTACTGGAAAGGCTGCTGCCCCTCTTCGGGAACCACATGTTTGTCTGGCCTCTCAACAGATACCCCTCTGTTGTGGTTGCTATCCATATCGCTGAGGCTTCCAAGCCTCCCCACCAATGGCAAAGTTGGTGACTGAAATTTCGTAAATAGATCTCACCGCGACGAAAAACGTCTTTACTTTAATGACTTCCATCCCAAGTCGCGTATCATATCTGCCACACTCTCTCCCCTATTACCTGATAATACAAAACGAGCTGCCCTTTTCTGCACCCTGTCGATGTCCTCCGTCAATCCCACCCGGTAAGGATCCCACACCGCGCAGCAATATTCTACCAGAGGACGAACGAGTGTAGTGTAAGCTGTCTCTTTAGTGGACTTGTTGCATCTTCTAAGTGTCCTGCCAATGAAACGCAACCTTTGGCTCGCCTTCCCCACAATATTATCTATGTGGTCTTTCTAACTCAAGTTGTTCATAATTTTGACACCCAGGTACGTAGTTGAATTGACAGGCCTGAGAATTGTACTATTTATCGAGTAATCGAATTCCAACGGATTTCTTTTGGAACTCATGTGGATCACCTCGCACTTTTCGTTATTTAGCGTTAACTGCCACCTGCCACACCATACAGCAATCTTTTCTAAATCGCTTTGCAACTGATACTGGTCTTCGGATGACCTTACTAGACGATAAATTACAGCATCATCTGCGAACTACCTAAGAGAACTGCTCAGATTGTCACCCAGGTCATTTATATAGATCAGGAACAGCAGAGGTCTCAGGACGCTTCCCTGGGGAAGACCTGACATCACTTCAGTTTTACTCGATGATTTGCCGTCTATTACTACGAACTGCGACCTTCCTGACAGGAAATCACGAATCCAGTCGCACAACTGAGACGATACTCCATCGGCCCGCAGCTTGATTAGAAGTCGCTTGTGAGGAACGGTGTCAAAAGTCTTCCGGAAATCCAGAAATACGGAATCAACCTGAGATCCCCTGTCGATAGCGGCCATTACTTCGTGCGAATAAAGAGCTAGCTGCGTTGCACAAGAACGATGTTTTCTGAAACCATGCTGATTACGTATCAATAGATCGTTCCCTTCGAGGTGATTCATAATGTTTGAATACAGTATATGCTCCAAAACCCTACTGCAAACCGACGTCAATGATACAGGTCTGTAGTTCGATGGATTACTCCAGTGTGAATCTACGTCACAGAGAGAGAGAGAGAGAGAGAGAGAGAGAGAGAGAGAGAGAGAGAGCGGAGCAGTGAGGCAGTGACCGGCCGGACATTTCGCAGCTCGCGTCGAATCGGCAAAGAACCCGACGCCGCGTCCATTCACGAAGTGGTCGGTCCACCTGTTGCGCGCGGCGCCGGCCCTCAATGGCAGCGAGAGACACGTGACAGCAATGCCGAGCAGCTGCAGACCGGCCGCCGCAGCGAGCACGTGCAACAGGAGCAGCCTCCGGCAGCCCGCATTACCTGCCGCACACACTTTTTTCCCCTTTTTTTGCGGAGGCTGAGACGAGTCACGCTGTGCCCAAACCACCTCGTCATTTCATACGCGTCTGACTTTGATGAATCCTCTGCCTCGGAAGAACGGAAGCAGCAGCCACGGCTGACGCTCACGTTCCAAGTGCATTATATAAGGCTTTTTCTTTCAAAGAATGGTTTTAGAATTGAGGCGATTTTCAAACGGCAGCAGATTGAAGCCTCAAAATACAGAGTCCAATTATTATGACCGCCTCCATGCAATGAAATTGGCATCTAAAATGGCGGAAAAAATCGCAAAACCAGAAAATATATAATGTAGGGTAAAAATTTCGGGAGTACAATTGTCTAGGTAACATATTTAAGTGATTAATATTGCAAGATCACAGTTTAATGTTACGGCGAAATGTTGTTTGTTGTGGTCTTCAGTCCAGAGACTGGTTTGATACAGCTCTCCATTCTACTCTATCCTATGCAAGCTTCTTCGTCTCCCAGTACCTACTGCAACCTACATCCTTCTGTATCTGTTTGGTGTATTCATCTCTTGGTCTCCCTCTACGATTTTTACCCTCCACGCTGCCCTCCAATACTAAATTGATGATCCCTTGATGCTTCAGAACATTTCCTACCAACCGATCCCTTCTTCTTGTCAAGATGTGCCACAAATTTCTTTTCTCCCCAATTTTAGTCAATACCTCCTCTTTAGTTGTGATCAACCCATCTAACCTTCAGCATTCTTCTGTAGCACCACATTTTGAAAGCTTATATTCACTTCCTGTCTAAACTATTTATCATCCTTGTTTCACTTCCATACATGGCTACACTCCATACAAATACTTTCAGAAAAGACTTCCTGTCACTTAAATCTATACTCGATGTTAACAAATTTCTCTTCTTCAGAAACGCTTTCCTTGACATTGCCAGTCTACATTTTATATCCTCTCTACTTCGACCATCATCAGTTACATTGCTCCGCAAATAGCAAAACTCCTTTACTACTTTAAACGTCTCATTTCCTAATCTCATACCCTCAGCATCACCCGATTTAATTCGACTACATTCCATTATCCTCGTTTTGCTTTTGTTGATTTTCATCTTATATCCTCCATTCAAGACACTGTCCATTCCGTTCAGCTGCTCTTCCAGGCCCTTTGCTGTCTCTGACAGAATTACAATGTCATCGGCGAACCTCACAGTTTTTATTTTTTCTCCATGGATTTGAATTCCTACTACGAATTTTCTTTTGTTTCCTTTACTGCTTGCTCAATATACAGATCTAACAACATCGGGGATAGCCACAACCCTGTGTCACTCCCTTCCCAACCACTGCTTCCCTTTCATACCCCTCCACTCTTGTAACTGCTATCTGGTTTCTGTACAAATTGTAAATAGCCTTTCGCTCCCTGTATTTTATCCCTGCCACCTTCAGAAATTGAAAGAGAGTATTCCAGTCAACATTGTCAAAAGCTTTCTCTAAGTCTACAAATGCTAGAAATGTAGGTTTGCCTTTCCTTAATCTACTTTCTAAGATAAGTCGTAGGGTCAGTATTGCCTCACGTGTTCCAACATTTCTACAGAATTCAAACTGATATTTCCCGAGGTCGGCTTCTACCAGTTTTTCCATTCGTGTTAGAGGGCGAGTCGGCCGTTGTGGCTGAGCGGTTCTAGGCGCTTCAGTCTGGAAATGCGCAACCGCTACGGTCGCAGCTTCGTATCCTGCCTCGGGCATGGATGTGTGTGATGTCCTTAGGTTAGTTAGGTTTAAGTAGTTCTAAGTTCTAGGGGACTGATGACCTCAGCAGTTAAGTCCCATAGTGCTCAGAGCCATCTAGAGGGCGAAATAAACCATTGCAAATGTGAAATGCAGGTACATTATAGGAATACCGATATTTTAGTTCGGAATAACCGATAATTTACAGTGTTTATTTGGTCTCCGTTATGATAAGGTGTTTATTTTTTACTTAAGACCGGGTAATAAAACGAAATATCAAATAGCCGTAGAACCGGCGCTAATTTTTTCGTTCTTAAATAAACATTTTAAAACAAGAGTAATTTTTATTCGTAAAGTTTGCACTCCTTTGAAAGGTTGCATTTTTACAGAAAATGGGAAAAGCGATCGGTGTTATTTTAATGAGAATGCCGACAAAACGAGCAACAAACACACGACATAAGAATTGGCACAGCATTACTGAGACAGTTAAGTACCCTGTTACCACACGGCGTGGTCTTAATAAGGTCCGTGTGTATACAGGGTGGTCCATTGATAGTGACCGGGCCAAACATCTCGCAAAATAAGCATCAAACAAAAAAACTACAAAGAACGAAACTCGTATAGCTTGAAGAGGGAAACCAGATGGCGCTATGGTTGACCCGCTAGATGGCGCTGCCATGGGTCAAACGGATATCAACTGCGTTTTTTAAAATAAGAACCCCAATTTTTTACCATATATTCTTGTAGTACGTAAAGAAATATGAATGTTTTAGTTGGTTCGCTTTTTTCGCTTTGTGATGGACGGCGCTGTAATAGTCACAAACATATGAATACGTGGTATCACGTAACATTCCGCCAATGCGGACGGTGTTTGCTTCGTGATACATTACCCGTGTTAAAATGGACGTTTACCAATTGCGGAAAAGGTCGATATCGTGTTGATGTATGGCTATTGTGATCATAATGCCCAACAGACTTGTGCTATGCATGCTGCTCGGTATCCTGGACGACATCATCCAAAAGTCCGGACCGTTCGCCGGATAGTTACGTTATTTAAGGAAACAGGAAGTGTTCATCCACATGTGAAACGTCAACCTCGACCTGCAACAAATGATGATGCCCAAGTAGATGTTTTAGCTGCTGTCGCGGCTAATCCACACATCAGCAGCAGACAAATTGGGCAAGAATCGGGAATCTCTAAAACGTCGGTGTTGAGAATGCTACATCAACATCGATTGCACCCGTACCATATTTCTATGCATCAGGAATTGCATGGCGACGACTTTGAACGTCGTGTACAGTTCTGCCACTGGGAACAAGAGAAATTACGCGACAATGACACATTTTTGCACGCGTTCTATTTATCGACGAAGCGTCATTCACCAACAGCGGTAACGTAAACCTGCATAGTATGCACTATTGGGCAACAGAAAATCCACGATGGCTGCGACAAGTGGAACATCAGCGACCTTGGCGAGTTAATGTATGGTGCGGCATTATGGGAAGGAGGATAATTGGCCCCCATTTTATCGATGGCAATCTAAATAGTGCAATGTATGCTGACTTCATGTGTAATGTTCTACCGATGTTACTACAAGATGTTTCGCTGCATGACAGAATGGCGATGTACTTCCAACATGATGGATGTCCGGCATATAGCTCGAGTGCGGTTGAAGCGGTATTGAATAGCATATTTCACGACAGGTGGATTGGTCGTCGAAGCACCATACCATGACCCGCACGTTCACCGGATCTGACGTCCCCGGATTTCTTTCTATGGGGAAAGTTGAAGGATATTTGCCATCGTGATCCACCGACAACGCCTGACAACATGCGTGAGCTCATTGTCAATGCATGTGGGAACATTACGGAAGTCGAACTACTCGCTGTTGAGAGGAATGTCGTTACACGTATTGCCAAATGCATTGAAGTTGACGGACATCATTTTGAGCATTTATTGGTGGTGGTGGTGGTGGTGGTGGTGGTGGTGGTGGTGGTGGTGGTGGTTAGTGTTTAACGTCCCGTCGACAACGAGGTCATTAGAGACGCAGCGCAAGCTCGGGTTAGGGAAGGATTGGGAAGGAAATCGGCGGTGCCCTTTCAAAGGAACCATCCCGGCATTTGCCTGAAACGATTTAGGGAAATCACGGAAAACCTAAATCAGGATGGCTGGAGACGGGATTGAACCGACGTCCTCCCCAATGCGAAGCATTTATTGCATTAATGTGGTATTTACAAGTAATCACGCTGTAACAGCATGCGTTCTCAGAATTGATAAGTTCACAAAGGTACATGTATCACATTGGAACAACCGAAATAAAATATTCAAACGTACCTACGTTCAGTATTTTCATTTAAAAAACCTACCTGTTGCCAGCTGTTCGTATAAAATGTGAGCCATATGTTGTGACTATTACAGCGCCATCTATTACAAAGCGAAAAATGCGGTCCAACTAAAACATTCCTGTTTCTTTACATACTGCACGAATATGTAATAAAAATGGGGGTTCCTATTAAAAAAAAATACTCTGTTGGTATCCGTTTGACCTATGGCAGCGCCATCTAACGGGCCAACCATAGCGCCATCTGGTTTCCGCCTTGAAGCTAGACAAGTTTCGGGCTTTGTAGTTTTTTTCGTTTGACACGTATTTCGTGAGATATTTGGCCGAGTCACTATCAATGGAGCACCCTGTATACAGTGCGCAGGACTGCTCTAAACGGTAGTTTCTCACTGTCTTCACCGGACATCCGTTGTATATCAGAATAGCACTAACCCTAGTCTGGAAATATCTTACGAAGTGACGCAGCCATCAAGTCCAATGTTTCGTTTCCTTCAAGAGATTAAACATTTGTCTCCAGTTTCTATGAAATAACAAAAGAGGAAGGAAATTATGCTAACGGTAATAAATAAAAAACTGGGTAACAATTCATTGGTAGTTTATAACAAAAATAGAAAATAGCTGATCTGCTTCCTGTGTATTACCTGTATCTGCTTGTAGCCCTTGAAAACTGGCAAATTAACACGAAAAATTTCACTATTTAGAACTCGGTACTCGTAATGTTCAAATAGTAGTACGATCACTGATTACAACATAATTTTTGAGCAGAGTTGCAAAAAATTAGAATCATAAGGAGAGTACTGGTGATTTTTTTCTAGTATTCAACCACTTATCACTTTTCGAGAAAAGCAGCGAACGGTGGATGGACTAAGCTTTATTTTATATTTTAATATCTTGATTCTACGTATCTTGAAACCGAGGGAGTCAAAATTTTTCAATCTCTTTTCGAATTCCACGTTTATTAGAAGCAATATAGAAATAAAAAACCAAAAACCGGTTATTTCAGAAACCGGTTATCTTGGACAGTGTTGAAGGACAGGTGAAATAGCTCTGAGAAAAATCGATATAGCCGAAAGCTGGTTGTTTCAGCAATAACCTCCATACGTCCGGCGACACCAAAGTGGTGTCGTGAGCATTGTATCACGCAATGGCCGGTGACACCACTTTAGTATATTTTGCATTCTGTTGGTGTTTTGCTGAGGTAACAATAAGTTACACACGTCAACAAGTTTTTTTTTACGTACTTGTGCCCTTTCATCATGGCGGACGAAAGAGACAATACGATTATTTACGATGAATGCGCGGAGCAAAACTCGGAGATTGCTACTACATCGCGTACGTCTCATCATGATCCGGTTGACAAGACTTTCCGGTCACGTAAAGCAACACCAACTAATAGTTCAAATGGCTCTGAGCACTATGGGACATCACACGCATCCATGCCCAAGGCAGGATTCGAACCTGCGGCCGTAGCAGTCGCTCGGTTCCGGACAGAAGCGCCTAGAAACGCTCGGCCACCGCGGCCGGCCACCAACTAATAGTCCTACGTATTCCCGAAACCAATAAACGAAAACGAAGAAACTGACATTTATGTCACAAAAACAAAAAAAGAACAACAAAAATGATGTGCAAGTCTTGTGGTGTTGCGTTACATCTTGGAGACTGTTTTGCTGCATATCATATGAAACAGAAATATTAAGTACCAAAGACAATGCAAATAAACAAATATATGAAACAAACAAATTTTGTATTTATTTACGTAAGTGTATCTTCGAAATTTCATGAAAGTAGGGGAGCCGGCCGAAGTGGCCGAGCGGTTCTAGGCGCTACAGTCTGGAACCGCACGATCGCTACGGTCGCAGGTTCGAATCCTGCCTCGAGCATGGATGTGTGTGATGTCCTTAGGTTAGTTAGGTTTAAGTAGTTCTAAGTTCTAGGGGACTGATGACCTTAGAAGATAAGTCCCATAGCGCTCAGAGCCATTTGAAACATTTTTTTTTGTTTTGTTTGAAAGTAGGGGAACAGGGTTGAGAACTTATGAGAACTAACGATGAGATTAGTAAAACGTAAACTTTATAATCTCCCGATATTGTCAAGAAAGGCCAGCGACAAGCCAAGTAATACGAATTAGCGCTGCCGGCGCCAAACGAAAAAATTTGTACGAGACATGCGGACGGCAAAGTTTTAATAACCGGTGTACCCGCCACAATGTTGAATCAAGCATGCAAACATGCATGCTTGGTGTTGGACAGGTGCCGGATGTCAGTTTGTGAGATGGAGTTCCATGCCTGTAGCATCAGGGCCGTCAATAGAGGGACGGTTAATGCTGGTTGTGGATGACGCTGGAGTTGTCATCCGATACTGTCCTATATGTGCTAGATTGGAGACAGGTCTGGTGGTCGAGCAGGTCAACGCAACATATCGACACACTGTGGAGCATGTTGGGCTACAACAGAGGTAGGTGGGCACTCTATTCCAGTGATTAAGATGTCCGCGACCGGCATCAACTGTCAGCGCAGCCGGTATTCCTTGAGACAAAGACAAAATCGTAAAAAAAAAAAAGCTGAGACAATTTATGCCTTTTGAGTGTGCGTGATGGAATAGATGAAGATGGCAAGGAACATGGGATTTAATAACTGAATTCGTGATGACGAAGTACTGCTTTAGCCTATTGGGCCAGTGGTAGCCAGGGTAAATACAAAATACGGAGACGCCGTACCACTAGCGACAAGGCTACCTCTGACGCTAGAAATTCATGCTGTTGTGGACAATTACCGTAGCCTGATGCTCCATTTCAAGCTATCTACTGCGTCGAAATCTATCGTCACCCCAGAAGTTTTCCAGCCTCTGTTAAAAATCACTCGAAAGCTGCACTATATCACTCGAAAGCTGGACTTGTAAGTAGGCTGTTTAGGTTTTTTTATTGGTAACGCCACCTCTGTATGAAAATCACTGGCTGTGCTGTGTGCAGTCTGTGGCTAGTTTGCATTGTTGTCTGCCATTGTAGTGTTGGGCAGCGGCAGCTGGATGTGAACAGCGCGTAGCGTTGCGCAGTTGGAGGTGAGCCGCCAGCAGTGGTGGATGTGGGGAGAGAGATGGCGGAGTTTTGAAATTTGTCATGAACTGCTATATTTATATATGATGATATCAAGGTAAATACATTGTTTGTTCTCTATTAATATCTTTCATTTGCTAACTATCCCTATCAGTAGTTAGTGCCTTCCATAGTTTGAATCTTTTATTTAGCTGGCAGTAGTGGCGCTCGCTGTATTGCAGTAGCTTGAGCAGCGAAGATTTTTGTGAGGTAAGTGATTTGTGAAAGGTATAGTTTAATGTTAGTCAGGGCCATTCTTTTGTAGGGAATTTTGAAAGTCAGATTGCGTTGCGCTAACAAAATACTGTGTGTCAGTTTAAGCACAGTCATGTATAAATTGTTCAAAGGGGACGTTTCACACTGTCCTAAAATGAAAGTTTCACACTGCAGCGGAGTGGGCGCTGATATCAAACTTTCTGGCAGATTAAAACTGCGTGTCTATCCGAGACTCGAACTCGTGGCCTTTGCCTTTCGTAGGCACAGCATTATTTCCGCTAGTGCCTCGTCTCCTGCGAAAATCTCGCAGGAGAAGTCATGTGAAGCTTGGAAGGTAGTGCATCCAGAGGCAGTAGAGCCTTGGTTTTCAACCAATCGCGTAATTATGTGCCATATTTAGCCAACTGAGGGGGTACTTGATTGAGAAGTAGCGGCACCGGTCACGAAAACTCACAACATATATGAATATATGAAGATGGCATCTGTTTTATCGGACATATACTTAAGCCTAACCGGCCATTGACATTCTTCTGTGCGGATGCACACGCATTGCCCGAACTCTTGCGGGACTCGGTAAGATTGTCTGCCGCGAGTAATAAGGCACTACGAATGTAGTGTGTGGACATTAAGTTGGGAATGTGGGTCTCACGGGGAGCGTGCAAGGGATAAATCCCTGCAGTCGCACTATCCTCTGTGCCCTCGGTGGCTCAGATGGATAGTGTGTCTGCCATGTAAGCAGGAGAGTCCTGGTCGGGGCACACAATTTCAACTGTCCCCGTTGATGTATATCAACGCCTGTCGGCAGCTTAGGGTCGTGATTTAATTATCATTTCTTCAAAACTGATAGCGGCCGGGAGAGCGGTATGCTGACCACATGCCCCACCGTGTCCGCAACCGGTGACGCTCAAGGGCTGGGGATGACATGGTGGCCGGTCGATACCGTTAGGACTGGAAGGCCTGTTCGGACAGTGTGTGTTTGTTTTGTTTGTTCTCAGTGCAAATGGTACAAATAGCTCTGAGCACTTTGGGACTAACATCTAAGATCATCAGCCCCCTAGAACTTAGAACAACTTAAACCGAACTAACCTAAGGACATCACACACACTCATACCCGAGGCAGGATTCGAACCTACGACCGTAGCGGTCGCGCGGTTCCAGACTGAAGCGCCTAGAACGGCTCGGCCACAACGGCCAGCCGTTGTCAGTGAATTGAGTGGCACGGTTCCTAAATTATTACCCAGTGACATGTATCCTCCGCCAGAAATTTTTTACTGATTTTCAGAATAAATGAAACGTGTAGTGGATGCCCGTACTTTTTTTAGATCCCACACAGTAATACAGTTTTGTAATAGAAGCCGTGCTTACACAACCGCTACTTGATGACAGGCGCTTTCTTCAGAACATGATGAGCTGTCCCCGGAACTTTATGTGTGTTCGTTCCGGGAAGAGTAGTAGGCTTTCAACAAAAATAACGAAGCCAGAGGAAGGAGCAACCCTCCTCGATCTCGTTGCACATACGTCTCTGTCACGTCATGACGTATGTGTGGCTAGCCGCTTCCGGTTAAGTACCGCGGAGGGAATTTAACGTGATAATGAGACTGGAGAGTTCCTTCTTTTTGGTACTGCTGGCTGTCCAGGCTCTCCGGGAGTACCAGATTTAGTGTTTCTCGCGTAACTATAATGAGCTGGCTGACATTATCGAGATTGCAACCCGCGAGTTAATCGTAACGAACTTTTCTTCTAGCTTACATTTGTTAGGGCGTGTAATTACAGCACCACTGTTTTCTTGTTACAACGGCTTATGTAGCAAAACATTTACTAGGTCTACAACTTTGTTCCGCCGTTTTTTCTCGAAGTTCGGGGCTTTCTTGTGAAAAACTTACAAAAGAATTATGATTGATAGTATTGCCCATCGCTGGCCACTACATTCTCCCATCTTTCGGATAGCATGAGAATCCCGTGGCGGGAGAACTGGGCGTCTTTTGTGAGGATCCATGAATCGATTTAATTTTGCACTTGTTCATATGATCGGAAGTGAAACCAGCAACATAAAATAGGCATATATCAGATGAATATTTTCTTCGAGATTTTTCTCTTTTTTTATATGAACTTAGGACTAAATTTCTTATATTGCCAGTGAATATTCTTTTAAAAATTCGTTTTATGTTTTGTTGGTATATCCATAAATTACAAATAATAATGAAAAGGAGAAGATTTTCTTATTTATTTTTCTGTTAACACAATATTAACAATGAATTTTGGTATGTTTAAAAATTATAGGCACAACAAATTTGTTCTTATGATATTTATGGTAAACTTTTAGCATTTCTTCATCCCGTATGATCGAGAGGCTGTCCAGCCCACGGTTTCTTGAAAGGTGGCGTCCCTGTTTAACAGCCAGTCAACCATACTGCTGCAAGCGATTCGTCGGATTGCGTTGAGTTTAATGAGGACACAGAAATATATCACTGCGATGCCTAAAAGATAAAGAACTCCACAGTATACAAGATTAGTGGTGAACATCGTGAGCAAATCACATCGTATAAATATTCAGCAGTATTACTAAAAAGTGATGTGGAATGGGACGAATAGTTAAAATCACAATTCCATGAAAAAAAATCAATCATCATTGCTTCGAATCTTGATTTGCTAATTCGAGCTTGTCTTTGCTCTTGGTGAAGTTGGCCCGTTCCAATGGATGGACTGGCGCTTACTTTCTGGCTCGTAAGGGAAAAACCAAGAATCGTGACATGTTATTACTTTTTCCGAGAAATGAGGATCATTTTCAATGGTTTTAAAGTGTCAGTACAAACTTTTTTACCAGCTTACTTTTGTTCCATTGTAAGGCTTTTAGCTACAGTTTCGCACGCACTTTTCTCGTGTAAAATTGGTTACATAAAATTTACCTTATGCATTCTTTGTCAATTCCTATAGTTTCAGCAATCGATTGATTACTCAACCGACGGTCAGATCGAATCAGATTACGTACCTTCTCGATATTTTCTTCTGTTTTTTATGTTGAAGAGCTTCCTGCGCGTGAGTCATCACCAAAGTCTGCTCGGACATTTTGGAAAAGCTTGAACCATTCAAAAAATTTGTTCAAATGGCTGTGAGCACTATGGGACTTAACTTCTGAGGTCATCAGTCCCCTAGAACTTAGAACTACTTAAACCTAACTAATCGAAGGACATCACACACATCCATGCCCGAGGCAGAATTCGAACCTGACTGTAGCGCCTAGAACCGCTCGGCCACTCTGGCCGGCGAACCATTCAAAAACTCGAGTACGTAATAAACAATACTTGCCACACACCTCTTTTAGTAAAAGATAGGTTCAGTAGCAGGTTTTTTCATGTTTCAAGTGAAACTTCACGACAATTCGTTGCTCTATTATGATACTTACTATTTTTCTGGCAAAATAAGATAACAGCTCTTGCACAAACGAAGGCGACGGCCACGCTGATTTGTCTACAGACACCAGAGGTGTCGTATTCGACTGAGAAGGCTACACGCTTCACAGCTATTGGTCGTTCATCTCTGGCACATGTGTACTTTGTGACAGCATCAGTCCCGTAATTTTATAGCGACACCTCGTATCTCTGCACCGCACAGTGAAGCGGCTTGCAGAAAAATAAATTAGATGCAGATATAGTGTGTCCAAAATACCGTGGCCGCTAGATGTGCAGTCGGCTGGGGAAGTATGAGGGGTGCGGCAGTTATGTGGGATCGCTCAGAGCACTGTAGAGAAAATTCCGAGCGCTGGTGGGGAAGTGCAGTTCTAAACTGAAGCCTATACTCACATTTTTTGTAAATATTAAGTGGGCTCCCTCCACACCAACACTTGTATGGTGACCATTTAAAAAATTCTACTGTCTCCTTTGGTTTCGTTAATATCTAAAAAGAAATACGCCGAAAATGCGGCGATTTATTTTCGCCCGGCTTGTCACCTGTTTGTAACTTTCAGAGAAGCGTTGTGAGTGGCGAATTTTGGGTAAAACCTACACATTTCTCCGGCTGCCATGTCAAATTTTGCTTCTTTTGCCAAAACACAGCGGAGTTTACACTGCCTCACCTCCCTAACGTGTTCTGCTGACACAGTTGCGAGAGAAATCTGAAACAGTCGTTTATTAAGTTTATTAAGTGAGGACTTGAGGAAAAGTAAAGTCAGTATGAAAAAGCACATTCTCGGTACGAAAAAATTGTGTAATGTCTTGACATATGTTGTTCCAAAACCCATAGCATTTCGCGTTTCACCAGCTATTGATTGCCCTTAAAATTACATTCTTTCACCGAAAAAGTCTATAGTTATTCCAATAAATCGATGGGTAATGAAGTTTTACATAATAATGATATGGTACAATACCCTCCTCTTTGCGTGTTATCATTTGCCAAAACCTTATTTCGATATCTGAAACTGTTCATGAAATATGAGTAATGTTGTGGATATTTCTCTCTGGGTTTATCGCTTGCGCGGCGCGATCGCAAATGAGTGTGCAATATCAGATAAATTTTCTTGAGATTGATGATAGACAGATACCTCTACCCAAGTCTACAGAAAAATTCAATATGTTAGCTAAATTTCGTACGCAGCAACATATTATGTAATATGCACCAAACGCAAAACCATAGCGACCTCTATTTTTCATTGTACACTTTTCCGAATTTCGTGCATTGTCTTACTTTAACGTAAACTTATAAAAATATGACCATTAACGAAATAATGGGCACATCATCATGAATCTTTTATTAAAACTAGACATGATTGTCTTATTGGGATTGCCGCGATCGTTTTTGAAAAAAAATATGGCATTTCAGACTTTGATCGCTATTTTTTATTTTCAGTAACCGGTTTCAGGCTAGCTGCCCATGTTCAGATCATTCCTGTCAGTACAGAACTATTGGTTCGATGTCATAACTAAACATAGTTATGACAGCGAACCAATAGTAACTGCAATATATGATCTGAAGATGGGCAGCTAGCCTGAAACCGGTTATTGACAGTAAAAAATAGCGATCAAAGTCTGAAATGCCATAGTTTTATTTTCATCATGAATCTGACATATAAAGCTATAAGAAAATCAAAAATAATTTTTTTTACTGGATAATTTTTGTAAAATTGTTTGAGAAAGATTGCATGGTGCGCGCTTCGATTCTGTCATTGGTGTCCGGCCAAGAGATGGAAAACACTTACCTGCCTCCCCTTCCGCACAAACGGATGAACCCACCCAGCGCTTTGGACGAAAACTGATCACTCGGCATCGCCAGCACGAGCTATAACAAAGGTTCTGCCAGTCATCGCGGTGTAAATTTTTTCAGAGTCCCTGGATCTGCGTTAGTAGATATCAAATAGTTGGAAATTCTATGCTCTAGTGTCAGAGTTCTCCATTCAGGTAGTGGAGAGACAGTGGCCTACTCTAACTGTGGATCCTGTGCTTTTTTTTCCGAGAATGTGTCGTAGGTGGGGAACGAGATTAACAGGCAACTCGTGGGCGCTACTGCATACATTCCATTCTGATCGCTAAAGCGCAGACACGAACGTGCTACCCCCGCCGATGCGCAGCAGGTGGTCTCGGAGCACGTGGAGGGCGGACGCTGGCAGCCGGCCAACTCCCTCCCCCCCCCCCTCCCCCCCACTCCTCCCTCCCCCTCAGCGCTTCGGCCGCCCACGCAAACCGCTGCGCCGCTCCTAACGGTCCGCTTCGCCAACTAGTGAGCCGTACATTAGCTCCCTCTGTCGCTCGGCGCCGAATTACTGGCCGGTATTTTTATCGGCCGTTAGTCACGAACCAGTTCGTTCAACTCTCGCGGGACACCGCCGCTGCGTCACGTGGACCAGCTGCAAGCGGCACAGGCTGCCTGTCCAGCCGCCGTGGCCATCCTTGGCTACGGACGTCAGACTTCTCGCCTCATATCATACTACATATATCATTACACATTTGTAGCATTTTGTGGCTTAGTAGGTAAGTGCAAGGTCCTGTTGCGATTCAATCGTCAACCACAGGATTTTTTTCTGTCACTTAAAATTACTTCGTTCACCTCTGGGAATAATTTGTGCATGTGAAAATTGCCAAACAACACCCAGCCCACGCTACACAGTTGGTCTCCATGTTCAGGGTGGCGCACGAAATGTGTTACCATTTTGTTTTTGAATATAAACTTTATTGTCAATACAATCTGAAAGGAACATATACTACAATGAAGAGCCGTCCACGTAGATTTGTTCTAACTCAGCACAGGCTCAATATGTCCACCATTTCGTTTCCTAATTTCCTTCAAACGAACACTGAAGTTAGTGATTACCCTACGGCACATGTCTTCCGTAATTTCACTGCAAGCTTGAAGAATAAGTCTTCTGAGCTCCATTAAATCACGTGGACGTTTCGGGAAAAATTTTTCCTTTAGGTATCCCAAAGAAAAAAGTCACATGGATTGACGTCTGGACTATTGGGGGGAAAATTTTGTCCGTCATTGAAGCGACCTGGAAACCTGAGTGAAATGATCCGCATGTCCAAATGCTCGTGTAAAAACTCCAACACAGTGTTTGCAGTATGTGGCCTTGCTCCATCTTGCATGAACCACGGCGTGTTCAAGGGCAACGCAGTAGCAAGAAGCTGTGGAATGAAGCTATTGCAAAGCATGCTCAAATAACGCTCGCTGTTCACAGCTTCTTCAAAGAAAAAGGGTCCAAAGTCCGTGACTGGAAATTGCTGCCCACGCTGTAATCCTCGGAGCATAATGTTGTCGTTCATGAAGCACTTGTGGGTTTTCAGTGGCCCAAAAGCGTACATTTTGTTTGTTAACCACGCCGTCTAAATGAAAATGCGCCTCATCTGAAAACCAAACGTTGTAGAGAGTTTCTCCCCTATCCTCCGCCCACTGAGCAAACAGTAGTCTCTGCTGCTTGTGTTCTTCAGTGAGCTTCTGTGCACAGTCATCTTGTGTGGGTACATATGGAGGTCACTTTCAAGAATGGGTTGAACGAAGCGTCTGGATATTCCTAGTTGCACTGCTGCCTTTCTACACGATTTCCCGGGACTTCTCTGTGCAGCAACTCGTACGGCTTCAATATTCTCCGGCGAACAAACAGGCTTAGGCCGGGGTCGCTTCGCTTCCAATACTGTTCCTTCCTGTACAAATTTAACGTACAACCTGTGGATGGTCTTCTTGCAAGGGACCCATCGTGCGTTAAACTGTTGTCGAAAACGCCTCTGAGTCACAACAAGGCATTCCGTTTCATGAAAAAGTAACACAACTGCCGATCGTTGCTGTGTCGTCAGTCTTCCATTGTCAGCCATCGCTGCTTACTAGTTTCCTAGCGGCAGTATTGTGAATTACACGTCATTTCGTAACTCATTTATTTTTCCAAGCTCTGCTGGTACTGCTTAGAGATCCCAGCGGGATATCTAATGTGCGTCGTAAATTGTGAAAGAAACAATTGGTAACATTTCGTGCGCCACCCTGTATCTGGCTGGATACGTCAGTTTATAGGATAGAAGAACCCAAGGGATTCTCACCTAGAATAAGACCAGAAGTCCTAGAACTACAGCCATGCTCATAAATTAAGGATAATGCTGATACATGGTGAAACAACGCTCTGGTGGGCGGTTTGCGGGTTTAAATCATTCCTGGGTATGACCATGCGATGCATTTGACCTGCAGTCGTCGCACGGTGGCGCTGGCAGCAGTCCACATACGCAGAGGTGTGTTGGTGTATGTCAGCGTTCGGTGCAGCGAGTAAGTGTGCAACGTTTTCAGACGTGCTAATGGTGACTGTGTGTTGAAAATCGCTCAAAGAACAGATATTGATGACATTATGAGGGGTAGAATACTAGGGCGACTGGAGGCTGGTCACACACAGCAGGTCGTTGGTGGCGACCGAGATTAACGGGTAACTTGTCGGCGCTACTGCATACGGGCCCTCTGCGTCCCACAAAGTGTGATCTCAAGATTATGACAACGATTCCAACAGACAGGAAACGTGTCCAGGCGCTACAGTACGGGACGTCCACAGTGTACAACACCACAAGAAGACCGATATCTCACCATCAGTGCCTGCAGACAGCCACGGAGTACTAGAGGTAGCCTTGCTCGGGACCTTACTGCAGCCACTGGAACAGTTGACTCCAGACACACAGTCTATAGACGACTGAACAGACATGTTTTATTCGCCCGGAGACCTGCAAGGTGCATTCCACTGACCCCTGGTCACAGGAGAGCCCGTAAAGCCTGGTGTCAAGAACACAGTACATGGTCATTTGGAACAGTGGTCTCACGTTAGGTTCACGGACGAGTCCAGGTATAGTCTGAACAGTGATTCCCGCTGGGTTTTCATGTGGCATGAACCAAGAACCAGATACCAACCCCTCAATGTCTTTGAAAAGGACCTGTATGGAGGTCGTGGTTTGATGGTGTGGGATGATTGGTGCACGTACACCCCTGCATGTCTTTGACAGAGGAACTGTAACAGGTCAGGTGTATCGGGACGTCATTTTGCACCAGTATGTCCGCCTTTTTAGGGGTACAGTGGGTCCCACCTTCCTCCTGAAGGATGATAACGCACGGCACCACCGAGCTGCCATCGTGGAAGAGTACCTTGAAACAGAAGATATCAGGCGAATGGAGTGGCCTGCCTATTCTCCAAACCTAAACCGCATCGAGCGCCGGCCGGAGTGGCCGAGCGGTTCTAGGCGCTTCAGTCTGGAGCCGCGCGACCGCTATGGTCGCAGGTTCGAATCCTGCTTCGGGCATGGATGTATGTGATGTCCTTAGGTTAATTAGGTTTAATTAGTTCTAAGTTCTAGGCGACTGTTGACCTCAGAAGTTAAGTCGCATAGTGCTCAGAGCCATTTGAACCATTTGAACCCCATCGAGTACGTCTGGGATGCTCTCGGTCGACGTATCGCTGCAAGTCTTCAAACCCCTAAGACACTTCAGGAGCTCCGACAGGCACTGGTGCAAGAATGGGAGGCTATATCCCAGCAGTTGCTTGACCACCTAATCCAGAGTATGCCAACGCGTTGTGTGGCCTGTGTACGTGTGCATGGTGATCATATCCCATATTGATGTCGGGGTACAAGAGCAGGAAACAGTAGCGTTTTGTAGTACATGTGTTTCAGGACGGTTTTCTCAACTTATCACCAATACCGTGGACTTACAGATATGTGTCGTGTGTGTTCCCTATGTGCCTATGCTATTAGCGCCAGTTTTGTGCAGTGCCACGTTGTGTGGCACCACATTCTGCAATTATTCTTAATTTATGAGCATGGGTGTAGTAATGCACTACAATGCTAAAAGCAAACTCCAGTTGAGAACCGTTTTTCTTCTAACATTTTAAAACTATATGCTGGAATGCCTTATTGTAGTTAAGGAAACTTTGTGGAATGGGGTGGGGTGGGAAGAAGGGGGGAAGGGGAGAAGAGGGGTGCTGTGTATGATAAGAGGTAGAGGAGATTAGGACAAGAGCTGTGTCAAGTTATATCACTACCAGTATTATCCTGTCCCTGTTAGTTGGTTACCATATTTAACGTTGCTATAATAACAGGTCTCTTCAAAAAATTCCAGAATATTCGTAATTTCAGGCCAATGATGCGTTGGAGCGAAATGCGGGTGGCAGCCCTGCACACGCCTGTGTTTAATGTGTAACTGTCTGAAGTTTAATTGTTGTATGTCTGTTAGTTGCTGTTCAGTTCTGTATTGAGTAGAACGATGTGTTGCACGGATTAAGAATCTCGAGATGGCAGAGATGCATTAAATTTTAGGTCAAACATTAGAAAACCTTTACAGAGACACACCAAATGATGCAGGAAGCCTACGGTGATGAGTGCTTAAAGCCGTACTCGGTGTTACGAATGGTTAACACGGTTTAATAACGGCCGGACGGAAGTTAAAGATGACCCTCGTTCAGGGCGACCTTCGACGTCTACCGACGGCGCTCATGTCCGGAACGTCAACGAAACTGTGCGTGCCAATCGAAGACCGACTGTCCGAGAGATTGCAGAAGTATGTAACATTTCAGTTGGATCATGTCATGAAATCCTGACACAGCCACCTTGGAATACATTGTTCAAATGGCTCTAAGCACAAAGGGACTTAACTTCTGAGTTCATCAGTCCCCTACAACTTAGAACTATTTAAACCTAACTAACCTAAGGACACCACACACGTCCATGCCCGAGGCAGGATTCAAACCTGCGACCGTAGCGGTCACGCGGATCCAGACTGAAGCGCCTAGAACCGCTCGGCCACAGCGGCCGGCAGAATGCGTAGTGTTGCCGCCAAGTTCGCCCCGCGGCTAATGAGTCAAGACCAGAAAGACCTTCGCCTCGCAATCTGTTAGGAGCTTTTGGATCGCACAAATGAGAACGAGACATTCCTTAAGAGAATCATAACGTGATGAGACGTGGGTCTACGGTTATGATGTTGAGACGGAGGTTCAGTCTTCACAATGGGCGAGAAAGGTTCTCCAACACCAAAAAATGCTCGTCGTGTCAGGTCAAGTGTCAAAGCCACGCTGATAGTTTTCTTCGCCTTTGAAGGATTAGTGCATGAATTCGGGCCGCAGTGACAATCAGTTAATCGACGGTACTATCGGGACCTGTTGCGACGCCTGCGAGAAAATGTGAGAAGGAAACGGCCTGAAATGTGGCCAGACATCATGGCTCTTGCATCACAACAACACTAACGCACATTCATACCTGCTGGTTCGTGACTATTGCACAAAAAAACATCACTGCGCTGCCTGATCCTCCGTACTCTCCAGACCTGGTCCCTGTGGACTTTTATTTTTATTCCCAAAGTTGAGAACCCCCACTGAAAGGAAGATTTGCAAGTTATAAGAGATAAAAGAAAATTCGCAGACGGCGCTCGGTACGATCCGCCAACAGGCGTAACAAGACTGCTGCCGGAAGTGGAAATGGCGTTGGGAACGGTGCATCAATAATTGTGGAGGACAGTAATTCGAAGGAGACCATGCACAATAAGGAAAAGGTAAGCGTAGAAAAATTTTGTGGACGAAGTTCCGGAATTTCATGAACAGACCACGTATAGGGCGGTGTTTGAATAGAAAGGAGAGAGATGGAAAGATAGTAAGTAAACTGTTTATTATTTCTACATCTACATATCTTCATATATACTCCGCTAGCCACCAAGCGATGTGTGGCGCAAGACACAGTTCGCGCCAAAGTCATATTCCCCCCCCCCCCCCCCCCCCCCACCGCCCTCTGATCCACTCGCGAATCGCGCGAGAGAAAAACGACTGTCTGAACGCCTCAGTACGAGCTCTAATTTCCCTTATCCTTGAATGGTGATCATTGCACGATTTGAAAGTTGGCGGTAATAAATAATATATGCTCTACATCCTCGGTGAAGATCGGATTTCGGAATTTAGTGAGCAGCCCCTTCCGTTTAGCGCGCCGTCTATCTGCAAGTGTGTCCCAATTCAAACTTTCTGAGATTTGTAACGCTCTCGCGATGGGTAAGTGTACCATCACGAATCTTGCCGCTCTTCTTTGGACCTTCTCAATCTCTTTGGACCTTCTCAATCTCTTGAATCAAACCCAACTGGTGGTAAGGTACCCATACAGACGAACAATACTCTAAGACTGGACGAACTAGCATATTGTAAGCTATTTCCTTTGTTGAAGGACTGCATCGCTTCAGGATTCTACCAATAAACTGCAATCTAGAGTTAGCCTTACCCGTTACTTGTGTAATCTGATCATTCCATTTGAGATCATTTCGAATAGTCATACCCAGATACTTGACGGATGAGTTTTGCTGTGTAGTTATTATAAAAAGCTTCAGTATCTACCGTGTTATTCCACTAACTACAGACTTTTTCAATAAGATAATGTAATTTTTAACGGCCATCAATAGCTGGTGAAACGAGAAATGCTGCGAGTTTTGCGAACAACATAGGGCCTTGCCGCAGTGTTAACACCGTTTCCCGTCGGATGGCGCTGTAAGCCTGGGCTGGCTAGAGACCTGAATGAGATTTTCACTCTGCAGCGGAGTGTGCGCTGATATGAAACTTCCTGGTAGATTAAAACTGTGTGCCGGACCGGGACTCGAACTCGGGACCTTTGCCTTTCGCGGGCAAGTGCTCTAAAGTTCTGTAAAGTTTGGAAGGTAGGAGACGAGATACTGTCAGAAGTAAAGCTGTGAGGACGGGGCGTGAGTCGTGCTTGGGTAGCTCAGTTGGTAGAGCACTTGCCCGCGAAAGGCAAAGGTCCCGACTGGTTAGAGACCTGTATACTGGCTCTCTAGGGCTGACACTTGGATGGGTGACCATCCGATATGACGAGCGCTGTTGAGAAGTGGGGTGCTCTCAGCACTTGTGAGGCGAACTGAAGAGCTACTTGATTGGGAAGTAGCGGCTCCGGTCTCGGAAACTGACATACGGCCGGGAGAGCGGTGTGCTGATCACATGCCCCTCCGTATCAGCATCCAGTGACGCAGGTGGGCTAAGAGGGTGACACGGAGGCCGGTCGGTACCACTGGACCTTCGTGGCCTGTTCGGTCGAGTTTTTTAGTTTTTTGAAACAACATAAGTGAACACATACCACGGTTATTTTTGTACCAAGAATATGCTTTTTCATAAGCTATTGACCGTACTTTCTCTTAGTTTCTCGCTTAATAAACCAGAGTTTCAGAATTCTCTTGTAGTTGCGTCTGCACAGCATGTTTGTGAAGTGAAACTGTGTAACCTCCACTGTATTTGGCAAAAGAAGCAAATATGAACATGGCAACAAGAGAAATGTAGGTTTCACTCAAAATTCGTCTCTCGTGATGCTTCTCAGAAAGTTACAAGTGATTAAAAAGCCAGGCGAAAATAAATCGCTGCTTTTGGGATTTTCAGTGGAATTATTTTTAGATACTAACCAAATGCAGAAGTGACAGTAGATCTTTTGAGTGGTCACTATTCAAGTGTGGGAGTGGAGGGGCTCCTCTTAATATTAAAAAAAAAAAATGTGAGTATAGGCTTCAGTTTAGAACGGCTCTCGGCATTTCCCATACAGGGCACGTCCGTAAAACTCACCACCACCTGTCTCGACACCCATGCCCCACCGGCTTCAAATCCACCGGCCACGTTGTTCTGTGCGGACTGTGTGTTGCCACTCTTACCGCCCTTTGTATCACTATTTCCTGTCTCTCATGATCAGTCACAGTTTCTCATTTACGTTCCTGCTGATAGTTTATCACATACCACTAGTCTGGAATCTCTAGGGGTTGCACGCACTTTTATTTCTTTTTTGAGTACTTTCTCATGCTGCTTTCATTTCCTCTGGAGGACCGATTATCCAACGAATGATTCAGAGCTCTGGATTGATGTCGTCCCATGCCGTAACAACGCTACTTCGCACTGAATCTTATTCTTGAAAGTTCAGTATCGAATTCACATTCCACTAATTCATCACTGTTTTGTGTTTTTAGCCTTCACATTGTCCCGTATTATATAACATTTTTATGACGGAAACCCCGCTGTTCGGCCCACCTCCGATGTTGCCACAGCCAGGAGACAGACGATCTGCAAGTAAGACACTTTTTATCTCACCGCAGGGCAATGTAACAGATAGGTCAAAAAAAATCAATTCTTTTCATTTCGACTCACCAGTAAATCTCGCACACGCTACATCTCAATCTGTGGGATACAGTTTGTTACCTTTAAGGGATAGTCTTCTTTGAGAATTTTAAAAAATCGACTTTTTTGCTTCAGAAGTTCTCTGGGATTTCTACTATATTGTAGTGTTCATCCCAAGTTATCAAATTACATGGCAATCTGTGAAAAAGTTCATCCGAAAATAATTCACGCCGGGAAAAAACAATCGACATCGCGACCAGGGTGGCAGCGTGTAACTTCAATGACAACCAAGCAAAATGGTTCACATGGCTCTAAGCACTATGGGACTTAACATCTGAGGTCATCAATCCCCTAGACTTAGAACTACTTAAACCTAAATAACTTAAGGACAACACACACATCCATGCCCGAGGCAGGATTCGAACCTGCGACCGCAGCAGCCGCGTGGTTCCGGACTGAAGCGCCTAGAACCCCTCGGCCACAGCGGCCGGCGACAGCCTAGTAGGCATCATGGAAATTATTAACGTGCTCGAACTTGATATCGGACCAGCCTGTTACAATTTCTGGACAAAACTGGAAGAAAAGCCTATAGAGCGAGCATAGGAACAGTGGATGTCAGAAGTTGCCAAACAGGCCCGCAGGATCACCAGGACCACGAAGAAGAGAGTGAAGGTCGTCGTTTTAGATCTGGGAGGATTACTGTATGGCCCAGGGATCGCTGGCTAGAGGTATCTCAACATTAAACGCGTTTTTGTCGAACCTGTATTTTTCAAGTTGGCGGGAAACATAATTTGATATGGGAACATACGACTTTGATCGAGACTTAGTGCCGGCGTTCTACATTGAATTCTCTATTCGCGTATGTAGCCGCCCTGCGATGTCTTAAAAAGTCTATTGTCGGTGCATGCTTTTAACCTGATTCTTTGGGCGGGGAAAATGATACTTCTTTCAGTACCTCGGCATTTTGTGAGAACTTATTTTTCACTTATGATAAAATATTGAAAATGACAAATACAGTATTATTATTTTACAGGTATAATAGAAGAGCTCCGGGAATTCCCGCCGATGACCAACGTTTGGGCTAACAGGGTCCTTCCATCTGGTGCGGCAGTTACAGAGAACATCCGATGTGGACACAAAATGATTTCTTAAAGATAAAAATGTAAGGAATATGACAAATTTCAGATTTAGCACTACTTTTTATTATACTTGAAAAAATCAACGAAAATCACCTATTTTTCATGCGTTCACAAAAGTCTACCCTCTTAACCCTCGCCGGCCTCTGTGGACGAGCGGTTCTCGGTGCTTCAGTCCGGAACTGCGCTGCTGCTACGGTCGCAGGTTCGCATCCTGCCTCGGGCATGGCTGTGTGAGATGTCCTTAGGTTAGTTAGATTTAAGTAGTTATAAGTGTAGGGGACTGATGACCTCAGATGTTAAGTCCCATAGTGCTCAGAGCCATTTGAGCCACCTTAACCTTCGCATAGTGTCTGGCGTATTTTTAGACCCCAAGCCTTCCTTCATTGCAAAGAAAGTTGTAATGCGGATGTAGATTACTCATCTTCCAGATATGCTTTTTATGGACTTTTTATTATAACTGGGTAAAACATTTATGGTTATAAAACGCTTATTAGTATAAAAAAATCGAAATTTTTGCAATTGGGTGAGACAATGCCCCTGATATACAATAAGTAATTTTCAGTGTTATATTGCAACTTCATTACGAAATAAAAACTTGGCAACAATGCACCTTCTAAACCGATATTTATATGTTCATTGTTGTAAACAATTCGTAGAAAAGACAAACACGTTCACTGTTATGACACATTCAAAGTATGGAATTGCGTTTTGCCGAAGTAAGACATGGGGTTATATTTGACTCGTCATGAATGGTGATGTAAGTTTTGAAAGGGACTACAGTCTGGAGCAGGCTTAAGCAGTTTTACAGAAGAGCGACAGTGATAATGAATCAATTATTGAATTTGATTAATGAAAGGAGATACTTAAAAAATGCAGCAAATAAAGCAGGCGAAAGGGAATACAAACATCTAAAAATTGAAATTAACAAGAAGTGGAAAATGGCTAAGCAGGTATAACTAGAGGAGAAATATAAGGATTAGAAGCATATATCAGTAAGGGAAAGACAAACACTGCCTACAGGAAAATTGATGAGGTCTTTGGAGGAAAGAGAAACAGCAGTATGAATATCGAGAGCTCAGATGGAAAATCAGTCCTAAGCAATGACGGGAAAGCTGAGGGGTGTGAGAAGTATACAGAAGGTCTATACGATGGAGATGACCTTGCAGACAATATTACAGAAATGGAAGAGGATGTAGAAGATGAGATAGGCCACATGATACTACGTAAAGGATTTGACAGAGCACTGAAACACCTAAGTCGAAAAAGGGTCCAGAAGTAGACGACATTCCGTCAGAGCTACTGACAGCCTTGGGAGGAGCCGGCCCTGACAAAACTCATCTATCTGGTGTGCGAGATATACATAATATCTCGAACATCAAGACGACTATTCCAATTCCAAAGAAAGCTGGCGCTGAGAAATGTGAATATTACCGAAATATCAATTTAATACGTCGTGGTTGCAAAATACTTACACGGATTCTTTAAAAAAGAATATAGGGAAACTGGTAGAACCTTGGGGAAGATCAGTTTGGATTTCGGAGAAATGTGGGCACACGTCAGGCAGTACTGAAACTACGACTTATCTAAGAAGATAGATTAAGGAAAAGCAAAACTACGTTTGTAGCACTTGTAGACTTAGAGAAAGCTATTGACAATTTTGACTGGAATACTCTCTTCTGAGGGTAACAGGGGTAAAATACAGGCAGAGAAAGGCTATCTACAGCATGTACAGAAACCAGATAGCAATTATATGAGAAGAGGGGCATGGAAAGGAGGGACACAACGTTGTAGCCTATCCCCGATGTTATTCAATATGGACATTGGGCAAGCAGTTGAGGAAACCGATGAAAGCCGGCCGGTGTGCCAGAGCGGTTCTAGGCGCTTCAGTCCGGAATCGCGCGACCTCTACGGTCGCAGGTTCGAATCCTGCCTCGGGCATGGATGTGTGTTATGTCCTTGGTTTAGTTAGGTTTAAGTAGTTCTAAGTTCTAGGTGACTGATGACCTCAGATGTTGTCCCATAGTGCTCAGAGCCATTTGAAGTAAACCGAAGAAAAGCTCGGAGAAGGACTGAGGATTCATTGAGAAGAAATAAAAACTTGCCGATGACACTGTAATTCTTTCAGAGAGAGTAAAGGATATGGAAGAGCAGCTGAACGGAATGGACAGTGCCTTGAAAGGTGGATATAAGATGGAAATCAACAAAAGCAAAGTAAGGATAATGGAATGTAGCCGACTTTTAATCATGTGAAGCTGAGGGAATTACTTCAGGAAACGAGACACTTAGTGTTAGATGAGTTTTGCTATTTGGGCAGAAAAATAACGAATGATGGCTAATGAAGAAGGGATATAAAATGTATACTGGCAATGGTAAGAAAAGTGTTTCCCAAGAAGAGAAAACTGTTAACATCGAATATAGATTTAAGTGTTAGGAAGTCTTTCCTGAAAGTATTTGTATGGAGTGTAGTCACGTATGAAAGTGGAACCACGGACGATGAACAGTTTGGACAAGAAGAGAACAGAAGCTTTTGAAATGTGTTGCTACAGAAGAATGGTAAAGATTAGGTGGGTAGATCACGTAACTAATGGCAAGGTATTGAACAGAACTGGGAAGAAAAGAAGTTTGTGGCACAACCTGACTAGAAGAAGCGATCGGTTATAGGAAACAATCTGAGATGTCAAGGTATCACCAACCTAGTACTGGAAGGAAGTGTGGAGGGTAAAAATCGTACAGGGAGACCAAGAGGTGAATACAGTAAGGAGATTCGGAAGGATATAAGTTGAAGTAGTTATTAGAAGACGATGAGGCTTGAACAGGATAGATTAGCATGGACAGTTGAGTCAAACCAGTCTTCGAACTGAAGAAAACAACAACTATGAGGGTCACTCCAAAAGAAATGCACATTATCTTTTTAAAATCCATCTTTTATTCTACATGTTTGAAAGTTTTACAGTGCGTAATTACAACCTTTAGGAACAATATTTTCATTTCTCCACATAATTTCCATCCCTCTCAACTGCCTTACGCCATCTTGGAACCAGTGCCTGTATACCCGCACGGTAAAATTCTGGAGCAACCTGTTGGAGCCACTGTTTGGCAGCGTGCACAAGGGAGTCATCATCTTCAAGCCTTGTTCCACGAAGAGAGTCTTTCAGTTTCTCAAAGAGATGATAGTCACATGAAGCCAGGTCAGGACTGTAAGGCGGGTGTTTGTGTTGTCCATCCGAGCTTTGTGATCGCTTCCATGGTTTTTTGACAGACATGTGGCTGTGCATTGTCGTGCAACAGCAAAACATCCTGCTTTTGACGATGTGGTCGAACACGACTCAGTCGAGCTTGAAGTTTCTTCAGCGTCGTCACATATGCATTACAATTTATGGTGGTTCCACTTGGCATGATTTCCACAAGCAAGAGTCCTTCGGAATCGAAAAACACCGTAGCCATAACTTTTCCAGCAGAAGGTGTGGTTTTGAATTTTTTTTCTTGGATGAATTTGCGTGATGCCACTCCATTGATTGCCTCTTCGTCTCTGGTGAAAAATGATGGAGCCATGTTTCATCACCTGTCACAATTCTTCCAATAAATTCGTCTCCACCATTCTCGTACTGTTCCAAAAGTTCGCTGCATACCGTTTTTCTTGTTTCTTTGTGAGCCACTGTCAACATCCTGGGAACCCACCTGGCACAAACCTTTTTTAACGCCAACACTTTCAGTATTCTGCAAACACTTCCTACCCTATCCCAAAGTAGCGTGACAATTTCTTCACTGTGATGCGTCTGTCAGCAGTCACCAATTCGTTAACTCTCTGCACATTATCTGGAGTGTGTGTGTGCAGTACGAGGCCTGCCGCTGCGAGGACAATCCTCAATATTGACGTGCCCGCTTTCATCACGTAACCTGGTTGCCCACCGACTAACTGTACTGCGATCGACAGCAGCATCTCCATACGCCTTTTTCAACTTCTTGTGGATGTTTCCCACTGTCTCGTTTTCACAGCACAGGAATTCTATGACAGCACGTTCTGACGAACGTCAAGTGTAGCAGCCATCTTGAAGACATGCTGTGACGGCGCCACTCACGGGAACAGGTTAAACTAAGTTTGAAAACAAGTGGGAAGGATGTAGCTACACACTGTAAAACTTTCACACATGCAGAACGAAAACAGTATTTTTACAAAAATAGTGTGCATTTCTTTTGGAGTGACCCTCGTACAACAACATAGGTCACTCAATAAATTATTATTATTTTTGTGGAAATATTTTTACATTTTATCACCTTAAAGATACTAGAATCACTTTGGGGTCAGAAAAGACCCTTAACACACGTTTTCCAGAGCTGATGCCATGCGAGGGTTAATGTGTTGCTTGCTGTTCGCGCGGTGAGGGCTGAGGACTTCGTCTATTGGCATCTTACGAGCTTGCTTTATTTTTAGGGCGAACCTGTCCTCTTACTGGAAGGCTAACGATGTGTTTCGTAGAGCCACTGGTTCGGTGCCTGGTGTGTCTTCTAGCAGTGATCGCTCGCGGACCCAAGGCCCGTGCTCCACGGATCAAGGCAATATAGTGACGCTCTGCTGACCGGTAGCGTCAGCGGCCCTGACTCATTATCGTTAATTTGGCCAGCGCACCACTACATATTCACGCCACAACGCGGGAACAGGAAAAATAATATGCGAAACCGAAGTTCCCCGAAAATCGAGGCGCTGGTCTGAATGCAGAGGCTGTTCCACGCCTGCCCACGGCGGCAGCTCCGAGAAGCAGAGATCGGGGAAGGTACGCGGAAGTATTGCGGCGGTTAATGAAGTGAGTGCCGCGGACTGGCGCCGTCCACAAAGCGAAAAAGACAGCGTCGGCCGGCCGGCCTGCTGGGCAATGGGTGTGCGGCACAAACAGAAACAAAAACAGGCGGCCAGCGCAGCGCGTGGGCGGCAGGAAGCGGCCGCTCTGTTCGGCCCCCGCGTCTCGGCCGGCAACCGCCACAAAGATGCTGTGTTCGCAGCCGGCCTACACGTGAGTCCAGGAGCGCTGCATACGGGGGCAAACTGCGCGAGTCTGATCTCTCACAGTACTGTCCTCCTATGAACCAGTCTGCGGCCGTCATCAACCCATTACGAGGGCCGCCTTTTAAATTTTTACATCAACATCAACAACAACGAAAGTAAATATATTTCCTACAAATCGTCTTGCTTCTAAAAAAATTTCGCATTTAAAGTGTATACGTTTTTGCATGCTATTAAACCAGTTCTGGAAATACAAATGGTTCAAATGGCTCTGAGCACTATGGGACTTAACATCTGAGGTCAGCAATACCCTACACTTAGAACTACTTAAACCTAACTAACCTAAGGACATCACACGCATCCATACCCGAGGTAGGATTCGAACCTGCGACCGTAGCGGTCGCGCGGTTCCAGACTGAAGCGCCTAGAACCGCTCGGCCACACCGGCCGGCTGGAAATACACTGATGCGGCAAAGAAACTGGTATGGTATGCGTATTCAAATACAAAGATATGTAAACAGGCAGAATAAGGCGCTGCGGTCGGCAACGCCTATATACGAGGGTGAGTCAAATGAAAACCTAAAGTTTGTAATAACAAATCGAAATTTTGCCCCGTTATCCTGTAAGTTGGTAAGCGTGCTACAAACAGCGTGCAGAATGGCCTGTAGGTGGTACCATAGTGCAGATGCACACATACCGTTGTATTAGTATAAAGATGGCCGCCCCACTTGCGACTTGCACCAGGGAAGAACAGCGTTCAGTTATTCGTTTTTTGCGTAGTGAAGGTGTGAAACCTATTGAAATTCATCGAAGAATGAAGGTTCAGTACAGTGACGCATGTTTGTCACAGCAGCAAGTCTACGAATGGAGTAGGAAGTTCGCAAATGGTGTGACTTCAGTGGAAGATGCTCCTCGCCCAAGTCAGGCACAACGAGTTGTGACTCGACAGAACATTGCAGCAATTGAAGCCATAGTGAAGGAAAACCGCCGAATTACACTGAATGACATTGCAGCATCCGTTCTGATGAAGAGGTACGCCACGCGGTGCATGAGTGGTTGCGCGGACTACCAAAAGAATTTTTTTTCTAAAGGAATTTATGCACTTTGTAAGCGCCGGAGGACTTGCTTTGAGCGTAGGGGAGATTATGTTCAGAAGTGATACAGCTTTGTACCACTTCTGCACAGTAAATAATATTTAAAAAAATATTTAAGGTTTTCATTTGACTCACCCTCGTAAGACAAGTGTGGCGCAGCTAGCTCGGTTACTGCTGCTACAATGGTAAGATATCAAGATTTATGTGATTTTGAACTTGGCGTTACAGTCGGCGCACGAGCGATGGGACACAGTACCTCCGAGAATTTCACCAGTGTACCGTGAACATCAGGAATTCGGTAAAACATCAAATATCGAACATCGATGCGGCCGGAAAAAGACCCTGCAACAACGGGACCAACGACGACTGAAGAGAATCGTTCAACGTGACAGAAGTGCAACACTTCTGCAAATTGCCGCAGTATTCTATGCTGGGCCATCAACAAGTGTCAGAGTGCGAAACGTTCAACAAAACTTCATCGATACGGGCGTTCGGAGCCGAACTCGTGTACCACTGATGACTGCAATTACGCCTCACCTGAGCCCGTCGACGCCGACATTTGACTTGATGACTGGAAACTTGATGCCTGGTCGGACGAGTCTCGTTTCAAATTGTATCGAGCGGATGGACATGTACAGGTATGGAGACAACCTCATGAATCCATGGACCCTGCATGTCAGCAGGGGACTATTCAAGCGGGTGCAGGCTCTGTAAATGTGTGGAGCATGTGCAGTTGGTATGATAATGGACCTCTGATATGTATAGATACGACTCTGACAGGTAACACGTATGTAAGCATCCTGTCTGATCACCTGCATCCATTCATGTCCATTGTGCATTCCGACGGACTTGGACAAATCCAGCAGGACAATGCGACACCCCAAACATCCAGAATTCCTACAGAGTGGCTCCAGGAACACCGTTCTGAGTTTAAACACTTCCGCTGATCACCAAACTTCCAAGACAAGAACATTATTGAGCGTATCTGGTATGCCTTGCAACATGCTGTTCAGAAGATGTATCTACCCCATCGTACTCATACGCATTTATGGACAACCCTGCAAGATTCACAGTGTCAGTTCCCTCCAACACTACTTCAGACCTTAGTCGAGTCCACGCCACGTCGTGTTGCGGTATTTCCGCGTGCTACCAGTTTCTTTGGCTCTTCAGTGCATTTTCCCTGCTCTGAATCTGGTTCCTCAGAGAACAGGATTTTTGAAGTATTCTCCAGCTTCTTGAGGTGGTGAAAAGCGAGGTCCACATATTACAAGCCACTAAAGAAAAAAAGAATATGTACTTTTGGTTTGAGATAAGAGAACAAAAAAAACTTGTTTACGGATAAATCTGGTGGGTATGGGCAATGAAAAGTTCGATGTATTTCTCCGCCAAATAACCGATTGTTTGACAATTGGACAACATTTTCTACCTGGACGGTTGATATTCGAGGGCGTGCTGAAAAGCAGTGGCTCCGAATATTTTTTCTGTTCTTAGTGTCGGTTGTAATATAACGTGTCATGCATATTACTCGGTCAACGTCCGTACTTCGTAGACTCAAGTTGCTAGATGGTTCCGAATCGTAGCGTGTAATATGGCGGTGTATAACATACTCATGTCAGTGCTTGACAAACAGCATCCTATATTCTACTTTGCAAACGAGAAAAAACGTACCTCCAATTGAAATTCATAGAAGAATGAAATCTGTGTAAGGCAATGATTGTAACGACATCAGTAATGTGCGACGGTCGGTCGTTCGTGCTCGTAACGAATGAGATGGTGGTGCTAGCCTCAACGTGCGTCACAGAGTTCGGAGTGGACAACCGATGAATCTTGTCTGTTGTCCCACGCGGTCGATTAATCCGAGCATTGTCACACACATTCAGGTTAGCACCACCGTATCCTTCATTACGAGCACGAACAACCCACCGTCGCACATTTCTGTTGTCGATGCAACCGTCACATAGATTTCATTCTTCTATGGATTTCAGTTGGAGGCATTTTTTCTCCGGTTAGAAACTCAATTACAGCAAAGGTGTTTCTCACGCAGCGACATAATTAGGTTACGCTCCGCCATGTTTACACGCTACGATTCGGAGCTCTCTAGCGGCTGAGAGTTGCTTCGGCAAAGTTGAGACGTCGAGCGAATAATATGCATGAGATGTAACACCTCAACTACGCCCGCCCGGTTGGCCGTGCAGTCTAACGCACGGCTTTCCGGGGGGGAAGGAGCGCCTGTGTCGAGGTCCGGTTCAAAATGGCTCAAATGGCTCTAAGCACTATGGGACTTAACATCTGAGGTCATCAGTCCCCTAGAACTTAGAACTACTTAAACCTAACTAACCTAAGGACGTCACACACATCCATGCCCGAGGCAGGATTCGAACCTGCGACCGTAGCGGTCACGCGGTTCCAGACTGAAGCGCCTAGAACCGCACGGCCACACCGGCCGGTTCGAGGTCCGGTGAACCGGCGAGTCTGTGGATGGTTTTTAGGCGATTTTCCATCTTCCTCAGCGAATGCGGGTTGGTTCCCCTTATTCCGCCTTAGTTACACTATGTCGGCGATTGCTGCGCAAACAAATTCTCCATGTACGCGTACACCACCATTACTCCCCCGCGCAAACATAGGGGTTACACTCGTCTGGTGTGAGACGTTCCCTGGGGGGTCCACCGGGGGCCGAACCGCACAATAACCCTGGGATCGGTGTGGGGCGGCGGAGGGGTGAAGTGGACCACTGTGGCTGCGGCGGGGACGGAGCCTCTCCGTCGTTTCTAGGTCCCCAGTTAACATACAACACCTCAACTGATACTGAGAACAGAACAAAAAATTCAGATTCATTACTTTTCAGCACGCCCTCGTATTTATTCACCGCGATTGGTATTAGAGCCTATTAGACCATTTTCAAGTGATAGATCAACTGGGCAATGCATCGTTCCTTTGAAGAGAACACTGTGTGTGTGTGTTTGTGTGTGTGTGTGTGTGTGTGTGTGTGTATGTATGTGTGGTTTAGGGACGCTCAAGGACGAGGTTATCAGCGCACATACGAACAAATGTCCTAATGAATGTGGTTAAATGTAGAAAATGCGATATTTCGAAGAAGTAAGAAGGTGAGAAGCAATCTCAGATAAAAATGCTCTCGCTCTCTCCCAGTCTCATCCATAACCACCCACACTATCACACTAGGTCACACTCTGTAAGACGCTAAAATGGTAAGATGTTCTAAATCTGTCAATTAAAACACAAGTAAAACAAGAGGAGAACTAAAATGGTTTAACAGACACATGAAAAGAAATAAAATACCGGTCAGATGATCCAGCCATCCTGATAACGCATTGGAAGCTTCGTCCTAAAATTTTAGGGAACAGATCGGGCATTCCACAACACAACATACGAATACGTACGACATTCATTTGAATGTCAGTTAAAATAGAGGGCAAATCGGGCGACAAGTGCGCTGTTGCCCTCTTGCCAGAAAATAAAATACAGTGTACTAAAATGTGACGCACTGTGATCTGTACGCCAGCAAGCACCATACATTGGAAGGACCTTTCGCTCGATGACAATGATTATTATTATTATTTAGGGCTCATGGCGCTAAACAGCAAGGCATTCAGCGCCCTTGCATTAATGATATACCGATGACGATGGTGAAAATCTACGAAAAAAGGTCACTAAAACGGAAAACCAAGTTTCAGCCCCACAAGAATCGCAAGAAAACCCCAATGAGGTGAGCTTCAGAAAAGCCCGTACTAAAATCCCAATGAGACACAGCAGAATAGCTAGATAAAACCATAGATAAAATAGCTGTAAAAACACAGTTAAAGAATATTTTGGGAAGAATTACGGAAAGCCAACATAAAATCTTAAAACAGGAACACCACTAGCCTCGTTATCAGTTAAAATGGGGGGCAGATCCTGTGTGAAATCCAATTCAACCCTCAGGGCGTCATATAAAATACACTTAGGTAAAATATGTTTATTGACAGCTGTGTCCCGCATCTCTTACTGCGGGCTCCTCCCGACGTGAGAGGAAACCATGTGCCAATGGGCAATGTCCCATTTTAAGTCAAGTAGGAGCCAAGCGTCGTAGGGCTGTTTTCCTATACGAAGAGGGTAAGGAGAACCTCATCCCGTCTGGTGGTTGGAAACAGGAATGCCATAGCCGACTTGTGGACATCACAATCAGACGCGGTTTACTGTCCGTCACTTGGAGCCACTCTTCTTCCCATCGACGCATGACTCTGCACCTCAAAAATAAGGTAACAGTATGCAGAGGAATGGCACACTGAACGAAGTGAAGATCGCGGCACGCCTCATTGGCTGCTACATCCGCAATTTCCTACCTCTTTATACGAATGTGCCCTGGCACCCAGCTGAAATGCACATCCTCCCCAGCCTTTGTAAGTGGAGAATGGCGTCGTGGATATGCTGGACTACTGTATCTGCTGGATACAAGTATTGTAGAGACTGAAGGGCACTCAGGGAGTCGGAACGGACGAGGACTTTAGCGAGTACTAAATCCAACATTACTCTGGACCTCTGTAGTAATCAGTTTGGCAGTCGTTTAAAACCCTGAATTTGGATCTGTGCTCGCCCCACACTAAGTGACTCCGGCTCAGGCTTCATTGATAACAAACGGCCTTGTTGCTCGTAGACAACTGGAGAAAAGGCGTTTCATAGGTGGACGAGCAACAGTACAGTACGCCGGTGAATTTGGAGCAGCGAGGATCTTATATTAGGAGTTCCCCCGGATGGTGAGTGGCGATTTCCAAGCCTCAGTGCAGACATTGGTTATGGAGCTGTCCGGTAAGCACCCGTGGCCATCATAATCCTCTCACGGTTGGTTGGTTGGTTTGTTTAAAAAGAGGAGAGGGGGGGATGGGGAAGGGACCAAACTGCTTGGTCATCGTTCCTTTGTTTCTTTAAAAACAATTCCACATGGGAAAGAATAAAACAAACGAAACTTACAGCACAAAACCGGGAGAAAGAAAGAACCAAAAGAACGACACAAGGGCAACAAATACTACAATGGACAAAAATAGGACAATAAAACCACAGAGAGACGCAAGAAACAGGTAGAAGGAATTAAAACAAGACAGCAAATGACCGCGGCTGGCTGATCACGAGAATTAAATGAAGAAGCCAGCCACCGCGCAACAAATTAAAACCTCCAGCACTAGAGTACAGAACACACAGGACCAAAGGATATGCGCTAAAACTTAGATTGGATGATAACACCTCCCCCACCCCCCCCCCCCCACACGTACAAAACGTAGAACTAAATCAACCGATCTGCAACATATTACAACCTCCAGCCTAAAAGCAATAGGGTAGAGAACACAGAGGCACAAAGGATATGCGCTAAAACTTAGATAGAATGAAACCCCCCTCCAGTATAAAACGTAGAACTAAATCGACCGATGAGGTGCCGTCAGTTAAAATTAAAGTAACGAGCCCGGAAACCGAAGATTATGTCGCAGGGCACCGAAGTAGGACAGCGCAACAGAATATGGGCCACTGTCAACCGGGCGCTGCACCGACACTGAGGTGGGTCTTCGCGGCGCAGGAGATAAACCAAGGGGCACCGAAGCGTGGCTGATGCAGAGCCGGCAGAGAAAGCCTCGTTGATCCACACACTGCAGCATAGTTTAGCCGCGATCGCACCGCTTATAAAACTGGAGCAGACGCGCCCTTTCCGCTTCCTAAAACCTGCGGCTTAGGAACTTTAAGATTTTCAGTGCTTTCTGTGTTCTGGCTTCTCAGCTACACACACACACACACACACACACACACAAAGCAAATTTTATCTGCAGAAAATGTAAAACGCGTCTTTGCAGCCCACACATTCAACCTCTTCACTATAAGATGTCACTGTTTCCGTGTGGGAGAAGGAACAGAAAACTGCAAAATCGGTCATTCGTTGAACTCTTGTGATAAAGTGTAACCATACGCGTTTTTTTCATCTCACTTTTGTCTAAAGCATATACTTGAGCAAATTTTATCTGCAGAAAATGTAAAACGCGTCTCTGCAGCCCACACATTCAACCTCTTCACTATAAGATGTCACTGTTTCCGTGTGGGAGAAGGAACAGAAAACTGCAAAATCGGTCATTCGTTGAACTCTTGTGATAAAGTGTAACCATATGCGTTTTTTTCATCTCACTTTTGTCTAAAGCATATACTTGAGACATCTGGTGGGCATGTACAATACTAATGTCGATATTTTCTTCGACCTATAATGTTACAATAGCTTCACAGAAAAAGAGATATCGACTTGAGTCGCAAACGGCCGAAGCGCCGAGAGCGGCCGTATACACACTTCAACTGAAACGTGATTGTCGGGTATAAAGAATAATTTCCTGACAAAAAACTTTTGATCGGATATTCTTAAGACTATAAGGAAACAAAATAATGTAAAAGACTAAAACCTCGAGACTGGAAAATCTCCTTAATTAAACTCGCACTGTAAACAAACCATTCGGCCCATTTCTTAGCCGTCTTTGGTCCACCACTAACAAATGTGGAGTGGAAAATTCAAACGTTCTAAAGGTACTCCGTTGCATGTCACTAAGCTTTCTAGATGGCACGTGGTCTTTGTGCCAAGCACTCCTTCGCTCAAGAGTTCAAAGAACTATGATGCGCCAAGGTCTCTTCCATTTAGCTGATGCACAGCTGGTGTAGTAAGCTGGGTGGGTGTAAGCTTTTGTTTATAGTACTAGGGGTCTTTGCAATGGGAGGAGGTAATTTACATGTGAAACCTGTCATCCGGTCGGACAACTGTCCTGGCCAAAACAGTGCGGTTGTGTTTTTAATGTTTCTGGTAAGCCTGCGATGCTTTGAAGAGAGACGCTGCTTTTTCAGCTGTGACAGAGATTTTACGATTATGGAGAAACGAAGAAAGGTAAGCAAGATTGTTGGGTCGGCTAAGGCTATGAACCGATTTTATCTAATTCCAATGTATACAAATGGCTTCTTAGATTTTAAAGATGTTGTCAATGCAGGCATATAAGATTTAAATGCAATAAGATCGATGTGATTCAGACTCATCCGTTTCAAATAGCTCAACAGAAGACTGCAAAAATGTCAATGCTTTTAAAAGAGGAAACACCATGTCTGGTGTATGTCAAGCCATACTTCATCTGAAAGACCAGTCATGGTTATCGGAAGCAAAACAGAAAGATCTGTTGATGTTGCCATTTCTTGCTCAAACAGCACTGACAATTCCACAGTGAACTGCATCTCATCCCAAGAATGGAATTTTGTGTTGGAAACCGAAGTCAATATTGAAAGATTTTTCAAAAATGGTTCAAATGGCTCTGAGCACTATGGGACTTAACATCTGAGGTCATCAGTCCCTTACAACTTAGAACTACTTAAACCTAACTAACCTAAGGACATAACACACATCTATGCCCGAGGCAGGATTCGAACCTGCGACCGTAGCGGTCGCGCGGTTCCAGACAGAAGCGCCTAGAACCGCTCGGCCACACCGGCCGGCAAAGATTTTTCCTTCAATTTAATTTTGTTATTCTCTTGTAAAAATTTAAAAGACATGAAGAATGGTTTTCCTTGACTACAGTTCTATTATTAAAAACATTACTGCTGTATTCCTGTACTTGCTTTAACACAAATAAAACGTAGGACCTCAGTATTAATGGCACTTGAAACAAACTCTCTATTATTGGCACATAGAACAATCATTTCCTGTTATGGCACCTAGCACGTTCTTATAAATTATTTATTGTCGAATGTGCCTCGTCATTTTTGCAGTGATGTGGTGAGCATAATATTTCAGTGGTATCAGAATACCTTCCCAACTCTTTGGATATAAATCAGTTACGTGCAAAAAGAGATACGTTGATATTTGAGCCTGCTGACAAATGTGAGATATTTAATTTAGAACGTTTGATATTTCCACTCTTCAAACGACAATTTTACAGTACCTGTAATGTCACATCACCTAATGGACACTTGTGAAAAATTGAGGACGGTCTTCGTTGCTGATGGAATTTTTACAGTAAGCTATTTTAAAAGGTAACATACGATACCACTATAATCATCGATATGATTATGATCATATCGTGGGCACAATGTGAATAATATGAGACACATTTAATTCACAAATAGTCATTCTTTCAACATGTCTATTTCTCATTTTCTTCTACTTTACTCTCTAGCCGTAGGCCTATAGCAGATTATGCAAATATTTAAAAAAATGACAAATTACATCGAACTGAAGTGGATTTTTATTGCATTAACACGATCCTTAAATGCGGATGTTCTTCTGATTAAATACACTGCTGGCCACCGTAAATGCAACACCCTGAAGGAAGCATCCGAATCAAGTGAAATTTACACCATGGGTTTGCAGCGATGAGATATGCAACTAATTACAGTTTCAGCGCAGACGCACATCACGCGCGCCTGTGGCGCCACCTCATAGCGCCATTTAAGGCTTGGCGATTTCGACGAGTGTACGTTCGGCACGTGTGTTTACCTTGTGGTTGTTTAACAAGACGATCAGTTATGCCTCGTAGACAACAGCGAACATCGTTTGATCAAGTATCCGAGTTCGACAGAGGAAGGATAGTGTCTTATCGAGATTGTGGATTATCATACAGAGAAATCGCTAGTCGTGTTGGACGAAACCAAACAACTGTAATGTGGATATGTGACCGTTGGAAGCAGGAGGGTACGACGGACCGACGTGGTCGATCGCATTCACTTCGGTGCACCACTGCACGTGCTGATAGGCAAATTGTGCGCATGGCAGTGACGGATCGCTCAGTGACATCCCGAACCATAGCACAGCACATTGCGTCTGTAACACATCATCCAGTGTCTGCGCGTACCATTCGACGCCATTTACAGCAGAGTGGTCTGTCCGCAAGACGTCCATTGCTTCGTCTACCATTGACGCAGAACCACAGACGTCTCCGTCGCCAATGGTGTGATGACAGACGGATGTGGACGGCAGAATGGAATGACGTTGTGTTTACTGACGAGGCACGCTTCTGTCTGCAGCACCACGATGGTCGGATTCGAGTGTGGAGACACCGTGTAGAGAGGATGCTGGACAGCTGCATTATGCACCGCCACACTGGTCTTGCACCGGGTATTATGGTATGGGGCGGTATTGGATATTACTCTCGCACGCCTATAGTACGCATTGCCGGCACTTTAAATAGCCGGCGCTACTTATCCGAGGTGCTGGAGCCAGTTGTCCTTCCTTACCTTCAGGGCTCGGCCACAGCCATATTTCAACACGATAATGCGCGACCACACGTGGCACGCATTATCCAAAGGTTCTTCGTCAATAACCAGATTGAATTGCTTCCCTGGCCGGCTCGCTCTCCAGATCTTTCGCCGATAGAAAACATGTGGTCCATGGTTGCTCAACGAGTGACCCAGATTACATCCCCAGCTGCCACACCAGATGATCTTTGGCAACGTGTGGAAGCTGCTTGGGCTGCTGTATCCCAGGAACACATCCAACATCTCTTTGACTTAATGCCGAGACGTGTTGGAGCGGTGATCTCCAACAATGGCGGCTACTCTGGCTACTGATTCAGGCAGGAACCACATGTCACAGACGTCTGTAAACGTAATCATTTGATACTTGGTCAACATGTTATCTACAAAATAAATTTTGTAGTGCTACCTCTTGTCTTTCTTGGTGTTGCATTTACGGCGGCCAGCAGTGTATTTTGTAAGAAAATAAGTTCGTAAAATGAAATATCATAATCAACTCATAAGTACATAAAAAAAGAGAAACTTTTTGGGCAGAAGAAATTACTTTTTAGAGGTTCTTCATCATTATTATTTACTTATTTATTTATTTCTGACGGTATCGTCTCAATAATAATAGTAATAATAATAATAATTATAATTATAATAATAATAATAATTATTATTATTATTATTAGCCGGCCGGTGTGGCCGTGCGGTTAAAGGCGCTTCAGTCTGGAACCGCGTGACCGCTACGGTCGTAGGTTCGAATCCTGCCTCGGGCATGGATGTGTGTGATGTCCTTAGGTTAGTTAGGTTTAATTAGTTCTAAGTTCTAGGCGACTGATGACCTCAGAAGTTAAGTCGCATAGTGCTCAGAGCCATTTGAACCATTTATTATTATTATTATTGAATATTTCCTATGTATGCTGGTCTGCAGCCTCAACACCCTATCAAAGACATACTAATCTACTAATGACCACTGCGCGGGTAGCCGTGCGGTCTTAGGTGCCTTGCCACGATTTGCGCGGCTACCCCGTCTGAGGTTCGAGTCCCCCTCGGGCATGGGTGTGTGTGTGTGTGTGTGTGTGTGTGTGTGTGTGTGTGTGTGTGTGTGTTGTCCTTTGCCTAAGTTAGTTTAAGTTCGATTAAGTAGTGTGTAAGCCTAGGGACCGATGACCTTAGCAGTTTGGTCCCATAGCAATTTACCACAAATTTCCAAATTTTTACTAATGACCTACCAGTTTTTTTGACGATGCTGATAGCTTCATTATTACAGAGCACTTACGAAGAAACATAATTCTCATCATATAAATAAAACAAGTATAAAATAGAAGTAAAATGAATGTGAGGTCTTATTTTTTAGTAACTACTTACGAACGTTGTGATCCGATATGCAAACTTACCTGAAACAAGCAAAAGAATCACATGAGAGGTACATTTAAATTCTGACAACAACACAGTTTATCTGTCTCAAAATTTTGATTAACAAACCAACAGACACGTTGTTCAATACATACTTTTTTCTTCAACGAACAAAGAAATAACGTTCAGGACACTCAACTAGTTTATTGTTGTATATTAATTATTTAAAATCAAAACTGAAATGGTTGTGTTTTTGTGATATTGAGTGATATATTTTCCGTATCCTGATGCACATACAAATGACAATAAATTACGACAGGGATGATGATAATAATGCATGTTTAGTGAATGTAATAAGACAACAACAACAACAATATTAAATACATGGAAATAAATTATGGAAGAATAGAAACGGCCACAGAATTTAAATATCTAAGTGAAAATCAGGAGGACGTCGTTATCAGGAGAAAGAAACCTGGCGTTCTACAGATCGGAGCATGGAATGTCAGATCCCTTAATCGGGCAAGTAGGTTAGAAAATTTAAAAATGGAAATGGATAGGTTAAAGTTAGATGTAGTAGGAATTAGTGAAGTACGCTGGCAGGAGGAATAAGACTTTTGGTCAGGCGAATACAGGGTTATAAATACAAAATCAAATAGGGGTAATGCAGGAGTCAGTTTAATAATGAATAAAAAAATACGAGTGCGGGTAAGCTACTACAAACAGCATAGTGAACGCATTATTGTGGCCAAGACAGACACGAAGCCCACACCTACTACTATAGTACAAGTTTATATGCCAACTAGCTCTGCAGATGACGAAGAATTTGAAGAAATGTATGATGAAATAAAAGAAATTATTCAGACAGTGAAGGGTGACGAAAATTTTAATAGTCATAGGTGACTGGAATTCGGTAGTAGGAAAAGGGAGAGAAGGAAACATAGTAGGTGCATATGGATTGGGGCTAAGAAATGAAAGCGGAAGCCGTCTGGTACAATTTTGCACAGAGCATAACGTAATCATAGCTAACACTTGGTTCAAGAATCATAAAAGAAGGCTGTATACATGGAAGAAGCCTGGAGATACTGACAGGATTCAGATAGATTATGAAATGGTAAGACAGAGATTTAGGAACCAGGTTTTAAATTGAAAGACATTTCCAGGGGCAGATGTGGACTCTGACCACAATCTATTGGTTATAACCTGTAGATTAAAACTGAAGAAACTGCAAAAAGGTGGGAATTTAAGGAGATGGGACCTGGATAAACTGACTAAACCAGAGGTTGTACAGAGTTTCAGGGAGAGCATAAGGGAACAATTGACAGGAATGTGGGAAAGAAATACAGTAGAAGAAGAATGGGTAGCTTTGAGGGATGAAGTAGTGAAGGCAGCAAAGGATCAAGTAGGTAAAAAGACGAGGGATAGTAGAAATCCTTGGGTAACAGAAGAAACGTTGAATTTAATTGATGAAAGGAGAAAATATAAAAATGCAGTAAATGAAGCAGGCAAAAAGGAATACAAACGTCTCAAAAATTACATCGACAGGAAGTGCAAAATGGCTGAGCAGGGTTGGCTAGAGGACAAATGTAAGGATGTAGAAGCATGTATCATGAGGGGTAAGATAGATACTGCCTACAGGAAAATTAGAGAGACCTTTGGAAATAAGAGAACCACTTGCATGAACATCAAGAGCTCAGATGGAAACCCAGTTCTAAGCAAAGAAGGGAAAGCAGAAAGGTGGAAGGAGTATATAGAGAGTCTATACAAGGGTGATGTACTTGAGGACAATATTATGGAAATGGAGGAGGATGTAGATGAGGATGAAATGGGAGATATGATACTGCGTGAAGAGTTTGACAGAGCACTGAAAGACGTAAGTCGAAACAAGGCCCCGGGAGTAGACAACATTCCATTAGAACTACTGACGGCCTTGGGAGAGCCAGTCCTGACAAAACTCTACCATCTGGTGAGCAAGATGTATGAAACAGGCGAAATACCCTCAGACTTCAAGAAAAATATAATAATTCCGACCCAAAGAAAGCAGGTGCTCACAAATGTGAAAATTACCGAACAATCAGTTTAATAAGTCACGGATGCAAAATACTAACGCGAATTCTTTACAGACGAATGGAAAAACTGGTAGAAGCCGACCTCGGGGAAGATCAGTTTGGATTCCGTAGAAATGTTGGAACACGTGAGGCAATACTGACCCTACGACTTATCTTAGAAGCTAGATTAAGGAAAGGCAAATCTACGTTTCTAGCATCTGTAGACTTAGAGAAAGCTTTTGACAATGTTGACTGGAATACTCTCTTTCAAATTCTGACGGTGGTAGGGGTAAAATACAGCGAAAGGCTATATACAATTTGTACAGAAACCAGATGGCAGTTATAAGAGTTGAGGGACATGAAAGGGAAGCAGTGGTTGGGAAGGGAGTGAGACAGGGTTGGAGCCTCTCCCCGATGTTATTCAATCTGTATATTGAGCAAGCAGTGAAGGAAACAAAAGAAAAATTCGGAGTAGGTATTAAAATCCAAGGAGAAGAAATAAAAACTTTGAGGTTCGGCGATGACATTGTAATTCTATCAGAGACAGCAAAGGACTTAGAAGAGCAGTTGAACGGAATGGATAGTATCCTGAAAGGTAAATACAAGATGAACATCAACAAAAGCAAAATGAGGTTAATGGAATGTAGCCAAATTAAGTCGGGTGATGTTGAGGGAATTAGATTAGGAAATGAGACACTTAAAGTAGTAAAGGAGTTTTGCTATTTGGGGAGCAAAATAACTGATGATGGTCGAAGTAGAGAGGATATAAAGTGGAGACTGGCAATGGAAATGACACCGTTTCTGAAGAAGAGAAATTTGTTACCATCGAGTATAGATTTAAGTGTCAGGAAGTCATTTCTGAAAGTATTTGTATGGAGTGTAGCTATGTATGGAAGTGAAACATGGACGATAACTAGTTTGGACAAGAAGAGAATAGAAGCTTTCGAAATGTGGTGCTACAGAAGAATGCTGAAGATTAGATGGGTAGATCATATAGCTAATGAGGAGGTATTGAATAGGATTGGGGAGGAGAGAAGTTTGTGGCACAACTTGACTAGAAGGAGGGATCGGTTGGTAGGACATGTTCTGAGGCATCAAAGGATCACCAATTTAGTTTTGGAGGGCAGCGTGGAGGGTAAAAATCGTAGAGATGAATACACTAACCAGATTCAGAAGGATGTAGGCTGCAGTAAGTACTGGGAGATGATGAAGCTTGCACAGGATAGAGTAGCATGGAGAGCTGCATCAAACCAGTCTCAGGACTGAAGACCACAAGAACAACAACAACAAGTGAAAAAATAAATCCAAATCTTTTGAACAAAGAACCTAACTTAGCAAGGGCAAGAAAAGTTGGAAGTGGCTTTTCGCCACTCTCAGCTACATAACTTCAGTAGGATGCACCTTCTGCCAAGGAACATTAATACGACGACCTTCTGCCCCGCCCCATCGATACTTAACATGCTCTGCAACGAACAGAACACTGATATACAGCACCCTCTGTCACCCAACACTTGTACTATGTTATCTCTGCCACACAAAACCAGTACGAATCATCTACTGCAGCGCAACTTCAATGGGATGCACCTTCTGTTACGCCAACGGTGTTACGGAGCATCATCTGCTACTCAACAGCGGTATGAGGCATCCTTCAAGACGTGACATTGGTACCAAACACCCAGAGTCACGTGACGTTGGAATGGGGCACTACGCGAGCTGCCGCAATTCCAATGTGTTCTGCCAGTCACCGCTAAATGAGAAAGGCGTCGGGTCGCAGCGGCGAGACACTAATTCATCACAGTTCAGCCGATTTGCACGATTCAATTTATATACAGGGTGATTCTTATTAACGTTAAAAAACCGGAAGCGACGTAGATGAAACAGAAACAAATTATTTACTGTAAGGCACATGGAGCCGCAAATGTCGGGAAGTGTCCCAAAAGCGGATGACAAATGTTGAACATGTGACGTCACCACATGGCGTACCTCGCCGCTCGTGCAGTGGTTGGGCTTGTGGATTCTTACCCTCGCCAGTAGGAGGCAGTGCCTAACATCCCTACCCTAGTCTGCTCTGCTTCCGAACACATTTGGTAAATCTTAAATTGCTGTAAGCGTAGAAGTTGTCCTCGCTGTACCCAAGTAAAAGCTGTTCTTATTGTGTGTTTCTTTTCTTTTATTTATAGACAAATTTAAGTAAAAGATACGTAGGTCATTTACTGGTAGAGATGCTCAAACTGCTCCAAGCGCTATGGGACTTAACATCTGAGGTCATCAGTCCGCTAGACACAGAACTACTTAAACCTAACTAACGTAAGGACATCACGCACATCCCTGCCCGAGGCAGGATTCGAACATACGACCGTAGCAGCAGCGCGGTTTCGGACTGAAGCACCTAGAACCGCTCGGCCACAGCGGCCGCCGGTAGAGATGCAATTTAGATGTTTATACTTGTTTACTTTTGACGCAGTACGGTAAGTTTTGTTGAACTGTACTTTGTAATTAATCATCAGAGACCGCTAGACCGGTAAATAAAATAATGAATATTACCTCATGGTAGGCAATGGTAGGCATTGTTGGCCGGGAGGCTCCATTCGGGGGAGTTCGGCCGCCGTATCGCAAATCCTTTTTAGTTGACGCCACTTCGGCGACTTGCGAGTCAATGATGGTGAAAATGATGGTGATGGACACACAACACCGAGTCCTCTGCCGGGAATCGGTAGCGGTAACGCTACCGTTACGCTACGGAAGCGGACATTACCTCAATACTAACACATAACTGTACAGCACAACACAGAAAGATACTGCTTGCCAGACGTAAGACTCGAACCCTGAGCCCCACGCGCTGAAGTCGCGCACCTGTTTCCGGATCCACACCGACGTGAATACTTGATTTGGATTGGGACGATCAGGCGCGACAGGCCGACAGGCTCCACACTGCTGCAAGTGGAGTGAGGTACGTCAACTGGTGACGTCACAAGTTCAACACCTGTCACCCGCTTTTGGGACATTTCCCGACATTTGCGGCCCCATACGTCTTATTTCACATTATCTGTCTCGACGTCATCTACTTTGCTTCGAGGTTTGTCTTAAAGATCAATAAAAGTCACTCTATGTGCAGAACAGAAGACAGAAGTAGATATCAAATTATGCAAAGCACAAATGAAATTAAACAACAGAAATTTCTTCGTCAACAAACAGCGGTCGGAGCACGGAGTGGTTCTTTACCCAGAAAGTCAATAAATACACTGTGAGGCGCATTAACAGCTGGCGATATCACGGTTCGATTATATATTTTGAAATAAATGAGTGAAAACAATATAAGTAAAATGCGTTGGGGCAACCTCCAAGACACGCCTAAACTGGAATAACCACCTAAAACTCGCTGTAGGATTAGTAGATGACAGCCTGAGATTCACTGAAAGATTCTTACGGAATCATTCGAGTCTCGGTCCGGGACACTGTTTTAATCTGCCAGGAAGTTTCATGTCTACATCTACATCTACATCTACATGATTACTCTGCTATTCACAATAAAGTGCCTGGCAGAGGGTTCAATGAACCACCTTCAAGCTGCCTCTCTACCGTTCCGCTCTCGAACGGCACGCGGGAAAAACGAGCACTTAAATTTCTCTGTGCGAGCCCTGATTTCTCTTACTTTATCGTGATGATCATTTCTCCCTAGGTAGGTGGGTGCCAACAGAATGTTTTCGCATTCGGAGGAGAAAACTGGTGATAGACATTAGATCCCATCGCAACGAAAAACGCCTTTGTTTTAATGATTGCCACTCCAAATCACTTATCATGTCTGTGAGACTATCTCCCCTATTTCGCGATAATACAAAACGAGCTGCTCTTCTTTGTACTTTTTCGATGTCAACCGTGAGTCCCACCTGATCCGGATCCCACACCGGACAGCAACACTTCAGAATAGGGCGGACAAGCGTGGTGAAAGCAATCTCTTTAATAGACCTGTTGCACCTTCTCAGTGTTCTGCCAATGAATCGCAGTCTTTGGTTTGCTCTACCCACAATATTATCTACGTGACCGTTCCAATTTAGTTTATTTCTAATTGTAATCCCTAAGTATTTAGTTGAATTTACAGCCTTCAGATTCGTGTGACTTATCGCGTAATCGAAATTTTTTCTTTTAGTACCCATGTGAATAACTTCATACTCTTCTTTGTTCACGATCAATTGCCACTTTTCGCACCATACTGATATCTAAATCATTTTGCAAGTCGTTTAGATCATCTGATGACCTTACAAGGCGGTAAATGACAGCATCATCTGCAAACAATCTAAGACGGCTACTCAGATCGTCTCCTATGTCGTTAATATACACTCCTGGAAATGGAAAAAAGAACACATTGACACCGATGTGTCAGACCCACCATACTTGCTCCGGACACTGCGAGAGGGCTGTACAAGCAATGACCACACGCACGGCACAGCGGACACACCAGAAACCGCGGTGTTGGCCGTCGAATGGCGCTAGCTGCGCAGCATTTGTGCACCGCCGCCGTCAGTGTCAGCCAGTTTGCCGTGGCATACGGAGCTCCATCGCAGTCTTTAACACTGGTAGCATGCCGCGACAGCGTGGACGTGAACCGTATGTGCAGTTGACGGACTTTGAGCGAGGGCGTATAGTGGGCATGCGGGAGGCCGGGTGGACGTACCGCCGAATTGCTCAACACGTGGGGCGTGAGGTCTCCACAGTACATCGATGTTGTCGCCAGTGGTCGGCGGAAGGTGCACGTGCCCGTCGACCTGGGACCGGACCGCAGCGACGCACGGATGCACGCCAAGACCGTAGGATCCTACGCAGTGCCGTAGGGGACTGCACCGCCACTTCCCAGCAAATTAGGGACACTGTTGCTCCTGGGGTATCGGCGAGGACCATTCGCAACCGTCTCCATGAAGCTGGGGTACGGTCCCGCACATCGTTAGGCCGTCTTCCGCTCACGCCCCAACATCGTGCAGCCCGCCTCCAGTGGTGTCGCGACAGGCGTGAATGGAGGGACGAATGGAGATGTGTCGTCTTCAGCGATGAGAGTCGCTTCTGCCTTGGTGCCAATCATGGTCGTATGCGTGTTTGGTGCCGTGCAGGTGAGCGCCACAATCAGGACTGCATACGACCGAGGCACACAGGGCCAACACCCGGCATCATGGTGTGGGGAGCGATCTCCTACACTGGCCGTACACCACTGGTGATCGTCGAGGGGACACTGAATAGTGCACGGTACATCCAAACCGTCATCGAACCCATCGTTCTACCATTCCTAGACCGGCAAGGGAACTTGCTGTTCCAACAGGACAATGCACGTCCGCATGTATCCCGTGCCACCCAACGTGCTCTAGAACGTGTAAGTCAACTACCCTGGCCAGCAAGATCTCCGGATCTGTCCCCCATTGAGCATGTTTGGGACTGGATGAAGCGTCGTCTCACGCGGTCTGCACGTCCAGCACGAACGCTGGTCCAACTGAGGCGCCAGGTGGAAATGGCATGGCAAGCCGTTCAACAGGACTACATCCAGCACCTCTACGATCGTCTCCATGGGAGAATAGCAGCCTGCATTGCTGCGAAAGGTGGATATACACTGTACTAGTGCCGACATTGTGCATGCTCTGTTACCTGTGTCTATGTGCCTGTGGTTCTGTCCGTGTGATCATGTGATGTATCTGACCCCAGGAATGTGTCAATAAAGTTTCCCCTGCCTGGGACAATGAATTCACGGTGTTCTTATTTCAATTTCCAGGAGTGTAGATCAGGAACAATAGAGGACCTATAACACTTTCTTGGGGAACGCCGGATATTACTTCTGTTTTAGTCGATGACTTTCCGTCTATTACTACGAACTGTGACCTTTCTGACAGGAAAACACGAATCCAGTCGCACAGCTGAGGCGATACTCCGTAGGCACGTAGTTTGTCAGCGCACACTCCGCTGCAGAGTGAAAATTTCACTCTCGAAACATTCCCCTAGGCTGTGGCTATGCCATGTCTCCGCAATATCCTTCTTCCAGGAGTGCTAGTTCTGCAAGGTTCACAGAAGAGCTTCTGTGAAGTTTCGAAGGTAGGAGGCGAGGTACTGGCAGTCGGTAGACCATTTGTCCGCAAAAGGCAAAGGTTCCGAGTTCGAGTCTCGGTCCGGCACACAATTTTAATCTGCCAGGTAGTTTCATTATGACCACCTGCTAAATAGCTTCTTTGTTCGTCTTTGCCGGCCGAAGTAGCCGTGCGCTTCTAGGCGCTACAGTCTGGAGCCGAGCGACCGCTACGGTCGCAGGTTCGAATCCTGCCTCGGGTATGGATGTGTGTGATGTCCTTAGGTTAGTTAGGTTTAATTAGTTCTAAGTTCTAGGCGACTGATGACCTCAGAAGTTAAGTCGCATAGTGCTCAGAGCCATTTTTTGTTCGTCTTTGGAACGAAATACATCACTGATTCTGCGTAACACGGATCGGACACTGTTGGTAGGTTTGTGGAGATATGTGGCATTAGACGTCTACGTACAGGTCATGCAATTCGCGTAAATAACGGGTACGCGGTGATCGCGCCCAACAGCGACCCAGATGAGTTCCATACGAATTACATCAGGAGAATTTGGTCACCGAGACATCTACGTGACTTCACTACAATGCTCCACAAACCACTGTAGCACGGTTCTGCCTCCCAGACACGGACAATTATACTGTTGAAAGACAAAGCATGAGGTGATGCAGGTGGTTTGCAGTTATCAGCGTGCCTTCCATTACTACCACAGGTCCCACGCAAGCACAGGAAAACGTCTCCGATGGCATAATACTGCTCCAACAGCCCGTGTCCGTGGTGCGCTGCACATTTCAACCGTCCGTGGTGCGCTGCACATTTCAAACCGCCGTTCACGTCGATGACGGTGTTTGTGGAGACGACTGTCGACCTAATGAAGCAAAAATGTGATTCATCCGAAGAGCTGACATGTTTCCATTGATCGACGGTGGAATCCCATGGTCCCGTGCCCACTGCAATCGTACTTGATTATGCCGTTGGGTCAGCACGTAAACACGTAAGGGTAGTTTGCTGCGGAGCTCCATTTTCAACAATGTACGACGAACTAAGTGCACCGAAACACGTGTGCGAGCACCAGCATTTGCTCCTTCGGCAGAGATGACGCAGACCGCCGTCCCTCCTACTTTACAGAGCATACAAGCCCCCGAACCCCAAGTTCTGTGAAGAGTCGTGGACGTCCAAACATTTATACCGCCTAGTGGTAGTTTCACTTTCCTTATACCTCTTTTCGTAGATGCTCACGGCAGTGGCATGTGAACATTCGAACAGCTTCGCTGTTTTCTAGATACTCGTCCGCAGGCTCTGCGTAATAATAAACTGCCCTTTGTCAAAGTCGCTTATCTCAATGGATTTCCCCATTTGCAGCCCGTATCTTCCCTAGGGTGATCCCCATCTGTGTCTGCTCCGCTTACATACTTTCGTAACCTCGTCACGTGACTGCGACGCTACCAAGCGGCATCCAACGTCGCTGTGGGCAATGGTCTTAATACAGTGTGTTTATAAATGAATTCGGGGTTGTAACGCTTAGTTATAAATGGTATGTCAAATGAAAGAGCAACTCGAACAGTTTTACCAAGAACCTTACAAATGTTCACTGGCATAGCGAAGTACGCGATTGATTGAATTTCACTGTACCCAAGAGCTGGATAGGCCGCAAGGGGCCCAATGACAAGGCTTGCTTTGCATGGCCTCCACATTCACCCGACCTAACGCCATGCGATTTTTTCTTTTGGGGCTTCATGAAGGATCGTGTGTACGTGCCTCCGCTACCAACAGACTTCCCCGAATTAAGAAACGGATTGAAGCAGCTGTTGCTACAATCACCGAAGACACACTTATCAACGTTTGGGAAGAACTCTGCTGTAGACTTGATGTGTGCCGTGTGACAAATGGTGCTCACATTCAACATTTATAAGGTTCTTGGTAAAACTGTTCGAGTTGCTCTTTCAGTTGACATATCATTTATAACTGTGAGTTTAAAATTATAAATATTATAAAGCGTTAAAACCCTGATATACATTTATAAACACCCCGTATTTTGACTTATCAGTATAAGTTCGAAGCGTTTTTCCATAAAATTAAAAAACACAACAGATACACTTAAAAGAGACTTTAGTGGTCAGTAATATATTCTCCTTCACATGTAGCGGTCTGATAACGCTGGGGTAACTTCTCGATTCCGCGCCTGCAGAAGTCACGTGGTTTCGAGGCGAAGCCATATTCGGAGCGCATTTTTGTTCGGAAAAGAAGTTCCTTGAACGTTGTTCGATGGAGATCGAAAAAGGTGAATATCTGTGGGTGCAAGATCAGGTAAGATGGGTGCGGAATGACTTTACAACCCAACTCCTGTAGTGTTTCTCGTCAGTGTAGCAGAATGCGGGCAGGCGTTATCGTGGAGTAGCATTACTTCACGCAGCCTTTCTGGTCTTTGTTTTTGGATTCCGGCTATAAGACGTCTCCGGACAATAAATGACATCAGCGATGGTTACACCTCAGGAAAGCAATTCGTAGTACACTACACGGTCGTTGTTCCACAAGACGCATATTTTGTGGATGCGCGCAGATCTTTGTATAGGGAGTTGCTGCTTCGTTTGGGCTTAACCATTCCTTTCTTTTCTTTGTTAGACACCATTCCTCGTCACCAGTAACGATACAGAATAAGAATGGTTGGAGTTGGTCACGAGCCAATTGATGAGTAAGCAGAGATGCACGCTGCTTTTGGCTTAGAGTATGCAGTACCCATACAACCAATTTTTGAACCTTTCCAATCGCATGCAAATGTCGCACGATGGTGGAACGATCACAGTTCATCACATCTGACATTTCTCCAGTACGCTGACGTGGATAATTGTGGATTAATGCGTTTAAACGATCTTAATCAAACTCCGACGGTTGTCCTGAATGTGGAGAGTCACTTATACCAAAACCTTCTTCCTTGAAACGAGAAAACCGTTTTCTTGCCGTGCTCTATCCACTGGCACTATCACCATGCATGGCGCAAATATGTCTGACTGCCTCGGCTGCTGTCACCTCTCTGTTGAACTCAGATAGAAGAATATCTCGGAAATGTTTCGATTTCTCCATCTGGCACTCCATTTTCTAGCGTCCACAGCTCCACACGTTATTGACAAAATTAAAATATGTACATTCAAATAGAAACAGTGACCTACAAATAAAAAAAGATAATCGATAAATAAACCAATAGCGACCGGAATACCAACATGCAAAACGAAAACATTACGAAGTTACGCACCAACCTAATAGATAGACAAATATACTAGGACTATTTGTGTAATTAATTTATCACCGCTACGCTGGATCACCAGTAAAAGATATAAAGAAGATCTAGCTAACATCAGTGTGTTTCGTCACGGGTTCGTTTGGTGACCGGGAGAGCGTAAAGGAGCTGTTCATCGGATTCCTGTGGCTGACGCTTCGAGAGAGGCGCTGTACGTCACGGAGTAGTTTGCTGTTGAAATTCCGTGAGCGTACGTTCCAAGAATTGTCAGGCAACATATTATTTCCTCCGACGTACGTGTCGCGAAATGACTACGACGAGAAAGAAAATTCAAGAGTTTATAAAGATGCTTACAGACATTTCTTCTAATCCGGCAGCATTCCCGAATGGGACAGAAAGAGGAGGATGATATAGTTATGAGAAGTACACTCCGCCACTCACGCTGAGATGATTTTCATGTTATAAACCTAGATGAGTGATTGTATATGACGATTAGTTTGTAGTGCCTCCTTCTGTACGCTCAGTTACACTTAACGACTGCGCGAGAAGTTGGGCAAACATATTAAAAATGGATCGAAATAAATTCGCTGAACGCGAAAAGCGACCCAAACTTGAATATGGGGTAGGGATGTAGCCAATGTGACACATGGAAGTTAGGGTCGGTACGGGAGACGTGCACGGATAGCGTAATGGTAAGGCGCCCGCTCATGATAAACGAGAAATCCGGGATCGAGCCTCGGTCCGGCACAAATTTTCACTGCCACCAACAACGAGAACTTCTGTACATAACGCAGCTGACGTCAAGTCACTCGCATTCAGCGAATTTATTTCGATCTAATTTCGAACGGCAGTCAATCATTATCAACGTAAATATTAAAAATTCATTTCTCTGTATATTAAATAAATAACGCAATAAATAATAATAATAAAACAATAATAATAACACTGTAAAAATTACAGCATAAACAAAGTGATCGATTCCGAAAAATCGCAGTAATATCTAAAATCGTATTCCACAGTCATTCTATTAGAGTACAATTGGTAACACAAAATGTTAATAGTAGTGATTATGTTTTTTTTTCGCCGTTGGTATGAATTTGCGAAGTTACTTATGTATCAAAAGTTAAGGGGCACGTAATTCTCAGGGGCTATTTGCGTTAGTAGTAGCCTACGCACTACCACGTTTGAGGCTGATCGCATTGTAGGATAAAATTTGTTTCGAAATTGGACGGAATAGGGTCCGTTATAATGTGTCATTTTTTATCTATTTTTTTTCAATGGCGAGACGGAATTATGAAATAGTGCAAGCTTCACTGTCATTATTATATCCAAGAAGGTTTCAGAACCTCACGGCTGTTTCCCTAAAAATTACTGAAAAAAAAACTGCAACCAGCCACACTTTCCGATGAATGCTTTATTTCACCCTGTTTTCGGGCCCACCCACCGTCAGACGCATTGAGGATCGTTGTACAAATTTTATATTATTAATATAACAGAATATTCATGATTTTCTTGTTTAAGGAAACTTTTACAGTATACGCAACGTCTTCACACTTGACTTAGTTGAGGAAAGGTTATTTTGTATGCATTGCAGCATTAGTGTATGCATCACTGTTATGGGGTACGCTGAATATCAACTTGGGTAAAACACAAGACGGCAGACATCTGATTGCACCTGCCAACACGTCAGCTAGTGATTTGGTTCTACCGAAGAACAAGAGGGTGCAGTAATGGCATACTTCTACAGCTATGTTGTGTATTACTGAAAATATTCACTTTCGTCAAGTTACATCGGGATGGACGCTAAACATCATATATAAAGGTTGCCCTTCACATTGTCACGATATTTAAAGGCTGAATGTATCACCACTTAGGCTAACAAGGGAAGTCGCGAAATCCAGCGCTCAGAGCCGCACGAAAGACAGTGGGATGGGCCATTAGCGCGGAAAACGGCGCCTCGTGTGAATGATCACCTATTCAAAGGCGAAGAGAGGTGGTCTGGTAACACGAAGAAAAAAAATATCGGCATTTATAACCAATAACAAACATTTCAGCGTCATGACTTATTGCTGTATTCCTCACCTGAGTCGCAGACACAACAAAAAGACTATAGAAAGGCGAACAAGGCCTGTGTCGAAAACTGACAAAACACACACACACACACACACACACACACACACACTTAAACGCGAACGCAACTCAACGCACACATGACCACAGTCTCTGGAGACTGAAGCCCGAAATTGTGGTCTGTGGTCATGTAACTTTTCATAACATTGTTACATCCCATCCTGGATTTTCCATCGTTTGATTTCGAATATCCACTTATACAGGCCTATTATAAATGATTCGTTTTCAAAGCTCTATACTATAATTTCCAAAATATTACATGTACAAATATCACTGATGCATGAACAGAACGGTAAACTCACCACTTTGCACTGTACAAATGTTTTCTGGATGCCCTCTGGTCACACGGCCACGTTCAAGCAGAAGTCAAGTTCTTTCCACACCTTATGTGGCAACATTCTGTCAACGATCGTCACAGTAGACCTGACACGTTGTCTGATCTGTTCTATTGTTGTTGGCAGTGGGGGTGCGCAATCACGCTCCTTAATGTAATCCAAAGGAAGAAGTAACAAGGCGTTAGGTAAGGCGACCTGGTGGACCAAGGGAACAGCGACACATCATCTTCACCCCCAACCCAAAACCAACCTTGCAGAACAAGTTCGTCGTCTAGGTAGCGACAAGCATGGATGCTTCAGTGACCGGGGTGCCCCATCTTTCTGGAAGACAGGATTCTCAGAATCAGCCGCCGGTTGTGGAAACAACCACAACTGCAATATATCAGAACAACAGAGTTCCAGCAAAAGAAAAACGGCCCATACAACTTCGCCTTTGACACTGCAGAGGAAACGTTAACCTTCGGCGAATTTCTTTCATGCGCTATAAATTCACGAGGAATTTTAGTGCCCCAAAACTCTCAAATTGTAGCGATTAACCTTTACGGAATGATTCCAGAATGAGATTTTCACTCTGCAGCAAAGTGTGCGCTGATATGAAACTTCCTCGCAGATTAAAACAGTGTGCCGGACCGAGACTCGAACTCGGGACCTTTGCCTTTCGCGGGCAAGTGCTCTACCAACTGAGCTACCCAAGCACGAATCACGCCCCGTCCCCACAGCTTTACTTCTGCCAGTACCTCGTCTCCTACCTACCAAACTTTGCAGAAGCTCTCCTGCGAACCTTTCCGTTTAAATGGAAGGTTACGTTGTCGCTGAATATCAGCTTGGAGGCGAAATGTTCATTCTCAAGTGTTTCCTGCATTGTGACGCAAAACTGAAGGCGCTGGTCATAGTAATTTATGAACGAGTTACAGACGGTACGATTTGAAACGTAACCGCCGTCGTAGCCGCCGTTGCCGTTTGCCCCGGTATTCCAAGTTCTTGGCTTATGTGCACCGTTTTTTTTTTTGTCTGATTACGAAACTTCCCCTCCTCAATCTTTTTCATGTTGCATTTGGTCGTCCGGTACCTTCCTCTTTATAGAGATAACCATTGTCTCTAAATTGTCGATAACAATGGGCAGTTCTCTGTTTACATGACGGTTCTTTCCCGTAATTCCTTCTGAATGCACGTTGCACTGTTGTGACGGATACACATGTCGCACATTCCAACACACAAAAACTATTTTGTTGCTTTGTCACCATTTCCTCAAGGCACTGTACTCGGTAATTCCAAATGGTGGGCGCGTTGCAAACTCTGAGTTTACGATTCTATTCACGTATCAGTCATATCCGTACATTTATTATTTAGGAAAATATAGAACCCTCAAAACGAATGAATCGTTACATGGTAGCCATGTACTGAAAGGCGAAAATAACGTGGAATTGTATACGAAGTCCTCGCTGCCGTCTCACAATCAGCTCATGCCTCAGAACAGTTACGGTGAAAAAAATCACACAGAGAAAAGTGTGGTTAGCTCCAGTATTTTTAAGTGCAATTTAGCTTCTCACACTGGAGAAAAAAAAATTCGCAACATCAAGCAGCGGTTGTGCGACATAAGTGAATGTTGGCAGGCGCGTTTCTACATCTGAAAGATGTCTATTCAAATTTCGTGCCAGTCGCGCCACTACGAGGATGAAAATCAGGTTTGCTTTAAATGCACGCTGAAACTGTCGTGCGCGTTAGTTACCTTTGAGGTTGGACGTGGTGATTTGATAGTAGTCAAGAATGCCTGGGGGAGACGTAAGGCAAGTGGGCTTCAAAAATTCGATTTTTAGATTTTGGCATATTTGAAATGCCTGTCTTTCCTGCGTGAAACAGTTTTTGTTTTATATAAATACGACAATTTTTTCGTGAGATATGATGGTTTTCCTGATGCTCTGTGCAATTTGGCATTTAAATACCACGTCTTTCTTTTTGCGCCATGCCGAAATAATGCACGGCATTCTTTTACTCCTTGTATATATAGCGTCCCCAGAGAGGTAATAAGAAAACACTTAGAAAACAGTATTTATAAAGAAGAGACATTTAAAACTTGAATGATACAGATTTTTTTAATAATGTACCGGTAAAATAATAATTTCTCTGTGTAAGTTTCGAGTGCAAAGAAATATAACAAAATGATCTAAAGAGACGACAAGATACGCTCTTTTGTTAATTTTTTAGTCGTCTTCACTACTTCTCTTGTCTCGGTTGTGGGTAGACGGACATCTTGCGAGTGCTGGCAAATGTAAGCATATTTGTATGAGTTAAGCAGATAATATATTGATTTAATATTATTGTGCACTTTTAATTTGTAAGAGGTGGTCCCGATTTCATGTCCGCCTTCCTTGAATTAACCTGCATTCAAGTAATTTACAGTTTAACAATCGCAGCGGCCGATGCAGCCAACGACGCCATTACGTGGCGATATTAACTTACGAAAAATTAGCGGAAGCGAAAAACTCGTCCGCTATTAACATAATATTAATTTTTCTCCACAGCCTCCCGACGTTGCAGAAAATACGTAGCTTTAAGATACTTATTTTCAGTATCATAGCCGAGAGCCAGAGCCAGGACTCCGATTACAATGCAATGGTTAACGGAGGTAAGAAAAATACTCTCGCGCGTGTGTGAGCCGCAATTGTAATTAATAACTAAAGATCTTTTGCTTTAAAGTGAACTGACTAGCCGAGGAAATTAATATGAAAAGTTTATTCCAATGTTCAACTTGTATGCTCATGTTTTAAGATTCAGCGAGTCTAACATTCATCAACGTAACAAATAATTTAAGATTAATATTGTTAAAAAGGAGAACTTCACAAAAGCATTTAACCGTAAATTCTCTGCCTCGTGATGACTGGGTGTTGTGTGATGTCCTTAGGTCAGCTAGGTTTAAGTAGTTCTAAGTTCTAGGGGACTGATGACCGTAGATGTTAAGTCCCATAGTGCTCAGAGCCATTTGAACCATTTAACCGTAAATCAAAATTGAATGAAATATCATTTTTATTAAGGCCCACCACGTAAGTCGGCAACAATCAAAAAATAATAATAACAATAATAATATATTAAAATACGACGGCCGACGGACGCGAGATATATTATTTCATGCTTCTACTGTTATATCGCTTCAATCTTTCCTACCTTGTATCCACTATCGATGCACGTTTTTCAGATCGTGTTTGTTATTGTTTTCGAGGGTTAATGATTGTATGTCATTTGGAACGGGTTACCGAAAACTGTATTTGTTCAGCTTACAACCCTCAAATTTGGTGTTTATCAAGCTATTTTATGCTTCAATGATGGTGTTATTAGAAAACTGGATGTTTTAGAATTATTGGGCATAAAATCTAGAGGAAATACTGCAAAATCCTTGGTGCAAATAGATAAAGAAAGAACACGCGAAGCAGGTACTGCTAATTTAAAATGCACAAATTAAGCCAGACTGAAAAGAAGGCCAAGAGAAGAAAAGAAGATCAGTATGATGAAGATGATGCTCAGTATGGTGCAAGAAAATATTAGTGGTAAGTAATTCTCATGAATAACTATACTAGAATTGCAATATTAAACTTTAAATGGATTTTTCTCAAAACTACATTTTTTTTTTTACTTCCAGGTACCCTTATTTGATAAACTAATGGGGTTAGAAACATGAAATTTGGTCAATTTGTACTATATATATGCAGTAAAAATGTCATTGTTTTATCACTTATAGTTCTTTTGAAAAGTGTACTTATTCAAAGGGTAAAATAGCTTGGGCAGAGTAGGGATAAAAATTGCCTTCTGTCTCCCCTTAAGGCGACAAAGACGGCATTATTAATACCTCACTGAACTTCGAACGAGGTCGTGGCGGATGTTATTTCTGCGATACTGCAAGAATGCAGCCACTGTACATGACTGCTGGCAGAGGTGGTCACGGGAATGCACGTTCGCAAGAAGACCGGGCTTCCTACAGCCACGAGGGACTACCGATACGGATGACCATAGTGTTCGGCGTATGGCTCTGGCGCTTGGTACTGCGTCTGCAGCAGCAATTTGAGAAATAATTGGCACCACAATGGCACAACGAACTGTTACAAATTGGTTACATCAAGAACAGCTCAGAGCCAGACGCCCTATAGCGTGCGTGCCACTAACCCCAAACCATCGCCATTTGCGACTTCAGTGGTCTTAACCGAGAGCTCATTGGAGGGCAGAGTGGAGGTCTGCTGTGTTTTCTGATAAAAGCTGGTTCTGCCACAGTACCAGCGATGACCGTGGTTTGGTTTATAGAAGGCCAGTTGAGGGCCTGCATCCAACCTTTCTGCGTGCTAAACACGACCTACACCTGGTGTTATGGTCTGGGGTGCGATTTCGTATGACAGTAGGAGCACTCTCGTGGTAATACCACGCACCCTGACTGCAAATGTGAACGTGAACCTGGTGATTTAATCTGTCGTTCAGCCATTCATGAACATCATTCCACGGGGTGTTTTCCAGCAAGATAACGCTCACCCACATAGCGCTGATGTAAGCCAACCAGCTCCACAAAGTATCGACAGGTTGCCTTAGCTTGCTCGATCACCAGATCTGTCTCCAGCGCAGCACATACAGGACATCATCGACGACGACACCACCGTCATCCACAAACAGCATTAACCGACCCTGTATTGACCGACCAAGTGCAAAAGGCATGGAACTCCATCCCACAAACTGGTATCCAGCAACTGTACAACACAATGCATGTACGTTAGCATGATTGCATTCAACATTCCGGTGGCGACACTAGTTATTAATGTAGCAACAGTTTACTTTTGCTATGGCTTATCTGGTGCTTACATTATCTTGTGATCTTGCAATGTTAATCACTTAAGCGTGTTACGCAGTCAAATATATTCCCGAAATTTCATCACTCTACATTAAGTACGAGGGTAAGTCAATTATTATCCGCAAAATAGTTATAAAATTTTATTGTAATCAAATAGGAACCTAACAAGAACATCATTTTTCGACATAGTCTCCTTGCGTTTCCACGCACTTGGTCCATCGTTGTACAAGCTTCCTGATGCCCTCATAAAAGAAGGTTCTCGGTTGAGCTGTGAGCCTGGAATGCACCGCTTCTTTCACTGCTTCGTCCGAGGCAAATCGACGGCCCCTTAATGCCTGTTTGAGTGGACCAAAGAAGTGATAGTCAGACGGGGGAAGATCGGGACTATACGTAGGATGATCCACTGCCTCAAATTTGAGTTTCTGGACCGTTTCAGCAGTGCGGACAGCAGTATGCGGACGGCCATTTTCGTGCAACAACACAACACATTTTGACAGCAATCCTCGGTGTTTGCTTGGAACTGAAAGCTTTACCCTGGCAGTAAGCATCTCACTGTAACGTACACTGTTGTTGTGCCCCTTTCCCCATAATGTTCCAGTATTGGACTTCGTGCGTCCCAAAAGCCAGTAAACATCAGTTTTCCTGCTGGGTCTTGAACTTTTTATTGCACGACGAATTTGGATGTTTCCATTCCATACTCTGCCGTTCGGTCGCGCGGTTCCAGACTGTAGCGCCTAGAATCGTGGCGCCTAGAATCGCTCGGTCACTTCGGCCAGCTCGTAATGATGGATCCATGTTTCGTCACCTGTAATCATCCTGTCTAAGAAGTTGTCCCCTTCGTTACCATAGCGATCCAACGTTTGTTTATGCAACTGTGTGAGTTGTTTTGGGACCAATCTTGCACAATCTTAATGAAACCCAAGTCTGTTGTGGATGATTTCGTAGGCAGAACCGTGACTAATTTGCAGGCGATGTGCCACTACGTCAGTAGTTAACCGTCTAAGAGAATCATTTCACGTGAACGCTCAATGGTTTCTTCATTTGTGGCGGTAAACGGTCATCCGGCTCCTTCATCGTGCGCAACACTTGTGCGACCATTTCGGAATTTTTCAATCCATTCGTAGACACTCCGTTGTGACAAAACACTGTTCCCGTATTGCACCGAAAGTCTTCGATGAATTTCGGCCCCAGATACGCCTTCCGACCACAAAAAAACGGATCACTGAATGTTGGGGTTTGGGTTGGTTGTGGGAAGAGACCAAACTGCGAGGTCATCGGTCTCGTCGGATCAGGGAAGGACGGGGAAGGAAGTCGGCCGTGCCCTTTCAGAGGAACCATCCCGGCATTTGCCTGGAGCGATTTAGGGAAATCACGCAAAACCTAAATCAGGATGGCTGGACGCGGGATTGAACCGTCGTCCTCCCGAACGCCAGTCCAGTGTGCTAACCATTACGCCACCTCGCTCGGTCACTAAACGTTAATAATTGATTTACCCTCGTATTTATTGGTTCAAAAATGGTTCAAATGGCTCTGAGCACTGTGAGACTTAACTTCTAAGGTCATCAGTCCCCTAGAACTTAGAACTACTTAAACCTAACTAACCTAAGGACATCACACACATCCATGCCCGAGGCAGGATTCGAACCTGCGACCGTATGGTCGCGCGGTTCCAGACTGTAGCGCCTTTAACCGCTTGGCCACCCCGGCCGGCCTATTTATTGGTACTGCGATTTTTTTCCGTCAGTGTAGTTGCGTGAATGCTGTGACTGGCTGGTTAGGAGCTCGGCCAACCGCGACAAAGTGGCAGTGGTGCTTACGACGTTGCCAACGGCAGGAGTCGGCGTCATGTCTAAACTTGTCACGCTGTCTCTCTCTCTCTCTCTCTCTCTCTCTCTCTCTCACTCTCTCTCTTTGTTTCTGCCTCCCTCGCTCCTACAACCGGAGGGGCAGCGAGGAGATAAGGGAGTGACGTCGCGAAAGAGCTCCGGCAGAACTGGAGCAAATGAAGGGAATTGGGTAGGCGACCTCAGAGGGGTCGCGTCCTCGCGCCGCGTCGGCGACAGTTCAGTTATTAGCCGCGCCAGGAAGCCGTCTGGGAATGCCGCTGGCAGGAATACAAAGCCCCCCGTGCACGGCCGGCCCCGCCCTCGGCTGGCGTGGGCAGCAGCAGACGACGCCTGCGCGAGCGTGGCTGCCCTGCCAGAGCTGTCCAAGTCTGTGCGCTCCTCTATGATGGTCAACTAAATCAGCCAGCAATTCTGGACTAGAATGAGATTTACACTCTGCAGCGGAGTGTGCTCTGATATGAAACTTCCTGGCAGATTAAAACTGTGTGTCGGACCGAGACTCGAACTCGAGACCTTTGCCTTTCGCGGGCAAGTGCTCTACCAACTGAGCTAACCAAGCACGACTCACGCCCCGTCCTCACAGCTTCACTTCTGCCAGTACCTCGTCTCCCACCTTCCAAACTTTACAGAAGCTCTCCTGCGAACCTTGCACAACTAGCACTCCTGAAAGAAACGATATTGCGGAGACCTGTCTTAGCCACAGCATAGGGGGTGTGGTAGAGCACTTGCCCGCGAAAGGCAAAGGTCCCGAGTTCGAGTCTCGGTCCTTCACACAGTTTTAATCTGCCAGGAAGTTTTAATTCTGGACTAATCCGCAACCCAACAACTACTTCCGAAGCTTCATGGAAGATTAAAACTGTGTGCCGAACCGAGAAAAGTCATCTATTTCTTCTACCTTCCAAACTCTGCAGAGCAAAAATTCATTCTGAGATGAATAATACAGGTTACGGCTAATAAGAGGACTGTACGAACTCCCCCTTGCCGAGGAGCTAAAAGTCCTGGGATAGCGATATGCATATATAGAGTGGTCCATTGATAGTGACCGGGCAAAATATCTCACGAAATAAGCATCAAACGAAAAAACTACAAAGAACGAAACTCGTCTACCTTGAAGGGGGAAACCAGATGGCGCTATGGTTGGCTCGCTAGATGGCGCCGCCATAAGTAAAACGGATATCAACGGCGTTTTTTTTAAAAAAGGAACCCGCATTTTTATTACATATTCGTGTAGTACGTAAAGAAACGGTTCAAATGGCTCTGAGCACTATGGTACTCAACTTCTGAGGTCATCGGTCCCCTAGAATTCAGAACTACTTAAACCTAACTAACCTAAGGACACCCTTGCCCGAGGCAGGATTCGAACCTGCGACCGTAGCGGTCGCGCGGTTCCAGACTGTAGCGCCTAGAAACGCTCGGCCACCCCGGCCGGCGTAAAGAAATATGAATGTTTTAGTTGGACCACTTTTTTCGCTTTGTGATAGATGGCGCTGTAATAGTCACAAACGTATAAGTACGTGGTATCACGTAACATTCCGCCAGTGCGGACGGTATTTGCATCGTGATACATTACCCGTGTTAAAATGGACCGTTTACCAATTGCGGAAAAAGCCGATATCGTGTTGACGTATGGCTATTGTGATCAAAATGCCCAACGGGCGTGTGCTATGTATGCTGCTCGGTATCCTGGACGACATCATCCAAGTGTCCTGACCGTTCGCCGTATAGTTACGTTATTTAAGGAAACAGGAAGTGTTCAGCCACATGTGAAACGTCAACCACGACCTGCAACAAATGATGATGCCCAAGTAGGTGTTTTAGCCGCTGTATCGGCTAATCCGCACATCAGTAGCAGACAAATTGCACGAGAATCAGGAATCTGAAAAAACGTCGGTGTTGAGAATACTACATCAACATCGATTCCACCCGTACCATATCTCTATGCACCAGGAATTGCATGGCGACGACTTTGAACGTCGTGTACAGTTCTGCCACTGGGCAAAAGAGAAATTACGGGATGATGACAGATGTTTTGCACGCGTTCTATTTAGCGACGAAGCGTTATTCACCAACAGCGGTAACGTAAACCGGCATAATATGCACTACTGGGCAACGGAAAATCCACGATGGCTGCAACAATTGGAACATCAGCGACCTTGGCGGGTTGGTGGTGGTGGTTAGTGTTTAACGTCCCGTCGACAACGAGGTCATTAGAGACGGAGCGCAAGCTCGGGTTAGGGAAGGATTGGGAAGGAAATCGGCCGTGCCCTTTCAAAGGAACCACCTCGGTATTCGCCTGAAACGATTTAGGGAAATCACGGAAAACCTAAATCAGGATGGCCGGAGACGGGATTGAACCGTCGTCCTCCCGAATGCGAGTCCAGTGTGCTAACCACTGCGCCACCTCGCTCGGTCCTTGGCGGGTTAATGTATGGTGCGGTATTATGGGAGGAAGGATAATTTGCCCCAATTTCATCGATGGCAATCTAAATGGTGGGGAAAAAAAATGGCTCAAGTGGCTCTGAGCCTTATGGGACTTAACTTCTGAGGTCATCAGTCCCCTAGAACTTAGAACTACTGAAACCTAACTAACCTAAGGATATCACACATATTCATGCCCGAGGCAGGATTCGAACCTGCGACCGTAAATGGTGCAATGTATGCTGATTTCCTACGCAATGTTCTACCGATGTTACGTCAAGATGTTTCACTGCATGACAGAATGGCGATGTACTTACAACATGATGGACGTCCGGCACATAGCTCGCATGCGGTTGTTGCGGTATTGAATAGCATATTTCATGACAGGTGGATTGGTCGTCGAGGTACCATACCATGGCCCGCACGTTCACCGGATCTGACGTCCCCGGATTTCTTTCTGTGGGGAATGTTGAATGTTATTTGCTATCGTGATCCACCGACAACGCCTGACAACATGCTTCAGCGCATTGTCAGTGCATGTGCGAACATTACGGAAGGCGAACTACTCGCTGTTGAGACGAATGTCGTTACACTATTGCCAAATACATTGAGGTTGGCGGACATCATTTTGAGCATTTATTGCATTAATGTGGTATTTACAGGTAATCACGCTGTAACAGCATGCGTTCTCAGAAATGATACGTTCACAAAGGTACATGTATCAAATTGGAAAAATCGAAATAAAATGTTCAAACGTACTACGTTCTGTATTTTAATTTAAAAAACCTACCTGTTACCAACTGTTCGTCTAAAATTGTGAGCCATATGTTTGTGACTATTACAGCGCCATCCATCACAAAGCGAAAAAAGTGGTCCAACTAACTTTAACTGCGAACATTTTTAGGTTAGGCTTTACCGTGACTGTTACTGACATTAAATGAAACAAAAAGTTCACTGTTACCAGTCACCGTTTTATTTATTTCCACGACGCGTTTCGATTCATATTTCTTTACGTACTACACGAAAATGTAATAAAAAATGGGGGTTCCTATTTTAAACAAACGCAGTTGATATCCGTTTGGCCTATGGCAGCGCCAGCTAGCAGGCCAACCATAGCGCCATCTGGTTTCCGTCTTCAAGCTAGGCGAGTTTCGTTCTTTGTAGTTTTTTCGTTTGGCGCTTATTTCGTGAGATAGTTGACACGGTCACGTACATGGACCACCCTGTATACGGTTGGCGGTAATATCGCATACACAACGTATATAAAAGGGCAGCTGTCATTTGTACTCTGGTAATTCACGTGAAAAGGTGTCCGGCTGATTATGGCCGCACGAAGGGAATTGACTCTGAGCACTACGGGACTGAACATCGGAGGTCATCAGTCCCCTAGAACTTAGAACTACGTAAACCCAACTAACCGAAGGACATCACACACATCGATGCCCGAGGCAGGATTCGAACCTGCGACCGTAGCGGTCGCGCGGTTCCAGACCGTAGTGCCTAGAACCGCTCGGCCACCCAGGCCGGCGTTATTTTCCTTGTTTCTATGATCAGTATCATCCTGATTTGCGCAGTACTGCAGAGGTTACAGATTATACTGATACAATAATATTGATAAATTGACTAAACTGATTTATTTAAATGTTTTTGTGTATCTTTTTTTTTATTTCTAGTCTCCTGAAGGAAAAAAAATTGTCTCCCTTCTTCAAATTGAAGGCTAGGAATATAGTAAATTACTGATTAAGTATTGATACTTACTAAAACTGTAGTTAGAATTATGTTAGAATGAACAAAAAAAAAATTCTACTTTCAGCGAGATTCGATCCAGAGACCTCGCGCTTATGAAAACTAAGCGAGTACTCACTTGGCTGTTGACTCCGTGAACACTACGGCCCCTGCAAAGCATACAACAGAAGGACTTCTGTAATTTTCAAACCCGATTTTCGCAAAAACGGTTGACAATTGCGTCTTCCTGCTTAGATATGTTATATTCGTGTCGTAGACCCATGTCAGTACGAATCAAATCGGTAAGGGGAAATTCGTACGGTCCTCTTGTAAAGCCGTTTCTCAGCAATATCCTTTCCTCCAAGTCTAGCGAGCTCCTCCCAAGGCTGTGAAAGACCAAGGGAAGTCTACCGGCCGCCGTGTCATCATCTGCCTTGCGGCGTTATGCCAATGCGGTATGGAGGGGTACGTGGTCAGCACACATTTCTTTTGAGCGTTTTCCACACTATCCCGACCGTGAAGCTGCAACTAGTCGGTAAACGAGCTCCTCAGTTTGACTTTACGAAACTGAGAGCACCCGTACCATCCCCCCCCCCCCCCCCCCAAAAGGCGAAAACTGTTAAAATAATTTACGGGAATGCAGTCGGGTGGCGTCGTCGACAACCGCCGATATTTCGACAAGAGCCCACCCTTTCATGTCTAAGACAAAACTGGAACAAGTAAGCGCTGTGCAATGGAATTTAAAATCACTGTTTGCAGAGAAACTTCAGAAAGGTAAAACAACCAAAAACACACACACACACACACACACACACACACACACACACACACACACACACACGCTGTAAAAAATAGCGCCATCACAAACCAAAGACGATAAACGTCAGAAGTTATTGATACTGAAACTGATAATCATCGGCTGAGGTTGTATTAACTCCGTCCCTCCATTTTTTTGACGAGAGAGAGAGAGAAAGAGAGAGAGAGAGAACAGGATTTCATGCAGGATTTAAACAAAAATCACCATCTCTACTTATAAGGTTACTTGCTAATTTAATTTCGACAGCTTCGTTAATAACATTACCCCAATAGCTGGAAGTGCATGCCAGAAGCCCCATGTTGTTACATTCCATAGGATGGCCGGTGCCATGACAACGTTCTGCAGCGGCGGACTTGCTATGCTGTTGTAAGCCGGTGTGATGCTTATGCTCTGTACACCGGTCCTCCACGGTGCAGAAAGTCTGAACAATTTATGAGATGCCACAGCTGCACGGAATACGGTAGACACCCGCATTACGTACAGCAAGATAAACCTTTGCGAAGAATAGAAGCACCCAGATCTTAGATGGTGGTCGAAAAACACATTTCACATCATATTTCCGCAAAATACGACCAATCTTTTTCGAAATGCACCATGCATAATGCAGAAGGCCGTAGGCTTTCGTGCTACCTCGGTATTATCATCACTCACCCAGTGCACGGTTCGTCGATAGCGCAAAGCACGTCTGATTTGTCTTTCACTGTAACCATTCTGACAAAAGGTGACCTCTAGATGGGCTAACTCAACTGACAAACTCTAAGGCTCCAAGATGACCATGGGCTCTGTGACCAACGGTACGAAGTACCCCTTCACGTTGGTCTTGAGTGCTGATCATTCGCATATCCACGCACGAAGTACACTTCACGCCAAAGTGACGTCTGTTGCACGCCGCCTGCTATTTTAATGACAAGCACTTGAATTGCGGTGCCAGATTGCCACGGGCTTTTCTTAGGCTGCAGACGAGGTGGCGCTCCGCCAGCGGATGGGCGGTGATTCAGTCACACCGAGGGCCGGACGTTGATTCAGAGGCGCCGTACGCAGCGCGCAAGCCAGTTAGGCCGAGTAAAACGCTTACGTGACGCGCGGCGCCGCGCCGCTACGGAGCTGTGACCTCAGATGCGGACCACTCAACCCTTCCTGGAACGACGCAGCCTCCGGAGCGGCTGATTCGTATACTGCCGCTAACCGAGCCTCACGCCTCGCCCAGGCCACCCGGGAAAGCAGAAAGCCTCCGAGCGTCTTCTTTTACGTTTACCTCTACAGTCCGCAAGCCACGCTACGGTTTGTGGGGGTGGAGGTTCCTTTGTCTAAAACTGACAACTGTCACTCCACCCCTTTCATTTCCTATTCCAGTTGACTAGCGGAAAGATAGACTGCTGGTAAGCCTCCGTGTGACCTCCAATCTCTCTCATTTTGCTTTCACGGTCTTTTGTCTTGATATACGAGGTATGTGCACAAAGTAAGTTCCGTCTGGTTATACACTTCTGGCCATTAAAATTGCTACACCAAGAAGAAATGCCGTTGATAAAGGGGTAGTCATTGTGCAAATACATTATACTAGAACTGACATGCGATTACATTTTCACGCAATTTGCGTGCATGGGTCCTGAGAAATCAGTACCCAGAACAACCGCCTCTGGCCGTAATAACCGCCTTGATACGCCTGGGCATTGAGTCAAACAGAGCTTGGATGGCGTGTACAGGTACGGCGCTCCATGCAGCTTCAACACGATACTACAGTTCAACAGGAGTAGTGACTGGCGTAATGTGACGAGCCAGTTGCTCGGCCACCGTTGACCAGACGTTTTCATTGATGAGAGATCTGGAGAATGTGCTGGTCGTGGCAGCAGTCGAACATTTTCTGTATCCAGAAAGATCCGTACAGGACCTGCAACTTGCGGTCGTGCATTATCCTGCTGAAATTTAGTGTTTCGCAGGGATCGAATGAAGGGTAGAGCCACGGGTCGTAACACATCTGAAATGTAACGTCCACTGTTCAAAGTGCCATCAATGCGAACGAAAGATGAACGAGACGTGTAACCAATGACACCCCATACCATCACGCCGGGTGATACGCCAGTATGGCGATGACGAATACACGCTTCCAATGTGCGTTCACCGCGATGTCGCCAAACACGGATGCGACCATAATGATGCTGTAAACAGAACCTGGATTCATCCGAAAAAATGACGTTTTGCCACCCGTGCACTCTGGTTCGTCGTTGAGTACACCATCGCAGGCGCTCATGTCTGTGATGCAGCGTCAAGGGTAACCGCAGCCATAATTTCCGAGCTGATAGTCCATGCTGCTGCAAACGTCGTCGAACTGTTCGTGCAGATGGTTGTTGTCTGGCAAAAGTCCCCATCTGTTGACTCAGGGATCGAGACGTGGCTGCACGATCCGTTACAGCCATGCGGATAAGACGCCTGTCATCTCGACTGCAAGTGATACGTGGCCGTTGGGATCCAGCACGGCGTTCCGTATTACCCTCCTGAACCCACCGATTCCATATTCTGCTAACAATCATTGGATCTCGACCAACGCGAGCAGCAATGTCGCGATACGATAAACCGCAATCGCAGTAGGCTACAATCACACCTTTATCAAAGTCGGAAACGTGATGGTACGCATTTCTCCTCATTACAGGAGGCATCTCAACAACGTTTCACCAGGCAACGCCGGTCAACTGCTGTTTGTGTATGAGAAATCGGTTGGATACTTTCGTCATGTCAGCACGTTGTCGGTGTCGCCACCGGTGCCAACCTTGTGTATATGCTCTGAAAAGCTAATCATTTGCATAGCATAGCATCTTCGTCCTTTCGTTAAATTTCGCGTCTGTAGCACGTCATCTTCGTGGTGTAGCAATTTTAATGGCCAGTAGTGGAAGTTTAGTTTAGTTATATAAAACAAACATGTACAGAGACAGAAAAAAGTATTTATTATACAAAAATCTTCAACTGTTAAACTACTTTTCTACAGAGCCTCCGAAATTTTGTAGGCATTTCTCATAGCGTGGCACAAGTTTTTTTTATGCCTTCTTCATGTATTCAACCATGTGGTAACATGTTCTCTCAGCTCGTCATCATCGTTGAAGTTGACCACCAAGGACAGGTTTTAGGTGTAAGAAGAGACGAAAGTCGCTAGGACTTGTTGTGCTTAATCTTATCTTCAGAAAATGGTTCAAATGACTCTGAGAACTATGAGACTTAACATCTGCGGTCATCAGTCCCCTAGAACTTAGAAATATTTAAACCTAACTAACCTAAGGACATCACACACAACCATGCCCGAGGCAGGGTTCGAACCTGCGACAATAGTGGTCGCGCGGTTCCAGACTGAAGCCCCTTGAACCGCCCGGCCACTCCGGCCGGCTAATCTTATCTTCAATTGTGTGAACCAGTTCATCAGTAACCACAGACGGGCGTCCACTTCGTTCTTCATCCTGCACTTGCTCACGTTCTTCATTGAACAGTCTGACCCATCTTCTAACCATTGAATCACTGATAACATTGTGTCCGTAAACCTCGCAGATTTGTCGATCAATTTCCTTTGGTTTAACTTTCTTTGCATTTAGAAAACGAATCACAGATCTGATTTCACACGTAGCGGCATTTTCAATCACGGCTGACATTATAAAGGAGCACTACAAAGCACACGTCGGCAGCAGCGATCTGAAAATGGCGTATATGTCTTCTCCGTGAGTCAGAGTAAATGCCGCGCATGCTCGGAACTGCGATCGTAGCGCTGCCGCGGATAGAAATGGAAACTGAACTTACTTTGTGGACGATCCTCGTACGTAGAAGATTAGTGGACTCTTCTAGGATCGTACGTTCACGGAACTTTCACAGTAAACGTCACAATAATGCCATTGGAGTTAGACGAGTATCTTCGTGACGCATTGCCGCTTCTAAGCGAACCTTTGTGTGTGTGTGTGTGTGTGTGTGGAGTTTACAGGCGCTCAACAGCGAGGATATCAACGTCAATGTTCTTGTTCGATTTTCTGTGTTTCCTCTACGAGTCATGTCTGATACGGATCTCAGACAGGCCAGCAATATTCAGTACTGGCCGAAAGTATGTTTTGCAGGCGATCTCCTTTGTAGACAGATTACATTTCCTGGGAAGTCGTGCAAAGGAACTGTGTGTAACCTTTGACGAACAAGGAGGGAATTACCCGAATGGCGCTGAAATCGGTAACTGATGTACATATACAAACGAAAGATTACAGTTTCAAAAAAATATGATGATTAAATCAAGAGAGAGAGCTTCACAAATCCAGCAATTCAATAACACGTTGGTCCATCTCTGAACCTCATAGAAGCAGTTATTCGGCTTGTCGTTGATTGACAGAGTTGTTGGATCTTCTGCTGAAGGATACCATGCCAGATTTTGTCGCGTTGGATCGTCAAAATCTCGAGATGGTTGGAGAGCCCTGCTCATGATGCTCCAATTGTTCTCAACTGGGAAGAGATCTGGCGACTTTGCTGGCCAGGGTAGCGTTTCGCAAGCACGAGGACAATCAGTACAAACTATCATCGTGTGTACGAGTGGGCATTATTTTGCTGCAACGTAAGTGCAAATGGCTTGTCATGAAGGGCAACAAAACAAGGCGAAAAATATCGTCGACGAACGGATATGCTGTAAGGCTGCCGCGAATGACAACAAAAGGGTTCCTGCTATGAAAAGAAGTGGCAATCCGTGACCATCGCTCCTGGTTGTCAAGGCGTATGGCGGGTGACAGGACGGTATTCCATTGCTGTTCGGGGGATCAGCAGACAAATCTTCGGCCTGAAATCTCGCTGACTGGATTATAATTGTCTTCAGTGATGAGTCCCGATGACCAGTGAAAACGTGTCTGGACAGCGGTGGGATACCAACCTAATTATCGTACGCCATACGGCCCGAAAACGTATTCGCCTTGATATTCATAGAGTTATTGGAGACCCGCCAGGGTAACCGAGAGCGCTAACGCGCTGCTTCCTGGACTCGGGTAGGCGCGCCGGCCCCGGATGGAATCCGTCCGGCGAATTAACGACGAAGTGCCGGTGTGCCGGCCAGCCCGGATGTGGTTTTTAGGAGGTTTTCCACATCCCCCTAGGTTAATACCGGGCTGGTCCCTACGTTCCGCCTCTGTTACACTACTCGCAGACATCTGCAACACATTCGCATTATTGCATGGCTTACACTAGACACAGACAGCTTGGGTACACTAATCCTTCCCGGGGGGTACGGGGTGGCGGCAGGAAGGGCATCCAGCTACCCCTTCAACTTACCATGCCACATCTGATTAACTATGGCGACCCTGCGTAACTGCGGTACAAGCCTCAGACAAAGAAAGAAAGATTCAAAGAGTTGTTGGGTGTCCTCCTGAAGGACAATTCGGTCCAACTGGGGCGTTCGATCGTCAAAATCCCGAGCTGGTTTTAGGGCCCTGCCTATGACGCTCCAAACGTTCTCTGTTGGGGAGAGATCCGGCCAACCTGCTGGCCAGGGAAAGCACGAAGACAAGCAGTTAAAACTCTCGCCGTGTGCGGCCAGGCATTATCTCGCTTCCCATGAATGGCATCTGAATGGAGCGCAGAATATCGTCGACGAGCCGCTATGCTGTAAGTGTTCCATGGATGGTACCGCGGATGACAACCAAAGAGGTCCTGCTATGAAATGACGTGGCACCCCAGACCATCAATCCCGGCTGTAGAGCCGTACGGCTGGCGACAATCAGGTTGGTATCCCATCGCTATCCGGGGCATATTCCAGACACTTCTTCGGCCTGGAGTCTCACTGACTTGAGTAGAATTCAGTGATCCGCTTCGAAACGAGTCGCGATGGCCAGTGAAGACGAATCTGTAGAGCCCAGGGCAGCCCCTTCAAGAGGATCATCATTATTGTTCTGGGCTAGGGTAGGTCTTCACATACGCACTCTTGTCATCTGCTACCCTCTTCATTTTCTCTTATGGGGAGCCGGATGTGCCTATGCCGCCCATGTTAAAATCACTAAGTTTGAGGGACATTTATGAATAAACTACCAAATAGAAAAATTTGAACTTTTTTTTTACATATAGAGTGGTTTAGTATTGCAGTTATGATAGAGGGATTTTGGAGTATCTTTTCTAGTTTCCTTCCAATTATTTTTTTTATTAATGACCCAATTTTTTTACAAATAATTGCTTTATAATTAAACTGAAATGAAACTACTGAACATATTGCCAAATGGCTGTGTTACAATGTAAGTTTGACCACTAGGAGTGCTGTATAAAAATTTCATCTCTCTAGCTTGAGTGGATTTTGAGAAAATGTTCCTTATGGGAAATGGCTATCAAAGTTTCTCAATACATTCCTGCACTATAGAATGGATTATCAGGGTCTTCTTCTTCATCCTCCAAAAGCTTCCTCTTCTGTTTTCTTTTCTGGCCTGTTGTTCCATCATACTTCATATGCCTTTCTCTTCTTTCTGCTCCTCTTATCCTTTCTCTGTCGGTATTTCTTAGTGCTCGTACAGTGTTCACCCCAGCTGTAAATCCTAATGCCTTCAGAACTTCACACTTCACACTGTTCCCTTGGTTGTAGGTTGCTATTGCATCATAAATGCCAAAGTGCAGTGTTTTTATGCTCACAAACACCCTTTTAGGAATCACTTTCCAAATCAAATTGTTTACGCTCTCATTAGGATTCTGCGTCTTTCCGTGTAGACATTTGTGTAACAATTCTGGCTGTGCTCAGTCATGAAAAATTGGTTTTATTGCATTTATCACAGCTGCTGGCAAACTATGTTTGTGATCATAGTCCTTTTTTGCATTATATTTGCACCAGGAATCTTTTGGGCACAGGCTGTGTTGAGGGTATTCATTGGAAGAGGCAGTATGGAGGAACAATGCCCACACTGCTTTTCGCATGTCACTAACATTACTACTATTTTGCCTTATAGCATACCCATAGTATCTCTGTAGACGTTCAATCACCTCATCAGTAAGCCTGCCTCTCCCTCCTATTGTCTTTCCATCACCGAGCTTACTTGAACCCAAAGTTTGTTTGAGCCTTCGAAGCCGAAACGGTAAACAGCAGAGACGATGTTCCGCGCTCTTAGCGCTTCATTTGTCACAGAAAACAATGTAGCCAACCCTTGCACACCCGCTGTACGCGCAACATAAGGCGCTGTATGCGTAAAAGGCCGAGAAAATCCCAAGCAGTTCGCCAGGAAGTCACGAGAGGGTGTTAGATGCATTCAGCGGCCGCCCATTTCCTCTGCAGGCGTGGGGGAAAATGGTAATAACTCCACTTCTAGGGCGAGTAGAACAATAATTCAAAGTTTACATTAAAGAGGAATGTTCCAATCAATTTTCGGCAGGAAAAAAAAACGAAATTTTTTGGAGTTGACCACCTCCGGCTCCCCTTAACTGTTTCCTATCTTTATACTATCCACCATCTGATCGCTTTTGTGCCTTCTTCTGTCATTCACCGTTGCCTCCGTAGCATCCATCAGTAAACAATCTCTTCTCATCCACTGTCCAAGCCAATTGTGTTTCCTCTTCCTCATTATCTTTAAACTTTCTCTCTCTTCCCCCACTCTTCTCAGCACCTCCTCACCTCTCACAGCCCATTTTAACCCTTCGATCCTTCTCCAAATCCACATCTCAGATGCTTCTATGTTTGTTTCTTTCTCTTTTCTCAGTGTCCATGTCTCACCTCTGTATAATGACACGCTCCATATAAAGCATTTCGCCAGTCCCTCCCTCTGGTCCTTGTTAATGCATCCACAGAGAAGTCTCCTCTTCTTATTAAATGTCTCCTTGGCGATTCTTATACGTGTTTTCACCTCCTTATTACATTTCATGTCACCCTTAATGATGCTTTCCAGGCATTTGAAAGCACTAACTTGTTCTATATCTTCCTTTACTAACCTTATAGTTGTTCTTACTTTTCTTACGTTTATCACCATACACTGTCTTTTCCTTATTAATTCTCATTACGAATCCCTGACAGGTCTTATTAATTTTTTTTAAATTCCAGTCATAGTTTTTTCGCTCTTTCGCAATAACACTGTATCGTCCGCAAATCGAATACATTCTATGCTCTGACCACCAACCCACACTCTTTTTCGTTTCAAACATTTCTGAATAACATTGCGCAGAAGAAGCTGAGTAGCACAGTCGCCGTAGTGTAGTGGTTATGATACTAGACTGTTGCAACTCACCGGAACTGTAAAATTTTAATTTCTATATTCGGTTCGAGTACATTCTAAAAGTATCCACAAATGGCAAGAATCATTGTACTGGAATGTTCTGTAGCAGTATATGTGTGCCGTATGTGTCCTGGCCGGAGGCAGTTCGTTCCGCGCTCTTGTATTTGCAAGTGATGAATAAACGTTCGTTAAGTGAAGTTAGTGTTCGTCATTCATCTACTTACACCTTCTTCTACGTGACAATATGCTCCATATATATGTTAAACGGTATTTGGGGGGAGGGGACGGCAGCGTTGTCTCAGCCCCTTCCAATTGTGCTTTCTTCTGTCATCTCCTTCGCAAGGTGTACTCGTATTTTCTGCTGTAGATACTCGTACTTAATCCCGCCTTCTATCCCTCCAGTGCACACCATTCTTCCTTAGGATGTCCATTAACTTATTCCTCTGTACTCTAACAAAGGCTTTCTCCAAGTCAATGATAACAGTATAAACTTCTCTTCCTCTTTCAATTTATCCCCCATTTATAATCCTTAGAAGTCCAATTGCATCTCTTGTATCTTTCCCTCTTCTAAAGCCATACTGTTGCGTGAAGTCTTCTATTTATCACGTGTAGTAGAACTTTTCCTGCATGAGCAATCAAACGTACTGTTCTAAAATTATCAAATTTTTTGGCATTGCTTTTCTTCACAGTTGGTATCATTACTGCCGAGAGAAAGTAATCCGGCCATTCACCTTTTTCATATATCTTATTACACAGCTAAGTTAGCTCTTTCGCACTACTACTCCCAAGGCTCTTAAAAACTCTGGTGGTAATCGATCAGTTCCACTTCCTTTGTGAAGCGTCATCTCTTTTAAAGGCCTTTTTACTTCTCCTTCCAACATGCACCGTCCTTTGTTCTCTTCTGTAAATCTCGTCTCCTCCTCTAATTCAATTTCTTTTGATTTTTGATTAGCCTCATATGGGCCTTACTTATTCTTGCCTCTTCCCTACACTTCCTCTGATTTATGAACCATAGTACCATCACTTCTTTCTGTTCCCATACTTGTCCTCTTTTTCTTTGCTTCAAAGACAAGAGCAGCAGCTAATCTATAAATCATATTTTCCTTCCTTTTCTAGTTCCTCTATTTCTTTACATCTCTCTTTTATTCATGTCTACCTTACCAATTCTGTTTCTCTCCTTAATTAATTATACAGCGTCATGCGCATTCTTTTCCCTTCCTCAGTTCCTTCTGTCTTCCATTTCCATCTCTCTTCCATCTTATTCAGCATTGTCTTTATTACCCATTCTTTCCTTATTCTTTCCCTCACCCCAACAAATTCTTCTGCAAATTCCTTTATGTTTTGTCTATTCCTCTTTCATTTCTCGTTTGCCCTCTCTTTATTGGGCATTCTGTACCATTTTGACATAAATGTTTTTTTTTTCTCCAACTCAGCGTCTTTACCTTCTGTTCAGTCGTTCAAGGTCAAATTTCCTTTATGGTTTGCTCCACTCACACTCTTCAACCTTATTTGCGAGTCTGCCCCCACCAAGTTGTGGTCTGAATCTATGTCTGCTCCAGGGTTTGCTCTGTAATTCTTTACGCAGTTTTTGTACCTATTCTGAATTACTATATAATCAATTTGGCAATTTGGTATTTGTCGCCATTCAACCTAGACATCTATGTACATCTTAGTTTTCTGTGATGTTCAAACAATGTGTTTCCAATCGAAAGAGAATTTTATTTGTAGAAATTGATCAGCCATTCACCCAGCCCAAATCTTCAGCCACTTCCTCTTGTTTTCCCTCTCCTACCACTGCATTCAAATCCTCCATTACGATGATGCAGGTATTTCCTTTTTCTTTATCCGTACTTTCCTCAGTTTTTTTCATAATATTCCTCTACTTCCTCATCAGTTTGTTGACATGCTGGCATGTATATTTGTGTTATTTCATCACCTCTTTATCTCATAATTATCAGTCTTTCGTCCGCCCCGGGTAGCTTACTGGCCAGCGCGACAGAATGTCAATCCTAAGGGCCCGGGTTAGGCTCCCGGCTGGGTCGGAGATTTTCTCCGCTCAGGGACTGGGTGTTGCGTTGTCCAAATCATCATCATTTCATTCCCATCGACGCGCAGGTCGCCGAAGTGGCGTCAAATCGAAAGGCTTCCACCTGTCGAACGGTCTACCCGACGGCAGGCACTGGTCACTCGACAATTTACATCGGTCTTTCATCCACGTACTCCACTTACAAAACATTTTTTATCAGCCGTTTTCCTATTATAATTGCCACGCTATAGCTGCCACTCTTCTCCCTGTCTGAGTAAAACAACTGGTACTTTCCATTACCCAACTCTCCCTTACACCCCCATCTCACTTCACACATACCTAATACATCCCATATATTCTTCATCATTTCTCGTTTAGTATTTCCCAGCTTGCCAGCCAGCAGTAGCACTTTCCATGTTCCAACCCCTAATTTCCCCTCCCTCTTCCTACTTCGTTTCCTCTTTCCCTCTTCGCCCTCCTTCAGCACTTCTGTATTTCATCTCGATGTAATCTTCTCCCGGGGATTTGACTGATGGAAAGTTTTGCCTTCGGATTCTTTTACAAAGAGAGCCATGCCACGTGTTTCATGGAGAATAAATAATGTGTTAGTTTCCTCTTCATTTCCACCTAGGCAGATGGTTGACAGCAGAAAACAGCCGCTCAATGTGAGACGCTGTTGGTAGCCGTCTCTCTGAAACAGACGCTACAATTTCCCACTTTCGCCCTCGATGCCGTACCGATGTCCATCTCTTCCACTGACTTCGGCGTTGGAGATAGAAAAGGAAAATGTAAGATATCCTCAGGCCTCGATACCTAATAAATTGTCTCCAAAATGTTGACGAGGTGGTCCGGCAGTGGTTGCAGAATCTCGTTGAGCTGTGATATGGACTTCAACAACCACGTAACGGTGTACGGTGGCCCCCACGTAATGGCGTCTCAGAACACAGCACCACTACCTTGCACATGTGGGACACAATGCTGGAGGCGTTCTATATGACAGGATTGCCTCCAAACACGTTGTCTGCGATTATCAGGGTAGGAACGGATCAGAGTTTCGTCCGTAAACAACAACCGACGCCAAGCCTGGGAAGCGCATTCTGCAATATTTCTTGCCATCTGCAATGGAGGCTACGGTGGTGGTGTGTACGACGTGATGCTCGCCAGGGTCGTCCGGAGATTCGCATCATTCAGTCGTCTCCTTAACTGTTTGAAGCGATACATGACGTCCTGTAGTGTATACGAACGCCGAATTCCATCCTGGCACACACAGTCCACGGTTTCTTTGACTCAATAGTCGCAGAAATCTATCATCTTGTGTATCTGTCGAACGTCGACTGCCTGTGTGGTCTAAATTCTCAACACTATTTGTCAACTGGAACCGATTCCATTTCCGCACCACACTAGAGATGGGCAAAGTCGTTCATCCTTGGGAACTAGTTCACTGGTGATCGCTCTTTCTTGGCAACCGATCATTTTTAATCGTTCGCCGTTCAATGTGCTTGGTATATGGTTCTCATGATAAATTAAAAATGAATAGCATAGGTGACTGAAGATGGAAGGCGCAAAGACGGGGCACTTGCCTCCCCCGTCGAGTACAGAGCTTTTATTGATAACAGAATTCTCACATACGTGTAATTTTCGTGATTCTGCCAACTGTAGCGTTATGTGGCTTATCGTAGTGAAATAATATAAGGTGACGCACGAAAAACCGGTCTCGAGTACAGACTGCTCGCCAATTACGCATGATTTGTTGACCGCTACGAGCAGAATAGATAAACATGTAATAATTAGGCAGTGAAGAAATAACAAGTAAGCTAATGCAAACAACTTCGTAACAATATGTGACGATTGGTAAGCGACAATGAGCAGCTAGCACCACTGAAATAATATTGTAGGAGTTATCATATTCTCTTTATAAAATGTAACACCATACACTCGATTACCGCCGGCCGCGGTGGTCTAGCGGTTCTAGGCGCGCAGTCCGGAACCGCGCGACTGCTACGGTCGCAGGTTCGAATCCTGCCTCGGGCATGGATGTGTGTGATGTCCTTAGGTTAGTTAAGTTTAAGTAGTTCTAAGTTCTAGGGGACTGATGACCACAGTAATTAAGTCCCATAGTGCTCAGAGCCATTTGAACCATTTGAACTCGATTACCAAGCGCGCGCTTCATTCGGTTCTAAGTAGATCTGCCTTCCATAACACTGAACATGCCCTTTTACCTCGGATCAAAAAAATTCGGAAAATGGCCATTCGTGTGTGCCGTGCCAACGTCCTTTGCATGTGTAATAACGAAAAATCTTGCCTTTTTACAAGTATTTCTTCTGCTGTTTATCGAAATGGTGAAGTAAGCTGATACGCCGTTTTGTTACCTGAAAAGATGTATGTACTACACACCACGTAATTTTTCTGTAATTTACGTAATTATAAAATACATTTTAATTGCCGGTCGTGGACGCTGAATAGAATACGAAAAGAACCAGAAGTTCAGAGTTCAAAAAAGGTTTGAAACAGATCTAGAATGGGCGTGCAAAGTAAATGGAACGAACAATAAAAACTGATACTGAACTATGAGCAGTCGGCAATGGAAGTGTGACGAGTGGCAACGCGAAGAAGGGCGAGTCCGGCCGAACGAGACCGAGGCCGACGGCAACGGGACCGAGGCTGGAACGAGACCGGCCGACGTGCCGTTCGGGAACGAGACCGACCGTTTCCCATTCCCGGGGACTGTAAGTAGAGAGCCGCGACCGAAGCGAATTATGAAAGACCGTTCCTTAGAATTCGGTCCTCGCTCGTTCTGTTCATCTTGGAGAACCGTTCCTTTGGGCCCGTTAGTTCGCGAACGACCCATCTCTACACCACGCCACTTTCACTCAGGTGCACACATCGAACTCCTTCGGTGGGTGAAAAACCTTCTGAGCGTAACATGATACTGATCCGAGCACTGGTCCGATTGTCCTTTCTGGTGTGATGGATGTTCACTGTGCTGTTCCATAGATACGTCTAAGGCGTCTCTCCTGGTAGCGCTCATTAACTGTGTGCACATGTTTACGAACAATGTCAGGAATGACATTTCGATCGGTACAGAACATGCAGAATAGTAGTACACCTGCACGACATATCGTGATGATGCAACACTTTTGTCTGTGTGTGGAGTAATCATCATAAGACGCGTAATTCGTCCTGTAAATGCAATCCAGCCATCTGCTGAACGAAACGTTCGTTAACTAGTGATTGCAAAATACAATAAAACGTTTCAAAATCAGGCCATCAATTTAGTAGTTGGTCGCAGTGTTAACGTTTATCTTTCCTTAGCCCGCTGTAAACTCAAAATGTCAACTACTGACAAAACAGCTTCGTAATTGTGTGGTATTTGCATCCTGTTATTACCTTCTGCATTCCGTAATGGCGAATGCAAAAAAAGCTGGGATTCTTAATCATCAATACAAGCAGACGTGCATTCTCTGGCCATTTTGTTTGTCAAATAGGCTGCAAATTGCGAGTTTCCATCTATTCTCATTCGGCAACAGACCCATCAGTGACCTCCAGAATAGAAAGCGAATGAACTATGGTCTTGGAATCTCATAAAGTACTCAAGAAACTCAAACGCCACTTTCATTCGACTTCGTGAGGGAAGTTCACAATAGTTCCACTAAACACTTATTTTTAGTCAGTGATTTTTGTCACGATCGTCCACAACAGTATTTTCTTACATCATTAACAGTAAAAAATAGCATCAACTTCTTTTTTTACTGCGAACAGGCCGTTTGAGGACCAAGTTCCAATTTCAATTCTTCGTTCTTTGTTGTTTTCTTTTCTTAGAGTATGCTTTTATCTGTTCACTATGTATGTTCTTTCTGTCTTCAGTCTACTTTGAACCAGTCTTTTTTTTTTTATATCGTTTCTTCCTAAACCCTTTTTTACTTTGTTCACTCAGCTTGTTGTGGACTTCCTACACCTCAGATATTTGAAAATCTCATTAGTTAATCTACTGTCTTACATTCGAAATAAATGTCCAAAAAAAAGAATCTTCTTTTTCTCATTACGTTTGAAATATTTTCAATATTTTGATATATTTCAATATTACTTCGTGATTTCCAACCTTCCGCTGTGTTTCGTGGTCCTAACATTTTCTTTATAATTCGCCGTCCTAGTACTTCTAATTTATCAAATTATAGTTCAGTGTCAGGCATTCGCTTGCGTGTAAGCATTCTGGCTTCACTGCTGTGTAGTAATGCCTTATTCTTGCATTTCTGGATAGGCACTTTTTTATTTTGGAGACCTTTGGTGATACCATATGCTCACCCCATTTTATGCAACCTTTCCTCTACTGCAGATTTTTCCAAAGCATTTTCTTGGCTTATCTCCCCCAGATATTTGAATTTTTTTACACTCTCTATTTGGCCAACACCTATTTTCAGGAATTTTGGAGCATCCTTAACATTCGTTACAAATCTTGTTTTTTCTGCTGAAATTCTTAAGCCAGTTCTGCTGGATGTTTCTTCCAGGAGATTTATTTGTGTTATAGCACATGCCACATTTTCGTACAGCAAAATCGTCTGCAAATGCAAGACAATTGATTTCGATCTTTTTGATTCCTATTCCTAACCTTATAGGCGAGATTTTGAGTTCAATACGTTTTTCGTGCCAAATTCTACTGTTTTCTCTAAAACACTATTGAAATATTTGGGGATAGGCCGTCACCTTGTCGTATACCTGTTTTTATTGTGAAAGGCTGTGAAATTTCTCCCATAAATTTTACTTTACCGACTGTATATGTAAGTGTTTCACCGATTGTGATTGTCAGTTTAGACTTTGCGCCAAATTCTCGAATTATTTTATTATTTCCAAATTACTTTCGCTTGATATTGCAGTGTAAAGCAATAAACCAACAGCGTTGTTCTTCCATGCTTCGAAGCAATCACACTGGACTGAAATGTCTTACGCAAGTTCAAAAGAATGTTCAAATGTGTGTGAAATCTTATGGGACTTAACTGCTAAGGTCATCAGTCCCTAAGCTTACATACTACTTAATCTAAATTATCCTAAGGACAAACACACACACCCATGCCCGAGGGAGAACTCTAACCTCCGCCGGGATCAGCCGCACAGTCCTTACGCAAGTCAAGTGGAGGAAAGAATAGAGGAAGATTCCACTGTGTATCTCCTCTTAGATATTTCTGTGCATAAAAATGTGGATGTCGTCATCATGCACGTGAGGATGATGACGCTGGCATGATGACGAGCACACTTAGCGACTCAGGCCTGTGGCTGAGTCATTCATCTTAACTTCTCAGCACCCGAGCTAACACCTGTCTCACCGCAAGCCAAAACGAGGATCCTCGTACATTCATAACGCTCTCTCCTTAATCTAGTTAATGACTCTAATAATTGGCTGGAAATGTCACTTCTCACCTTTCCGCAGAATCAGTAAGTCCGGGAGCCCGTGACAAAAAAGTGCAGCCATTTTATACTACTTAGAGTTTAAATACGTTGTTATTGACGACTTATCAAAGAAAAGCTCATTTTCACAAATTTTGGATTCTGGGATATGCGACATCCATGCACTTTACAACGTGTCGTAAAATGTAATGTACGGGAATTACAGAACACTAGATAAAACATTTTTATGCATTATTAGTAACCTAAATTGTTGACAGAAAAGGTCAACAAGCACTTAGTTGGGATTAACACCGTCATCAACGTCCAAAGATGTCAAAAATGTATACGGTGTAAGCGTTTTATGCTCTTTGAAACTTTCGTTTTTTGCTTAGTTTCTAATCATATTATTATAAAAAAAATTAGAAAAGGAAAATTTTTTGGGACCCGGACAGTCAGCAACGCTGAAAGTGAAAATGTGCGCTCTATGTACCTCGCGCCTACGTTTTACTGTTATTAATTCTAAGTCTTTGTATTTATGCAGTGCTTTTTGTAGTTTGTGTGTTTAAAGTATTTATGATACTAAAAATATATTATTAATATAAATTTATCTTTTCATATTTACAATGCAGTATTGCTATTATTAACAAAATTCGTTACAATGAATATTATATGGGTTCTAAACTAAGTATATAGACTAGTTTCTACGAAGGAATATAGTAGCATAACAGAGCAGCTGTTCGCTCATGTTTTTATACGAGTTCCAGGCAGCCACTTGATTCAACGCTTGAGCAAACAATTAACACAGTGCAGCAATGTATAAACTGGCGTTCTACATTTTACTAATACAATTGCACCTAGACAAAGATGATGATGCTTGGTTTGTGGGGAGCTCAACTGCGCGGTCACTAGCGCCCGTACAAAGTCCCAATCTGTACACAGTCCAGTTTTTACACAGTCCAATCCAGCCACTGTCACGAATGGTGATGATGATGAGGAAGACCTCAAACACGCTAATCCACAATTACGCTCTGAGCCAAAATCACAAAAGTCAGCGGGTGACCGTATGTGCACCTCTGATTGCTCCCCACCAACTGGCTCCTAAACAACACCAATCATTCCTATTAAATACCGTTACTGGTGACGAGAAATGGTGTCTTCATGTTAACATAAAGAAAAAAAAAAAGAAATAATTGAGCCCGAACAAAACAGTAACTCCCTGTACAAAGACCTGCGCGCATCCGCGAAAGATGATGCTTTGCATCAGGTGGAACAGCAACGGCGTGCTCTACTAAGAATTGCTTCCTCGAGGTGTAACCATCACTACCGGTATTTATTGTCAATAAATGAGACATCTTACAGACGCACTCCAAGAAAAACGACCATGAAGACTGTGAGAAGTGATGCTACTTCGATAAGATAACGCCCACCCGCATTCTACTAGACTGACAACCTCCCCCCCCCCCCCCCCCCCCCCCCCCTCCACCCGTTTAAGACCACTACCAAGCTGATGCTTCTGTATATGTCCTATACACTTATCCTTATGTTAGTAAAATTGCGCCATAAACTTAATTTCTCGATGACTCGATTCATTACGACTTCATTAGATCTCAGACATATAATCTTCAGTATTCTCCTTCTTTGGCCATCATTAGTTATTTTGCTGCCAAAATAGCAAAACCCCTGTACTATTTTTTGTGTCTCTCTCCCTAATCTAATTCTTTCTGCATCGCCTTATTCGAATCGACTACATTCAACTCCGGTTGTTTTGCTTTTTTATTTTCATCTTATTATCTCTACACCTACATCTCTGTTCCACCAGCCACATCACGTTGTGTGGCGGAGGACACTTCGTGTGCAAGTGTCACTTCTCTCTTCCAGTCTCTTATGTTTCGCGGGAAAAAAGCCACCGTGTGAGTTCTAATCTCTCTAATTTTATATTCATAGTCTTTTCGTGAGATATACCGTACATAGGAGGAAGCAATATACTGGTTGACTCTTCTAGGAACGTACACTCCTAGCAATTTTAGCAGAACATCATACCGTGATGAAGAACGCTTCTCTTGCAACGCCTGCCACTGAAGTTGACTGAGGATCTCCGTGACGCTTTGGCGCTTACTGAATGAACCTGTAACGAACTGTGCTGCTCTTCTTTGGATCCTGTCCATTTCTTCTATAAGTCCTACGTAGTCCAGATCCCATACTGACGAGCTATATTCAAGTATTGGCCGAACGAGTGTTTTGCAAGCTGCTTCCTCTACTGACTGACTATGTTTCCTGATGATTCTTACAATGAATCTCAGTTTCGAACCTGCCTTGCTCACGATTCATTTTAAGTGACCATTCCACTTCATACTGCTCCGTTCGCATAGTCCTTCAGATTCTGTAGAGGTAACTGCTTCCAGTAGTTGTTCTGCAATCGTGTAATCATACAATAAAGGGTCTCTATGTATTCGCTAAACTCTACATTTATTTTTGTTGAGGGTCAGTTGCCACTTCTGCACCAAGCGCCGATTCTTCGCAGGTCTTCTTGAGTTTCGTTAAAATATTCTTGCGTGGCGACTTCCCTATATACAACAGTATCATCCGCAAACGCGTCACGGAACTTCATACGTTACCTACTAGGTCATTTATATGTATTGTGAAAAGTGTTGATCCTATAATACTCCCTCGGTGTACGTCGCAAGTTGTCTCCATTCAGAAAGCTTTGTTCCGTTTGCTAGAAAATTTTCATTCCAATCACACAGTTAGTCTGATATTTCGTATGCTCGTATTTTGTTAATTACACAGAAATGTGGAACTGTACCGAACGTCTTCCAAAGTCAAGGAACCCAGCATCTAGCTGAGCCCCCGCGTCTACTGCTTTCCACATCTCGTGGACGAACAGAGAGAGCTGGTTTTCACACGATTGTTGTTTTCCGAACTCATGTTGCTTTGCACAGAGGAGAAATGTCATAATACGCGAGTATAAAAAATACTGCAAATATTGCAAAATTATACAACAGACCGACGTCAGAGACATAGGCCTGTAGTCTTGTGCGTCCGTTCGACGACTCTTCTAGAAAACGGAAATGAACTTTTTTTTTCAATCATTAGGAATGTTCACTCCTCTTGAAACCCACGACGCACTGCTGCTAGAAGTGGGACAAGTTGTTTTCAACGCATTTCCACCAATGTTTATTTAGTTACAATAATAAAAACAACAACTACGAGGGTCACTCCAAAAGAAATGCACACTATTTTGTGTAAATACACAGTTTTCATTCTTCATGTGTGAAAGTTTTACAGTGTGTAGATACATCCTTCCCGCATGTTTTCAAACTTAGTTCGACCTGTTCCCGTGAGTGGCGCCGTCACACCATGTCTTCAAGATGGCTGTTACACTTGACGTTCGTCAGAAGCAACGTGCTGTCATAGAATTCCTGAGTTGTGAAAACGAGACAGTGGGAAACATCCACAAGAAGTTGAAAAAGGTATATGGAGATGCTGCTGTTGATGGCAGTACAGTTAGTCGGTGGGCAACCAGGTTACGTGATGAAAGCGGGCACGTCAATATTGAGGATTGTCCTCGCAGCGGCAGGCCTCGTACTGCACACACACACTCCAGATAATGTGCAGAGAGTTAACGAATTGGTGACTGCTGACAGACGCATCACAGTGAACGAATTGTCACCCTACGTTGGGATAGGGGAAGGAAGTGTTTGCAGAATACTGAAAGTGTTGGCGCTAAAAAAGGTTTGTGCCAGGTGGGTTCCCAGGATGTTGACAGCGGCTCACAAAGAAACAAGAAAAACGGCATGAAGCGAACTTTTGGAACAGTACGAGAATGGTGAAGATGAATTTCTTGGAAGAATTGTGACAGGTGATGAAACATGGCTCCATCATTTTTCACCAGAGACGTAGAGGCAATCAATGGAGTGGCAGCACGCAAATTCACCCAAGGAAAAAAAATTCAAAACCACACCTTCTGCTGGAAAAGTTATGGCTACGGTGTTTTTCGATTCCGAAGTGCTCTTGCTTGTGGACATCATGCCAAGTGGAACCACCATAAACTCTGATGCATATGTGACGACACTGAAGAAACTTCAAGCTCGACTGAGTCGTGTTCGACCACATCGGCAAAAGCAGAATGTTTTCTGTTGCACGACAATGCACGGCCAAATGTCAGTCAAAAAACCATGCAAGCGATCACGAAACTCGGACGGACAACACTGAAACACCCGCCTTACAGTCCTGACCTGGCTCCATGTGACTATCATCGCTTTGGGAAACTGAATGACTCTCTTCGTGGAACAAGGTTTGAAGGTGATGACACCCTTGTGCACGCTTCCAAATAGTGGCTCCAACAGGTTGGTCCAGAATTTTACCGTGCGGGTATACAGGCGCTGTTTCCAAGATGGCGTAAGGCAGTTGAGACGGATGGAAATTATGTGGAGAAATGAAAATATTGCTCCTAAAGGATGTATCTACACACTGTAAAACTGTAAAACATGTAGAATAAAAGATGGATTTTAAAAAATGGTGTGCATTATTACTACATACGAGGTGCGATCAAAAATTAACAGGAATTTCTGTTCTTCTTTATCATTATTTATTCATCAACAGCAACTTTGTCTCCTTCAAAGTAATCCCCCACAAGTGTAATACACTTGTGCCAGCGCCTTTTCCAATCTTGGAAGCACTTTTCGAACTCAATTCTCATTATGGTGTTCACACAGTTCAGCTATTTTGTTTTTATCTCATCCATGGTGGCAAAATGACGTCATTTTGATGGTTCTCTTCAGCCTCGGGAATGGAAGAAGTCGCAGGGGGCCATATCCGGCGAAGACGGCGGCTGCGGCAATATAGTGGTTTTGAATTTTGCCAAAAAACCACGAACAAGTATTGACGTGTGAGCTGGAGCATTATCGTGATGTAATTTTGACGAGTGGTTTTGCCACAATTCTGGTCGTTTATTTCGGACTGCTTAACGCAAACGGCGCATAACTTCCACGTAGTACTCTTTATTGAGCGTACGATCATAGGCAGGAACTGGTGATGTACTACCTCATTGTAATCGAAGAGATCAGTGAGAAAAACCTTCACATGTGATCGAACTCGTCGAATCGTTTTCGGTCTTTGCTCTTCAGGCAGTTACCACTGGGACAGCTGGGCGTTTGTTTCGACGTCATACCCGTTTACCCATGTTTGTTCACCTATTATAACCTCCTTTAGAAGTTCTGGACCGTTGACTTCATTCAGTAATTCGTGAGCGACGTCTACGCGACATCGTTTTTGGTCGAAATGCAACAACTTTGGAACAAACTTTACTGTTACACGTTTTATGCCCAAAACGTCCTAAAAAATTATTTACTTCTTCCACATTGTCGTCAGTAATTGATGTGCTAGGGCATCCAAGGGCGGTCGTCGTCTTAGCTTCTCGACCCTCTTTGAAACTTTGGTACTAATTGTAAACTCCTGTCTTATTCATAGCAGATTCGCCAAAAACCACTCTCAACAATTCGAATGCGGTGCTGTATATTACTGCAATTTGCAAGAAAATTCCTCTAAATTAAACATTTTCGTAGCACTCGAAAACGAGTAGAACCTTTTCGAATGTCAGCAATGAACTAAATATTCGAAACAGCTGAAAATGCAAATATGCAGCTAGAACATATGTACTAACAAGACAAAAAAATTGAAAATCGGCTGTATAAAGACCACAAAATTAAAAATTTCCCGTTACTTTCTGATCAAACTTCATATAGCGGTTTAAATCTTCCAGGAAGTTTCATATCACCGCACATTCCGCAGCAGAGTGAAAATTTCAATCTGGAAACATCCCCTAGACTGTGGCTACTCTATGTCTCTGCAGTATCCTTTCTTCCAGAGCGCTAGTCTTGCAATGTTCGCAGATCTTCGGTAAAGTTCGGAAGGTAGGAGACGAGATACTGGCAGAAGTAAAGCTGTGAGGACGGGCCGTGGTTCGTGCTTGCCCGCGGAAGACAAAGGTTTCGAGTTCGAGTCTCGGTCCGGCACACAGCTTTAATCTTCCACAAAGTTTCACGCCGCGTATATCTGGCATACTTTCTCCAGTGTCTGTATTACTATGTGACACCAGAGAGGGGCTCTTGCTTCTTCTAGATGTACTGTACCGCTGCCCAGCAGGGCCCCACTCGACTACTAATGGAGGCTGCAGGGTCGCCGCCGCTGAGTCCTGATTGGTTAATGACCACGACGTGGAGGCGGGAAATAGTCGCTGCGTGCGGTCGCGTCCGCCCCTCTTTTTAATGCCAGCAATCACGAGTAATGCTTAACTTCACGCTTTCTAATCACTATCTTATGCGCGGAGCATACATTTTTTTCCTCCATTATGATTTACTATTTCGTCGTCTTCCACATCGCTGCTGACGCATCACTGAGACAATCATGAAGAATAGGAAGAGAAGAGGAGCAATAATTTGGCCTTGTTGAAACAAATAGTCCGCTATTTGGCTGAAAACGTTTAGGGAAACTAAAAGAAATGTTGGGATGCCAAATGATTCTTCAAAATGGTTCAAATAGCTCTGAGCACTATGGGACTTAACATCTGTAGTCATCAGTCCCCTAGAACTTGGAACTACTTAAACTTAACTAACCTAAGGAAATCACACAGATCCATGCCCGAGGCAGGATTCGAACCTGCGACCGTAGCGGTCACGCGATTCGAGACTGAAGCGCCTAGAACCGCACGGCCACACCGGCCGGCAAATGATTCTTCTCATACTACAACTCTAATGAAGTTGCAGTATCTGCGACATCTGGAAGTTGTCCTCAACCGATGCGCAAGTTTGGCATAACACTTGTGGCGCGTGCCGCCGGAATCCAACCGCGTGCTGATGTAGTCGACGCCGTAGAGCTGCTACTGCCACAGCTCTCGCGGCAGAGTAGAGACACGATGCGATATAACGTCAGGCCCCGTAGATTAAGGGGACAAAAAACCTGAAAAACTTCCGAGAAGGCGTTCCTCGCGTAGTCGTTGTATCTCAATTACAAGTCCGCAGCGTTTCCACTTCTGCGAACTCGTATAATTGATGCTTTTTATTATTAATGTTGTATTGCTAATTGCCCGGATTTGCAATAGTTATTAACTCTTCTCTCGTTCGCATAGCACAGACACCACTGATTGCGAGAAAATATTTTAGTTAACAGTTTTTTCTTACGCTGTTGTCTCGTTGCTTTGGAATTGTTGTGCTGGTATGCAGCGAGATGCAGAGATACTCTTCGATTCAGTCTTTGTAAGATTGCGTCGTAATACGAAAATATTTTAAAGTTCACTTCTCAACTAATGACGTGAATATTTGCACTTGAATGAAATAGTCTTTTATGAGTAGTCGTTGATTTAGTCATTTATCAAACTATTTAATGATGTAGTCCACAGCGGGTATTTAACTGGTAACGAACAGTTTATTGTTATTTTGTCACTAAATACTTATAACTCCCGCACCACACGCACACGGAATAGTTTAGTTAAGTCACTCGGATTGAGTTATAGTTTCTTGGCAATTACCACAACTCAAAACTTTAGCGTAATTGTTTTATCTTCATGATGTCGTGAACTTGGGTCCTACTCAAGACTAATTGTGTGTATTCTTTCACAGAATGTTCACTTCTCCTTAAGGTCCAACTAATTTAAAGTCAAGTCCAATGTTCACTAATTCCGTTATTAGATTTCAACTAACCCGTAGTGCACGGTTAAATGAGTCTATCTGTTCCTGTCTCAGTTAATAAAATCAGTTTCTTAAGCCGTGAATCCCGTCACGCAACAAACGCTTCTAAACTCGAAAACAATCTCGGCACGATTCGCAATCTCAATAATTCAGATCAGAACTGCTCTCGTACGTCTGCACTGGATGAGTTCTAGCAAGCGACTTCTTCTGTGGAAGAGCATTGTAGGCGCATTGAATTTCTTCGTTGCGCTTACAACTCTCTTCCACATAAAAGTTACCTCTGATGACATTACTTTGGACTTAACTTTTGAGATATTAATTTCACATTTGTCACATGGATATTTGTCCATTGCTGAAATACGATGTTTCTTCTTTCTCTTTCGCTAACAAATATGCTCAGTGGTGTACAATGTAGTTGTTAACAAAACTCATTCGTGTTAGCTCATCGGCAAAGATGTCGTAACTGCCAAGATAACTTTGCCTACTTCATGTTCTTTTTTAATTGACTTTAAGGTGGTCGTTGGGGCGTTACACACTGAAAAACAAGACCTGATATATGCTGCACAGTCCTTTACGTAGAAGCGCTTCAGAACGGCAAAAAATAATTGAAGAAAAAACACGTGGACCCCAGTTTTATCAACTACACACGAACCTAATCTTCCTTTATTTTATCAAATCGATACCATCCCTATCATATGGCACCGAAACTTTGTAGATATTACAATGCGTTAATGCGGAACCGGCTGCATATATACACACTCCTGGAAATTGAAATAAGAACACAGTGAATTCATTGTCCCAGGAAGGGGAAACTTTATTGACACATTCCTGGGGTCAGATACATCACATGATCACACTGACAGAACCACAGGCACACAGACACAGGCAACAGAGCATGCACAATGTCGGCACTAGTACAGTGTATATCCACCTTTCGCAGCAATGCAGGCTGCTATTCTCCCATGGAGACGATCGTAGAGATGCTGGATGTAGTCCTGTGGAACGGCTTGCCATGCCATTTCCACCTGGCGCCTCAGTTGGACCAGCGTTCGTGCTGGACGTGCAGACCGCGTGAGACGACGCTTCATCCAGTCCCAAACATGCTCAATGGGGGACAGATCCGGAGATCTTGCTGGCCAGGGTAGTTGACTTACACCTTCTAGAGCGCGTTGGGTGGCACGGGATACATGCGGACGTGCATTGTCCTGTTGGAACAGCAAGTTCCCTTGCCGGTCCAGGAATGGTAGAACGATGGGTTCGATGACGGTTTGGATGTACCGTGCACTATTCAGTGTCCCCTCGACGATCACCAGTGGTGTACGGCCAGTGTAGGAGATCGCTCCCCACACCATGATGCCGGGTGTTGGCCCTTGTGCCTCGGTCGTATGCAGTCCTGATTGTGGCGCTCACCTGCACGGCGCCAAACACGCATACGACCATCATTGGCACCAAGGCAGAAGCGACTCTCATCGCTGAAGACGACACGTCTCCATTCGTCCCTCCATTCACGCCTGTCGCGACACCACTGGAGGCGGGTTGCACGATGTTGGGGCGTGAGCGGAAGACGGCCTAACGGTGTGCGGGACCGTAGCCCAGCTTCATGGAGACGGTTGCGAATGGTCCTCGCCGATACCCCAGGAGCAACAGTGTCCCTAATTTGCTGGGAAGTGGCGGTGCGGTCCCCTACGGCACTGCGTAGGATCCTACGGTCTTGGCGTGCATCCGTGCGTCGCTGCGGTCCGGTCCCTGGTCGACGGGCACGTGCACCTTCCGCCGACCACTGGCGACAACATCGATGTACTGTGGAGACCTCACGCCCCACGTGTTGAGCAATTCGGCGGTACGTCCACCCGGCCTCCCGCATGCCCACTATACGCCCTCGCTCAAAGTCCGTCAACTGCACATACGGTTCACGTCCACGCTGTCGCGGCATGCTACCAGTGTTAAAGACTGCGATGGAGCTCCGTATGCCACGGCAAACTGGCTGACACTGACGGCGGCGGTGCACAAATGCTGCGCAGCTAGCGCCATTCGACGGCCAACACCGCGGTTCCTGGTGTGTCCGCTGTGCCGTGCGTGTGATCATTGCTTGTACAGCCCTCTCGCAGTGTCCGGAGCAAGTATGGTGGGTCTGACACGCCGGTGTCAATGTGTTCTTTTTTCCATTTCCAGGAGTCCTCTGCTAATACAATTCATCCAGTATGAGCAACGGAGATGTCGACGAGATGCTGCATCCGTAAAACGACGTGATCTACAGTTGGTTGCAGCAGTTCCGGTGTAATCTGAGCAACCTGTTCCTGTATATTGGCCTGCAGATCAGGTAGACACCGAAGGTGTCCTTGGAAAACGCGTTCTTTTGGATATCCTCTAAGCCAGAAGTCACATGGATCCAGATTAGGTGATCTTGCAGACCATGCTTCTGGAAAACCTCTGGAGATAGTATGTGCATGGAAAGCTGCATTGAGCACATCTCTCAATGGGCGAGCGACATGAGGTGTTGCCCCATCTTGCTTCAAAAGCAGGAATTACACGCTGTACACGGTCTCGGTAACGTGCAGGCGTCACGGTACACCTGACGGGCTCTCTGGGTGTACTTTCTTCAAAGAAGAACGGACCGAGAATAAATGTGCTGGGGAATACAAACTGCATAGTCACAGAAGGCGAGTGCAATGTATCTTCGCGCGCAACACACGGTTTAACAGTACCCCAGATTCGGCAGTACCGCGTAGTCACTGCATCCTATAGTGTAGAATGTGCCTCTTCACTCCACAGAATACTGCTCGGCCACGTGTTATCAACTTCAGAGCAAGAAATCGAAGAGCAAATTCAGAAGTTTGCTGCGGAACATGATGTTTCAGTTGCTGCAGCATCTGGATTTGTACGGGTACAAGTGTAGTACAGACCACGAATCTTTACGTACTGTTGACCATGGGGCGGATAATTCTCGTGACACTGCACGAACACTAGAATTAAACGGGATGGATGCTGCATGATTAGTTACAGCAACCTCGTCAATGACTTGCACTGGGGAACGATGCCTCGCTCTTCCAGGTGCCACACCAAGCTCACCCCTGGTTTTGAATTAACATTATGATTTTCTTTAAAGTATTTAATGACATCGGGCCTCTTCCCAGACCTTTTAGTCGGCGATACAATCCCAATGCAGCACCGTATTTGCTGCCGTTCGCATAATACAGTTTCACTAACAGCACACTGGACTCGCATTCGGGAGGACGACGATTCAATCCCGCGCCCGGCCATCCTGATTTAGGTTTTCCGTGATTTCCCTAAATCGCTCCAGGCAAATGCCGGGATGGTTCCTTTCAAAGGGTACGGCCGACTTCCTTCCCCATCCTTCCCTAATCCTATGAGACCGACAACCTCGCTGTCTGATCTCCTTCCCCAAAACAACCAACCACTAACAGCACACTGTTCTCTTCTAGATAGCCACGCTGTTCACTCACGTTATGGCTTATCGAATGACAGCATGAATGTCATACCGTCACAGAAACAATGTACAGCGCCTGATTTGCACCTCGTGGCCAAAATTGGAACTGAATTTATTCCAGCGAACATCGGTTTCGCATTAACGCATTAGCACCCCTACGTAGTTTCGCTGCCATACAATAATTACAGGTTGCAATAGGCCTCTGTGAGTAAATGCAGTCCAATTATACGAGTAGCCAGCCGATACATGTATGCTTAGTACTCACAAATTCACAGCAAAGTAATGTGTAATACTTATGGGTGTTTAAGACTATGTCATATATTAGAAGATATGTGACAACTTATTCATTTAGGCTACATTACACACTACATAGTACGTCGGATGCCGAACTTGGTTGTCTATATAACGGTAAAGTGTAAGCCTGGAAACCGTAAGGTCGGCCATTAGGCTAGCCTTCACATCTCAATGATGTAAAGATGTACCAGGATTCCATGTTGAACTGTGGATCTCTTTTCCCTGATAGTATTACCGGGTTAGCGACGGGCAAAGTACCTAAGTGGTATCCAATCGAAAGAACTTGCAAATCAGCAGCTGAAGATCGCTCTTGATGGACTCACAACCAATGATCCTATACGAATTTTCTTCAGTTTACAAATTGAGCATATCTTTGATCAACTGCGGGTAATGGAAATATATAGGCTCGAATAGGCGACTGAAAGCTACAAGTCGGGCTCGGTGTCTTAGTGGGTGACAATACAAGAGTAAAAGTCGGCGGTTGCTCTCCAGCTGGTATCAGAGTTTCTTATCACTTATCAGCTTTTTCACGGGTGCCAGTGATTTGCTAGATTCAAGACTTTCTACCAGATGAGACTCTAAATGTCGTTTCTAACAGCGCGAAATATTCATGTGTGAAAGTAACTTCGGCAGTACCCCAACGGAATATTATAGTGCTTTTACTGTACGATATACAATGAAGCGCCAAAGAAACTTGTTTGGCATGCGTATTCAAATACAAAGATATGTATACAGGCAGAATACGGCGCTGCGGTCGGTAACGTCTGTGTAAGACAACAAGTGCAGTTGTTAGACTGGTTCTGCTGCTACAATGGCAGGATATCAAGATTTAAGAGTCTGAAGGTGGTGTTACAGTCGGCACATGAGTGATGCACACAGCGTCTCCGAGGTAGCGAGAGGAGGGTATTTTCCCGTACGACCATTTCACGAGTGTAACGTCAACATCAGGAATCCGGCAAAATATCAAATCTCCGACAATGCTGCAGTCGGAAAAAGATCCTGCAAGAACGGGACCAACGACGACCGCAGAGAACCGTTCAACGTGACAGAAGGGCAACCCTTCCGCAGATTGCTGCAAATTTCAATGCTGAGTCATCAAAAAGTCTCAGCGTGCGAACCATTAAACGAAGCATCATCGATATGGGCATTCGGAACCGAAGTCCCACTCGTGTGTCCTTGATTTACGTCTCACCCGGTCTCGTCAACACCGACATTGGACTGTTGATGACTGGTAGGAAGAATCTCGTTTCAAATTGTATCGAGCGGATGGGCGTGTACGGGTAAGGAGACAACCTGATGAGTCCATGGTCCCTGCGTATCAGCAGGGGACTGTTCAAGCTGATGGAGGTTCTGCAATGATGTGGAGCGTGTGCAGTTGGAGTGATATGCAACCCCTGATACGTCTAGGTACGACTCTGACAGGCGACACGTACGTAAGCATCCTCTCTGGTCACCTGCATCCATTCATGTCCGTTGTGCATTCCGACGGACTTGCGCAATTGCAGCACGACACTGCGACACCCCACACGTTCAGAATTGTTACAGAGAGGCTCCAGGAACACTCTTCTGAGTTTAGACACTTCCGTTGCCCACCACACTCCCCAGACTTTAATGTTATTGAGAATATCTGGGATGCCTTGCAATGTGCTGTTCAGAAGAGATCTTCACCCTGTCGTACTCTTGCGGATTTATGGACAACTCTGTTGGATTCACGTGGTCAATTCCCTTCAGCACTACTTCAGACATTACTCGAGTCCATGCCACGTCGTGTTGCGGCACTTCTGCGTGCTCGCGGGAGCCCTACACGATATTAGGTAGGTGTACCAGTTTCTTTGGCTCTTCAGTGTATGTAAATGGTACGATCTGATGTTGAAAACTCCGTGAGGATGGTCGCGGGCGACAGTCTCGTATATGGGAAAGCTGAAACGACAGGAAACTGCAGCGAAATGGAGGGAGACTGGCAGAGGACCAGCCACTGGTGTGGTGACAAGCAGCTGAGCAGCAACGCAAATAAATGCGTTGTATTATGCGTAAATAACCGTAAGTACCCGTTACTGCTCGACTCCACGATACATGATAAATCCCTGGAAACAGTAACAACCGCAAAATACCTAGAGCAAACCGTCAGGACCGATGTGTAACGAGTGTGAACTACTTATAGAAAAAGCATACGGCACGTTGAAATCCGTAGGAAGAATCAGAAGGAAATGCAATTCATTCACGAAAGATGGGGCTTACAAAATACTTGTTCGATCGATTCTTGAGTACTGCTCATCACGGAGGTGACCATCAAACACTAGTAGCAGACACTACAAGAGGTGCGTTGTGCACCACAGACAAGTTACTGTTAAAATTCCAAGAGCGTTCTCTCCAAGACGAGTCAGGCGACGCTCTGCTTCCATCTACAGAGTTCTCGTGAAACGACCGCAATGCGGAAGTCTCAGAAATAAGGGCTTACGCGTAGTCTTACCGACAGTCGCTCTTCATAACCGCTACCATTCGCGAATAGAACACGAAAATTAAGGGAGAGCTGTTCCTGAAGTATCTCTGTACACACCATAACGTGACTTATTGATCTGTAGACGTAGAAAATGCCATGTGACACTGTTATGATCGTCCCTATGCATTATTCTATGTACACTCCTCGAAATGGAAAAAAGAACACATTGACACCGGTGTGTCAGACCCACCATACTTGCTCCGGACACTGCGAGAGGGCTGTACAAGCAATGATCACACGCACGGCACAGCGGACACACCAGGAACCGCCATGTTGGCCGTCGAATGGCGCTAGCTGCGCAGCATTTGTGCACCGCCGCCGTCAGTGTCAGCCAGTTTGCCGTGGCATACGGAGCTCCATCGCAGTCTTTAACACTGGTAGCATGCCGCGACAGCGTGGACGTGAACCGTATGTGCAGTTGACGGACTTTGAGCGAGGGCGTATAGTGGGCATGCGGGAGGCCGGGTGGACGTACCGCCGAATTGCTCAACACGTGGGGCGTGAGGTCTCCACAGTACATCGATGTTGTCGCCAGTGGTCGGCGGAAGGTCCACGTGCCCGTCGACCTGGGACCGGACCGCAGCGACGCACGGATGCACGCCAAGACCGTAGGATCCTACGCAGTGCCGTAGGCGACCGCACCGCCACTTCCCAGCAAATTAGGGACACTGTTGCTCCTGGGGTATCGGCGAGGACCATTCGCAACCGTCTCCATGAAGCTGGAGTACGGTCCCGCACACCGTTAGGCCGTCTTCCGCTCACGCCCCAACATCGTGCAGCCCGCCTCCAGTGGTGTCGCGACAGGCGTGAATGGAGGGACGAATGGAGACGTGTCGTCTTCAGCGATGAGAGTCGCTTCTGCCTTGGTGCCAATGATGGTCGTATGCGTGTTTGGCGCCGTGCAGGTGAGCGCCACAATCAGGACTGCATACGACCGAGGCACACAGGGCCAACACCCGGCATCATGGTGTGGGGAGCGATCTCCTACACTGGCCGTACACCACTGGTGATCGTCGAGGGGACACTGAATAGTGCACGGTACATCCAAACCGTCATCGAACCCATCGTTCTACCATTCCTGGACCGGCAAGGGAACTTGCTGTTCCAACAGGACAATGCACGTCCGCATGTATCCCGTGCCACCCAACGTGCTCTAGAAGGTGTAAGTCAACTACCCTGGCCAGCAAGATCTCCGGATCTGTCCCCCATTGAGCATGTTTGGGACTGGATGAAGCGTCGTCTCACGCGGTCTGCACGTCCAGCACGAACGCTGGTCCAACTGAGGCGCCAGGTGGAAATGGCATGGCAAGCCGTTCCACAGGACTACATCCAGCATCTCTACGATCGTCTCCATGGGAGAATAGCAGCCTGCATTGCTGCGAAAGGTGGATATACACTGTACTAGTGCCGACATTGTGCATGCTCTGTTGCCTGTGTCTATGTGCCTGTGGTTCTGTCAGTGTGATCATGTGATGTATCTTACCCCAGGAATGTGTCAATAAAGTTTCCCCTTCCTGGGACAATGAATTCACGGTGTTCTTATTTCAATTTCCAGGAGTGTATTTCTATAGTTTTGATACAGTGCTGCAACATAAGTCAAAATTTGACCAGGAAACTTTGATAATGATCATATAGGGAATACAAGAGGTATACCATGTGAATAAAACTTCATTCACATAGGACCATTGCTGTAGGTTCTTCGTCTTTCATTAACCACTAACCGTACAAGCAGTATACAGCGTCAAATTACTAAGAACAATTCATTTAAATATAGAATATCTTAAATGAAAGAACATTAAAAAAATTATAGCCCAGAATATATTTTATATAGGATAGTTTAGGCCAGGAGGATTTGCTTTTTGAAAACTTAATGTGTTCCAACGATTTGTAACTTTGTTTTAAGGGAAATACTTATTTTGGATACTACTACTACTACTACTACTACTACTACAACTACAACCAGCACCACCACCACCACTACCACCACCACCACCACCACCACCACCACTACTACTACTACTACTACTACTACTAAAATAACGGCTCCTAGCACAAGAATGAAAAAAATGTAAGTATACAGGAAGCCCAATACAAATATCTAAAATAATGTAGAGTGATGAAGCCAAGTGAATGCAGCAACATGTAAAAAAGTCTGAGAATATGTACATAATTCATCAAGAAAAGAACGGATGTATGGTTGGAAGACCAATGAAGTCAATCCGAGGTACGTTATTTTCTACTTACAAACTTTTGGAGTTGGGATCCGGCATGTGTACTCACCTGAAACAAGAAAAATGTATTTATGAGTGTTTGCATTCTGACAATATTACAGTTTGTCTACTGAAAACTGCCACCACCCCATATAACTTTAACTTGTAAGTCATAGTACACTGAGGTGACAAAAGTCATGGGATACCTCCTAGTATCGTGTGGAACCACCTCCTGCCTGGCGTAGTGCAGAAACTGTACATGGCTTGGACTCACTAAGTCGCAGGAAGCACTCTGCATAAATATTATGATGCCTTTATAGCCATCCATAACTGCGACAGTTTTTCCGGTGCAGGATTTTGTGCGCGAACTGACATCTCGATTATGTCACATAAATGCGGTCTGGGTGGCAAAACTATTTGCTAGACCTGTCCAGAACGTTCTTCAAAGCAATCGCGCACTGTCATCCACAAAAATTCCATCGTTGTTTTGGAACATGAAGTCCGTGAAAGGCTGCAAATAGTCTCCAACTAGCCGAACATGACCGTTTTCAGTCAGTGATCTGTTCGATTGGACCAGATGAGTCCACTCCATGTGACCACAGGACACACCACTACGGAACCACCACCAGATTGCACAGTGCCTTCTTGACAACTTGGACACTTGAACTCTACCATCAGCTCTTACCAACTGAAATCGGGACTCATCTGACCAGGTCACGGTTATCCAGTCGTCTGGTGTCAAACCGATATGGTCACGAGCCCTGGAGAGGCTTTTCTGGACACTAGAAATCTACTCTGTAGGAATCAGCATGGGTTTCGAAAAAGACGGTCATGTGAAACCCAGCTCGCGCTATTCGTCCACGAGACTCAGAGGGCCATAGACACGGGTTCACAGGTAGATGCCATGTTTCTTGATTTCCGCAAGGCGTTCGATACAGTTCCCCACAGTCGTTTAATGAACAAAGCAAGAGCATATGGACTATCAGACCAATTCTGTGATTGGATTGAGGAGTTCCTAGATAACAGAACGCAGCATGTCATTCTCAATGGAGAGAAGTCTTCCGAAGTAAGAGTGATTTCAGTGTGCCGCAGGGGAGTGTCATAGGACCGTTGCTATTCACAATATACATAAATGACCTGGTGGATGACATCGGAAGTTCACTGAGGCTTTTTGCAGATGGTGCTGTGGTGTATCGAGAGGTTGTAACAATGGACAATTGTACTGAAATGCAGGAGGATCTGCAGCGAATTGACGCATGGTGCAGGGAATGGCAATTGAATCTCAATGTAGACAAGTGTAATGTGCTGCGAATACATAGAAAGATAGATCCCTTATCATTTAGCTACAAAATAGGTCAGCAACTGGAAGCAGTTAATTCCATAAATTATCTGGGAGTACGCATTAGGAGTGATTTAAAATGGAGTGATCATATAAAGTTGATCGTCGGTAAAGCAGATGCCAGACTGAGATTCATTGGAAGAATCCTAAGGAAATGCAATCCGAAAACAAAGGAAGTAGGTTACAGTACGCTTGTTCGCCCACTGCTTGAATACTGCTCAGCAGTGTGGGATCCGTACCAGATAGGGTTGATAGAAGAGATAGAGAAGATCCAACGGAGAGCAGCGCGCTTCGTTACAGGATCATTTAGTAATCGCGAAAGCGTTACGGAGATGATAGATAAACTACAGTGGAAGACTCTGCAGGAGAGACGCTCAGCAGCTCGGTACGGGCTTTTGTTAAAGTTTCGATAACACAGCTTCACCGAAGAGTCAAGCAGTATATTGCTCCCTCCTACGTGTATCTCGCGAAGAGACCATGAGGATAAAATCAGAGAGATTAGAGCCCACACAGAGGCATACCGACAATCCTTCTTTCCACTTACAATACGAGACTGGAATAGAAGGGAGAACCGATAGAGGTACTCAGGGTACACTCCGCCACACACCGTCAGGTGGCTTGCGGAGTATGGATGTAGACGTAGATGTAGAGGCGCTGCAAGTGATCTCGTGCTGTTAGCAAAGGCTCTCGTGTCAGTCGTATCATGACATAGCACGTTAACGCATTTCGCCGACTTCTCCTAATCGATACGTTTGTCGTACGTCCTACATTGCTTCCTGCGGTTATTTCACGCAATGCCGCTTGTCTGTTAGCACTGACGACTCTACGCAAACATCGCTGCTCCTGGTCGTTAAGTGAAGGCCGTCGGCCACTTCGTTGTCCGAAGTGAGAAGTAACGCCTGAAATGTGTTTCCACTTGGCACTGTGGATTTCGGAATATTGAATTCCCTAACGATTTCCGTAATGCAATGTCCCACGTGCCAACTCCAACTACCATTCGGCGTTCAACGTCTGTTAATTCCCGTCGTACGGCCATAATCACGACGGAAAAGTTTTTCATATCAATCACTTGAGGACAAGTGACAGCTTTGCCAATGTACTGCCCTTTTATACTTTGCGTATGCGATAGTGCCGCCAGCTGTACATGTGCATATCGCAATCTCAAGACTTTTGTCACCTCGATGTATATTAAGTTTCGGTTTTAATAGTCTGAAAATATTTTCTTTTATATGAAATCTGATGCATAATCCAACGCGTAACAAACGACAACGCATTCTGACAACTTTTAGTGAAATGTGAGGTAGTGACCAACTTTCATAATGGAATAAAACAATAAAAGGTGTTTCGACATTAAAAAAATATAGTTAAACTGCAACCATGATCCTCTAACAGTCTAACTATTCAAACATAATATCTCAGTGTAAATTTAACTTCTGTTGTAGAAAAGATTCGTGCAAATAAATGTATCTGATGGGTGCACGCAGGTGTAACTGCTCACGTTATTATAATTAAATGTTTCCCTGAGACATTTAAGTCGCAGAAGAAATGAATTAAAGTGTGTGCTGCGGACGGGACTGGAACCCGGGTCTTCTTACTTGATAGATATGCTAACCACTGCACCACCGCAGTACAATGGTCAACATTGCTGCACGAACTACCCAAGTTGAATGCCCTCACCAGAACAAACTTCAATTCATATCTTCTGCTTATTTTCCCTTACATTGTCACTATTGCCAGGGCTCTCCAACATTGGAATAGCACCCCAGCTACTCCAATGTCGGAGAGCCCCGGCAGTAGTGATAATGTAAGGGAAAATAAGCAGATTCTTGACAGGTGACACGTACGTAAGCATTCTGTCGGATCACCTGCATCCATTCATGCCCATTGTGCACTCCGACGGACTTGGGCAATTCCACCAGTACAATGCGACACACCAAACGTCCAAATTGCTATAGAGTGGCTCCGGGAACATTCTTGTGAGTTTAAACACTTCGCTGGCCACCAGACTCCCCAGTCATGAACATTGTTGAGCATATCTGAGATGCCTTGCAACGTACTCTTAGGGATTTAGGGACAGGATTCATTGTGCCATTTCCCTCCAGCACTACTTCAGACATTAGTCGAGTCCATGCCACGTCATGTTGCGGCACTCGTGGGGGCCCTACATGATATGAAGCAGTTTCTTTGGCTCTTCAGTGTAATATGCATATGTGTTTCAAGTCAGATTACAAAATCTTACGTAGACAGAGATCTTCCTCTTATTTTAAAGGTAAAGTGTGAAAAGTTTGATCAAGATCGGAATAACACTAGATTTGTATGAATTACAAAACAAACAATGCGATACTGTTCTATTTTATTTCATAAATGCTTTTCTTGTTAAAGCCAATTTGTATGGTTTGCATTTTATATCCTCTCTACTTCGCCCATCATCTATTATTTTGTTACGTAAATAGCAAAACTTATCTACCACTTTTAGTGTCTCATTTCCTAATCTAATTCCCCCAGCATTACCTGATTTAATGCGACTATATTCCATTATTCTCGGTCTGCTGTTGTTGATGTTCACCTTATATCCTCCTTTCAAGACACTATCCACTCCGTTCAGATGCTCTTCCGAGCCCTGACGGAATTACGACGTCATCGGCAAATCTCCAAGTTTTTATTTCTTCTCCCTGGACTTTAATTCCTTTTCCAATTTTTTTTCGACTTCTTTTACTGCTTACCCCATGTGCAGATTGAATAATATCAGGGATAAGCTACGATCCTGTCTCCCCTTTTAAGTTTATTTACCAAATGGTACTAGTATATACAAATGGAGATCTCACAGCTGGTCGATAAGAGGGAAGATTCGACGCGCAAATTGTTTCGCACTCAGGAAGGGAAGCGAGCGCCGAGGCGTTTCAGAGCAATATCACGGACCGACATGGCTCCATAAATCATGGGGAGATGATATCTGCTCAGCGACCCGCTTCAAGTCGAGAGCTCATTTCCCTGAAAGCTGGTGGGTTCCCGCCCCCACCCCCGCCTCCGCCGATAGCCACTGGTGCTTCCGGCTGACGAGCAGGTCGTCAGTCTATCCTACAAGCCATCACCACAGCTTCTAAAAGCAGCGCGTATTCTCTTAGCGGTGGGTGAATGGCATCTCCGCTAACTTATGAGTGCGTTCCTAACCACGTACGTCAGTAGAGCATTCTTTTTAACACACACCTGTAAGAGAAGCTTTCAATGAGTAGTTATCAACTAAGTTGTCAAAAAATGCATGATGATAAAATGGAGGCTGAAATACTAAATTCTACTTTGCTTTGAGAATAGCGTAGACAGCAGTGGATCAAGTAAGTACAGTCATATGGGTTACAAGAAATCCTTGGGTAACAAAAGGGATATTGAATTTAACTGATGATAGGAGAAAATATAAAAATGCAGTAAATGAAGCAGACGAAAGGGCTTATAAACGTCTAAAACTGAGGAAGTGCAAAATGGCTGAGCAGGAATGGCTAGAGAACAAATGTAGAAAATTAGAAGCATATATCACTTGGGGAAAGATAGATACCGCCTACAGCAAAATTGAAGAGACCTTTAGAGAAAAGAAAACATCCTGTATGAATATCAAGAGCTCAGCTAAGTAAAGAAGGGAAATCTGAAACGTGGAAGGAGTATATAGTGGGTTAGTACAAGGGAGATTTAACTGAGGGCAACATTATAGAAACGGTGGAGGGCGTTGATAAAGATACGCTGGGAGACATGTACTGCGCGAAAGATTTGACAAAGCACTGAAAGACCGAAGTCGAAACAAGGTCCCTGGAGTAGACAATATTCCGTTAGTAGTACTGATAGCCTTGAGAGAGAGAGAGAGAGAGAGAGAGAGAGAGAGAGAGAGAAAGAAAGACAGCCGTGACAAAAATCTTCCATCTGGCGAGCAAAGTGTATGAGACAGGCTAAATACCCTCAGACATCAAGAGTAATATAATAATTCCAATTCCAAAGAAAGTATGTTCTGACAGGCGTGAATATTACCGAATTATCAGTTCAATAAGTCATGGTTGCAAAATACTAATACGAATTCTTTACGGAAGAATGGAAAAACTGATAGAAGCCGACGTCGGGGAAGAACAGCTTGGATTCCAGAGATACGTAGGAACACGCCACGCAATAGTGACCCTACGTCTTCTCGTAGAAGACAGGTTCAGGAAAGGCAAACCTACGTTTCTAGCATTTGTAGACTTGGAGAAAGCTTTTGACAATGTTGCGTGGAATACTCTCTTTGAAATTCTGAGGATAGCAGGGTTTAAATACAGGGAATGAAAGGTTATTTACAAATTGTACAGAAACCAGAAGGCAGTTATAATGAGTCGACGGGCAAGTAAGGGAAGCAGTGGTTGAGAAGGGAGTGAGACAGGGTTGTAGCCTGTCCCCGATATTATTCAATCTGTATATTGTGCAAGAAGTAAAGCAAACAAAAGAAAAATTCGGAGTAGGTATTAAAATCCATGGAGAAGAAATAAAAACTTTGAGGTTCGCCTATGACATTGTAATTCTGTCAGAGACAGCAAAGGACTTGGAAGAGCAGTTGAATGGAATGGACAGTGTCTTGAAAGGAGAATATAAGATGAACATCAACAAAAGCAAAACGAGGATAATGGAATGTACTCGAATTAATTTGTGTGATGCTAAGGGAATTAGACAGCAAATGAGACATTTATAGTAGTAAAGGAGTTTTTCTATTTGGGGAGCAAAATAACTGATGATGGTCGAAGTAGAGAGGATATAAAATGTAGACTGGCAATGGCAAGGAAAGCGTTTCTGAGGAAGAGAAATTTGTTAACATCGAGTATAGATTCAAGTGTCAGGAAATAGTTTCTGTAAGTATTTGTATGGAGTGTAGCCATGTATGGAAGTGAAACATGGGCGATAAATAGTTTAGACAAGAAGAGAATAGAAGCTTTCGAAATGTGGTGCTATAGAAGAATGCTGAAGATCAGATGGGTAAATCACATAACTAATGACGAGGTATTGAATAGGATTGGGGAGGAGTTTGTGGCACAAATTGACAAGAAGAAGGGACCGGTTGGTAGGACATGTTCTAAGGCATCAAGTGATCACAAATTTAGCATTGGAGGGTAAAAATCGTAGAGGGAGACCAAGAGATGAATACAGTAAGCAGATTCAGAAGGATATAGGTTGCAGTGGCCGGCCGGAGTGGCCCTGCGGTTCTGGGCGCTACAGTCTGGAACCGAGCGACCGCTACAGTCGCAGGTTCGAATCCTGCGTCGGGCATGGATGTGTGCGATGTCCTTAGGTTAGTTAGGTTTAATTAGTTCTAAGTTCTAGGCGACTGATGACCTCAGAAGTTGAGTCGCATAGTGCTCAGAGCCATTTGAACCATTTTTTAGATTGCAGTAAGTGCTGGGAGATGAAGAAGCCGGCACAGGATAAAGTAGCATGGCGAGCTGCATCAAACCAGTCTCTGGACTGAAGACCATAACAACAACAGATCCGTAAAACTTCTCTTCCGATTTCCTCGGAGTTGGCAGAGTAGTGCACCTTACTACATGCACTCTATGTTGTTTTAATGACTTACTAAAGGCGTAAAAAGTCTGAAGTAAATCGGTGATCACGTCGTGCCCTCCCCTTGTGAGTGTCCAGTCTAGACACTGCTGACCTCGAAAACCCGAATTGTTATATAACCCACAATACACTATGAGCCACGCTCCTTGCACTGATTATCATCCCACGTTCAAAGTCGGTTAACTAGCGACGTGCTGCCATGCTCACTAGACACCTGTCTAACAGACGTTTCTGATATCGTGTCTAGACTAACGACGTACGCCACATATAACGACAACATTTGCGCGTCACACAAGGCACGTCGTCAAATGGGACAACCCTTTCCGTAAAAATTTGGTCTCTCAGTTTCGTAAACAAAGTGAAGACGTCAGCCAGAGGAACAATAGATTCTGCAGAACGTGACAGGAGTATAATCAAAAGCCTGGGAGGTTCGTCAGATCGCTTCGATACGGCACGAAGCGTCCGGTTCCGTCATGTATTGTTGACGTTATCTCAGCGTCATCCTCCTGCGGAAATGCTCACCCACCTACGATCAGCATCTGCGCGTGGTATGGCTTACTAATAGAGCAGCGTTTGTATTTATATAAAACTCTTCGATTCTACTTGTTCGTCATTATAGAGGAATACTATAAGCAACGCCGTCATACCGACATCAACCCATCACATCTTCTACATCTACATACATACTCCGCAATCCACCATACGGTGCGTGGTGGTGGGTACCTCGTACCACAACTATTGTGGTCTTTCCGCGAAATGTAAGTTGGCGGCAGTAAAATTGTACTGCAGTCAGCCTCAAATGCTGGTTCTCTAAATTTCCTCAGTAGCAATTCACGAAAAGAACACCTTTCCTCTAGAGACTCCCACCCGAATTCCTGAAGCATTTCCGTAACACCCGCGTGATGATCAAACCTACCAGTAACAAATCTTGCAGCCCTCCTCTGAATTGCTTTTATGTCCTCCCTCAATCCGACCTGATAGGGATCCCAAACGCTCTAGCAGTACTCAAGAATAGGTCGTATTAGTGTTTTATAAGCGGTCTCCCTTACAGATGAACCACATCTTCCCAAAATTCTACCAATGAACCAAAGACGACTATCCGCCTTCCCCACAACTGCCATTACATGCTTGTCCCACTTCATATCGCTCTGCAATGTTACGCCCAAATATTTAATCGACGTGACTGTGTCAAGGGCTACACTACTAATGGAGTATTCAAACATTACAGGATTCTTTTTCCTATTCATCTGCATTAATTTACATTTATCCATATTTAGAGTTAGCTGCCATTCTTTACACCAATCACAAATCCTGTCCAAGTCATCTTGTATCCTCCTACAGTCACTCAACGACGACACCTTCCCTTACACCACGGCATCATCAGCAAACAGCCGCACATTGCTATCCACCCTATCCAAAAGATCATTTCTGTAGATAGAAAACAACAGCGTACCTACCACACTTCTCTGGGGCACTCCAGATGATACCCTCACCTCCGATGAACACTCACCATCGAGAACAACGTTCTGGGTTCTATTACTTAAGAAGGCTTCGAGCCACTCACATACTTGGGAACCAATCCCATATGCTCGTACCTTAGTTAGGAGTCTTCAGTGGGGCACCGAGTCAAACGCTTTCCGGAAGTCAAGGAACATGGCATCCGTCTGATGCCCTTCATCCATGGTTCGCAAGATATCATGTGAAAAAAGTGCGAGTTGCGTTTCGCAGGAGCGATGCTTTCTAAAGCTGATGCATGGATAGTAACTTCTCTGTCTCAAGGAAATTCATTATATTCGAACTGAGAATATGTTCGAGAATCCTGCAACAAACCGATGTTAAGGATATTGGTCTGTAATTTTAATATTGTAATGTTGTCTTGGTCAAATGGCGGCGATAAGTGAATGGTTTATCGCTGGTAGACACGATTTGTACGATATTCTGTCGAAACTTGATGTGGCGAGACCGTGGATGTGTGGAAATATTGTGCGGTCAAAATATTTGTGCCTCTGTAGTGCTCAACATTGCCTGCGTCATCAGAGTACGGAGAACTAATGATTCTTGCCTGTGTTTAACAGGCACTGCTGTGACTACAGCGGTTATGAAATACATGAAATGTTTTCGCAGTTGCGAATACGAACAACCATCAGTTGTATAAGGGAGTGATAGCAACGAGCATTTGTGTTGGACCGTGACTCGATCATGGGCTGGAATTAAGATGTCCTCTGTACAGGAATTACATAATGTGTGTACGATACAGTTTGTGATGCAGGAACGACGACTTATGGAAGTTTGGATCTGACAGCGAGTCGTGCTCGGATAGCCAAGGCGTAAAGACGACAGCTCGCGTAAATTGGCAAATCCGGGTTCGAGACTCGGTCAGGCACAAATTTACATTGTCGTCATTCCACTATGCAGCTGACGGTTGTTCGTATACGCAACTGCGAATACACTTCATGCAAATATGAACTATTTCAAAAACAGCCAATACTGCACAAAATAACATGAATTTCCGAATGCACCAATACGGCTTTCACCACAAACAGCTAACATTACATGTACAGCTTAAGCTAAGTATAACTGTAAACGTGATAATCCCTCCGACGGTGAACTTGTCAGTTTGAAGCCGGTGCCAGCTGAATGTTCTTACAAGGGAACCTCCCCATCGCACCCCCCTCAGATTTAGTTATAAGTTGGCACAGCGGATAGGCCTTGAAAAACTGAACACAGATCAATCGAGAAAACAGGAAGAATGAAAACAGGAAGTATGAAAAAAATAAGCAAAATATACAAACTGAGTAGTCCATGTGCAAGATAAGCAACATCAAAGATACAGTGAGCCCAGGAGCGCCGTGGTTAGCGTGAGCAGCTGCGGAATGGGAGGTCCATGGTTCAAGTCTTTCCTCGGGTTAAAATTTTTACTTACTTTATTTTCGCAAAGTTATGATCTGTCCGTTCGTTCATTGACGTCTCTGTTCACTGTAATAAATTTAGTGTCTGTGTTTTGATACCGCATCGCAAAACAGTGCGATTAGTAGGCAAAAGGACGTGCCTCTCCAATGGGAACCGAAAACATTTGATCGCAAGGTCATAGGTCAACCGATTCCTCCACAGGAAAACACGTCTGATATATTCTATACGACACTGGCGACGGCATGTGCGTCATATGACAAGAATATGCTGTCGACTCACCTAACTAGTACACTTGGCGAATGGGTAAAAAGATTCTTTTACCTTGCCCGATTTAGGTTTTCTTGTGGATGTGATAATCACTCCCAAAAAAGTGATCGCATCGGACGGACAGATAATAATTGTCTGAAAATAAAAGATTAAAATTTTCATTCGAGGGTTAGATTTGAACCAAGAACCTCTCGTACTTCAGCTGCTCACGCTACCCACGGGACCACGGCGCTCGTGAGCTCAAGCTGTCCTTGATGTTGTATATCAATCATATGCATAGACTATTCAGTTTGTATATTTTGCTTATTTTTTTTCATAGTTCCACACAACTTCTTCCTGTTTTCTCGATTGATCTGTGTTCGGTTTTTCAAGGCCTATCCGCTGTGCCAACTTATAACTAAATCTGAGGGGGGTGTGATGGGGAGGTTCCCTTGTTAGTAAATAGCATTATTAACGGTGTCTGGGTGTTGTTTTACTTGTTTTGCACGAATTAACCTGCATGATACATGTTGAACACTCCACTACAGCCATTTACGAGGCACGCTTAACATATGTGGTGTAAGTACGCTGCTCAGCTCACACAAGCGCACTCCGGCTCAGTAATGCTACCAAATTCCCGTATGCTGGTTAATGGACCTTCCAGAGTCACGAAACGATGCGAGACAAATGTGATAACATATGCAACGTTATAACCGATGCACAAAGGGTGATTCGACAATATTGTACCATCTGTCACAGTAATACACCGGACAACCGATCATACACCCGAATGGTACTTACTGTGACAGAACGTCAGTATGGGGGTGAGATGACCTCACAAGGGAATACAGGATATACAACTGTTCTTTATTTAGTGGATTAGGCCGTACCACACTGCTTCCGATATCACATTACTGGCAAAAACACTCGTGAAGTTAGCAATGGTTCATGGTGACCTTGTTAGTGCAGGCCTTTAGCCTACTGCACACCACACATGTCCAACCGGTTGTAACTAAGGAGCGAGTGCCGGTCTGTATTGATCGTTGACACGCCTGTCTTGCAGATATTCGTCCATCTGGAAAGCCACGGGTGGTCAGGCATTATCAAACATCAGATAGAACCCAGATCCAATTGCTCCACGAAAAAGACACACACAACTTGTGCAACAGATTACCGTGCAGACCTGGCTGTTCCAGATCGAGTGCCTACACTGGACAGCCGGGCGCCCGCGGGTACATATAGGCAGGGCAGAGCAAACAGCGGACGCTGAGCAGTCAGGCAATCGGGCGGTGGCGCAATTGTAAGCTAAAGGCGCGTTTACATTGAGCTCAGAACATGTTTTTGTTCGGAACATTGTGTGCAACTTGTTCCCTCAACATGTTGGCAACGTTGTTCGCATTCCCGTTTACAATAGCGAGCAGTATTTCTACGTATTCGCATTGTCTGCTGTGGTGAACTGATAGGTTACTTTGTGTATTCACATCAAGAGATACGCTATGTCAAGTGAAGAGGAAGAGTTAATGACATTTGGTGCTGCATTAATAATACTTAACGAAATAAACAGACGAAGAAAACGATGTAGTCGTCGTCGGTGGACCAAAACATACTATAGAAGACGTGGCGGGAATGACATGCTTTGTGAGCTGAATTTGGAAGACGGTTCTGGCTTTCGCAACTTCAGTAGGATGTCGCCGTCAGATTTTGAAATGTTGTTGAATATTATAGGACTATTTGTTTCAAAGAAAGTTACAAATTTCAGAAAAGCGATCCCTGTGAACCAAAGACTTGCTATTACTCTTCGTTTTCTGGCATCAGGAGACTCCTATCAAAGCCATCCATATCTCAAATTGTTCCAAATAGTTCCATATCATTCAGGAAACGTAGATATTTAAATCCAAACCACTTCGTTTCGTAAAGTGTGTCAGTACCACATCCACATTTTTTACTTTCCTCTATTTTTCGTTTCTCTCGTCGGTACTGAGATAAGAGAGATTTAATTTTTTTGTCCACGTCACTGCTGCTGGTGCCAAGCGCCGCAGCAACCTTTTGTAATGAATCATGTTTGATTGCAGTATTTTTGTAACCTGCGCAACGTACATTCCACAGGCACTCCTCTGCCTCATAGAGCGACATCGGCTGGAAAATTTTGTCTCGTGACCACTCCATTTCAAATAAAAATGGACATAAAATAGACGCACCACTACACTCCAGCAAAACGAACAACAAAACACTCACTCAGAGCAAACGAACACTAACGCTGCGTAGCGGAATTTAGCGGTAGCAGGCCACGAACAATGTTTCTTTGATCTCTACCGACACAGCCGTGGAACACTGATTTCGTGTTGCGAACATCGGTAGTCCATTACTAGCCACGAACAATTTTGCGAACAATGTTGGGAACAATGTTGCGAACTCAGTGTAAACGCGCCTTAACGTACAACTCCGACCGAGCGCGCAGACACACTACGCACTCTTACGCTGGGGCGCCGTGTATGCAGCACTATAAAGGATAGCAAATAACGCATTCTTACTTGGAGGAACTAAATTTGTAGGTGATCTGGAAGCATACGGTGCACACTATCCCACCCACGCTGCTTTTATCACAGTACAGCAGCGTCGGATCCAGGATTTTGATGGTGTGGTGGAGAGGGGGGGGGGGGGGGGGGGGAATGGAGGGCGGAGGGTGGCTGAGCTCATAGAAATTCTCGTACGGATGTGGCCTGCTGGCTTTGGATTTTGAATGGAAACAATAATTGTAGAAATGGTGGCGACATTTTCACGAGTAACTATAGTTTGTCTGGGACAACAGTCCCCGCTAGATCATCAGCCACGCTGCCTGCCCGTTGGAGTGTGACGAAGAGCTTGCAAATGGTTTTCGCATCGGGTCCTTTCGGAACGTTGAGTCGGGTTTGAAAGCTGCGCCCTGTTGCCGTAGGATTGCGTTCTAACCTATGGTCCTCCCAGTACCAGAAAAACACGTTGTTCAATGGACTACATAATTTCAACCTCTTCCTCGGTACTACAACCTCATTTCACGTTTCAACGATGGAACTGATCACTCTGAGCTGCGGCGCAGTATTTATACGTACTACGTATTGCGATTACAGTGCCATCTCTTAATAGCTCATCGAACTATTTCGAAACATCTGTATAAAATTGTTACAAAAAAAATGGCTCTGAGCACTATGGGACTCAACTGCTGAGGTCATTAGTCCCCTAGAACTTAGAACTAGTTAAACCTAACTAACCTAAGGACATCACAAACATCCATGCCCGAGGCAGGATTCGAACCTGCGACTGTAGCGGTCTTGCGGTTCCAGACTGCAGCGCCTTTAACCGCACGACCACTTCGGCCGGCAAAATTGTTACAGCTTTCACAATAAACAAAACGCGTATTGCACTCTTCTATCTTAGTTTTCGAGATATTTGATTTTGAAATCATGGAATCCTTCGCTGGCCACGCTATATGAGGCAGAAAACGATCTCCTCGCAAACAACGAACGATCAAATGCGGTTTCTGAACCGAACCCCGCTTTGTAATCCTTCCTCATATACAGAATTCAGATGGCGTTACTCCTACGTATTTCGCGCGGTTGAGCTGCAACGCTGATCATTTGCGTATCCAAGCACATAGTATACTTCTTACCAATGTGACGTTTCCTGCATGTCGGTTGTCTGTATGGTGCTATAGTTTTAAGGCCAGCAGTATATGTTACGTATTTCCCCCATTCTCCTACCACTGCTTTGTCCGCAAAGGATGACGAAGTTCCCTTAAGGTGTGGACACGACTGTAATTTGCATACTGCACCCAGCCTTGCATATCATTTGCATAATTACTTCACAATGTTCCAACTTTCAAAAACTTTAATGGTTCACCGCTACATAGATACTCCGCAAGACGGTGGATGGCGGAGGATAGCTTGTATCATTACTAGTTATTTCTTTTCCCGTTCCACTCGCCAATAGAGCGAGGGAGAAAAAGACTGACTATATTCCTCCATGCAAATCGTAATTTCTCTTGCCTTTGTGCTCCTTATGCGAAATGTACGTTCGCGGCAGTAGAATCGTTCTGGGGGTCAGTTTCAAACGCTCGTTCTCCAAATTTTCTCAATAGTGTTTCGCGAAAAGGACGTCCCTTTTGAGTTCATAAGGCATCACCGCGATAGTTACGCGTTGATCGAAACTACGGTAGCAAATCTAGCAACCCACTTCTGCACTGCTTCGATGTCTTCCTTTAATTCGACCTCGTACCTCCATTAACAGTCTGTAATGGGGCACTGCGTCAAGCTCTTTCCAGAATAGCATTTAAATGTTGCCCTTCATCCAGTGTTCGTAGGATATCATGTAAGAACGTAGCAAGCTAGGTTTCACACGAGTGTTGATTCCTAAATCTGTGCTGATTTGTGGACAGATGATTTCCTGTCCAGAGGAAATTTATTATATTCGAATTGAGAAAATGTTCAAGAGTTCTACACCAACCCGATATTAAGGATATCGGTCTGCAATTTTGTGAGTCCGTTTTCCTTTTAATTTTTTTTAGCCCTCTTATATCCAGGTGTCACCTGTGTTTTTTTTCCAGTCTCTTGGGACTTCGAACTGGGCTAGAGATTCGTGATAAATTCCAAACTCTCGAGCAGTACTCAAGAGTGGATCGCACTAGTTTTCTGTACGTCGTCTTCTTTAAAGATGAACTACATTTTCTTATAATTCTTCCAGTAAACTGAAATCGACCATTCGCTTTCCTTGCTCTCGATTTTTCGTGCTCGTTACGTCTCAGGTCGCTTTGCAACGTTACGTTTGGATGTATGACTGAAGTAAACATGTCAAGCAGCACATTACTAATGCTGCATCAGAATTTGAAAAATATGTAAAAATCAGCCAACCGGTTGCATAGGTTTTCTATATACCTTGACCAGGTTTTCACCATTAAGGGTGACGAAACCTGGTCAAGGTATACAGAAAACCTATGCAACCGGTTGGCTGATTTTTACATATTTTTCAAATTTGTGTATACGGTTGCTGCAAACGTCAGCCATTTTCAAATTTGGCTGCATCAGAACATTGTTTTCCCCACTCATCTGCATTAACTTACACTTTTCTACTTTTACAGCAAGCTGTCATTCATCGCAAAAACTAGAAATTTTGTCTGAGTAATTTTGTGTCCTCCTACAGTCACTCAAAGACGACATCTCTCCCGTACGTCACAGCATCGTCAGCAAACAGCCGCAGATTGCTGCACACCCTGTCCGTGAGATCGTAAGAACAAGAGCGGTCCCATCACAATTCCCTAACACCCTCCTGACGATATTCTCGTCTCTGATGAACGCGGAAGTAGAGATCGCTCTAAGGCTATTTGAGGCTGTTGTCATGTCAGCCGAGACGGTTGCAAGCTTTCTCAACGTACATCAGCCAGTAAAGGTGTGTCACCACAGCCGTGTGCTGTGACTCAAAAGACAAATGACACTATCTCCGGAGCGGAAAGGCGTTGTTCTTACAGCAGTACAATGCGGTGAAGTTATTATCTGCCACGTCTTACTGCGTGTCTTACTGCCTATTCTTACTAACACGTACACAAGCATCAATCACATCAGCTAGACGCTTACCACGTGAAAATACGGCAGTTCTGTTAAAACAGCTCCGTAAAATACGGAAGAGGAATCTCGACTGCGTTTGCGTCTACCATGTGAGCGATTAATTCATAAAGATATTCGGGAAACAAAAGTGCCGGCCGGGGTGACCCGAGCCGCTCTAGTCGCTACAGTCTGGAACCGCGCGACCGCTACGGTCGCAGGATCGATCCTGCCTCGGGCTTGGATGTGTGTGGTGTCCTTAGGTTAGTTAAGTAGTTCTAAGTTCTAGGGGACTGATGACCTCAGAAGTTCCCGTAGTGCTCAGAGCCATTTGAAACAAAAGTATTGCACGAATTAATACACTTTTTCAACTTCATAATGCGGTGGAGCCCGATCAGGAGAATGCTGGTTCGACTTTCGTTGTTGAATTAAATCTCCATCACTAGTATTTGGCCGGCAAGGGAGGGGAGATGTAGAAGTGCATGAGAAATTGCTGCAACGTCGTGAGTTACATTCCATACTTCTTGGCACTGTCTCATGGAGAGATGGAATGCGCCTCTATTGGAGGTGAACCACTCGTCGGATGGAGAAATTAAAATCGATTACCTGCCTGGTGTTACTCAAAAATAGTACGCCAGATTCTGACAACGCATTTCACTCTCTACCCTGCTTCTGTTTCGTACTTACACATAACGCAGACATGATTCTACTCAGCAGTGACACAATCACCGCCATCCACAAGACACACACACATATTTCATACATCGTCGCAAAGCTGAGGTACGGTATGGAAAACTACAACCGCAATGACCGTGCACTGGACAATAATGTGTTTACGGAGATTATTACGCATTAAGTAATCTTTTGTGGAATTTCTTTAACGGGTGCACTTACGTACGCACGCACTTGTATGCTGGAGGAAGTGGTATATTATTTAACTCGTTCTTGAACTTGGGGCCCCCTCTAACCAACCTCTGGATTGATGACCTTCATTTATACTGTTTTTCTGTGTCTGTGGCATCAAGAGCGAGGCATGGAATGTCGCAACCCCCCCCCCCCCCCCCCACACACACACACACACACACACACTGCATAAACAGCATGCCAGCACACGCACTGTCCACAGTCCACGGCATTTGTAGTGTCAACAAGACCGTCCACTTCTTCCACTATTAACGGCCTTTGACGCGTGCAAGGCACCAGAATATGTACCGTGACAGAAACACAAATACAGAGCGGTCCAGAAAAATGTAGACACTTTTTGACAGTCAATATTCATGGAACAAAACGACATATCGTTACAATTTTCGAACGGGAGGAAGGTTATTTTGTGTATTCAAAGTGGCCCCCATTAGCAGCCAAACAACGATGTCGCTTAGCTGTTAACGGTCTGATATCCGCACAGGACACCTCGATAGTTTGTCGTAGCTCGCTAAGTGTAGCTGGCTTCTGTTGATAAACTTCATTTTTCAAGGTCCCCCATAGGTAAGAGTCAAGCGGTGTAAGATCTGCAGACCGCAGTGGATAAAATAGCTCCTCTTCGACCTAATCAGCGTCCGGGTAGATTTTCATCCAGATAGTCAAATGGTTCACATGGCTCTAAGCACTATGGGACTTAACATATGAGGTCATCGGTCCCTTAGACTTAGAACTAGGTACACCTAACTAACCTAAGGACACCACACCCATCCATGCCCGAGGCAGGATTCGAACCTGACCGCAGCAGCAGCGCGGTTCCGAACTGAAGCGCCTAGAACCGCTCGGCCACAGCGGCAGGCTCCAAATCTAACATCTCTACGGTAGTGAGGTGGAGCGTCGTCTTATAGGTAAAATACTTCATTTCGAACACCTCTCGGATGGCTGGTACAGTCGATGTTTCTAGCATATGAAGATACACTTCACCAGTTACTGTGCCTTCGAAGAAGAATGGGCCACTCAACCGCGCGATGACAGACCACACCACAGATTAACACCCGGTAGGTTGACATGTTTGTCAGTCCATCCTCTTCAAGCATGCCTTCAAACCACTCGCAGTAGTCCATTCTTCCATCCGAGTCGTCGTCGTTCATGGCGTGCAGCGATCTTGGAAGGTACATTTTACACTCGATTCTATATCGAAACTGATTAAGTCAGGCAAGGGTAACACAAAACCATCGCATCACTTATTTCGAATCGTCTATACAGTGGCTAGACTATAAAACCTACAACAAAATTTAAGAAGCACCTAATACACCACCAAATACAGGAACGGAGATAATTTACAAAACAAACAGATAAAAAAAGCAGCGATCATAGTGAACAACACTAAAATACGAACGATTTTTTGATATCTAATTCGGTTGCAACAATTACGTACCCCTTGAAACATTATGAATTGATAAATGATGGTCCATGACATTCTCTAGGACTCCAGTATCATTGACTTGTCAATTGTGCAAAAAATATGCACTTTTACTTGTACTGTTCCCCGCTTCATTAAGCTGATTCTACAGGGAGTATCAGAAATAGTTTTACAATATTTTATCTGCCAGAAATGAATGGCACAAACAGAATTATCGATGTAATTGTAAGGGATTCATCAAGCATAGTGCTAAACACGAAAATTTATAGCCGGCCGGAGTGGCCGAGCGGTTCTAGGCGCTACAGTCTGGAACCGCGCGGCCGCTACGGTCGCAGGTTAGAATCCTGCCTCGGGCTGGGATGTGTGTGACGTCCTTAGGTTACTTAAGTAGTTCTAAGTTCTAGGGGACTGATGACCTCAGTAGTTAAGTCCCATAGTACTCAGAGCCTTTTGAACCATAATCATCATACACTGAAGGGCCAAAGAAACTGGTACACCTGCCTAATATCGTGTTGGGCCCGCGCGAGCCCGCAGAAGAGCCGCAACAAGACGAGGCATGGACTCCCACCAACGTCTGAAGTAGTGCAGGAGGGAACTGATACCATGAAGCCCTCAGGGCTGTCCATAAGTCCGTAAGAGTACGGGAGGGTGGAGATCTCTTCTGAACAGCACGTTGCAAGGCATCCCTAATATGCTCTATAATATTCATATCTGGAGATTTTGGTGGCCTGCGGAAGTGTTTAAACTCAGAAAGAGTGTCCCTGGAGCCAATCTGTAGCAATTCCGGATGTGTGGGTGTTGCATTGTCGTGCTGGAATTTCCCAAGTCCGTCGGAACATGAATCGATGCAGGTGATAGGATGCCTACGTAGGCGTCCCTTTTCAGTAGGTATCCTTTGTCAGAGTCGCATCTAGACGTATCAAGGGTCCCATATCACTCCTACTGCACAGGCTCCACACCTTTACAGAGCCTCCACCAGCTTGAACAGTCCTCTGCTAGCATGCAGGGTCCATGGATTCATGAGGTTGTCTCCATACACGTACAGGTCCATACACTCGATACAATTTGAAACGAGACTCGTCCGACCAGGCAACATGTTTCCAGTCACCAACAGTCCAATGTCGGTGTTGACGGGCCCAGGCAAGGCGTAAAGCTTAGTGTCGTGCAGTCATTAAGAATACACGAGTGGGCCTTCGGCTCCGAAAGCCCATATCGATGATTTTTCCTTGAATAGTTCGGACGCTGACACTTGCTGATGGCCCAGCATTGAAATTTGCAGCAGTTCGCTGAAGGGTTGCACTTCGGTCACGTTGAACGATTCTCTTCAGTCGTCGCTGGTCTCGTTCTTGCAGGGTCTTTTTCCGGCCGTAGCGATGTCGGAGTTTCGATGTTTTACCGGGCTGCCTATATTCACGGTACACTCGTGAAATGGTCGTACTGGAAAATCCCCGCTTCATCGCAAACTCGGAGATGCTGAGTTCCATCGTTCGTTCGCCGACTATAACACCGCGTTCAAACTCATTTAAATCTTGATAACCTACCATTACATCAGCAGTAACCGATATAACAAATGCGCCAGACTCTTGTCTTATATAGGCGTTGCCGGCCGCAGCGCCGTATTCTGCCTGTTTACATATCTCTGTATTTGAATATGCAGGTCTATACCAGTTTCTTTGACGCTTCAGTGTATACCAAAGCAGCAGACGATCACATCGTACTAAAGACATTCTCTAAAGACGGAAGTGTAGCTATCTGAAGCTGGGATACCGGCTCGAAATCACTTATAAAATGTAAGCTGCAATAAGCATCTGTGTATGGTTGCAGTCTCCTTCAACGATACTTAACCAAGCAATCATATCAGGAATGGCATGCTTATAAATATCAAATCTGGCCTGGCTGAAACAGCGAGAGCAGAATTTTTTTGGAGATGACATCTGGAAGTTGGTTTGAGTAAGTGATAATCGAAGGGATCGCTGTGCTAAGAAGTCTACGTACGGCAGTCACTGAATGGTGGCTCCTATTTCGATTGGACAAGAGGCGGGATTCTTCCTACACATCGGTCAGCGGGCCTGAAGATGGCATAATATAACGCTGAAACTGATTGCACAAAAAATATGAAGTAAAACTAGAAATTTAGACTGCTGAACGTGCTTTGATTCGACATTTTAGAAATGATTGTGTTCGGCTATTTGGACACTTATTGCAGCCATTCATGGATTTCATATTCCCAAACAACGATGGAATTTTATGGACACGTTGACATACTACATCACGTCGGACAAAAGTAGGTCCGACGTAGTATTAAGAGGTATCCCACGAGTTTTGTGACTTCTGTGTATACTCAGCGGGGCTTCCTGTGGTAGTAATCTAAGTTGTCACTGAATGCACGTTGATGTGCTGGCCACCATGTTCGACTGATATGAACGCAAAGGAACGCATCTGGAATGGTATCGGACCCCAGCTCCGCGCCAACTAACCATTGGTCCGTACTTTACGGGAACTGCGTGACAAGTACGTAGACATCTGGTGCAACATTTTCGTAGACATCTGGTGCAACATACCTCCAAAAACTTATCAAGGACTTTTGAAATCACGCGGAACGATTGCTGTATTGTGTTCCAAAGGTGAATCAATACTCTATAGCCGGCCGGGGTGGCCGAGCGGTTTAGGCGCTTCAGTCTGGAACTGCACGACCACTACGGTCACAGGTTCGAATCCTGCCTTGGGCATGGATGTGTGTGATGTCCTTAGGTTAGTTAGGTTTAAGTAGATACAAGTTCTAGGGGACTGATGACCTTAGACGTTTAAAGTCCCATAGTGGTCAGAGCCAACACGCTATAAAGAGGTAGGCAAAAGGTTTCAACTTAAGGTGTAAATATAGTTGACAGGTCACAAAATAACATAGTATGCTCACAATGGGGCGACAAAAGTCATGGGATACCTACTAATAACGTGTCGGACCTCCTTTCCCCCGGCGTAGTGCAGAGAATCGATGTGGCATAGACTCAACAAGTCTTCGAAAGTCGATTGCAGAAGAATTGCGCCAAGCTGCCTCTGCAGCTGACCATAATTGCGAAGGTGTTCTCTGAGCAGGATTTTGTGCATAAACTGACGTCTCGATTATGTTCCATAAATGTGCGATGGGATTCATGTCGGTCTGTCCGGGCCCAAATCATTAGCTCGAATTGTCCAGAACTGTTCTTCAAACCAGTCCAATACAGCCGTGGCACTGTGCCATGGCGCATTGTCAGCCATACAGGGTTATTACAAATGATTGAAGCGATTTCACAGCTCTACAATAACTTTATTATTTGAGATAGTTTCACAATGCTTTGCACACACATACAAAAACTCAAAAAGTTTTTTTAGGCATTCACAAATGTGCGATATGTGCCCCTTTAGTGATTCGGCAGACATCAAGCCGACAATCAAGTTCCTCCCACACTCGGCGCAGCATGGCCCCATCAATGAGTTCGAAAGCATCGTTGATGCGAGTTCGCAGTTCTGGCACGTTTCTTGGTAGAGGAGGTTTAAACACTGAATCTTTCACACAATCCCACAGAAAGAAATCGCATGGGGTTAAGTCGGGAGAGTGTAGAGGCCATGACATGAATTGCTGATCATGATCTCCACCACGACCGATCCAACGGTTTTCCAATCTCCTGTTTAAGAAATGCCGAACATCATGATGGAAGTGGGGTGGAGCACCGTCCTGTTCAAAGATGAAGTCGGCGCTGTCGGTCTCCAGTTGTGGCATGAGCCAATTTTCCAGCATGTCCAGATACACGTGTCCTGTAACGTTTTTTTCGCAGAAGAAAAAGAGGCCGTAAACTTTAAACCGTGAGATTGCACAAAACACGTTAACGATTGGTGAATTGCGAATTTGCTGCACGAATGCGTGAGGATTCTCTACCGCCCAGATTCGCACATTGTGTCTGTTCACTTCACCATTAAGAAAAAATGTTGCTTCATCGCTGAAAACAAGTTTCGCACTGAACGCATTCTCTTTCTTGAGCTGTTGCAACCGCGCCGAAAATTCAAAGCGGCGTTTGACTTTGCCATCGGGTGTCAGGGCTTGTAGCAATTGTAAACGGTAAGACTTCTGCTTTAGCCTTTTCCGTAAGATTTTCCAAACCGTCGGCTGTGGTACGTTTAGCTCCCTGCTTGCTTTATTCGTCGACTTCCGCGGGCTACGCGTGAAACTTGCCCGCACGCGTTCAACCGTTTCTTCGCTCACTGCAGGCCGACCCGTTGATTTCCCCTTACAGAGGCATCCAGAAGCTTTAAACTGCGCATACTATCGCCGAATGGAGTTAGAAGTTGGTGGATCTTTGTTGAACTTCGTCCTGAAGTGTCGTTGCACTGTTATGACTGACTGATATGAGTGCATTTCAAGCACGACATACGCTTTCTCGGCTCCTGTCGCCATTTTGTCTTACTGCGCTCTCGAGCGCTCTGGCGGCAGAAACCTGAAGTGCGGATTCAGCCGAACAAAACTTTATGGGTTTTTCTACGTATCTGTAGTGTGTCGTGACCATATGTCAATGAATGGAGCTACAGTAAATTTATGAAATCTCTTCAATCATTTGTAATAGCCCTGTAAAAGTTCCAAGCATATTAAGACTATAAATGGCTGCAAATGGTCTCCGTATAGCCCTAAACAACCATTTCCAGTCAATGGTCGGTTCAATTGGACCAGAGGACCCAGTCTATTCCGTGTCAACACAGCCCAAACCATTATGGAGAACCAACTGCTTGTACAGCGCCTTCTTGAGAACCTAGGTCCATAGCTTCGTGGGGTCTGCGCTACACTCGAAACCTACCATCAGCTCTTCCCAATTCGTGCGGTTCTAGGCGCTTCAGTCCGGAATCGCGTGACTGCTACGGTCGCAGGTTCGAATCCTGCCTCGGGCATGGGTGTGTGTGATGTCCTTAGGTTAGTTAGGTTTAAGTAGTTCTAAGTTCTAGGGGACTGATGACCTCAGATGTTAAGTCCCATAGTGCTCAAAGCCATTGTTTCGTACCAATTGATATCTGGACCCATCTGACCAAGGCAAGACTTTCCATTCGTCTAGGGTCAATCGACATGGTCATAAACCGATGTCGTGGCGTTTGAAAAGGCACATGCACGCTCGCATCGGTCGTCTGTTGCCATAGCCCATTAACGTCATATTTCGATGCACTGTCCTAACTGATATGTTCGCCGTACGTCCCATGTTGATTCCTGCGGTTATTCCATGCAGTGTTGTTTATCTGTTAGCACTGACAACTCTACGCAAATGCCGCTGGTCTCGGTAGTGAAGTGAGTGCCATTGGTCACTGCTTTGTCCACGGTGAGAGGTAATACCTAAAATCTGGTATTCGCGGCACACTCTTGACACCGTGGATCTCGGAATATTGAATTCGCAAACGACTTCCGAAATGGAATGTACCATGCATCTAGCTTCAACTACGATTCCTTGGTCAACGTCTGTTTAACAGCCATAATGTCATTGGAAAACTTTTCACATGAATCATCCGAATGCAAATGACATCTCTGTCAAAGCACTGCCCTTTTATAGCTTGTGTTTATTTGTATACCACTACACCATGACTTTTCGTCACCTCAGTGTAAATAGTGATGTTGAGATACCGCAGCATCTTACAAAGGAACCTTCCCATCGCACCCCCCTCAGATTTAGTTATAAGTTGGCACAGTGGATAGGCCTTGGAAAACTGAACACTGATCAATCGAGAAAACAGGAAGAAGTTGTGTGGAACTATGAAAAAAATAAGCAAAATATACAAACTGAGTAGTCCACGCGCAAGATAGGCGACATCAAGGAAAGAGAGAGTTCAGGAGCGCCGTGGTCCCGTGGTTAGCGTGAGCAGTTGCGGAACGAGAGATCCTTGGTTCAAGTCTTCCGTGGAGTGAAAAGTTTAATTTTTTATTTTCAGTTTATGGGACAAACTCTTATGTTTTCATCACTTTGTTGGGAGTGATTATCACATCCATAAAAAAACCTAAATCGGGCAAGGTAGAAGAATCTTTTTACCGATTCGCCAAGTGTACAAGTTAGGTGGGTCGACAACATATTCCTATCATGTGACGCACATGCCGTCACCAGTGTCGTATAAAATATATCAGACGTGTTTTCCTGTGGAGGAATCGGTTGACGTATGACCTTACGATCAAATGTTTTCGGTTCCCATTGGAGAGGCACGTCCCTTCGTCTACTAATCGCACGGTTTTGCGGTGCGGTCGCAAAACACAGACACTAAACTTATTACAGTGAACAGAGACGTCAATGAACGAACGGACAGATCATAACTTTGCGAAAATAAAGAAAGTAAACTTTTCACTCGAAGGAAGACTTGAACCAAGGACGTCTCGTTCCGCAGCTGCTCAAGCTAACCACGGGACCATGGCGCTCCTGAGCTCACACTATCCTCGATGTTGCCTATCTTGCGTATGGACTACTCAGTTTGTATATTTTTCTTATTTTTTTTCATAGTTCCACACAACTTCTTCCTGTTTTCTCCATTGGTCTATGTTCAGTTTTTCAAGGCCTATCCACTGTGCCAACTTATAACTAAATCTGAGGGGGGTGCGATGGGGAGGTTCCCTTGTTAGCAGACCACGGTAGCGGTGCGTGTGCTAATTTGTAGATGACCTACTGCAGCTTTCAGGGGGTGGGGGTCAAAAGCCAAGACACGGGAAGAGGTGAGGCGCGGACTGCAGCGGTGTACTCAGGCAGAGGCGAGTGGAGTTGCCTTTCAGGCGGCGTACGGCCCCGCCCATCCCTGCCGTGCTTCGCCGCCCCCTCGCTTCGCAGCTCGTGTCGCCGCCTCAGCGCGACATCCACTCCCTCCCACACCATCCACGCCGCGGGGCAGCCTCGTCACCTGCACGTCACGAACTGAGCTGCCATTTGGCTCTCTGGGCGCGCTCACATCTCTCAGAAGAGAGAAAGTCGCCGCGTATATTTTATTGGATGTTCTGGTAGTGTCTGCACTTCCGCAGAGTCATTCTAAATATATACTGCTGTACACGTGTTACATGCGACGCCCAACGTTGACGAAAACGTCGATTTGTTCTCATTACGAGCAAATGCTTTTAGAAGTTAAAGTTTATGTACCCATTAGATACACCACTGGCCATTAAAATTGCTACACCAAGAAGAAATGAAGATGATAAACGGGTATTCAATGGACATTACATTATACTAGAACTGACATGTGATTACATTTTCACGCAATTTGGGTGCATAGATCCTGAGAAATCAGTACCCAGAACAACCACCTCTGGCCGTAATAACGGCCTTCATACGCCTGGGCATTGAGTCAACAGAGCTTGGGTGGCGTGTACAGGTACAGCTGCCCATGCAGCTTCGACACGATACCACAGTTCAAGAGTAGTGACTGGCGTGTTGTGACGAGCCAGTTGCTCGGCCACCATTGACCAGGCGTTTTCAGTAGGTGAGAGATCTGGAGAATGTGCTGGCCAGGGCAGTAGTCGAACATTTTCAGTATCCAGAAAGGCCCGTACACGACCTGCAATATGCGGTCGTGCATTATCCTGCTGGAATGTAGGGTTTCGCAGGGATCGAATGAAGGGTAGAGCCACGAGTCGTAACACATCTGAAATGTAACGCCAGCTGCTCAAAGTGCCGTCAATGCGAACAAGAGGTGACCGCGACGTGTAACCAATGGCACCCCTTACCATCACGCCCTTACCATCACGCCAGTATGGCGATGACGAATACACGCTTCCAATGTGCGTTCACCGCGATGTCGCCAAACACAGATGCGAACATCATGATGCTGTAAACAGAAACTTGATTCATCCGAAAAAATGACGTTTTGCATTCGTGCACCCAAGTTCGTCGTTGAGTACACCATTGCAGGCGCTCCTGTCTGTGATGCAGCGTCAAGGGTAACCGCAGCCATGGTCTCCGAGCTGATAGACCATGCTGCTGCAAACGTCGTCGAACTGTTCGTGCAGATGGTTGTTGTCTTGCAAACGTCCCCGTCTGTTGACTCAGGGATCGAGACGGAACTGCACGATCCGTTACAGCCATGCGGATAAGATGCCTGTCATCTCGACTGCTAGTGATACGAGGGCATTGGGATCCAGCAAGGCGTTCCGTATTACCCTCCTGAAACCACCGATTTCATATTCTGCTAACAGTCATTGGATCTCGACCAACGCGAGCAGCAATGTCACGATACGATAAACCGCAATCGCGATAGGCTACGATCCGACCTTTATCAAAGTCAGAAACGTGATGGTACGCATTTCTCCTCCTTACACGAGGCATCACAACAACGTTTCACCATGCAACGTCGGTCAACTGCTGTTTGTGTAAGAGAAATCGGTTGGAAACTTTCCTCATGTCAGCATGTTGTAGGTGTCGCCACCGGCGCCAATCTTATGTGAATGCTCGGAAAAGCTAATCATTTGCATATCACAGCTTCTTCTTCCTGTCGGTTAAATTTCGCGTCTGTACCACGTAATCTTCGTGCTGCAGCAATTTTAATGGCCAGTAGTGTAGAACGGCTCCAAACTAGTCTAGTGCAGTGGTTCCCAACCTGGGGTAATTAACCCCTGAGGGGCAAAATAAAATTTTCTGAGGGGTAAAAGCTAAAAGATTCGATTCTGTTTCAGCCACTAAACTAAGTTATTTTCAAAAGATCATTACTATTGTCATAGTTCTGTAAGACTCTACCAATGATTATATAAAAAAGCACTCCGTCTTCAGGCCACGAGTGGCCTACCGGGACCATCCGACCGCCGTGTCATCCTCAGTGGGGATGCGGATAGGAGAGGCGTGAGGTCAGCACACCGCTCTCCCGGTCGTTATGATGACATTCTTCACCGAAGCTGCTGCTATTCGGTCGAGTAGCTCCTCAATTGGCATCACGAGGCTGAGAGCACCCCGAAAAATGGCAACAGCGCATGGCGGCCTGGATGGTCACCCATCCAAGTGCCGACCACACCAGACAGCGCTTCGATGATTTCACGGGAACCGAAGTATCCACTGCGGCAAGGCCTTTGCCTAATTACTGTGTGAGAGCGGTGGCTTTTGCGTAGAGGTATCAATGCTAACACAGAAGGAACGCTACGTAAAATAACCGCAGAAATGAATGTGAGACATATCCGTTGCGGTGAAATTTGTCGTTAATGCACTATGGCAGGAGATGACCGATGCGAGTCACTTTGCTAACAGCACGGCATCGACTGCAGCGCCTCTCCTGGGTTCGTGGTTGTACTGCTTGGACACTAGCCGACTGGACAACAGTTGGCGGTGAGACTCGATTTCAGCTGATGGTAAGGTTCGAGTGTGGCGCAGTCCTCACGAAGCCAAGTCACTTGTCAACAAGGTACTGTTCACCCATGTGGTGGCTCCATAATGGTGTCGACTGTGTTTACATGGAATGAACTGGGTCCTTTGGTCCGCCGGCCGGAGTGGCCGAGCGGTTCTAGGCGCTACGGTCGCAGGTTCGAATCCTGCCTCGGGCATGGATGTGTGTGATGTCCTTAGGTTGGTTAGGTTTAAGTAGTTCTCAGTTCTAGGGGACTGATGACCTCCCATAGTGCTCAGAGCCATTTCGTCTGGTCCATATGAGCTGATCATTGATTGGAAACGGTTACGTTCGACTATTTAGCGACCATTTGCAGCCAGTCACGGACCTCATGTTCGCAAACATGTCACTGAGTCGTATGCAGCTCGTGTTCGAGCCGTTTACTGCTTGACACCTTGTCTTTGCTGTACTGCCGTCCCGTTTCTTATTCGATTTACTGGCGTCACTGAGTTGCTGGCTTGCCTGCGCGTGATTTGCAGCAGCAGCGCTTATCGATAAGAGCACTGTCGTACTATCTTTGAAGCGGCCGCTAGTATTTCCGGGTCGACGTGTGTCGGAGGTCGTTTGGTTGGAGCGCCAGGCAGGTCCGGACAGCCAGTACTCGCCGACCGCTGGCGACCCAAGTGCACTGTTCGACGGAAGGAGACTTGAGCGGGGACGACCGTTGGTTGGTCGTTCGGTCGGCCGTCTCATCGGGCCGCGTGTATTTGGTATTCTGTGCGCTTCTGGCCTCTTTCCACAAACATAACCTGATCCGCTCTGCCACTCACGGGCAGGCAAGCCAGCAACTCAGTGACGCCAGTAAATCGAATACGAAACGAGACGACAGTACCGCAAAGACAAGATTCAAGCAATAAACGGCACGACCACGAGCCGCACATGGCTGTCACCAGGCCATAATTCTTCGCGATTAGTTAGGAAAACATTCTGGACAATTCGAGCGGATGCTTTGGTCACCTAGATCGCCCGACATGAATCCCATCAAACATTAATGGGGCGTAATCGAGGGGTCAGTTGGTGTTCAAACTGCTGCACCGGCAAAACATTTGCAATTATGGACGACTATAGAAGTAGCATGGCCCAAAACTTGTAGATGGGACTCCCAACAACCAGTTCAGTCCATGCCACGTGGGTTTGCTGCACTACGCTGGGCAAAAGGTGGTCCGACGCGGTATCAGGAGGTATCCCATAGCTCCGCTAGCTGCCCAGTCGACTTACACGCGCGCGCCACATTGGATCGATACGATTGGCTGCTGATGATGTCATCATGACTATATAAGCGAGAAACCATAGCAGCCCCGGCAGTCAGTGAACTGACGACGATGGCGGAAATGGCCATCGAAAGCTCGAGGATTTTATTCGAATTGACGCGGCTGGAAAACCGAGAACGTTGTATTCAAGTATGCCGTCGCGAAAGACTCCGAGGACACGACATTAGGAGTTATCCCATGTCTTTTGTCTCCCCAGCGTAGTCTGTTTGTAAAATGCAAAAGCGAGCAGGGCCCGTGGTAGAGGAAGTCGCATTTCCCGGAAGAAAGTTACAACTGCCGTAAGGATTACTACGAATCAAGTTCTCCGTTACAGCGTAGAACAGTTGAGATTTACGGAGATTCTGTCCATATGCATTTCTTGTATTGGTATTATTAGCAACTCATATCTGTATTAAAGTGCTTGTGAAGAACCCTCTCCCCCCCCCCCCCCACCCCAACCCTAAACCACCACCACAACCCGGGAGTGTCAGCGCACTACATCGCCAATGATTCATAAAGGGAGCTGCCAAAGGGTCGGTATAATGATGTGAAACAACGTGTAGCAGCTTTTTGTCGCGTAGTAAGGTAGAGACGACGAGGAACTACCTGCTCGCTGTTCATTTTGCAGACCTATGTAGGAGGGAAGTGCCTGAACACAATATGGCGACTTGCCTTCTGCCACGCGTTTATGCTCCACCCCCACCTTACCACACAGTTACACCCCCAAAACACACTTTATCCCTTAACAAGGTTCCAGTGCTTATACACTACTGCCCATTAAAATTGCTACACCACGAAGATGACGTGCTACAGACGCGAAATTTAACCGACAGAAATAAGATGCTGTGATACGCAAATGATTAGTTTTTCAGAGCATTCACACATGGTTGGCGCCGGTGGCGACACCTACAACGTGCAGACATGAGGAAAGTTTCCAACCGATTTCTCATACACAAACAGCAGTTGACCGGCGTTGCCCGGTGAAACGTTGTTGTGATGCCTCGTGCAAGGAGAAGAAATGCGTACCATCACGTTTCCGACTTTGATAAACGTCGGATTGTAGCCTATCGCGATTGCGGTTTATCGTATCGCGAAATTGCTGCTCGATTTGGTCGAGATCCAATGACTGTTAGAAGAATATGGAATCGGTGGGTTCAGGAGGGTAATACGGAACGCCGTGCTGGATTCCAACGGCTTCGTATCACTAGCAGTCGAGGTGACAGGCATCTTATCCACATGGCTGTAACGGTTGGTGCAGCCACGTCTCCATCCATGAGTCAACAGATGGGGACGTTTGCAAGACAACAACCATCTGAACGAACAGTTCGACGACGTTTGCAGCAGCATGGACTATCACCTCGGGGACCATGGCTGCGGTTACCCTCGACGCTGCATCACAGACAGGAGCGCCTGCGATGGCGTTCTCAACGACGAACCTGGGTGCACGAATGGCAAAACGTCACTTTTTCGAATGAATCCAGGTTCTGTTTACAGCATCATAATGGTTGCATCCGTGTTTGACGACATCGCGGTGAACGCACATTGGAAGCGTGTGTTTGTACATCGCCATACTGGCGTATCACCCGGCGTCATGGTATGGGATGCCATTGGTTACTCGTCTCGGTCACCTCTTGCCCGCATTGACGGCACTTTGAACAGTGGACGTTATATTTCAGATGTGTTACGACCCGTGGCTCTACCCTTCATTCAATCCCTGCGAAACCCTACATTTCAGCAGGATAACGCACGACCGCATGTTGTAGGTCCTGTACGGGCCTTTCTGGATACAGAAAATGTACGACTGCTGTCCTGGCCAGCACATTCTCCAATTGAAAATGTCTGGTCAACGGTGGCCGAGCAACTGGCTCGTCACAATACGCCAGTCACTACTTTTGATGAATGTGGTATCGCGTTGAAGCTGCATGGGCAGCTGTACCTGTATACGCCATCCAAGCTCTGTTTGACTCAGTGCCCAGGCGTATCAGGGCCGTTATTACGGCCAGAGGTGGTAGTTCTGGGTACTGATTTCTCAGGATCTATGCACCCAATTTGCGTGAAAACGTGATCACATGTCAGTTCTAGTATAAAATATTTGTCCAATGAATACCCCTTCATCATCTGCATTTCTTCTTGGTGAAGCAACTTTTAATGGCCAGTAGTGTATTAAGAAGAGCCGAATATCGCTGCGGATGGAGACGACTAGCCGAAGACTCAATCAGTTAAGAAGTGAATGATGAAATGAGGCCACTATACTGAGCAATGTGTAAACCAACTAACGGTGATGTGTATTGCAGTGCACACCGCCTCGGGCCGTCGTTATTTAGGCTGGTGGTGGCGAGGGGCGGCGCACGCCTCGGCGGCTGGCATTTGGACGGCGGGACGCGGAAAGGGCGGATCCCCGCCGACTGCAGCCCGAGGCGGCCGCGGGTGTCAGATAAGGGCGGGGCGGAATGCGCGCAGCGCGCAGATAGCGGCGGCGCACGCACACCCACGCCGACAGCGAACACGCCCCTGGCGCGTGACCGCCGGCCGTCGCCGCTCGCTCAGGTGGGCGGCACGCCTCCTCCATCTGCCCGCTCCTATCCTGGCCTGTCCTCTCCAATCAACGGTTACTGTTCCGCATCCGCTGCGGGCCCGCACGTTGTAGGGTGCCAGGCAAATCCAACACCTCCCATGAAAACCCTGACATGATAGCAAATCCGGCAGTATGTCACATAGCTGCAAATACATCTACATCTACATCTACATCCATACTCCGCAAGCCACCTGATGGTGTGTGGCGGAGGGTACCCTGAGTACCTCTATCGGTTCCCCCTTCTATTCCAGTCTCGTATTGTTCGTGGAAAGAAAGATTGTCGGTATGCTTCTGTGTGGGCTCTAATCTCTCTGATTTTATCCACATGGTCTCTTCGCGAGATATACGTAGGAGGGAGCAATATACTGCTTGACTCTTCGGTGAAGGTATGTTCTCGAAACTTTAACAAAAGCCCGTACCGAGCTACTGAGCGTCTCTCCTGCAAAGTCTTCCACTGGAGTTCATCTATCATCTCCATAACGCTTTCGCGATTACTAAATGATCCTGTAACGAAGCGCGCTGCTCTCTGTTGGATCTTCTCTATCTCTTCTATCAACCCTATCGGTACGGATCCGACACTGTTGAGCAGTATTCGAGCAGTGGGCGAACAAGCGTACTGTAACCTACTTCCTTTTTTTCGGATTGCATTTCCTTAGGATTCTTCCAATTAATCTCAGTCTGGCATCTGCTTTACCGACGATCAACTTTATATGATCATTCAATTTTAAATCATTCCTAATGCCTACTCCCAGATAATTTATGGAATAAACTGCTTCCAGTTGCTGACCTGCTATTTTGTAGCTAAATGATAAAGGATCTATCTTTCTATGTATTCGCAGCACATTACACTTGTCTACATTGAGATTCAATTGCCATTCCCCGCACCATGCGTCAATTCGCTGCAGATCCTCCTGCATTTCAGTACAATTTTCCATTGTTACAACCTCTCGATACACCACAGCATCATCTGCAAAAAGCCTCAGTGAACTTCCGATGTCATCCACAAGGTCGTTTATGTATATTGTGAATAGCAACGGTCCTACGACACTCCCCTGCGGCACACCTGAAATCAGTCTTACTTCGGAAGACTTCTCTCCATTGAGATTGACATGCAGCGTTCTGTTATCTAGGAACTCTTCAATCCAATCATACAATTGGTCTGATAGTCCATATGCTCTTACTTTGTTCATTAAACGACTGTGGGGTTTAAAAAAAGCTATCTGGCTGTGTTTTCAAAATAAATCCTGACAGTGAATTACCCAAAGTAATACGATCAACGAGTGAGCAAATGGAATACCACAGACCAACACAAGAACACCTAAATGCATGTCATACATTCCAACCGTGAAACAGACGCAGTTCCGAGGGGAGAAACGAGAACAGAAGCCGAGAGCAGAATCGTGTAGGCTAGGAGGTCCTACGATAAGGGACGGACACCCACATTCTCCGCTGACCGCCAGGACCACCCCCTAGCCCGTGTTAAAAGATAGAGCCCTCCAGAAGAACAGTATAGATCTTACGATAACACTAAAAGGGCCACACCAGCTGCAAGTTTTTGCGTCAGACTTTTTCGCGTCTCTGTTACGTTGCAAACGTTAAAAACATTGCCCCACCATGAAGAGTATAACGTTTCTCATTGGATAGACAGAATTTTGTAGGTGGAGCTTAAGGTTAACTTAGAGACCCTGATTGGTCAGTTGAAAACAGAGCCAGATAGCTTTTTTTAAACCAACTTCGATAAATTGTAGTACGGAGAAGTTAGGAGAGAGTTGCTTCCGAGACGACGAGGTGTGGAGCTGCGTCGCAGCCGCCCCCTGACGCTGCCTAACCACCGACAAGGTAATGAACACACGCGATGCCGCATTTTTGGGCGCATAAGGCTTCACTCAGAACTGCGGAAGTCTCATCTGTTACATCCCCTTTTTAAGTAATACCAGTGTCGATCGTCAATTAAATCTCATGGTGTTCACATTAGCTACTTGAAATAAAAATCTGAAACGTGATGATTTTTCTGTTATATAATTGTTGAGAAGCCACATCAGCCACTGTAATTTACGACAAGCGAGATAAGTAATTAAAGATAATTGAGGGTCTCTGTAGACCATTTTGATAGTTTTCTCTTTTATGAAACTTAACTTAAATCTACACTCCTGGAAATGGAAAAAAGAACACATTGACACCAGTGTGTCAGACCCACCATACTTGCTCCGGACACTGCGAGAGGGCTTTACAAGCAATGATCACACGCACGGCACAGCGGACACACCAGGAACCGCGGTGTTGGCCGTCGAATGGCGCTAGCTGCGCAGCATTTGTGCACCGCCGCCGTCAGTGTCAGCCAGTTTGCCGTGGCATACGGAGCTCCATCGCAGTCTTTAACACTGGTAGCATGCCGCGACAGCGTGGACGTGAACCGTATGTGCAGTTGACGGACTTTGAGCGAGGGCGTATAGTGGGCATGCGGGAGGCCGGGTGGACGTACCGCCGAATTGCTCAACACGTGGGGCGTGAGGTCTCCACAGTACATCGATGTTGTCGCCAGTGGTCGGCGGAAGGTGCACGTGCCCGTCGACCTGGGACCGGACCGCAGCGACGCACGGATGCACGCCAAGACCGTAGGATCCTACGCAGTGCCGTAGGGGACCGCACCGCCACTTCCCAGCAAATTAGGGACACTGTTGCTCCTGGGGTATCGGCGAGGACCATTCGCAACCGTCTCCATGAAGCTGGGCTACGGTCCCGCACACCGTTAGGCCGTCTTCCGCTCACGCCCCAAAATCGTGCAGCCCGCCTCCAGTGGTGTCGCGACAGGCGTGAATGGAGGGACGAATGGAGACGTGTCGTCTTCAGCGATGAGAGTCGCTTCTGCCTTGGTGCCAATGATGGTCGTATGCGTGTTTGGCGCCGTGCAGGTGAGCGCCACAATCAGGACTGCATACGACCGAGGCACACAGGGCCAACACCCGGCATCATGGTGTGGGGAGCGATCTCCTACACTGGCCGTACACCACTGGTGATCGTCGAGGGGACACTGAATAGTGCACGGTACATCCAAACCGTCATCGAACCCATCGTTCTACCATTCCTAGACCGGCAAGGGAACTTGCTGTTCCAACAGGACAATGCACGTCCGCATGTATCCCGTGCCACCCAACGTGCTCTAGAAGGTGTAAGTCAACTATCCTGGCCAGCAAGATCTCCGGATCTGTCCCCCATTGAGCATGTTTGGGACTGGATGAAGCGTCGTCTCACGCGGTCTGCACGTCCAGCACGAACGCTGGTCCAACTGAGGCGCCAGGTGGAAATGGCATGGCAAGCCGTTCCACAGGACTACATCCAGCATCTCTACGATCGTCTCCATGGGAGAATAGCAGCCTGCATTGCTGCGAAAGGTGGATATACACTGTACTAGTGCCGACATTGTGCATGCTCTGTTGCCTGTGTCTATGTGCCTGTGGTTCTGTCAGTGTGATCATGTGATGTATCTGACCCCAGGAATGTGTCAATAAAGTTTCCCCTTCCTGGGACAATGAATTCACAGTGTTCTTATTTCAATTTCCAGGAGTGTAGATTATAGATGTGACATGGCATAGGTCATCCTTCGATCCATTGTAGAACCTGGAAACCCATTCAGGGAATGTTCGTTCACATTTTTGTTGAACGCAGTTGGTTTTTATCATCCTGTATTAAAATATTTCCTTTTATCAATAGTGCAATTTATAAGCAATGTTTTGCGAGTAGAATAAAAATTCCAATGGTAAACTTAACTGCTTTTTCGACGTTATTTTACCAGCTAACTAAAAATAGGAAAGCCTTGAACCCCTTCCACTAAATTTAGTTAGTATTAAGATTCTTTTACAGGGAGTGCAGTGGAGCTGACGCTGAAATCATTAAGTATTTGATTATATCATCGCTAGTCTCACTGAACTCTTCTGAACTCTACATGTCATGTGCAGTCTGGCGTCTCCTTACCAGCAACAGGTCCCAGGTTCAAACTAGTCAATTCCCTAAAAAACACGCTCAGAGCGTCGTTGCGCGAAAGTGGTAGGTAGACACGACTTAGAACAAATAGACACCACGCAGAATGTTAGAACGTACGTGGACGGAAAAGAAAAGGCCCTCTCAGAAACGCGGTTAATAGGCGCGCAACAAAAACTCTATTCTACAGGGTGTCCCACTCAAATCTCCCTGATTTCAAAGACCCAGGGAAAAAAAACACAGTAGATATGACAATGAAAAATGCACCACATTGTAGAGCATCTCAAAGAATTTATTTACTTATCACCAATATACCTCTAAATGTGGACCATTTGTAACACGACGAATATCGAGTCTATATTCAATTTCTTGCCAAGGTGTAGCAGTAGAAGATGGCAAAAATAAATCCGAAGGTTTAAATTTCACATTTAAGTGATCGTTCACGCAGGGGAATCGTACAAACATACCGTCGTTTGACCATGGCGCAGACTCGCGTATGGAAGGCATAGTAATAAGCATCGCTGGTGCAGAAAAACAACTGAAAGAGCTGAAAGGAAATACGTCGCCACATCCTGCTGGGATCCCAATTTGGTTTTACAAAGAATACTCTGCAGCATTGGCCGCTTACTTAGCTTGCATTAATGGTGAATCTCCCGCCCACGGCTAAGTCCCAAACCAATAGAAAAAAGCGCAAGTGACACCCTTATGTAGGAAGGGTAAAATAATGGAATCGCAAAATTACAGACCAATAACCTTAACATCGGGTTTCTGCAGAATTCTTGAACATATTCTCAGTTCGAATACAATAAATTCCCTTGAGAGGGGAGGGGGGGGGAGCATTTGTCCACAAATCTGCACAGTTTTAGAAAGCATCGCTCGTGCGAAACTCAGCTTGCTCTTTTCTCACATGATGTAGTGCGAACTATGGATGAAGGACAACGGGAAGGTTTCATATTTTTAGATTTCACTAAAGCATTTGACACTGTGTAGCACTGCCGACTGTTAACAAAAGTACGAGGCGTTTTCCCAAAGTAAGGTCCGATCGATCGTTAAATGGAAACCACACTGCATAGATTTTCTTTTTTTTTTGTCAACAACAACAAACAACAACTGCATAGAGCTTTGCATAGGTGTGTTGGACAGTGTCTCTAATATGCCTGTTGATCGTGTCACGACTGTCTTTTCAGTTCTGAGCGCACAACGAGCACTAGAAAACAGTGTCTCCCGCCAAGTATGAGTGCCCGTGAGAGATTTCGCCTGATTTGATGCATCCCTCACAACATAACTGTCACGCATTTCCTTCTTCATGACAGTTCTCGGCCACACTCTGCAGGGGCAATGAGAACGTTCCATTAGCGTTTTCCATTGGAAGCGTTTGATCACCCTCCACACAGCCCAGACTTTGGTTCAAATGGCTCTGAGCACTATGGGACTTAACATCTGAGGTCATAAGTCCCCTGGAAGTTAGAACTACTTAAACCTAACTAACCTAAGGAGGCAAGGTTAATATTTTAATTGTTAGTGTTTTGTACCATTTCCATCCCTCCAAGGGGGGAGGGGGGTGCATAGTTTGTGTGCTTGTGTAAATTGTTAAAACTCTTCGTTTAAAGTTATCTGGTGTGTTGCAGATTTGCACCAGTGTAGTCTATCAGAGGCTTTGGTGAGCGGTCGTAACTACGGCCGTGTCAAAAGGGAGCGGCAAGGTTCTCTGCCCGAAAGCTCATACAGTCAAAACTTGTTTCTTTCTGCCTCTGAATAAATTGTAACTTTGATATTTAGAGGGTGCTTTCTGATTATAATTTTAAATCTGTTTCTTTTAAAAAGGCTTTTAGGCACTATTAAAGTGAATAAAATTCCCATTTGTTAAAAGGAATTTGGTTATGATTTCATCAGTTACTCCCTGGCAACTACTTCCATGCTTACACAGTGTGATTAAATGTGTTAATGTTCTTGATGAATCGCTAGTAAATAAAATAAATTCTTAAGAATATTATTTGAAAATAAATCACGGTTCAAGTAGTACAGGGTACTCTCCGCCACGCACCGTACGGTTGTCTTCTCCAATGAAAAGCCTTTGTTACACAAACGTCGGCGTGAAATTCATCATTCAGCTATGATCTGGAGATTACAGAGTATATGGCAGCGGGTTTTTGATGGAGATTCAGATGTCACTTTCCTTCGGCGCTATCGCCGACGCAACCAAGTTGTGCAATGCACGACGAACGGTGCGAAACACCTCTTTAGGCGATTCAGTAATTGCACAGCTAGAATGTGCGATTGATTTCACGAAAGCGGTATATCGTCTGGGAATTATGTTCATTCGGGTCTTTGAATTATTTTGGTACTCGTCTGCAGACATACAGAAGACAGTGTTTGCTGTACTTACGACCACGAGCACAGCCGTGTGGGAGGCCGTTGTGGGAGCTGATGTAGGAATTGCGGCGCATGCACAAAAGACTATAAACGCAGCAGCGGAAGTCATAACTTCGCTAGTGTAATTACCGTCTGCAGTCATAGTCAGAGGCACCTGCAGAAGCAACAACGCGGGAAGTGCAGTACCTACTCACTTTTTTAAAACAAAAGCAGGTGTCCAAGTGAATTTAACAACGTTTGTTACGTTTACATTGGATGTATAATACATTTTTATACAAATGCAAAGAGAAAATGTCCTCATGGTTGAACAACAGGTATACAAGAAAGAAATATAGTTCATCCACTGATCCTTCGTTAAATAGTGAATGTGGAATAAACAAAAAAAATCGTAAACATTTTCATTTAAAAGATAATAAACTTTTCACAAGACTTGTAAATGTATAAAGCACTGAGACGCATTACGATATTTTTAGGCTATTGTAGCCACTCATCATCAAACAGAAATAAGCTTATAACACTTATTTACACTGACCACATCGCAGCACTGAACATGAGCACAAATCATACGTTACGTGACACAACTGTTATCTTATACTGTTAATAATATGTAGATATCAACTGGCTGTACTACGAAATTTGTAAATGGATTAAGACTTGACGACCAACAAATGCATTAGGTTCTCTTAAATTGAACTTTATAAGAAGCTAAACTTTCTACGGCTTCTGAGAATCAATTTTAAATTTGTGTTCCTAAATAATGGACATCTTCCTGGATCAAAGTGGCTTGTTTTAAATCTTTATTTAGATTATTCTTATTTCTAGTTTTGATACTATGAAATGAGCTGCTTGTTGTTTCTGGCACTCTGCATGAATTTATACAAAATCATTCTCCTCCTTTGGCAGTAATGGAGGCAGTCAAATCTATTTACAGAGGTTTGGCAAATCCTGAGCTACTAAAGAAGTGTTTACATGGGAAGACGCAGAATGTGAATGAGTCCTCCAATAATGCGTAAGAGCTGTTCCCCTAAATCTATCACCACGCAGTTCGCAAACTGTGCGACATAACGTTCTACTCAATACAGAACTTCACAGCAACTAACAGACATACAACAGTGAAACTTCCGGCAGTTACACATTAAAAACAGGGTGTGCAGAGATGCCAACCGCATTTCGCTCCAACACAACTTTGGCGCGAAATTACACTGTTCCCCCAATTTTTTGAACGGGCCTCGTATACTACTTTTTCAAGACTGGTACACAACTGGACATTAAAATTGCTACACCACGAAAATGACGTGCTACAGACACGAAATTTAACCGACAGGAAGAAGATGCTGCGATATGCAAAAGATTAGCTTTTCAGAGCGTTCACACAAGGTTGGCGCCGGTAGAGACAATTACAACGTGCTGACATGACGAAACTTTCCAACCGATTTCTCATACACAAACAGCAGTTGACCGGCGTTGCCTCGTAAACGTTGTTGTGAAGCCTCGTGTAAGGAGGTGAAACGCGTACCATCACGTTTCCGACTTTGGTAATGGTCGGATTGGGGCCTATAACGATTGCGGTTGCGGTTTATCGTATCGCGACATTGCTGCTCGCGTTGGTAGAGATCCAATGACTGTTAGCACAATATGGAATCGGTGGGTTCAGGAGGGTAATACGGAACGCCGTGCTGGATCCCAACGGCCTCGTATCGCTAGCGGTCGAGATGACAGGCATCTTATCCGCATGGCTGTAACAGATCGTGCAGCCACGTCTCGATCCCTGAGTCAACAGATGGGGACGTTTGCAAGACAACAACCATCTGCACGAACAGTTCGACGACGTTTGCAGCAGCATGGACTATCAGCTCGGAGGCCATGGCTGTGGTTACCCTTGACGCTGTATCACAGACAGGAGCACCTGCGATGGTGTACTCAACGACGAACCTGGGTGCACATATGGCAAAACGTCATTTTTTCGTATGAATCCAGGTTCTGTTCACAGCATCATGATGGTCGCATCTGTGTTTGGCGACATCGCGGTGAACGCACATTGGAAGCGTGTATTCGTCATCGCCATACTGGAGTATCACCCGGCGTGATGGTATGGGGTTCCATTGGTTACACGTCTCGGTCACCTCTAGTTCGCAGTGACGGTACTTTGAACAGTGGACGTTACATTTCAGATGTGTTACGACCCGTGGCTCTACCCTTCATTCGACCCCTGCGAAAGGATAATGCACGACCGCATGTTGCAGGTCCTGTGTGAGACTTTCTGGATACAGAAAATGTTCGACTGTTGCCCTGGCCAGCACATTCTCCAGATCTCTCACCAATTGAAAACGTCTGGTCAATGGTGGCCGAGCAACTGGCTCGTCACAATACGCCAGTCACTACTCTTGATGAATTGTGGTATCGTGTTGAAGCTGCATGGGCAGCTGTACCTGTACACGGCATCCAAGCTCTATTTGACTCAATTCCGCGGCGTATCAAGACCGTTATTACGGCCAGAGATGGTTGTTCTGGGTGCTGATTTCTCAGGATCTATGCACCCAAATTGCGTGAAAATGTAATCACATGTCAGTTCTAGTACAATATATTTGTCCAACGAGTACCCGTTTATCATCAGCATTTCTTCTTGGTGTAGCAATTTTAATGGCCGGTAGTGAATGTCGTCCTGTGAAGAAATTTTGCTACTTGTGATGTCAATTACGTAAATGCTACTTTCAGAAACGTTGTACGTTAATGTATCGCTCCCACTGATAAGTATCCACATTCTTTTCATGTACGCTAGAAATATCTGATGATAAGCATGCGGATCGAAACGGGCTTCAAAATAAAATGCATTGAGATCAAAATTTGTATTCTTCCATCTGCTTATCTTACATTCCATCAAAGCTGAGCTGCCTGGCGTAAAATCTGAGGCGACGCTTTTCAGTGGACTTGTCTCTCTAGTGTGGCCGTAGACAACAGGAGTGTGGCCGTGTCTATATGCGTGGCTCTCACGCAGTCTAATGGCGCAGGTGCGGTGTGCAGACGAGAGTGCTGGGATGCGCCGCCAGAGGTAAGTGCCGCCGTGGGTTCCGCTTTCCTTTTTGGTCTGCGCGCGGCGTCGGTTCAAGGACCTCCTGGTGCTGTGTGTAGCCGGCGCTGCTGCTGCCGCCGCTGGTGCTGCGGCAAGCCTCATCAAACTGTTGTTTCACTGCACTAATTCCACGCTTGCAGGAGAGCACTGCAGCTTGCGTACGTCAGTTTGAAAAAGAAACAACAGCATCACACCGAGCGTCTTTACTTTTGATGTGCGTGGAAGGAAGCATAACCAACAGGGGCGGCCTGTTGGCCGTAGCTCTTTACAAGGAACGTGCCGGAATGCAGGCACCGTGACCAATGGAACAGGAACGAAGGAAAATTTTGGTTTCACGTCCCGTCGACAACGAGATCATTAGCGACGGAGCAGTAACGCGGACTGGGAAAAGATGAGGAAGGAATTCGGCCTTGTCCTTTCGAAGGAACCATTCCGGTAATAGTCTTAATACGACGGTCGTCCACAAAATAAGTTCCGTTTTTATTTCTGTCCGCGGCAACGTTACGACCGCAGTTCCGAGCACGCGCGGCAGTTACTCTGACTCAAGAAGACATGTACGCCATTTTCAGATCGCTGCTGCCGACGTGTGCTTTGTAGTGCTTCTTTATGTCAGCCGTAATTGAAAATGCCGCCGCGTGTGAAATTAGATCTGTGATTCGTTTTCTAAATGCAACGAAAGTTAAACCAAAGGAAATTCGTCGGCAAATCTGCGAGGTTTACGGACAAAATGCTATGAGTGATTCAATGGTTAGAAGGTGGTGTTTTTTCCACGATAATGCCCGACCTCACACGGCGAATGTGACCAAACAACTCTTACGGGAATTTCACTGGGACGCGTTTGATCATCCTCCGTACAGCCCGGACCTCTCTCCTAGCGACTTTCATCTCTTCTTACACCTAAAATCTGTCCTTGGTGGTCAACACTTCAGCGATGATGACGAGCTGAAAGAACATGTTACCACATGGTTGAACACACAGGCGGCAACCTTCTATGAAGAAGGCATACAAAAACTTGTGCCACGCTATGACAAGCGCCTCTAAAATTTCGGAATCTATGTAGAAAAGTAGTTTAACAGTTGTAGATTTTTGTACAATACACATATTTTCCGTATCTGTACACGTTTGTTTTATATAACCAAACGGAACTTAACTTTGTGGGCGACCCTCGTAGTATTCAGGGAGATCGCGGAAAACTGCTGTCATTCTTAATAGGCAAGAAATCTTCAGACATAAAAGTAACTTCAGGTGAACCGCAGGGGCGTGTTTTCGGACAATTACTTTTCACAATATATGTACATGACCTAGTGGACAACGTCGGAAGTCGCTTAAGCCTTATCGCGAATGATGTTTCTGTATGGAGAAAAGTTGCAGCGCTAGAAACGTGAAGCGAAATGCATCAAGACTTGCAAAGGATCGAAGCTTGGGAAGTGATTGGCAATCGACCCTCAACATAAATGTATGTAAACGGTTATCCCGATTCATGGCTCCGGATCCCCCTTGTTGGTCATGTATCTAACGGCTTCCACTGCACAAAAATTTGTTTATTATTTCATGTAATTACTGATGGAACTTAGATATTTGAAACGGTCTCATGAGACAAGTATTATAGTTCGAAACTGTATGTATGTCTTGAGCCAGGGTAACTCACCGCGCGTAAATATCCAGATTATATTCGTCCAGTATTTGAGAATTACAACACTTGACGAATTACAACAAACTTTTAGCATAATTTCAGACTTTTTCGTACTTACATGTGTAACTTCAAATATTAAACAGAGTAACTGATTTGTAATGCAAACATAAGTTTAAAGCTGTTTTATACATGAGAGTTCATTCTTTAGGGTATCGGGGGTTCTGGCTACGAATAGTCAGAAAAGCCCATTTTTGTATCATATCATCCAATGCTGAAAACTACTGGAAGCAGTTACATCCAGTACATATCTACGAGTATGCGTACAAAGTGATTTAAAGTAGAGCGACCACATAAAACTAATCACAGGTAAGGCCGAGGCCAGGTTGAAATTCATCGGAAAAATGCTCAGGAAGCGTAGTCCACTCATAGTGGAGACATCTTACATAAACATCGTTCTACCAACAGTTGAATACTGCTCGTCAGCCTGGGACCTTAACCAAACAATATTTCTCGAGGGAACAGAAAAGATCCAAAGAAGAATAGCGCTTTTCGTTATAGATTCATATGAGGTTTCCCAACAACCATTCGCGACTAGAAGACGAAATGGAAGAAGGCACAGTCGTTCACAAAGTACCCCACGCCACATAACATAAAGCGGCGTGTAGAGTGTAGATGTCGACGTAGACGTAAAAATTAAAAGTAGAAAGCCAGAAATGGAACTGAACAGCCGCTCTTCCGAATACGCATCCAGTATGCTTATCACTGCGCCAGCTCGCTCGATGGAATTGGGTGAAGATGGATACTTCACGCTACACGAAGTATTGATTGAGGCACGAGTTTGTAAATTGCTTATGTTTCGTAACAAACAAAGCTAGTCGCATCGAACCCGATGAGAGAGCATTACTCATCACAGGAACTTGCACACATGTAAACTGTATGTACGGTGCAGCAGGAAGTATCGCCTGGAATGCCGAATGGAATATACAGGAAAAAGTTTTGCAAGTGATGTCATCATTGTGATAATTTATCTACGTTTCCGTTTTCAATGTGTACGCCGTTCCGCGTCAGTGGTGTATAATGTGTGTTTCTACAATAGAGGGGAAAAAATCGCTATAAAAGTTATTTCTAAATTCGGCATTATCTATAGAGAAAGATACGGCAATAAATACAAAATTACGCGTGTTTATATTACAGTCAAGTCACTAGAAGATTGCAGCGACTTATACATCGGAAACATTACAACTGAAGAAGTCATAGCACACGCGAAACGCACTTCATGATGTAAATTATTTTCCACATCGCGTCGAGCAGAAAATTAATAAACCTCCACCCATTCCTGCTTTATCTCAAAGTAATCTGAATTTTTGGCATCGAGCTGTAACTTAATGGTTCGTGACGCATACCTTACGGTATTGTACAGTGACTCTGGGCACGAGCTCCCCATGTGGTCTGGAATATTGGTCTGATGATGGTATTATAACCGAAATTGGTAACCTCCAGCAGAACGAAAATACACTCCTGGAAATTGAAATAAGAACACCGTGAATTCATTGTCCCAGGAAGGGGAAACTTTATTGACACATTCCTGGGGTCAGATACATCACATGATCACACTGACAGAACCACAGGCACATAGACACAGGCAACAGAGCATGCACAATGTCGGCACTAGTACAGTGTATATCCACCTTTCGCAGCAATGCAGGCTGCTATTCTCCCGTGGAGACGATCGTAGAGATGCTGGATGTAGTCCTGTGGAACGGCTTGCCATGCCATTTCCACCTGGCGCCTCAGTTGGACCAGCGTTCGTGCTGGACGTGCAGACCGCGTGAGACGACGCTTCATCCAGTCCCAAACATGCTCAATGGGGGACAGATCCGGAGATCTTGCTGGCCAGGGTAGTTGACTTACACCTTCTAGAGCACGTTGGGTGGCACGGGATACATGCGGACGTGCATTGTCCTGTTGGAACAGCAAGTTCCCTTGCCGGTCTAGGAATGGTAGAATGATGGGTTCGATGACGGTTTGGATGTACCGTGCACTATTCAGTGTCCCCTCGACGATCACCAGTGGTGTACGGCCAGTGTAGGAGATCGCTCCCCACACCATGATGCCGGGTGTTGGCCCTGTGTGCCTCGGTCGTATGCAGTCCTGATTGTGGCGCTCACCTGCACGGCGCCAAACACGCATACGACCATCATTGGCACCAAGGCAGAAGCGACTCTCATCGCTGAAGAAGACACGTCTCCATTCGTCCCTCCATTCACGCCTGTCGCGACACCACTGGAGGCGGGCTGCACGATATTGGGGCGTGAGCGGAAGACGGCCTAACGGTGTGCGGGACCGTAGCCCAGCTTCATGGAGACGGTTGCGAATGGTCCTCGCCGATACCCCAGGAGCAACAGTGTCCCTAATTTGCTGGGAAGTGGCGGTGCGGTCCCCTACGGCACTGCGTAGGATCCTACGGTCTTGGCGTGCATCCGTGCGTCGCTGCGGTCCGGTCCCAGGTCGACGGGCACGTGCACCTTCCGCCGACCACTGGCGACAACATCGATGTACTGTGGAGATCTCACGCCCCACGTGTTGAGCAATTCGGCGGTACGTCCACCCGGCCTCCCGCATGCCCACTATACGACCTCGCTCAAAGTCCGTCAACTGCACATACGGTTCACGTCCACGCTGTCGCGGCATGCTACCAGTGTTAAAGACTGCAGTGGAGCTCCGTATGCCACGGCAAACTGGCTGACACTGACGGCGGCGGTGCACAAATGCTGCGCAGCTAGCGCCATTCGACAGCCAACACCGCGGTTCCTGGTGTGTCCGCTGTGCCGTGCGTGTGATCATTGCTTGTACAGCCCTCTCGCAGTGTCCGGAGCAAGTATGGTGGGTCTGACACACCGGTGTCAATGTGCTCTTTTTTCCATTTCCAGGAGTGTAAATTGCAATGTGAACTGTTATTTCATATTTTTATATCGAAATAGTTAGTATAGGTATAGGTCGCTCTACCATCTGCAACAATTAATAACTCTAAAACTTCGGTACACCTTGTATTTATGTCCCATACCTGGACGCATCGTTAAACGTCTCATACTTAGCGTTTGTAGGAGTTAAGGTACGACGAACACTTTCGCATCGGTGTTTGGTTATAAATATGCGACCAGTCGTTTTGATTTCTGACACAATTATATATGGCACAGAAAATAAATGTGTGTCTACTAAGAGTTTTTGATAAACTGGATTATAGTGAAGTGCAAAATCCGTAATGAAAATGATAAAAAAAATTGCTTGTTTTAACGCTTGTGTTAATCTACACGGAAGTGCCAACGACACTGGTATAGACATGCGGATTCAAATACAGGGATATGTAAAAGGGCAGAATACGACGCTGCGGTCGGCAACGCTAATATACAAAACCAAGTGTTTGGTGCAGTTGTTAGATCGGTTACTGGTGCTACAGTGGCAAGTTATTAAGATTTAAATGAGTTTGAACGTGGTGTTTTAGTCGGCGCACGAGCGATGGGACAGCATTTCCGACGTAGCGATGGAGTGGGGATTTCCCCGTACGGCGACTTCACGAGTGTACAGTGAATATCAGCAATCCGGTAAAACATCGAACCTCCGACATCGTTGCGGCCGGAAAAATAATTCTGCAAGAACGGGACCAGCGACGACTGAAGAGAGTCGTTCAACGTGACCGAAGTGGAACCCTTCGGCAAACTGTTGCAGTTTTGAATGCTGGGCCATCAACAAGTGTCAGCGTCCGAACTATTCAACGAAACATCATCGATAAGGTCTTTCGTAGCCGAAGGCCCACTCGTGTAACCTTGATGACTGCACGGCACACAGCCTTATGTCTCGCCTGGACCCGTCAACACGTACATTGGACTGTTGATGACTGGAAACATGTTGCCTGGTCGGACGAGCCTCGTTCCGAACTCTATAGAGCGGATGGACGTGCACGGGTATGGAGACAACTTCATGAATCCACGGACCCTGCATGTCAGCAGGGGACTGTTCAAGGTTGTAGAGGCTCTGTAATGGCGTGGGGCGTGTGCAGTTGGAATATACGGGAGCCCTGATACGTCTAGATACGACTCTGATAGGTAACACGTACGCAAGCATACTGTCTCATCACCTGCATCCATTCATGTCCATCGTGCATTCCGACGGACTTGGGCAATTCCAGCAGGACAATGCGACACCCCACACGTCCGGAGTTACTGCAGAGTAGCTCCAGGAACACTCTTCTGAGTTTAAACACTTCCACTGGCCACCAAACTTCCAAGACAAGAACATTATTGAGCGTATCTGGTATGCCTTGCAACGTGCTGTTCAGAAGAGATCTTCACCCTGCCGTACCCTTACGGATTTATGGACGGCCCTGCAGGATTCACGGTGTCAGTTCCCTCCAGGACTACTTCAGACATTAGTCGAGTCCATGCCACGTCGTGTTGCGGCACTTCTGCGTGCTCGCGGGGACCGTACACGATATTAGGCAGGTCCACCAGTTTCTTTGGCTCTTCACTATATTTAAAATTTGTTTAAATTGGCTATCCCTCTTTATCACAGATAAGAGTTTAAAATGGAGAGCTTGGAGCTGACACGTAGTATCTATTGTAATCTTTTTATCAAAGATAAGTTCCGATACCTACGACACTTTTATAGGTACGATACTTTTCTGACGATAAATGGCTCTAATCACTATGGGACTTAACTCTGAGGCCATGAGTCCCATAGATTTAGAATTACGTAAACCTAACTAACCTAAGGACATCACACACATCCATGGCCGAGGTAGGATTCGAACCTGCGACCGTAGCAGCGGCGCGGTTCCGGACTGAAGCGCCTACAACCGCTCGTCCACAGCGGCCGGCTTTCTTACGATACTACGCGTCTGTATAGTACCGGTATCGACATTTTTCTTCGGATACCGTGACCCTACATGGGTCGGGCGCAGAAGGGAGACGTGTCTCCTCTCGCGCGCTCGTCTTAAAAATAAGCTTCGCTGACGGTGAGATGGGACACATGACAGCGACGTCCGCGGCGATAGCTGGCTTATCGAAGGTACACAGGAAGCTTCACTTCTCTCCCCCTGGTCCGCCTCCCTTCTGCACGGAATGGGCGTGCCTATTTATACAGGCAGCACGAGATAGGCTTCTCAAGAGGGCGGGTCCCCGCTCGCCTGTGTGTGCGGGGGAGGGCTATTTTTCCTGCCTACGCGATAGCGCCTGCTTCCTAAAGGCAGTGGCGACTGGTGGGCGGAAATGCGACACGGGCAGTCGGTCGATCAGGCAAGGAGGAAGGGTGGGCAGCGAGAGCGATGCGTAGCACAACCAGCTCGGAGGTCAGCATTGGCTCTTCGACGGGTTTCGACCATCTCTGACTGTAGTCAGTTCCTCCCCAAGGCCGTGTTTTGGTTCTGTAATCCCTAGGCTGAACCCGCGTCCCGTGAGCTACACCAGCGAAAATTGTAATTAATTAACCCACAAAAATAGCATTTTAGATCAGTTTTTAATTACAAATATACAAATGTTTGTGATTTCCTGAGGGAGCAAACAGCTGACGTCATCGGTCCCTAGGGTTACACACTAAGGACACACAGACACACCCATGCCCGAGGGAGGGCTCGAATCTCCAACAGAGGCCGTGCGATTCGTGACATGGCGCCTCTAACCGCACGGCCACTCCGCGAGGCTTTTAATTACAATTATGTAACGTAGCTTCTAGTGTTTCTTAGTAAATTACACAAAATTTTACTTTACGATTTATGATTTAAGGGGGGGTAGGACGTCAAACGGGCCCACTTGGAGCACGAGAGTCACCACAGGACATTTTAATTTCTACTGCCTATACTTTTACAAATAAATTCATAAAACTTTGTCACCATGACCAGGAAGGACTGAGGACTCACACTCATCGCAGTGGAAGTTCAAAAACGTAGCAAAATACCTTTTTTTTACATGTGAAACTTCATCATTTTTTCACTTATTACTGGCAGCATTTGTTGCTATAGGTACACTTTTCTTCCTAAGTAAGAGAGATTCTTCGATGAATTTTTCATAACATAAATGGTTCAAATGGCTCTGAGCACTATGGGACTTAACATCTATGGTCATCAAATGGTTCAAATGGTTCTCAGCACTAAGCGACTTAACTTCTGAGGTCATCAGTCGCCTAGAACTTAGAACTAATTAAACCTAACTAACTTAAGGACATCACACACATCCATGCCCGAGGCAGGATTCGAACCTGCGACCGTAGCGGTCGCTCGACTCCAGACTGCAGCGCCCAGAACCGCACGGCCACTCCGGCCGGCTATGGTCATCAGTCCCCTAGAAATTAGAACTACTTAAACCTAACTAACCTAAGGGCAGCACACAACACCCAGTCATCATGAGGCAGAGAAAATCCCTGACCCCGCCGGGAATCGAACCCGGGAACCCGGGCGTGGGAAGCGAGAACGCTACCGCACGACCACGAGCTGCGGACTTCATAGCATACAAACAGTAGTTACAGATGTATGAAACTCTAGAATTTTCCAAATCTATTACCCTCCAATACTAAATTGGTGATCCCTTGATGCCTCAGAACATGTCCTACCAACCGGTCCCTCCTTCTTGTCAAGTTGTGCCACAAATTTCTCTTCTCCCCAATTCTATTCAATACCTCCTCATTAGTTATGTGATCTACCCATCTAATCTTCAGCATCCTTCTGTAGCACCGCATTTCGAAAGGTTCTATGTTCCTCTTGTCTAAACTATTTATCGTCCACGTTTCACTTCCATACAAGGCTACACTCCATACAAATACTTTCAGAAAAGACTTCCTGACACTTAAATCTATACTCGATGTTAACAAATTTGTCTTCTTCAGAAACGCTTTCCTTGCCATTGCCAGTCTACATTTTATATCCTCTCTACTTCGACCATCATCAGTTATTTTGCTCCCCAAATAGCAAAACTCATTTACTACTTTAAGCTTCTCATTTCCTAATCTAATTCCCGCAGCATCACCCGACTTAATTCGACTACATTCCATTATCCTCGTTTTACTTTTGTTGATGTTCATCTTATATCCTCCTTTCAAAACACTCCATTCCGTTCAGCTGCTCTTCCAGGTCCTTTGCTGTCTCTGACAGAATTACTATGTCATCGGCGAACCTCAAAGTTTTTATTTCTCTTCCATGGATTTTAAGTCCTACTCCGAATTTTCTTTTGTTTCCTTTACTGCTTGCTCAATATACAGACTGAATAACACAGGGGGATAGGCTACAACCCAGTCTCACTCCCTTCCCAACCACTGCTTCCCTTTCATGCCCCTCGACTCTTATAATTACCATCTGCTTTCTGTACAAATTGTAAATAGCCGTTCTCTCCCTGTATTTTACCCCTGCCACCTTCAGAATTGCTCATGTTTCGTGACAAACAAAGCTAAAAATGGCTCAAATGGCTCTAAGCACTATGGGACTTGATATCTGAGGTCATCAGTCCTCTAGACTTAGAACTACTGAAACCTAAATAACCAAAGGACATCACACACATCCATGCCCGAGGCATGATTCGAACCTGCGACCGTGGCAGTCACGCGGTTCCAGACTGAAGCGCCTAGAACCGCTCGTCCACTGTGGCCGGCTATTCAGTAGCAAAACTCTATTTATTTCCTTACTAGAGTACCCATTCTTCTCAAAAGCCCTCGGCGTCCAGGTATTCCGGCGCACAAATCCTTTTAGCTCTGTCCACTAGACTTTTAATTACACCTCTTTTCTACTGTGGATGATGATTGGAATCCTTATGAAAGTATCTGTCAGTATGTGTAACCTTCCGAAAGACTTTATGTTTCAAGCTGCGATCAGTCTGTCTCATAACGAAGACATCCAAGAAGGATAATGCAGTGTCTTTCTCCATTTCCATGGTAAACTGGATTTTAGGATTTATACTATTTAAATAACTAAAGAATTCCTCTGAAGTTTTTTTGCCATGCGACCAAACCACAAATGTATCATCCACGTATCGACACCATCCCCATGGTTTCTTATTCGCTTTTTCCAGAGCTAATGGTTCGAATTTTTCCATGTAAAAATTGGCAATCGTAGGACTCAATGGGTTACCCATGGCCACACCATCAACCTGCTCATAAAACTCATCCTGCCACTGAAACTGACTAGAGGTGAGACACTGTCTGAACTCAAATCTGCTGGGAAAACATCCGCTATGTAAACCATAACTTCGTCATCACGTGAAATCCAAACCACGCCCACTTTCCACGGTATTTAGGCCGAAATTCGACGTCCGACACGTCAGTTGGAAAAAAAAAAAAAAAAAAAAAAAAAAAAAAAAAAAAAAAAAAGTCAAATGTGTACGAAATCTTACGGGACTTAACTGCTAAGGTCATTAGTCCCTAAGCTTACACACTACTTAACCTAAATTATCCTAAGGACGAACACACACACCCACTCCCGAGGACCCGAACCTCCGCCGGGACCAGCCGCACAGTCCGTGACTGCAGCGCCCCAGACCGCTCGGCTAATCCCGCCAGCAAGACAGCAGGAGGAGGACTTCCGAAGATGTCCAACGTAGCTTTGGACGAAATGTCAGTGATAGACCACAGCCGTACAACCCGGAAGAATTCTCGGCAACTTCGTCAAATAACCGCAGAAACCAATGTCGGATGCACGACGAACATATCCGTTTTGCGACAAGTTCGGCGTTAATGGACTATGGCAACAGACGATCAACGCGACTGCCTTTGCTAACAGTACGACAGCAACATCGGTTGGACCCTACACGCCTGGAAAACCGTGACCTGGTAAGATGAGTCGCGAGTTCAGTTGGTAATAGCTGATGGTATGTTGAGAGCCTGGGCCAGAACCTACCAAGTCATGCACCCAAGATGTCAACAATGCACTGTGGAAGCTGGTGGTGGCTTCATAATGGTGTGCGTCGTGTTTACACGGATCATTAACTGGGAATGAGTATGTTCTGCTTTTGCAGCCATTAATGGACTTCACGTTCCTAAACAACGATGGAATTTTTATGGATGACAATGCGCCGTGTCACCGGTCAACAATTGTTCGCGACTGGTTTGAATAACATTCTGGACAATTCGAGCGAATGATTTAGCCACCCAGATCGCCCAACACGAATCTCTTGAACATTTAGGGGACATAATGGAGAGGTCAGACGTGCACAACACCCTGCGCCGGAAACTTTCGCAACAATGGCGGGTATAGAGACGCCATAGCTCAATATTTCTGCAGGGGACTTGCACCGTCTTGTTGAGTTCATCCCACGTCGAGTTGCTTCATTACTTCGGGCAAAAAGGGGTTCTACACGATATTAGGACATATCCCTTGACTTTTGACTTTCGTTGTAAGATTCTAAAACACATGAATGTCAAAGATATTGGGCGTTAGATTTGTTGATAACTTCTGCTGCCCTTGTTGTAAAGGATTGTGATCTGTGCTTTCTTCCAACTATCGGTCGAGCCCTGGCAGCAGTACTCAACTGGTGGTGGCAGCAGTGGCTGCGTCCGCACTGTGGAAGTGGGAATTACGCTGCGGACCCGGCCAGCAGCCGAGCCGCAGTCAGCACGCTAGCGGAGCACATTCTTGGCTGTCTGCCCGCCGCTTCCGCATCGGACATGCCGGAGCTGTGAACTGGCCCTCACCCACACCGCACGCTGCTGCTACACATCTCGCCTCGCGCGTACAGAGCAGCCAGTACTTCCCAAGTCACGTCCCGTACCGCACGCCAATAGTGTGTGGAATGGGGGTGAGAAAAAAGACAAGCGGTTTGATGTCTGCGTGGAAAGAAAAATGCTGCATCCACAAGTCCCTTATCTTCAGTTACACCCTCATCTGCAAGTCTTAGCATATTATAATACTACCTGTACCCGGTCACGTTTTGCTGTGTCACAGTCTGGTTAAACGGAAAAGAAAGGTAAGAGAAAGGACACGTTTCTAATGCATCCTAATCTCTCTCTCTCTCTCTCTCTCTCTCTCTCTCTCCCCCCTGTCCGTCTCTTATTTATCTACACGTCAAGTTCCGTAGGACCAAATTGAGGAGCAAATCTCCAAGGCCATGGAATGTTTCGGTACATGAATTACAACATAAAAGCAATAACAGATAAAAATAAATGTTCATGAACCTGAAAAAAGTCAGTCCAGAAGTTTAAGTAAACGCTATCAGCAATACAATAAGAATCAGCTTAATTTTTCAAGGAACTCCTCGACAGAATAGAAGGAGCGACCCATGAGGAAACTCTTCAGTTTCGATTTGGGTGGATTACTGCTAAGAGTTTTGAATTAGAGTGGCAGCTTATTGAAAATCGATGCAGCGGTATACTGCACACCTTTTTGCACAAGAGTTAAGGAAGTTCGATGCAGGTTTTATTTCTGCCGAGTATTAACCGAGTGAAAGCTGCTTATTTTTGGGAATAAACTAATATTGGCAACAAGAAACGAAAATAAGGAATATACATATTTAGAGGCCAATGTCAAAATACCCAGAGGTCGACAAGAGGTTCGTGAACTTACACCACTTATTGCCCGAACCGCCCTTTTCTGAGCCAAAAATATCCGTGGAATGGGAAGAGTTACCCCAAAATGTAATACCATACGACATAAGTGAATGAAAATAAGCAAAGTAGACTAATTTTCGTGTCGAAGTATCACTCACTTTTGATACCGTTCGAATAGTAAAAATGGCAGTATTAAGTCTTTGAACAAAATCCTGAACGTGGGCTTTCCACGACAGCTTACTATCTATCTGAACCCCAAGAAATTTGAACTGTTCAGTTTCACTAATCATATACCCATTCTGTGAAATTAAAACGTCAGGTTTTGTTGAATTGTGTGTTAGACACTATAAAAACTGAGTCTTACTGTCATTTAACGTTAGTTTATTTTCTACAAGCCATGAACTGAGGTCATGTACTGCACTATTTGAAACCGAGTCAATGTTGCACACAACATCCTTTACTACCAAGCCAGTGTCATCAGCAAACAGAAATATTTTAGAGTTACCTTTAATACTAGAGGGCATATCATTTATATAAATAAGGAACAGGAGCGGCCCCAACACTGATCCTTGGGGCACCCCCCACATGACAGTATCCCACTCAGATCCCACACCACAGCCGTTATCAACGTTGTGAATAATGACCTTTTGCTGCCTATTGCTAAAGTAAGAGGTTAACCAATTGTGAGCTACTCCCCGTATTCCATAATGGTCCAACTTCTGGAGCAATATTATGTGATCAACACAATCAAATGCGTTAGTTAAATCAAAAAATAAGCCAAGCGTTCGAAACTTTTTGTTTAGCCCATCCAGTACCTCACAGAGAAAAGAGAATATAGCATTTTCAGTTGTTAAACGACTTCTAAAGCCGAACTGCACATTTGATAGCAAATCGTATGATATAAAATGATCAATTATCCTTACATACACAGCCTTTTCAATAACTTTTGCAAACACTGATGGCATAGAAATAGGTATAAAATTATCTACATTATCCCTTTCTCCCTTTTTATAAAGCGACTTTACTACTGAGTACTTTAATCGCTCAGGAGACTGACCACTCCTAAAGGAAAAATTACAAATATGGCTAAATACAGGGCTAACATGTGCAGCACAGTACTTTAATATTCTGCTAGACACTCCATCATAACCATGAGAGTCCTTGGTCTTTAGTGATTTAATTATTGACTCAATCTCCCTCTTGTCTGTATCACAGAGGAGTATTTCAGACACCAATCTCGGAAAGGCATTTGCCAAGAAAGTTATATGATTTCCTGTATAAACTAAATTTTTATTAAATTCACCAGCAATGGTCAGAAAATGATTGTTAAATACTGTACATATATCTGATTGATCGATAACAGAAATATTTTTACTGCGAACTGACTTTATATCGTCGACCTTGTGCTGCTGACCAGACACTTCGTTCACAACTGACCATATGGCTTTAATTTTATCCTGTGAATTAGCTATTCTATTTGCATACCACATTCTCTTTGCCTTCCTAATAACATTTTTAAGCACCTTACAATACTGTTTGTAATGAACTGCTGTAGCTTGATTGTGACTACTTTTAACATTTTGATATAATTCCCGCTTTGTTCTACATGATATCCTTATCCCACTAGTCAGCCACCCAGGCTGTCCATTACTGTTAGTAACCCTTTGTCTCACCTTCTCCTTCTCCCCCGCCCCCCTATCTGTCCATTGTCTCTTCCCCCCCTCTGCCACCATCTCCTCCGGGTACCGTCTCTTCACTCCTCCTTCTAGTTTTTTTTATGTCCATTTCCTCCCAACTGATATATCCGTCATATACAGTTGATGTTCCTGAGACATACTGAGTCTCACCTTTATCCACAATAATGATGAACGCCGAAGCAGTGAGTTAAAATTTGTACCAGCGCCGGGATTCGAAGCAGAAGTCCCAGTTATGTGACCGACATGTTGAAGGTCCTACCAGTTGAAGCCTTTCAGCGCTGCTGTCAAGACTGGGAGCAACGACTCCGCAATTGGATAGTTGCCGAAGGGAACTACTTCGAAGGGGACAATATTGACGTTAGAAAAAAATAAAAAACTTTATTCGATAAAAAAAAAATCAGCCTCACTACTTTTCTCACACACATCGTATGCCCAAGCGAACGTAGAAAACGGCTTAAAAAACAGCACCCTGTCTGACCAGTGTACTGGTTATGGTCATTAATCCAGCGCGCGGATTCGATGCCGGTCTGGCAGACTCGCCTCCCTGTCTCCCACGCTCTCTCTCTCTCTCTCTCTCTCTCTCTCTCTCTCTCTCTCATTTCCGCTGTTGACAAATATTACTCTGCTGAATCTGGAAGAGCTTATCGCACGAGCCCGCACGAGGCTCTTCGTCTTAGGGGATAAACGGCTTAATTTCACTTGTCTGTGCCTCCATCCGCCTTCCGTGACGACCACGTAATTGTGTCAAGCAACCACAACCACATGAAGATAAAAGCGGATAAAAGTCTGAGCCGTTGCGAATTGCCGCGTTTCTGTATACAGATATCCGTAATAACAATTACTTTGTGGTTAAAGGACAGTGGCCGTATCACGTTTTTAGATAATTTTTACGTCACAAGCTATTGGAAATAAAAATTATTATTTTTTAAGTTAGTGCTGCATTGAGAAGCCAGTATATGCGTTGTTGACATCTGCAACGGCTAAAGGCGACATGGTGTTCTTCCTAATTTTCCGCAGAATTGCATATGCGTCCTTTTTCCCAACGTGCTAGCAGCTGCCTTACGTCTAAATCATTCTCGTCATTCCATTAACAGATGACACATAATTAACGAAAGTTGCCACAAAGCAATGAGAAGAGTGTTCTAGGACACATACGAGTATATGGACTGGAATCATCGGTACATCTATGTCTTCTGTTTGTTTGCGTATCACGACATAAATACTTTTGCACACAGAATCAGTGAATGTATGGAAGTTTCATATAAACGTATTTACAAGTACAAAATGCAGTGAGAAGTATAAGAAATTAACATGCTGTAACATTGTCGTAAGATAACGTGCAACCGATAAACGATCTGCATGGCTAACAAATATCATTATGCAAGAACGACGACTGCTTGTAATATGACTTCACTTGACTTCCCCTTTTTGAGGAAACATACTGCAGAAAATTTAAAAAGCCGTTTTAGTAATTATGACAATGTTCTACCTTAAGTAACGTATTCGGAATGTAACAGACTACACTGCATTAAAAAGGGGTCATGACAGACCTTTATTTTCGTACAACGAGATCTCCTCAGGGGTGAGATCGACTTTTCGAAATCATCTACACCGTGGTGTAAGTTAGGGTCCCAGATATCACGACCCACACCCATTCGTTTGCGAGTAACAGACTAAAAAAAATTCAGTTTGTTCAAATTATGTACCTCCGAAAGTTGTTGACCGATTGCTTTGAAACTTTTGACACAACGTGCCATTCTAATACAGGCGTGTTTTAGGTGGTACCTATGTCTTTAATATACATACACTGAAGAGCCAAAGAAACTAGTACACCTGCATAATATCGTGGAGGACCCGCGAGCTCGCAGACGTGCCGCAACACGACGTGGCTTGGACTCGACTAATGTCTCAAATAGTGTTTGTGTGTGTGTGTGTGTGTGTGTGTGTGTGTGTGTGTGTAAAGCATTATTACCAAACATCTCATAATGTACCTTCCCGATTTACTTCATACACTCCTGGAAATGGAAAAAAGAACACATTGACACCGGTGTGTCAGACCCACCATACTTGCTCCGGACACTGCGAGAGGGCTGTACAAGCAATGATCACACGCACGGCACAGCGGACACACCAGGAACCGCGGTGTTGGCCGTCGAATGGCGCTAGCTGCGCAGCATTTGTGCACCGCCGCCGTCAGTGTCAGCCAGTTTGCCGTGGCATACGGAGCTCCATCGCAGTCTTTAACACTGGTAGCATGCCGCGACAGTGTGGACGTGAACCGTATGCGCAGTTGACGGACTTTGAGCGAGGGCGTATAGTGGGCATGCGGGAGGCCGGGTGGACGTACCGCCGAATTGCTCAACACGTGGGGCGTGAGGTCTCCACAGTACATGGATGTTGTCGCCAGTGGTCGGCGGAAAGGTGCACGTGCCCGTCGACCTGGGACCGGACCGCAGCGACGCACGGATGCACGCCAAGACCGTAGGATCCTACGCAGTGCCGTAGGGGACCGCACCGCCACTTCCCAGCAAATTAGGGACACTGTTGCTCCTGGGGTATCGGCGATGACCATTCGCAACCGTCTCCATGAAGCTGGGCTACGGTCCCGCACACCGTTAGGCCGTCTTCCGCTCACGCCCCAACATCGTGCAGCCCGCCTCCAGTGGTGTCGCGACAGGCGTGAATGGAGGGACGAATGGAGACGTGTCGTCTTCAGCGATGAGAGTCGCTTCTGCCTTGGTGCCAATGATGGCCGTATGCGTGTTTGGCGCCGTGCAGGTGAGCGCCACAATCAGGACTGCATACGACCGAGGCACACAGGGCCAACACCCGGCATCATGGTGTGGGGAGCGATCTCCTACACTGGCCGTACACCACTGGTGATCGTCGAGGGGACACTGAATAGTGCACGGTACATCCAAACCGTCATCGAACCCATCGTTCTACCATTCCTAGACCGGCAAGGGAACTTGCTGTTCCAACAGGACAATGCACGTCCGCATGTATCCCGTGCCACCCAACGTGCTCTAGAAGGTGTAAGTCAACTACCCTGGCCAGCAAGATCTCCGGATCTGTCTCCCATTGAGCATGTTTGGGACTGGATGAAGCGTCGTCTCACGCGGTCTGCACGTCCAGCACGAACGCTGGTCCAACTGAGGCGCCAGGAGGAAATGGCATGGCAAGCCGTTCCACAGGACTACATCCAGCATCTCTACGATCGTCTCCATGGGAGAATAGCAGCCTGCATTGCTGCGAAAGGTGGATATACACTGTACTAGTGTCGACATTGTGCATGCTCTGTTGCCTGTGTCTATGTGCCTGTGGTTCTGTCAGTGTGATCATGTGATGTATCTGACCCCAGGAATGTGTCAATAAAGTTTCCCCTTCCTGGGACAATGAATTCACGGTGTTCTTATTTCAATTTCCAGGAGTGTATTTTTACACATTACTGTAATAAACGTTTAGATACATTTAGACTAAATAGTTATTATAAAGCATACAATAGTGAAACACAGTAAACAGCAAAAGTTGTATTTACGGTTTATGATTAGAATACTACCATAGAATCATAATCTTGAGGCACAATTAACCCTATTTCACTCATTGCTAGGGGGCTATTCCACACTGGAGAGCGTTGGCAACACTGACGCGCGTTTAGAAGGGGAATAGAAACGGGCTGAGGTCTGAACTGGAATTTATATCGGCGAGTGAGACGTACTAGGGCATCCGTGCAGCTGTAATAGCCGCAGAGCCTGTGTACTATAATGGCTAGTGCATCTGCTTAGTAAGCAGGAGACTGGGGTTCGAATCTTGGTGCTGGTACAAATTTTAAATCATTGCTTCGGCCTACATCATTGCCGAAGTGCACATTACTTAATTTGTAGCTTCCTTGAATTGTTTCTCACGACTACCATCGCTTTTTTTTATATTATTCGATGCACAACTGTGAAACACTTTTTAATACCTGTCGGGGTAAGAACCAAGTAACGGGCCAGATGGTAAGAGAAGACAAACTGCGCCTTTCAGCCAAATACCTTCTACGTGGCCTCAAGCGTCGAATAAAGTCGCAAAATGAACCGTCGAGATAAGTCGCAGTAGTGCCTTGTTCACCAGAGTGTTGATTTTTAAACAGTCTATCCTTGGCAGGTATGTCGATGACATTGGCCCAACCCTCCTTGTTATCAACAATCTTTAATAGGAAAACTGAACTTTGGTGGGAATGAAAAGATCGTTAGCTGGGAACAAGCTGGGATGAGTGAAAATGTTATCGCCATAGAATGGCTGTCAATGGTTTACAATATGACTGTCGTAAAGCTGTTTTATCTGTTAGCTGTCAGTTATATTAACGTTATCGCGTCAAAGGTTTTTTCCATATTGCAGTCTCAGCACGCTACTGCATCTCCACCACATTTCGGAATGCTTTGAAGTTTGTGTGTCATTATTGGAAAATAAAATTATTCCCTTCCATCCGTCTCTCGTAAACTGCCCAGTAGAAACCTGATTTACTGGCATTTTTACGACGGTGAAGCCGGCTGCCATCCGTCATAGCTCCTCATGAGGCGCAAATTTCAGATTTACTGACGACTGGTTGGTTGATTTGGAGAAGGGGACCAAACAGCGACGTCATCGGTCCCTTCGGATTCTGGACGGATGGGGAAGGATATCTGCCGTGCTCTTTCAAAGGAACAATCGCAGCATTTGCCTGAAGCGATTTGGGGAAATCACGGAAAACCTAATTCAGAATGCCCGGAAGCGGGTTTGAACCGTCGTCCTCCCGATTGCCAGCCCAGTGTGCTAACCACTGCGTTACCTCGCTCGCTAAGAGCAGGAGGGGCTGTTCTCTAGTGCAGTATGTTTTTAGTTGACTTTCTTATGACATTTTAAGTTAGAATCGCAATTTGACGTTTGCATAGAGTGATACGAACACCACCAGCAAATTTTCCACGGTTGTTTAAGAATATTTTCGTATAAATTATCCATGGTCTCCGGTTGTGCGTTAAAAAATTATGGCATTTCTTTTAATTTGTAACACCAGTTATTTTTGTAGCTGTATTGCACTCAAAATATATGCATACCAGTGCAAATGTCGACGGTATGCGCTCTGTGTCTGGTTTAAAAACAAAACTGTTCCCCTTCCTCGGTCGTGTGTGTGTGTGTGTGTGTGTGTGTGTGCGTGTGCGTGTGCGTATGCGTGTGCTGTTCTTACAAGGGAACCTCCCCATCGCACCCCCCTCAGATTTAGTTATAAGTTGGCACAGTGGATAGGCCTTGACAAACTGAACACATATCAAGAGAAAACAGGAAGAAGTTGTGTGGAACTGTGAAAAAATAAGCAAAATATACAAACCGAGTAGTCCATACGCAAGATAGGCAACATCGAGGATGGTGTGAGCTCAGGAGCGCCGTGGTCCCGTGGTAGCGTGAGCAGCTGCAGGAGGAGAGGTCCTTGGTTCAAGTCTACCCTAGAGTGAAAATTTTACTTTCTTTACTTTTGCATAGTTATTATCTGTCCGTTCGTTCATTGACGTCTCTGTTCACTGTAATAAGTTTAGTGTCTGTGTTTTGCGACCGCACCGCAAAACCGTGCGATTAGTAGACGAAAGGACGTGCCTCTCCAATGGGAACCGAAAACATTTGATCGCAAGGTCATAGGTCAACCGATTCCTCCACAGGAAAACACATCTGATATATTCTATACGATACTGGTGACGGCATGTGCGTTACATGACAGGAATATGTTGTCGACCAACCTAACTTGTACACTTGGCGAATGGGTAAAAAGATTCTTCTACCTTGCCCGATTTACGTTTTCTTGTGTATGTGATAATCACTCCCAAAAAAAGTGATGGAAACATAAGAGTTTGTCACATATACTGAAAATAAAAACTTAAACTTTTCACTCGATAGAAGATTTGAACCAAGGTCCTTTCGTTCCGCAGCTACTCACGTTACCACGAGACCACGACGCTCCTGCGCTTCCAGTGTCCTTGAGGTTGCCTATCTTGCATGAACTACTCAGTTTGTATATTTTGCTTATTTTTTCACAGTTCCACACAACTTCTTCCTGTTTTCTCAATTGATCTGTGTTCAGTTTATCAAGGCCTATCCACTGTGCCAAGTTATAACTAAATCTGAGGGGGGTGCGATGGGGAGGTTCCCTTGTTAGCACAACCTGCTGACTACACTACTGGTCACTTTACTCTTCGTTCCCAAGCTTGCGATAACACAGGTGCTCCTCCTTCCCGATATCAGGACAATATAAATGCGTTCTGTGTTAACGCTTTAAGCTTTCACATTGGCTGTAAGAAAGAAACATCAACCATAATTCGAGACTGAATAAAGCGATACTCAAACGAAAGATTCCATCGTCTTTCTCGTGCAGTTCTCTGCCTGTTTCAATATGGAGGCTTCCGAACTGGTTGCCATGTTGGTGACATATCCTCACAACCTTAACTCCTCTCTCATCTCATAGTACACACTTCAAAAAAAGTTTTGCATCACCCCGGTTCTCATAACTCCTGAAGATAGACGTTGACTGTGGATAATCACAGATACAGCTCCTTTGACTGTTCAGAGATGTCACTAAACCCACCCAAAGATGTAAACAATCATGGATGAGCAGCGTCTATTAGACTGAGCGGGTCCGACAGCCGATCGGTTCCAGTCATTCCACCAGGAAGGAGGTACACGGCTCGTGTTGACTGTAGTTCAACCATTCCCAGACTGTCAGTTCCGCTGTTCGAACGCGTCCGCATTGTTACTGTGTGCCAGGAAGGGTTCTTAACAAGGGAAATGTCCAGGCGTCTCGGAGTGAACCAAGGCGATGTTGTTCGGACATGGAGATACAGAGAGACATGAACTGTCGACGACATGCCTTACTCAGGCAGCCCAGGGGGCTACTATTGCAGTGGATGACCGCTTCCTACAGATTATAACTCGGAGGAACCCTGACAGCAACGCCACCATGTTGAATAATGCTTTTCGTGCAGCCACAGGACGTCGTGTTACGACTCAAACTGTGCGCAACAGGCTGCATGATGCCCAACTTCACTCCCGACGTCCATGGCGAGGTTCATCTTTGCAACAACGACACCATGCAGCGCGGTACAGATGGGACCAACAACATGCTGAATTGACTGCTGAGGATTAGCATCACGTTTTCACCGATGAGTGTCGCATATGCCTACAGCCAGACAATCGTCGGAGACGTGTTTGGAGGCAACCTGGTCAAGCTGAGCGCCCTAGACCCACTGTCCAGCGAGTGCAGCAACGTAGAGGGTCCCTGATGTTTTCGGGTGGCATTATGTGGGGCCGACGTACGCCGCTGGTGGTCATGGAAGGCGTCGTAACGGCTGTACCATACGTGAATGACATTCTCCGACACATAGTGCAACCACATCGGCAGCATATTGGCGAGGTATTCTTCATGGACGACAATTCGCGCCCCCATCGTGCACGTCTTGTGAATGACTTCCTTCAGGATAACAACATCAAGAGTTGGCAGCATGTTCTCCAGACATGAAAACTATCGAACATGCTGTTTATGGACGACGTGACCCACCAACCACTCTGAGACATTTAAGGCGAATCCCCGTTGAGGAGTGGGACAATCTGGACCAATAGTGCCTTGATGAACGTGTGGATAGTACGCCACGACGAATACAGACATGCATCAATGGAAGAGGACGTGCTACTGGGTGTTAGAGGTACCGGTGTGTACAGCAATCTGGACCACCACCTCTGAGGGTCTCGCTGTATGGTGGTACAACATGCGATGTGTGGTTTTCATGCGCAATAAAAAGGGCGGAAATGATGTTTACGTTGATCTCTCTTCCAATTTTCAGTACAGGTTCCGGAACTCTCGGAACCGAGGTGATGCAAAACTTTTTTTGATGTGTGTACTTAACCATAAAGTTTAGTTTTATGCACCTGTTCATGTTTCAGCATTGTGATCCACACCTACGAACAACCCTCAACATGAAAGGTAACTTTAAACTGATAGAAAAACAAATAACACATGGTCAGTTATAAATATTTTTATGACACGTTACCAACTCACGATTCGTTAATAAATGCTGTGATGACGATTATGATGTGTTCTTCCCATTATGGAGGCTTATCACTGTACAGGTATGTTCATTCTGCACACCTCCCGGTTTCCCGCCTTTCTTTCGGTAGCTGCGTATGATGCGTTTATCTCGATGTCGACAATTTCCTGGGATCTTCCTCCAAATCTGTCCTCCTTCCGAGAGGGCATTCCCTCCAGTGCATTCTTCATTATGCGGTCCTTAACCCCTCCAGTGTCCTAGCCAATTTTTTGACCTAGTCTTAATTACTTCTAACATTTCTCTTTCCTCATTCGCTCTGTGTAACACAACCTTATTCCTTATTTTATATGTCCGTTTCACACCTATTCATCTCCAGATGAAAATCTCGCTTCCCTATTCTCCATCACACAGTCCACCTTTGGGCACCGTAAAGGACAACACTTCATACAAAACACTTCAATAGGGTCTCCATTAATTGTTTATTTAGTAAACTTGTGAAAATATTCATTCTTCTGTAAAACATTAATTTTTCAATAGTTTTCCTTATTTTTATTTCCCAATTATACGTCATATTACTGTTTGCTTTGCATCCGAGGTATATGGAGCTGTCAACTTGTTCTATTAAGCCATCACAATTTTCATTTTCACATTCCTCGATTGCCTTGTAAAATCCATTGCCTTAGTGTCCTTCACGTTTATTTGCATTTAATATTCCTCACAAATGGCGCTCAGTTCTAATACACTGCTGATGGCCTTTTCATTTTCAGTTAGTTATCCAGTGCCACCACGTCACAGCAAATGTTATAAACTTCGTTATCCTTCCTTGTATAGTCACGCTACTCTTTTGTTGGAAGGAGTTTTCAACTGCGTCACCTAAGGGGAAACTAAAAGAGACTAGATAAAAATAATAGCATTGTCTAATCCCTCTCCGAATTTCAATTCATTCTGTCACCTCACTTCCTACTCTTACTTTGTCTTTGGGATCCTATGTGAACTGCACATCAGTTTGTCAAGTTAATTTGTATCCTCCTCAGAACATCTAAAAGTTTAATCCACCCAGCACTGGATGTCAAATAGCTGCTGCTGATGCTATTCTGACCTATCGTGCTGATGAAAACCCTAGAAGTTATGGTGTAAATTAATTCAATCAACGGATCGAAGTCATGTGTTCAGTGACACATTGATCATGTGGCGAAACGGAATATGTCGGAATGGAGGGCCAAGTACTGGACTACGTCTTCCGAAATTATGCTGGTCGAGGAACAAAATGGTAAGTGCCAAAATAAGTTTGAAGGCACAGAGAATTAAAGAAAAAAATGTGTGTGCAGTCCCTAAGCTTACACACTACTTAACCTAAATTATCCTAAGGACAAACACACACACCTATGCCCGAGGGAGGACTCGAAACTCCGCAGGTTGATCCAGAAATCTGAATAATTTTATTGTACAAACATTTTGTTCTGGATTGCTTTTAATACCTATATGCTTCCATATAGACATAAAAAACAATAAATAGAAATATTCAAGAATAAACACATTACTGTTGCAGAGAAACCATTATGTTACATAAATTACATACGGTAACAACAGGACGTAAAGATAGATAATCATATGAGAATATTTATGAAGAGTTACTCAAAGACTTAACTGCACAGCTCGTTGCTTGAAAGTACTTCTTCACTTACCACTCATATCACTGATGTGTCCATTGTCCAAACGAATTGGTTTTAGTGAAATGAAAAATCCATGATGACCAGCAGGCCGTAATCTAAGAGCGATTGGGCGTTGGCATAGTTTCTTCTTTTAAAAGTCGTATTTTAATCGAAGATTAAGAACTGGGCCTTGTCTCCCACTTTTCCTGAAACTTATTTGGTGTCAGATGTCGCGACAATGTCTCCGCTGATAGGATGACAGCCAGATCGTCAACAATTTTCATTATGGAGAAAATTGCTTCTCTCAAGTGTCTTATTTGAAATAAGTGCTCCCTTTTCAGGCTACAAAAATAAATGGATTCTTCCTGGCTGATTTCTGGATGATATTAAACCACTCTTCTGGAATGTACAGTTCTGTACCTGTCGGTGGGAGGGGAGGTTAATTTTCAACTGCCGCAAAATCTCCATCAGACGGCAACATATGACCGCTGACGGGTAAGTGGCGTTCAATCACTTGAAATCGTCCAGATGATATTATGTACTACCAGAACAGAACCACTTCTTATTTTGGCCGCAGCATTTGTCAGGAATTGTTACAAGAATCTATCCGTTTACGTAGTTTTTTGATTATTAGTAGTGTACACACTTTAACTTGGTTGACTTTAAATAGGGTTGCCGTGTGCAGGTCAAGCATGTGCAGCAACGGAGAGAAGTAATGCAGGGGAAGTATCTTTAGTAACAAATGTCTACCCTCACTATGGACAGTTAGCTTTGTTTTCTGGGGAGTTGTGGGTAGCATCAGCGATGCACGACGAATTCCTTCAGATTCTTTCTAAAACACACACACACAAACTAAATATCATTCATCTTTCACTACTTTAAAAATAAAAGTGTTCCAAGAAAAGTCTTTTATTCTACAGTTTAGATAGGGGCTAAGGTTTTGTTTTGTTTTGCTGTGCTTTACGGCGCAACAAACAACTGGGGTCATAAGCGCCCAAGTCAAAACTATAGAACACGATGACAGAGAGGAGTTAAAAGACCCAATGGACAGAATAGGAGACAGCTAAAAGCAGGCACGTGGAAAAACGGCTAAAAAAGCACCATACAGAAATGGAGGTCCAAAACTAAAACTTAAATGGCCTTCGCCATATTGCTTCGGCGGATAAAAAGTAAAACGCGGTCGACAGCCCGCGCGTCATTCGCTAACACGGCTGATAAATTAGACAGCGCTGTACACTGTTCATTCCTTAGTGCAGCGGGTGCAGGAAAACTGCCACTTGCTCACTTTTGGTGGAGCCAGTGTCATGTTTCTGTGGGTCCCTGGCCATGTCGGTCTGCCAGGAAACGAGGCTGCTGACGCTGCTGCCAAGGCTGCAGTCCTCATACCTCAGCCCACGAGTACCTCTATTCCCTCCGATGATATCTGCGTTGCCGTCTGTCAGGAGGTGGTGTCCCTTTGGCATCGCCAATGGTCTTCCCTTCATGGGAATAAGCTTCGGCTTATTAAGCCTCTTCCAGCGCCTTGCACGATCTCCTCTCGGCCCTCCAGCCGGAAGGAGATTATTTTAACTTGGCTGCTACTTTGAAGGAGACAACACTAAACCTGACTATAACGGTAAGCAACGTTTTATTTCACATCTGTCTCATTAATTTATTGTCGCGCCTCGTACTTTAGTTTAAGATAAAAAAAATTCCATGTGTTTCCCTACAAAATAGCACTAAACCCAGCTCTTTATCTTCTTTCAACAAATTTATATGAATTTTTAAAGTTTTAAAGTTCTTTTCGAAACACCCTCAATGTACTTTTCTTTGGTGAAGGAATTTGGGAAGGCGTTTGTCAAGGTTTCAGTCGACCACGTCTGACCACCACGAAAGAGGATCACCGCACAGTACACCGTATGAAACTTCCTGGAAGATCAAAACTGTGCGCCGGACCGAGACTCGAACTCGGGACCTTTGCCTTTCGCGGGCAAGTGCTCTACCAACTGAGCTACCCAAGCACGACTCACGCCCCGTCCTCACAGCTTTACTTCTGCCAGTACCTCGTCTCCTACCTTCCAAACTTAACAGAAGCTCTCCTGCGAACCTTGCAGAACTAGCACTCATGAAAGAAATGATATTGCGGAGACATGGTTAGCCACAGCCTGGGGGATGTTTCCAGAATGAGATTTTCACTCTGCAGTGGAGTGTGCGCTGATATGAAACTTCCTGGCAGATTAAAACTGTGTGCCGGACCGAGACTCGAAATCGTGACCTTTGCCTTTCGCGGGCAAGTGCTCTACCACCTGAGCTACCCAAGCACGACTCGCGCCCCGTCCTCACAGCTTTACTTCCGCCAGTACCTCGTCTCCTACCTTCCAAACTTTACAGAAGCTGTCCTGCGAACCATGCAAGACTAGCACTCCCTAAAGAAAGGATACTGCGGAGACATGATTAGCCACAGCCTGGGGGATGTTTCCAGAATGAGATTTTCACTCTGCAGCCGATTGTGCGCTGATATGAAACTTCCTAAGTACACCGTATCCCCTTTCGATCTGTGCCTGCTGACCGGGAACAAGTAATGGACCCCCTGCAACGTTCTGTGTCATTCCACACCATTGGCTGGAGATTAGAAGCAGCCAGGCTGGGGAATTACCGTCCCATGCATAGACAGCCGTTAACACCGCGACACAAACGCCTGCGTTTGGAGTAGTGCTGTGACCAGGCGGTATGGACTTTTGATGAATTTTGTCGCAATGTGTTCAGCGACGAAGCAAGGCGTTGCACTACCCCTGCATGAACATCGTCGGCGTTTTGGAGAGGCAGAGCGGCGTTACTCCTAGTGTCAAGGTATGGAGAGCCATTGGGCATGCTTCAGGTCACGTCTTACAGTGGTTGCGGGAACTCTGACGTCATAGCGGTGCGACACGGGCATCCTACGTCCTGGTGTGGTGCCTCTCATGCCACAGTATCGTGGTGCCATTTTCCAACAGGGCAATGCTTGTCCACACATGGCACGTGTCTCTATGAACTACCTGCGTGACGTCGAGGTATTCCCGTGGCAAGCAAGAACCAGATCTGTCCCCAATAGAGCATCTGTGCGGCCAACTCGCACGTCAACTCCGTCTCAGTATCAGTATTAGTATCCAGGATGTCGTGAACCAGTTGTACCAATTATGGTCCGGTTTGCGCCGAGTGGGGAGGGGGGGGGGGGGCGTCATACTGATGAGTGGTTCATGCTATCAAATTCTTCGTACACTTCACTCGATTTCATAGCCGCTTAAGTATATGATAGCCCTTGGCCCATGCTGGCGGGTGGGAGTCGTGGATCGATCAGGTAACCGGTTCAACGACCTTCCACTTGTTATTGGTTTAAAGTTAATATAAACCGCGAGATGGTGTGTTTCACCTGCGCAAGTGAAACATTTAATCCTTTACTTGGCGTTGCTCCATGGTGAGCGAAGAAAAGTAAGAAAATCGGAATGTGACGGGACTTTGTTACGAGACAGTATAACGAGAGGACGTGTGTGAAGTATGTGCAATTAAACAGTCATAGTTAGCCGTCATATTGTTTTTTGAGATTTACAAGCGATATGTAACGTTAATGTGGGGTTTAGTAACGGCCATAATACAGTCTCTTGCATTTCAAAGGTAATTGTGCGTATTTAATTATGATCAAAGGATTCTGCGATGAACTGTTACGTACTACAAGCTTGTATAGGACTTTGAACATTTGGTAGTCGATGTTTGCTATAGAACTTTCTTCAGTAACACGCTCAAAAGCACAGAGAAAGTTTTCTCTGCTGAAACGAACTCATTTCACTCGCAGACAATCATCGAATGACCAAATGCGAATGGCAGTGTTTCAGTTCGAGAAGATCCTACAGAAGTTTTCTTTCTCTTACATTTCAAGGATTTTACAGGCGACCGTCGGAGTCGGCAGCTGCTTCTACATCACGAGAGTAACTTGTCTACGTGCACGAAATTAGGTACGCGGTGGGATATTGTCCTTCACAGAGATACAGACAGACACTGCACACACTAGTCCAATAACAACGAGTTTAATATTATCAACTTGAAACATTAATTTCTTCTTTTGAGCAGTAATATTTTAAGTGACATCTCATACTGTCACAACCCAAGAAGTTTCATTTCCTCCACTTCCAGGTCCTTCACTTTCTTTGTCAGACATGATTTTATTGACAGGAATGAAGAACATGGGATACTCAAACTAATTTGGCTCGCTGGCTAATTCTAAGGGTACGGGATTCAATTCTCTATCGGTTCTAGTGTTTTTCCCTACAGCTTCTTTCACTTCTGTTAATGGTATATTAACGTAAAAATTCTACGTTGCAAAGCGATTCAGAATCCAGTTGAACGAAAGACACGCCTAAATCCGCTGGGTAACTAAGTTCACAAATCTGAGGAAGGCAACGACATGCAAGCCCCGTAAGAACCACACCTAGTAAGGTGTCTTCAACCAAACCTTCGGGTTTAGGGCAGTTTTACCTGGTCATCTTAACTAGTCACCTGTAAAGAGACCGTTTCGGCAAAATTTTATTCAGGAAAGACTAAGTTTTATACTCAAAAATATGTACTGGTCTGAAACAGTGAAAGACAAAAAAATTACTAAGCATCTCACCTACACGTACACATATTCAAACCATCCAGAAGTACTTCAAAATAACACGACGCTTTTTCTTTGGAGCTGTGCATTAATACGCTCACACCAGACTGGAGGACGGGTAGTCTGCGCAAGTGCTTATGAAAGTATTTCTGGACCCGCCTACCCGCGAATTATATGGAACTGAATATTCAGCGGCAAGGTCGCCAAATAGCTTGGCGGCGGATTACAAAGTACAAACGTAGATGCGACCGCCGATACTGCTGTCTGCCCCTCCCTATGCAAATACTGTGGCAAGTAACACACAGCCCACACACCGGTTCATTTTCTCCTCGCCTATCACCTGTACGACTACAAAACGAGTCACGATGTCAGATGCCGAGTCGAGATGTTATCCGTATCCTCTCATCGATCGGTCACCGAGATAACGCCGTACAGATTCGACATTGAAATGCAAATCAGAGTAGCCCGACAGTTCAGTGAGACACTCCTCGCTACTTTGGTCCACTACCGTGTTGTGGTCACCTGTTGCTCGTATCAGCGCTACAGGCCCAAATTCATCTTTTATCCGCGACTGGAGAAAATTCGAAGAGACTGTTTAGTATTGAAGAGGGCGTCTTCGTACTGGGATAAAATTTTTACAAAGGATAGAGTGTAGATGTTGCAGCTTCCGTCAGTTTCTTTTTAAAGGAACGAACGTGGCGATGGGGATGGTAGAGATTAAAATCGGTGACTGAGTTCTGATTTCCAACGAACAAGTAAATTTAACCCTACCTCCTAATCTTTTGCTGTCTTGACTGTGACCCACATCGGACTACATCTCTTCTGGCAGGGGTTTCTGATTATTATGTAAAGGATTGTAGCAAGAAACAGGAGAATTCTATAGACCAGAAGTCGGATAGATCTGGTAAAATCTTGCATATATTTCCATAAACAGACACATGGAAATGCGAAATAGCCCGTTGCAGTTAAATACCAAACACGTAGGAATAACACAAAGCTGCAGGACTATGAAATATAAACGAGCGTTCTGTTAACTCATTTAGCCCTTGATCAGAGAGAGAACTAGGAACAAAACAGTCAGAAAATGGTTCAAATGGCTCTGAGCACTATGCGACTTAACTTCATCAGTCGCCTAGAACTTAGAACTAATTAAACCTAACTAACCTAAGGACATCACACATATCCATGCCCGAGGCAGGATTCGAACCTGCGACCGCAGCGGTCGCCCGGTTCCAGACTGCAGCGCCTAGAACCGCACGGCCACTCCGGCCGGCAAAACAGTCAGACAGAGCAGCTCACTAATTAAGAAGACACTACATATAACATTATATTTTGGAGATTCTCTGTCGGACAGCTTTCACATCCGATCTCGGTAACTTGTCCGAGGTCGCAGTTTACCATTACATGCCACATTTGAAAAATGAAGAGTTTCGGAGGTCCGAGTATTTTCGGAATTTTAAACGGACTAGAGAAGTTATTTTATTGCCAAGTACAGATCATCGAAAATACGTCTGCTGCTAAAGCTTAAAGAAAAAAATGCTTACGTACGTCATGTTCACCTCGTACTTTCAACAACATTCGCTATGCTTTGAAGTAGGATAAGCAATAGGCTGTGTTTAATAACATCGACGATGTCTACAGGTTCAAGGGCGCCTAAGGACAAACAAGACGATATTTACCAAACTCACGAGCCAGATGGATCCTATATTCAGTAACTATTGCTTCAAGCCTACCAGAAACGTAAATGGTTTTGCTTTTATTGAACGCAAACGATTCGCCAAAATAGGTGATTTTTGTAAGTTGTTTCATAACCGGCAATTAGTGCTATTTTTGGGCTTAAACAGGAGTAGGTTTCGGAAGTAGAACTTCCATAGTTACATTAGGCCTACTCATGGAAGACGCCACTACTGGCGCATGTATAGGGTGAACATTATAAAACGGACACACTGCAAGGACGGATTCCTAACTGGAAATGGAGGAAAAAAAGGTCCTCTGAACATGTGTGCGGAAATGCATTTTTGGTTAGCTGGTTGGCTTTGGGGCCAGGGGACCAAACAGCGAGATCATCGATACAATCGGATCAGGAAGGGGTGAGGAAAGAAATCGACCGTCCATTTCAAAGGAACCAATCCGGCACTCGCCTGAAGCGATTAGGTAAATCACGGAAAACCTACATCAGAATCGCCGGACGCGGGTTTGAACCGTCGTCCTCCCGAATGCGAGTCCAATATGCTAACCACTGTGCCACCTCGCTCGTGAAATTGTTGCCACGGTAGATGGTGCGGATTGATTTCTAAAGGGTACTGAATCGAACTCCAGTACATCTTCCAAATCTGGTGTACGCACAGTCCGCCGCCTCTCTGCACGTTTGTCTGTCTGAAAGGACCATTTATTACACAGACGCCCAAAAAGGGATCGATATGTTCTGTGACGTGGCTGGTGTATGTGAAAGTACTTGTTTTGGAATAGCCGTACTGCGTCTCGACTGTTTCCATCTGCTTAGCCGGAAGCAAGCACCATCTCGACTTTTTACCCGGCATGAATACCGGAACATTCTGCCGCTTACAGTATGCTGCGTCAACTACACAGCATATACAGGGTGGTCCATTGATATCTCACGAAATAAGCATCAAACGAAGAAACTACAAAGAACGAAACTCGTCTAGCTTGAAGGGGGCAACTAGATGGCGCGATGGTTGGCCCGCTAGATGGCGCTGCCATAGGTCAAACGGATAACAACCGCGTTTTTTAAAATAGGAATCCCCATTTTTTATTACATATTCGTGTAGTACGTAAAGAAATATGAATGTTTGAGTTGAACCACTTTTTTCGCTTTGTGATAGATGGCGATGTAATAGTCACAAACGTATAAATACGTGGTATCACGTAACATTCCGCCAATGCGGACGGTATTTGCTTCGTGATACATTACCCGTGTTAAAATGTACCGTTTAACAATTGCGGAAAAGGTCGAAATCGTGTTGATGTATGGCTATTGTGATCAGAATGCCCAACTGGTGTGTGCTATGTATGCTGCTCGGCATCCTGCACGACATCATCCAAGTGTCCGGACCGTTCGCCGGATAGTTACGTTATTTAAGGAAACAGGAAGTGTTGAGCCACATGTGAAACGTCAACCACGACCTGCAACAAATGATGATGCTCCAGTAAGTGTTTTAGCTGCTGTCGCGGCTAATCTGCACATCAGTAGCAGACTAATTGCGCGAGAATCGGGAATCTCAAAAACGTCGGTGTTGAGAATGCTACATCAACATCGATTGCACCCGTACCATATTTCTATGCACCAGGAATTGCATGGCGACGACTTTGAACGTCGTGTACAGTTCTGCCACTGGGCACATACTTAAGTATCCAAAAAAACTGATTACGAGAAATTGAAACAAAAGATTTGCATGTCATTCTCTTCTCAATGATGACATATCAAAGCATTCCAATTACATAATCTTGTTGTCTTTTTCATCTTCTTCAATTTTCTTTGTTATTCTGCCTTCCTCTGTCATGCTTTCAGTAGCTTTGTCAGCTTCAGCGACACGTTGCCTCTCCACCCGTAGCAGCCCACTTTTTATGTTGTCCCCAATTTTGATGCCTAGTCTGCTAACGTTTCCTTACCTGCTTGCTCGATCATTAAAATATACTACGGCGACCATCACACCAATCATAAAAACTGACATGCCTACAACAACAGTTTTTGGCAAGCATTCCCAAATACAACTATTCTATCGGCAAAAAGATCAATAGCAAAAAATCCCTGCTCATAGTACAGGCGGAATGTTCTTCAAAAAATCGTAAAACCAAGTAGCTATGATGGAAATAGTGGCGCCAAAATTAAATAACGACACCCTGTAGGCAAGGTTTTGTGATGAAAGTAGCGCGACAGCTAGGCATTTAAAATACACGCATCGCATCTACTTTAAAAAGGCATTTAAATACGAAAATGATGAGGTGCTATGCAGAAAGAATCATAGAAATTTACTACATAAAAATTTCCATTTTTTGGGCCCTCGTGAAGTCCAGGACATCTTATGGCGATAGTGCGTGACCTGTGCACATATACCTGCCTCCACATACCTCTGGAAACTACCAAGATCTTGCCGAGTCCGATCCACGCAAAACCACTGCTGTATTCCGTTCTAAAGCTGGACCAGCGTACTACAAACCAGGTGGTTACAACGTTTCAGCTCATCCGTGTAGACGTATACTGTAGAGCCAAAGAAACTGGCACACCTGCCTAATATCGTGTAGTGCACAAGACGTGGCATGGACTCGACTACTGTCTGAAGTAGTGCTGGAGGTAATTGACACCTTGAATGCTGCAGGACTGTCCATAAATCCGTAAGAGTACGAAGGGGTGGAGATCTCTTCTGAAAAGCACATTGCAAGGCATACCAGATACGCTCAATAATGTTTATGTCTTGGAAATTTTGGTGGCCAGTGGAAGTGTTTAAACTCAGAAGAGTGTTCCTGGAGTCACTCTGTAGCAAGTCTGGACATGTCGGGTATCGCATTCTCCTGCAGGAATTGCCCAAGTCTGTCGGAATCGACAATGGACATGTATGGATGCAGGTGATCAGACAGGATGCTTACGTGTGTGTCGCCTGTCAGAGTCGTATCCAGACGTATCAGGGGTCGCATATCACTCCAACTGCACACGCCCCACACTATTACAGAGCCTCCACCAGCCTGAACAATCCCCTGCTGACATGTAGGGTCCACGGATTTATGAGGTTGTCTCCATACCCGTACACTTCCATCCGCTAGATACAATTTGAAACGAGACTCGTCCGACCAGGCAACACATTTCCAGTCATCAACAGTCCAATGTCGGTGTTGACGGGCTCAGGCGAGGCGTAAAGCTGTGTCTCGTGCCGTCATCAAAGATACACGAGTGGGCCTTCCTCGCCGAAAGATCATATCGAAGATGTATCGTTGAATGTTTCGCATGCTGACACTTGTTGATGGCCCAGCACTGAAATCTGCAACAATTTGCAGAAAATCTCGTTCTTGCAGGATCTTTTTCCGGCCGCAACGATGTCGCAGATTTGGTGTTTTACCGGGTTGATATTTACGGTACAATCGGGAAACGTACGTACGGAAAAATCTCCATTTCATCGCTACCTCGGAGATGCTGTGTCCTATCGCTCATGTGCCAACTATAACAACACGTTCAAACTCACTTCAATCTTGATAACCTGCCAATGTAGCAGCAGTAACCGATCTAACAACTGCGCCAGACACTTGTAGTCTTATATAGGCATTGCCGACCGCAACGCCGTATTCTGCCTGGTTACATATCGCTGTGACAGCAAAGGACTTGGAAGAGCAGTTGAACGGAATGGATAGTGTCTTGAAAGGAGGATATAAGATGAACACCAAAAAAAAAAAAGAAAACGAGGATAATGGAATGTAGTCAAATTAAGTCGGGTGATGTTGAGGGAATTACATTAGGAAATGAGACACTTAAAGTAGTTAAGGAGTTTTGCTATTTGGGGAGCAAAATAACTGATGATGGTCGAAGTAGAGAGGATATAAAATGTAGACTGGAAATGGCAAGGAAAGCGTTTCTGAAGAAGAGAAATTTGCTAACATCGAGTATAGATTTAAGTGTCAGGAAGTCATTTCTGAAAGTATTTGTATGGAGTGTAGCCATGTATGCCGGCCGCGGTGGTCTAGCGGTTCTAGGTGCACAGTCTGGAACCGCGCGGCTGCTACGGTCGCAGGTTCGAATCCTGCCTCGGGCATCGATGTGTGTGATGTCCTTAGGTTAGTTAGGTTTAAGTAGTTCTAAGTTCTAGGGGACTTATGACCACAGATGTTAAGTCCCATAGTGCTCAGAGCCATTTGAACCATTTTTGTAGCCATGTATGGAAGTGAAACATGGACGATAAATAGTTTGGACAAGAAGAGAATAGAAGCTTTGGAAATGTGGTGCTACAGAAGAATGCTGAAGATTAGATGGGTAGATCACATAACTAATGAGGAGGTATTGAATAGGATTGGGGGGGGGGGGGGAGAGAAGTTTGTGGCACAACTTGACTAGAAGAAGGGATCGGTTGGTAGGACATGTTCTGAGACATCGAGGGATCACCAATTTAGTATTAGAGGGCAGCGTGGAGGGTAAAAATTGTAGAAGGAGACCAGAGATGAATACACTAAGCAGATTGAGAAGGATGTAGGCTGCAGTAGGTACTGGGAGATGAAGAAGCTTGCACAGGATAGAGTAGCATGAAGAGCTGCATCAAACCAGTCTCAGGACTGAAGACCAGAACAACAACAACAACATATCTCTGTATTTGAATACGGATGCCTGTACCAGTTTCTTCCGCGCTTCAGTGTACTATATATAAAGCATAAATTTTTGAAGAAGGTAGGATCAGAATTTTACTGAATAAAAAAAATTTCCATTTATTGGGCCCTCATGACATCCAAGTCCCCTTAAGGGAATACTGTCTGGCCTGTGCGTAGCCATCTGCTGGCAGATACCTCTGGAAATCTATATGATCTTGCCGAATCCAAGCCACGCAAAACCGCCAGTGTATTTCGTTCGAAAGGTGGACCAACAAGCCACTAAGCAGGTGGTCACAATGTTTCGCTCGCATTCGGGAGGACGACGGTTCAATCTCGCGTCCGCTGATCCTGCTTTAGGTTTTCTGTGGTTTCCCTAAATCGCTTCAGGCAAATGCCGGGATGGTTCCTCTCACAAGGCACGACTTCCTTCCCCATCCTTCCCTAATCCGACGAGACCGATGACCTCGCTGTTTGGTCTCTTCCCCCAAATCAATCGAATCCGCTATGTTTTGGCTCATTCGTGTAGATGTAGAATGTTATCGGAGTCCTCAGTGACAGCGCAGAGGCAGAACTAATGTTGAGCTTCCGAACGGACGTGGCGACCTCGGCCAACACCGACTCAAAGCGACACCCCCGGGATAACAAGGCCGTCCAGCAGTGTTAGTGACGTCACACTAAGCGGCCCATAGCCGACGCAGCAGTCCACGGACACCTCCGTACAGACGCGCCTGATGCTAACGATCTTCTGTCCGTCATACAGAAAGGAGCCAACTATAATTCGAACCAAAGACCAAATTATATATATTCTTGTAAACAGCATAAAGGTTCATAACGAAATACCGATTACATATACGGGCAGGAATAAGTTTAATCGATTGAGGAACTTTGCCACTATTTTATAATTGTCAGAACACTATTTAGCTTTAAAACTCGCATACAGGTGGTGACAAATGCCAACTGACAGCAGGACTTAACATTTTCAAGCTATTACACTGAAAGTAAATTATCTTAAACACTGTCATACATAGCAAAACCCTCACAACTTTCGTTTACAATAAGGTAACAAGAGTTCGCTTTATCTCATAAAACAGATGACTATTGTGAATTTACTCATATGTTCATGGTGACAGCTCTTTTCAAGAATTTTTGCAAGTGTATCCCCAGTAATAAAGAATGGAAACTAAAGATAGATATCAAATATTCTCCTTTTAACATAGACATCACTGAACACAAGATTCTGTCTTGCACTGTGATACTAAGGGACTGCTCTTTCCTTTAAGAAAAGCCTGAAAATTTGAAGTTCACTCTTCTGTTGAAGATACACTTCTTGAAACAATATTAAAAATGTTATGAAAGGTAAGGAAATGATAAACAACCAAATGCATTACATGTAAGAATGTGAGCAAAAGGCTGAGACTCTTTTTACTTACCATTTTCAATCTCTCTACAGCTTTTCCACGTAGAAATCACCAACTGCAAGTCTCGTTATCGCTGTCTGTTACTAACAAAGTGCTTTTCTATTTAGAAAACCTGACAATTTGATGTTCATTCTGGTACTGAAGATAAACACATTTCAGTGGAGTTCTAGAACCTATTCCTGCCCGTATATGTAATCGGTATTTCGTTATGAACCTTTATGCTGTTTACAAGACTATATATAATTTGGTCTTTGGTTGGAATTATAGTTGGCTCCTTTCTGTATGACGGACAGGAGATCGTTAGCATGAGGCGCGTCTGTACGGAGGTGTCCGTGGACTGCTGCGTCGGCTATGGGCCGCTTAGTGTGACGTCACTAACACTGCTGGACGGCCTTGTTATCCCGGGGGTGTCGCTCAAAGGAAGGCCTCGGCGCTTGTTGGTGACGTCACGTCAGCTAGGCACGGCGAACGCTAGGTCTGTTGCAGGCAGAAACGCCTGGGCGTGCTTAACACAATAAATCTCTTATTTTTGGACAAAATGTTTGGTATTGTTTTGGATTCTGCAATTTTATTTAGACGAAAGATTTTCTTACTATCGTAAAGTTACAAATGAAGATCATAGTTCTGTATTACTGAATCCTGTCGAAACAACCGTAGATCAATATGAGAAGATCCTTTGCCCCATTGCTAGCTTCGGGAAATTTTACATTCAAGTAACTATATTTACTTGATCCATTTTGTTATCGAAACTTACCCCAACCCCCTTACAATTAACTCGTTTCTTTTATTTATTTATTTATTTATTTATTTTCGCTTGACATCGTCACTGGAAATGTGAACTAATTTACACGTGTAAATGTCCAACTGTTGCCAGTCATTGGATTACAGTCGTTTTCAACGAAAGGAATTCTAAACAGGAAACAAAATAGCTTCATACATCGAAAATACTGCTGAGCTTAAACTTTTTTAAACATGCACATTAGAAAAGATAAATATTCCCCTCTTGCAACCGAAAGGAGAAACTTTATAAGATAAAAAAATTTTGTTTAATAAAACAAGTATCTCTCTTTTGCCTCTTCTTCTGTCCCCCACCCCCTCCCCCAAGGTGAACAATCGCAAGATATTTCATTAACATTCAGTTCTCCTCACCCCATAGTCAACCAAGATACCTAAAGAAGAGCAGCAATATCTTCACAGTTTCTTGTAAAAGCAACCCAGTACAAACGTAACTTCCTCAGATTTACAAATAAGGTAAAGAAGCACGAATTTTGTTGCTGCTCGACCATGAAGTTGTTTTTGTATGTCAATCCTTAAAACAGGTGGAAATTTAAGTCCAGTAGTACACTGTTTGTTAAGAAGTGTAATGAATTGCACAATCAATTGATTGCAGAAATCTCTCAGAACAATGTGTGTTGGTCAATTACCGCCAATAGTTTCACATTTCCCTGTGTCAGAGAGGGAGACACCACCATTATGAGTACGCCTGCAACAGACCTGGAGTTCGCCGTGCCACCTGACGTGCGTCGGCGACGGCCTTTTAAAGGAGGACCGCCCGGGAGCAGGGCGCTTACAGTCAGGGCAGAACGGCGGTCGCCTTGTAAGGCAGCAGAAACCTGGCCAAACTGCGAGTCGCCACTTACCGTCAGCACAGCGGCACAGGCGGACGCGAAACTACGAGTGATGCACCGATTTTGCTCATATTCGGCAGTACACAGGTAGATGCAATAATTGCTGCTGCAGGATACGTTACGACAGCCAATAAAATGGCAAAGTTTACGAGGGGAAACAGAGCTGAGACAAGGAGACGAGTTATCAACTGTGCTTTTCACTCTGGCACTCGAAAGTTAATCCGGAGTTCAATAAAGAGAACTTGTAACACGCCCGGGAGTACAAATGGGTGGGGGTACGTTAAACTGGTTGTCTCCACTTCTGCTTTTCTTGACCGTGCGCCCTATCCACACCACGAACCTGATAAACCCGCGGCGGTCGTACTGTTCTGCTCCACACTGCTGCTGGCTTGCTTGAAATTATCTATCGAACTATGCAAGCGGGTTTAGGGGAGCCACTCAACGTTGAAACACAACACTGTTTGACGTCCGGTATGAACAACTATATTCTGAGATGATTAAAGGAAATCGCAGGTTGCACTGTTTACATTCTAATTCACATGTGTTATCCCAATTAATGGATGATTAACAGTCGACAATATCATTCGGACGAGCGTACGCGTAAACGACACGACGGGTGTGATTGTTGATGATGCGGAAGCCGAATGTTCGCTCGAAAGTTCTTAAGCTCGTCACGCATACACAGATATCTGGTAATAGTCCTCCTTGTCACTAGTAATGATATAACACTGTTCGTAAATTTAATTTTCCAGTTCTCACTTGTACGAGCGTGCGCGCTTGATTGTTGATGATGCGGAACGCGATGATCTAACGCACGTTCTCACGCTCGCTACAAGACACTGGCACTTCACTGCACTCTTTTATGGTAACTAATTTTTACTGATTCACATTGGTTCATTCTGGGAGACGGAACACGGCGCGGATGATCGATGCTGTGCGACGCGCAACGAGAGGATACATAAATACGTTATCGACGACACTGCTCATTTTTAAATTACATCTTGACGCACTTTCCTCTGAATCACTTCCATATTTCATCACTTTACTGTAACAGCACTTGTAGCAATGCTTCAACCTGAATACTAACAAAGCCTCTCACATGCAGAGCTACACACTACACAACATCACAATACCGTGTCCCGCGCTCGACTCTATAGACGCGGCTGCCCGCAAAGATACTCCACAACTAAGCCAGCGATATGACTATACACTTGCAAAAAATGGTTCAAATGGCTCTGAGTACTATGGGACTTAACATCTGAGGTCATTAGTCCCCTAGAACTTAGAACTACTTAAACCTAACTAACCTAAGGACATCACACACATCCATGCCCGAGGCAGGATTCGAACCTACGACCGTAGCAGTCACGCGATTCCAGACTGAAGCGCCTAGAACCGCACGGCCACAACGGCCGGCAATACGCTTACAAACTTCCATAGTGTTCAAATCGACAATGAAAATGTTAGCTGCTCAGCCTATGCAGATGACATTCCCCGAATAGCATGCGCACAAGAAGAACTTAAAATCAGTATTCTGACAGTGGAATAGTGATATCGAAGTTCGAGCTATAAATTAGGGGAGGCGTCAATACCAGTTGCAACATAGTTTTTTTCCTTAGCCAATTTCGGTTGAAAAAAATTACGAATTTGTTGTGTGAAGTCGTGGAATATTCCCGCTACAGCCTCTATAATTTCATGAAGTTTCGATAGGTGGCGACACTACGCGTAATCGTAAATATGGCGTCAATACGGACGTGCGTTCCAAGCAGAGAGCTGTCATTGACTTTCTTTTGGTGAAAAACCAGAGCATCGCAGATATTCACAGGCGCTTGAAGAATGGCTACGCTGTGAACAAAAGCACGGCGGGTTGTTGAGACACAGAAGACATTTCGTGCACAACATCCTGCACCGGCAACACTTTCGCAATTATTGATGGCTGTAGAGGCAGAATGGCTCAACATTTCCACAGGGGATTTTCAACAACTTATTGAGTCCATGCCACGTCGAAATGCTGCACTATGCCGGGCAAAAGGAGATTCGTCCGACATCAAATTAGGAGGTATCCCATGACTTTTGTCACCTCAGTGTCATTTCTGATAGTCACATGTGCTCTACGACCCGATAAAACTTTTGTTGGATGTGGGTTATTTGGGCGTGACTTGTCTGGCAAGCAGTGGTGCCGCCGCGCCGACTGTCACCGGCGCACGCCCTGGTTCAGAAGTAGTCCCCCATCAGCGCGCGCAGCGGGTGGTTCGCGACGGCAGTGTCTGGGCGGCCGCAGCCCTCGTCATCGGCTCGGTAGAGCTTCGCGCACGCCCTGTGCCTGCCTTCTCGCTTCGAGTACAAACAAACAACCGACCGCACGCTCACGTGCACCCTGTCAGCCCACTCCATTAATAAGCCCGTCCGCCCTGCCCGGCGACAGCTCCGCTCTTGTTCTCCTCGCCAGAGCACGAGGCCTACGTGACGCATCCTGTCAGGGGCCCGTTGGACGCGACTGGGCCAATACAGTCGGTGGCCGCTGTGTTATTGAGATCATACTTCTCTGCCACTTAATACGACGTCTCTCAGTTACACACTGACGAGCCAAAGAAACTGCCACACCTGCCTAATATCGTGTAAGGCCCCCTACAGCACGCAGAAGTGCCGCAACACGGCGTGGCTTGAACTCAATGTATGAATTAGTGCTGGAGGGAACTGACACCATGAATCCTGCAGGGCTGTCCATAAACCCGTAAGAGTAGGAGGGGTGGAGATCTCTTCTGAACAGCACGTTGCAGGGCATCCCAGATATGCTCCATAATGTTCACGTTTGAGGATTTGGTGGCCAGTTGAAGTGTTTAAAGAGTGTTCCTGGAGCTATTGTGTAGCAATTCTGGACGTCTGGGTGTCGTATTGTCCTGCTGGAATTGCCCAGGTCAGTTGGTATGCACAATGGACATGAATGGATGCAGGTGATCACACAGGATGCTAACATACATGTCACATGCCAGAGTTATATCTACATGTATCAGAGGTCCCACATCACTCCCACGGCCCACACCATTGCAGAGCCTCCACCAGCTTGAACAGTCCTCTGCTGACACGCAGGGTCCATGGATTCATGAGGTTGTCTCAATACCCGTAAACGTCCAGCCACTTGATACAATTTGAAACGAGACTCGTCCGACCAGACAATATGTTTCCAGTCACCAACAGTCCAACGTCGGTGTTGACTGGCCCAGACGAGGCGTAAAGCCTTGTGTCGTGCATTCATCAAGGGTAGAGAGTGGGTCTTCGGCTCCAAAAGCTCATATCGATGATGTCTCGTCGAATGGTTCGCACGCTGACACCTGTCGGTGGCCCAGCACTGAAACCTGCAGCAAGTAGAGGAAGGGTTGCACTACCGTCATGCTGAACGATTCTCTTCAGTCGTCGTTGGTCCCGTTCTTGCACAACCTTTTTCCGGACTCATCGATGTCGGAGATTTGATTTTAACGGATTCCTAATATTCACGGTATAGTCCTGAAATGGTCGTACGGGAAAATCCCCACTTCATCGCTACCTCGGAGATGCTGTGTCTCATCGCTCTTGCGCCGACTATAACACCACGTTCAATCTCACTCAAATCTTGATAAAGTGCCATTGCAGCAGCAGTAACCGATGTAACCACCGCACCAGCCACTTCTTGTCTTATGTACGCGTTACCGACCGCAGCGCCGTATTCTGCTGTTCACATATCTCTGTATTTGAATGGCTATACCAGTTTCTTTGGCGCTTCAGTGCATGTGGAACAACGCAGCCTCACTGTATCGATGCAGACTGTTCTCCGCTAGTGCGAAGCATATGTTTTGTTGAAATTTTTGACGATATTCACCATATGATCAAAAGTACCAAGATATTTCTGTGTAACATAAAACTGACAACTAGATTTCACGAGAGGCAGCCCCACCAGTAAAAAAGTGGCAGGGAATATTGCGTTGTCAATACAGAAGCAGTAACAGCAGTAACGGTCAGGTGAATTCACTGACTCCGAAAGTGAATGTCGTCAGAGTAACAAATCCATCAGGAACATTACAGTCCTTCTACAGCTGCCCAAATTGGATGTCGGTGATGTGATTGAGAAATGGAAAAGCGTGCCAGGCGCAAATGTTTCTGCCTGCCTCCACAACTATCAACCCTGTATCGAACCCGAACGGAAGAACATGTCTGAAATGTTCGATTTCTCCACTTGGCACTCCATCTTCTAGCGTCCACAGCTCACTATCACCAAATGACAATATTCAAACTCAAACAGCAACAGTGAACTGACTATCGATATATAAACCCATACGAACCAACATGCAAAACAAAAATGCTACGAACTTAACGCATCAACCTAATACCCTGCTCACGACTGCGTTAAGGATTAAAAAAAAAAAAAAAAAAAAAAAAAAGAAAAAAACGGTGCAGTTGATGAACGTTAGTAAAGAGAAGAATATCGATTTAGCTGCTATGAAAACTGTTTACAACACAATAGAGAAGTAATAGAATATCCCTATTTTATTGCTTCTAAAACTGATGGTCCAGAACAGGAACTGTATGAATGTGAAACTTATAACTGAACAAATCAGAGAAGAAGAAATTAAAAAAAAAAAAAGAAACTGAAGCATTTGAAGGTGGTGGAGTAGAAGAATGGCAAAAATTACGAGGACGCAGCATGTGCGAAATTACGTAGTAGTATAAAGAACAGACTAGGAAAATGTCTAAAGAAATCCATTAGGAGACACAAGCTGATTAGACACCCGGTAATGTCCTGCAGAAACAGTTACCTTAGCAGCGAAGGCAGTTTCAGAGGAGGAAGATTGAAGAGGCAGCCAATGATTAGAGTACGTAAAATAGATTATGAAGAACAGTGGATATAGTGGATACGAACAGATGGACGATGGTATAAGATAGTCAAATGAATGACTAACAAAGCAAGAGACATCAGCGCGACAGGAATAAATGCTGGGAGAAACTAACTGCCCACCGACGCGCAAACAACTCCGCCGAAAAGAAAACGACAAGGAGTGCAAACCATGCACTCCAACCAAAAAACGCGCGAATCGAACGTCATTCATGATAATGTGAATATAATAGAGGAAGATTAGGATTTAACGTTCCGTGTATGATGAGGTAATCTGAGACAGAGACTTAAAGTGAAAAGTTTATGAAAAACACACACTATTTAAAAGATGCACTAAATCAACAGTTTTTAAGATATGACAGTGAAATTTTGCATCACGCTTTATATAAAATTAACACATCTACTGTTTATATATATAACCTTTTTTATGGAATTTAAAGATGTTATTTAAAAAGTAATATACGCAATTTTTTCTCAGAAACAAAGATATTTTTACAAAATTTTCTCTATTTAATCTCTATCCGTATAGTAACCTTTCGATATTTTTTTGATTATAATTCTGTAATTATAACATTAAAGGCATTCAAAATTCCAAGCACTTTGCCCATATCTCAGCTTTCACTCAGAATTTCAAAATTTACTCTTAAGACAACATTTATTGGGTTTATAGAAATATGTGCACAAAATTTCATTACTCTAGCCTTCAAAGGTTCTATGAAGAAGCTACATAAACTTCAAAAAAGATAATTTTCAGGAAATGCAATTAAAATTTCCAATTAACTTGCTTCAGAGAGCCCCAGATTTGTATTCAGGGTCCTCAAATGGCTCTAAGCACTATGAGACTTAACATATGAGGTCGTCAGTCCCCTAGACTTAGAACTACTTAAACTTAACTAACTTAAGGACAACACACACATCCATGCCCGAGGCAGGATTCGAACCTGGGACCGTAGCAGCAGCGCGGTTCCGGACTGAAGCGCCAAGGACCGCTCGGCCAAAGCGGCCGGCATTTAGTGTCCTATTTCTCTTCAATACTTTTCTTCTGGTTTATTGTTTCTACCTTCTTCCCTTTACCAGGTCTTCAACTGACTTTTCAGCTGCAGAGAGGCGTTGCAAATCTACATTTCTCAAGATGGTTTGAGCGAAATTTACTATCTTAAAGCCCATTCTTTCTAATACCTTTATCTTTCCTACGTTCCCCTCATTAAATACACGAACTGCGTCATAAGTTTCAGTTCTGACAAGTATAGTAGACGTTTCCATATGAGTGAATTTGGTGACTGGATTCTGGGTTTTGTTTCTAAGATACGGAACAGAGTCATAGATGATCTATAAAACCAAGGAGTGTATATCACAGCCTTCTATATGCATCCAATACAAGTTTACTTGAAAGTAATCCACGGAATAGTCATTAACCGAGCTAGCATTGAAGTGTTGCTTCAAAAATTGGACGTGGCAGGAAGGTCGCGTCAAACATTTAATTATTTTTCAGGCACTTCGCACGCGATTTCATTATTGGAACTTTGGGAACTTACTGTCCATGAGTTCTACTAATAAATAAAAGGTAAACTGAAAACTGACATTGTCGGTCAGTCTCATGAACACCTCCCCCCCTTAAACGAATTAGTGAAACAACGAGAAATATAAAAATGGATGCCCGGACAGGGATTTCAACAATCTTTCTTCGGAGTACAAGTCCAGTGCTATACTGATTAGTTCATGTGGGTCGGGATGTAGACAAGACGACCTATGTCATGCAGTGACAAGTTACAGTCCAGAGCTAGCAAAAGCGAGCCATCGAACACAAGCGAAACAATATTGTCACGTGTCTGACACAGGTTGGTCATGCTTTGTGTCATGCCCTTCCAAATGTCTAGCAGCAACATTTCTTTTAATGAGTAACTGCGTTTGTAGCGTGAATGTGCTTAACTGCAATATGCTCATCCGGAAAATTATGAGGTAGATGTAAAAAGAGTTCGAACAACGGGAACCCAAGCTCTCTGATGTGGAAGAAGAGAAGTATTTTTAGAATGTTTGGAGATCTGCTGACACAGCACGAACGTCACAGCAGCTACCAGTAGTATTTGTCAACTGAAGATCAAAGTAGCGAAAGTATTCTATGCATGACACGACGACAGAAACAGAGTCGGGCGAATGTATGAATAACTCTTAGACAGTGTTTGGCGTCGTGTCGACTCAACAACTTGCCGCCCCCTCTTACTTAAAGACTTTTTACGAGCAATTCTCGCGACCAAGCGCTGAAAGGGGTTTTAGGGCGGTTAATGAGCGCCTCTGAGACAGCAAAGGAGCACACAAATGTCCCGCGCTGTGGTGAAGCTAATAACCTCGCACTTTAAGCAACGTAAAATATGGTCCATACCCGAGGATCATTATATTGTAGATAGAACATTCATAAGATGCGTTGTCGTACTAATCAAAAAATCACGATATATAGGTGACATATGCTGTACATAGCTTTTCTCCCCACTCCTAGCGCTATATGGCCGCCTCCTATATATGTGTGTGGCTTAAAAACAAAGTTTTCTTTATAGTTACAGTTCTGCATATCATTCTCATTATTTCCAAATAGCATAGATCTGAGCTTTAATCAAATTGCGTATTAAGTAAACAATGGAAACTCCAGGTAGGAATATCAATGTTGTCGGAAAAGACAGATTGCTACTTAGCGTAAAGAAGACACGTTAAGTTGCAGACACGTACCATTAAAAGACACTTACATAAAGCTTTCGGCCACGGCCTTCATCAGTAAAAGACACACACACACACACACACACACACACACACACACACACGCAAGCACACCTCATGCACAAATGACTGGCAACTTCAGCATTCCAACCCGAGATGCTGGAGTTGGGGGTCATGTGTGCATGAGGTATGCTTGCGTGTGTGTGTGTGTGTGTGTGTGTGTGTGTGTGTGTGTGTGTGTGTGTGTGTGCGTGCGCGCCTCTCTTTTGCTGATGAAGGCTGTGGCCGAAAGCTTAATGTAAGTGTCGTTTACTTGTGCCTGTCTGCAACTTAACGTTCTTCTTTACGATAAGTGGCGATCTGTCTTTTCCTACATTGTTTTGTGTTAAGTGAGATATAATTACTTCAAAATGACAGAGTATGCATCATCAAATAACTCCCGTAACAACATAATAACAAAAATTTAAGGTGAAAATTCATAATGACCTTTCATATTTGGACGAGTATGCACCTTAGAAGCAGGAAAACGAAGGATTTAAACGTTGAAACAACTACAACTAGTTCAATATGTGCACGTAATAGGGCATGTTAAGTCATCCATCTCGCTCTTCCGGCTGCAGGATGTTCACGTTATCGGTCACTTGCAGGGCGGTGTTGACGCGGCTCGGACAAGTAGCGCCTCAGTGCGGAAATACGGAGCGTTTGCGGTGGACGACGATTCTCAAGGCGCAGGTGACTTAATAAACAGGTAGATTTCCAGGAATACTGGGCGCAAATTTCAGAGGTTTTTGTATGCGCGCAAAATTTCACTAGACTGAAAACAGCTTTCTGCTTACGTACTCGCGCGTTTCATCGCAATTTAAGGTATGGTGATATCACGCTAATTGTATAGACACCACAGCCTGAAGAAGACAGTGTTGCAACGAAATATTGAAAAAGTGTGAGTGATATCAGATGTAATGCCTGACGCCGCAGCAATATTTATTTATGTTTTTATTTCACCTGTGAACATTAGGGTCTTTAGGCCTTCTCACACATGTAACCAGACAGTCATGGCAGCGGTACCTGGCATTTGCCTTAAGCGATTTAGGGAAACTAATGGAATCCTAAATTTGGATGACCGGCCGGAGATTTTAACAGTCACTCTCCGAAATCCGTTTCCAGTGTCTTTAACTATCGCGTCACCTCGCTCAATAAGGAGTATTAACGGTTGGGCTCCCCCTCTCGGTGCTTTACATACGTGGGATAATGACTGCTGCAGTGTCACTTTATACATCCGCCATTGACAGTCTCGGACGGCGTGACCGAGTGAAACTTTAATCCGCGGATGGGCGATCTGTCTTTTTAAAGGCGGAGCTGACGTCCGGCGCGGAGGCGTATTTTTAGCGACAGCGTGGCGCGGCCGCAGTGTTGCGAGCAAAGCGCCCTCCCACTCCGCTAGCCCCCCACTGCCCCCCCCCCCTGACCCAGTCATTTGTGTAGCGCCAATGAAGCGTCTCGCGCCGGGGTCAACGGACAAAGCGAGCAGCACGCGCTGTCTGCAGCACGCCACCGGCCGCCCGAAACGCTGCACAGCGCTTATTGCGTCCACTCAGCGTTTGCTGCCTGGCGGGTAGTGTCTTGCGAGCGAAAATAGCGCGAGACTGCTACTGACGATATTTACGCGGTGACAATTACTGAATTATGAAAAAAACGTCAATTATTTACAAGCTACGGGGTTCACACATTTTATTCAACATGTAAACGTCGCTACAGATATTCGGATTCAGGCTACGACACGTTCGATATGCCTGCTATTATTGGCGATGATGTGGCGCAGACGAAATAGCGAAATTTAGCATGACCCGCTGAAGTGTCGGAACATCGATGCCGTCGATGACCTCCAGAATGGCTGATTTCACCTCGGCAACGCCTTTGGGGTTATTGCTGTACACCTTGTCTTTAAAACAGCCCCACAAAAAGGAGTCGCGTGTATTCAGATACGGAGAATATGGCGGCTAATCGAGGCTCATGCCAGTGGCCGCTGGGAATCCCAGAGGCTGAATGCGGTCCCCACAGTGCTCCCCCAGGGCATCAAACACTCTCCTGCTTCGACGGGGTCGAGCTCCGTCTTGCATGAACCACATCTTGTCGAAATTACGGCCACTTTGGACAGTGGGGATGAAGTCATCTTCCAGAACCTTCACGTACCGTTCGGTAGTCACCGTGCCAGCAAGGAATATCGCACCGATTATTCCGTGACTGGACATTTCACACTACACAGTCACCCATGATGGTGAAGGGACTTCTCGATCGCGAAATACGGTTTATCAGTCCCCCAAAATGCGCCAATTTTGCTTATTGACTGACCCATCCAAATGAAAGTGGTCTTCGTCGCTAAACTAAACAACAAAGCCCATAATAATTCCCATCATGCCCCACGGTCAACCGTTCAGTTTGAATGTTCTGCCGCTTATCGTTCAGAGGTTATGACCATTTTATTTCGTGTAGTTCAATAATTGTCAGCCTGTACGTACTATTTTCGCTCTCGACACCGGTCTGGGATCCGAATTCCTGCTTAACTGATGAGCGAAAAATGTAGTTAGATATATAAGTGCGCCTGAACAAATTTACATGTCAGCTCAGCTGGTCGCATGCAGAGCACACATGCTATTCAGTCTGCCTGTCAGTTTATTGGTTCATCATGGCCTCAAACGACGATTCTCTAGCGATACTCGGTTTATTTCCGATAAACCCAAGCACTTCTTGGGAAGAACGACATTTAGGTGGTGAAGTAGACGTCAGTGAATAATGAAAGACACGTTTATACATTGGACAGCCACATTAATGTGACAACTTGTCGAAAGCGTGAATACCGCCATTTGCACCGCGAACCGATGCAAGCCGTGTCAGTGAGGTTCTGGAAGGTAAGGACAGAGATGAGGAGCCAAGCCGCCACCTGTGGCGTTGCCAGCTGCGCTTCGTTTCTCGCAAGAGCTGCGAATAACCCGGTCGAGGTGGGCCCACAATTGTCGATTGAGTTTGGCGACGAGGGGAATACTGTAAACTCATCCTCGTGCTCTTAGAACGTTCCAGACTGTAGCGCCTAGAACCGCTCGGCCACTCCGGCCGGCTTGGTGTTTGTGGACCATCCTCTGACACTGGACAAAATTTCGTTTTGCGTCTTGCATTCTGATGTATTAAACATAACTCCCTTAATAATCACTAAAATATGAAATGCCAGCATTTATATTTGAGTTTAATTTTAAAGCAATTATATTTAACACGTCAGAACACTTTGCAAAAAAAGGTCACATAATTTGAACAATTAGTTTCATTTTCAAATTATATGCCATTGTGCCGAACAACAGACAATTTTTTTTTAAACCAAGACTTTTTTTAAAAAAACTGTGCGAGAGAGCTTCTGTAAAGTTTGGAAGGTAGGAGACGAGGTACTGGCAGAAGTAAAGCTGTGAGGACGGGGCGTGAGTCGTGCTTGGGTAGCTCAGTTGGTAGAGCACTTGCCCGCGAAAGGCATAGGTCCCGAGTTCGAGTCTCGGTCCGGCACACAGTTTTAATCTGCCAGGAAGTTTCATATCAGCGCACACTCCGCTCCAGAGTGAAAATCTCATTCTGAAAATAAGTGTTGTTTGGACAAAAGAATCGTTATATAACACGCAACTGGATTTACAAATTTTTGGAAATTTGTGATAAGATCTTATTGGACCAAACTACTGAGGTCATCGGTCCCTAAGCCTACACACTACTTAATCTAACTTAAACTAACTTACGCTAAGGACAACACATACACCCACGCTCGAAGGAGGACTCTAACCTCCGATGGGGGCAGCCGCACAAACCGTGACAAGACGCCCCAGACCACGCGGCGTGTATCTACATGTCAGTTTGTTACAACAAATCATTTTATTTTACTTAACACATCACTTTCGATATTTAAACACGAGTTTCGTGGGACATACTGGCCAGTTAAGAATCAACTTAAGGTACCATTTATTTATTCATTTTTTTATTTACATACTTCACTCCCACAATCACTAAAATCACCACTACTTTAGTCCATATATTTCAAGCAAGCCACTTCCCAATTTCCGTGCTTCCTTCACCATTTTCATTTCCTCCCGAAGTGATGAAACAGCCAGTGAAGTCGACCATTCTAAATTGTTAGTGCTGACGGTATGGCGAAAAGCTCTCTTGAAAGTATGGTCTTCTTGTGGTGTCACGGCCAGACACCACACTTGCTAGGTGGTAGCCTTTAAATCGGCCGCGGTCCATTAGTATACGCCGGACCCGCGTGTCGCCACTGCCAGTAACTGCAGACCGAGCGCCACCACACGGCAGGTCTAGAGAGACGTCCTGGCACTCGCCCCAGTTGTACAGCCGACGTTCATAGCAAACGTTCACTGACAACTACGCTCTCATTTGCCGAGACGATAGTTAGCATAGCCTTTAGCTACATTTGCTACGACCTAGCAAGGCGCCGTATTCAATTGATCATTAATACTATGAAGTATGTACCGTAACGAGAGATGTTCTACAATTGTGGATTAAAGTTAAGTATTATATCAACTACGTACTTTATTTGCAATTCTCAAGATATTGTCCTGTTCCAGACCTCACGCCAGTCAGCGTGTAATTAAACGCGTGCATTTCGGCCTCCTCTAGAAACACAGTGTTGGCTTTTCTGCCAACACTACACTTCTTATGCATAAAATGAATGCTGCAAATTTCACTATAAGGATGACCTCCAGTGTGTTTGACATTGAAACGAGAAGCCTTGTTCACTTTGCCTTCTGTCACTATTATTTCCTATGGTTTATTTTGGGGCAGCTCTCTGTACTCGCTAAGAATATTGTTAGATCGTAAAAAAGTGGTCAGCCAGACCTGTGGTGTCTATTATTGCAACACAACGTTAATTTTCTTTGGCACCTCCAGGGAGATTAAAACTGCGTGCCGGACAGAGATTCGAACTCGGGACCTTTGTCTCTCGCAGGCAAGTGCTACTACCAAAGCATGTCTCATTACCCGTCCTCAACAGCTTTGAAAATGCGATACAGAAACAGTGAAAATATGATCTCACACAGGACTAAGTTTACCCAATTCACAGATGTGACGCACAAGACCACCCTCCCTCACGTAACTGGCGCCCGCGGCAACAGGAAAAGCCATCCGGCAGGAAAGTAAAATAAAATCATTTTGTCAAATCCTAAAGACAGTAGTCGAATTAAATCAGGTGATGCTCAGAGAAATAGATTAGGAAATGAGACACTTAAAGTAGTAGATGAGTTTTGCTATTTGGGCAGCAAAGTAACTGATGATGGTCAAACTAGAAAGGATATAAAATGCAGACTGGCAATGGCAAGGAAAGCGTTTCTGAAGAAGAGAAATTTGTTAACATCGAGTATAGATTTAAGTGTCAGGAAGTCGTTTCTGAAAGTAATTGTATAGAGTGTAGCCATGTATGGTAGTGAAACATGGACAATAAACAGTGTAGACAAGAAGAGAAGCTTTTGAAATGTGGTTCAAAATGGTTCAAATGGCTCTGAGCACTATGGGACTCAACTGCTGAGGTCATTAGTCCCCTAGAAGTTAGAACTAGTTAAACCTAACTAACCTAAGGACATCACAAACATCCATGCCCGAGGCAGGATTCGAACCTGCGACCGTAGCGGTCTTGCGGTTCCAACCGCACGGCCACTTCGGCCGGCAAATGTGGCTCTACAGAAGACTTTGAAGATTAGATAGGTAGATCACGTAACTAATGAGGAGGTACCGAATAGAATTGGGGAGACGAGAAATTTGTGGCACAACTTGACTAGAAGGAAAATGTTCAAATGTGTGTGAAATCTTATGGGACTTAACTGCTAAGGTCATCAGTCCCTAAGCTTACACACTACTTAACCTAAATTATCCTAAGGATAAACACACACACCGATGCCCGAGGGAGGACTCGAACCTTCGCCAGGACCAACCGACTAGGAGGAGGAATCGGTTTGTAGGACCCGTTCGGAGGCATCAACTGATCGCCAATTTAGTGCTGGAGGGAAGCGTGGAAGGTAAAAATCGTAGAGGAAGGCCAAGGAAATTCAGAAGGACGTAGGTTGCAGTAGTTACTCGGAGATGATGAGGCTTGCACAAGATAGAGTGGCATGGAGAGCTGCATCGACCAGCCTTCGGACTTGAGACCACCACCACACAACAACAACAACAACAACAAATACAGTAGATGGGAATTAACGGTAACTAAAAGAAGAAGAAGGAGGAGGAGAAAGAAAAGGGAAGGAGGACAGAAGAAAAAGAATAGCTGAATTTAATAACAGTATAAAAAGTTATTAATCGCACACACACAATCTTTTGGCAGCCGACTGCAGACTAAATATCCGATTTTGGTAACCCTGTACAGACACTTTAATGACATGCTCATTACCACAACAGCGAAAAATCGCGGGACTCTAATACGAGAGCCGGCCGCGGTGGTCTAGCGGTTCTAGGCGCTCAGTCAGGAACCGCGCGACTGCTACGGTCGGAGGTTCGAATCCTGCCTCGGGCATGGATGTGTGTGATGTCCTTAGGTTAGTTAGGTTTAAGTAGTTCTAAGTTCTAGGGGACTTATGACCACAGTTGTTGAGTCCCATAGTGCTCAGAGCCATTTGAACCATTTTTTTCTAATACGAGACGCGAAATTACAAACTTCTCGTTACTTCTGTGAAGAAACATCGTGTTTCAAAATTTTTCGTTCTGTTCAATAGTACTGCACAAGCTTTCGAACTACCCAGACACGTTCGGTTCTGTCGGACATCCGACAGTATTGAGCAGTAACTGACAGTGTAGAGGTCGCTTTAGGCAGCTGCAGTTCCGATAGAGATCACTGATTGGAAGCGATACGCCGCGCGCCTCCTCGGACAAAGTAAACGAGACGCGACGCCGATCCCAGCGGAGCGCGTGGCTGGGGACTGGGTGCTGCTCAGGCCTGCCAGGGAGGATCGGCTTCCTGCGCGCTGACGACTATATATAGGCAAAATCTGCGGGGCGGCTGTCAGCGCCGGCCAACAGGTTCCGGTGAGTCAGCAGGCGCCGCGGCTGCGTTCGTTCAGTTCAGTGTTCCGCACTGGAGGCCGGCCTTGGCCGCGCCGCTCCGTCCCTGGAGCACGCCGCCTTGTTCCCACAACACCGCCGCACTCGTGCTCATCGTGGAAGACGTCAGTGCGGATCCCAGGCAGAGGGGAGAGCGGGAACTCAGGGGATCATGACACGCTCCGCAAAGAACGCTTTATGGTATACATACACTGAACAGCCAAAGAAGCTGGTACACCAGCCTAATGCCGTGTAGGGCCCTCGCGAGCACGCAGAAGAGCCGCAAAAAGACGTGGCATTGACTCGACCAGTGTCTAAAGTAGTGCTGGAGGCAACTGGCACCATGAATCCTGCAGGGCTATCCGTAAATCCGCACGAGTACGAGGGGGTGGAGATCCAATCTGAACAGCAAGTTGCGACACATCCCAGATGTGCTCAATAATGTTCGTGTCTGGGGAGTTAGGTGGCAGGCGGAAGTGTTTAAACTCAGAAGAGTGTTCCTGGAGCCACTCCGTAGCAATTCTGGAGGTGTGGGCTGTCCCATTGTCCTGCTGCATTTGCCCAAGTCCGTCGGAATGCTCAATGCACATCAATGGATGCAGGTGATCAGACAGGATGCTTACGTACGTGTCACCCGTCAGAGTCGTATCTAGGCGTATCAGGGGTCCCATACCACTCCAGCTGCACACGCCCCACACAATTACAGAGCCTCCACTAGCTTGAACAATCCCTTGCTGAGATGCACGGTCTATGGACTCACGAGGCTGTCTCCATACCTTTACACGTCCATCCACTCGATACAATTTGAAACGAGACTCGTCCGACCAGGCAACATGTTTTCTGTTGTGGACTGGCAAGACAGCCAATCCACTAGGAGGAAGCCGAAAGGCACGCGTTTAAGCTCACGCAGGCTGGCGTGAGGTCTGGAACAGGTCAGGGATATGAGACTAGCAAAAATAGTACGCATCTGTTGGAATAATTGGTGAACATCGCTCTTGACGGTACATGTTTTACAGCATCAATAGTAACTGGTAATGGCGCCTTGCTAGGTCGTAGCAAATGACGTAGCTGAAGGCTATGCTAACTATCGTCTCGGCAAATGATAGCGTAATTTGTCAGTGAACCATCGCTAGCAAAGTCGGCTGTCTAACTGGGGCGAGTGCTAGGAAGTCTCTCTAGACCTGCCGTGTGGCGGCGCTCGGTCTGCAATCACTGATAGTGGCGACACGCGGGTCCGACGTATACTAACGGACCGCGGCCGATTTAAAGGCTACCACCTAGCAAGTGTGGTGTCTGGCGGTGACACCACATTTTCAGTCATCAACAGTCCAATGACGGGTCCAGGCAAGGCGTAAAGCTTTGTCTCGTGCAGTCATCAAGGGTAGACGAGTGGGCCTTCGGTTCCAAATGCCCATACTGATGATGTTTCGTTGACTGGTTCGTACGCTGACACTTTCTGCTGGCCCAGCACTGAAATCTGCAGCAATTTGCGGAAGGTTTGCACTTCTGTCACGTTGAACGGTTCTCTTCAGTCGTCGTTGGTCCTGTTCTTGCAGAATCTCTTTCCGGCCGCACCGATGTCGGAGATATGATGTTTTACTGGATTCCTAATATTCACGGTACACTCGTGAAGTGGTCATACGGGAAAATCCTAAGTTCATTGCTATATCGGAGATGCTGTCTCCTATCGCTCGTGCGCCGACTATAACACCACGTTCAAACTCGCTTAAATCATGATATCCTGCCATTATAGCAGCAGTAACCGATCTAACAGCTGCGACAGACAGTTGTATTATATAGGCGTTGCCGACCGAAGCACCGTATTCTGCCTGTTTACATATATATGTACTTGTATACGCATGGCCGGCCGCTGTGACCGAGCGGTTCTAGACGCTTCAGTCTGGAACCGCGCGACCGCTACGGTTGCAGGTTCGAATCCTGCCTCGGGCATGGATGTGTATGATGTCCTTAGGTTAGTTAGGTTAAAGTAGTTCTAGGGAACTGATGACCTCAGATGTTGAGTCCCATAGTGCTCAGAGCCATCTGAGCCATTTGTATACGCATGCCTATACCAGTTTGTTTGGCGCTTCAGTGTATTCAACTTCTGTTGTCCTTCCGTTCTTAATTGCATGCGATGTTATGGTGAAGATTATCACTTTGGATATGTCTCATCGTAACTGAATCAAAAAAATTTAGGACCCGCGTTTAGCCTTTATTATTTGAAAGGCAACATCAGTGCCCCGAAATATATGCGTAACTGTGTTTATACTATTTTCTTCTACATACTGCACATTGTACACTGATGTGTTAAAAAATTGTCGCACATCAGAAGATTTCGTACATGATGGGGCGGGGAAGTATCTCTTTGCCCGGCTTTTCAACGAAATATATCACTGATTCTGCGTTATCAGTGCTACGAAAGCCGGCCGCTATGGCCGAGCGGTTCTAGGCGCTTCAGTCCGGAACTGTGCTGCTGCTACAGTCGCAGGTTCGAATCTTGCCTCGGGCATTGATGTGTGTGATGTCCTTAGGTCAGTTAGGTTTAAGTAGTTCTAGGGGACTGATGACCACAGATGTTAAGTCCCACAGTGGTGAGAGCCATTTGAACCAGTGCTACGAAAGTTTTTTGGTAGGTTTGTGGCCTTAGATGTCTACGAACAGATCATGTAATTCGCGTAAATAACGAGTAGCTAATATGCGTATGAGGTGATGGCGCCCGACAGCGACCCACATGGGTTCCATAGGTTGTACATCAGGCGAATTTGGTCGCCGACATATCGAGTTGGCTATAATGCTCCTCAAACCACTGTAGAACGATTCTGCCTCCGAGACAAGGACAATTATACTGCAGAAAGATGACACCGCAGTCGGGGAAGACATCAAGCATGAACGGACGCAGGTGGTTCGCAGCTGTCACCGTGTCTTCGATTACTACCACAGGTCCCGTGTAAGCGCAGGAGAATGTCTCCCATGGCATAATACTTCTCCCAACAGCCTACGTCCGTGGCGCGCTGCGCGCTTCGAGCCGCCGTTCAGTTCGATAAGACGTTTGTGGAGACGACCATCGACCAAGTGCAGCAAAAATAAGATTCACCCGAAGAGCCGAAACGTTTCCATTGATCGGCAGTCGAACCCTGAAGGTCCTTTCTCCAATAAAATCGTAATTGACGATATCATTGAGTCAACATGTGAATACCTAGGGTTGGTCTGCTGCGGAACTCCACGTTCAACAATGTACGACAAACGGAGTGCCGTGGACCGGCATTGTGCTCTTTCGGCAGAGATGCCACAGATGGCCATTTATCCTACTTTAGAGAGCAGACACTGGCACCCACTTTCCGTGAAGGGACGTGAACGTCGAACATTTAACGCTCATTGGTAGTTTCTCTGTCGTCCTACCTCTTTCCGCAGATCCTCATGACATTCGTACCTGAACAATGAACCAGCTTCGCGGTTTTCGAGATACTCGTTCACAGGTTCCGCGTAATAATAGTCTGCCCTGTGTCAAAGCCGTGTATCACAACGTATATCCCCATTTGCAGCCCGTATCCTCTCAAGGGTGATCCCCCGTTGGTGTCTGCTCCGGTTACATACTTTTGTTACTGTGTCACGTACCGACACCATCCTGGGTCGCGGCGGGCAGTGATCATAATGTTTTTCTTGATCAATGTATTACTTTTCTTTGTAACTTAAAGTGGTAAATGAATAAATATGAAGATTATTTTCTTCATGCTCAGTGCCTTACCAAACCAGGACACACTACCATTTTGGTCACGTTTAAGTCCCGTAAGCTTACAAAGTCTCTTATCGGCACAACCAGCCACTCGTTTCCGCCAGCTGATCGTCCCGGGGCAGAAACGCAATAGGCGGCTGCTTCGAATTCGTCGCGCGCGCGGTCGTGACTCTCTGGAGTCCGTGCATTCCTGGAGCGTGCAACTGCGGCAACGGAATCCAGCAGTTAGCGGCGCTCGTAAAGTAATGAGGAAGCCACGGGAGACCATCAATTAAACGCTGGCGCTGTTGGTCCGCAGGCAGCTCTGCATCCAGCAGCAAAACCCTCCCGTTCCAATACGTCCTCTGCTATGCAATAACTAAAAGAGCGTGTAATTTATATAAATTTAAAATACTTCCACCTTTTACCTTTTACATAATAACTAATAGATAACGTTGTATCAATTAACATAAAGAAAACCAGGAATAATGAAAGGTAAAGTCTACATCTACATACATACTCCGCTAGTCACCAAGCGGTGTGTGGCGGAGGGCACAATTCGCGCCAAAGTCATATCCCCCCCCCCACTCCCACCCCCCGTCTGTGCCACCCGCGGATCGTGCGAGGAAAAAACGACTGTCTGACCGCCTCAGTACGAGCTATAACTTCACTTATCTTTGAATTGTGATCTGAAAGTTGGTGGGAATAATATATGCTCTACGTCCTCGAAGAAGATCGGATTTCGGAATATAGCGACCAGCCCCTTCCGTTTAGCGCGTCGTCTGTCTGCAAGTGTGTCCCACTTCAAACTTTCTATGAGATTTGTAACGCTCTCGCTATGGCTAAATGTACCAGTCACGAATGTTGCCGCTCTTCTTTGGACCTTCTCAATCTCTTGAATCAGACCCAACTGGTAAGTGTCCCATATAGACGACCAATACTCTAAGACTGGACGAACTAACGTATCGTAAGCAATTTCCTTTCTTGAAGGACTGCATCGCTTCAGGATTCTATCAATAAACCGCAGTCTAGAGTTCGCCTTACCCGGTACTTGTGTAATCTGACCATTCCTTTTGAGATCATTTCGAATAGTCACACCCAGAAACTTGACGGATGTTATCGCTTCCAAAGACTGGGCATTTGTTCTGTACTCGTACATTAATGGGGATTTTCGCTTTGTTATACGCAGTAGGTTACACTTACCAATATTGAGAGATAACTGCCAGTCATTACACCACGCATTTATTTTCTGCAAATCCTCATTGATATGTTCGCAACTTCCGTGTGATACTACTTTCCTGTGAAGTACAGCATCATCGACAAACAGTCTAATGCCGCTGTCAATACCATCAACCAGATCGTTTATGTATATCGTAAAATGCAGCAGACATATTACGCTGCCCTGGGGCACACCTGAAGTTACGCTTGTTCCTGTTGAAGTCACCCCGTTCAGGACGACATACTGCTCCCTGTCTGTTAGAAAACTTTCTATCCAACCGCATATGTCATCCGATAGATCATAAGCGCGCACTTTTTGGAGCAGGCGACAGTGCGGAACTGAGTCGAACGCCTTTCGAAAGTCGAGAAATATGGAATCAATCAGGGAACCGGTATCTAGAGCCTGTTGTATATCATGCACAAAGAGGGCCAGCTGTGTCTCTCATGACCGCTGTTTCCTAAAACCGTGCTGGTTTCTGTAGATGAGCTTCTCAGAGTCTAGAAAGGTCATTATGTCACTGTCTTGTTTCTTCTTTTAGATCTTAGTTGTATTACGATACCTAACAAGAATAGGCCACATAGATAGAACCCAATAGAACTACATACTTGACTGAAATAGCTATAAGCGAAGGAATACATGTAGACAATAAGCGTACCTTCGCGTTAATAACGAAAAAATTAAAAATTAGGATTCAAATAGATCTTTTTTGAACAGCTAACCAGAGAGGAATCGTTTCTGTAGCTGTCGAGCTCTAGCATTTACTTCTTTCATTTTCAAGGAAGTGTCTTCAGTTGAATGATAAAATAACTGTTATACAACTTTAGCACTACGTAACACCGACCATACAGACAGACCTCAGCAAAGAGTAAATAGATGTGGGAGTGTATGCCGTTCCGCTGAGATTTGTTTCTATTTTATTTATTATACCGTTATCGTCCAGCCATTCCAGTAGTGTGGAAAACAACGGAACTAATACGAGCCCGCGGAATGTATGTTGCTATCAGTTACTTACGATCTTACGATATACTCCAGTAGGCAGGCAGCAGTAGGGCACTCACCTGAAACAAGGAGAAGCAGTTTATGAGACTAATGAGCAGTTTTTCACTAGAAGACGCAACTACAGGCAGCAATCAAGGCACTGTGGTATCATTATCCAAAAGAACAACAACTTTTTCGTCCATCTCCGAAGATCCGTTCATTTGGTACTTCACAATAAAATTTATTTCATTACGAGAGGATTTGACAACTTAATCTAAATTGTAACGCTGGAAGTTCTTATGATTATATTGTCAGCTAGCTGACCTGTTCGTATGGCTTAACACGCGGGGCGCTAGCTGCGACACACGGAAGTGAGCCCCAAACGAGCCGAGCTGTGGCGGATTAACGACCGTTGGTCTGCTGTGTCAGCCACCCTCATTCTGGCATTTGGCGTTTTTCCACGCTAGCTTAGTCAAATGCACGTAATCCGATTTGTAGTACATAGCATAACTTAGAATAAGAGAACGCGTAGCACATATAACACACATCAACAGTAATCTTTTATCACATAGTATACGAACATTATGTAGATTGGTTGGTTGGTTGGTTTAAAAGAGGGGGGAAGGGACCAAACTACGAGGTCATCGGTCCCTTGTTCCTAATAAAACAATGCCACAAGTGTGGGAATAAAATAGACAAGTAACACAAAGCGGAAAGAAGGGAAAGACCACAAGAACGAAGGAAAGGCAACGAACACTAAAAGGAACAAAAGAGGACAAGAGAACAACAGAGAGGTGCAAGAAACAGAAGAGAGTAAAACAAGGAAGCAGATTACAGTGGCTGACCGACTACGAAAATAAAAAGGATAAAGCCAGCCACCCTGCAACACATTAAAACCTTCACCCTAAAAGCACTAAGGGTGGAGGACACAGAGGGACAAAGGACAGGCGCTAAAACTCAGATCGAATGATAAAACCCACCCTCACGGATGAAACGTAAAACCAAATCAGCCGATGAGGCGTTGTCTGCTAAAATCAATGATAACGAATGTGGCAACCGAAGATAAAGTTGCAGGGCAGCCAAAGTAGGACATAGCAGAAGAATATGGGCCACTGTCAACCGGTCGCCGCACCGACACTGAGGTGGGTCTTTACGGCGCAGGTGGAAGCCCTGGGTCGCCCATGCATGGCCAATGCGGAGCCTGCAGAGAACCACAGAGTCCCTGCGAGTCGCCCTCATCGAGGACTTCCACACATTCGTGATCCACTTAATGGCTCGCAGTTTGTTGTGCGTTCTGGGATTTTGCCATTCCGTCTCCCAAAGCTGAAAAATCTTGCGGTGTAATAACGAACGCAGGTCAGTTGGGGGCATGCCCATCTCCAGAAGTGGCTTCCATGTAGCCTGTTTGGCCAGCATGTCAGGAAGTTAATTTACTGGGATTCCGACGTGACCAGGGCATAGATGAACTCCTGGATGGACGCTACCGGAACATTACGTAGAACTTAGAATTAACTAGACTAGCATATCAATACACCTTAATAAGAGACCACCTTCCTGGGCAGCGCAGGTGAAATTACATCTACAGGGTGGGGCAAATAAAAGTGGCCCGGACTACTGGATACGACTGGACGCATTAACTGAGGAGGAAATAACCTACTGTTACTTCCAACAGTATTGAGCAACTGTTCATACAGCCGCCCGAACCTTGGAGCATATTTACACAATCTTGACGTCTGATAGAGTTGATAGCACAGGTCAGTCTCGTCGCGGTCCTAGCTGGCCACCCAGGTCACGGTGCGATTACTTTGTGTGGTGATCCCTCAAGTCTAAAGTGTATCGCAACAACTCTCCTAGCCACCAAGAACTGCAGCAGAACATTTCGGATGTGATTTCAGCAATTCAGCTTCGATTCACCTTCTGCAACTTGCTGTCCAGGGCCCGAAAGTGTCAACAGATGAATAGTGATAACTCTCAACATCTGTTACAGTCAGGTTAGTACTATATTTCCCTGCCTCTGCTGTGTTTCTTTGTACCCAGGAACACTGTTCTGTCGGTCACTTTTATTTGCCCCACACTGTACTACTTAGTCTACCCTTTCTTCTTGTGTCGCTCATCTTCAATCAAAAATTTTTCTTTTATGCTTTCCATTTCCAATCTGATGCATAATATTATTGTAAGTATAATACAGCTGCAATTTACACAAGGGAAGAGAACAAAACATTTCCACGAGGCTCCGCCTCCACGATGAGCTGCATGGACAATGGAGCCAGCGGCCTCGGGTGTGTAGCATAAGAGCTGTGCGGTGCAGTGGGGATCGTAGGTCCCGCGTAAGTGGACTGAATGGAGCGCTACGGCCAGCACAAAACTTATTACATGGCGGATCCTAGTAGTTCAAATGCAAGATGAAAAAAGTCTGTACATGTGAACAACAGAAAAGAAGTAAATTAAGGTTTAATGTTCTGTCGACATTGAAGTCATTATAGACAGAGCACAAACTCTAGCTGCGCACGGATGGGGGAAGGAAATCGGCCGTTCCCTTTCGAACTATCCATCACAACATTCTAAATCTGGAAGGCCGGACACGGATCTGAACGGTCGTCCTCCCGAATGCGAGTCCATTGTTCTAACCATTGTGCCACCTTGCTCAGGGCATGACAGGGTGCAGTCCATCACTTAATCGAAGTGTGCAGGATGTAGTGTGGGCTGTTCGTCACAGTCTCTGCAGTCAATTACCAAGCGTGATGGTATTAGGTTAGAGGGAGTCAAAATTGGGCATATTTTGGGAGGAGATTTCCGGTTTCGGTATTTGCTGTACAAACAAGAGAAACCTTCCAAAAATCTTGGTCAGAATCAGGGTATGAAATCCATTTTTTATTTATTTCTGGGAAATACTGAGGCCTACTGCACGTGTAAGAGTGTTTGTTTATGTGTACACTGCCCAGAGCTCGTGGTCTAGATCGCGAGGTCCCGGTTCGATTCCCAGCTGGATCGGAGGTTTTCTTCGCTCGCGGACTGGGTGCTTGTGTTGTTCTAATTATTTCATCTCATTTTCATCACAAAGAAATGCAATTCGCCGATGTGGCGTCAAATATAAATACTTGCACAAGTTTAGTTTGCACCTGTAACGTATTCGTACTTCTTTCTCCGGAGTTAGTTACCAGGTCGCGCACTGCTGAATGATGAGTCGTTCCACGGTGCAAACAATGCCTCCGTTCCAATAGAAGTCGCGCCATTTTTACAGTACCAAATGCACTGTGCATTTCTTACTGCAGTCCCATAATCGCGTATTACGCAGATTTGCGTTAATATGGCGAGAGGACAATGATATTTCCCAACACAGAACTATACAGGTGTTAATTGTAGTCAAGTCATATGTGCAAATACTGCAAATACTCTACATATACACGCGGAAGATGAAGAAGACTGCAATAAACAACAAAAAAACTTAACCATTGAAGATGCTTTAAAATAAAGCTAAAGACTGAAATTAACATATACAACTTTATGTGCAACTGCGGAAAAAAGAGGGCGAAAAGAAAGAAGACAACATGTAAATAAAGGCAATTCAATCATAAAAATAAGGCGGCAAAGTATTGTAATTAAGAAAATACATTTAAAGAAATTAACTGAATAAAAATAATAATCAAAGTCTTTTGATTAGATTTAGAAGAACAAAACATATAGCTGCATTTCATGAGACTCTAACCTACGGCCTTCCAGATAGTATATTTATACACTAACCACTACGCTACGTCATTACACTGAGGAACGTGGTGGTATTTATGACTCTGGTAGCCCTGTTGCTACGATTAATTGAAGCACTCAAAGATACGGTTTCACACAATGTCATGCGACGCTTGTCTGATGTATGCTGATATCTATGATAACTGTACATGTGACGCTGAATCGAATCTTGTGCGGAAGAATGCAGTAGTGTTTGGCTAGTGGTGTGTATAAAACGTGTGTGTGTTTGTGTTTTGTTTTCTAGTTTTTAATGTGGTTATCATGTATGATGAAATACAAAATATACTGAAACGGCAAAGAAACTGGTATAGGCATGCGTATTCGAATACAGCGATATGCAAACAGGCAGAATACGGCGCTGCGGTCGGCAACGTCTACACAAGACAACAAGTGTCTGGCGCAGTTGTTAGATAAGTTACTGGTGCTGCAATGGCACTTTATCAAGATTTGAGTGAGTTTGAACGCGGTGTTATAGTCGGCGCACGAGCGATGGAACACAGCATCTCCGAGGTAGTGATGAAGTGGGAATTTTCCCGTACGATCATTTCACAAGTGTACCGTGAACATCAGTTTTCAATGCTGTGCCATCTACAAGTGTCAGCGTGCGAACCATTCAACGAGACATAATCAATATGGGCTTTCGGAGCCGAAGGCCCACTCATGTACCCTTGAGGACTGCACGACACAAAGCTTTGCGCCTCGTCTGGGCCCGCCAACGCCGCGCGGCATTAGCCGAGCGTTGCGCTCCCTCGGGCATGGGTGTGTGAGTGTATGTGTGTGTGTGTGTGTTTGTCCCTAGGATAATTTACGCTAAGCAGTGTGTAAGCTTAGGGACTGATGACCTTAACAGTTAAGTCCCATAAGATTTCGCACACATTTAAACATTTTTGGCCCGTCAACACCGACAATGGACTGTTGATGACTGGAAACATATTGCATGGTCAGAGAGTCTCGTTTCAAATTGTACCACGTGGCTGGACGTGTACGGGTATCGACACAACCTCAGGAATCCATGGAGCCTGCGTGTCAGCGGAGGACTGTTCAAGCTGGTGGAGGCTCTGTAATGGTGTGGAGCATGAGCAGTTGGAGTGATGTGGGACCTCTGATACGTGTAGATACGACTACGACATGTGACACGTATGTTAGCATCATGTGTGATCAACTGCATCCATTCATGTGCATTCCGACTAACCTGGGCAATTCCAGCAGGACAATACGATCCCCCAGACGTCCAGAATTGCTACACAATGGCTCCAAGAATACTGAGTTTAAAAACTTCCGCTGGCCACCAAATCCTCAGACATGAAAATTATTGAATCTGGGATGCCTTGCAGCGTGCTATTCAGATGAGATCTCCACCCCTCGTACTCTTACGGATTTATGGACAGCCCTGCAGGATTCGTGGTGTCAGTTCCCCTCAGACATCAGTGGAGTACATGCCACGTCTTGTTGCGGCATTTCTCCGAGTTCGCCGGGGCCCTACCCGATATTAGGCAGATGTACCAGTTTCTTTGGCTCTGCAGTGTATAAGGGTCACACCCAATATTCGGGATCCAAACACATCAAGAAAGAAAGCCGGACAAGTAATTGTGGACAGTTTGGCATCGGCGAACGGTCTACGCCTGACGCTGAGAACTGATTGGAGGATACTAGTTACAACGCGTGAAGTGTCAACTATGAAGTAATTTCAATCGGACTATAGTAACAGTTTATCCTCAGACGACGCAGCGAAAGACTGCGCGCGCATATAAACCGTGTCGGCGTCTAGAGGCGTCGGCGCGTGAGATGTAACGGGAGCTGGAACAGCTGGTATCGGTGACGCAGCTGCGTGGGCGAGTGACACGGTCCGGCGCCGCAGCGTATGCAGATCACGGCGAACCGCGACGAGCAGTGACGTGACCGCTCGGCCGAGATAAGGCCCCTCTGTCTGCGGCTGCGCTCGCTAGCGGGGCCCCGTCCGGGCCGGGCTGCGTTTATGGGTCGAGCAGGAACAACACCTTTACTGCCCGGCGCCAGACTACAATGGGCCGTAACCGGCACGGCCGCAGCGCCGGGACAGGCAGTGTCCGACAACCTCTCACCCAAACCTCCACACACTCAGTTCGGTACCAAACGTTATATGTCGATAGAGTATCAACCAAAACACCGATTCAGTTCGTGCTGCCGTCCAGTAGAACATGTTTAAATGGCAATTAAAAATAACACCAGAACTATGGAGAACAGCGAAAGCGCCACGGGCGCCAACCTTGTGTGAATCCTATGAAAAAGCTGATCATTTGCATATCACAGCATCTTCTTCCTGTCGGTCAAATTTCGCGTCTGTAGCACGTCATCTTCGTGGTATAGCAATTTTAATGGCCAGTAGTGTATTTAATTACCGTTTGAGCAGAGCAAGAAGACTTCTGAAAATTGTCTGTAGCACGTCATCTTCGTGGTATAGCAATTTTAATGGCCAGTAGTGTATTTAATTACCGTTTGAGCAGAGCAAGAAGACTTCTGAAAATTGTCTTGGAATATTGAGTAATACGTTCAGGATTCTCCTTCACAAAATGGAGCTACCTGTTGAAACTGCAGAGAAAATCACGTTGTCTGCTTGTATGCTACATAATTTTTTACTGGACACATGTGGGAAGAATTATGTTGGACAACTGGACGCGAAAGAGGACACAAATCACTATCATCATTCTAAGAGAATGACTACAAAGTAATCTGATGAGGATAGGAAGATTAGGTCAACACAAGTCAGCCAAAGAAGCAAGGAAAGTGAGGGACACTCTTCAGGAATATTTCAGCGCTAGTGGGTATGTACAGTGGCAGTGGGAATCTGTACAAAAATTTCAGTTCTGATACAGTGCCAAATATTGACTACGACTAAGAAGTTAATATGGTATGCAGGAGACTGTATGACATTTATAAATTAACTTAGTTGGTAATAGCAATAAATTTTGTAATTTTAGTTTGCTATAATTACACTCCACATTCAAGATAAAGCATTGTATTCAACTTGTATTTTATAGATATTGAGCAATTACATTTTAGTGAAAATAAAAAGATAAACAGACTTGTTACTCAAAGAAATAAACAGTCTTGTTACTCAGAGAAATAAGCAGTTTTGTTACTCAAAATAAACAAATGAAACGTCTTGTTACTCATTATTGTCCAGGTCTTCCTCTTGTACAGCACAAAGTATATTAAATATCTCTGTCTTTCATCAACAGAGCTCTACTTTTTGTTAGCTGTAAAGGAGCAGCTACATATGAAACAAATACTTCAACATCACTTCGAGCATTTTGGGGTTAATTTAAGCTGATCAGTGGAAATGGAAACGAGCGTTTGGCGTCATTGGCCGGGAGGCCCCTCGCGGGGCAGGTCCGGCCGCCATATCGCAGGTCTTATTACATTCGGCGCCACATTGGGCGACCTGCACGCCGGATGGGGATGAAATGATGATGAACACAACACAACACCCAGTCCCTGAGCGGAGAAAATCTCCGACCCAGCCGGGAATCGAACCCGGGCCCAGAGGACGGCAATCCGTCACGCTGACCACGCAGCTACTGGGGCGGACAGCTGATCAGTATATTGTCAGCTGTTTTCAAAATAGCATTTTATTCTCGACTGTGAGCACTCTTCCTTTCTTCCGTTGCCTCTCGTATTTTATGGACCTTTCTCTAAGCCCCTGTTTTTAGCTGTCTATAACTAAGAAATCTTCACTAAATAAATGGGAGACTCTGGGATCCGACAAGACAGTCTTCCTGAAAAGACACTGGTCAAGATAATGGGCCACGAACTCAGCTTCACAACGTATTTTAATTTTAAGTTACAAATGAAAAAAAAAAAAATAATGATATTAGTGTGGTTCAAAATCACAATCTTCGAACTGTAAACTAAACGCATCAGCCAAGTGAGCTATTCATATGCATTGCATATTTGTTAGTATAATGTATCTTGTGAAGTTCGCCGAGACAAACCAGTTATCAGCTAATTTTAATTTCCTTGCAATCTTAAAATACAACACAATTTTTTAATACTCGTCCGCAGATCCCATACCAATCTTTATAGAAACTTTTATTTTATTAGGCTCTGAGGCAAACGTTGTGCATAAACTTCTCTATAGTTTCAGCATGAGACGAAAACCTAACCTTATTCAATGAATCAACTATTACGTCGCGTGAGTACTTCCTGGCGTGTTTGTTATGGTATGTGGATGATATTGTGTCATAAAGACATGTTTCGTGACTCTATGGTTCAATAAGAATTTCTGAAGCTTCGTTAGACCACTCCGTTATCACAAAGTGCACTACTGACAGTAAAAACAAACAGACGAACGCGCTCAAATAGCATCAATATGGCGCGGATCATAGCTTCGTTCGGTTGCGTGCCATTTACTAGCAATGCGATGGCACGCCACCAGATGGCACGGAAGGTAACTGTTCACTAGAGAACCTGTATAGGGAGAGAGTGGCCATAGGTGAAGTTCGCTGTGATTGGTTGATTAGCTTTGGCAGTAAAATGGCGCCAAACGTCTTTCGCGCTTCCTATGTTCGCCGTGCTTTTGAGCTGAATTGAAGTTCAGAGGACTTTCGGAAACGATTAAAAGGTATCTGAATTATTGAGAGACTTGTTATGCGTTGTGCATGCATGTTCGATTTACTTTTATATCGTTTTTAGTACGTAATTAGCGCTTGCAATCTTAAATACGAGTTGAAATAATGAAGCGTTTTGTGATGAAGTCGGTAGGCCTACATGTTTGAAGTAAACACGTTAGTAATTGTACAGTATTGTTTTTGACATCTGTAATTCCTTCTGCAGAAGTTCCGTAAACGATGCCGCGTTGTGTTGCATTTGGTTGTTCCAATAGAGGCGAAGGTGGATTTCGCATGTTAGCATTTCCACGCAATGAAGAAAGACGAAAACAGTGGGTAGTCGCAGTCAACAGGGCTGACATAAATCAAACAGGAGCCTTGTGGAAACCAACCAAGTACTCTTGCCTATGCGAAGTAAGTCGTTTTTGCTTTTTACTACATATGAAACAACTGGCAATATACATAGTTAAATTTGAAAACAGACCTGTAAATTGGCTGTGTTAAAATTATTATAACACATTATTCTTATAAAGAAAGGCATTTAACGAATGATTTCGCCATATTGTCTTGTGCTTTTGATTCGGTGAGTGTGTACTCCACTACTGGCCATTCAAAAGTCTCGCCCGCAGTTTGGCAGAAAAATGGCCGCCGTATCGTCAGGTTCGTCACTCTCTCCCTATACAGACTCTCTACTGTTCACACGAAGCAATTTACTCGCCACGCTAGTCATGGCGCAAGAAATGTCTCCGTTTGTACAGGACTTTAACGCCAGGACGTGGCGCATACGCAGACATCGGGCTACACTACAGACCATTCGTCTCTTGTCGCGGGAGTTTGCTGCTGGTAACAAGAGCATACTGGTCAATGCTGGAAAGTTGCGCATCAAGACGTGCGCTCTCGCTTGCTTCTGTCACTCACGTAGGACGCGTTCTTAGTGACAGCACATGGTACTCTTGCAGAGGAACCGGTTACGGCAGTTTTATTCTCTCATTATTTTACGACACTAAACGTGTTCTACTTGTGCCATCTCAAATTACATAGAAGGTGTCATTTTTATTTTTACATCTGAAGATGTCCGGTCACCTATAAAGATAACTGATTATTTTGAAACATTAAAAAAAGAGAGAAACATTTTAGTTTTTAAACAAACACTGTCCTCACGAGACGATAAAAATAACTCAGTACTTTCTAAAATGTAGGTTAATGCTAGCCTGGTCCTTTAATATGCCACAGTTGCTTACTTTCAGCATCTAACTTCTGCTGAACTGGGTCTCTGACGCTGGTGATCTTGACGTCGATTGAACTTTAAGGCCTTAACTTACGTACTTTCCTTGAATTCATCTGATTTAACGTCTAAATTCGTCTCTGTAAGATTCGGACAATATAGCGTCATGCTTGGTGGGCACCGAGCACGGCTTCATTCAGTCCACGTTCACACACACACACACACACACACACACACACACACACACACACACACACACACGGGAACAGAATGTTTGAGCAGGCTCACAAAGCGCTTTCTCAATACTGGTAAGCCGTGGCGCCGGCAGTGTTGGACCTAGATAAGGCAGTGCTAGCAAGTAGGCCGATAATAGCGCTGAGGTCACCCTGGAAGGACACGGTGCGCTCCACCGTCACATACAGCTTACAAATACGAGGAAAATGACGAGACTCTGAAACTCCGCTGCGTGTCTCCCTGTGGCAACAAAAAACTCGTAAAGTACACACCTTCCAGGCAGCGGATTAGCTATGTTCTCTGAGACGAACCGTCGGTAATCAAGGGGGCTTGTGTTTGAAGCAGGTACCATGAAACTGTATGTAGTCTTCAGGTACGTTAGTGATTAAGTAGTCGACGAGGACATACAGCATTCGAATCACATCAGCAGGCATCTGGTAGCGATATCATCAGTAACTTCACCACACCATAATCATATACGATTAGAGCTGTAAAACTACTATAGGCTATCGTTGACTATCATAAGAAACCGTAGACACTAGTAGTTATCCTTGTTGCTTTGGCCAGTTAAAATCGCAACCGCACTACCCGCAAGTTCGGTGTGTTGCATACCTATTGGGCGTTACCTTATTTCGATCGCATTGTTTGCCTTGCAAACGGCGTTTTACTAGGCTGCGATTGTCACGCATTCATTCCTGTCGGATGAGGATGTTCAGCAGGCAGTTACAGACTACTTCACGAAGCAGGGCACGGTGTTTTATCAAACGAGTATCCTCAACCTGGTGCGTTGGTGGGATGAGCACATCAATGCTCAAGGTGATTTTGGTGATTGGCATATCGATTCTGGACTGTGCGGCCTTCGGATGGAAACCTTTTGATCGTCCCTCATAATCTGCAATAGTTGTGCAGAGATGGAGACGTTAGCACAGGACATCCTACTGTGGAGAGCTGCATCTATCCAGTCTTCCCACTGGAGGAGGAGGAGGAGGAGGAGGAGGAGGAGGAAGAGGAAGACGACGACGACGACTAGATGAGGAAGACGACTACCACTGCAAATAATAAACTGAAGCTGAATGTGACCTGTTTTGAAACTTCCTGCCAGATTAAAACTACGCGTGCTTTGTTTTACTGGAAAGGTCTGTCTGCAAAGGAAAGGTATCAGGTTCAAGTCTCGGAGCGGTACACACAATTTTAATCTACCAGGTAGTGTCAATAAGTCATTCCGTGACACACAAATTAGTTAAATCTCATGTGTTAAAAGTTTTGTTTTAGGGCAATGATTTATGGTCCATTGTCTAGCCAGAAGACTCGAAAATATTACCCTGAGTTGACAGTGTGCTAACATAACATGTTACATGTAGAAGTATCTTGCAAATTTCTGTTTTCCTTTAGGAAATTTCTGTTTTTCCTTTAGGAAAACAGAAACTCATAGGGAGCCACAACGATATCATTTGAGAAGAGACATACGAATTTGCGCAGATATTGTTTTATTGAACCTTTCACGACTTTTACAGGTCTAATTTTTTTATTGTGTACAATATCTACCTGATGATGATCATGCTTCTAACCCTCAGTTGCTGCCGTATTAATTTATTCATCGTAATTTGAGCGTTAGTACTTCATCTCCTGCAAGTTCGTCGACATACACAGTTCTACAGTCTGGTAGCAAACGTGAGAGAGGAGGGGGGCGGAAATATGAAATCAGATAACAGGTACATTGTATTACACGTTGCTTTTGAGTTTATATGTAGCTATGTGCAGAAGAACCACTAGCACAGCTATATTTCAAGAACTAAGCAGTGTAAGTTTGAGAAAAGCATCAAGTGCAAACAAATTTGAAGCACAAATGCGGGAAGTTAAGATTAGAAACTAAGCCTGAAAATCAAGTATGTTTATAACCCCGGTCTGAAATTTACAACTGAAGCGGTATTTTCAACCTCTACTATAATACTCAGTTGCGGATGTTCTTCCAACAGGATTGTTGGTAGTAAAATGCCACGCACGGCAATTGGAACATATTAACAATTTCTGAAGCTTGCACAGGATAGAGTAGCATGGAGAGCTGGATCAAACCAGTCTCACACTGAAGACCACAACAACAACATTCAAAAAAAAAAAAAAAAAAAAAAAAAAAAAAAAAAAAAAAAAAAAAAAAAAAGCCTATGTAAGCATCTTAAATTATCTAAGGAGCTGACCCATTTTATACTTATTTTTGACGACGCATATGCGTATATTATGCAGCTCATTGATTGTCTAAGTGGTAATATTACTAGTTCTCATGTCAGGAAGCTGGAAAGATTAGGTGTGAGATTTGACTCTGCTTTAGAAGTAGCTCCTAAATGTAATTTTATTTTTTACCATACGGTTGAAAACCAAACTAGCATCGTTCTTAATCACGAGGAAATGTGTTTTCTAAATAAAGGGCTAGCCCATAGTCTACGATCCACATTTAATAAAAATACGGCCTCTTCGTCGATGGCCCATACTATCGTTGCCCTAGAGCAGGCTAAATCAGATAATCCCACAAAAAATCTCCGTCTGTCAAAAACTGAATAAAGCCACTGCGCTAGAACTTGGCACATAAATCATAAAAATCAGAAACACTGGGATCCCCACAAGAAGTATGTCCACGTACGGGACCAATCCATTTGCGCGACATTAACAGGAAGCTGCAGGAGAACCAAGCCATAATTGTGCGGGCCGGCAAAGGCCACACATCAGTAATTTTATACGAGGCCGATTACGTACGAAAAGCACAGGATTTCCTCTCCAGCCCTCTGTTCAAAACATACTCATTTAACTCCACAGCTAAGCTCGTTTCGGAAAGTAAGAAGGCACTTACAGAAGCAGATGCGTTATTCGCCCCATTTCTTAAATAAACTTTAATACCGATTAATCCGAGAACGCCCACTTTCAGGGGCGTCGTGAAACTTCATAAGCCACAGGATCCTTTAAGGCCAATTATCAACACTATTAATGCCCCAGATTACTTATTGGCTTAGGAATTCCAAAGTTTCCTCAGTAAGCATTATTTTTTTCCATTATAATCATGCCATCAGGAACAGAGAGGACTTAATTACATACCTCAAACATGTAACTGTAACCAGTGATATGAATCTATCAAGTCTCGACATCGTAAGCATGTACACGAATATCCCCATTACAGGCCGCCCCATTAGCTGAATGGTCACTTGATATCCAAAGTCAATTCAACCTATACATCAACTCAGCACCAAAGGAGTATTATCAATAGAAAGAATCAATTAATTTGTTTTTGTTGTTGTTGTTGTTGTTGTTGTGGTCTCCGGTCCTGAGACTGGTTTGATGCAGTTCTCCATGCCACTCTATCGTGTGCAAGCTTCTTCATCTCCCAGTACCTACTGCAGCCTACATCCTTCTGATTCTGCTTAGTGTACTCATCTCTTGGTCTCCCTCTACGGTTTTTACCCTCCACGCTGCCGTCCAATGCTAAATTTGTGATCCCTTGATGCCTCAGAATATGTCCTACCAACCGATCCCTTTTTACAGTCAAGTTGTGCCACAAACTCCTCTTCTCCCCTATTCTATTCAATACTTCCTCATTAGTTATGTGATCTACCCATTAATCTGTAGCATTCTTCTGTAGAAACACATTTCGAAAGCTTCTATTCTCTTCTTGTCTAAACTATTTATCGTCCATGTTTCACTTACATACATGGCTACACTCCATACACATACTTTCAGAAACGACTTCCTGACACTTGAATCTATACTCGATGTTAACAAATTTCTCTTCTTCAGAAACACTTTCCTTGCCATTGCCAGTCTGCATTTTATATCCTCTCTACTTCGACCATCATCAGTTATTTTGCTCCCCAAATAGCAAAACTCCTTTACTACTTTAAGTGTCTCATTTCCTACTCCAATTCCCTCAGCATCACCCGACTTAATTCGACTACATTCCATTATCCTCATTTTGCTTTTGTTCATGTTAATCTTATACCCTCCTTTCAAGACACTAACCATTCCGTTCAACTGCTCTTCCAAGTCCTTTGCTGTCTCTGACAGAATTACAATGTCATCGGCGAACCTTAAAGTTTTTATTTCTTCTCCAAGGATTTTAATACCTATTCCGAACTTTTCTTTTGTTTCCTTTACTGCTTGCTCAATATACAGATTGAATAGCATCGGGGAGAGGCTACAACCCTGTCTCACTCCCTTCCCAACCAGTGCTTCCTTTTCATGTCCCTCGACTCTTATAACTGCCATCTGGTTTCTGTACAAACTGCAAATAGCCTTTCGCTCCCTGTATTTTACCGCTGCCACCTTCAGAATTTGAAAGAGAGTATTCCAGTCAACATTGTCAAAAGCTTTCTTTAAGTCTACAAATGCTGGAAACGTAGGTTTGCCTTTCCTTAATCTATTTTCTAAGATAAGTCGTTGGGTCAGTATTGCATCACGTGTTCCAACATTTCTACGGAATCCATAAAAAAAACATTCTTTTGGCATACCGAAATGTGCATTGGACTTATTATTTCGAAAAATGCTTTATCTTTTTAATTTAATTAACTTGAAGGACGTGTTAGTAACGGTTAAGCTTTGTATCAACATTTGTACAACGTTTTCGCGCATCGTATTTCAGCAAATTTTTACGACAACAACAAAACTGTACATGAGCAAGGAAGTTCTTTGCAGGATTCCAGGAGTAAGACGGCGTTTGGATATGTCTAGGAGAGGCCTTTACCCACCAGTGAATGTAAAATAGCTCTTGACGACTTAGAGAATCAGCAGAAAAATAAAGTATTGCTTGTTATGTCTCGCTTGTAACATCTCCAGGTCGCTTCTTGCAGAAAGGCTATAGCAACTACAGGCAGCCGGATGGCCGGAACATGACTCCCCAACTCTAGCGGCGCCTTTCAGACGGACCAGGAGGGAATCCGTTCTGTGCAGTGAAAGGGCCGGATGCGAGGGAAGTCGAGGAACAAAAGAATGGACGGATACGGCAACGGCCGGGGCTACTGTACTCGCTATACTGTATACTGGAGACGGGCCGCTATCGCTCATTCTCCCGTCCTTCCATAATGTGCTCGCGCACCCGACGTCGCACAGCCGGCTGGGAAGCGGCAGTTTATTTTACGGCACTCTTTATTATCCCCCGAAGGACGTAACAGGCTGCCTTTATTATAAGGATTTCCGGTGCTTACAGGCAACCTCGGAGGAAGGAGTGTTGGTTGTATGCGGTCAAGAAGGAATCCATCGATTAAATTTCGAATGTTGTTCAGGAATGAATACAATGTTATTTAACCTTAGCAACACCAACGTATTTTTCATAAAGTACACTACCAACTGCGGAGTATTTATGCCCACCAAAAAAATTTAAAAAACAAATTTTGTTAACTGTTTTTAGCTTTCACTAACAACATCTTTTTTAAATAGGTACTGGTGTTTAAGTGACCAGAACCTGAAAATATCTTAACATACTCTGAGAAGTACCAACACATTCTCCGCAGTATGAACGCAGAGATGAGGGGGTCCTGTATGATCACCGCAAACAGTTTTTTAAAAATACAGATATTGTTAATTATCGTCAAGTTTTATTCACACGTACTTATATATATTACTTTCGATTATCCCCTTCTAAGAGAGCGATTGAACTTGAGTAGTCATGATTTCTTCTTCTATCTTCGTTCTTCCCGAATTATCTTCATACATTCACTGTGTTCTCTCTTGCGTTCTTCCGACCTTCTTTTTCCCGTTCTGTTCTCCGTGTGTTCTTGTTTAAATGTGTATTTCTTTATGATGTTTCTAAACTGTTCTCTATTGTTTATGTTGTCTTGTGTGATCCCCAGTTCTTTAATGTCTTGTTCTGTTTCAGTGATCCACTTTGTCTTCTTTTTGCTCTTGTTTACCATCTCAAAGATTCACCTTGTGAGCCTGCTTTTATTCGTCCTGCTGATATGTCCATAAAATTTCATCCTTCTCTTTCTAATGGTGTCTGTTATTGTTTCTCTGTCTTTGTAAATCTCTCTAGTCGGCCTCTTCATCCAAATTCCTTCCCGAAACACTGGTCCATATATTTTCCTCAGAATTTTTCTTTCCTGCTTTTCAATCTCTCTGATCTTCGTATGACCATGAAACTCCAGCATAAAGTGCTGCTGGTACGACCACTGTGTTGTAATGCCTTAGTTTCGCATTGGCAGAAATAGATTTCTTATTATAGTGATTCCAAGTGAGCTAATACGTTTTTTGCAATCTAGAGATTCCGTCTTTATTGGCTATTTAGTCCTGATGCTTGGATTATCTCTCCCATACATCTGAAGTGGGCAACTTGCGCCACTTTCCCGTATTTGGTAGTAATGGGGAGAAATTATGTACAGGTTTGTTTTCCATATACTGTGTTTTCTCGCAGGAGACTTGTAGCCCAGTTTTCTTTGAGATTGCATGTAGTTTTTCCAATGCAAGTTTGGCTTCCTCTCTCTTGTTCGTCAGAATGGCAAGATCGTCCGCGAAAGCCAGACACTTCACCCTGATTCTCTGCTCTTTTTTAAACCCAAGCTGAATTCCTCTTATTTCCTTTTCCCATGTCCTCACAATTTTTTCCAGAACCGTGTTAAATAGAAAGGGGGACATTCCATATCCTTGGGGAACACCAGTATGGATATGAAATGCTTCTGATGTTTCCCCCATGAATATAACTTTGGAGGTTGTATCTATTAATGCCTATTGAATAATTGATCTTGTTTGCCTGTCAATCCTGAACTCCTGTAAAGTGTGGAATAATGTTTGTCTATCTATTGAATCATAAGCCTTTATTTATTATTTAAGGAAATATAATTATATCGAGAAAATGTAAAGTACATCGACGGATAAATATCGACGTACCGGCCCATAAAAATGTAAATCTACTGCCGGTTTTAGAGATGTATATTTAAGTGTTGATTTCTTATTCGATATTCTGTACATCAGCATACTAGCAGACTGCATACAGCATACAGTAACATCTGAAAGGAAAACTACGCACGTTCACACTCGCGATAACCACTTTCCTAACAATGGTAACAGCATGTAAGTGGTGCAATAAAAGGTGTCTGATGGGTCTGTCGTTCAGTTTCGTCACTTGTCGGATCTGTCCAGAACACTTCATGTCGACCTCCCTCTTTTTTCATTATTGCCAACCCCAGAGACCTACCTAGCAGTTGTAATGTCAAAACTCAGAATTTTGTTTGTTTTTGAAGAATGTCGATGGGAAGAAATAGCACGCTAGTTGCGTTAAAATGTTTTTTAAGCAACTGGTGTGCTATTTTTCGCATCGCAAATATTGCTATTCCAATCATCCCCCCCCCCTCCAACACCCCCCCCCCCCCCCTACAGTCACCACTGCAATCGGACTACTACTTTTGTGCCACATATACTTGCTTCACACAGTCAAAAGGGAAAGAAAGCTCAAAAATTAGTAAGATCCCTTCACACAATGATTTATCTTCTATTACAGTTTCAAAGGAATAATTTCAAATATGTATCGAAAACTGTGAAAAAATATAACATAAAATAAAAATGTCAGCACTTTATACTTTCATTTTGATACCGATGAATACCAACATTATTGGGAAAAATATCGATATACTGATATTTTAACAACAGCTCTACTTGAAAGTATGAATACGACATTTGTTCCAAAAATTCACATTTATTACTAAGACTTAAGTTTTTGGGTTACGTTTCGCTGCAAATTTAAAATAATTCCGCAACCTACTACAACAAGTCATTAAAAACAACAACTATATTTTTTCAAACTGTTAAAATATAAAGTACATAACTAGATTATAACATTTTCAGAAGGTGGGCAAAAACGGAGGGTTACTAACCACACAAAGCAGAAGTTGACTCGCAGACCAGACACAACAAAAAGATTGGTATACATTTAAGCTTTCGGCCAAAAGACTGAATAACACAACTACACAAACACATACTCACGCGAACGCAACTCACACAACAAGACCACAGTCTCTGGCCTCTGAGGTCGTGTGTGAGTGTGTGTGTGTGTGTGTGTGTGTGTCGTGCGCGTGCGCGCGCGCTACTTTAGAAGAAGCCCTTTTGCCCTAAACCTTAAATGTATAGCAGTCTTTATGTTGTGTCTGTCCGCAAGTCAACGTCTCCTCTATATGGTGAGTAGCAGTCTATCATTTTGATAATATTATCGTTATACCATCCTTGAATATCCATTGTTGAATGTTGTTCACGGATATTTTCAAAGTATTTTTTTAATACCGACAGTTTTGGTACGAGGAACGCGTGGTCTCTGGTGCCTTATTCACTAGAGTGTTTATTTTTAAGCAGTCTGTACTTCGGTATGCATCTCGTTATCGCTACACTGCTCTTCCTCTTGTTATCAAAGATTTTTAATTGGAAGATTGTATTTTTCGCGAGATCGGGAGCCCATTAGCAAGTAAGAAATTGGGATGAACGAAAACATTCCCGTCGTCGAGTGGCTGTCAGTGATTTACAGTTATCTGTCAGCTGTCAGCTATATAAACGTTATCACCTCAGAAGTCTTGCCCCGATTGCTGTTTCAGCACACTGCTGTCTCCCTGCCACATTTCGAAATGCTTTGAAGTTGAGGAGTGTCTCATTATTAGTAACGATAATTTCACTCCGATAGAACTGACTTCCGTACATTGTCCGCAAGCAACGTGATCTATTGACATCTGCTGTGTGTAAAATAACAGTACCTGAATGGCAGTAGAGCCGATTATCACCATAGTTTGCCATGAGGTGCAAATTTTAGGTTTAATGATGAGTAGGATGGGTTGTGCTACAGAGGAAGTATACTTTAGTTCATTGTTTCATTCTATTTGTAATTAGGATCGCAATTATACACTGAGGATTAGCGATAAGTGCATATACAGATGGCGGTAGTATCGCGAACACTAGGTATAAAAAATGGCTCTGAGCACTACGGGACTTAACTTCTGAGGTCATCAATCCCCTAGAACTTAGAACTACTTAAACCTAACGAACCTAAGGACATCACACACATCCATGCCCGAGGCAGGATTCGAACCTGCGACCGTAGCTGTCGCGCGGTTCCAGACTGCAGCGCCTAGAACCGCTCGGCCACGCAGTGGTCGACGGCCTTCACTTAACGACCGAGAGGAGCGGCGTTTGCGTAGAGTTGCCAATCCTAAGAAACAAGCAACACTGCATGAAATTAGATATAAGACGAATGTATCCGTTAGGACCGTGCGGCGAAATTTGGCGTTAATGGGCTATGGCAGCAAACAACCGACGCTAGTACCTCTGCTAACTGCACGACATAAGCTGCAGCACCTCTCCTGGGCTTTCGACCATGTTGGTTGGACGCCATATGACTGGAAAACCGTGGCCTGATCGGGTGAGTCCCGATTTAAGTTGGTAAGAGTTGGTAGAGTTCGAGTGTGGCGCAGACCCCACGAAGCCTTGGATTCAAGTTGTCAACAATGCACTGTGCAAGCTGGTAGTAGCTCCATAATTGTGTGGTCTGTGTTTACGTGGAATAGGCTGGGTCCTCTGGTCCAACTGATAATTGACTGGAAACGGTTATTTTCGGCTACTTGGAATCAATTTGCAGCCATTCATGAATTTCATGTTCCCAAACAATGATGTCATGTCACCGGGTCACAATTGTTCACGATTGATTTGAAGAACATTCTGGACAATTCGAGCGAATGATTTGGCCATCCAGATCGCCCGACACGAATCTCATCGAATATTCATGGGACAGAACCTAGAGATCGGTTCGTGCACGAAATCCTGCACCGGCAACGCTTTCGCAGTTACAGATGGCTATAGAGGCGGCAGGGCTCAATATTGCTGCAGACTTCCAGCGACTTGTTGAGTCCATGCGGCGTCCAGTTGCTGCACTATGCTGGACAAAAGGAGGTCCGGCACGATATGATTTTGTCACCTCATTGTGTATGTCTATAAAGAGTGCACTAAAGTCCGTCGACATAATTTCGGCAGTCGTTCAAGGTTATTTTCTGAGCATCTTGGCATAAGGGACTCATGGCCTCTGGTGGCTCGTTACAGACAACTTGTATTTTTAAATTCCTGTCAGATTAAAACTGTTTGGAAGACAGAGACTCGGACTGAGGATCTTTACAAATGTCGCAAGTTCCAGTCTCGGTCATCCACATAATCTGCCAGAAAGCTTCATATCAGCGCACACTCTGCTGCACAGTGAAAATTTCATTCTGGGACCTTTTATTTGTCTACGTTGCAGGCTGTGTGTCCCGATCTGGAAACAAAACTTCTTTCCATTCGCACCCAGTATCTAGTGTTGACCAGAGTAAAACCTACTTTACTCTTCGTCATCAAGATTTGATTCACCACAGCTTGGTTCTGCCTCGGGTTTTTTTGTGGTAGTGTTAGTTGTGCTTTAACAGTGATATACAGCAGCATGGGTAGGTTTATTGATAAATAGGTGTGGCCGACGTGTTCCTCGTGTATGACTGCAATGGAAGATCGTCACAACGGCGCTACGTTGAGCTGTCCCCGCGGCGACGGCCGGCACATCGCAATACTTTAGCGCCTACGAGAAACCTGATCCTTCTGTGTTATCGTGATTTAGTAATATAGCCTTCTTCACTGTTGTTAAATTACTTTCACAGAAAAAAGTAACTCGGATAACAAAACGAATAAATCACAGTCAAGAATTTTTAGCATGTTGCATAAAGTGCCAACGTAGTTGCCGCTGACAACCGACCGCGTGGTGGAGAGATGCCGGGGCTGGACTTCAGTTAAGTAGTTTTAATTCGACATGGTACCACGGTACTATAGGTTTTAATTTTAATGTTGACTGTGCCTTAGTCTGGCATGTTATAGTAATTTTATGCTTCTGAAGAAGGCTAGATTAATTTAGCCGAAACCTGGTAAAGACCAAAAAATTTGATCAACTGAGGCTGATTCTTCAAAATTTCAAAATATAAATCACAGTCACATTAACTGTTTACTGAACGTTTGAACCGGTCGCCGGTATCAGAGGCTGTTATCTAACTGCTTCTAGGAGCAACAAAAATTCGATTTTCTATACTTCATAAAAGTCTGAAATGCTGTCATAATCCCCACAATAAGAAGGATAATCTTACGTGGAAAGTTTAACAAAATAAGACACGTATTAAAGGTAAAAATGTATGCATGTTGATATAAATTCGTTCGACAAGGCGAAGACAACAATGCACCACAGAGTAAAAATACATCACACAGAGAAAACAGCACAAATGATTATAAACCAGATAACACACAAAAGTCTATGAGTGACTCCCTGAAACCGACACCCACAACCTGGCTTCACTGTCACCCAATATCGAACCACCAAATATCAGATGCAAAGCGGCAGTAGCACAACAGGAGAAGAACACATCAAAATCATTGCCATCTCCCAATTAATCGTCATTTACACAGAAAGGGTCGACTGAAGTCAAGGACGCCAGTCTGGAAAACCATCTAAAGATCAAAAGATTTTGCGGAAGAAAGGGATTGGCAGGAACAATAGCGAAGGAACACCCCACAAAATGGATCTCTTACTGCTAACGCGACCAAACAGTTACCTGCTTTGATCTTCCACGAAGACTCTGGATACGATTAAACAGAATTAGGACTGGAACGGGTCGCTGTAAAAGCATAATGACAAAGTGGGATCTTGCGAATTATCCTTTCTATCAGTGCAGTGAACTTCGAGCTATGAACCACCAGGAATTAAAGAGATCCACAATATCTCGGAAGAAGCCGTCCAGTGCATGAATAATCTTCGGTGTACCATTTGACTGTAGTGTGTATAGCGTGTATCTTACCTCATTCACGTCTTGAGGCAGTGTAACTCATGGCGCACAAATTACCCAGACTATATTCATCCATTATTTAAAAATGGGAACACTTAGCAATGTCGAACAAACTTGAAACATAATAATTTCAAAGTATTCTGTAATTCCTTTTTCCTGGCACCCCCCCCCCCCCCCTCCCCTCTACTTCGACAAAATAATAAAAGTATAAATGCTATCCCTGATTGCATTTTCGAAACTTCATGTAGTAAAACTTCATCAGGTATTACGTTTTAATGTATTACTTATTTACTAGTGACTCGATTTGCAATACATTTGCTCTTTAAAAAGTCGAGTGTAGTCGTGCAATGGTTACTCCATAAAGAGCCACCGAAGATCACTAGGCCTTTGTATTCAAATACTCAGAAAACATCCCTGAACAACATCGATTTCTGTCGATGGAATTCTGGTTGCCCTGTGCCCTGTGAAGGGCGAACAGGAGTGGATAACTGGTTCCGAACAGGTAATAATTCACATTGTTAGCAAACTAACTAGCCTAATGCCTGCCCGGTTAGCTGAGCGGTCTAACGCAGGGCTTTCCAGAGCGGGAAGGAGCGCCTGGTCCCCGTCACGAATCCGCCCGGCGGACTTGTGTCGAGGTCCGGTGAGCCGGCCGGTTTGTGGATGGTTTTTAGGCGGTTTTCCATCTGCCTCGGCGAATGCGGGCTGGTTCCCCTTATTCCGCCTCAGCTACACTACGTCGGCGACTGCTGCGCAAACAAGTTCTCCACGTATGCGTACACCACCGTTACTCTACCACGCAAACACAGGGGTTACACTCGTCTGGTGTGAGACGTTGCATGGGGGGGTCCACCGGGGTCCGAACCGCACAATAACCCTGGGTCCGGTGCGGGGCGGCGGAGGGGTGAAGTGGACTGAGGTAGTCGTCGTGGGGTTGTGGACCACTGCGACGGCGGCGGGGACGGAGCCTCTCCGTCGTTTCTAGGTCCCCAGTTAACATACAACATACAACTATCCTAATAATAATGAAAAGACAAGAGCTTAAGTAATGACTGTCAAATAAATGGCAACAAATCCGAGACAGTACCAGTGCACGAATAAGAGTTTGTACAGTATTCTAACGGATGCCAAGGAACGTGGAAAAATGAGTCACCTTACCCCCTTAGATGAAGACTAATCACATACTGACAGGATACGGACTGTACATAAACAACGTTCAGAAAATAAAAAGGAAACTGCGGATGCAGCAGCACTTAAATCGGTACCCTAGAACATACAACTGCTAATTTTTTTCATGCGGCTTCCAAATCAGGTATTCGTAAACTGATTGGTCATGTACGTAATCAGTACTGATTTTGAATACTCAACAGGGTTTTCAAATGTGATTAGATTGTCAGGTTCTGTTTTGTTCTTAAACATGTCAGTTAATCTGGACTTAATAACTTTTAGAACAGCGAAAGAGAAGCTGAAATATTACACTGAGTTGAAGTATTACACTGCGCAAGAAAATCTCTACCTCCTACACTAAACCGAAAAAATCTGAACAAATATCTGACGATTCTAAAATCGACATTTGATCGGAATAGCGAACCAATTCAGACCTAAACATATGAACACGGCGACGAAAGGCGGTTTTCGAAATCAGTTTTCGTCTTCCAGAAGTTCTGTTACATTTAAACAAACCAAATGACACAATGCCCAAAAACGGTCCAAATGAAGAGGCGCTAACTACGAAGATCTAGTAAGAGCAATAGGACTTAGTGTATATGATACAGCACTTGACGTAGAAGCGGGTCCTGCCCTGGATAATACCAGACACTCGAAGAGCACAAAAAATTTGAACTTTCAAGTAGGACGAAAAAAACTAAATAGTTAAACATTGGCTGCAATAGCTATCCTAGGACGTGTCCCCTGTAAAACAGCAACAAATATTCGACATAGACAAGATAATTGCAGTGAGCTTTTATTTAGTGCTGCTGACATCACACACTGTTCACTCAAAAACCGTACTTGACTCTTATTTTTGTTCGACAGAAATGAAAACAGTTTTACACATTTCTGATGTACAAAAAAACAAGAGAAATAGCAATAACAACCAAGCAGACGGTTTGACCAATTTTCCGTTATTACGAAGGCGCGTGGGAGTCATTAGTTGGGAAAAAACCGCAAATTAAGGCAGCATGCTAGACTAACGAAGCAGCATTTATCTCTTTATAGTTTTCCATGTTCTGAGCAGCTTTTGTTGGCTATTACTTGCTACACACCTCTGGCCGTATAATAACGCACATTTCTTTCCAGTATTTTCTAGTCGAATACTACAAGAGCACTAAACAAAATTGTTTTTTTAAAACATTCAATATATTTTCTTCACTAAATTTTTTCGTGTCCCAACAGTTATTTGTAACAATCTAATTACGAAACAAAAAAGTTTGTTGAATTTTAATGCATTCTTTGGAATTTCAGTGGCCTTAAAAATTTTTAGTTGCAAAAATGTACGGTCCACAATACATAAAATACATAAAAATTTACGGTCCACAATACATACTGATTTTGACAATGAGGCTCGCAGTTACTGTTGCTGACCCCGCGATAAGGTAATCCGAGGGAAATTTATATTTATACTGCCGGACGGGGAACTGAAGCCCAGTGCTTCCCAAATCGAGTCTTAATCACAGTGTCAGCTCGCTCTCTATGACGTTCGGTTACGGCTCTGCATTGGCAAAATTAAAGATGGAATATTCGCTGTCTGAATTTCTGTAAGAAACGACTCGAATTATTTATATCAGCGGCGCCACGATGGGCCACTGTAATCAGTACATGACGTAATGGATTATTTATTTACTTTCTGCTTTATTTAGCGTCGACAGGTTACGGCCCTGTCTTACATCGGAGCGGGAACTACGTGTACTAAAAAAACATTAAAAAGAATTATCATTTCCATTTAATACTTAGAGTTCAGTTATGTATATCTGAGATATTATTGCGAGGATATTTATGATTATCAATACGAATAATGTGAATGATATAATGATAATTGTAATAATAGCAATAATGAAGACATGAAACTGACAGCATAGTCTGCTGAGCCCGGTTGTCTTAAATACAAAAATATTTTATGCGATTTTGGCTGTTGAATGGTTTTTAACGAGTAAGATCGAACACAGTACACCAGACATCACAACTGTGGAGAAAAAGGAAGTGTGGATCATTGAAATTGCCATGCCAAGCGACTGCAGCATCAACAAGAAACAACTTGAAAACTTGTCAGATATGAAAACTGAAACTGAAATCAAATGACTCTGCTGTAAAGCAGTGAAAGTGGTCCCAGTGGTTCTCAGTACACTGGAAGCAGTGCCAAAAGAGTTTAGTGAGCACATGAAAACCTTTTGCACTGACAAAAATATCATTCAGGCAACTACTCGTACAAAAAGTCACTTTACTGCGATCTCCACAATGCGCCTCTCGCTACATCGAGCAGTCCCAGGTGCTTGGGAAATGGCCTACTAGTGATAAAATATGAATTTCGGTATAGTGATCTCATTTTCTGTGTTTACTATTGTAAAAAGGATGATGGTAATGACAATGAAGACAATTATAACAATAATATCAGAGATTAAGGATAACAACATTATTAATTAGTTGAGCACTTTTCAGACCGTGTTTACTAATCAGACACAGAAGGGTTAACAACAGAGGTGATGAAACAAATGACGGTGACAGATACTGTTAAGAAAGAGCAGATAGTGTGATTAGACAGACTCAAAGCGAAATGTGAAGGTGGTGTTGGGTGAGGGTCCGTGGCTAGAATGAGCTACAGATAAGTATGTAGTAGGGATAGCTGCTGCGAGAGAAACTGGACCATTAGCGTATCTTTTAATGTTGGGAAGGAGTTAAATTTCTCATATATTTTGAGGAAGATAAGTTCCAAAGACGTGTTCTTAATACAGAAAATGGTCTGAGACGATGGGTGTATTATGTAGTGCTGGAGAGAGGCGTTTGCTTTGTTGAGACAAGTATTTGTGCTATTACATTCGGACAAAAGTGCCAGACTTGATGATAAATAACGCGGAGTGCAATGATAGAGCAGCTGGTAGAGTAAACGGAGGGTATGATAGTACTAACCGTTCTTCTGAATGAAGTCATGATAATTGTTCGTAGACACGCAAGCGTTCATCTCCGATTTTATCCGGCATGAGCTAGCTCTCCATATGAAATACTTAGATGAACTGGGAGTAGTAATAATTCTACGAATTCCTCGAGAGGAAATAGTTTTTCACAATCTGTAGCGAATGGAGAGACGCTGGTCCAGACTTATCCTCAGAAGGAAGGACAATGTATGCCAGTACCATTTCGAAGAGATTCTCTGAATTGACGGGTAAAAAGTTTGTTATGAGAGACTAAAATCTTGCGGTTTTGCCGTAACTGTTGATACATCTAGTCCACTGTGAGGAAAGACGGTCAATGCCTCCATGGAAAATTGTTTGCGGTTGCCTACAGAACCAAATGATTCAAATGGCTCTGAGCACTATGGGACTTAACATCTGAGGTCATCAGTCCCCTAGAACTTAGACCTACTTAAACCTAACTAACCTAAGGACATCACACACATCCGTGCCCGAGGCAGGATTCGAACCTGCGACTGTAGCGGTCGCGCAGTTCCAGACTGTAGCGCCTAGAACCGCTCGGCCACACCGGCCGGCTGCCAACGGAATCAAGACTGTACCCATGCGGGCACCGCTCCGTCCGGAACAAATCGACGGCCACTAATGTCTTTCTTCGGGACCCCAAAAGTATGGAAATCGCACGGGGAGAGATCGGGACTACATGGAGGGTATGTAATGGCTTTCCAGCGAAGCTTCTGCAACTTAGTCGAAACAACCTTGGTAACACGTGGGTCCGACCAGTGTCTACTAACGAAGAAGTGAACCCCTGTGTACAGTTATGGTTCCGTAGGCAACTGTAAACATTTATCCGTGAAGGTATTGACCGTCTTGTCTCACAGTGGAGTAAATGTATCAACAGTTATGGCGATTACTTTTGAAATAATAAACAGTTTACCTATTTTTTTTCTCCATCTGTCTCGTTTTCGTTTGACTGCACCTCGTACACTGAAGAGCCAAAGAAACTGGTACACCTGTCTAATATCGTGTAGGGCCCCCGCGAGCACGCAGAAGTGCTGCAGCACGACGTGGCATGGACTCGACCAATGACTGAAGTAGTGCTGGAGGGAACTGACACCATCAAACCTGCAGGGCTGTCCATAAATCCGTAAGAATACGAGGAGGTGGAGACCCCTTCTGAACACGACACTGCAAGGCATCCCAGATATGCTCAATAATGTTCGTGTCTGGGGAGTTTGGTGGCCAGAGAAAGTGTTTAAATTCAGAAGGGTGTTTCTGGAGCCACTCTGTAGCAATTTTGGACGTGTGGGGTGTCGCATTGTCCTGATGGAATTGCCCAAGTCCGTCGGAATGCACAATGGACATGAATGGATGCAGGTGATCAGACAGGATGTTACGTACGTCTCACCTGATGAAGTCGTATCCAGACATATCAGGGGTCCCATATCACTGCAACTGCACACGCCCCACACTATTACAGAGCCTCCACCAGCTTAAACAGTCCCCTGCTGATATGCGGGGTCCATGGGTTCATGAGGTTTCTCCATACCCGTACACGTCTATCTGTTCGATACAATTTGAATCGCGATTCGTCCGACCAGGCAACATGTTTCCAGCCGTCAACAGTCCAATGTCGTTGGCATGCCCGGGCGAGCCATAAAGCTTCGTGTCTTGCAGTCATCAAGGGTAAACGAGTGGGCCCTCGGCTCCTAAATCCCACATCGATGATGTATCGTTGATTGATTCATACGCTGACACTTATTGATGGCCCAGCATTGAAATCTGCAGCAATTTGAGGTAGGGCTGCACTTCTGTCACTTTGAACGATTCTGTTCAGTCGTCGTTGGTCCCTTTTTTGCAGGATCTTTTTCCGGCCAAAGCGATGTCATGTTCCTGATAGTCACGGTACACTCGTGAAATGGTCGTTCGGGAAAATACCCACTTCATCGCTACCTCGGAGATGATGTGTCCCATCGCTCGTTCGCCGACTATAACACCACGTTCATGCTCACTTAAATCTTGATAACCTGCCACTGTAGCAGCAGTAACCGATCTGACAACTGCGCCAGACCGCAGCGCCGTATTCTGACTGTTTACGTATCTCTGCATTTGAATACGCATGCATATACCAGTTTCTTTGGTGCTTCAGTGTATATTGTGCCCCAGAGACTGCTGTGATAATGCAAGTCAGTCAGCGTTTACATGCTGGATGGTTGAGCATACGTCTGTTCGATTTGCGATTAAATGAAGGTCGTCAGCGTGCATGAGATGCTTTTAATGGGCGTGGATAGCACCAGGTGTTGACGTCACACAGAAACACTTGGTAGACGCGTTATACAACAGTACTGGCACGTGACAGAGTTTGGAACGGGTCGCAATGCGCGTCTTTGTAAGGCCAGGTGGTCGAAATGTGTAATTTCCAGGCACGTCGTCCATTCCGGTGTTACAGCTGCCCACTGATACAGCCAGTCGCTACGTGAGACCACCCACACGTCACGTGATGGTTACGGTCGGCAAGTCTGACCGCATACAGTGACAACTGACGCATTGCGTGCCACAGACAACGTTGAAATGGCTCTGAGCACTATGGGACTTAACATCTATGGTCATCAGTCCCCTAGAACTTAGAGCTACCTAAACCTAACTAACCTAAGGACATCACACAACACCCAGTCATCACGAGGCAGAGAAAATCCCTGACCCCGCCGGGAATCGAACCCGGGAACCCGGGCGCGGGAAGCGAGAACGCTACCGCACGACCACGAGCTGCGGACAGACAGCGTTGAAGTTTTACCATTTTTGCTCCAGTCATGCGAATAAATACAGGGTGAGGCACCAGCTTTTTCCTCCCAAATTATTTTTGATTCGTTAAATATTATGAAAACCAAGAGCTCAAAGCGACGCGTCTTTGCAACTTGATTGATCGCCGAGATGCAGACATTAGCTATTTGTATTAAATCGTATTTTTACGTAAATAAGCAGATTTATATGTTACAAATTCAGTGATATAACTCTTTTGTACGTCCGACAAAGAATTGCTAAGCAAAAATACATCGATTTTAAGGATTTTTGTGATGTTGTTGCAATTATTTTAATGGAGCACCATCCGGGGTTTACGCTAAACGCGGGAATAATGAACGCTTCAAAGTCTCTATATGCGCTGTAATTAGGCTTACCTTGTCTTCGCAGTCCACGTGGGAGCGATACGGAGGAGGTGAGGAATATCTCTAGAATCTTCGCAAGCTGTCTTTCGCGGGAAATTTGGCGTCCACCTTCAAATGTATGGCAAGTCAGTGGTTTAACTCTGCCGTGGGTCAAACCTGTGACCATTCGTGCAGCCCTACTTCGCATACTTTATCGATGAAAGGTATCCGAATACCCTTATGCAACGGGGAATTGGCCACCAGAAGTCACAAGAGGCGAACCCTCTAGTGTACAAGGAGGCGGGGAGTATTATGTTGTCATCAGGGAGTGTATCAACATGAGAATGGACCCTGTCATCTGTGAGGCAATAGTTTGAAGACAGCTACATTCCTGAAACGGACTAAGCTGTTCAGGGTCCGAAATTGATCCAACGGATTATGTTTGGGATGGGTTAGAACGCCGACTTCACTCGATCCCAAAGTTCAGCATCACAATCTTATTCTGGCTTCGGCTTTTGAGGATAAATAGGCTACCATTCCTCCACAGACATTCAGATACCTCAGTCAAAATGTACCCAACATAGTTCAAGCCTTCATAAAGGGGAAGGATGGATGCACCTCATATTAAGGTCCACTAATATGTGTCCGGGTACTTCTGATCAGATAGTGTATATTTAGTACCTTGTGTTAGCCCTATCTGGTATAGATCCCACAGACTTTAGCCGTGTTCCAACAACTACAAAATTAATAAAAAGTACGAAACAGATGAAGAGCTTTTTAACTTGTGGTATCTACAGTTCAAGAATAAACAAAGTAGAATGGAAAGCTATTTTTTATTTCGGACAACCACCCTTGTCGAGGCAAGTTTATTATAAAATAATAAAAAAAAGACTGGAAGGAACACACCAACTTTGAAGCCATATTTACAAACACACTACAGAGACGTCAAATAGCGGTAGCGACGCCAGCGTTCCAAGCGGTTAAATTTCACAGCGCAGTGAACAGAAGATGAGCGACTTTTATGATAAAATCTACGGCGAGGTCCTAGATTTGATCATATTTATTTGACGAGAGGCGACATTTGACAACGTTCCCTATTAAACCATCAAATTTCTTTGACATATCAACTTTGACAAAGAAATATGATAGTGTAATAACCATATCGGGGTGTTGGCGGTCTAACGCCCAACTGGACAAAATTTGGCACGATACCCCTCAGGAGGACATCCAACAGCTCCATCGGCCAATGCCAAGCTGAATAACTGCTTCCGTAAGGGCCGAGGAGGATTGACTTGCTCAATTTGTGAATCTCTTTCTTTTGAATAACTCATCAAGTTTTTCTGAAATTGTAATCACTTGTTTGCCAGCACATGTACATCACATCTACTAATTTCCGTCCAATACGGATAATTCTTTCTTGGTGTGTCGGTTTTTTTGAGTGTATTATCCGCCAGGCCGTTAATGAATAACATGAACGGTCCCGACAGACTCGAGGCACGCTTGCTGTTACTTCCAGTTCAAATGGTTCAAATGGCTCTGAGCACTATGGGACTTAACATCTATGGTCATCAGTCCCCTAGAACTTAGAACTACTTAAACCTAACTAACCTAAGGACAGCACACAACACCCAGTCATCACGAGGCCTTCCAGTTCTGTCGATGATTCTCGTCCATGGTAACACGCTGCAGTCTGCCTACCAAGAAATCCTCAATTCAGTCACAAATTTCTTTGTACCCCTTAATGGTCACGCTTTTCATTAATAAAGGCTGGTGTGGAACAGAGTCAAATGCTTTACATCCATATGACTTGTCGTGATTCCGACGTTCAGGATGTCAAGCGAAGAGATAAGCTGGATGGGTTTCGCATTATCGGCGTTTTCGGTACCCGTCCTGGGGCCCTATTCTATATCGTTCATGCCGATCGGTGCAGTAGGTTAGTCTCGGTAGTGACGTCATTTTCGGTTCTTTATCCGAATTTCCTATTCAGTAAGCTTCTGAGATCTGTGACCGAACGGTCCTCCCACCGATTTTTGGACAACTGTACCGAGAGGTTTTGGATTTCGGCATTGTCTTGTCGTTCGGTTAGCTGTGGCTTATTTACACCTATAATTTGTTATTTTAAACATATTGAGCGATTTTAGCTTTGGATTTAGTGATTGTCTTACTAAAGAATCACCACAGGACGCGTCCAGTTGGAAAGTGAGTTCATAATAGACTATTTTCCTTTGTTAGAAGTATGGTTAGGTTAGGTTGTTACTATGAATGATTACAACATTAAAAAAAGTTTTCAGTCAATATTCTTTCAAAATACCTGTTATTTTTATGTAATTAAAAGTTTAAAGATCATTAAATATCAACACATCGGCTCTGCTTACGTATATTACATGAGTGTTACTGACTTCGCGTACTCTTTTCCGCAAATGGTTTACTTATTAATTATCGAAACGCGTTTAATTTTTAAATAACAATGCAAAGGAATATTGTTAAGTCTGATAAAGGAAAATTTCCAAAATTTCATGCATTTACGGCTTACGCCCGCATCATTCGGCAACGAAGTTAGCCTGCGTCTCTCTCGACTGGAATTACATAAAATAAAGCGCCGACAGCATGCTAGTTGTAGTAGCAAAGTTCGTAAGGTGACGAACCGACGTGACAAAGAGCGTAGGTTCGTATACCGCTAGATAAGAAAATATGTCTTTTGCTCTTCGTGTTTGCAACACATTCTGAAACTTAGTTAACCGTCAAAGTTAAGCATTTTTCTGAAATATTCGTTGTAATTTACACAAAAGAACGCACTTTCTATGTAATGAGTATCTCCGATTTCGTGACTTTCATATGTTTAAGAAATGAAATTACTGTGCGTGAAACAACTGACAGTGACATTTAGACTACTTGTCGCAAATAATTCACCATTTTTTTCGAAATATATTTCCGAGAGTGTGGTCAAACAGGAACTTAAATTACTGCAAATGAAACTAACTTGTCACAAGTATTTCTCTGCGTTCGAATCCTTAACAGTAGACAGAGGTAAAAGGTTCCCGTCACAATATTTTCAGACTATACCACCTTGTATGAAACATTTTAATTCATCAGATGCATGTTCTAAACTAGAACGAACTTCTATACCTGCACTCGCCACACGCTCTCGAAATCAACCAAATCGTTGATGTATCATATAGGGAAGTAGGCTACTTCCATCATTTGGATCTCTAGGAGCGAGCTATAACCACTTTCTACGCGTCTTCTTTTTCTTTGACACTCTCTTAAACAATTTTTCGGGTTCGTGGAGATGTATTCCGTCTATGCAACTAATTGAAGGCAGTTTGTTTATTGCTATACGGGCTTCGCCTCTTTTATTTCTGAACCATCATCACGAATAAAGGAAGTGAAACGTGTATGGCAATAAACAAACAGCCTTCAGTTAGTTGCATAGACGGAACGTACCTCAATGATTTTAGAAGCAACTAAGGAACGAAGTAAAACAGAAAAATTGACGAATTTTTCGGGTGTTTCTATACATGTATTTGTGCAATGTGGTACTACACTCCATTCCTAACTCATATTCCGAAACGAAAGATCCAAAGCAAGACGTGGATGTAAATGAGAATAAAATAACATAATGTGACATTTACGACAGTTTCCAGAACACAGACAATATTCTATCGTTATCATGTATTCATTGAGGGCTGTGGTCAACAAAATTTGAACAGTACTACGTACTCTAACCACACTTTTCGGTACTTTGAAGAATGGCATGCCTATGTCGGCTGCTAGCCGCTTCGAGTTCGTGCCGCTGTGGCACTGCAGTGCGCATGCGCGGATCTGAGGCAGATTGCTTTTCATTGGTTGGCGCGAGGAGAACTTAAACAGCGTTTCGATTCGCTAGAACCTTTCGGCATTGCTTCCGAAATGCTTACTGAATAATGTTGGCGCTGTGTTTAGAAAACAAGACCGTTCGGTTCGCTTTAGGATTTCGAAGCCCTCGTATTTCTGGTGCGTAGACACCATCAAACTTTCGCCATGAACGCGAAAAACTGGTGATGCTGCAGGTTATCGCTCGCTGGATGTGCGCGTGTTGTCTCTCGCGAGGCTGGCCGCATTCGGCAGGGACGCCGGGCGGCCGCATTCGACGTCAGCGCTTTCGTCACAGCCTCTCGCGAGACGCGCTTTCATTATACACTGTGTGGCGCAGTCTAAACAAATATCTTCCCGCGGCAAGAGAACCTGCGCTCCAAGCAGCCACAGTGTGGCCACTACCTCACACACATACAGCCTGTCAGGCGTCTTGCTCCCCAGACAGCTAGCAGGTGGCAGAGCACTCCGATATGCGGCGTCCGTGTTGAGCGAAGCCTTCCCCCAGTCCTTTCGTAGGTACGATTCGAAATGGTCCTTGTTACTGTTTATAAGGACGTTGCTGAGGCAAAAAACTGTATACATGTAACGGGCAACAGTCACTGTTTATTTAACCAGTTGCGTCAATTTCATTTTCCCAAACAAAGTATAGTCAGTGATAGTACTAGTATACAGTAACACTTTATGGTCTGAGGACACTGCTTGCCATCAATATTACGACACCAGTAAGCACATCTAATAACGAAATACAATGAAGTGAAGAAAGTCATGGGATGCCCCCGGTTATCGTTTCGGACCTCCTTTTGCCCGGCATAACGTAGCAACTCGACTTGGCATGGACACTCAACAAGTCGTTGGAAGTCCCCTGCAGAAATACTGAGCCATGCCTCTGTAGACGTCCATAATTGCGAAAGTGTTGACGGTGAAGGATTTTGTACACGAACTGACCTCTCCATTATGTCCCATAAATACTCGATGGGATTCATGTCACCGCTGGCCAAACAATTCACTCGAATTGTCCAGAATATTCTTCAAACCAGTCACGAACAACTTTGGCGCGATGACATGGCGCATTGTCATCCATAAAAAAATCCATCGTTGTTTGGGAACCTGAAGCCCAGGAGTGGCTGCAAACGGTCTCCACGTAGCCGAACATGATCATTTCCACCCAACGATTGGTTCAGTTGGACCAGAGGACCCAGTCCATCCCATGTAAACAAACCCACACCATTATGGAGCCACCAGCAACTTGGACAGTGCCTTGCTAACAACATGGGTCAATAGCTTCGTAAGGTCTGCGCCACACTCGAACCCTACAATCATCCCGTACCAATTGGAATCGGAACTCATCTGACCAGGTCAAGGTTTTCCATGCGTCTCCGATGCAAGCGATATGGCCACGAGCTCAGGAGAGGCACTGCAGGCGAAGTCGTGCTGTTAGCAAAGACACAAGCATCGGTTGTCTGCTACCGTAGCCCATTAACGCCAAATTTCACCGCAGATAGGTTCATCGTACGTCCCACACTAATTTCAGCGGATATTTCACACAGTTTTGCTTGGCCGTTTGCACTGACAACTTTACGCAAACGTCGCTGCTCCAGCTCGTTAAGTTACGGCCGTCGACCACTGCGTTGCCCTTGGTGAGAGTTAATGCCTCAGATTTCGGATTTTCGGCACACTCTTGACACTGTGAATCTCGGAATATTTAATCCCCTGACGTTTCCGAAATGGAATGTACTACGCTTCTGGCTCAATCTACTATTCTGCGTTCGAAGTCTATTAATTCCGCAGTGCGGCCATTATTACGTGTGTTTCTTTTCACATGAATCATCTGAGTACAAATGTCGGTTCCGCCAATGCACTGCCCTTTTATACCTTGTGTTGGCGATATTACCGTCATCTCTATATGTGAATATCGACATTCCATGACTTCCGTCAACTCAGTGTACTTACTGCAATAATACAGAGTGTGAAATGTAATTCATAGACCCGATCCTGTTGGGAATCGAGTTGAGTGGAGTTTGGATGGCAGAACCGGGTACGTCATTCCATTGTGCTTCAGCTTTATGCAATACTTCACCAATCGTGGTGGCTAGCGAGTGGTGGCATGCCTGTGTCTTGGAAACCCTTGACCAAACGTTTTTAATGGGTGAGATATCTGAAGAACGTGCTCGACAGGACAGTTGTCAAAGAGTGTACCGGTACCGAGGTAAATCAGGACACACTGGAAACATGCATCTTGCACTACCTCGTCGCAATGTCCGTGTGGATATTTGTCTCGCTGTAAACAAGTGCATTTCCTACCTCGAGGTACGTGGCAAGACTGAAAAAGCCTCCAGGACCGAACGAAAACTCCTGTCAGTCCTCTCGGGCGCTATTCGTGTGGGGTCCTTGAACCCTTGCATAGCCACCGGCCATGACTCACCAGAAATGCACCGCCTTATCGAAATTACACGCTATGCGAACCAAACGTGATCGCGTTGTACACCCAATGGCACACAAAAACATCATACCACGTATGAAATTCTCACTCTACAGCGGAGCGTGCGCTGATATGAAACTTCCTAGCAGATTAAAACTGTGTGCCGGACCGAGACTCGAAATCGCTCCAAAGTTTTAATCTTCTAGGAAGTTTCATATCAGCGCACACTCCGCTGTAGAGTGAAAATTTCATTCTAGAAACATCCCCCAGGATGTGGCTAAGCCATCTCTTCGCAATATCCTTTCTTTCAGGAGTGCTAGTTCTGCAAGGTTCGCAGGAGAGCTTCTGTAAAGTTTGGAAGGTAGGAGACGAGGTACTGGCAAAAGTAAAGCTGTGAGGACGGGGCGTGAGTCGTGCTTGGGTAGCTCAGGCGGTAGAGCACTTGCCCGCGAAAGGCAAAGGTCCCGAGTTCGAGTCTCGGTCCGGCACACAGTTTTAATCTGCTACGAAGTATCATACCACGTGTTGGACCCGTATGACGACGGCGACGACTGCAGTCTGCCAACGTTCGTTCTCATCGCAGCCTCAACTGGCGTATACGTCCAATGTGATGCTGCACAGAGAACCAGGACTCGTCTCAAAAGATAGAGTGGTGTTCAGTGACGTCGTTGAGCTCAGCCCTGTCTGCATATCTCTGCTGCAGCGTCAACGAGACACGCAAAAACGGAAGAAGAAAAGTAAGAAAGATCAGAGTTTAATGTGCCGTCTACACTCCGGTCATTAGAGGCGGAGCACAAGCTCGGGATGCAAAAGGATAGGGAAGGAATCGGCTGTGCCCTTTCCAAAGGGACCTTCCCAGAATTTACCTAGCGCGATTTAGGGAACTCACGGAAAACCTAAATCTGGATGGCCGTGTTGTCCGTCGTATCCCAGATGTCGTTGCACTGCCCGTGTGAGTATTTGTCTTACTAGAAACTTGTGAATTTCCTACCTCAAGTTACGTGGCGAGGCTGAACTAACCTGGATGACCGAACGAAAATTACATTGGTCCTCTCGGGCGCTAGTCGCGTGGGATCCTTGAGGTTTCTGAATTCTGTTGAGCATGAGCCGTTTGAACCAGCCGTTTCAATACTCGCATGACAATCGTCTGATCTGGACCAACGCGAGCAACAATATCGTTACGACAACACTCAGTGTCGATAGGTCCCGATCTCTCTCTCTCTCTCTCTCTCTCTCCGAGAGAGAGCGCGTTCCGCGTTCTATCCGAGATTGGCCAATCGGGACTGACCTACCGCCATGTCAGGCTCAGCCAATGGCTTCATACAGTTATGGTACGGACGGGCGTGCGGTCAACAAACCGCTCGCCATTTTCAACTTCAGAGACCTTACGAGTCGCTACTTTTCATTCAAGCAGCTCCTCAGTTGGCGTCGGGAGACTTAGTTCACCCCGTTCCAGTCCTCCCACAACAGAAAAATCACCGGGAGTACCAGGAATCGAACCAGGGTCCCACGCATGGCAGGCAGATATGCTGACCATTCAGCTACGGAGGCTGACAGGCCACGATCATGACACTGTCGAATTTCGACACGTGCTTACTGCTAGATATTTCTCTTGTTTACTCGAGCAATAACACAGTATTCTCATTTAACAACCAACATACAAATGCAATTTCTGAACGAGGAACCCAGGGCGCAATCTCTCCCTTATATACAGAAGGTAGATAGCGTTGCTTCTAGCTTGGGTTGTGTTTAAATGCTGATCATTGCATTTTCAAGCATGTGATTTATGAAAACAACGAAAAGCTGGCCAGCATGACGGGACAAGTATTGGAAGCCGCCAGTCCAGGAAACGAGTCCGTGATCCTAAATGCTGCTCCACCCCGTTGCGCGCAGCCATGAGAGATTTGTGTGGGCCGCGAAGACGCGCGGGCGTTCTCCTTGGGAGAGAAAGCAGCGGTGAGCGTCGATGAATGCGAGATGGGCTTTCCACGCACACTGCTGTATGTGCCTGCTTGCTCTTCCCGGTGCCTAGGCCCAGATTACACTGTCGATGTTCTCTGACCAAAGATCTTTGTCAAAGATTTTGTCAAAATTCTTTCATCAAGCTGCTTCATTGGACCTTTTACACTATTGTCAATTTATTCGTCATAGTTGTTGGATTGGAAAATGGATACTGAACAGTTAATCGTATGTACAGTAATATTTAATATAATACTGGTGACGAGCCCACTGCTTAAAAAGAAAGAGAAAAGGAAACGATTCTGTGTGAAACCTTGGATAGCGAGAAGAAATGCTCGAAGCGTTCACCAGCGTTTGTTTCGTGAGGTGCTATGCGAGGATTTAAAGAGCTATGAAAATGTGTATAAGTAGATGTAGATTTGAGAATGGACCAACAAACATTTCATTTTGTCCTTATGAAAGTAGCCCTCATGTTTGCAAACAAGATACTCATTCAAGAAATGCGATTTCTGCTACACATCCTCTTAAGGTTCTGTTAAGATTTTTAGCAACAGGCGAAGCCTGTTCGAGCATTCAAATTAGTACTCGCATCCCCCAGTGTAAAACTTCAGGTATTGTTCCAAAAACATGTGAATCAATATATTAATGACTCAAGGAGGAATTTATGAAGTTTAGGTTACGCAATTTGGAGTAACAAATAAATACAGTTGTTTCACTGATGTACACTTTGTTGACAACATTTATTTCCGCATCACCACACACACCTTAGTCCAATTAATTTCTTCATTAACCATCCACAGCGCAGCCACTTCGAATGCAGCTGATGGCTGCAGTTACTTCTTAGTCCAACAGCTAATCGAGATTTTTAGGATCAATGTGTTTGGTGTTACGGAGAATGTCGCTTTCTTCATAATTCAAAATTATCACTGTTATGCTAGCCACAAACCAAGTAAACTTTGAAGGTCAGAATCAACTGAAGTGAGTAAAAGGAAGTGTGCAATATGGCGAACTTTGATCAAAGCTAGGCCCACGCTCTAACTTTGACAAAGAGTTTGATCAGAGAAATCTTGGATCGAAGCTTCCTCAGTACAATGTCAAAGATTTGACCAAAGGACTTTGATCAAAGATCTCTGTCAAAGAAATTTACAAAACGGTCAAAAAGGGATACTTTGGGGTGAATTAACACGCTGTGCTTAATGCCGTCGAGCAATTTTTAGTAAAAAGTCCGTCGCTACCGATATGGTGGATTTCAGATATAACATCAGATTTTACTAGAGCTGCTGTGTCGAGCGTAGAAGGTGCAAGGACAGAAAAACAGGACATAGGTAAAACGTCTAGTCACTGCAATACGAAAGGGCGACGTTCGTTTGTGTTAGGAGTATACTAAGATTCTCTGAAAAATACTGTGCTGTCGAAGGTGCAAGCAGGAGAATTGAACGGTTTCATGGACGTCATCGTAGACCGGCTCCTCATCAATGGACAGCTTCAGTTGTGAACTGGCTTCCGATATGGAATGAGTTGAGAGACTGCCAGGCGCCTAACCTTCAGTATTACCTTCTGTGGCTTCACTATTTCGTTATACGGCGAAATCTCGGCAATACGGCTCTTACATTACACTCGACCGACGCGGATAAAATATCCTGCTTTTCTGACAAATTTTTCTGCTACTCGTTCTCTCTCGTAAGTTTCGATTTCCGCCTTATCCCTTATGAAGGGCACTTCAGAGTTTTATCGCCTATTGTTTATCATTCCGTCAAGCTGTACTAGATGGTACTTGAAAGTTACACAGTTTGCCTGATGTTCATCGCTTTTACGAATGACGTATATAGGGAATTTGATGTTTTGTAGCTGGGCTGTTACGATACGTTAATGATACAACTGTAGACGCACTGTCAGAAGCGCTTCTCAGTGGACTTCCGCTGGCGAAGCCATTGCGGGTCTGTGGCGTTCAGTGGCGAACTATAGAAGCAGAAGCGGAACATTGCTTCCAGAAGCGGCCTTCGCACGATGCCACTCATTGGCGTTACTGACACGACTAGCACTGGTTAACGCCGGACATGAACAGTCGACTCGTGACGTACTGAAATCGCTGGTCATTGTTATTTGATAGTACGGTCTTGGAGGTCACATTGTTGGCTTGAGATGGACGTCAATACAGAAGATTTCATCTGTGAAAAACATGCATGAATGTGAAACGAGGAGTGTGAAGGATCTTTAAATAAACTGGAAAAGATTCAAGCGTGGGAGCAGTCATTTCCAAGTACTCACTAGTCTTGAGAGGCAACAAGACAATTGGTGAGTGTCGTAACAACAATGATTAACAAATTAAAATGTACACCACATTATCGTTTTTACTACACGATTCAGCATGCAAAATTTGTTTTAAAGAGATTTTGAGCGAGGTAATCTAATATCTTTTTCAAACTACCATGGTAGCCGCCCATCTGTGACAGTACAATGGTTTGCAAATATGGCATGAATACTGTTCCCATTTCTTTCCGTTTGTGATGGGTCTTTTAACATCTCGTGTAGGCCACAAGTATTCAAGTGTCTTAAAATGCGTATCCATATGAATCACGCACAAAATTGTGCAACACATATTGGGAAGTCGATGAAAAATTCTCCACTTGCTTGTCAAAGGTTCGCTGCGAAATTCGAAAATACAGAAACAACTTCCCGTCGTCATGTTGAAGGTTGTCACACAAGTTCTTTTCAAATTACCTCCTTTTTTCTCATTCAGTAAGCGAAATAAACGGAAGGCAGCCTCGACGTCAGACACTCTGACGAAACTGTAACACGACGACTGCAGTCGGCGTAGCAGCGGCGACAGCATCACAGCTGCGCTCCGCGACAACAGCTGCACTCGATGACTTTTCGTCAATTACTACGAACTGTGACCTCTCTGACAGGAAGTCACAAAATGGTTCAAATGGCTGTGAGCACTATGGGACTCAACATCTGCGGTCATCAGTCCCCTAGAACTTAAACCGAACTACCCTAAGGACATACATCATACACATCCATGCCCGAGGCAGGATTTGAACCTGCGACCGTAGCGGTCGCCCGGTTCCGGACTGAAGCGCCTAGAAACGCTCTGCCACTTCGGCCGGCTTCACTGATCAAAATGAACAAACGAGGCCCTATAACTTATAAAATAGGAAGTATTTTAAACGAACATAGTCGTAAAGTGTTCAGACTTTCTCAATATCAGCCAGATTTGAATCCTACGCGTCATCATGAGTTTCACGTGTTGTCCTATCGACTGTTGCGTGTAATCTGGATATATCGATTGTTGTGTTCGTCTTGAATCTGCATTGTTTTTTGTTTGTGTGCTTTCATTGTCGTATTGTCCGGTGTTGCTAGCGTGTACGTCGTTCTGAACATGGGCTCTAACGGAGATGACAAAGCTTTCGAGAAGATCCATAAAGATAGTCTGAAAGATTTCGTGATCTTTCTTAGTTGATTTACAACATGACGGCAGAATTAAATGGAACTAGATGGTTTAATATTTTCAGCAATATCCGGAATTATCTTCGGAACCACTTCAATTTCTCAGTTTAACGTTTCTGCCCAGATGAATTATGTAAATTCATTGGCTTTAATCAATCCCTATTTCACATTTTTATCCACACGATTTATGCAAGATTAATCAGATTAAATAATGACTAGACACCTTTTTAAACTTTCGTTATGGGTATGATTCCTTCATTCAGGCCGGCCGGTGTGGCCGAGCGGTTCTAGGCGCTTCAGTCTGGGACCGCGCGACCGCTACGGTCGCATGTTCGTATCCTGCCTCGGGCATGGATATGTGTGATGTCCTTAGGTTAGTTAGGTTTAAGTAGTTCTAAGTTCTAGGGGACTGATGACCTCAGATGGTTGGTTCAAATGGCTCTGAGCACTATGGGACTTAACTGCTCAGGTCATCAGTCCCCTAGAACTTAGAACTACTTAAACCTAACTAACCTAAGGACATCACACACATCCATGCCCGAGACAGGATTCGAACCTGCGACCGTAGCGGTCGCGCGGCTCCAGACTGTAGCGCCTAGAACCGCTCGGCCACTCCAGCCGGCTGACCTCAGATGTAAAGTCCCATAGTGCTCAGAGCCATTTGAACCATTTTGAACCTTCATTCAGATATTCGTTATGTTCATGAAACACACTATAACATCCCACGTTCTTTGGATTGCAGCTTAATTATTTCACGTTTCTGTCCACACGATTTATGCACGATTCATCGGATTTTAAAAAAATGGCAAGGTTTTTTTTACTTTCGTTACGGTTTCTTCATTCAGACATTCATTACGTTCATGAAACACACAATAACATCGCAAGTTGGTTCAAATGGTTCTGAGCACTATGGGACTTAACTTCTGAGGTCATTAGTCCCCTAGAACTTAGAACTACTTAAACCTAACTAACCTAAGGACATCACACAACACACATCCATGCCTGAGGCAGGATTCGAACCTGCGACCGTAGCAGTCGCGCGGTTCCGGACTGAAGCGCCTAGAACCGCTAGGCCACCTCGGCCGGCCATCTCAAATTGTTGGGATTACATTTAATAATTCATTCCACTGGGATGAACATATCACACAACTCCTGTCACTTCCTTTGTACACATGTATTTACATTTAGCTTTGACATTATCGGTACAGCAGCAGAGATCGGTATACGTACTCATCTAGTCGATCTCGGTTATTTACGTCACGATGTCGTAGCGTTACGTCACTATGAAGTAGGGTTCTCCTCACCTAGCGTGAGATGAACGCTACCTGTTTTGCGTGGCAGGGAGCCGCGTATTGCCACGTGTAGGCTCCGTGCGCTGCAGAGAAACGCTTCTCGCTGGCGTCGTCTGAAACCAACCTAAAAAAAGGTGATGTGCCAGGCTGCAGCACAAACGTACCGTAACAGCACGAGACTGTATTCGACAGGACGCGATTAACGTTCCGCGAGAGATAGCAACAAACGCAGATGAGTACATACCGCAGTGTTAGCTTCTGTGTTGGACTTACGATGTACAGAGTATAGGAGCAATGACAAGGAAGATCTAGAAAACTTGCATTGCCTGTTGTAAGCTCTGTTTGGAATAGAGACTGATCAGAGGACGCCTTGTAGTCCCAGTACCGGAACAGCGCTGTACAGCTTCGCCGGACGGCCTGGTGCCCAGATTTCTAAACATCCGTAACACAATGACATCTCCTGTATTTCACTAAGCTTTGGGATTAAAGGAAAGCCTGCCGGAGTGTTCTCTATCACTCTTCATTTTGGTATACATTTGTTCGCCACTCTCCTTGCCCGCTTTGACCCGTAGCTTACGCCGGGACGCATCGCACTGTCTGTCGCTGCTATGCAGCAGTGCTACTCAGTCGCTACTGGAGATCCTTCGTGTTTTGGTTGGTTGATTTGGGGGAGGGTCATCGGTTCCATCGGATTAGGCAAGGATGTCGGCCGTGCCCTTGCATTTGCCTAAAATGGTTTAGGGAAATCATGAAAAACATAAATCAGGGTGGCCGGACGCGGGTTTGAACTGTCATCCTCCCGGATGTGAGTCCAGTTTGCTAACCATTGCGCTCAGAATAATCCATTGCGTTTACAATCCGAAAAAATCGACGTTTTCCCTCGACACTAGGCGTGCGTGCTGACTACACGTCCAAAAATAACATCGCAAATACACTACTGGCCATTAAAAATGCTACACCAAGATGAAATGCAGATGATCAACGGGTATTCATTGGAGAAATATATTATACTAGAACTGGCATGTGATTACATTTTCACGCAATTTGGGCGCATAGATCCTGAGAAATCAGTACCCAGAACAACCACCTCTGGCCGTAATAGCAGCCTTGATACGCCTGGTCATTGAGTCAATCAGAGCTTGGATGGCGTGTACGGGTACAGCTGCCCATGCAGCTTCAACACGATATCACAATTCATCAAGAGCGTTTTGTGACGAGCCAGTTGCTCGGCCACCATTCACCAGACGTTTTCAATTGCTGAGAGATATGGAGAATGTGCTGGCCAGGGCAGCAGTCGAACATTTTCTGTATCCAGAAACAGGACCAGCAACATGCGGTCGTGCATTATCCTGCTGAAATGTAGGGTTTCGCAGGGATCTAATGAAGGGTAGAGCCACGAGTCGTAACATATCTGAAACATAACGACCACTGTTCAAAGTGCCGTCAATGCGAACAAGAGGTGACCGAGACGTGTAACCAATAGCACCCCATACCATCACGCCGGGTGATACGCCAGTATGGCGATGACGAATGCACGCAATGTGCGTTCACCGTGGTGTCGCCAAACACGGATGCAACCATCGTGATGCTGTAATCAGAACCTGGATTCACCCGAAAAAATGTTTTGCCATTCGTGCACTCAGGTTCGTCGTTGAGTACACCATCGCAGGCGCTCCTGTCTGTGATGCAGCGTCAAGGGTGACCGCAGCCATGGTCTCCGAGCTGATAGTCCATGCTGCTGCAGACATAGTCGAACTGTTCTTGCAGATGGTGGTTGTCTCGCAAACGTCCCCATCTGTTGACTCAGGGATCGAGACGTGGCTGCACCATCCGTTACGGCCATGCGGATAAGGTGCTTGTCATTCGACTGCTAGTGATGCGAAGCCGTTGGGATCCACCACGGCGTTCCGTATTACCCTCCTGAACCCACCGATTCCATATTCTGCTAACAGTCATTGGATCGCGACCAACGCGAGCAGCAGTGTCGCGATACGATAAACCGCAATCGCGACAGGCTACAATTCGACCTTTATCAAAGTAGAAACGTGATGGTACGCATTTCTCCTCCTTACACGAGGCATCATAACAACGTTTCACCAGGCAACGCCGGTGAACTGCTGTTTGTGTATGAGAAATCGGTTGGAAACTTTCCTCATGTCAGCAGGTTGTAGGTGTCGCCACCGGCGCCAGCCTTGTGTGAATGCTCTGAAAAGCTAATCATTTGCATATCACAGCATCTTCTTCCTGTCGGTTAAATTTCGCGTCTGTAGCACGTCATCTTCGTGTTGTAGCAATTTTAATGGCCAGTAGTGTATTTGCCTACAACACCAGAGAAAATGAATTACTTGGAGAGACACAGGGTATATAATGAGGGATGCAATATACATATGGACTTCGTTGCACATGTTATTACCCTGTGGCGTAGATAGTGACAAGAGCTTGATTACCAAAGTAATGTATGTATTGTGGAAGTAACTGCAGTTAAAACAGCAGTTATGTTTCTGCTCACAAATGAAGTAAATCACTAATTGCTACCTAGTCGTGAAGTAAATCACTCACTGTTACCGACTCGAAGTGCTTCGTAGCAATTACAGCGTCACAAATGGAAATCTCATATCGATAGCTATATTTATGGCGTGGCGGAATTACTAATGAAAGCCAAACAAGAAAATAACAACCGTTCATCTCAAGCTGTGAAAGTGGGACAAAAAGTAACAGATGGCCTTTCAAGGGACACCTTCAAAGAAGGGAAATCGGTACTTACAGAGCTTCCGTATTCCGATTTCCTCATTGTTTCACGTAAAGACGCGTGCCAGCAATTGGAATAGTAGCCTCAAACATAGCGGCATTCTTCCCGCTGCATCTACGTCCAGAGTTTTCAACATCCCCGTGTCGCTCTGCCATGGATCAAACAAACCAGCTGCCGTTCATCCTGATCTTCTTTGCATACGTTCAATATCCCCTGTTAGTCTTGTTAGATACGGGTCTCTCACACTTTTGCGACAATTTTGTAAGCAGTCTCCTTTGTAGATTGATAACGTTCACCGGTATGTTAATAATTATCCGAAGTCTGGCACCTGCTTTGGCTATGACTTTGCCTATAATCATTCCATTTTATATCGCTGCCAATTATTACACCCAGCTGTTTGTACGGGTTAAATGATCACAATTGTCACTCTTCGATGTAGCCATACCACGACTTTTCGTTTCGCGAAGCGGGGAAGTTTACTCTTCTGAGCATTTAAGGCAATATGTCAGTATTTGTGCCGCTTTGAAGTCTTATCACGGTTTGTGCAGCTTCTTTTTTTAATGCTACTTCATTATACGTAACTGCAACGTCTGTAAAAAAGTCTTGGGTTCCTATTATTCCTCGTTAAACAGCGTGAGCAGTGGGCATAATTTTCAGTCTTGCCACGCCCCTGTCTTGGTGCTGTTTCCGTCGTTGGTTCGCTGATTCTTCATTATTTGTCGTAAATATGTGGAACCTTGACTTTGTTGTGAACTCTCTGCTTCCGTCGCACAGTTGTTACCAGCAGCTGCAGCGTTTACTCGCTTAATTCAGCCTAACGACAATGTTTTGTCTGCACGGCGCGTGTGGCCGCCTGCTTCCTGGGTCTGGAGAGCTGGAGAGAACTTTATGGCGGTTGCTGGGCGTCTCCAGTGGACGCTGGTCTTTACCTGCGCCGCCATTGTTCTCCAGTTCCTCCAGCTCAGGTACGGTGCTATTGTGTAGGCTGTAGGGACAGGTCGAAAACAGAACCTCCCACGGATCGCGCTGCCTGCAAGGGCCGCAGAGATTCACTCCTTGCCGAGTGTAAAGGCAGATTTAAGTCCGTTTTACACGAACGACTTTCTAGTTAATACAGTCTACTTGTGGTAGGGCACCGTGCTTGACTGCGATCACCAACGAAACGTACACGTATCAGTCAACCTTCATTACTTCTTAGTATTTTCTGCGACCTATCACTTGTATTTGCTTTTAAGTTTAATTTAACATATCGCAAGGTGTTTCAAACAGGTGCTTCTCACCTTCAGGTGTTTATACATACACAAAATTGTTACTTAAAAATAAAACGTCTTAAACTGGATAAAGTAACTAAACAGCATTAGCAACACACATTAATGACACAGACCATCCTCTAAAAATTGAAAGCTATCTCGAAATTTTGCGCAAAATCTGAAAAAGCAAAAGAATGGATATCACGGGAGAAATGAAAATTCTCATCATACTACAAAATATAGAGATAATATTATGAATGAAATAATCGAAGAACTCGAAATTCTTCAGTAGTCTTAGGCCATTCTAATGCAACAGATTCAAGATGTGCTGATGGGAAACAAACGACTAACAGACTGCCAGTAGCGCGAATATCGATGTAAAATGCTATAGTCGTTATTCACACACTGCAAGACCCCCATATTGTATCAAGTGTATAGTGTACACAGGTAGATACACGTAGCAAAACTTGTGCAGGGAATTACGTCGAAAAACAGTACCAAAATAAACAGTGCAATAGTGTAATGTCTCACAACAGCTCCACCAGTGTACCAATGATGCAAACGAGGCTTTGGGACGCCAAAATCCTAAAATTGAGCAACTGTCAGGTAATAAAGTGTATCACACGATTTACCCACCATAACAACGGATGCAAAACTATCTGCATCCCACATAAGCTGTAGTGTCAGCTATAATAAACAAAGAGCCACAGCTCCACACCAGAGGAAGACATTTACTGAACATCCACTTTCTTGCCAACCGCTGCCACCCTCCCTCCAAATACCCCAACAACTACACCAGCAGTGAACAATGAACAGGAAGTCCCATGTTCATTTAGTTTAAAACATTTTATTTCTAAGTGACAATTTTTTATATGTATAAAAGCCTGAAGACTGGGAGAACATGATTGAAACGCGTTGCAATATGTTATTTGTTACGGGACCAAACTGCTTTGGTCATTGGTCCCTAAGCTTAAAAAATACTTAATCTAACTTACACTAACTTACACTATGGCATCAGAAAACACAAGTAACTATCTATTTCATACAGTCACGGTTCTATATGACCACAAGTAATTATGCTTAGGAAGATTCAGCTTCAAAAATAGGGAGGTGCGAATGATCAAAAATCGCGGCCTATGTTCAGTATAATCCGAGACAACTAACGTGAGCCTTTCCCCATGACGCTTCAAGAAAAGAAAGAATACTACGAATAAGACGAAATAACAGTTTACACACAAAAATGGCCGTTCAGAGATTCAAGAACGAAAATAACACTCTTAAGAATCCACTCTACAGGCTCCTACCGTTTACTTCAGCACAATGAAAATACGCAAACACAAATCCAAGCAGAGCGCAAGACTCTTAGCAATACGAGTATACATCATACAAAATGCGCCGGAAAGAGGAAAATAAGAATCGATATACAGGTAGCGCCCGATTTCTTGATTTCTATTTTCTCATTTCGATATGTATGTCGATTAAAAACGGCTAGTGAGCGAAAGATTTCCAACCAATTTGCAAACAAACTGAAATGGCCGGATTTCAAAGCAAATGGCCAGGTTTCACAATAATTAGGCAAAAAATCGGAAGAAATGAGCAAATAATTGAGAAGCGGGAGAAAGAGTGGAAAGTCGGGTGTCTCCGCCTAAATCGTGAGATTTGGCAGGGTCGAGGGATACTGGAGGGATACTGCAGTGATACTGCAAGCCGGCCAAAGTGGCCGAGGGGTTCTAGGCGCTTCGGTCTGGAACCGCGAGATCGCTACGGCCGCAGGTTCGAATCCTGCCTTGAGCATGGATGTGTGTGATGTCATTAGGTAAGTTAGGTTTAATTAGTTCTAAGTTCTAGAGGACTGATGACCTCAGATGTTAAGTCCCATAGTGCTCAGAGCCATTTGAACCATTTGATACTGCAAGCTACCGTTCACACAGGCCGCCAAAGATTCTACGCAGTGGCACTTGTTTTCAGTATGGCGTTCATTTTTCAATATGGCGTCGATCTACTATTTCATGATTACTCCGCAATTCACAATTAAGTGTTTGGCAGAGGGTTCATCGAACCACAATCATACTATCCCTCTACCATTCCACTCCCGAACAGGGCGCGGGAAAAACGAACACCTAAACCTTTCTGTTCGAGCTCTGGTTTCTCTTATTTTATTTTGATGATCATTCCTACCTATGTAGGTTGGGCTCAACAAAATATTTTCGCATTCGGAAGAGAAAGTTGGTGACTGAAATTTCGTAAATAGATCTCGCCGCGACAAAAACGTCTTTGCTGTAATGACTTCCATCCCAATTCGCGTATCATATCTGCCACACTCTCTCCCCTATTACGTGATAATACAAAACGAGCTGCCCTTTTTTGCACCCTTTCGATGTCCTCCGTCAATCCCACCTGGTAAGGATCCCACACCGCGCAGCAATATTCTAACAGAGGACGAACGAGTGTAGTATAAGCTGTCTCTTTAGTGGACTTGTTGCATCTTCTAAGTGTCCTGCCAATGAAACGCAACCTTTGGCTCGCCTTCCCCACAATATTATCTATGTGGTCTTTCCAACTGAAGTTGTTCGTAATTTTAACACCCAGGTACTTAGTTGAATTGACAGCCTTGAGAATTGTACTATTTATCGAGTAATCGAATTCCAACGGATTTCTTTTGGAACTCATGTGGATCACCTCGCACTTTTCGTTATTTAGCGTCAACTGCCACCTGCCACACCATACAGCAATCTTTTCTAAATCGCTTTGCAACTGATACTGGTCTTCGGATGGCCTTACTAGACGGTAAATTACAGCATCATCTGCGAACAACCTAAGAGGACTGCTCTGATTGTCACCCAGGTCATTTATATAGATTTATATAGATGATTCACACCGATCTGGACGCATCACTCGTGCGAAACTCAGCTTGTCTTTCTCTCGCACGACTTTCTGCGAGCCACGGATGACGGACAACAAAAAAATGTTCAAATGTGTGTGACATCTTATGGGACTTAACTGCCAAGGTCATCAGACCCTAAGCTTACACACTACTTAACCTAAATTATCCTAAGGACAAACACACACACCCATTCCCGAGGGAGGACTCGAGCCTCCGCCGGGACCAGCCGCACAGTCCATGACTGCAGCGCCCCAGACCGCTCGGCTAATCCCACGCGGCGACGGACTACAGGCAGGTTCCATATCCCTAGATTTCCAGGAAACGTTTGACAGTGCCTCATTGCAGACTGTTAACGAAGGTCCGAGCGTACGATACGGAATGGACGCTCAGGTATGTGAGTGGCTTGAAGGCTTCTTAAGCAATAGAATCTAGTATGTTGTCTTGGACGGCAGCTGGCCATCTGAGAGAAGGATATCATCCGGAGTGTCCCAGGGAAGTGTGATGGGACCACTCTTGTTTTCTATATAAGGAAACGACAGTTTTCTGGTAACACTGTGATGTATGGGAAAGTGCCGTCGTTGAGTGACTGTGAGATGATAGAGGATGACGTAGACAGAATTTCTATTTGTTGTGATGAACAGCAGCTTGTTCTAAATTTAGAAAGGTGTAAGCCGATACAGATGAGTGGCAAAAAGAATCATGTAATGTTCGAATACAATAGGACTGCACTGCTTGTTGTCGATTAAATATCTAGGCGTAAAGTTGGAGAGCGATACGACATTGAACGAGAACTTATTGGTAGGGAACGCAAATGGTCGACTTCAATTTATTGGGAGAATTCTAGGAGACAATAGCTCACCTATAAAGGAGACATCGTAATGAACACTAGTGCGACTCATTCTTAAGTACTGATCGAGCGTTTGGCATCCCAGCGATGTTGGAGTGAAGGAAGACATCGATGCAATTCAGAGGTTGGTAGGTTCGACCAACACGCGAATATTACCGTGAACTGAAATGGGAAACCCTGTTGGGAAACGACGTTCTTTTCGCGAAACTCTGAGAAAATTTAGTGAATGGCATCTGCTACTGTGAGCATAACGATTCTACAGCTGACAACGTAAATTCCGCGTCGCAACGCGAAGAAACGATAAGAGAAATTAGGGCTCGTACGGAGGTGTATAGGCAGCCACTTTTCTGTCCCTCTCTCTGCTAGTGGAACAGGAAAGGTGGGTTGGTTGATTTGGGGGAGGGGACCAAAGGATGGGGAAGGAAGTAGGCCGTGCCCTTTAAAAAGCAACCATCCTGGCATTTGCTTGAAGCGATTTAGGGATATCACAGAAAACTTAAATAAGGATGGCCAAACGCGGGTTTAAACTGTTGTCTTCCCGAATGCAAGTCCAGTGTGCTAACCACTGCGCCACCTCGCTAGGTCGGATCACGAAAGAGAATAACTACTTGTAGTAGATGCTTCCGACTACTGCGTATTATCTGACAGAAATATACAGGGTGGTCCATTGACCGGTCAAATATCTCACGAAATAAGCGTCAAACGAAAAAAACTACAAAGAACAAAACATGTCTAGCGTGAAGGGGGAAACCAGATGGCACTATGGTTGGCCCGCTAGGTGGCGCTGCCATAGGTCAAAGGGATATCAACTGAGTGTTTTAAAAATAGGAACCCCCATTTTTTATTACATATTTGTGTAGTACGTAAAGAAATATGAATGTTTTAGTTGAACCACTTTTTTCGCTTTATGATAGATGGCGCTGTAATAGTCGCAAACGTGTAAGTATGAGGTATCACGTAACATTCCGCCTGTGTGGACAGTATTTGCTTCGTGATACATTACCCGTGTTAAAATTGACCGTTTATCAATTGCGGAAAAGGTCGATGTCGTGTTGATGTATTACTATTGTGATCAAAATACCCAACGGGCGTGTGCTATGTATGCTGCTCGGTATCCTGGACATCATCCAAGTGTCCGGGCCATTCGCCGGATTGTTACGTTATTTAAGGAAATAGGTATTGTTCAGCCACATGTGAAACGTCAGCCACGACCTGCAACAAATGATGATGCCCAAGCAGGTGTTTTAGCTGCTGTCGCGACAAATCCGCACATCAGTATCAGACAAATTGCGCGAGAATCGGGAATCTCAAATCGTCGGTGTTGAGAAAGCTACATCAACATCGATTACACCCGTACCATATTTCTATGCACCAGGAATTGAATGGGGACGACTTTGAACGTCGTGTACAGTTCTGCCACTGGGCACAAGAGAAGTTACGGGACGATGACAGATTTTTTGTACACGTTCTATTTAGCGACGAAGCGTCATTCACCAGCAGCAGTAACGGAAAATCCACGATGGCTGCGACAAGTGGAACCTCAGCGACCTTGGCGGGTTACTGTATGGTGCGGCATTATGGGAGAAAGGATAATTGGTCCCCATTTTATCGATGGCAATCTAAATCGTGCAATGTATGCTGATTTCCTACGTAATGTTCTACTGATGTTACTACAAGATGTTTCACTGCATGACAGAATAGCGATGTACTTCCAACATGATGGATGTCCGGCACATAGCTTGCGTGTGGTTGAAACCGTATTGCATAGCATATTTCATGACAGGTGGATTGGTCGTCGAAGCACCATACCATGGCCCGCACGTTCACCGGATCTGACGTTCCCGGATTTCTTTCTGTGAGGAAAGTTGAAGGATATTTTCTATCTTGATCCATCGACAAAGCCTGACAACATGCGTCAGCGCATTGTCAATGCATGTGTGAACATGCAACTACTCGCTGTTGAGAGGAATGTCGTTACACGTATCGCCAAATGCGTTGAGGTTGACGGACATCATTTTCGGCATTTATTGCATTAGTGTGGTACTTGCAGCTAATCACGCTGTAACAGCATGCGTTCTCAGAAATAAGTTCACAAAGGTACGTGTATCACATTGGAACAACCGAAATAAAATGTTCAAACGTACCTACGTTCTGTTTTTTAATTTAAAAACCTACCTGTTACCAACTGTTCGTCTAAAATTGTGAGCCATATGTTTGTGACTATTACAACGCGAGAATTATCGCACAATCAGCTTAACAGCTCATGCATCGAAGCTGCTTACAAGAATAATATACAGAAGAATGGAAACGAAAATTGAGAATGCGCCAGGTGACGATCAGTTTGGCCTTAGGAAAAGTAAAGGGACGAGAGAGGCAATTCTGACGTTACGGCTAATTATGGAAGCAAGGCTAAAGAAAAATCAAGACACTTTCATAGGATTTGTCGACCTGGAAAAAGCGTTCGACAATATAAAATGGTGCAAGCCGTTCGAGATTCTGAAAAAAGTAGGGGTAAGCTATAGGGAGAGACGGGTCATATACAATATGTACAACAACCAAGAGGGAATAATAAGAGTGGACGATCAAGAAGTGCTCGTATTAAGAACGGTGTAAGACAAGGCTGTAGCCTTTCGCCCCTACTCTTCAATCTGTACATCGAGGAAGCAATGATGGAAATAAAAGAAAGGTTCACGAGTGGAATTAAAATACAAGGTGAAAGGATATCAATGATACGATTCGCTGATGACATTGCTATCCTGAGTGAAAGTGAAGAAGAATTAAATGATCTGCTGAACGGAATGAAGTCTAATGAGTACACAGTATGGTTTGAGAGTAAATCGGAGAAAGACGAAGGTAATGAGAAGTAGTAGAAATGAGAACAGCGAGAAACTTAACATCAGGATTGATGGTCACGAAGTCAATGAAGTTAAGGTATTCTGCTACCTAGGCAGTAAAATAACCAATGACGGATGGAGCAAGGAGGACATCAAAAGCAGACTCGCTATGGCAAAAAAGGCATTTCCGGCCAAGAGAAGTCTACTAATATCAAATACCGGCCTTAATTTGAGGAAGAAATTTCTGAGGATGTACGTCTGGAGTACAGCATTGTATGGTAGTGAAACATGGACTGTGGGAAAACCGGAACAGAAGAGAATCGAAGCATTTGAGATGTGGTGCTATAGACGAGTGTTGAAAATTAGGTGGACTGCCAATGTAAGGAATGAGGAGGTTCTACGCAGAATCGGAGAGGAAAGGAATATGCGGAAAACACTGATAAGGAGAAGGGACAGGATGATAGGACATCTGCTAAGACATGAGGGAATGACTTCCATGGTACTAGAGGGAGCTGTAGAGGGCAAAAACTGTAGAGGAAGACAGAGATTGGAATACGTCAAGCAAATAATTGAGGACGTAGGTTGCAAGTGCTACTCTGAGATGAAGAGGTTAGCACAGGAAAGGAATTCGTGGCGGGCCGCATCAAACCAGTCAGTAGACTGATGACCAAAAAAAAAAAAAAGGACAGCGCCATCTATCCCAAAGCGAAAAAAGTGGCCCAACTAAAACATTCAACTACACGAAAAACGCAGTTGATACCCGTTTGACCTGTGGCAGCGCCATCTAACGGGCCAACCACAGCGCCATCTGATTTTCCCCCTTCAAGCTAGACGAGTTTCGTTCTTTGTAGTTTTTTCGTTTTACGCTTATTTCGTGAGCTATTTGGCCCGGTCACGATCAATTGACCACCCTGTATACAAGTGGTTGGTAACTGGCTCTACTGATCGGCCAGAGGCTGTTGCATAAGGTGAACTAATTATAAATGAATGTTTATGATAGAATGTAAGGTTGTGTCGCTCATTCACATGCACAGAACTTACAAACGCAGCGTATCCTATCGAAGTTAGATTGTCCAACGGCGCGGGGAAATAAAATATGTTTCTTGGAACGAAGTATTCTACTCTACATTCACGTACGAACCTCGCCTGTGTAGTTAATGGCGTCCGGTAACTCGATGTATCTGCATAAACATCTACGGAGAAGAAGCGTGTAACTCAATACACGGTCATAAACATGGCTGCGACAGAGGGGAAGCAGACGGCTGCGATAAGCCGCAGGTGACGTGTGCGTCACAGCCACTGCAAACACTCGGCCTGTCGTAAATTCCCTAAACTCATGACGCGCAGCCTCCAACAGACGCATAAACTACTGGCTCCAGACAGGCCCCAGAGGCCAATGTGGGGAATTTGTGTTGGCAGTCCCTGCTTCGTCTCGGTTCCCTTTTTTTGTTGCCAGCCAACACCGACATGTGTAAAGATACGTCTGTGAGATTCATTTCGCTCCTCAGTCCTGGGTAGGGTTTGTGTTTGTTCAGTTGGAAGTGAATTTCGTATGAATTTGGTAGTGTCGTTCATACGAGGGTGAGGCTAATGAAAACCTTAAATTTGTAATAACAAATCGAAATTTCGCGCCGTTATACTGTTAGTTGGTAAGCGTGCTACAAACAGCGTGCAGAATGGCCTGTAGGTGGCAGCATAGTGCAAATGCACACACACCGTCGCAGTATCAGTATAAAGACGGACGCCCCACTTGCTACTTGCACCGGGGAAGAACAGCGTTCTGTTATTCGGTTTTTGCGTAGTGAAGGTGTGAAACCTATTGAAATCCATCGACGAGTGAAGGTTCAGTACGGTGGTGCAAGTTTGTCACAGCAGCAAGTCTACGAATGGAGTAGGAAGTTCGCAAATGCTGTGACGTCAGTGGAAGATTCTCCTCGCCCAAGTCAGGCACAACGAGTTGTGACACTACAGAACATTGCAGCAGCTGAAGCCATACTAAAGGAAAACCGCCGAGTGACACTGAATGACACTGTAGCATGTTTACAGATTAGTCATTGGCCAGCACACCCCATTGTGCATGATGTGCTCCAGTTTCACAAAGTGTCTGGAAGATGGGTGCCATGGCAGCTGACACCTGAAATGAGAGAACGACGTGTTGATGCTTGTGAAGAACTTGTTCGGCGCTTTGAACGAGAAGGTGATGGTTTCCTTGCAAGAATCGTTACTGGTGACGATACCTGGGTTTACTTCCACCAACCGGAAACGAAGAGAGCGAGCGCCATTCCTCATCACCAAAACCAAAGAAGTTTCGAACAGAACCATCAGCAGGGAAGGTTATGCTGAGTACCTTTTGGGACGAAAAAGTCGTAATTTTGGACCATTACATGCCTAGAGGGACCACTGTCACCAGTGCATCATACACAGATCTCCTGAAAAATCATCTCCGGCCTGCAATCAAATCAAAGCGACGTAGACTGCTGTCAGCAAGTGTCCTTTTGCAACATGACAATGCACGGCCCCACACTGCCCGTACAACAGTTGCAACAATCAAAGACCTACATTTTGGGTGACATCCTCATCCACAATACTCACCAGACCTTGCCCCAAGCGATTTCCATATGTTTGGAACACTCAAAGACGCAATGGGAGGAAAGAAGTTCCGTTCTGATGAAGAGGTACGCCATGCGGTGCATGAGTGGTTGCGCGGACTACCAAAAGAATTTTTTTCTAAAGGAATTTATGCACTTTGTAAGCGCTGGAGGACTTGCATTGAGCGTGGGGGAGGCTATGTTGAAAAGTGATACAGGTTTGTACCACTTCTGCACAATAAATAATATTTTTAAAAACTATTTAAGGTTTTCATTTGACTCACCCTCGTAATAAAACTGTTTTGTTCTCTCGGAGACCTCCGAGTTTTTTTTATTAGTTACTGAAACAATAGCTTCCACCGAGTCTAAGAAACACGGAATCGAATACAAAATTCACTGATGTTGCTCTCAAACCATTCGACATCAAAACAGCTATCTGTCAAGCTTACGGAATGTCTTCACAGCGTTTCTGTAACGTTTTGGAAATAATAATTGGAGTGTGGAGAAATCTACTGAGCAAATGAGGAGGAAAGAAGAAAACGAAACAAACAGTAATTAGGTCACAAAGAAACTAGTTTACGTGATTGCCTAGCGTTTGGAGAATCGACGGTGTGTTATGTCATCCGTCTCTGTAGCCGAGGTCACTAACGCAGCACACCTGTGCGACGGCACTGGACTCGGAGGTAAACTGGTTCGAATTATGGTGGTGGATGAAATTTTCACTGCCAATATTTGGTCAGTTAGAAGAGGAAAGATGGTGGCGTTAAGTTCCTGATCACCCTTCTGTGCGTCAATGTCCTGAATTAAATTCCAAACCTCTCTACACTCTCTCTTCAGGTGAGGCCATGTGACACTGTTATTGGAGATCCATCCGTCGGAAGGGGAACGACAGCCCGCTTGGTGCTGTTCGAGAGTAGGAGGCAATGTGCCTGCACCGTGTTTTACTCCCTCACTTATCACCACCATCATTATCGTCATCGTCATCATCATCATCATCATCACCAAGACCGCACAGACGTGGGTGGTGCTTATCGGGAAGACGAGATCTTGTACCACGCGATTCCCATGTCTTCGGCAGGAAGAAAGAAGGTGGTTTTCCAGCCGTATGCGGGGAAGGTGGTTTTCCAACCGTGAAGACATTCACACAGCGGTTTCTCGAATGGCTCCGTGACCAGAGAGTGGGTTCCCTCGTAAAAGGGGATAAAGAGTTGAAATAAGGATAAATATGGGGAAAGTGATGACAATCAGCAAACTCGAAGACTCCCTCAAAACGTCATTGGAAAGAAAGAGCACGGAATAAGTAAAATGGGTATTTATGAAGTTTGGCGACAGACGATGCAAGCTTTCCGAAGGAAATTAATAGTAGAATATCTGTGGGTAAAAGAGATTTTGCAAAGATGAAAGGTTTCACGGCAGCAAAAAGAATTCCGACATATTATGACACAGATCCACCATGTGTTTTGTGTGGAGTGCAGTACACATGGAGGCCAACCAAGGAGAGCTACACAAGGAGGAAAAACAACTGCATTGTTTTGAAATGTAGCTATGGAGAAAAATGTTCAAAGTGGAATGGGCTTACACAATTGCACGTGCTAATGTACGAGGGTGAGTCAAATGAAAACCTTAAATATTTTTTTTAGTATTATTTATTGTGCAGAAGTGGTACAAAGCTGTATCAATTTTCAACATAATCTCCTCCACGCTCAATCCAGTCCTCCAGCGCTTACAAAGTGCATAAATTCCTTTAGAAAAAAATTCTGTTGGTAGTCCGCGCAACCACTCGTGCATCACGTGGTACACCTCTTCATCAGAACGGAACTTCTTCCTCCTATTGCGTCTTTGAGTGGTACAAACATATGGAAATCACTTGGGGCAAGGTCTGGTGAGTATGGTGGATGAGGAAGACACTCAAAATGCAGGTCTGTAATTGTTCCTACGGTTGTACGGGCAGTGTGGGGCGTTGCACTGTTATGTTGCAAAAGGACACCTGCTGACAGCAATCCACGTCGCTTTGATTTGATTGCAGGCCGCAGATGATTTTTTAGGAGATCTGTGTATGATGCACTGGTGACAGTGGTCCCTCTAGGCATGGTTGCACCAAAATGACGCCTTTTTCATCCAAAAAGAGAGTCAGCATAACCTTCCCTGCTGATGGATCTGTTCGAAATTTCTTTGGTTCTGGTGACGAGGAATGGCGCCATTCCTTGCTCGCTCTCTTCGTTTCCGGTTGGTGGAAGTGAACCCAGGTTTCATCCCCAGTAACGATTCTTGCAAGGAAGCCATCACTTTCTCCTTCAAAGCGCCGAAGTAGCTCTTCACAAGCATCAACACGTCGTTCTCTCATTTCAGGAGTCAGCTGCCGTGGCACCCACCTTGCAGACACTTTGTGAAACTGGAGCACATCATGCACATTTTGGTGTGCTGACCAATGACTAATCTTTAAACATGCTGCAATGTCATTCAGTGTCACTCGGCGGTTTTCCTTCACTATGGCTGGAACTGCTGCAATGTTCTGTGGAGTCACAACTCGTTGTGCCTGACCTGGACGAGGAGCATCTTCCACTGAAGTCACAGCATTTGCGAACTTCCTACTCCATTCGTAGACTTGCTGCTGTGACAAACATGCATCACCGTACTGAACATTCGTTCGTCGATGAATTTCAATACGTTTCACACCTTCACTACGCAAAAACCGAATAACAGAACGCTGTTCTTCCCTGGTGCAAGTAGCAAGTGGGGCGGCCATCTTTATACTGATATGTGTGCATCTGCCCTATGCTGCCACCTACAGGCCATTCTGCACGCTGTTTGTAGCACGCTTACCAACTTACAGGATAACGGCGCGAAATTTCGATTTGTTATTCCAAATTTAAGCTTTTCATTTGACTCACCCTCGTACTTCAGGACTGGGAGAAGAAAGAAAAGTAGGAATATATCTTGGTTGGGATACATACCGCTTGTACACACACTGCTTGCAATGTAGGCTCATCGCAGAGAAGATTGTAGAGAAGAGAAGATGACTTGAAATGTTGTATGGCATTAAAAAGGTTAAAGGAAGAGGCACAAGAGGGTGGGGGGTACGGGGGGGAATCTGTTTGTTGTGTGACCTGTTCGCTAATCATTTTTGCTCCTGTCCAGCATTCCTACTACTACAGTTGCCGCACCACTCTGTACCCACATCTCGTTACCGTTGTGGACGAAATCGTGCGCAAAAACCACATTATACACACTCATTACAGTCACTTGTACGTAGTAGACACACTTAAACACATAACTCTCACACTTTGCGAAGGAAAGGAGACGGTGTCTGCGAAGGACAGAAAAACCTTTCCAAATATGCGGTTGAATCTGCCCTTAGGGGTCTCCCAGTAAACAATGCTATATGACTTAAATAGATTAACGCGGACAAGAATCGGAAAAGGATACATGAGTTGATTTCAGAATCAGGCGTGTGTTTCATATAGTCACAAGAGTTGACAGCAGTGTTGGAACATCACAATAGAATAGCTCATCCCCATGCCACTTAACACTTTCATCCTACGCACGAGTTCTCATGTTCTCCTTCCAGGAGAAACTATATGAACGTTAGGAATCTAACCGAGGACATTGGCGCAAAGTTCGCTTGATCTGAGTGTTTACGCCACCACCTCAACTCCGCTTGTTGATCAAATACCGGCGGTAAAAATTTCTTCCACCATCAGGATTCGAACAGGTACCTTTAAGAGTCGTGGACCACCGCACAAATGTGCACTGGATACCTCAGCTACAGAGGCGGACCGGTCATGACAACGAATTGGAAAAATCGAGCTGAAAGAAATTAAGAAACTGTCTCAACAAATAACCGCTCAAGGAAAGTCAAATGTGTGACACAAATATGAAGTTCCCTCTGCGACGCCGTCAGTGTGTGCACCACGGCAAGACGGTGCTAATAAAGTTTCAAGGCAGTGTCTAGGTGGAAGAGAAGCAGCTATATGTTTGTCACGTTGACGTCTCGGAGACCTCACACTACGGTTACTAAACAGCGTTCCTTTGGCGCCTGGCATAACAATTTGAATGCTAAGCAACCGGGGTGTCGGGAGAAAAAGGGAACACGCTGTTCGTTAACGACAAGAGAAGTCCCGTCTACAGCAACTGTTCTGCATAGATATGCCTCTTAAAACGGGCGTCTTGTGCTTCTCAGGAATGCTGCTCGAATATCTTTAACAAAAGTTATTTGAATACTGATATTTACTTTTCAGTACCTATGCATTTTCACCGTCGTTTTGTTTTACATCACTTCAGTCTCATGGTCGATTTCTTTTCCCTTTTGGCTTGATAATCAGACTTCTCGTTTGCCCTTCTAAAGCAATAAACTTTCCTTTCTCATTGCTATTAAAAAAACGAGACCCGCCCGGATATCAGAGCGCGCTGAAGCACAGCTTCCGGGACGGGGAGATGTGCCGAAATAGGATCGAATACGCCGGGCCGATGGTCGCCGAAGCTCGTTTATATCATTTCTATATTTAGAGAAAGTTTTTCACATTGTTGACTGGACCACAGTCTTTGGAAATTTGTAGGTAGCAAGCATAAAATACGAGGGGCATTTAATAAGTAGTGAAAAATATTTTTTATCGGCTAGTTTCGGATGAAAAAATGCGGAATTTGCTGTGAGACACGGTGGGATATTCCTGCTTCAGCCTCTACAGTTTCATGAAATTCCGATAGGTGGCGGCGCTAAATGTAGCTTTCAAAATAGCGTCTGTAACAAAGTTGCCTTCCAAGCAGAGAACTATCACTGAATTTCTTTTGGCGGATAACCAGAAGAGATCGCAGATATTCACCGGCGCTTACAGAATATCTACGGGGACCTGGTAGTGAACAAAAGCACGGCGAGTCGCTGGGCGAGGCATCTGTTATCATCGCAACGAGGTTGCGCAAACGTGCGCCGTGAAACTGAAGAAACGAGTTCATCGTGTTCGTCGCCACAAAAATACAAACCAACTTCTCGTTCTCCGTGACAACGCTAGGCCTCACACAAGTCTGCGCACCCGAGAGGACCTCACTAAACTTCACTGGACTGTTCTTCTTAATCAAGCCTACAGCCTGGACCTTGCAACTTTCTACTTTCCTCTGTTTGGCCGAATGAAGGATGCTGTCCACGGGAAGCAGTATATGGATGATGGGGAGGTTACTGATGAAGGCCGGCCGGAGTGGCCGAGCGGTTCTAGGCGCTACAGTCTGGAACCGCGCGACCACTAAGGTCGCAGGTTCGAATCCTGCGTCGGGCATGGATGTGTGTGATGTCCTTAGTTAGGTTTAAGTAGTTCTAAGTTCTAGGGGACTGATGACCTCCGAAGCTAAGTCCCATAGTGCTCAGAGCCATTTGAACCATTTTACTGATGAAGCAAGATGTTAGCTCCGATGTCGGGCAGTAGAGCGGTAGTATGCGGGCATATAGGGTCTCTCAGTAATGTGGCATAAGGCAGGCTCATTGAACGGAGATTATGTTGATAAAATAGGGTTTTGTAGTAAAAAGAGTGGGAAATAATATGGTGTATTGGGCTCATAAATAAAACCGAAATGCTTTCAGAAAAAAAATTACATTGTTCATTGAACGCCCTTCGCATAAGGACCGAATGTTTATTTACAACTTGTACAGAAACCGGACTATAATGATAAGAATCGAAGGCATGAAATCCTTAGTTGAGAAGGGAGTATGGCAGGATTATTAGCCTTTCCCTGATGTTATTCAATCTGTACATTGGATGTGGCTTTTATGCGGTTTTCCACATCCTACTACGTGAATGCTGGGCTAGTACCCGAATCCCCACCAGTTACACGATTCACAAACATTTAGAAAACTTTCGCTTACTTTGACATGGATAACACTACACGCAAATAGGTGGGGTGAACGTATTCCTTCCCAATGGGGGGGGGGGGGGGAGGAAGGGGAGAGAGACAATATGCCGTGCCGTCTCAGGCGTCTTGCAACGGTCCACGCCGCGGCTCCCCCCGTGGGGGAGGTTCGAGTCCTCCCTCGAGCATATATGTGTGTGTGTGTGTGTGTGTGTGTGTGTGTGTGTGTGTGTGTTGTCCTTAGCGTAGGTAAGTTGGATTAAGTAGTGTGTAAGCTTGGGGACCGATAACTTCAGCAGTTTGGTCCCATAACTTACCACTGTAAAAATTTCTATCATCAAACCACAATTTATGAAAGATGTTTATATTTTATTAATAGGATTAAGTAGGAATAATTAATATTGGTCATGTTGGCAATAACTGTGGTAGCAAGGAATGTCTGCACCACAGTATTGTTGGCAGGAGAGACCGCACATCGATATAATTTTCAAAAGGGCGGGAGAGACCGTGTATGGATACATTTTAAGAAAAGAGCGGGAAAGACCGCGCATTGATACATTTTGTAATGGTAGCAGGGATTGTCTGCACCAGAAAGCATTGTTGGCGGGAGTGACCGCACTTTAGCTTCCGTAGGAAGTCAGTAGTAAACGAGATGTGAAGCGAGTCGGTAGCAGGTCTGAAGCGAGAGGTTGAGAGGAGCGGTGTGCCTGCCAGCCACCAGCTATGATTTACAAGAGATTATAAACGGACGTACAGAGACATCAGCTAACTAATATTATTGAATTATATTTTTGAGAAACTCAAGGCTACTGAGGGTATGTTTGCGCAATGCTAGTTGTAAGATTATTAGAAAAAGTGAGTCCATTTGAAAGTTTGTAAAATCATTTCATTCAGAATATAATTAATTTTTGCCAGCAATATTGCATTACTGATTATAATCCATCCCAAAAACCATCAACGTAAAACATTGCAAAATTTTATTGTTGTCAAGAAAAAGTTTAACTATGAATTACGTAACTTCAGTCAAATTAATTAAAGAATAACGCAAGATTTGCTATTAAAGAATAACGTCAGCTTTGGTAATAAATACAGCCACTTATGACAGCCCACCAGCAGCTAATATAGTAAAACAGAGTAAGTATACTCATGTCGCAGTTCGATTTAGCAGTTAGATGGCGATCCAGTAACAGTAAAAAAAGGTAAGGAACAGTTTTGGGTTATTGGAGGTAACGATTGAGGGCCTCGACGACGACAAATCACTTTTAATAAGCAGCATTTAAATTTGTATGCAAAGATTGAGAAAGAGAATTAATTTCAAAGGGAAGAGTTCCTTTGTTATTATTAACCAAGAGATAGAAATCCTAAGGGAAGGTTTCATAGGTTATTGTAGAAGGGAAGATTGCGTAACGAAAGAGATAAAGAGGTGCTTTTCACAATATATATAAATGACCTAGTAGATAGTGTCGGAAGTTCCTTGCGGCTTTTCGCGGATGATGCTGTAGTATACAGAGAAGTTGCAGCATTAGAAAATTGCAGCGAAATGCAGGAAGATCTGCAGCGGATAGGCACTTGGTGCAGGGAGTGGCAACCGACCCTTAACATAGACAAATGTAATGTATTGCGAATATATAGAAAGAAGGATCCCTTTATTGTATGATGATATGATAGCGGAACAAACACTGGTAGCAGTTACTTCTGTAAAATATGTCGGAGTATGCGTGCGGAACGATTTGAAGTGGAATGATCATATAAAATTAATTGATGGTAAGGCGGGTACCAGGTTGAGATTCATTGGGAGAGTCCTTAGAAAATGCAGTCCATCAACAAAGGAGGTGGCTTACAAAAGACTTGTTCGACCTATACTTGAGTATTGCTCATGAGTGTGGGATCCGTACCAGTTCGGTTTGACGGAGGACATAGAGAAGATCCAAAGAAGAGCGGCGCGTTTCGTCACAGGGTAATTTGGTAAGCGTGATAGCGTTACGGAGATGTTTAGCAAATTCAAGTGGCAGACTCTGAAAGAGAGGCGCTCTGCATCGCGGTGTAGCTTGCTGTCCAGGTTTCGAGAGGGTGCGTTTCTGGATGAGGTATCGAATAGATTGCTTCTCCCTACTTATACCTCCCGAGGAGATCACGAATGTAAAATTAGAGAGATTCGAGCGCGCACGGAGGCTTTCCGGCAGTCGTTCTTCCCGCGAACCATACGCGACTGGAACAGGAAAGGGAGGTAATGACAGTGGCACGTAAAGTGCCCTCCGCCACACACCGTTGGGTGACTTGCGGAGTATAAATGAAGATGTAGATGTTTCACCACAAATTTCGAAGAGACGACATGGCGACAGTAAGGACATCCAGGCGTCCCTTAAATTAACTATGGCAAATTCGTTGACAGTCATGTCAACCCTGCGTCGAGGCGGATTGGATAGGTTCACAGGGGTGCTCTCAGGAATAGTTTGGAGGGTGGTTGTAGAGGGAGGCCAAGCAATTTCAGGTGGATGTAAAGAGCAGTAGTTATGCAGATATGAAAGGACTTGCACAAGATAAGCAACCACGGGATTTCATGATACTAGTCTTCGGACTGAAGAAGACGACGATAACAACAACACAATAACGTTGGGAGAGTGACTGGTGTATTGGTTTAACAAGCGGATAGCCGGAGCGTGTGGAGCCGGTAGTATTCGCTCGCCGGGCGCGCGGTCAGCGTCCGCGCGTGGGCAGAACTGGTCTGGCTCTGGCGTACCTGTGGCCTGTAGCCGTACCAGTAGGAGGCCAGGCCAGCTCTACCTGCACACACGGCCCAAGGACGCTCCGCTGCAGGAATGCCACGCGGCCTGCACGTCTTCTGCGGCCGAGACTGAAGCCCACTCCGCACAAACGTGGGCGCGCCTCGTGGTTTGCCGTTGCTGCCATTCAAATGCAACGCTGTGGAAGCACGCAGAGCTAGGGCGCGAGACAGAAATTTGGAGAAAAAAGAAGCAACTGTGTTGAAAATCAAGAGCTCAGACAGAAAGCGAGAACTAAGCAATGAAGGGAAAGCCAAAAGTGGAAGTAATATACAGGGTGTCCCAGCCCAGGAAGAATGGTCAATGTCCAGGGATGTGACAATACCGCTCATTTGAAGCACAAGAACTTAACATGGACGTATGCCCTATTCTGAATGGTTTCCGAGATAGAATACTTTCAATGCCCATTTGTTTTTGGGCTACTCGAACACACGTATGTGTCTTACAAACCCGACCTCTTTGTAATTTTATTACAGCCCAACCGGTTGCTTCTAACCTCTTTGCTCGTGGTGTCTTTCTGCCAATAAACAGTCCAGTTGAATGCGCGGTGGTCTACGGTGCGTTGTGAGTAAAGTAGTGCTGGGGATTGAAAATTTCGAAGTAAATAACTGTTCTACATTAAGAATGAGATTTTCTCTCTGCAGCGGAGTGTGCGCTGATACGAAACTTCCTGGCAGATTAAAACTGTGTGCCGGACCGAGACTCGAACTCGGGACCTTTGCCTTTCGCGGGCAAAGAGCACTTGCCCGCGAAAGGCAAAGGTCCCGTGTTCGAGTCTCGGTCCGGCACACAGTTTTAATCTGCCAGGAAGTTTTGTTCTACATTAAGTTCTATATAACTACAGACGACAAATTGTGAAAGAAAACGACTGTAATAAAAAATCATAAAATTCCACGAAAACCACAGCACGTGCTAATGAGGTATAAATACAAAACTTTGTGCCTGTATTTCAAATTTGTGCGTACTATCTTAAAATCTCAGACTCTTATGTGTACGAGGCCTATTCGGAAAGTGAGATCCGATCGGTCTCAGTATGGAAACCACCGCGAAAATCAAAAATCAAATGGTTCAAATGGCTCTAAGCACTATGGGACTTAACATCTGAGGTCATCAGTCCCCTAGACTTAGAACTACTTAAACCTAACTAACCTAAGGGCATCACACACATCCGTGCCCGAGGCAGGATTCGAACCTGCGACCATAGCAGCAGCGCGGTTCCGGACTGACGCGCCCAGAACCGCTCGGCCACAGCGACCGGCCGTGAAAATCAAAAATGTTTTATTTGCAACAGTTCGCTACACCACCCAGTTACTTCTCAACACAGTCGCCGCTCCGATTTGGACATTTGTAGAAGCGTTGTACCACCTTTCCAACACCCTCGTCATAGAAGGCAGCCGCCTGTGCTTCCTGCCAATTCTCTACGCTGGTCTACAGCTCGTTGTCTGTGCCAGAACGTTGTCTTCAAAGCTAGCGGTTCATGTGAGCAGAGATGAAACTCAGGGGCAATCAATTACAGGTTGTATTGTGGGTGATCAAACACTTCCCATCGAAAACGCTGCAGGGGCATCTTCACTGCCCCTGCAGAGTGCAGCCGAGAATTGTCATGCATAGGGAAATGCGTAACAGCTATGTTATGTGGGTAGCACGACATCAGGCGAAATCTCACACCAGACCCTCTCATACTTGGCGGGAGACACTTGTTCTAGACATCTTTACGTCCCCACTATATGCTCAGAACTGAAAAGAGCGACGTGACGCGATCGACAGGCATACTAGAGGCACTGCCCAACACATCTGTGCAAAGCTTTACCGGATTTTCAGTGTGGTTTCCATTTCGCACAACATCGGACCTTACTTTCCGAACAGTCCTCGTACAAGTAGTAAAGAGCATTGTTCCTGTTATAAAGAAAGACAACAACAGCCCACTGATGGTGCTCAAACATCTGTGAAACATGTCTAGGAAACAAAAGGAAAGATAAAACTTGTGTTTCGCTCGAGGCGGACCCTCGCCAAAAGCAAAATCGTAGGTCAATGGGTTAATTGTCTTTGTATACGCTCTGGTTAAAAGTCACACATCTACAACTATTAAGACTATGCAGATATGACGTACGTTTACAGCTTCTGCGATGGTGGTGCTCCTGCTGCTATTGAAGAATACCGTCGGCACTTTCCGACACTTCGAATTCCTGATCGTAGAGTGTTTACCAGAGTTTTCAGCACTTTGCGTGAAACAGGTATTCTTCCAAGTTCCCATTCTTCTTCTGAAAGTGCAGTTCAACAATCTATACACGAACAGAAACGCATTGCAGAAACGGTGCATCGTAGACTGGTTCTTTTACCAGCGCATCTGTAATGTGATGTACGTATACGATAATGCTTGGAGATGAATGTGTTGAAAGTACGTATTTTTAAATTTATACTCGTGAAACGCTTGTTGTGATGTTTACTAACTGTCGTAGATGTGTAAATCTGGCAATGTATTGTACATCAAATGTATTCTACTTCGGAAACCATTGTGAATAGTGCATATGACCACATGGAAGTTTTTGCTTCAAATGATCGTTCCTGTAATACCGCTGAATATTAACCATTCCTCGTCAGACATCCTGTATAGTGGCTCCATATAAGGCGAACAAACTTGAGAATAATATTGTAGAAAGAGAAGTGGCAGCAGGTCAAGATGAGATGCGAGAAATGCTACTGCGAGAACAATTTGACGGAGCACTGAAAGACCGAAGTCGAAACAAAACCCCTGGGGCAGACGACATTTCCTCAACATTATTGAGATCTTTGGGAGAGGCGACCATGACAAAATTATTCTACCTGGTGTAAAGCTACATCAGACGGGCGAACTACCCTCAGTTACAAAGAAGGCAGGTGGTGCGAGATGTAACTAATTTTGAACAATTTGTTTAACAAGTCATGCTTTCAAAATATTGACACGAATTATTTACACAATATTGAAGACAGTACTAGAGTCTGATCTTGGGGAAGATCAGTTTGAGTGTCGGAGAAATCTATGAATACACATTGAAATAGTGACCCTACGATTTATCTGGAAACATAGATTGAAGGAAGGCAAATCAATGTTTGTAGCCTTTCTAGATTTACAGGAAGCTTTTGACAATAGTGACTGGACTACACTCTCTGAAATTTTGTCGGTAAAAAGGATAAAATACAGGGACCTAAAGGTCATTTACAACTTCAATATAAACCATATTGCAGTTGGAAGAATCAAAGTACGTGAAACTCGGAGTTGAAAAGGGAGTAAACAAGATTATAGCCTATCCCGGGTGATATTCAAACTATAACTCAGCAAGCTGTGAAGGTAACAAAGGAAAAATTTGGAAATAACGTCATCACGACGAGCAAACGGTTTCACTGAAGACTTGGGAAATAGTGCTGTTTAGTCTGGCCTACATACTTAGACTCGCCGCTTACAGGTTTCGGCATACTCTGAGGTGACAAAAGTCACGGGATGGCGATATTCACATATACAGATGGCGGTAGTGTCGCGTACACAAGGTATAGTAGGGCAGTGAATTGGCGGAGCTTTCATTTATACTAAGGTGATTCATGTGAAAAGGTATCCGACGTAATTATGGCCGCACGAGGGAAATTAACAGATTTCCAACATGGAATCAGAACTGGAGCTAGAAGCTTGGGACATTCCATCTCGAAAATCGTTAGGGAAGTTAATATTCCGAGATCCGCAGTGTCAAGAGTGTGCCGAGAACACCAAATTTCATGCATTACCACAGAAAAGGCAGTTACCGACAGCCGTCACTTAACGACCGAAAGCAGCGGCGCTTGCGTAAAGTTGTCAGTGCTAACAGACAAGCAACACTGCCTGATATAACCGCATAAATCAATGTGGGAAGTACGACAAACGTATCTGTTAGGACATTGTGGCGCAATTTGATGTTAATCGACTATGGCAGCGGATGATCGACGCAAGTGCAATTGCTAACAGCACAACATCGCCTGCAGCGCCCCTCCTGGGTTCGTGACCATATCGGTTCGACCTTAGACGACTGGAAAACAGTGGCCAGGTCAGATGAGTCCCGATTTCAGTTGGTTAGAGCTGATGGTATGTTCTGAGTGTGGCGCTGACGCCACGAAGCCATGGACCCAAGTCGTCAATAAGGCACTGTGCAACCTTGTGGTGGCTCCATAATGGTTTGTGCTGCATTTTCATTAAATAGATTTGACTGGAAATGGTTATGTCCGACTATTTGTAGACCGTCTGAGGCCATTCATTGACTTCATGTTCCTAAACAACGATGGAATTTTTACTGATGACAATGCGCCATGTCACCAGGCTACAACTGTTCGCAATTGGTTTGAAGAACTATCCGGACAGTTCGGGCGAATGATTTGGCTAACTACATCGCCCGACAGGAATTCCATCGAACATTTATGAGAGATAATCGAGAGGTCACTTCGTCCACAAATCCTGCATCGGCAACAATTTCGCACTAATGGAAAGGTGCAGAGGCAGCATGGATCAGTATATCTGCAGAGCGCTTCCAAGGACTTTTTGAGTCCCTGCCACGTCGACTTGCTGCACTACGCGAGGCAAAAGGAGGTCTGACGCCATATTAGGAGGTACCTCATTACTATTGACATCACAATGCACACTGCATACACTTTTAGCGTGATCTGTGATGGTTTCAGTAACGTCAGTGTATCCGGCTGAGGGCAATCCACGCTCTGATATGATGCTGTGAAGAAGACGTATATCCGACAGTCAGTGGCTGAAAAGCGTTATTACCAATCTCGGAGGTGTCGTCTGTGGTGCCACCAAGCGATTCAACAATCCCTTCGAGATAGACAAATTAATTAATATGAAATCATTTTTCCAAAACACTCAGACATCTAGTAATTCTCAAATGCGGTCGTTATATTATATGAATTGCTAGTGGTGGTGGGAACTACGGAAGGGACGACACCGCTGAACCCTCGCAGCTGGAGCGCGGCAAAGGAAATAGCACGAGGCAGCTAACTGAGCCCAACCGCTGTCGTATTAGCACGAGCCCGTGCAAACGGCAGTTTTTAGCACATGCGAAATGAGGGAGTAAGCTACCCAGAATTTCACTGCTGCACGAGTAATCACTACTTCGTGAGGCACTAGTCACAAAAGTATAAAAATTATGCTACACCTGGCTAATGACGCCCTAGCTCAGCTTCAGAATTACACTGATTTGACGAAAGTCATGTGATAGCGACATGAACGTTTACAGACGCCGGTAATATCGCGTAAACAAGGCGTAAAAGAGCAGTGCTTTGGCGGGGCTGTCACTTGTAACCAGATGATTCACGTGAAAAGGTTTCCGACGTGATTATGGTAGCAAGTCGGGACTAAAGAGTGTTTCAGCGCTGAACGGTAGTTAGAGCCAGACGCATGGGACATTCCGTTTCGGAAATGATTAGAGAATTCAATACTGCACCATCCACAGTGCCGACAATACCATATTTCAAATATTATCTCTCACTGCGGGCAACGGAATTACCTACAGCCTTCACTTAACGACCACGAGCAGCGGCGTTTGTGTAGCGTTGTCAGTGTTAACAGACATGCAACACTGTGTGAAATAATCGTAGAATCAATGTGGAACGTGCGACGAACGGGGCCGTTACGATAATACGATTTGGCGTTAATAGCCTATAGCAGCAGACGACCGACCTGAGTACCTTTGCTAACAGCACGACATCGCCTGCAGTGCCTCTCCTCGGCTCATGAAACTGTCAGTTGGACCCTGGACGAGTGGAAAACCGTGGACTGGTTAGAAGAGTCTCGATTTCAGTGTAAAAGCTGATGGTAGGGTTTGAGTGTGACGCTGACCCCACGAAGCCATGAACCTAAGTTGTCGACAAGGCACTGACAAAGCTGATGGTAGCTGCATTATGGTGTGGGTTGTGTTTACGTGGAATGGACTGGGTCCTCTGGCTCAGCTACTTGCAGACCAATTGCAGCCATCCATGGACACAATGTTCCACAACAACGATGGGATTTTTATTTATGACAATTCGCTAGGTCACCGGACCACAATTATTCGAATTGGTTTGAAATACATTCTTGACAACTCAAGTTAATGGTTTGGCCACCCAGAACGCCCGACATGTACCTTATCGAACTTTCTTGCGACATAATTAAGGGCTAGTTCGTGCACAAAATCCTGCACCGGCAACACTTTCGCAATTATGGACGGCTCTAGAGGCAGCATGGTTGAATTTTTCTGCAGAGGATTTCCAGCGACTTGTTGAGTACATGTCACGTCAAACTGCTGTATTACGTCGGGCAAAAGGGGGTGCGACCCGATATTAGGGTGGATCCCACCTCGGTGCCTATGGCTGTTCATAATGCTGTTTTACCGATGAGCGACAAAATTATGTTTAAGTCAAAGGATCAGGTCCAAAAGGTGTTTGAGGAGTTTCTAACAAATTATCTGCTAGGTTACTTTGATCTGGCAAGTATCCAAGGGACAATAGGACGGCTTATTGGAGCCATCATTGAGCCCCTTCGCACAGAAAAACGTAAGAAGTGATGTTTTACATATATCAGTATACAAACATGAAAATTAATAATTTCGAAAGTTGCTAGGAACTGCAGAAAATTACAAGCTATGTTTGACATAAGTATATTTTTCATTTTCTTTAGGCATGCATCTGCGCGTGGATAACATTGAAGTCAGGTTAAAAAAGATCGTATAGAATTGGCGCATGGGGGACCCTGAAGGGCAGGTTCAGCCGCCTCATTGAAAGGTTTTTCCCGTCCTTCGTACACAATGACACCTTTCCTTCGCGAAGTGAGAGATTTGTGTGTTTTTAAGTGTATAGCGTAAGTATAGTTCGTTGTAATGGTTATGTGAACTGTGGTGTCGTGATTATGTTTGATGATGACTACGGCGACGACGACAACGATGATGATGATGATGATGCTGATCATGCTCATGCTGCTGCTGCTGCTGCTGATGATGATGATAGAAGGTAGAGGGTGAAACGCGGTGCTGTCACGTAGCCTAACCCTCTGTATTTGCACCCAGGGGGCCGCCGAGTTTAACGTCCACATCTGACTGACGGATCACTCCTCACTTCATGAGACACTGCGGAGAGGTATGGAATTTAATTCACGACAATGGCGCAAAGACTGGCGGTCAGGACCTTTACGCCACCACCTCTACACCCACCTTTTGCTGTAAAGGCTAATGGGAAAGTAGCCAACAGCACATGGCACACCCAGGCGATTACCCATCCAAGTACTCGCCACGCCCTACGAGATCTGAGGAGAAGTGGTGTATTCAATGACGGAAGGTCGCTGGCTCCAATCAGGTGTGTGCGCCCATTCAGAGTTTGCCATCAAGAAGAATCCCGACTCTGTTCGAGAATCCACAGGTAAGACGAAAAAACCACAGGAAGTTGAGTAAAACAGAAAGAGAAAGTCCACTCCTTCCCCCCCTCCCCCCATCACCACCACACACATCAAAAATAGTAAGAGAAAGACTGACTTCCTCAAATAGAGGAATAAATGACTGAATAAAATAGCATTCCCCCTTTTTACACAATCGCATAACCACACTCTGCACACCTGCGTCCCAATGGCGAAAATATGATGTACGAAGGACTTCTGTAAACGAATTATTATAATTTTTCGCCCATGTATGCGATCGATACATGTAGTGAACACACCTCCTCCTACCCCCTCCCTGTATCCACCTCTTGCTCTATTTGCTTGCCTCATCCTCCAAACCCTATCTATCTCCTCCCCCCTCTCTCTTTCTGTCCATTCCTTCCCCCCCCCTCTCTTATCAAATATTGCCGCCCCCTCCAAAGACCAAATTCCCCCCCCCCCTCTTATCATCTCCACCTTCTCCTCTTCCTTTCCCATCTACTCCTAAATTTTCCATCTGCATCATGCACCCTCCTCCACTCTCTCTGTCCATTCCCTCTTCCTCCTTCTGTCCCCTCCTCTATCCATCTCAAACTATCTGCAGTGATGCTCAGTCAGCACATGTAGACCCTGCAATAAAGTTCTATAAAGCAGGCCAATACTACAGCTAAAACACACTTGTCATGCAGGGCAAACAATACAACACACCTCTCATGCAGGGCAGCCTACATTTCAGGGCCTGGAAGACCATTTCTTGCCCCCAACATATAGACTGCCCACCAAAACAATTGCCAGGCCAATCCTGTTTCCACACGATATCCCTGTATGCAGGGCATCTTGTACACCAGGGACTGAAAAAGCACATTTTTGCCCTTATCTCTGATCCTATCGGAACTACGAGATTATAAACACCACAGTGTTGATGATAATAAGGCCTGATGTTCCTGTGGCGAATTTGGTTGAAATCGATCCAGGGATTTGGAAGGAGATCCCGAACATACACACATACATTAACTTTGTTTTATATATGTATATAAATATATATAACAGATAACTACTATAATCATGCCATAAGTGGCACATTAAAAGTCGAACTGATGGCAAGTTCAATTTTTGAGAGAGAGAGAGAGAGAGAGAGAGAGAGAGAGAGAGAGAGAGAGAGAGAGAGGGGGGGGGGGGGGTGGAGACTCCCTTACTGTTTGATGACTGTACAGCTTGAATGATATTGAGGATAGGCCACAGAACTGCCTCACTCCCTTCATTACCATCTTTTCCTGTCTCGTGTACTTTGAATCCTGCAACTGCAGTCTGGCTTCTGTACAAGTTGTAAATAACCTTTGCTCCCCGTATTTTATATCTGCAACCTTCAGAACTTGAAAGAGTGCGTTCTTGTCAACGCTGTCAAAAGCTTTCTCTAAATCTACAAATACTAGAAATGCAGATTTCTCTTTAACTAATTTCTAAGATAAATCGTATGATTAGTATTATCTCGCATGTTCCTACATTTCTCCACAATTAGAACTGATCTTCCCCAAGGTAGCATTCCACTAGATTTTTCATTCCTCTATAAATAATTCGTGTCAGTATTTTGCAAGCATGACGATATTTCACCAGTCTTACATAATTTGTAAATCACGTGGAATAGTTCTGTCATGGCTAGTTCCATTATTCTAGAATAAATTGACGTCAGTTAAATGCTCTCATAGTTCTGCGCTTCAGTGTTGTAACCTTCTTAATTATTGGAATGATGATGATGATTCTGGTTTGTGGGGTGCTCAACAGCGTGGTTATCAGCACACGTACAGATTCCCTATCTTTACACTTTACAGTCTCGCCAGTTTCCTGAATGGTGATGAAATGATAAGGACAACACAAACACAAAGTTCCCGAACGGAGAAAAACTCCGACCCGGCCGAGAATCGAACCCGGGATCCCGTGATTCAGAGGCAGCAACACGAGCTACAAACATGATTGGAAGGATCTACTTCTTATTTTCTAGCCTCGTAGCACCTCACGCTATTCCACCACAATATACGTCCCACACTCTCAATGAACTGGACTAAGTCAGTGACGTCATTACGGTATAGTGTTCCTTGTTCGTTCTCCGAGTGCACCATTTCTCACTTTACCCACAGCTGAGCTATCACTAAGCACAATCTTCCCATTTTAAGATGCGCATATATCGTCACTGCACCATTTTTTACTTCGGCGACGATCGTGCATCGCGATCTTCGCATTTAAAGTAGCGCATATATTATTCTTATCCAGTCTCACGTCTGTCCAAGCCGCGGTGAATGCCACTTCTCAACGCGGTATCCGGACGCTATCGTCACCGCTGCCCTACTGATTTATAAGTCAGGAATATCCCTCCCGATAAAAACCTTTTTTCTGTGTGGGTATCCTGATTCTATTGTCCCTGAAGTGGTGACACGTTACTGTTTCACGCTGGCTTTTGTATTTCCCTCACGTATGCCACAAATTTATAGACATGCTTCAGAAAGCAAGTTTCTGCAAGAGTAGAGGATGTTTCCAAAAGACTTATGCGACTTCACTCTAAAACCTACACCGAGCGAGGTGGCACATTGGTTAGCACACTGGACTCGCATTCGGGAGGACAGCGGTTCAAATCATGTCCGATCACCCAGATTTATGTTTTCCGTGATTTTCCTAAATGGCTCCAGGCAAGTTCCTTTGAAAGGACACGGCCGATTTTCTTCCTTATCACTAAAACAATGCGATCTTGTGCCCCGTCACTAATAATCTAGATGTCGAGTGAACGTTACACTCTAAATTTCCCTTCCCACCACCCACATGACTGGAGAATTGTAACTTACGCATCGAAATTAAACGTTTATCTTGGCATCAGTTGTAAGTGACCACTGAAGATGGTTTAAAATAAAGCGAAACGCATCTGGTCTTAATAAGACCTCTATTACACTTGCTAAGATGGCAGTTAACATACACCAATTCAAGTGAATGTATGTCCCTGTTGTAACTAGAATGCTCGTTCAACTGGCTTTTCGCACGACTACGAGAACTGTCTCGACACACAGTTGTATTATGGCGTGAAGGCAACAAGCATTCATACTGCAGCTGTGTTTATGGAGGGGGAAAAAAGCACGCAGTGGTTACTGTAATCAGAAACTAAGGGATTTGACTTGGATAAAAAGATCTGCAAGCTGTTCGAGATTCCGAAAAAAGTAGGTGTAAGCTATAGGGAGAGACGGGTCATATACAATATGTACAAAAACCAAGAGGGAATAATAAGAGTGGACGATCAAGAACGAAGTGCTCGTATTAAGAAGGGTGTAAGACAAGGCTGTAGCCTTTCGCCCCTACTCTTCAATCTGTACATCGAGGAAGCAATGATGGAAATAAAAGAAAGGTTCAGGAGTGGAATTAAAATACAAGGTGAAAGGATATCAATGATACGATTCGCTGATGACATTGCTATCCTGAGTGAAAGTGAAGAAGAATTAAATGATCTCCTGAACGGAATGAACAGTCTAATGAGTACACAGTAAGGTTTGAGAGTAAATCGGAGAAAGACGAAGGTAATGAGAAGTAGTAGAAACGAGAAAAGCGAGAAACTTAACATCAGGATTGATGGTCACGAAGTCAATGAAGTTAAGGATTTCTGCTACCTAGGCAGTAAAATAACCAATGACGGACGGAGCAAGGAGGACATCAAAAGCAGACTCGCTATGGAAAAAAGGCATTTCTGGCCAAGAGAAGTCTACTAATATCAAATACCGGCCTTAATTTGAGGAAGAAATTTCTGAGGATGTACGTCTGGAGTACAGCATTGTATGGTAGTGAAGCGTGGACTGTCGGAAAACCGTAACAGAAGAGAATCGAAGCATTTGAGATGTGATGCTATGGACGAATGTTGAAAATTAGGTGGACTGATAAGGTAAGGAATGAAGAGGTTCTGCGCAGAATCGGAGAGGAAAGGAATATGCGGAAAACACTGATAAGGAGAAGGGACAGGATGATAGGACATCTGCTAAGACATGAGGGAATGACTTCCATGGTACTAGAGGGAGCTGTAGAGGGCAAAAACTGTAGAGGAAGATAGAGATTGAAATACGTCAAGCAAATAACTGAAGACGTAGGTTGCAAGTGCTACTCTGAGATGAAGAGGTTAGCACAGGAAAGGAATTCGTGGCGGGCCGCATCAAACCAGTCAGTAGACTGATGACAAAAAAAAAATCTGCCACACAATTTAGTAACAATCTTCATATGTGCGAGTCGGACTCATGCACCGAGGCTTCCTTGGAATCGAGAATTTTGATGACTTTTTCCTGTTACCGATGTTGATACTGGCGAGGTATCAAAATATATCACACAAACGGCTATATCTTCTGATTGCACTGACGTAGAAGCTTAAATTTTTCACACCGCAAAGTGACCGTAGACTTTACACGTGACATAAATTTCAACATGGTACATACATCCGTTCTGAGAAAAATGGGTCGTAACAGTCGGAGAAAGAGCCGGATACCAAACGACAAAAAAACATTTTTTTCGTGTGACACAAATTAACAATTATCGCGTTTTTTTTCTTTACTTGTACCGTGGAACCTTGCTTCCTGCCCAGTTTCACGATTCTAGGTCAACACGAAGTACCCTGTATGTTTTCACGAGTAGGTTTGCGAGCATCAAAATATGTGACATGTAAATAGCCGTACCTTCTGCCAATTTTGAAGTAGATGCTTCAAGTTTTTTACACCGCCAAGGAACCGTGGAGCTTAGTATGTGAGATAATTTTCAACTTGATACGTTTACCGGATCCTGAGGAAAAGGGTTTTAAACTGTCGGACGGACAGAGAGACACACAGACGGACGGACAGACAACAAAATGATCTTATAAGGGTTCCGTTTTTACCGACTGAGGTACGGTAGCCGAAAAAGAACCGATTTCTAAGTACACACTTGGTGGTTTTTTTTTTTGTCATTAGTCTACTGACTGGTTTGATGCGGCAGTGGCACAAAAGGCGTTGCCGAACTGGGAGGGGGGATTTTTGAGGAACCCTTTGGTGTCTTAATCACGAACGTGTAAATGTCGCGAACACCCGTGATATGCCACAGAAGCGCTGAAAACAGGGGGGCTGAAAATGCATAAACAATGTTTGTTATAAGTTGTGTATGTTAACTGCCATCTTAGCAAGTGTAATAGAGGTCTTATTAAGACCAGATGCGTTTCGCTTTATTTTAAACCATCTTCAGTGGTCACTGTAACAAAATGGTTTTCTTTTCTCTTACAATTTTGTTTGTTATGTAACATTTCGCATGCTTTACTTGTTACTTTGGATCACGTTCAAGTTTCGTCAAACAGTTTTGAAAGATTGGTAGTTGTTTTACCCTGTGTATCATAAAAGATATTGCGGTCATGCGTCATTCCAAAGCGGTCAGATCTAAAAAAAATGGCTCTGAGCACTATGGGACTCAACATCTTAGGTCAGAAGTCCCCTAGAACTTAGAACTACTTAAACCTAACTAACCTAAGGACATCACACACACCCATGCCCGAGGCAGGATTCGAACCTGCGACCGTAGCAGTCCCGCGGTTCCGGACTGCAGCGCCAGAGCCGCTAGACCACCGCAGCCGGCGGGTCAGATCTCGTTCAATGGGATTGAGCCCCACAACGTCCTCCTTATAACAGGGTTGAATAGTCTAGGCGGTGTCAGCAGCATCCAAGCTTGTCAAGAACGTCGTTCGGTTGCAGATCGCGTTGCAAACTGTATTCGGCCGTGAAATGTGTGTAAATGAACGCTCCGAGCAAAGGGGTGGTTTCATTGACGCCCTCTATGCCACCTCCTGAGGCCTTTTCGTGTTGATTCTCAGCGGCGGTGTGCCTGAAATGTTTTCCTCAGCCACCCATAAGAAAACCGCGTGATTTCAACACTGAGCGCAGCGATTCTGACCTCCGCCGCAGAGGCGTCAGGAGAACAGGGTGAGATGTGGGTAAGAGAGGGCGTGATGACCTTTCCACCGTGTGACACGTTGTGACGATTGTGGGAAGTTTCGTGCCAATGTGACGCCATTAACCCGGCTTACAGCTCACATGAACTTCTGAGCTTTGGCCTTTTTCCTTTTATGTGTCGACACTTTCCTGTTTGGAGTTATGGCGAGCCCGAGGGTAACGTCACAGGGTGCCTTGCTACTACTCCATTACAAAGTGAAGTTGTATGCTAAAGTCACCCACATTTCGATTTGCTACGTCACAACGGGAGGCAATTTCGGGGTTTCAAAAAAGTGACCCCTTCATTGCGTTCGCAGTGGATATTACTAAACGGCTAACCTAGGACACAGTCCCCATGCAGGTTGCCTATCTAAAGGTTGCCAGGGGCAACAAAATATTGATTTTCAACAGTTACTGACCGAATATAAAAATTTAAATACTCCTATAATCTACTCATTCATAGCTGTAGCTTTATGTTAAAGGTTTAACACAGTAACTCAAGTGTTACAGCTAGAAACTGTGTATACGTCGTGAGTCGGCATAACTCACAGCTTACAAATTACCCAGCGTATAGTCAGCCAGTATTTGAGAATGAAAGCACTGAACGACTTCCAAGAAAATTTACACATAACTTCAAACCTCTACGAAACTTTTTCTCCCCAAATTATGAAAGGAAAAATAATAATATCGCTTAGTATATTTTCGCTGTCCATGCAGTAAGATTTTTAACATCACTTCTTACTTCTTTACTACTAAGTCTACTCGCAACGTCTTTTCCAGACAGTATCCACATATCACTGAATGTACCTGTAAAATTATTTCATTCTACGGCTCATAACTATGCAGATATGGTATCACAAACAATGTGAGGAGTGAAAAACTAACTTTTGCTTAAATTGACACGCAAATTACACAGACTGTAGTCATCCAGTGTGTTATGAAGACAACACTAAGCGACTTCCAACGAACTTAAACTTAGTTTCAAAACATTTTAAACTTTTTATCGCTTATATGTTTAACTTCAAGTATTTAACACATTAACTCATTTGAAAAGTAACCATACGTTTGAAGCTGTTTTATGCGTGGGAGTTTGGATTGTTTAAATAATCGGGTGTGAGGTGGGGGGTTGTCTGGCGCCATTTAAATAATAAATACCATCTGTCGATGTGACCCATAAAAGCTTCACAATATTTAACTGTTTCATTAACCTTTTGAGTCTCAACAATATAAAGACAAATACAGTTTTAACATTTTTCATGAAAGCAACCATTATTATGATGGTGACCAACGTATACAAGAAGAAATTGCTAAAAAGTAAATCCTCAATTGTTTTAAGATGGTGGTATAACGTTGGAATACAATTTTAAAATTTTTCACAAAATTAACCTTTATCATAGTATGCAACGTATGTATGACGAAATTGAAAACAACGAAAACAATCGTTTTAAGCAGGTGATTTCAACTTGGAACCACTAGGACACTCAGTTCTTAGCCATCCATCTTATCATATGATGTTTCTGAATGCAAATTCGTGTTTTTCCTAGACGCAACCCCATATCTCGAAACTTTCAAGAATTCATAATGTCTAAAACAAATTATAGTCCTAAATTACAAGCAGAAACGGGCCTAAAATTATTATGAAAACTACATTCATGCTCATAAATTAAGGATAATGCTGATACATGGCAAAAAACGCTCTGGTGGGCGGTTTGCGGGTTTAAATCACCTCGGGGTATGACCATGCGGTGCATTTGACCTGCGGTCGTCGCACGGTGGCGCTGGCAGCAGTCCACATACGCAGAGGTGTGTTGGTGCATGTCAGAGTTCGGTGCAGCGATTACGTGTGCACACGTTTTCAGAAGTGCTAATGGTGACTGTGTTGAAAATGGCTCAAAGAACAGATATTGTGACGTTGTGGGGGTTAGAATACTAGGGCGACTGGAGGCAGGTCAAACACAGCAGGTCGTAGCACGGGCCCTCCGTGTGCTACAAAGTATGATCTCAAGATTATGGCAACGATTCCAGCAGACAGGAAACGTGTACAGGCGCTACAGTGCGGGACGTCCACAGTGTTCAACACCACAAGAAGACCGATATCTCACCATATGTGCCCGCATACGGCCACGGAGTACTGCAGGTAGCTTTGCTCGGGACCTCACCGCAGCCACTGGAACAGGTGTCTCCAGACACACAGTCTACAGACGAATGAACAGACATGGTTTATTCACCCGGAGACCTGCTAGGTGCATTCCACTGACCCTTGGTCACAGGAGAGCCCGTAAAGCCTGGTGTCAAGAACACAGTATATGGTCATTGGAACAGTGGTCCCACGTTATGTTTACAGACGAGTCCAAGTATAGCCAGTGATTCTCGCCGGGTTTTCATCTGGTGTGAACCAGGAACCAGACACCAACCCCTTAATGTCCTTGAAAGGGACCTGTTTGGAGGCCGTGGTTTGATGGTGTGGGGTGGGATTATGATTGGTGCACGTACATCCCTGCATGTCTGACAGAGGAACTGTAACTGGTCAGGTGTACCGGGACGTCATTTTGCACCAGTATGTCCACCTTTTCAGGGGTGCAGTGGGACCCACCTTCCTTCTGGTGGATGATAACGCACGGCCCCACCGAGCTGCCATCGTGACGGAGGAGTACCTTGAAACAGAAGATATCAGGCGAATGGAGTGGCCTGCCTGTTCTCCAGACCTAAACCCCATTGAGCACGTCTGGGATGCTCTCGGTCGACGTATCGCTGCAAGTCTTCAAACCCCTAGGACACTTCAGGAGCTCCGACAGACGCTGGTGCAAGAATGGGAGGCTGTACCCCAACAGCTGGTCGACCACCTGAGGCAGAGTATGCCAACCCGTTGTGCGGCCTGTGTACGTGTGTATGGTGATCATATCCCATATTGATGTCGGGGTACATGCATAGTGGCGTTTTGTAGCAGATGTGTTTCGGGACGGTTTTCTCAACTTATCACCAATACCGTGGACTTACAGATCTGTGTCGTGTGTGTTCCCTATGTGCCTATGCTATTAGCGCCATTTTTGTGTAGTGCCACGTTGTCTGACACCACATTCTGCAATTATCCTTAATTTATGAGCATGAGTGTACATACTGTCCCCGTGGTTTCATTTCGAAACTACTCGGAAAAGCAGCAGCACAAACCCAATTAACATTACAAGAACTTTTATGTAAGTGAAGATGGAGAAGAAAGAGGAGAAATGAAAGGAAAGGGAAGGAAGTAATATCAACAGCATCTAAACTTTGTGTACATCAGCAGCGCTAACTGAAAATCTGTGCCAGACCGGGACTCGAACCAAGGATCTCCTGCTTACTACGCAATTGCGTTCGCCGCTGTGCTACACGGACACAGTTGTTTATCGCAAATGCACGGACTATTTCCGTACGTTCTCGGCCGAAGCGCACTCCCACCTAGCGCTACCTATGCGGAGTCCTCGTCCATGTCCTCCAATCTCGCTATTTTATATTCCCGCTCGAGGTCGAACGTGAATGCGCAGCATCCGCACTGAAGGTTGTGGGTTAATTGTCCATCGTGGCGAATCAATTATGTGAATGCGCTGGATGGCGCTGCCATATGTCAAACGGATATCAACTGCGGTTTTTTTATAGGCACCCCCATTTTTATTACATATTCATGTAGTACGTAAAGAAATATGAATGTTTTAGTTGGACCACTTTTTTCGCTTTGTGATAGATGGCACTGTAATAGTCACAAACGTGGTATCACGTAACATTCCGCCAGTGCGGACGGTATTTGCTTCGTGATACATTACCCGTGTTAAAATGGACCATTTACCAATTGCGGAAAAGGTCGATATCGTGTCGATGTATGGCTACTGTGATCAAAATGCCCAACGGGCGTGTGCTGTGTATGCTGCTCGGTATCCTGGACGACATCATCCAAGTGTCCGGACCGTTTGCCAGATATTTACGTTATTTAAGGAAACAGGAAGTTTTCAGCCACATGTGAAACGTCAGCCACGACCTGCAACAAATGATGATGCCCAAGTAGGTGTATCGCGGCTAATCCGGGCATCAGTAGCAGACAAATTGCGCGAGAATCGGCAATCTCAAAAACGTCGGTTTTGAGAATGCTACATCAACATCAGTTGCACCCGTACCATATTTCTATGCACCAGGAATTGCATGGCGACGACTTTGAACGTCGTGTACAGTTCTGCCACTGGGCACAAGAGAAATTACGGGACGATGACAGATTTTTTGCACACGTTCTATTTAGCGATGAAGCGTCATTCTACAACAGCGGTAACGTAAACCGCCATAATATGCACTATTCGGCAACGGAAAATCCACGATGGCTGCGACAAATAGAACATCAGCGACCTTGGCGGGTTAATGTATGGTGCGGCATTATGGGAGAAAGGATAATTGGTCCCCATTTTATCGATGGCAATCTAAATGGTGCAGTGTATGCTGATTTCCCACGTAATGTTCTACCGATGTTACTACAAGATGTTTCACTGCATGACAGAATGCCGACGTACTTCCAACATGATGGATGTCCGGCACATAGCTCGCGTGCGGTTGAAGCGGTATTGAATAGCATACTTCATGACAGGTGGATCGGTCGTAGAAGCACCATACCATGGCCCACAAGTTCACCGGATCTGACGTCCCCGGATTTCTTTCTGTGGGGAAAATTGAAGGATATTTGCCATCGTGATCCACCGACAACGCCTGACAACATGCGTCAGCGAATTGCCAATGCATGTGCGAACATTACGGAGAGCGAACTACTCGCTATTGAGAGGAATGTCGTTACGCGTATTGCCAAATGCATTGAGGTTGACGGACATCATTTTGAGCATTTATTGCATTAATCTTGTATTTACAGGTAATCACGCTGTAAAACATGCGTTCTCAGAAATGATAAGTTCACAAAGGTACATGTATCTCACTGGAACAACCGAAATAAAATTTTGAAACGTACCTACATTCTGTATTTTAATTTAAGAAACGTACCTGCTACCAACTGTTCGTCTAAAATTGTAAGCCATATGTTTGTGACTATTACAGCGCCATCTATCACAAAGCGAAAAAAGTAGTCCAACTAAAACATTCATATTTCTTTACGTACACGAATATGTAATAAAAATGGGGATCCTATTTAAAAAAAAAACGCGGTCGATATCCGTTTGACCTATGGTAGCGCCATCTAGCGGGCCAACCATAGCACCATCTGGTTTGCCCCTTCAAGCTAGACAAGTTTCGTTCTTTGTAATGTTTTCGTCTGACGCTTATTTCGTGAGATATTTGGCCGGGCGACTATCAATGGACCACCCTGTATATATATATATATATATATATATATATATATATATATATATATATATATATATAAACAGCAAGTCACAATCTGCTAGAATCACGTAGCTAAAAAGTTTCCGTGTCGACTATTGCTTTGACTGCTACACTGGAGTACATTCATGGAATTACGTCTGTGTACCACTACATGTTTCTGTCTAGGGGCAGCATCGGTGGTTTCCTGCTAAAGGCACTGTCACTTTAGAAAAGTGAAGGGAATAGTTGGTTTCAGGCGCAAACCACGGGTACTCGAAGGGTTGAGAGAGAACTATCCGCGAAATGTTCCCTGTTGACGGTTGCTCTGCTGAAACGCGACCATGAAATCGAGAACTGTTTATCTGCGTGAAGTTGTTTCCTGGTCGAGTGCAGAGCAGGAGGCGCATTTCGCAAGAAGGCCGACGCCGCTGCAGGAAGGCGATAGCGGTCGGTCGCTATCGGCCGCCGCAGGCACGAGGCGGAAAGCAGGATTTAAACTCGCCCGGCCTGTTTGTTACTGCGGAGTGCGGCACACGGCCCGCTTATTTAGCGTGCCACGAGGCACCAAAGCCACCACAGCCTAAGAAGGGAGGTCGAACAGATGTACAGAACTATAGACCTGTATCTCTAACGTCGATCGGTTGTAGAATTTTGGAACACGTATTATGTTCGAGTCTAATGACTTTTCTGAAGACTGTAGGAATCAGCATGGATTTCGAAAAAGACGATCGTGTGAAATCCAGCTCGCGCTATTCGTCCACGAGACTCAGAGGGCCACAGACACGGGTTCCCAGGTAGACGCCGTGTTTCTAGACTTCGCAAGGCGTTCGACACAGCTCCCCACAGTCGTTTAATGAACAAAGTAAGAGCATATGGACTATCAGACCAAAGGTGTGATTGGATTGAAGAGTTCCTAGATAACAGAACGCAGCATGTCACTCTCAATGTAGAGAAGTCTTCCGAAGTAAGAGTGATTTCAGGTGTGCCGCAGGGGAGTGTCGTACGACCGTTGCTATTCACAATATACACAAATGACCTGGTGGATAACATCGGACGTTCACTGAGGCTTTTTGCGGATGATGCTGTAGTATATCGAGAGGTTGTAACAATGGAAAATTGTACAGAAACGCAGGAGGATCTACAACGAATTGATGCATGGTGCAGGGAATGGGAATTAATTCTCAATGTAGACAAGTGTAATGTGCTGCGAATACACAGAAAGAAAGATCCTCTATCATTTAGCTACAATATAACAGGTCAGTAGATTAAAACTGAAGAAACTGCAAAAGGGTGGGAATTTAAGGAGATGGGACCTGGATAAACTGAAAGAAACAGAGGTTGTACAGTGTTTCAGGGAGAGCATAAGGGAAGAATTGACAGAAATGGAGGAAAGAAATACAGTAGAAGAAGAATGGGTAGCTTTGAGGGATGAAACAGTGAAGGCAGCAGAGGATCAAATAGGTAAAAAGACGAGGGCTAGTAGAAAGCCGGAACAAGGCCCCCGGGGTAGACAAAATGCAGTAAATGAAGCAGGCAAAAAGGAATACAAACGTCTCAAAAATGAGATCGACAGGAAGTGTAAAATGGCTAAGCAGGGATGGCTAGAGGACAAAGGTACGGATATAGAGGCTTATCTCAATAGGAGTACGATAGATACTGCCTACAGGAAAATTAAAAAGACCTTTGGAGAAAAGAGAACCACTTGCATCAATATCAAGAGCTCAGATGGAAAACCAGTTCTAAGCAAAGAATGGAAAGCAGAAAGGTTGAAGGAGTATATAGAGGGCCTATACAAGGCCGATGTACTTGAGGACAATATTATGGAAATGGAAGGATGAAGATGAAATGGGAGATATGATACTGCGTGAAGAGTTTGACAGAGCACTGAAAGACCTAAGCCGGAACAAGGCCCCCGGGGTAGACAACATTCCATTAGAACTACTGACAGCCTTGGGAGAGGCAGTCCTGACAAAACTCTACCATCTGGTGAGCAAGATATACGAGACAGGCGAAATACCCTCAGACTTCAAGAAGAATATAATAATTCCAATCCCAAAGAAAGCAGGTGTTGACAGATGTGAAAATTACCGAACTATCAGTTTAATAAGTCACAGCTGCAAAACACTAACGCGAATTCTTTACAGACGAATGGAAAAACAGAAGCCGACCTCGAGGAAGATCAGTTTGGATTCCGTAGAAATGTTGGAATACGTGAGGCAATACTGTCTCTACGACTTATCTTAGAAGAAAGATTAAGGAAAGGCAAACCTACATTTCCAGCATTTGTAGACTTAGAGAAAGCTTTTGACAATGTTGATTGGAATTCTCTCTTTCAAATTCTAAAGGTGGCAGGGGTAAAAAACAGGGAGCGAAAGGATATGTACAATTTGTACAGAAACCAGATGACAGTTATAAGAGTCGAGGGACATGAAAGAGAAGCAGTGGTTGGGAAGGGAGTGAGACAGGGTTGTAGCCTATCCCCGATGCTATTCAATGTGTATATTGAGCAAGCAATAAAGGAAACAAAAGAAAAGTTCTGAATAGGTATTAAAATCCATGGAGAAGAAATAAAAACTTTGAGGTTCGCCAATGACATTGTAATTCTGTCAGAGACAGCAAAGGACTTGGAAGAACAGTTGAACGGAATGGACAGTGTCTTGAAAGGAGGGTATAAGATGAACATCAACAAAAGCAAAACGAGGATAATGGAATGTAGTCGAATGAAGTCGGGTGATGCTGAGGGAATTAGATTAGGAGATGAGACACTTAAAGTAGTAAAGGAGTTGTGCTATTTGGGGAGCAAAATAACTGATGATGGTCGAAGTAGAGAGGATATCAAATGTAAACTGGCAATGGCAAGGAAAGCGTTTCAGAAGAAGAAAAATTTGTTAACATCGAGTATAGATTTAAATGTCAGGAAGTCGTTTCTGAAAGTATTTGTTTGGAGTGTAGCCATGTATGGAAATGAAACGTGGACGATAAATAGTTTAGACAAGAAGAGAATAGAAGCTTTCGAAATGTGGTGCTACAGAAGAATGCTGAAGATTAGATGGGTAGGTCACATAACTAATGAGGAGGTATTGAATAGAATTGGGGAGAAGAGGAGCTTGTGGCACAACTTGACTAGAAGAAGGGATCGGTTGGTAGGACATGTTCTGAGACATCGAAGGATCACCAATTTAGTATTGGAGGTCAGCGTGGAGGGTAAAAATCGTAGAGGGAGACCAAGAGATGAATACACTAAGCAGATTCAGAAGGATGTAGGCTGCAGTAGGTACTGGGTGATTAAGAAGCTTGCACAGGATAGAGTAGCATGGAGAGCTGCATCAAACCAGTCTCAGGACTGAAGACCACAACAACAACAACAACAATAACAGGTCAGAAACTGGAAGCTGTTAATTCCATAACTTATCTGGGAGTAGGCACTAGGAGTGATTTAAAATGGAATGACCATATAAAGTTGATCGTCGGTAAAGCAGATGCCAGACTGAGATTCACTGGAAGAATCCTAAGGAAATGCAGTCCGAAAACAAAGGAAGTAGGTTACAGTACACTCGTTCGCCCACTGCTTGAATACTGCTCACCGATGTGGGATCCGTACCAGATAGGGTTGATAGAAGAGATAGAGAAGATCCAACGGAGAGCAGCGTGCTTCGTTACAGGATCATTTAGTAATCGCGAAAGCGTTACGGAGGTGATAGACAAACTCCAGAGGAAGACTTTGCGGGAGAGACGCTCAGTAGCTCGATACGGGATTTTGTTGAAGTTTCGAGAACATACCTTCACCGAGGAGTCACGCAGTATATTGCTCCCTCCTACGTATATCTCGCGAAGAGGCCATGAGGATAAAATCAGAGAGATTAGAGCCCACACAGAGGCATACCGACAATCTTTCTTTCCACGAACAGTACGAGACTGGAATAGAAAGGAGAACCGATAGAGGTACTCAAGGTATCCTCCGCCACACACCGTCAGGTAGCTTGCGGAGTATGGATGTAGATGTAGATGTACTCTGCCCCTTTGCCGACGCCAGTCAGTTTCTCAGTTTCTTCGAAATTCTTTCCAGCGAACAGCGAGGCTAATTGAATTTTTTTTTCATCTGACTGGCTCCCACGACATCCTTTCCTGTGGCAATCTTTTCCTCTCAGAGCAGCACTTGTCCCACCGATTCCGATTATTTGCTGGATATACGAGGGCGACACTGAAAATTTTAAGAAATCTAACAAGTCTCAGGGAAAGAATTTTTTAAATGTTTTATTGTTTTCCAAAATATGTCAGTTTAACATCTATACGTTTTTGCATTCGATGAACCACGTCCTTAAAGCAATGACTGTACTCTTTCTGAGTCACTTTGCCGGCGTCTGTGGCCGAGCAATTCTAGGCTTTTCAGTCCGGAACCGCGCGACCGGTACGGTCGCAGGTTCGAATCCTCCCTCGGGCATGGATGTGTGTGATGTCTTTAGGTTAGTTAGGTTTACGTAGTTCTAAGTTCTAGGGGACTGATGACCTCAGCTGTTAAGTCTCATAGTGCTTAGAGACATTTCAACCATTCAAAACTTAAAGAAAACCTTCGTGGGCTTCACTTTCGTAGCGATGAAGCTGTGCAAGCAGAGGTGGGGGTGGGTCTCTGTCAACTCTTAACGTAGATAATTTCCCGAGTGCTGGGACTCCGTAACTGTCCATCTACGATACGAAAATATAACCATTTTAAACTTAACGTTGCATCTGTATTGGCGTGAAACCGGTAGTTGCGAATAAAGCACCTTCATACAGCTATGTGGCTTTCGGAAACACCACATAATTCCTCACTTTTTTAACTGTTATGATTTTTGTGGTAATTTGAATGGTTATTGAGTGGTGGGTGGTTTTTTTATAGTTATTCACAATGTCTCTGAGCTGTGGTTGCCCTCTCCAGCAAAGTTGGTTCTATTAAGAGTTTTCGCATAAAAAATTCGGAGGCATTACCTTTTCGCAGCACACTTGCACAAGGCGGCTGAATAACGCTACACGGGATCTCCTGGCCAATAATGTTATACTATCTTTTAATTTCAATAACTTTACTTTGTTAATGATTAATGAAAAACACTCAGCTGTATTTCTACACATTTATTGTGTTACGACCGGTTTCGTTTCTTTGAACATCTTCAGGTTGCAGAGTAGTGCTGAAATCAAATAAACGAAACCGGTCGTAACGCATTAAATGTCTAAAATACGGCTGAGGAGATTTTCATTAATCATTAACACTGTCAACTGTGGGCTCAACATGATCAAGAACATTGCTTTTTTCCTGTCTGGGTATTTACGACAGCTGGTCATTAAGTTGGAATCACCTTGCCGAACTACGAGGACAGACACAAACCTACAAAAACAATTTTAAAAAGTTAATTTATCAACGTAGTCTTCCTCAGACTGTACACTTGGGGGGGATTCCTATCTGTCCTTTTTTCACGCTGCCAAAACAATAAAATTTCGCTACATTGTGTGACCGATGTGGCGACCTCAGAGTACATAAGGCGAAGTTCAGCTTTCGTAGTAAATGAATAGGGCAGCAGGAAGAAATGAAACACAAGACCACTCAGTCTCAGAGTATATAAGGCGAAGTTCTGTTCGACTAAGTCATAAGTAGAAACTCAGTATGAAAATGTCAGCGAAGGTAATAAAAGTGATTTTCACGAATTAGTGAATTTCAGTGCTCAATGCGTAAACATAGAGAGTAATTAAGCAACCTGGAGTGAAATTACAGATAATGCCTTGCGAAAATATTAAATGAGTAAGACATTAGAATAATAACAGAAAATAGTAACGGACGTCCCTGTAAAGACGTGTCCAAACAGCTGGGGTGCTAACTTTGACAAGTGAGTGCATCTACCAATCTGACAAGCACATCACATAAAGATAATCATTACCAATCATCTCATAAACAGAAACATTCATGATCACGAAACAAAAGGTAAACGAAACTTAAATTTGTTAAGATAAAAGAAAAAAATAATAATTTTATGTAAGGTAATAAAACTGCCGAAAGACATCGAAGAGAGAATTCAAACATTTCAAAAGTCAGATAAAGCATCGTCGTAAATAATTCACACTGCAAAGTCAAGGATTGTTTAGATAACACAGCATGGAATAGTAAAAATATCATTATCATCATTACACACTGAACCGTTGTAGCCGGCCGAAGTGGCCGTGCGGTTCTAGGCGCTGCAGTCTGGAACCGCGAGACCGCTACGGTCGCAGGTTCGAATCTTGCCTCAGGCATGGACGTGTGTAATGTCCTTACGTTAGTTAGGTTTAACTAGTTCTAAATTCTAGGGGACTAATGACCTCAGAAGTTGACTCCCATAGTGCTCAGAGCCATTTGAACCATTTTTTTAAAACCGTTGTAGTTTAATGAATCTTACGGCAAAATCATATGCCCAGGATCTGTGATGGATAATTCTAAGCTGTATCCATTTTCCTGGGCTCAACATCTCTTTCATTGTGATGAGTTGACTCGGCTTGTTGAGACAGCCTAAGGGAACACGAAGAATTCAATAGAATGGCGGAAGTATAAACGAATAGTGAAAATGTAATATTTTTGTGAACTTGTTTGCAAACATGTATACAAATACTGTACACAACATCTCAAAATTAGCAAGACAACATTTTAAGTTAGACCTACACCAGATAGTAAGACCGTATGCTTGAATTAGTTAAAAAAGGTTTACTTCTATTAGATCACATATCTGATAAAATTTGGTAATTATCTATGGATGAATAAAAAAGTAACTAACCACACTTCAGAACGGTAATATTATCGACAGATGAACTCTAATAAATATGCTACTAAGCGTGAAAAAAATCATTATTTAATTATTGGCATGTAGTGTATCTGGGCAAAGAGAAATATTCCTTCCTATGTATACACAAAACAGTGTGATTTTGGGAATGGTGGTACACGTTGCCGCTTCCCTTAGGACACGAAAACTGATAGAGCGGAATGAGTCAGCGTCAGCGGGGGTAGTGATAGGCTGTAGAGGCGGTTATGAGACCCACAGCCATTAGCCACGGCCACACGTGCGGCGTTGACTGCAGACGACAGTTGGCACGCCTGTGCCAGTACGCCCCCGCCACTCGTACGGCCGGCAGCGCGTTAAGGCAAACAGAGCGCCACTCACTGGCTGGAGGATAAACTTTCGCGCACATGTCGCGTATGCCCCATTCAACGGCCGTACACTCACGGCCACCGCGTAACGAGCCGTTTGCAGCGGGCGCCACGGCAGCGACTTACGTGCAGACACCTGCGTAAACACCTGTGTACACTGTCTCAAGTTCATTTGTTTTCCCACAAGCTGATTATCAGAGCCAGAGGGCAGGCCTTTTTATACCCGCTCAGCTATACGATAACCCTGGCCTTGTATACAGTGCGAACCACTCCTACCGTGGAAGACAGTTTTCGAAAATCGAGATTCACGGGCTTTTCGTGCACATACACGTTCTAGGGAAACCTTCATGTAACTCTTCTAAGAGATGAACCTCTCATTGCTTTGAATCTGCCGCAAATTGGAGGGAACTAGGTCTACTGCGAAATTTAAAATGGGAAAATGGCCGGGAATAAACACTATGGAATGGAACACTGAAAACTTCACTTTTCATCAGACAGTTTTTCGGTATGTTGTGCCAAACAGATGATGGCGACAAGAAAGCCTTCCTAGAGCTGGTTAATTGAATGACGCTTAAGGAAGTTTCAAAAATGTTGTGGTGTAATGCCTGTGTTAAAAAGTGCTTTGGAATGTATCAGTGAAGATATCATGTAAGCTAAAGTATGTAGTACTCTTTTCACTAATATTACAGAGTTCAGTGCAGGGGGTTGGTTCTCCATTAAGAAGTGTTACACTGAAAGCGGAACTTCTTACCGTTCTTCCTGAAGCGTGGTGACCAGCTGTTGGGTATTAGGGAAAACTGTTCTGATGAAGCTGTTGTTCATCCCCGTGATGTTTCATAAAGTTCAAGACGAGTTTGGAGAAGGACAGTCCAGCTAACCCAGCATGATGTAGAAATGAAGGCTCTTGTTTCGTGAACAAGAAAGCTGGTGTGCTATTCCAATGTCGGGAAAGCCTCGGCAACAGTGACAATGTGAGAAGGGGAAAAATGGGCTGAAGGTTTAAATCGAAATTTGCGGTAGGGATGGCACTGGACTGATGTAGTCCGTGCAGCTGTTGTAACCACAACGCTACGGTCTACCTAGTAAGCAACAGTGAGTTGAAGTCCTGGCCGTGGCACTAATTTTAATTCGTTGGTTTAGCTTACGTGATGTTTGACTTATGAGAACCAGCATGACAGTTCAACCCAGGCCTTTCGATGAATTGTTTCGGCAGTACCTAAAATACAACAGAAGCCCTCTGTAATAGTTAATAATTGTCTGGTTTCTACAATAAGGTTTAGATTCAGTGGTCCTAATCAGTAAACTTCTTACGCCCACCCCTAACGACGATAGAGTATACTGCCGGCTCGACAGTAACATCGCCAACTGAGCAACTGAGGGTCTGAAGGTAATCGGTCCAGTGTTCCAGAATTATGCTACCCAGCCGCACTCTAATACAACTGAGTATTGGAGTGTCTCACCCCACAGCATTATTTTTTTTCTTTACGCTACATCTTATCAGTAGCAGGTCTCTCTGAAAATGCTCCAGCATTTCCTACAGTTTTATGTACCTCTCCGCCCTGCATCCTGTACTTTTCTCCAAGTTGTAAATCACATGCACACAGTTCAATCTGGGATTATCCCCCCCCCCCCCCCTCTCTCTCTCTCTCTCTCTCTCTCTCTCTCTCTCTCTCTCTCTCACACACACACACACACACACACACACACACACGGATAAATTTAATGCACAGGTGTGTGTGTGTGTGTGTGTGTGTGTGTGTGTGTGTGTGTGTGTGTGTGTGTGTTCTCACGATTAGCCGCCTCAGAAGCCCGGCAATGGAACAAAACGGGCGTCTTGTGAGAGAGATCAATGTGCACTGCCCCGGCTGTGCTTAGGCGTAGCGTTCTGATTGAGAGTGACAGGCTGTTGGTACACAGCTGTAAGACCGTGTCAACGGCGAGCCACTTCTAATTGAGGTCAATCCGTCTATGACTAAGGGGTAAAAAGAAACAGGGCTTAGAACGTAGCGAGCTAGCGACCAACGTTCCAAGCAATCAGTATAAAGTTCTGAATCAGTACATCAGCAACGACAGAGGCGTCACTAGAAAATATAGCGACTATATTGCTGTTAACAGTATTTTACTTAACTTATACATACTAGAGAGGGGGCTACATCATTAGAAGTGCCGGGAAGCATAAGAGAATTTGCGCGAAATGCTTGTCTGGAAATACATGGATGTAACTTTAAGGATTCTAGTTCTCTCATCATATTACGTTAGAGGCGCTTATCTTAGGTAAAAATAAAGAAAAAACTCTACTACGTTCAGGTTAATTCTACTCATATAGTCTCCTGCGCAGGTCTTGCGAAGTAACAGTCTACGTACAACACCTCGTTAGTGTCTCGTTGATTCATAAGTGATGGCTTCTTTATGACCAACGGTTGTGATGAAAGTGGACAAAAACAGTACAGGCGAGAAGCGAACAGAAGCTTCTGATAGGTAATGTTACAGAATAATGTTGAAGACTAGAACCACTATGTGATCAAAAGTATCTGGACACCCTCAAAAACATACGTTTTTCATATTAGGTGCAATGTGCTGTCACCTACTGCCAGGTACTCCATGTCAGCGACCTCAGTAGTCATTAGACATTGTGAGAGAGGAGAATGGGGCGCTCCGCAGAACTCACGGACATCGAACGTGTTCAGGTGATTGTGTGTCGTGTCATATGTCTGTGCACGAGATTTCCACACTTCCCTAGATCCACTGCTTCCGATGTGATAGTCAAGTGGAAACGTGAAGGGACACCTACAGCGCAAAAGCGTACAGCCCGACCTCGTGTGTTGACTGACAGAGAACGCCGACAGTTGAAGAGGGTCGCAATGTGTAATTGGCAGACATCTATCCAGACCAACATACAGGAATTCCAAACTGCATCAGGATCCACTGCAAGTACTATGACAGGCAGGAGGTGAGAAAACTTGGATTTCATGATCGAGCGGCTGCTCATTAGCCACGCATCACGCCGGTAAAGGCAAAACGACGCCTCGCTCGATGTAAGGGGCGTAAACATTGGACGACTGAACAATGGAAAAATGTTGTGTGGAGTGACGAATCACGGTACACAATGTGGCGATCCGATGGTAGGGGATTGGTATGGCGAATTCCCGGTGTACGTCATCTGCCGGCGTGTGTAGTTCCAACAATAAAATTTGGAGGCGGTGGTGTTATGGTGTGGCCGTGTTTTTCATAGAGTGTGCTTGCAACCCTTGTTGTTTTACGTCGAACTATCAGAACACAGGCCTACATTGATGTTTTAAGCACCTTCTTGCATTCTACTGTTAGAGCAATCGGGGATGGCGACTGCATCTTTCAACACGATCAAGCACCTGTTCATAATGCACAGCCTGTGACGGAGAGGTTGCACGACAATAACATCCCTGTAATGGACTGGCCTGCAAAGAGTCCTGACCTGAACCCTATAGAACACTTTTGAGATGTTTTGGAACGCCGACTTCGTGCAAGGCCTCACCGACCGACAGTGCAGCACACCGTGAAAAATGGGCTGCCATTCCCCACGAAACCTTCCAGCACCTGACTGAACGTACGCCTGCGAAAGTGGAAGCTGTCATCTAGACTAAGGGTGGGCCAACACCGTACCGATGGAGGGTGCCACGAACTATGAAGTCATTTTCAGCCAGGTGTCCGTGTACTTTTGATCACATAGTGTAGGAAGAACGGTTAATTACTGAAGCAGCACGGGACCCGTTGCGGGATCGAATCTCGATCGGACCACGGATTTTTCAGTCTTCGTTTTAACCTACACGTCATCTTTAAACGATGTGAGGAGTCGGCAGAAACAGCGCTTGGTTCAGATTCCACGTTGACTATAGGTCCCATTTCTCCGAAAGGATAGCTTGTAATGGGACGCGAAATTAAAGCGTCACCCATCCACAAGGATCAGCTCAGTTTGCAGGTAAATATAAGTTTAATTTAGTGTTTTGTTTAAGTATTTGTAATATTTTGATATGTTTGTAAAATATTTAAAGTTTTGTATTTTTGTTTTGTATGTTTCATGTTTGGGGAGAGCAGCGCAACTAGCGGAAACAGCATCTTCACTGCCGGAACCAGAAAGAAAATTGCTGACCACTAGACGTCGCGGATCAACGGCCAAAGAGCAGCAGAAGGTCCTGTGACCGAGTTGTTGCGTCGAACCTCCAACATTAAAATAAATAAAAATTTGTAATTTTCCATAGTAATGACATCACAGAATATTTAGTTCATGTTGTATTTTGTTCAGTCCTGTTTTGTCGAGTCTGATGTTCACATCTGTTTGTAGCATATACGAAGAAAATAAAACAGTGTATGCTCTAAAGCCTAAATACGTGTTCCAGAATTATTTATGAAGAGTTATATTGAGGAAGAATTATTACTGAATTTTTCCAAGATATTAATTTCCAGAAGAGTTTGATTTCGATTTTTTGAATCTTAAAGGTTTTACAGTCTGATTTTAATATGGGAAAAATAAGATAACTTGCAAGAATATAATTTCCAAGAAGAAACAAGCGACATCTGAATTTCAAAAGTTAGCGCAAACCAGCTGGACAGAGTGACGCAATTTTGCACAAACGACTCAACTGAAGGCGTTTTAATTACAGTTTCGTTCAAGAATCTCTTATAGAGAACTTTAAAAGAATTTAAATAATTTTTTTGAAGTGTTTTGTAAACGACGCAGGTGACGAAGTCTGCACATGATTTCAAACAAAAATCATTGAGTCATACGCGTCGTTACACTACAAACTGGGTTAGGTTACCGACACGCAATTCGCCGAAGTGGCGCCCATTCTAATGGACCAGACATGGACCACATGAAATCATTATGATGGGCAAACATCTATTAGGCGCACTACGAATGTAGTGTTGTGGACATGTTGGGAATGTGGATCTCACAGGGAGCGTGCAAGGGATAAGTCCCTGCAGACGCACTATCCTCTGTGCCCGCGGTGTCTCAGATGGATAGAGCGTCTGCCATGTAAGCAGGAGATCCCGGGTTCGAGTCCCGGTCGGGGTACACATTTTCAACATGTCCCCAATGAAGTGTATCAACGCCTGCTTGCAGCTAGGGTGTCTATTTAATTATCATTTCATTTGAAGTCATTATTATTATCTACAGGGTGGTACGAAAAGGTACGGCCAAACTTTCAGGAAACATTTCCTCACACACAAATAAAGAAAAGATGTTATGTGGACATGTGTCCAGAAACGCTTAATTTCCATGTTAGAGCTCATTTCAGTTTCGTCAGTATGTACTGTACTCCCTCGATTCACCGCCAGTTGGCCCAATTAAAGGAAGGTAATGTTGACTTCGGTGCTTGTGTTGACATGCGACTCATTGCTCTACAGTACTAGCATCAAGCACATCAGTACGTAGCATCAACAGGTTAGTGTTCATCACGAACGTGGTTTTGCAGTCAGTGCAATGTTTACAAATTCGGAGTTGGCAGATGCCCATTTGATGTATGGATTAGCACGGGGCAATAGCCGTGGCGCGGTACGTTTGTATCGAGACAGATTTCCAGAACGAATGTGTCCCGACGGGAAGACGTTCGAAGCAATTGATCGGCGTCTTAGGGAGCACGGAACATTCCAGCCTATGACTCGCAACTGGGGAAGACCCAGAACGACGAGGACACCTGCAATGGACGAGACAATTCTTCGTGCAGTTGACGATAACCCTAATGTCAGCGTCAGAGAAGTTGCTGCTGTACAAGGTAACGTTGACACGTCACTGCATGGAGAGTGCTACGGGAGAACCAGTTGTTTCCGTACCATGTACAGCGTGTGCAGGCACTAACAGCAGCTGATTGGCCTCCACGGGTACACTTCTGTGAATGGTTCATCCAACAATGTGCCAATCCTCATTTCAGTACAAATGTTCTCTTTACAGATGAGGCTTCATTCCAAAGTGATCAAATTGTAAATTTTCACAATCAACATGTGTGGGCTGACGAGCATCCGCACGCAATTGTGCAATCACGTCATCAACACAGATTTTCTGTGAACGTTTGGGCAGGCATTGTTGGTGATGTCTTGATTGGGCCCCATGTTCTTCCACCTACGCTCAATAGAGCACGTTATCATGATTTCATACGGGATACTCTACCTGTGCTGCTAGAACATGTGCCTTTACAAGTACGACACAACATCTGGTTCATGCACGATGGAGCTCCTGCACATTTCAGCCGAAGTGTTCGTACGCTTCTCAACAACAGATTCGGTGACCGATGGATTGGTAGAGGCGGACCAATTCCATGGCCTCCACTCTCTCCTGACCTCAACCCTCTTGACTTTCATTTATGGGGGCATTTGAAAGCTCTTGTCTACGCAACACCGGTACCAAATGTAGAGACCCTTCGTGCTCGTATTGTGGATGGCTGTGATACAATATGCGATTCTCAGGGCTGCATCAGCGCATCAGGGATTCCATGCGACGGAGGGTGGATGCATGTATCCTCGCTAACGGAGGACATTTTGAACATTTCCTGTAACAAAGTGAAGTCACGCTGGTACGTTTTGTTGCTGTGTGTTTCCATTCCATGATTAATGTGATTTGAAGAGAAGTAATAAAATGAGCTCTAACATGGAAAGTAAGCGTTTCCGGACACATGTCCACATAGCATATTTTCTTTCTTTGTGTGTGAGGAATGTTTCCTGAAAGTTTGGCCGTACCTTTTTGTAACTCCCTGTATATAGATAATTAAGTTTGTACGGAACTCTTAGTGCTCAAGACACCTGGCCATTTAAAAAAGAAAAACACCCTTTACAGATGTAGTTGACACGCCTTACAGTTGCTGGCGGCCTACCACTACTGTGTACCTCCGGATTACTACAGCCACACCACAACCCGCTGTACCGCGTCTGCCCCTTCGACGGCAGTCGGCCATCGATCTGAGGACTGCCAGTGAGTCAGCCCCGGCACAGGGGACTCCCACGCCGGCCGCCTGCTGTGGGGAATATAATATCAATTTCCGCACCCTTGTCTTGGGCTCCCCGGCAACGAGGCGATCGACGTCATAAAAAGGCGACAACTCAAACTTCCTCCACTGACGGCTTCCCTCCGCCGCCTGCCGAGCCATTCTACTTGGACTAAGTGTTATGGATTGCTCCGGCGCCCGTGTTCTCCTCGCCAGCGAGAAGCCTTCGTTAAAACGCCGTTAAAACAGTCGCGTTTAGCTTTCACGCTCTTCCTTCTTTGCTTTTCGCCTCTCCGGAGTCCAACTGCTCTCACTACGCGGTCTGACTACTCTTGTCTTAGCTACAGCGGCCAGAACAGCGTTACTTTGCTGGAAGTTCGAATATAATAAATTACCTTGAGAGAGAAAAGCTTCTGTCCACAGATCGGCACGGATTCAGATGGCATAGCTTCTGCGAAACCCAGGTTGACCTTTTCTCACACGGTATCCTGCGAACCCTGGATGAAAGGCAACAGGCAGATTCTACACTCCTGGAAATGGAAAAAAGAACACATTGACACCGGTGTGTCAGACCCACCATACTTGCTCCGGACACTGCGAGAGGGCTGTACAAGCAATGATCACACGTACGGCACAGCGGACACACCAGGAACCGCGGTGTCGGCCGTCGAATGGCGCTAGCTGCGCAGCATTTGTGCACCGCCGCCGTCAGTGTCAGCCAGTTTGCCGTGGCATACGGAGCTCCATCGCGGTCTTTAACACTGGTAGCATGCCACGACAGCGTGGACGTGAACCGTATGTGCAGTTGACGGACTTTGAGCGAGGGCGTATAGTGGGCATGCGGGAGGCCGGGTGGACGTACCGCCGAATTGCTCAACACGTGGGGCGTGAGGTCTCCACAGTACATGGATGTTGTCGCCAGTGGTCGGCGGAAGGTGCACGTGCCCGTCGACCTGGGACCGGACCGCAGCGACGCACGGATGCACGCCAAGACCGTAGGATCCTACGCAGTGCCGTAGGGGACCGCACCGCCACTTCCCAGCAACTTAGGGACACTGTTGTTCCTGGGGTATCGGCGAGGACCATTCGCAACCGTCTCCATGAAGCTGGGCTACGGTCCCGCACACCGTTAGGCCGTCTTCCGCTCACGCCCCAACATCGTGCAGCCCGCCTCCAGTGGTGTTGCGACAGGCGTGAATGGAAGGACGAATGGAGACGTGTCGTCTTCAGCGATGAGAGTCGCTTCTGCCTTGGTGCCAATGATGGTCGTATGCGTGTTTGGCGCCGTGCAGGTGAGCGCCACAATCAGGACTGCATACGACCGAGGCACACAGGGCCAACACCCGGCATCATGGTGTGGGGAGCGATCTCCTACACTGGCCGTACACCACTGGTGATCGTCGAGGGGACACTGAATAGTGCACGGTACATCCAAACCGTCATCGAACCCATCGTTCTACCATTCCTAGACCGGCAAGGGAACTTGCTGTTCCAACAGGACAATGCACGTCCGCATGTATCCCGTGCCACCCAACGTGCTCTAGAAGGTGTAAGTCAACTACCCTGGCCAGCAAGATCTCCGGATCTGTCCCCCATTGAGCATGTTTGGGAGTGGATGAAGCGTCGTCTCACGCGGTCTGCACGTCCAGCACGAACGCTGGTCCAACTGAGGCGCCAGGTGGAAATGGCATGGCAAGCCGTTCCACAGGACTACATCCAGCATCTCTACGATCGTCTCCATGGGAGAATAGCAGCCTGCATTGCTGCGAAAGGTGGATATACACTGTACTAGTGCCGACATTGTGCATGCTCTGTTGCCTGTGTCTATGTGCCTGTGGTTCTGTCAGTGTGATCATGTGATGTATCTGACCCCAGGAATGTGTCAATGAAGTTTCCCCTTCCTGGGACAATGAATTCACGGTGTTCTTATTTCAATTTCCAGGAGTGTATATTTCTAGGCTTCGGGAAAGTATTTAAAACTGGACCTACTGAAGACTTAACGAAGGTCCGAACATAGGGAATAGGTTTCCTTAGACCTGAGTGGCTCTAAGACTTTTTAAGTAATAGAATCCCTTATGTTGTCCTTGATGGCGCAAGAGGGAAGTGTGTGTGATAGGACCGCTCTGTATATAGGTTTATTGAGCTGCCCCTATCGCTGGGGTATATGCAACCCGCAACGCCTTCAAATGCCATGCGCAAGATTTTCATAGACTCTCGCTCACTACATCAAATTCAAATGGTTCAAATGCCTCTGAGCACTATGGGACTTAACATCTGGGGTCATAAATCCCCTAGAACTCAGAACTGCTTAAACCTAACTAACCTAAGGGCATCACACATCCATGCCCGAGCCAGGATTCGAACCTGCGACCGTAGCAGTCGCGCGGTTCTGGACTGAAGCGCCTAGAACCGTTCGTCCACAACGGCCGGCGCTCACTACATCCAAACCATTAGTCCTACAGAAAAAACGAACAGGACCTTTTTGTAAATTTTGTACTGTGATGCATTTTGTACTGTGATGCATTTTCGCTAAAGACCGTAGTTTCCGAAAACGTACGAAAGTGACATTCCACACGTTTCCCTGAATAACTGGAAAGCTGTGGCTTACACTGGAAACTTATACCAGTACGAAATTTAACTACACTGAATTTCCTGAAAAAACGTCCTGTTCATATTTTCTGTAACACTAATAAGTTTGCATGTAGTGAGCAAGAGAATATGAAAATCTTGCATGTTGTATTTGAAGGCGTTGCAGGCTGCATAAAATGCACAGGCAGGGGCAGTTGAATCTCACTGTATACGCATACGATCTGATGGATAATGGGAGCAGCAGTCTGTGACAGCTTGGTCATGATGCTGCAGTGCACAGGAAAATGTCGTTGAGTGACTGAAGGCATACAATATGACTAGACAGAATTTTTATTTCGTCTGATGAATGACAAATTGCTCTGAGTGTACACTATTGGCCATTAAAATTGCTACTTCACGAAGATGACATGCTACAGACGCGAAACTTAACCGACAGGAAGCAGGTGCTGTGATATGCAAATGATTAGCTTTTCAGAGTCTATGTGATTGCCGTAAGCTTATTGACATCAGTGCTAACTAATTTAAGTTATATAATACAGCACTGAAGATGGTCACTCAGAGACAGAAAATCGATTTTGCGATAATAAAAATATACGACCAATGCTGTCTCTCTTTTCAAGTATACCCATTATCTGGTCGTAGTGCACAGGACACTATTGAGTCGCCAATCAATACATTCACACAAGGTTGGCGCTGGTGGCGACACCTACAATGTGCTGACACGAGGAAAGTTTCCAACCGATTTCTCATACACAAACAGCAGTTGACCGGCGTTGCCTGGTGAAACGTCGTTGTGATGCCTCGTGTCAGGAGGAGAAATGCGTACCATCACGTTTCCGACTTTGATAAAGGTCGGATTGCAGCCTATCGCGATTGCGATATGTCGTATCGCGACATTGCTGCTCCCGTTGGTCAAGATGCAATGATTGTTGGCAGAATATGGAAACGGTGGGTTCAGGAGGGTAATACGGCACGCTGTGCTGGATCCCAACTGCCTCCTATCACTAGCAGTCGAGATGACAGGCATCTTATACAGATGGCTGTAACGGATCGTGCAGCCACGTCTCGATCCCTGAGTCAACAGATGGGGACGTTTGGAAGACAACAACCATCTGCACGAAAAGTTCGACGACGTTTGCAGCAGCATGGACTATCAGCTCGGAGACTATGGCTGCGGGTACCCTTGACGCTGCATCACAGACAGGAGCACCTGCGATGGTGTACTCAACAACGAACCTGGCTGCACGAATGGCAAAACGTCATTTTTTCGGATGAATCCAGGTTCTGTTTACAGCATCATAATGGTCTCATCCGTGTTTGGCGACATCGCGGTGAACGCACATTGGAAGCGTGTATTTGTCATCGCCATACTGGCGTATCACCCGGCGTGATGGTATGGGGTGCCATTGGTTACACGTCTCGGTCACCTCTTGTTCGCATTGACGGCACTTTGAACGGCGGATGTTACATTTCAGATGTGTTACGACCCGTGGCTGTATGCTTCTTTCGATCCCTGCGAAACCCTACATTTCAGCAGGATAATGCACGACCGCATGTTGCAGGTCCTGTATGGGCCTTTCTGGATACAGCAAATGTTCGACTGCTGCCCTGGCCAGCACATTCTCCAGATCTCTCACCAACTGAAAACGTCTGGTCAATGGTGGCCGAGTAACTGGCTCGTCACAATACGCTGTCACTACTCTTGATGACCCCCCCATGAACCATGGACCTTGCCGTTGGTGGGGAGGCTTGCGTGCCTCAGCGATACAGATGGCCGTACCGTAGGTGCAACCACAACGGAGGGGTATCTGTTGAGAGGCCAGACAAAGATGTGGTTCCTGAAGAGGGGCAGCAGCCTTTTCAATAGTTGCAGGGGCAACAGTCTGGATGACTGACTGATCTGGCCTTGTAACATTAACCAAAACGGCCTTGCTGTGCTGGTACTGCGAACGGCTGAAAGCAAGGGGAAACTACAGCCGTAATTTTTCCCGAGGACATGCAGCTTTACTGTATGAGGATAGAGTAGCATGGAGAGCTGCATCAAACCAGTCTCAGGACTGAAGACCACAACAACAACAACTCTTGATGAACTGTGGTATCGTGTTGAAGCTGCATGGTCTTGTACACGCCACCCAAGCTCTGTTTGACTCAATGCCCAGGCGTATCAAGGCCACGGCCAGAGGTGGTTGTTCTGGGTACTGATTTCTCAGGATCTATGCAACCTAACTGCGTGAAAATGTAATCAACATGTCAGTTCTAATGTAATATATTTTTCTAATGAATACCCGTTTGTCATCTGCATTTCTTCTTGGTGTAGCTATTTTAATGGCCAGTAGTGTAGAAAAATGTAAGTTAATGCAGATGAGTAGAAAAAACAGTCCCACAATGTTTAAATACAGTACCGGTGGCGTGCTGTTTCACTCACACACGTCGAGTAAATATCTAATCGTAACGTTGCAAAGTGGTACGAAATGGAACAAGCCTGTAAGGCCGGTAGTAGGCAAGGCGTGTGGTCGATTTCGGTTTATTGGGAGAATTTTGGAAACTGTAGGTCACGTACAAAGGAGACCGCATATAGAACCCTAGGGTGACCTGTTCTTGATTACTGCTTGCGTGCTTGCCATCCGTATCAGGCCGGATTAAAGGAAGACGAAGTAATCAACAGGCGTACTGGCTAGATTTGTTACCGGTGTGTTCCATCAACACTTGAATATTACGGAAAACTCAAAAGAGAATCCCTGGAGGAAAGGCGAGGTACTTTTCGCGAAACACTATTGAGACAATATAGATAATGGCAATTGTGGCAGATTGCAGAGCTATTCTACTGTCGCCACAGCATATTTCGCGTAAGGGCTGCGAAGACAGGATAAAGGAAATCAGGGCTCGCTTTATTTACGAGTGGAACATGAAAGAGAGTGGCTAGTTGTAGTAGAAGTTACCTTTCGCCATGCACCGTATGGTGGCTTGCTGACTTTGTATGTCGATGTAAAATTAAGGTCACAGTTTAACGCCGACGTCGAGGTCGCTGGGTACATGGCATAAGCGTTACTGTGTAAGCTACGGAAACTGAAACATGGATAAGGCCTTTCTAAAGGAGAAACCCGGCATTAGCCTAGCAATGAGGAAAAACTAGGAAAACCTACGACTCAATACTTGTTTTGAACACCACTGTGCTTCATTACGTAAGTCCAATAGGAGATGGCAGCTCTAGCCTTCCTCCTACCTCTGATGTGTGAGGATAACGACAGCTTAACGTGGACTCCGAAACTCGGTGAGACTGCGTTTTTCACACCAACAACCATTATCAGAGGTGAAAGATATGGAAAATGACAGATAAAAATCCTAGGGGTGGCTGCAGATCGAACCTCATATCTTTGAATTTGTGGACTAGCACTTACCCAACCAGCCACTTGCACACTAAGCTACCACCTGAAGAGTGAAGATCGGAATATCTTTTGTATAGCCCCGGCCGTCCACAGAAATTAATCCAAGAGGGGCCAAAATTCTGAAATTGGAATTCTGGAAGTTTGAGAACATGTAGTGCCCTAAGAACTTAATTTCATAGGAAGTGTACAAAACATATTGTGTGTAAGCCTGTTTCATTAGTATCTGCAAAGTACATTTTTTTTTAATGTCACTAAATCCAATGAGTTGTGAAACAAAGCTGGAAAATATTTGCGAAGTACTTCTTATTCGTTCTTCAATAATACCTGGTTGATACAGAAAATTAAAAGAATTAGAAAAATATCCACTGAAGAAATTCTATTGGGCATCAGCAAAAACTGACCCTCTTTGATTCCCCTTTAGGTGGAGAAAAATGTAATAAACTTATTAAAAAAAAACTGATTCAGCTTTTAAGCCATCCTTTTTTGTTACAAAATTTCACATCTGTTGGTGCTAATATACTTATTTCTTTATTTTCATGACTTCCATTCTTTAACGTTGACTCTCATAATAAAAGTTCTACAACATGTGTTCCGAAAGCTACATAATTTGGGGTTGTTTAGGCAAAATGCAATCCAGAGCCAGCATTTGAAGAGAAAGATACGAGAATTCTTTCGAAACAACCCCGAAATTGACCGGCAGAAGCGACTCTTAACAGCCTAGGACTGAGTCAGTATAGTCTTCGTCCCCTAAGTTTGATACGTAGTAGTGCGGTCATATCAGCATCACAGACTGTCATTTCTAGAAAAGAGTGAGAGTTCTATAATGAATAAGGGGGCAAGTCCCTAAGTGTGTAGCAATCAACACGGATTCGCGAACGATGCTCGCGTGGAACTCAGGCGCGTTCGGTTCGTCCACGATACTCAGAAGGCAGTATATTCCAGGGTCCGTGTTGATGCCGTATACCTTGACGTCCGAAAGGTTTTCGATACAGTTTCGTACTGTCACCTAATAAACAAAATACGAGCGTACGGAGTACCAGATCAGTCGTGTGACTGGATCGAAGAGTCCCCAGCAAACGGAACACAACATGTGGTTCATAAACGAGAGAAATGTGCAGATTTAAAAGTAACTTCTGGCGTTCCCCCAAAGGAGTGTTACTGCACATTGACTTCTGACAATATACATTTCCGGAAAAAAGTTCTTTGGAACAACCTGAGGAAATGTGGGCGGCCTTCGTAGTGGATAGCTTACAAAACCGTCGTTCGACCGATACTTGAATACCCTTAACCACATAAGATTGGTAGAGAAAATACAGGATGTACACAAAGAAGAGTAGAGCGTTTCGTCACAGGATCGTTTAGTAAGTGCGAAAGCGTCACGGAAATGTTCATTCAACTGCAGTGGCAGACGCTACACGAGAAAGATCGTAAATCACATAGTGATTCACTTTTAAAATTCGCGAGTGTACGTTCCTCGAAGGTCAACGAAGATATTGCTTCCACTTATCTATATGGCGTGAAACGAACATTAAAGTAAAATTCGAGATCACAGAGTAATATATACAGTATCGTTCCGCCCTCGAACCATTCGCAACTGTGGTATGTACAGTACCCTCCGCCATACGGCTTGTGAAGTATACATGCAGATGTTCGAACACTAGTTCGATGCAGTTCTCCTCGGTAGTCTATCATGTGACACCCTCTTCATCTCTGTGTCAGTATTGCAAGCTACATCCATTTGAACCTGCTTTCTGCAGTCATCCATTGAGCGCCCTCTACTATACAGGGTGATTCAAAAAGAATACCACAACTTTAAAAATGTGTATTTAATGAAAGAAACATAATATAACCTTCTGTTATACATCATTACAAAGAGTATTTAAAAAGGTTTTTTTTTTCACTCAAAAACAAGTTCAGAGATGTTCAATATGGCCCCCTCCAGACACACGAGCAATATCAACCCGATACTCCAACTCGTTCCACACTCTCTGTAGCATATCAGGCGTAACAGTTTGGATAGCTGCTGTTATTTCTCGTTTCAAATCATCAATGGTGGCTGGGAGAGGTGGCCGAAACACCATATCCTTAACATACCCCCATAAGAAAAAATCGCTGGGGGTAAGATCAGGGCTTCTTGGAGGCCAGTGATGAAGTGCTCTGTCACGGGCTGCCTGGCGGCCGATCCATCGCCTCGGGTAGTTGACGTTCAGGTAGTTACGGACAGATAAGTGCCAATGTGGTGGCGCTCCATCCTGCTGAAATATGAATTGTTGTGCTTCTTGTTCGAGCTGAGGGAACAGCCAATTCTCTAACATCTCCAGATACTGTAGTCCAGTTACAGTAACACCTTCGAAGAAAAAGGGACCAAAAACTTTATTGGCTGAAATGGCGAACAAATGTACAACTAAATGAAACTTTATAGCTCCCTTAATTCGCCGACAGATAGTGCTTAGCTCTGCCTTTTGTCGTTGCAGAGTTTTAAATTCCTAAAGTTGTGGTATTCTTTTTGAATCACCCTGTATTTACCCACATACACTTCCCTTCGTTACCAAATTCCTTGCCTCTGGATGTGTCCTGCCAATGCAGACATTTTTTATTTAAGTTTGGCTATCAAGTACTTTTCTCCCCAATTCGATTTAGCACCTCCCCATTTGTTATCTGATTTGCCAGTTTAATCTTCAACACTCTCACTCTCATGTAACATCACATTTCAAAAGCTTCTGATCTCTTCTCGTCTTTGGTGCTTATACTCCACTTTTGTTACTTTCATATGGGGCAACACTGCAAATAAATAATTGTAGGAACGACATTCTAGTTACTTTGATATTAGATGTTAACATACGATGTTTCGGGAAAGCTTTACATGGTAGTCTCAGTCTAGATTTTATATCCTCTTTAGTTCTACCGCCGTCAGTAATTTAGCTGCCAGGGTAACAAAACACGTCTGCTACTCCTCAAGGCACTGTTCACTCGTTCAACTGCTTAAAAAGTCTCAGCCGTCCCTGACACTATTACAGTGCAATCGGCAAACCTAAATGTTTTTATTTCTTCTCTCTGAAGCTTAATTCTCTTCTCAAATTTCTCCTTAGTTTTCTTTGCTGTAAACTCCATGCACAGACTTAATAACATGTGGGGTTTGCTACAGCCGCATAATAAACTTCTTACTAATTCTTGAAGGCAGCATATTTGCGAAAAAATCTCTCACGCAAGCACACAGAACTGTTATAGAATACCAACTCGTGTGAACGAGACTACGTGATGAAAGATATTCTTCAACATTGTAATATTTTGTGAACTGTGACAATACAACAGCTCTACTTACGTCATTTCAGCTCCATGGACAACGGGTTATGAGATGTAACTGTATCTGATTTACTCTGAAGTATGCATGTAATCTAGGTGTAAAAGTTGTATGTAGTCTACATTTTCCTGCGCTAAGCATTAAGCTTAAAAAGCCAAACATAAGGATGATGTTCCAGCAGCTCACCACGGAGTACCTTTATGACAGTTTCCAGTCCGCGCACGTATTCGAGATGACGAGCACAGAATTCCTTGGCCAGGCGCCGGGGTACCCTGAGCCAGACACTGAGAGGATCGGAATCATTCATGACACCCCTCTCTCACGCTTCCTGGCGGTCCCCCGCTCGTGTCTCGTAAAGCAACTCTATCCTTTCACCTTCCAGCAGTTCGTCTCCATCGAATATCAAGGTAGTTTCACGTCCCAAATTCGGTAGCCTGCCGGAGATCACCGGCGGAAAATAATGGCAAAGGATACGATTCTAAGGGTCCGACGGTGTCGAGTTATTAGAGACGGATCACTTGCTCAGTTATAGAAGAATGGAAGAGAATTTATATAATGTCCTACTAGAAAGAATCGTCCCAAAGTGATTTACACACGCTCTGGCATTTTACCTCACATTTTAGCCCACGTTTTATCATACACTGTGAGGTCTGTTCAAAAATTGCGGACCTAGGTCCACAAAATTTTTCTACCCTTACTGTGCATGATCTCCTTCGAAATAATCTCCTTCATAATTGGTACACCGCTTACAACGCCTTTTCCACTTCCAGTAGCAGTGTTGCCACTCTTTTGGTGCATCGCGCGAAGCACCGTCTGTGAATTTCTTTTTATCTTGCCTATCGTTGCAAATCTTCGCCCTTTCAACAGGGTTTTCAACACTGGAAATAAAATGAAGTCTGCAGGGGCAGATCTGAAGAGTACGGAGGATGAGGTGGCACAGTGATTTCATTTTCTGTGAAACAGTCAGACACCAACGGGGATGAATGTGCGGGTGCGTTATCTTGATGCAAGAGCCATGAATTCTCTCGCAGGCGTCGCAAGACGTCCCGATAGTACCATCGAAACTGTTTGTCCCTGTGGCACGAATTCATGGTGAACTAATCCTTCGAAGTCAAAGAAAACTATCAGCATGGCTTTGACATTTGACCTGTATAGTGATACAACGATGAAAAATAATATTACGACGATGTCAAACCTTATTTTCATGATATAAAGAAGAATTGACGATATTAAAAATGTAATTATAATTTTATTATTTTAATTTTTGTGCTCAGTGAATCAAAGACTTTCTAGTGCACGGAATAAAGTAGCATTGTTTGTACTACGAAACTATATATGATTAAGTGAGAACTGATTCTATGTAAGACATTTTGTCTGGGCGGATTTTGTTCTCGTACTGGTCAGTAGAGAAAGAAAAGTTTCTTAATCGATGTATGTAATGTGGATGTATAAAGGCTATAAAAAGGAGAGAGATAATCCTTGCGGACAATCACCATATTGTATAAGAAAAGGTAAAGACAAGTTATTCAAAACAAATATCTCTAAAGTGTATCGTCTTGTGATTTTTAAAGACTGAAAATTGCGGTGTTTAATCTAAACCTGTCCTGAATAACAGCGAAGAACATGTATGTCATCATATATTTTCTTCGTTTGACCACGGTTGTGATTCGCATGTTACTTTTTGTTACGCGACGTGTTAGGAATACTTTCATTATACGCGCAAAAGTGCACACAGCTTTAATCGAACCTGCATCTTTCGGAAACGATAACTCTTAATCAGCACAATTACGCGAATACCGCCTAAATCGCAACCGTGATCACATAAGTGTTTCCTGGACCTGATTTTTATAAATGTGTAGACTTAAAAGCGAACAGAATTGCACCATCGCTGGCTCGCAACAATTGAAAGAAAACAAAACAGGGACTGAACAACTTTAAATTTTAACGCCGTCGGCGTTACGAAATCTGAACGACGTAATTTAATTAATTAAATATTAACAGGAAGAGAATTATTAAATTTTAAAGATTAAATCATAGCAAGAATTTAAAGCATTTTAGCATCAGTACGTTTCTTTGCATTATATTTAAAAGACAGTGCGTAAATAAAATTGACATCTTTTATAATTATTATTATAGCAATTCACCTGACATGAGCTTTTTTTTGGTCTTGGAGAACCTTTCCCGACCCATTGTGAAGACTGAACCTAGGTCTCAACATCATAACCGCAGACCTATACCTAATCACCAGTTAAGATTCTGTTAAGGCACATCTCGTTCTCATTTGCGCTATCCAAAATCTCTTCACAGATTGCGAGACGGTCTTTCTGGAAATTTGAAATTTTGTGGTAAGGTCATATGGGAGCAAACTGCTAGGGTCATCAGTCCCTAAGCTTACACACTACTCACTCTAACTTACGCTAAGGATAACACACTCACACCCGAGGGAGTACTCGACCCTCCGACGGGGCAGCCGCGTCGACCGTGACAAGGCGCCTAGACCGCTCGGTTACCCTGCGCGGCGGTTCAAAATGGTTCAAATGGCTCTGAGCACTATGGGACTTAACTTCTGAGGTCATTAGTCCCCTAGAACTTAGAACTACTTAAACCTAACTAACCTAAGGACATCATACACATCCATGCCCGATGCAGGATTCGAACTTGCGACCGTAGCGGTCGCGCGGTTCCAGACTGTAGCGCCTAGAACCGATCGGTCGCTCCGGCCGGCCCTGCGCGGCGGTCTTTCTGGTCTTTATTCATGAGCAGTGGTACTAACTCGGCGGCAACACGATGCATTCCAAGATGCTGTGTCAGGATTTCGTGACATGATCCAATTGAAATGTTACATTCTTCTGTAATCTCTCGGACAGTCAGTCTTCGATTGATACGCACAGTTTCGTTGACGTTCCTGACATGAGCATCGTCGGTAGACGTCGAAGGGCGCCCTGAACTAGGGTAATCTTTAACTTCCGTCCGGCCATTTTCAAACCGTGTGAAAACCGAGAACGGCTTAAGTACTCGTCGCTGTAGACTTCCTGCGTCATTTGGTGACCCCCTGTAACGGTTTTTCTTGATTTTCAAGCAAACTTTAATGCAGACCCGTTGCTCCTCTAACTCTGCCATCCCGAAATTCGCAAACTATGCGACACAACGCTCTACTCGATACAGTACTGAACAATTAAGTAACAAACATACAGCAATGAAACTTTCGGCAGTACACATTAAACACAGGCGTGTGCAGGTAAGCCAACCGCATTTCGCTCCAACTCAGCATTGACACGAAATTACGAATTTCGGCAAGTTTAGAACAGACGTCGTATATGAGCTTACAAATCCCACACAGGGCAGATGGCCAGGAAGCAGTGCCTTTTTGGACAGAGAGAAAGAGAGAGAGAGAGAGAGAGAGAGAGAGAGAGAGAGAGAGAGAGAGGTGGTTCACCTACTAGGCTTGGCGCCAAGCGCATACCTTTATCTATATTTACTTTTTAAATGTTTGTGTAACGTTCTAACGCCAGTTGGTTAAGCCGAGCGGTTCTAGGCGCTATAGTCTGGAACCGCGCGACCGCTACGGTCGCAGGTTCGAATCCCGCCTCGGGCATGGATGTGTGTGATGTCCTTAGGTTAGTTAGGTTTAAGTAGTTCTAATTTCTAGGGGATTAATGACCTCAGAAGTTAAGTCCCAGAGTGCTCAGAGCCATTTGAACCATATGCAATGTTCTAACAATACTGAAGACCTTATCTACACAATGGAAACCCACTTTCATTTGGATGGGTTCGTCAATAAGCAAAATTGGCGCATTTGGGGGACTGAGAATGCAAATTTCGCGATTGAGGCGTTTCTTCACCCTCAACTGTGTGGTGTGCTCTCTCCAGTCACGGAATAATCGGTGGAATATTCCTTGATGGCACGGTGATTACCGAACGTTAGATCAAGGTTTTGGAAGATGATTTCAACTCCATTATCCAAAGTGACCCTGATTTCGACAAGATGTTGTTCACGCAAGACGGAGCTCGACACCATCGAAGCTGGAGGTGTTTAATGTCCTGGAGAATCACTTTGGGGACCGAAAACTGTCTCTGGAGGATCAAGAAGCCACTGGCATGGGTCTCAATTATTGGCCGCCGTATTCTCCGTTTTGTGGGGCCATATTGAAAGACAAAATTTACAGCAATTAACCCAAAACCATTGCTGAGCTGAAAACAGCCATTCTGGAGGTCATCGACGGCATCCATGTTCCGACACTTCAGCGGGTCATGCAGAATTTCGTTATTCGTCTTTGCCACATCAACGCCATCGATGGCAGACATATCGAACATGTCATAACATACATCCAAATATCTGTAGTGACGTTTACATGTTGAATAAAGTGTGTGCACGCAGTAGTTTGTAACTTATTTGCGTCTTTTTCATATAGTTCAATAATTGTCATTCTCTGACCAAACACTGAGGTCCGTGAAAAACTAGCTTTCGCGAAAAATGGAGCGCAAATTCCCAGACTATATTCACGAAGTTTTTTTGTTTAGGGCGCTCAACTATTAAGGTCATTAGCGCCCAGTCACAAACGTTAGTGCACTACTAGCGTAGAAAAAAAACCGCAAGGGGAAACACCAGAAAGTACTCAGAAAGACGCAGATAAACAAGAGAATTAGATCTCTTTGAACAAGTCCGTCAATGTAATAAAACTAAGGATACGAGCAGCTGCTCGAGCGTCATTAGCTAAAAGATCCTGTAAGGTAGACGGCAGATACAGGACAACACGAGAGTGAATAAAACGGGGACAGGACAATAAAATATGGCGCATTGTCAATGAATGACCACAGGGGCACTGCGGGGCGGGGTCACCGGACAACAGGTAGCGGTGGCTAAATCGGCAATGCCCAATCCGCAACCTGGCCAAAATGACCTCCTCTCGCCGGGAAGGGCGTGAGGAGGTCGTCCAAGCCGTCGGGATCGGTTTGATGGCCCTAAGCTTATTTTCGTGGAGAGAGGACCAAGCCTCATGCCACAATGATGAAACGCGCCGACAAAGAGCCCCACTAATACCAGTTGATGGGACACGAAAGGAAGCTGTCCGAGGCAGGAGGACAGCAGCCTTGGCCGCAGCATCAGCAGCTTCGTTCCCAGGCACACCAACGTGGCCAGGAATCCACAAAAAAAGGACACGAGCGCCGGTATCAGCTAGCGACTGAAGGGACGGTTGAATTCGTTGCACGAGAGGGTGGTCCGAATATGGGTCACGGAGACTCTGAATGGCGCTCAAAGAATCACAGTAGATGGCATAGGGAGAATGACGAAAAAAAATGGTTCAAATGGCTCTGAGCACTATGGGACTCAACTGCTGTGGTCATAAGTCCCCTAGAACTTAGAACTACTTAAACGTAACTAACCTAAGGACATCACACACATCCATGCCCGAGGCAGGATTCGAACCTGCGACCGTAGCGGTCGTGCGGTTCCAGACTGTAGCGCCTTTAACCGCTCCGCCACTCCGGCCGGCAGGAGAATGACGATGGCGGCGGATATACCGAACAGCCTGATATAGAGCAAAAAGCTCAGTTTTAAAGCTTGAACACTGGTCAAGGAGCCGGTATTGAAAGGTATCATCCCCAATGATACAGGCACATCCGACGACAGCAGTAGTCTTGGAGCCATCTGTGTAAAAAAAGACGTTATTAGCGAGCCTCGAACGAAGTTCGACAAACCTCGAGCGGTATATCGAATCCGCGGTCCTCTCCTTTGGTAGCGAGCTGAGTTCAAGGTGAACGCGAACCTGAGCCTGGAGCCAAGGTGGCGTCGGGCTCCCACCCATAGGGAGGGTAAAATCAAGTTGCTGAAGCAGGCGACGAAAGCGAACTCCAGGAGGTAACAAGGCAGAGACATACAGCCCGTATTGGCGGTCGAGAGAGTCGTCAAAGAAGGAGAAATATGACGGGTGGTCGGGCATCGACATCAGTCGGCAGGCGTGCCGACAAACCAACATATCGCGCCGGTAGTTTCGCGGTAATTCGGCAGCTTCGGCATACAGACTCAACAGGGCTGGTGTAGAATGCTCCAGTCGCCAGACGTAGTCCCCGATGGTGGATACAGTTTAGACAGCGTAAGATGGTCGGCCGGGCAGAAATTCACGCAGTGTTTCAAAAAGTGAGAACTTCGCGAGTTCCAACAAACTTTAAACACAATTCCAAACGTTTTCTGAACTTTTCATCGCTTATATGCTTAACGTCAAATATTTAACAATTAACTCATTTTTAAACTAATCACATGTTTTGAAGCCGTTTTATACTTCGATTCATTAAAGAATCGTGGGTAGTTCCAGATTAGCGGACTCCTGGTAGTGCAGCTCACGCGGCAGTGTCTCGCGCGAAGTGTGGAGGACGGATGCCGGAGAGCGTGTCCTCAATCCCCCCGTAGCACAAGCTGCGCTCACTTATCGCCTGCGGGCTCGCGACCTCGCAGCTGCGCCGAGTCAGCTGCCGTCCGAGCGTAAACACTCGTAGCTCCCGAGCGGAGCGCTCTGTACGTGAACGCATCTCCAGACCAACAAGTCGTACGCACTGAGCTCCTTACTAGGACTGTTCATATTTTTAAAAATACCGGGTATCCGATATACCGATATTTTAAAAACATCTCTCTATCAGCCGTCTATATATCGAAGAAAGTTATCGATATACCGATTTTTCGACGGAATTTCGTAATTATACTGCCAGCTTTGGAGCTGTACACGTAAGTACCGATTTCTTTCTTTCTTTCTTTCTTTCACTTGCGCCTTTTTCCCGCAATGACGCAGGGTCGGCGTGGTTAATCGGATGTGACAAGGTTAATTTAAGGGATGGCCCGATGCCCTTCCTGCCGCCACCCCGTACACCCCCCCCCCCCCCGGGACGGAATTAGTGCACCCCAACTGTCTGTGTCTAGTGTAATCCATGGAATAGTGTGAATGTGTTCAGATGTCTGCAAGCCGTGTAACTGAGGCGAGACGTGGGGACCAGCCCGATATTCACCTAGAGGGATGTGGAAAACCGCCTAAAAACCACATCCAGGCTGGCCGGCACACCGGCCTCCGTCGTTAAGCCGCCGGCAGATTCGATCCGGGGCCGGTGCGCCTACCCGAGTCCAGGAAGAACGCATTAGCGCTCTCGGCTAACCTGGCGGATCACGTAAGTACCGATTTTTTATTAGATATTCCGTACATCAACAAGTTAGCAGCCTGCTTATCCCCCTTAGAGCAAGAATGGAAAGTAAAACGCTCACTTTCACGCTTGGCGATAACAACTTCGCCAACAATGGTAACTGTAAATGGCACAGTAAGACGAGTCCGATGGTTCGTCGTTCGATTTCGTCACGTATCGGATTTGTCCAGGACATTTAATGTCCATTTCCCCGTTTCTCCATTTCTGCATAAGCCAGCGAACTAGCAGTTGTAGTGTCAACATTGCGTGGTGGTGGTAAACGTTGCAGTTTCTGTTGTCAGCGCCGAGCGCCGATTACGTCAGCATTTTCCCTCACACGTCTCCGCCCACTGCAAAGACCAATCTTGTCATTTAGATTCTTGTTCATAATTTTCAGCAACTGTTTTCGAAGAATGCCGACGTGGAGAAATAGCACACTAGTTGCGATACAAATTGTTTTTTAACTCAACTGGTGTGTTATTCTTCACATCGGAAGTCTTGTTATTCTATTCACACACACCCCTCCCCCCACCTCCCCAGTACAATCGGACTATTACAGTACTTCGTACCATCTATACTTGCTTCTTACAATCAATGAGAATGACTGGACGTGATGAAAGCTCAAAAAATAGTAAGACTCCTTCACCCACTGAAAATAAAATTATCTTCTACTGCTATTTCAAAAGAACAATTTCAAATGTTTATCAAAAGTTTCGAAAAAAGAAATAAAGATATCGGCATTCGATATTGGCATTTCGACATCGATGTATCGGGAAAGAAAATATCCTTGATATCTATCGAAATTTTTTGATCAAACAGTTCTACTCCTTATGTGGCAAAAAGTAGAAAGTTCTCTGCCTCGCACAGAAATTGCGTTCGTATCGATGAAGTTATATTCTTGTACAGGTAGATTTGGTACAAAGGCGTAACGAGTGTGTCAGCTCCATCTGCGGAACAGTCCTCTGTATACGGATTTTTAAGTAATGTGTCATGTACGAGTTCTTTGTTCAAGTGGACCAACTAGAATTATCAGCGATAGGTTTCGCTGATGATACTGCTATCCTCAGTGGAAGTGAAGAAAAATTGCAGAAAATGTTGAACAGAATATGGATTGAGAATAAACCGAAGAAAGACGACAGTAATGAGGAGCAGCAGAAATGAGTTTAGCAACAAGCTTAACATTATAGCTGGGGACCATAAAGCAGATGAAGGTAACAAATTCTGCTGCCTTGGAAGCAAAGGGACACATGACGGACGAAGCAAGGAAGGCATAAAAAGCGGATTAACACACGCAAAGAGGGCAGCGCTGACCAAGAGAAGTCTGCTAATGTCGAACTTCTTTCTGAGGAATAAATTTCTGAAAATGTGGGTTCGGAGCACAGAATTCGACAGTAGTAATCATGTACTGTGGGAAAACCGGAAAAGAAGAAAATAGAATCGCTTGAGATGTGGGGCCGCAGAAAAGTGTTGAAAATTAGTTGGCATCATACGGAAAGGAACGTGACTGCTCTCCGCAGAATCAGCGACGAAAGGATTTATGGAGAACAATGAAAATTGCAAATTTGTGGTAAGTTCCTATGGGACCAAAACTGCTGAGGTCATCGGTCCCTAGGCTTACACACTACTAAATCTAACTTCTTAAACTAAATTACGCGAAGGACAACACGCCCGAGGGAGGACTCAAACCTCCGACGGGGCGAGCCGCGCCAACCGTGCAAGGGGCCTGAGACCGCGAAGATACCCCGCGCGGCCGGGATCACTGAACAGATAAAGGAACAGGAATACTTTCATTTCTTACACTAACACATAAAGGTAGAAATGTGAAACAAAATGCTCTAAGAGAAGTTTTCTTTACTGTTGCTGCTCACCTGTGACCAGTTATTTACCAACACCTGAAAGAATTTAATGACGCCGCATAGTAATTTCAGCCTGATCTACTGTTACGACAAACCGCACAAAAATAACGCCCTTTTCGATGGATATTTAATACGGCAAGGCCTTAATGCATCATATTTTCGTAGCAGGTAAGTTACTATAGGGAAAGGACCAAATACGTAACTTTAGCTTCAGGGCGATTATCAGCTCTGCGCATTAAGTTGGGTCTACTGAAACGGCTCGTGATGTAGAATTTTCAGGTATCTCTACAACAAGTTTCCTCACTATCAAAAGCGAAACTGAAATGAGGAGTGTCTGTTGGACCTGACGTTCTAAAAATGATGTTCGATTCCAACTCTGAATCAAAACTGACAAGTGAGAGAAATGCATGGACACCATTCGAGGATTAGTCACTAAGTTCTTAGACAGTAAAAATGATCCACATTACATTTCTGTTGCAATCAATATTCTGGAAAAGTTTGGCTCTTTGGCGAACTTCAGCATTTATTTCTAAACAGTTGCTTTGGTTTTTCCCTGAAAATTTGGAGGACATGAATAAGGAACAAGATGATCGCTTTCATCATCAAAGTAATGGGCAAACGGTATGAAGGTCGCGGGGATACCAATGTCACTGGGAGACTGTTGTTGGTCACTTCACCTAGACGTACAACAGGTGCTTCACTGGAGGAAAAGCCATCCAATTCCTATGTAACACATAGGTCTTTTCACGCTTATACTTCAATAAAACCATTGTTCCTATCCAGAATTAAGTTGCAATTAATTCCAATTACACGTGGTTTTCCAATTTACAATGAAGTCAAATAGGAGCAAAACTGTACATTATAGGAAAATACCTAAAGTCTGATACGGTTTTAGAAAAGAAAATATCACGAAACAGCCAAAGATTTTTTCTTGTGCTAGAAGAGTCAAGGTTCGGTATAATAAAGTTAAAAAAAAGTACATATGGATAGAAGATGTTGATTTTAACTTAGTATTAAGAAAACAGTCTTAATCGCGTTTTTTGTTTATTCAGTGCCGACTGGTTTCAGCCCATCGCAGGTGCCATCTTCAGGGCGAACATACCGCTGGTCGATTGCTGGTGGCGTCACGTCACCTGGCACACCTTGGTAGACGTGACACCAGCAATCGACCAGCGGTATGTTTGCCCTGAAGATGGCCCCTCCGATGGGCTGAAACCAGTCGGCACTAAACAAACAAAAAACGCGATTAAGACTTTCTTAACACTTAGTTAATTTTTTATATCAATCGCTGTTACTCCACAACCATGTTGTCCAATCATCGACGTTGATTTTGATCCGATGATGGCATATGCCACCTGGGGGATAGTAGATATACTGATAATGCTTTGAGCGTGACCCGCCAACAGATGGCGAAGTGGCATAGCTGCCAGAGTGTCATCAGTGTGTACCATTTAACAGAGAATGCTCACAGCCAGAAGGATCAGTGTGATGCAGATGTGTGAACCAAGCAGGCGGCCATGTCATGGAGACGCGCTCGTGCTTCCTACAGCCAAGTGAGCGAGTTTGAAAGGGTTCAAATTGTGTCCTTCCTAGTGGCGGGATGGTCCTTTCGCCACAAAATATGGACGTGCTGTGCCAGTTGTGCAAGAATGCTGATATGAGTGGTCACGTGAACATTATCACACCTATAGACGGCGTTCCGGACGTCCACGCAGCACAGACGCCCGCCGGGATCATAGTATTGTAAGGGCAGCAGTGGCAGATCGTACAGCTACCACACACAATACGGATAAGAGGGTGTGTGAGGCCATACGTGTCAACATGACCTACAGCGAACCGGTTATTAGCAGCGCGACTAAGGGCACGCACACCTCTAGCACGTCTTCCACTCACGCGACACCATCGACGTGTGTGGCTGGACTGTTGCCGTCAGATGGAAGCAGATTCCGCCTGCATGCAAGCGATGGTCGTTTGCGTGTACGACGTACTCTCCTGGTGAGTGCTGCATAGTAGAATGCATTCGTACAGGACACATTGGCCCCACTCCTGGCCTTATGGCCTGGGGTGCGACAAGCTACAGCTCCCGCTCATCTTTGGATTTTCTGGAGGGGACGCTACCCAGAGCTCGGCACGTGCAGAATGTTAGACCTCCTCTTTTGTTGTTTTTGCAACATGAGGGTGATGCGTTGTTCCAGTAGGATAATACTCGCCAACACACTACCTGTGAAACTCAGCGTGCTCTCCAAAACGTGCAGCAACTTCACTGGCAAGTAGCACAATCTCTGGATTTATCTACAATCGAGCACATGCGGGATATGATGGGATGACAAGTGACTCGTGCGACTTCAACCAATAACTATTACAGAACTGCGTGAACAGGTCGATCAGGCGTAGCATAACGTATCCCAGGATAGTAGTCGTCATCTGTACTATCGACTGAATGCCATCGTCAGCGCCTGTAGTGCTGTCAGTGGAGGCTTCACCACGTACTATATGGGTGTGTCAGCATGGGTCGATACCTGGTACCAGAAAATCGCTTATGATATCGATCTGTAAATGTAATCATTTCATGTATTCCATATGCACTGTTGCAACAATACATCTTCAGTGAACTAAAAGAGTGTACTATTTTTTCCGGCAGTGTGTATACAGTCGTTTGCAGTGTATAGGTCTACATAAAAAAATTACATAATGTTGTGCTTGGTTACAGCGTTACACGTTAACTCCGTCGCCGTATGTAGATGTCTCAACGTTAAAATATTGGAGGGGGATAGTGGTAGGTAGTACCCATATAGGCATCTTGCGAAACTGTTCGTGCTTAGCGTGGAAAACTAGGGAGGGGGAGGGGGGGGGGAGGGTAGGATGGAGTAAAGGGGTCAGTATTCGCCATCTGTACTATCGACTGAATGCTATCGTCAGCGCTTGCACTGTAGTATATACTCGTTTCTAAATGCACAGTAGACAACTTAGATTTCCTGTCTCCGTTCTATACGGCTAATGGCGCCAGACAATAAAAATACAAGTATCCACGTATTACATGTGATTAGCGGCTGGTATCCATTTTATAAATTCGTTATCTTACGACTTCGATTGTACCACAGCTTTTGAGCCATCAAAGCTTCAACAACGAGCAACATATTGTTTGTATTTCCTAGTCGTATCGAGGGTCCCGCAGCTTCTTTGCGTCACCGTTCCATCAATATCCTCAATGCCGTATCGCGGATGGCGTAGTTGAAATGAAACACAGATTACACGTCCAATTCGACCTCTGTGACCAGAGAGCATTCATAATGGGCGCGCAATATTTTTCGCCGGTTCACTGAGTATGACATCATCATACTTTCCCGTAGAGGAGAGAGGAAGGGGTTTGATTGAAGGTATCCGGTCATTAGAGGCCAAGTGGTGCACTTCTAACGCTCCCCAGATTATGGTACTCAGTGCCAAGGGTAACGAGGCACGTTATAGCCAGCGGCGGCTATAACGGCGCAGGACGTTGTAAATATAGAACGTCCTTTACCTTTCGCGAGCACCGTTTTAAGCTGTGAGGAACTTTCAGTACACTTCTCTGCTGAGAAATATCCCAGCGTTTCCCAATCCTTCAACAACAATTTTCAGCATCCCCCCCTCCCCCTCTTCCTGATACGCTATTTTGACGCTAGAGCTGCAACGTTAGAAGCCTTATAAATTACCATGGACAAGTATATTTACTGCTGACAAAAACATGGTACCATGTTACGAGTGCGTTGCGTTAGGGATCCGTTTCAAAATGCTCGGGAATATTTTTAGGGACTTCACGGAAAGTGGAGAAATCAAAAGACAATTCAGTAATAAAGCTTTCTTTGAAATTTGGCAGGGATGCATGACGAATTTTTCTGCTCTGACAACAAGAGCATATCGTATACCATTACCGTTTGCAACATCCTACCTATGCGAAACTGGATTTTCTGTGTTGACTGCTTCGTAGACAGAATATAGATCTCGGCCAAACTCACAAAAAGATCTCAAGAGTGTATATTTCTAATAACAAACCCTCCTTCGAAAAGCTTTTCTCTGCATGCCAGGCTCAAAGGGAATCACTGATAATTACTAAACTACTCTGAAGATCCAAAGAAACTCGTATAGGCATGCGTATTGAAACACAGAGATATATGTACACAGGCAGAATACGGTGCTGCGGTCGGCAACGCCTATGTAAGGCAACAAGTGTTTGGTGCAGTTGTTAGATCGTTTACTGCTGCTACAATGGCAGGTTATCAAGATTTAAGTGAGTTTGAACGTGGTGTTATAGTCGGCGCACGAGCGATGGAGCACAGCATCTCGGAGGTAGCGATAAAGTGGGGATTTTCCCGTACGACCATTTCACTGATGTACCGTGAATATCAGGGATCCGGTAAAATATCAAATCTCCGACATCGATGCGGTCGTAAAAAAATCCTGCAACAACGGGACCAACGACGACTGAAGAGAATCGTTCAACGTGACAGAAGTGCAACCCTTCCGCAAATTGCTGCAGATTTCAATGCTGGGCCTTCAACAAGTGTCAGCGTGCTAAACATTCAACGAAATGTCATCGATAAGAGCTTTCGGAGCTGAAGTCCAACTCGTGTACCCTTGACTGCACGACACAAAACTTTACGCCTCGCTTTGGCCCGTCAACACCGACATTGGACTGGTCGGACGAGTCTAGTTTCAAATTTTATCGAGCGGATGACGTGTACGGCTATGGAGAGAACCTCATGAATCCATGGACCCTGCATATTTGACTGGGGACTGTTCAAGCTGGTGGAGGCTCTGTAATGGTATGGGGCGTGTGCAGTTGGAGTGATATGGGACCCCTGATACGCCTAGATACGGTTCTGACAGGAGACACGGACGTAAGCACCCTGTTTGAGTATATCTTGGATGCCTTACAATGTGCTGGTCAGAAGAGATCTCCGCAACCTCGTACTCTTAACGGATTTATGGACAGCTTCGCAGGATACGTGGTGTCAATTCCCTCCAGCACTACTTCTGACATTAGTCGAGTCCATGCCACGTCGTGTCGCAGCACTTCTGCGTGCTCGCGGGGGCCTTACACCATATTAGGCAGGTGTACCAGTTTCTTTGGTTCATCAGTGTAGAATTGGAAAGTTAATTATTAAATTCAATGCGCAATATACATACCGCCATATTAATAAGTATACTAGCTGACAAACCAGGCATTGTTCGGGTATTCATTTTGTCAATTTTCTATTAGAAATGAAAACAAGAAATTACCTGCATTTGTAGAGTAATATGGAAAACATTTCCATGTATTCGTGGAAACACCACTAAATTTATCAAACAGTGGCAGGAATAAATACACATAATGTACAAATGTGTAAGTATAGTATCCAGATTGAGAAACATAGTAGGCAAAATACAAGTTCTCATGTCGAGGCAGCTAGCCGCACCTGCTTCGCTTGTGTACCACGCGACTTTGTAGATATCTCTCCGGCAACGCCTCTTCATAGCTCTATAGACAGCTATTGTTTTCGCCTGCAGGCGTTTGCGATTCGCAGTTTAAAGCTGTCAAAAGAACTGCCAGATGTCAGGGATTTCCTTAAGCTGACTCGCCTGTAGGAGTGTCTTAGTAGTAAAGAACAAATGTATTAAAACTTCATGCAAGACACGGCATTTTTTACGCATCTCAGGGTTTATGACGTTATGTCTCCTGAACTATGACCGGTAGATGGTTCTTACCCCCACTGGCACTGTGACGTGGGTACCAAGCTTGGTTTAAATCGGCCCAGTGGTTTAGGAGGAAATGTGGTGTGTGTGTGTGTGTGTGTGTGTGTGTGTGTGTGTGTGTGTGTGTGTGTGTAAAGCTTTGTGTCGTGCAGTCAAGGGTACACGAGTTGGACTTCAGCTCCGAAAGCTCTTATCGATGACATTTCGTTGAATGTTTAGCACGCTGACACTTCTTGAAGGCCCAGCATTGAAATCTGCAGCAATTTACACACACACACACACACACACACACACACACACACACATTTTATAATATGTATGGGTTATAGCAATGTAAATTTTAGTTAAATTTTTTATAATATCAGAATGTATTTCGCTTTACTCTCCTTTCAGTAAGTTAATTGATTTTTGAATCCGTGATTTTTTCTTTTCAATTAGCTAGTCCCACTCTATTAGTGTTTCACGCTCCCCTATGGGGGTGCACCCCATGGACTGAGTCTGTACCTTAACCCATGTTAGTGTTCCTGTTACATTTTTGTCAGTGTCTAAGCAATAAGCACACAATACACAAGGAGCGTTCGCCTCTTTCAAATCTGGCAATATTTATTACTGTGAGAAACGCCAAACTGTACGTCGCTCGGAGTCAACATTAAATCGTAGGTCCCACTAAACTAACTGGGTAAGTCAACTCAAAATATCGGAGGAAAACAAGGGCATACACCTCGGATAGGACGAGTCCTTGTAACGAACTGAGATGCTCAAACCAATCTTCTGGTTGAGGACTGCTGTTTGCTCCACTTCGTCTCACCTCTGCTCCGTAGCTTGGCGGCTGCCGAGTGTAAATATATAAATTTCTCCGGTTTCCGATCGGCTTACAATATGTTGACTTTCCTTTCTACGGACAGTAATTATACGATGTGAAACAATATTTTTCTTTATACGAGCCATTCCAACAGGAACAACTTCCGTTCTGGTACACCCACATTAACAAGGTTATCGGTCCATAAATACAACACGAAACGAGCCGGCGATAACATCATTGACCGTCACAACTTCCTTAACTGTGTCTCGTTTCCCAGTACTATTCTTACTACACGCTGTCTACGTTAACTGTCGCATGGAAACGTTATGCATTACTGAATAAAAAACAGCATATGTGTTGATCCGTTTAGAAGCTGCAGAATGAATGTGTGCATTCTGAGGAAGGTTTTGCTCAATTTAGTATACATTCAGTTAGGGGGAAATGAGCTTTACAGCCTCTGGTCAGTAAATAATACGCGCACCGTCGATTTAAGAACACACTATAAATACGAAAGGGGGGGAGGGGGAAGATATGGAAACATAAATGTACCTGCGCGGGAAAATATTGCAGAGAGAATATCGCACCAACGCCTTCCGCGTCGTACTTATGCCGTGAACTCATAAACGAAAAGTTATGTTTTCGAAATCGTTCGAAGACAGTGGAAGATCCTAACCCTCCTAAAGATTCGGGACTAGAATCGCTATTATTTATGGAGTTGTGACGATTCTTCGCCGACTAAATTTTTAATGCCAAACGAAATCCAGTCTCATTTTAATTCTTTCCGCCACTGCACAACTATTCCAAACTACACGACTCCATCAGATACAGCAGTGCAGGACATATGCACCAAATTTGATCGAAATAAGAATTGCTGTTCCCTGTTAGTAACTATTATTTTGCACGAAAATTAAGAAGTAGTAATTTGGAAATACGCTTGATATTCAGACAATTTTCGATGGCATATAGACAGTGTGAGAGATCTACTACGAGACAGTGTGAAAGAAAGGATTACCCGAAACATTAAGTTATCCACATTGTCTATAGCATCTCAAGAATCGTAACGGAGACTAGAATACATCTGTTACCTAAGATACAGTAAACCAGGTAATAAGGCAGGGGTACCGTGTATATATCAGAATCGGGAAGGAAGAAACACCCTGCTGTGGGTGAAAAATGGAAACTACAGATGACGAACGCATTGTTATATTGTTTTGTCCATAATTACTAAAAGATGCAATGCCGTTCCGAGCGTAGTTTATAATAATTACAAGGCTGCCCATGTTGAACGCTGTTTTATTGCCGCGAGCATTTTCGACAAGTCATCAGCAGATTTTCACGAATGGCGTCAATTTTACACAGTTCAACGAATTTGAGTCCCACTATATCATAGTTGTCCGCAGCTTGTGGTCTCGCGGCAGCGTTCTCGCTTCCCGAGCACAGGTTCAAGGCGACCTCATGGATTTTCACCTGTCTCGAGACGACTGGGTATTGTTGTGTCGTCATCATCATCATCATCATCATCATTCATCCCCATTACGGTCGGAGGAAGCCAACGGCAAACCACCTCCACTCGGACCTTGCCTAGTACGGCGGTGCGATCTCCCGCATCGTTCCCCTACGCTCTGTCAAAAAGCATGGGACTTCATCATCATATCATAGTTATTTCTGTCCGACAGCTTAGCTAGGTGGTAACGTGCTTGCCTCCCATGCACTGGGCCCGGGTTCGATTTCCGGCCGGGTCGGAGATTTTCTCCGCCCGGGAACTGGCTGTTGTGTTATCATCATTATTTCATCCTCATCATCGGCCACAAGTCGCCCAATGTGGCGCCGACTGAAATGGGCCCGACTAGGACATCCCGACCAACAATGCCATACGGTCGTTTCATAGTTATTTCTGAAGCATGTCTCGCTTTGTTCGTTGGTGTTTCTGTATCTCCCACTAGCACGTTAGTAGGTTGTTATATGCCTCAGAAAAAGTTACGTACTGTAGTGGAGCACTAATTTCTGATAATAATTTAAAGTCGAAACCTGAGATTCCTTGCCAGTTTATTGTGGGAATGTATGTCCATCTATTACGCAAACAATGCCCAAAACGTTTCATCACCTTTGCGCCCTTACCAGTGGGTACTTTCATCCAAGTCTCATTTTCTAGAACGGAAAGTTTTATAAGACTTTCACTTGTAGAAAATGTCTGTGGCAGCAAAACACTGTTCAGTTGGCTTTACTGTTAAATGTTCCGCCAAACACGTTATAATGCAAGAAAGTACGAACTCACTGCCAACATCAGTTAGCTTCGATTTCAATCACTGAAACTAAACGAATGACGTTCTTGCTAAACAAATCGCTTCAACCAAAATTCCACATACACTGAATGATACCGGGGTAAATAAAATATTTTCGTAACGCTAGGTACCAGACGGTTATAATTAAAGTGCAGCTGTTCTCAAGGAGGTCCAATGTGGGTTATAACTATCGTATGGAAGCGAAACTTGGTAGATACGCTTATGCGTTAATGAGGGACCGATTTACGCCGGAAAAATTAGTTCTAGTTTTGGCCACCAGGTGAATATCTGGCGCTCTACACTGTATGGCGGTATGACTTCCACGCTTTCATTTGACAAGCCACGAAGTGAGTGAACAGTACGAATCTCGAGAAGAGAGACCGTGCACTGTTAGTGAAAGTTTTGTGTGAACGCCAGCAATTACAGTGCTGCATTGAGGGAGTATCGCCGACTGAAAGGTCTGAGGAGGTCTGATGTCATTTAATAGTTTAAGTGAAATTCTAAAACAGTGGTGAACTTGGTGTGGCACCTGAGAGAGGAAGGCATCCTATCCCTGTGGAAGCTATTGACGATGTTGCAGTTGTAACTGACCATGCAGCACGTATCACGAGTAGTACTGGTGCTCGTGGAGTGTCGCGACGATTTCCATCCTATGGCAAAACTACGGCCAGTTTAGCGGTTTACTTTACACTGGTACCCGTACGAGAGCGAGACGGAGCAGCAACTGAAACCTCATAATCCGCAGCAACACTGTGAATTTGCTCTTCTGTTTCTTGCGTGGATCGACATTGATGACACGTGGCCGGGCAATATTCTACCGAGTGAAGAGACACATTTTACACCCCAGGCTGCAGTGAATACACAGAACTACCGAATTTGAGGTGCTGTGAAACCGCGAGTTGCGTACGAAGAGCCACTGTACTTGCAGTATTTGACTGTGTGGTGTGGTTTCACAAGCACCTTTATACTCGGTCCGTTCTTCTCCGAAAAAGAGGGCCTGTCAGGTTACCGTGACGTCTGCACGTTACAGAGCCCTCCTTGTACAGTATGTGATTCCTGCCTTGGAAGAGCGTAACTCTGCGGAAAGCACCGTTTTCATGCAAGATGAGGCAACACCTCATGTCGCTTGCCCAGTGGATTATCTGCTTAATGCAACTTCCCACGAACGTGTTATACGATGTTTTCCAGTTGCATAGCCCGCAAGATCACCTGAACCCATCTGACTTTTGGCTTTGGAGATATCTAAAAGAACGCGTTCACCAGGGACACATTCGGTTTCTGCCTGATCTGAAGACCAGTATACAAGAACACGTTGCTCAGATTCCACCGAAAGTGCTGCGAGTAACTGTTGATCACGTCATTTTACGGATGCAGCATCTCTTCGACGTCTCCTGTGCTCATACTAAACAAATTTTGTAAGTGGTGGTTTATTATAAAATCAACATTATGCCGCCCGCCCGGTTAACCGAGCGGTCTAACGCACGGCTTTCCGGAGCGGGAAGGAGCGCCTGGTCCCCGGCACGAATCCGCCCGGCGGATTTGTGTCGAGGTCCGGTGAGCCGGCCAGTCTGTGGATGGTTTTTAGGCGGTTTTCCATCTGCCTCGGCGAATGTGGGCTGGTTCCCCTTATTCCGCCTCAGCTACAATATGTCGGCGATTTCTGGCGCAAACAAGTTCTCTACGTACGCGTACACCACCATTACTCTACCACGCAAACATAGGGGTTACACTCGTCCGGTGTGAGACGTTCCCTGGGGCAGGGGGGGGGGGGTCTACCGGGGGCCGAACCGCACAATAACCCTGGGTTCGGTGTGGTGGCGGAGGAGGGGTGAAGTGGACTGCAGAAGTCGTGGTCTTGTGGACTACTGCGGCTGCGGCGGGGACGGAGCCTCTCCGTCGTTTCTAGGTCCCTGGTTAATAAATAACATAATGCCTGTCTCATTTGTTTGACCTTTTCTGCCCACGTTCCGTTCGTAATCCATTACCTATGGAAACTTTTCTATACGCCTTTCTTGCATTCACAGCGCCAGATCTGCAACTGGTGGCCAAAATTGGAACTTTTTTCCAGAGTAAATCTGTTCCGCATTAACGCATTAGAATAGCTACCAAATTTCGACGCCATATGGTAATTATAACCTACCTTGGGCCTCTGTGAGTAGCTGTACTTCAATAATAAACACCGCGTATGTTATAACTTCCGAGAAGAACAGAGTTTTAATTAACAAGACTAATACCTGACAGAGGATACGGGGTATCATCGTAAGAACTGTCGAAGGGAAAGCGATAATGGTTCAAATGGCTCTGAGCACTATGGGATTTAACTTCTGAGGAAATCAGTCCCCTAGAACTTAGAACTACTTAAATCCAACAAACCTAAGGACATCACACACATCCATGCCCGAGGCAGGATTCTAACCAACCACCGTAGCAGCAGCAGCGCGTTTCCGGACTGAAGCGCCTAAAAAGCGATAAAACAGATCCAAATTAAGTAGGACAAAGTGACACAATTTCTACGCTAGTAAATGGGTCGATGTACTGGGTTCCAACGGAAGAAAAGACCTTGTACAAATATAAGCATCTGATATTACATTCCTCAGATTTGTAATAGGCCGAAGCACATACATTCAAGCATCACTAAATAAGAACAGAAAAAATACAGAACAAAATAAATGGAAAGATGAGAGTCTGCAATTGCTGGAGACAACGGGTTCGAAGCGAATTCAGCACTGACCCCCTTCGGGGAAAATCCCTGCGGTAGTTGGGGAGATGTTGTGAAGTTACATCAGGCTGCCCGAGGCTAAATTTGCGAAGCCTGAGATACGAGACAACCGCGGCGCAGGATGCAGCTCAGTCTGCTGGGTTCATTAGACGGAGGCCATAAACCGCCGCGGTGACGTATGCCCTCACCCGCCCGCCGCACGTGGCACTGCCCGACATTAGTAAACAATGGGGGGAAAGAATTCGCTGCCCACGCGACCCTCGCCGAGTTGTGGACAATGCCGCGACGTCACCAGCAGACAGCACTCGCCGCTGTTGCTCTTGTCGTCCGCATCACCTTTTTATAAAATTAACCGTGTTCGAATGAACCGTCAACGTCGGTGACCTGCAATCTGCGCCCACTGAAATCTGTAAAAAAATTTTAATTTGTGGTAAGATCTTACGGGACCAAACTGCATAGGTCATCGGCCCCTAAGCTTACACACTACTTAATCTAACTTAAATTAACTTACTCTATGGAAACCCCATGCCCGAAGGATGACTCGAACCTCCGACGGGGGGCAACCGCGCGGACCGTGACAAGACCCCCATAGACTGCGCGGCTAGCCGGCCGAAGTGGCCGTGCGGTTAAAGGCGCTGCAGTCTGGAACCGCGTGACCGCTACGGTCGCAGGTTCGAATCCTGCCTCGGGCATGGATGTTTGTGATGTCCTTAGGTTAGTTAGGTTTAACTAGTTCTAAGTTCTAGGGGACTAATGACCTCAGCAGTTGAGTCCCATAGTACTCAGAGCCATTTGAACCATTTGAACTGCGCGGCTACCCCTAGCGGTCTGAAATTTGTGCCCAGTGAAATTGGCGCCCGGAAAAGGTGGACGAAACGTCCATTTATCCCCCCGTCAAAACTACGCACCGAGTGAAGTGACGCAGTGGTTAGCACACTTGACTCACATTTGGGAGGACGACGGTTCAAACCTGCGTCCGGCCACCATGATTTAGGTTTTCCGTGATTTCCCTAAATCGTTTCAGGTAAATACCGGGATGGTTCCTGTGAAAGGGCAAGGCCGATATCCCTCATCGTTCCCTATCCGACGGGACCGATGACCTCGCTGCTTGGTCCCCTTCCGTGAATCAACCAACCAAACTACGCGGCTTGCCGGGAAGGTAGAAGACGAGAGGTTTACCGGTGAAGAGCGCTGTACTGCCGAAATTTTTACAGTCGGAAGAGATGATTATTTTGTTTTCTGTTCGACACACAATATTTTTACTTGTAGCCAGATCTCCAGAAACAACATTTCCCTCAATCACTGCCAGCCATGACCTGAGCTCACACTCCACACCACGACACCAGAAGTGCTCCGCAGACCACCACCACCACGGTCATCTTGGCTAGCGCAGAAACGCGATTCGTCGCGGAACACAATGCCAGGCCATTCATCAGCAGTCCATGCTACCCGCGCACGGCATGGTTTTTTATGTTATGTTAATGGTAGCCTACACGATGGTCGATAATTTTCTAGTGCGGCCGCTGCAAGTCTGATGAGACAAGATGCTCCATTACTTGTTCTCAGAGGGCAGACGCAGACGTCAAGGAATTACCACGTGCTTCGTGCACAACGTGGCGATCCTGTCTTGTGGTGGTCAAGCTTGGTCGACCAGAAACCTAATGGAGTGTGCACCTGCCCTTAAGTCTCCATGCAATCCAAAATCGGGCAACTGCCACGTCTGAATGCTCCACAAATCGGGATTCGCACGATTCTACCAACTGACCAAATGGACGCTCGCAATGAGGCCCTTTTCGAAGTCTGTCAGGTGCTGATAACGCTGTCTCACATAAGTACGCGGCATTTCCATGACCATAGCGATCATTCAACTGTTTCCGAACGTCAGTGCTGGTAGGCACAGCCTCAGCCTGTAGCCATCAACGCTTGTGACGTATTCTCTCTCACTACCTGAGTATTTTGGGTACTTCCAGAACAACATAGTTCTGGATTTTTTTGTTCCATATAGAAATTTTTTCAGGTATGAGAGCACATGTTGTACTGAGATTTATTTTAATTTAATTTCTGAAGCTGCCGGCAGCCATTCCACACTAGTACATACCACAAAAGCGAATTGAAGCTTAGGTGAGTATGCCGCTGTTACTTACAATGTACTGCAGTTCGGTAGATAGCGGTAGGTCACTCACCTGAAACAAGGAGAAGTAATGTATGAGATGCATGAGTGGTTAGTTATTTATGCAAATTAGTATTACAGGTAACAAACATTGAATCCTGATATAATCACCAAAGAGATTTACACGTAAAGCGACATTTTTCGTCAATCGTCAGAGATATGTTCAGGTTGAAAATATTGTGATTACACATGGTGGGCCAAATTCAAGTGGTCCAGACAATATGTCGTGAAATGTGTGATTTTATAGGACAACTACCAAAGGATTTCCACCCAATAATGTCCAAACAGCAGACTCTGTACACAATTTATTAAATTGCCAATACTAACCTTTTTTAAATAACAAATTCATGTGCTTAAAAGAATGAGCTTTAAAAACAATAACGGCGGCTTGCCATCATAAAATCAAAGAACCTTTTGCTTTTAGAGTTTCCCCAAGAGACAAAATCCAATAATAAGTTAACTTGGGAATACAACTTAAGATCATTTACAAAAACCTTTAAGAATGATAATGACACTTGGCACCATAAAATCGGAAAACATTAAGAGCAGTAATAAACAGTAATAATAATAATAATAATAATAATAATAATGGCAACTTGGCACCATAAAATAAGTTAACCTGGCATTACAATGTAAAATCATTTATATAAAAAAAACTTTGAGAAAGATAATGGCACTTGGCACCATAAAATCAAAGAAGCGCAACATACAACCAATAAATATAATAACAAAATAATAATAATTAACACGAAGAAATCTGCGGCTGTGGCTCTTAAAATGCTGGGTAAGGCCAATGGCGAGGGAACTATTAGTGGAACAATGTGCAGAGAATGTTTTCAATGCCTTAAGAACGGTGATTTTGATGTCGAAGACCGGCATGGCGGGAAAGACAACGTTTTCGTAGCTACTGAAACAGACGAAGACAGTCACAGGACATCATTATCGAAAGCAACTAATGTGTTCGAGCCCAACACTGAAACACAAACGGCCCCAATACAGCGATAGACACGTAAAGGTAATTTTCCAGCAGGTCAGTGCTCGACTACATGACGCAAAACCCGTCAAAATATACATGGAAACGTTGAAATGAGAAGTCCTTCTCCATACGTTGCTCTCGCTGACTACCACCTTTTTCGATCAGTGGCATACATTCTGGCTGACCTGCACTTCCGCTCATACGAACAAATGGTTCACATGGCTCTGAGCACTATGGGACTTAACATCTGTGGTCATCAGTCCCCTAGAACTTAGAACTACTTAAACCTAACCAACCTAAGGACATCACACACATCCATGCCCGAGGCAGGATTCGAACCTGCGACCGTAGCAGTCACGCGGTTCCAGACTGAAGCGCCTAGAACCGCACGGCCACACCGGCCAGCGATCATATGAACAAGTGCAAAATTGAATTGATTCATGGATCCCCACAAAAGACGCCCAGTTCTTCCGCCACGGGATTCGTTTGCTATCCGAAAGATGGGAGAATGTAGTGGCCAGCGATGGGCAATACTATTAATCAAGTTTTTCACAATAAAGCCCCGAACTTCGAGAAAAAACGGCAGAAGCAAAGTTGTAGACCTAGTAAATGTTTTGCTACATAAGCCGTTGTAACAAGAAAACAGTGGTGCTGTAATTACAAACGCTAACAAATGTAAGTTGGATGAAAATTTCGTTACGATTAACTCCCGGGTTGCAATCTCGATAATGTCAGCCACCTCATTACAGTTACGCGAGAAACATTAAATCTAGTACTCCCGGAGAGCCTGGACAGCCACCAACAGCAAAAAGAAGGAACTCTCCAGTCTCATTATCACGTTAAATCGCTCCGCGGTACTTAACCGGAAGCGGCTAGCCACACATACGTCATGACATGAAAGAGACGTATGTGCAACGAAATCAAGGAGGGTTGCTCCTTCCTCTGGCTACGTTATTTTTGTTGAAAGCCTACTACTCTTCCCGGAACGAACACACATAAAGTTCCGGGGACAGCTCATCATGTTCTGAAGAAAGCGCCTGTCATCAAGTAGCGGTTGTGTAAGCACGGCTTCTATTACAAAACTGTATTACTGTGTGGGATCTAGAAAAAGTACAGGGATCCACTACATGTTTCATTTCTTCTGAAAATCAGTAAAAAATACCTGGCAGAGGATACATGTCACTGCGTAATAATTTAGGGAACGTGCCACTCAATTCACTGACAACGGCCGGCCGTTGTGGCCGAGCGGTCCTAGGCGCTTCAGTCCGGAACCGCGATGCTGCTGCGGTCGCAGGTTCGAATCCTGCCTCGGGCATGAGCGTGTGTGATGTCCTTAGGTTGGATAGGTTTAAGAAGTTCTAAGTTCTAGGGGGCTGATGACCTCAGATGTTAAGTCCCAGAGTGCTCAGAGCCATTTGAACCATTTTACTGAGAACAAACAAAACAAACACACACTGTCCGAACAGGCCTTAGAGTCCCAACGGTACCAACCGACCGCCGTGTCATCCTCAGCCCTTAGGCGTCACCGGTTGCGAGCACGGTGGGGCATGTGGTCAGCACACCGCTCTCGCGGCTGTTGTCAGTTTTAAAGAAATGATAAATCACGACCCGAAGCTGTCGACAAGCGTCGATATACATCAACGGGGCCAGTTGAAAATGTGTGCCCCGACCGGGACTCGAACCCGGGATCTCCTGCTTACATGGCAGAAACTCTATCCATCTGAGCCACCGAGGGCACAGAGGATAGTGCGACTGCAGGGATTTATCACTTGCACGCTACCGGTGAGACAAACATTCCCAACTTCACACACTACATTCGTAGTGGCTCATTACTCAGGGCAGACAATCTTACCAAGTCCCGTAAGAGTTCGGGCAATGCGTGTGCATCCGCACAGAAGAATGTCAATGGCCGGTTAGCCTTAACTGTATGTCCGAAAAAACAGATACCGTCTTCATATAGGCCCTATTCATATATGTTGTCAGTTTTCGTGACCGGTCCCGCTACTTCTCAATCAAGTACCCCCTCAGATGGCTAAATATGGCAGATAATTATGCGATTGGTTGAAAACCAAGGCTCTGTTGCCTCTGGATGCACTTAGATTGGCAACCTGCAACTGATAATGGATAGTCTCTTCGTAACAAAATGGTTCAAATTGTTCTGAGCACTATGGGACTCAACGTCTGAGGTCATCAGTCCCCTAGAACTTAGAACAACTTAAATTGAACTAACCTAAGGACTTCATACACATCCATGCCCGAGGCACGATTCGAACCTGCGACCGTAGCGGTCGCGCAGTCCAGACTGAAGCGCCTAGAACCGCTCGGCCACACCGGCCGGCTCTTCGTAACACAAATACGAGGCGACTATATTCTGATACTGACGTTGTTCCCAGTTTGAGTGGTTCATGAATTTTAAACTCCGGTTTTAGCTGTTGACAGTTCTGGACTACGTTTTCTAAGAGACAGTTGAAAATTAACGTAGAAAGTCCATCATATTGCCGCCATCCTGTTTTAATTTCAAAATGTTCCGAAAGTTCTCCTCTGTATTTTATCTTAGATTTTGTGCCACTTAGCGTTTCACTAATAATTACTTTGTCTTGGTGGCCCAGACCTTGTTCTTTCAGAATACTTAAGATCCATTAAGTTATAAGCTTTTTAAAAATTTACAAAGGTACAAACCAATTTCCCACTTTATATTTTTTGATGTTTAAAAATCATAGGTCCAAATTTTTAAGACGGAGAATACTGACAGGGGAAAACAGAAAATCAAATTATGCGCAAACATCCATAGTGACATTAGAAACCGGAGGTTCAGAAACTACGCACACAGTGAAAGAATTAACCAAGATATACATTCAAAACAAGCACTCGACTCATTTGATACCAGGCATAAAGCCGAAACGGACACGATGAAATGGATTGCCGAGATCAACATTGATGTGAACCTGGCAGGAGTTACACCAGAAAATGTCCAAAATCGCGAAATCTTCAGGTCCTAGATTCACAAACGGAAAATCGACTAAGAGGAAAAACGAAAGAAGAAGAATGGAACAACATGATCAGAAGAGAGAAAGGAGGCCCACAAAAAGAGGAGAAAAAAAATTGGGCAGAAAACAAGGCAAGTGCCCACCTTTAAGTACTGTGCCTAGTTCCAATGGGCTTATTCGGAAATAATAATAATAATAATAATAAATAATAATAATGCACCACACTGATGAAGGACAACACGATCAGTAATGATACTCTTGAAATACTTCGAAAAAGTTGTAAAAGTGTGCTTTACCATCGCTGCTTTACTAGTGAGAGCTGTTAATCCAGACACTACCAAAGAATGCCACCTTACAAATCTACGACGTAAATGAGAGCATGTCATGTGAGTGAGCAGCTACAAAAAACCATTATGGTTTACGCCGTCAGTCATAATAATGAAGTTTTATGGGTTATCAGCCGAGTCAAGTCGTCGTGCTGCAGCAACGTTTCGACAAGTTTCCTGCTTGTCATCTTCGGGCGAAGTCTTCGTCTGAAGATGATGAGCAGGGAACTGGTCGAAACGTTGTCGCGGGACGACGCCTGGAGTCTGCTGATAACCCGAGAAATCATCATCGAGATTCGTCGAGCAAACTTGCATTCCCAAATGATGATAATTTAACCATACTGTACTTTTTATAGAAATCAAGTCACACCAGTAGAGGATGGGTACATTGGCGGCGAAACGTGTCCGAATAACTAAAGGAAAGAAAACAATTTTGTTGTTTTGTGGAAGGTGGATACGTCAAGAAATCGTACTTCGAAAACACGAATAAAAATTTTAAGTAACTTGGACGACAAATCCTAATAACAGTTCATTTCATTCGCTTAAAAAAGTGAAGGTCAAAGATGGTGCCAAGCAGTAGACTTATCTTTAATGCAGACCAATACGAAACCGAGTAAGGTGCAGTAAAGCATGAAAATCGCACTCGCAAGGAGCAAGCTACGGTTGGTGCCCCTGTCGTACCAATTCAGATTCTCTACAGTCTCTGACAGTAGCTTCACGCTATTGCTGGCGTGGTTATTTTAACAAGGCCACAGACGAATCCCCCTCTGCAGGCCTTAATCCTTGCCCACCCTGGTCAGAATTACAGAGTGAAAGATTCTGAACAATTCCTTTACAAAAAGCTAGGACCACGCCGTAACTTATATAACAAACGTATCTCAAAAGTACTCCAGTACACTGTCAAACAGGTTATAAAACGTGTTTTACAATAATCTTCGATAAAGTTATTTTGCAGCGTAATAGTGGCCCTACTACGTCTTCGTAGACCTTCGTGCGAAACTTGTTCCTCAGCGGACTAGAAAGCAGGCAGCCGATTCGCAAGCGGTGCCTTCCTAGTGACCTCGCCACAGCATTGGAAATTTACAAAATGTTCCCAATGGCACGAGTAAAACTTGTATTCATAACTGTTCAGGTACGGAAGGTTGGTGATTTTATTAAACAATTATCACCTGCAGACGGTGTAGTATGCAATGCAGGCCGCAACCGGAAATAAGAGTTTCCGCATGAGAAAGCAACAGTTACAGCGTGAGTCAGGCGTCCTGCAGCCTCTCACAGCAGAGTCATATTTATTCTCGAAGCTTACGGAGAGGATGATCAGTCACGGCTGTGTAACCGCAGGCTACACAATTCTGCAAACCGTTTGAGCTGTACGGGCACGCGCTACTTTGTCTGGGTATACAGTGATGTACGACGCAACGACGCATTAATTCAACGGGTAACCTCTGGCGTGCCACAGGGGAGTGTTACGGGGCAATTGCTTTTCACGATATATATAAATGACCTAGTAGATAGTGTCGGAAGTTCCATGCGGCTTTTTGCAGATGATGCTGTAGTATACAGAGAAGTTGTAGCATCAGAAAATTGCAGCGAAATGCAGGAAGATCTGCAGCGGATAGGCACTTGGTGCAGGGAGTGGCAACTGACCCTTAACATAGACAAATGTAATATATTGCGCATACGTAGAAAGAAGGATCCTTTATTGTATGATTATATGATAGCAGAAAAAAAGGCTCTGAGCACTATGGGATTTAACTTCTGAGGTCATCAGTCCCCTAGAACTTAGAACTACTTCAACCAAACTAACCTAAGGACATCACACACACGCATGCCCGAGGCAGGATTCGAACCTGCGACCGTAGCGGTCGCGCGGTTCCAGACTGTAGCGCCTAGAACCGCTAGGCCACCCCGGTCGGCGATAGCAGAACAAACACTGGTAGCAGTTACTTCTGTAAAATATCTGGGAGTATGCGTACGGAACGATTTGAAATGAAGTGATCACATAAAATTAATTGTTCGTAAGGCGGGTGCCAGGTTGAGATTCATTGGGAGAGCCCTTAGAAAATGTAGTCCATCAACAAAGGAGGTGGCTTACAAAACACCCGTTCGACCTATACTTGAGTATTGCTCATCAATGTGGGATCCGTACCAGGTCGGGGATGACAGAGGAGATAGAGAAGATCCAAAGAAGAGCGGCGCGTTTCGTCACAGGGTTATTTGGTAAGCGTGATAGCGTTACGGAGATGTTTAGCAAACTCAAGTGGCAGACTCCGCAAGACAGGCGCTCTGCATCGCGGTGTAGCTTGCCGTCCAGGTTTCGAGAAGGTGCGTTTCTGGATGAGGTATCGAATATATTGCTTCCCCCTACTTATACCTCCCGAGAAGATCACGAATGTAAAATTAGAGAGATTCCAGCGCGCACGGAGGCTTTCCGGCAGTCGTTCTTCCCGCGAACCATACGCGACTGGAACAGGAAAAGGAGGTAATGACAGTGGCACGTAAAGTGCCCTCCGCCACACACCGTTGGGTGGCTTGCGGAGTGTAGATATAGATGTAGATACTTCACCTTGTTCTACTTTTATATGTCACGTGCATCGGTGGCCACATTCCACCAGATCGTCGTCTACATCTACTGTTCGAGACACTTGGCGCGGTGGCTGAAAGAAGCTACCGTAAAGGCATTTCCCATTTACAGTCGCTCCCATCAACCACCGCACCGAATGTCAACTCCGTTTTCGCGATTAATACATGCACGGGGTGGACGAAAATATCGAAACACCACAAAGACAGGAAAAACGTTGGCATTCAGAACAGTTTCCATTCGTCTCGAAATGGATAAATACACGTTCTGGATGGTTTTTAAGGGTATTTTATACGGTTCTTCCTGCAAAACAATGACAAGTTCAGGTAAGGCTGATGGAGGTGGATAGTGATCGCATCACATCCACTCCAAAGTAGGCCAAAAAGGCTCAATAATATTGCGATCTGGTGACTGTAGTGCTCACAGAACCAGTTCTGGACGATGCGAGCTGTTTGAAGAGATGTCCTGTCGTCCTGGAACACGGATCACCTTTGGGGAACAAACACTGTTCCATGGGATGGACATGATCAGCCAAAGTGCTCACATACAACTCGGCAGTAACGCAGCCTTGCAGGGTTGCCAGGGGGCTCGTGGACTGCCACGATATGGCTGCCCAGACAATCACTGAATCCCCGCCATGTTTGACTCTTCGGAAGTAGCTTCGAGCAGAAGTTGGAAACACCGCGAAACAGGCCATTCTTCCTTTGCTTCATAGCCCAGGTTTTATGGCTTCGGCTGAAAGGGTTCGCGATTGCAACATTGAGTTCTGCAGGACTTCTGCAGTTGTCGTTTTCTAATTTTTCGTCAGAATCCTCTTCAATGACCGTCTGTCACGGCCACTGAAAAAACACTTTCGTCCGCGTAGTTGCTTAGCAGATGAAGCTTTTTCGCGTTCCCTTCATGCGGTATAATACTTACCTGGATTACCGAAGCATCTATCAAACGAGCACCAACAACATGCCCACGTTATAATTCACATAGCTCTGAGATAATGCACTCACAACTACAGAGAATACTGTTCCGACCATTACAAACATTTGCATTGTATTGAGGGCATTGCATAGGTAGCGTTCGTGTTCAAATACGAGGGGCGCTTGAAAACTCCGTGCAAAGTCCGAGAGATGGCAACACCGGCATGTATCGAGGTCATGTTCAGTTCGTAGCATCTTTGTAAAGAACGCACACCAAGTTTCAGCCTTATTGGTCTTTTTCTTTGTGTTTGGCATTCGTCTGAATCAAGAGAGTCGAGTCATTGTCAAAAAATGGACGAAAAAGGATTTCGTGTGGTTATTAAACATTAATTTATGAAAGGCAAAACGCCTCAGGAGACTAAAGAGAAGCTTGATAAACATTACGGTGACTGTACCTTCGATGAGAACAGTTTATAAGTGATTTAAAAATTTTCGGAGTGGCCATATGGGCACAAGTGATGCTGAATGTTATGGATGCCCTGTGGAGGTTACGACTCCAGAAATCATTGATAAAATTCATGATATGGTGATGGATGACAGAAGAGTTAGGGTACGGGAGATTGCTAGTGCTGTGGGCATCTCGAATCAACGGGTACATAATATTTTGCATAAACATTTGAACATGAGAAAGCTATCCGCGAGATGGGTTCCGCGATTGCTCACGCTTGACCAAAAACGGAATAGTGTGAAGTGTTGCAAGGATTGTTTGCAGCTCTTCAGGAAGGATCCGCAGGACTTTAAGCGTCGTTTCGTCACTGTGGATGAAACATGGATACATTACTATACTCATGAGACCAAACAACAATCTAAACAATGGTTTACCACGGGAGAATCTGCACCAAAAAAGGCGAAGACCATTCCTTCGGCCGGAAAGGTTATGGTGACTGTCTTTTGGAATTCGCAAGGGATAATCCTCATCGACTACCTAGAAAAGGGTTAATCTATTACAGGTGCATGTTATTCATCGTTATTGGACCGTTTGAGGGCAAGAAAAATGCCGTCGATTGGGCGGCAAGAAAAGTCCTTTTCCATTACGACAATGCACCAGAACACACCTCAGCAGTTGTGGTCACAAAATTAATGGAAATAGGATTCCAACTCTTTTCACATCCCCCCTATTCTCCAGACTTGGCTCCCTCGGACTATTATTTGTTCCCCAATTTGAAGAAATGGCTGGCAGGACAAAGATTTTATTCAAACTAGGAGGGGATTGCCGCAACTAATAGCTATTTCGCAGACTTGGGCAATTCCTATTATTCGGAAGGGATCAGCAAATTAGAACAGCGTTGGACAAAGTGTATAAGTCTAAAAGGATACTATGTCGTAAAATAAAGTAGTTTTTATTTTTGCACGGACTTTTCAAACGCCCCTCGTAAAACAACGCAAGCTGCAGGCTTGGCTAGCATCTGCAATTATGTTCAAGCTTGCATTTCTCGTGGTGTTTCAGTATTTTTGCCCAAAGCCTGCACATACTCCGCAAATGTGAATGTTGGGAGGGTACCCTGTAACTACTAGTCATTTGCTTTCCTATCCCGCTGGGAAATGGAGCGAGAGATAAACAACTTCCTATACACTTTAATACGAGTCCTAAATTCCTTTATCTTGTAAGCAACATCCTTACGTGAAATGTATATCGGCGGCAACAGACTCCTTCTGCAGTAAGCCGCAAATGCCGTTTCTCTAAATTTTCTCAATAGTGTTTCGTGAAGAGACGTACGCCCTCCAGGGGTTCCATTTTAATGTCTTGAAGCATCTTCATAATACTGGCGTTCTGATCGAACCCAGCGCTAACAAATCGAACACCGTGCTTCTGAATGGCTTCGATGCCTTCCTTTAATATGACCTGGTGGGGATCCCAAACGCGAAAACCAAGAATGGTCGCACTAGTGTTCTAAACGCTTTCTCTTTTAACAGATGACCCACACTTTCCGAACTCTCGCAGATTACTTAAGTCGACCATTCACATTCCCAACTGCTACCGACATAAGAGTAAGTACACATCGCATATCATATCGTCTCGCGCGCAACTTCACGCCTAGACATTTAATCGACGCGTGTCAACCAGCACACAACTCACTACTCCGAACTTTACCGAATTTCTTTTTTTTTTTTTTTGCCATCTACCTTAACTTACATTTTACAGTAAACTGCCGTTTATCATAGCAAACACAGATTCTGGGTCATCCTGTATCATCCTACAAACACTCAACAGCACTTACTCGTGTTCTATAAGGTCGCAGCAAACAGTCGTAGTAAACGTAAACATGCTCCTTAGTAGGCTGTAATACGATGTTTATTTAATCGTGCGATTAGCTCATTTCGACTAAGCGTCATTGTCAAGCACATTTGTAACATCTGTATTTCATGTCATTTTCAGATCATACTTAATTACTCGTAGATTGCTGGTCCCCCTATAACACAGAGTGTTAAAAAAAATGTAAATGTCGTGTGACTAGGGCCTCCCGTCGGGTATACAGTCCGCCGGGTGCAAGTCTTTCGATTTGACGCCACTTCGGCGACTTGCGCGTCGATGGGGATGAAATGATGATAATTAGGACAACACAACACCCAGTCCCTGAGCGGAGAAAATCTCCGACCCAGCAGGGAATCGAACCCAGGCCCTTAGGATCGACATTCTGTCGCATTGACCACTTTTTTTTTATCGTTGTGTTTGTTCGTTGCGGATGTCACATGATATCCGTTAAAGTTCGTTGTTGATCCTTTCACTCAGTCACTCAGTTTTTTTATTACAGAGGCCAACCAGCTCTCTGACCAAAAACGCTGAGCTACCGTGCCGGCCCCACTCAGCTACCGGGGGCGGACAGAGTGTTAATGTACATATATAACAAGAACGGTCCTATCACACTTCCCTACGGCACTCTCAACAGTAGCACAAATAGTAATGTGTTCTCTAGCATCCAGGCTATGCGACCAACTCAATAAACTCTTCTCTTCTCCATTACCTCCACCATATTGCCGTACTCGTACAGCATACGTAGCTCTTGATTTCCGCCAAACCTCCATTCGCGGCAGCAGTTACACACGAAGATTCTAAAAAACATTTCTTTGTAATTTTCTTCTTTCTGAAATTTCGGGTCTCACCTTCCTATGGCAATACTGACGCAATTGCCAGATAGCAGAGGCAAATTTTAAGATCTGATGAAAGAGATGTCTATGTCAGGGCGTTCGCAAAGGTGTAGGCTGGAATGAATATTCAAATGACTCTAAGCACTATGGGGGACAACATCTAATGCCCCCTAGACTTAGAACGACTTAAAACTAACTAACCTAAGGACATCACACACATCCGTGCCCGAGGCAGGATTCGAACCTGCGACCGTAGCAGCAGGACTGAAGCGCCTAGAACGAATATTCAATCTGGAGCGTAGTGTGCGCCGATCTGATACTTCCTGGCCTGTTAAAACTGTGGGCTAGACCAGATCTCTGACCTGAGACCTTTGCCTTTCGCAGACAACTTTCCACCTGTAGAGCACCCCAAGCAGCACTCACGACTCGCACCCACAGCCTTACATCTGCCGGCACTTCTTTCCCACCTCCCAGACTTCAGAGCAGTTGTCCTGAATAACTTGCGGGACTGGAAGAAAGGATATCGAGAAGACAGTGAGAGCAAGAGGAGTGTTGCCAGAATGAATGTTCACTCAGGAGCGCAGAGTGCGCTGATCCTCGTGGTGACGAGCTAGCGATCGTACGAGCCTCAAGAAACCGGTGGGTAGGAAAGCCCGGGACGTGGAGCCGCTGCCAAGCCCCGGTCGGGCAGTTTTTTCGGCGGACGCCAGGTCACCGAAGATGTTGACTGCTGGGGAACGAGACGGGGAGAGGGGGGGGGGGGGGAGATGTGACGCTGTGAGGCGGCGATATTTTTAGGAAGCTGATGTCAGCTTTTTTGTGTTTCGCTTAACTTTCACGTGCTGGCAGTGCTGGGCGGCACCGCACGACAGCGGGGGACGCCGTTGAAGGGCGGTAGTTCGCACCAGCGCGGCGGCGGCGCCCTTTGATGTAGCTCACTCCTGCTGCAGCTAAGGCTGGGCGTCCGCTGGAACCGTATTTGCCCGCCCAATTGGTCAGCCACAAGCTGTCCTCACACGGGACGTGTTTCCAGACTTGGTGTCCGTCGTGATTGCTGCACGCTCCGACCTGCTACATCTCATCTCACGAAACGTGCTTCCCATCGCGATTTGCGACATCGGCGCTCTCCAGAGGCAGTTCCTGGCATCTGACGCGCGTAAATCTCTTACCGAACAAGACTTACTTGACTTAATTCCTTTGACCCCTGTGGGGGCATAGGGCATCCAGGAGAACTCGCCATCCGTCTTTGTCTCCAGCCATCTTCCGAGCGCTCGTGACAGCCGACACATGTGAAAGCTGCATTGTTTTTCTCATGTATACCGCCGGCGTCTCAGGTCTGGACCTGCCTTGACGTCTATTCTCGGAATAGCTCATAGCTCGTTGACACACTCGATTAACGCGGCCGGGAAAACATTTACTACTCGCATGCAACCGAGATGGTGACGGAAAAACCAAATCACTCTGATCTGCGCTGCAGGCGCGTGTAATCATTGAGAACACTATTTATTTTTTTCGAACAACTTATTTAACTATAGAGTGTATCTATCACGCTATAACAAAACACCAATCCCAGATGTGCCCTGGACCATGTTGCACAGCCCACAGACACACACCCAATCATAATTTCAGTACACACTATAGCAAACTGCTACTAAATAATACATCACACAGATGTGTAGATACGCTCAGTACTCGTAAACTATCCTAATAACGCATAGCAGAGCCTGCAGATCCGCTCGCAAAATAACTCAGCAGATGTGCGCAGGTACCCCCACTCTGCACCCTGCCCACTGGATCGTGAAGTCACCCATCCGTCTGATTTCAGACCTGAGGCCATTTGCCTCAATTCTGCCCAGGTCTTGCCAACTCTTCTTGCTTCCGCTTCCACTGCCCTCTTCCATGTGCCCCTTGGTCTTCCTCTCTTCCTTGTTCCGTGGGGATTTCATTCCAATGCTTTTTTCTCGATGGCTCCATCTGGTTTCCTCAAGGTGTGCCCCAATCAACCCCACTTTCTCTCTCGTATCTGGCATTCCATAGGTATCTGGTTTATTATTCGCCAGGGCTTATCATTACATATTTTTTCTGGCCACCAGATACTCATGATGCGTCGAAGACATCTATTTATGAATCTTTGTAACTGGGATATTATCTTTTTATCCATTTTCCAGCTTTCACTGGCGTACAGAAGGACAGCCTTCACATTTGTATTAAAAATATGGATTTTTGTTCTGCACGTGATATTTCTATGTTTCCTTATCGGATACAATTGTATGAAGGCAGCATTTGCCTTTTTAATGCGGTTTTTCACGTCATCTCCAGCTCCACCATCTTCCGTCACTATGCAACCCAGATACAGGAATGAGTTGACAGTCTCCACCCGCTGCTCACCTATTAACAGTGACACCTCCATGTTCCCTGAATTTACTCTCATTTCCTTTGTTTTGCCGGTATTTATCTTGAGGCCAGCAGTCTCTGCTGGACGCGTAAAATAGCCCCGTTAGCTCTGATAGCGATTGTCGAAGAAGAGCGGAGAAAATCGCGAAGAAGATTCTGGACTCGTCGATGGCTTGATCAGCGATTTGCTGTTAGAGGAACACTACATAATGCTGTAGCAACAATCGGAGACACATGCTAGTAGAAGTTATTCGTTTACTCAATTGAATCTTCGTTCCATTTTCGATTTTAAATTGAATATAGTTAAAGTACTGGGCGAGTCAAAAAGGACTTTACAACTTTGCAATGATATAGAAATTTATTGAGATAACTCACAGAATCGGTAGATGTGTCATTTTGTTGCAAACACCCTCAGGTTTAATTCACGTACTGTATCAGTAGCCCGTTGCGCCACCAGAGGCGCCACCGTAGTGCACATTTGAAATGGCTAGGCTACTTTCACTGGTGTGGTGCGTGCTCGCTGTTTTAGTTTAATGAAACGAATTCTGCAACAACTGTTCGGCGTAAATTTCGCATAGAATACGCTAAAGAACCTCAAAGCATACCTACAATTTAATGTTGGCACAAGAACTTCGTTGAGACGTGTTGTTCACTGCGACATGATAAATCACCAGGCCGCCCGCATGTTGGTGATTATGTCGAATAGTTAGGGAGAGCTTTGCCCGCAGTTCACAAAAGTGAACGCGACGTGCGTCTCGCGAGATTGGCATTCTACAAACGACTATTTGGCTAGTACTGTCTCGACGTTTACGCTTGAGTCCATATAGATTCTCAGTGACACCGCACATTAGTAATGCAGATAAGGTTGCTCATGCGCAATTTTGTGCGGAAATGTTGCATCGGATAGAGGACGACAAAATATTACTGGGAACAGTAATCTTCACAGATGAGTCAACATTTCATATCAGTGGCATGGCGAATATCCACAACGGCAGAATATGGGGCATCGAAAATGCACTTGCAATCCCGGAACATGTTTGCGACAGCCCCAAAGTGAATGTGTTTGGTGCACTTAGCAAATTGAAAGCGTACGGCCCTTCCTTCTTCATGGATAAACATGCTACTGGTATTTTGTATCTGGATGTGCTTGAAACTTTTTAATTCCACACACCGATGAAGATGACCAAGATGGGATGGTTTACTACGAGCAAGACGGTGCACCACCTTCTTTCCTCACGGAAGTTCGATGTTTCTTCGATAATCGCTTCCCAGGTCGGTGGACTGGCCACCTCGATCCCCAGGCTTCAAACGACTAGATATGTTTCTCTGTGGTTTCAAAAATGGTTCAAATGGCTCTGAGCACTATGGGACATAACATCTGAGGTCATCAGTCCCCTAGAACTTAGAACTACTTAAACCTAACTAACTTAAGGACAGTACACACATCCATGCCCCAGGCAGAATTCGAACCTGCGATCGTAGTGGTCGCGCGGTTCCAGACTGAAGCGCCTAGAACCGCTCGGCCACCCCAGCCAGCTTCTCTGGGGTTTAATTAAAAACAGCGTGTATATTCCTCCCCAACCAAACAATTTAGCCGACCGCAAAAATCAAATCTGCGGTGCCACTTCACAATTTACGCCCGATTTGCTGCAACGAGTGTGGGAAATTAGTTATCGGTGGGATGTTTGTCGCCATAACAAATGGTAGTCACAACGAAGCAAAAGGACAGTCTTGTGTGAAACTTGAGGCTGTTTGCTACAAAATGATATCTACCAAATCTCCCTGCATAATGTCTAATTTCAGTTTGCACATGCATAATTTTCATATTTTCGATGTTCAATTGACTACTAACACTCTGAAGTAACGTGTTTCATCACATAGATTTCAAGATCGAGATTCGTTTCGTAATTATATTTGAATGAAAGGGGAGATATTTTAGAGGCTGCTCATCATCACTGAAAAGGAGGTGGCCGCGAATCTGCTACCTTTCTCCTCACAGCTCATGACACTATCAACTACGCTACGGCTTACACCTGGCAGCCGGGCCTCCATATAAGGTATACACTGTGGAATGCCTGTATCTATAAATGTCATTATTTGGCATTTTACTACGGCAAATTTTAACAAGAGGTCGGTGTTTTTGATAGATCATCATTGTGCTATAGAACTGAAACGGTGTTCTTTCATTAGCACACAGGTTATAACATTAAAAACATCAAACACGGTAAACCTTTAACTCCTTTAGCCAGGTTGCAGCTAGAGCAATCTAGCCTTCTTCAGAAGTATAAAACAAACTAAAACATGCTAGAATAAGGCACGGTCGAACATAAAAAGCTAAAGTACCGTGGTTACTTGCTCCAAAGCAGCGTCCGAGGATAACCGACCGCTTTCCATGAAGTGGGGCCGGGGCTGTTCCTCAGCTAAGTAACGTGACATGGTACCACGGTACTTTAGCTTTTTATTTTTGACCGTGCCTTATTCTGGCATGTGTTAGTTTATTTTATACTTCTGAAGAAGGCTAGATTACTCTAGCTGAAACCTGGGTAAAGACCAGCAACTTTTCGCAACTGAGGCGGATCTTTGACGTATTAATTTATCACAGTTGCTGACAGGGCTGCAACATGTTAAAAATTTTTGAACTTTTAAATACCGCTATGTAGCCTAGTTTCGTGTCATTTTATTGTAACAAATCGTAACAAAAACGACGAGTCTTCGAAAGATATTAAATTCCTAATGTTTTGAAACAGCTTATATTCGTACCACTATTTATATAACGAAAAAAAAAAACGAAGTTTAACTTTATACGATATGACGGGATCAAGGAGATTACGTTACGTCAGAAAAATTTCTGTCAAGGAGGTTAGAGACTCTTTTAATCCTCTTGGGCGGGACGGATGCCACGACGGGGTGCTTGTGACGTAAAAACGATGCCGCATCTCATTGGCCACGTTCCTCCCCACGAAGCAAAAATCTGTCATGCGAGACTTCATTTCACGCTTCACACTGTAGCTAAATGTGGAATTCCACGCTGTGAAGCCACTAGCCCCTCCTCCACGCGCGTCCCGCGAGAGGACGGCTTCAGGCTGTGGTCACAATGTCACCGAAAAGAGGAGATTCTGCCGACGACCGACATCGGCCGAAGACGGCGGGTCTTTTCAAATCGTCTCGGCAGTGCGTGTGCGGTCTCAGTGCAACTGACCTAAACGCCTGGACTTACAGATTTCGGACGACGGTCGTCGAGTTCAAGTAAGTCTGTTTTCTTCGGCCGACGATGCCACACGCAAAACATGGATTGTGAGAAGTTTTTAAGTTTCGTGCAAGAAAGCAGGAATTTGCCGTATCTTGCGGACGAGAAAGATAGTAACAGGGAAATGTCTCGGAATCTACATGGGCTGAATTCATCACTTTATTGGAAGCCACAGGAACTTAAAAATTTGATGTTTTATTGAACGTTGCCTTATATTACACCAGTTGGCAAACTCGGCGTTTGCCGGGTGTTCAATTAGCCTATTTTCTATTAGGAGCGAAAACAAAAATAAACTGTGTTTTGTAGTGAATTTCATTCCCACGTATTCGTTTAAACATCTTTGAAATTATGAAATAGTCGTACAAAGAAATATGTATAATGCATAAATGTTTAAACACAGAATTAAGTTTGGTGCAAGAAAGCAGGAATTTGCCGTATCTTGCGGATGAGAAAGCTGGTAACAGGAAAATGTCTCGGAATCTACATGGGCTGAATTCATCACTTTATTGGAAGCCACAGGAACTTAAAAATTTAATGTTTTATTGAACGTTGCCTTATATTACACCAGTTGGCAAACTCGGCGTTGGCCGGGTGTTCAATTAGCCTATTTTCTATTAGGAGCGAAAACAAAAATGAACTGTGTTTTGTAGTGAATTTCATTCCCACGTATTCGTTTAAACATCTTTGAAATTATGAAATAGTCGTACAAAGAAATATGTATAATGCATAAATGTTTAAAACACAGAATCAAAATTAAGAAACCTAATCCCGAACAGCTTCTCCTTACCAGGCACAGCTGCTTCGCGTGCCTACTTTTGTAAAGGTGTCTATGGTAACGCCTCTTCATAGCTCTATAGACGGCTATCGTTTTGGTCTACCGCCGTTTACACTTCGCAGTTGAGACTGTCAGGTGTCACTGATTTCTGTAAGTTGACTCGACTGTAGGAGTGTCTTAGTAATAAAAAATAAATGTGTTAAAACTTCATGGAAGAGACAGCATTGTTACACGTATCAGTGTTTATGACATCGTATCTCGAACTATGTGTCGTACAATGATATACTTGTGTATGCACATTCAGCGGCATAGTACATACTGACTGTGAAATTTGTTGCGAATATAGTGGCAAAGACGGAATAAATTTAACAGTCATGCATGATGCGGCATTTTTTTCACGAATCTCAGTGTTTATGACGTCACGTCTCCTGATCTGTGAGTCATACAATGATGTAAATTTGTAGGTGCGTTCAGCGACATATACGGATACTGTCTGCGGAATATGCTGCGAATCAAGATAGTAGAAAAGACGTAATAATGTTATGCACCATGGACCGTGCTGCAGTTTCTAACACATCTCATTGTTTATGGCGTCATATCTCCTGAACTATAACAAATAGGTGATTTTTACCCCCACAGCAATTGTTGCCTGACAGCAAGACACATGGGTTACAAGTTTGCTTGAAATCGCTCTACTCGTTCAAGAGGAGATATGGAAAACACACACACACACACACACACACACACACATATATATATATTTGTTCAGATGGCTCTGAGCACTATGGGACTTATCATCCGTGGTCATCAGTCCCCTATAAATTAGAACTACTTAAACCTAAGAAACCTAAGGACATCACACACATGGATGCCCGAGGCAGGATTCGAACCTGCGACTGTACCCGTCGCGCGGTTCCGGACTGAGCACCTAGAACCGCTCGGCCACCGCGGCTGGCACACACACCTATTTTATAAATATGTGTGAATTAAGCATTTTCTGTGACTATCTAGTCATTTTAGTCTCATGTCTGTACTTACTGTAGCATATCAATTTGCAACACATGCAAAAACTACATCGTGAATTTTGCGCCTAGACTATAGCATCAAAAATTGTGTGTTCAAGTGAGGAAGTTGGCATACGTCAACGCTAGTTACTGTAGTAATTATTGTTTCGTTTGTGCTAGGAGAACAATAGCTGTCTACTAATCATTATTACAGCTAACTGGGATTTCTGTACCAGCTGGGTGATGTTTTATGACGATGTTTACACCTGTGGCGTATGTAAACGTTTCAGTGCTTCAAGTGTTAAGAGCCTCCTACTCCAAAATTTAAGCCGGCCGTTGTGGCCGAGAGGTTCTAGGCACTCCGAATCCTGCCTCGGGCAAGGATGTGTGTGATATCCTTAGGTTAGTTAGGTTTGAGTAATTCTAAGTTCTAGGGGACTGCTGACCTCAGATGTTAAGTCCCATAGTGCTTAGAGCCATTTGAGAAATGATTCTAACGTAACTTAACCTCCCTGTTCCCGCCGAAAACATCGTATGAATTCTGGCGACGGCCTCTGGCGATCGCTATCGGTGTCACTATGAACTTGGCCTCAGACGGCAGAGAACTGTCGGCTAATACGAAGACAGAAAACATTGGTAAACGTCTACAGCGTACCACTTACACCATTTACTCCATTACAGCTGATTGCTGAATAGATCTGAGTGAAATGAGAGTCATCGAACTTAATTTCATCGGAGAAAGTACACTCTAAGAAAAAAAAAAAGAAAGAAAACAAAAACGCACCACGAAAAATTGTCCAAATGGGACGAAAACCTGTAAATTTGATGTACTTGCACAGACAAACATATGATTAAAATTTCAGGAAAAATTGGATGATTTGTTCGAGAGAAAAAGCTTTACAAATTGAGACAGTAAACAAAGCGTTGGTCCACTTTTAGCGCTTACGCAAACAGTCATTCGGCTTGGCACTGATTGATTGAGTTGATGGATGTCCTCCTGATGGATGCAGTGCCAAATTCTGTCCAACTGGTGCGTTAGATAATTAAAATACCGAGCTGGTTGGAGGGCCCTGCCCACAGTCCTCCAAACGTTCTCAGTTGGTGGGAGATCCGGCGACATTGTTGGCCACGTTAGAGTTTGGCAAGCACGAAATTCAGTAGAAACCCTTTCCGTACGGAAGCTCGCACTATCTTGCTGAAATATAAGACGCGGATGGCTTGCCATGGACGGCAAGAAAATGGGAGGTAGACTATCGTCGACGTACCGCAGTGCTGTAAGGGTTCCCCGAATGACAACCAAAGGGGTCCTGCCATGAAATAAAACGGCATCCCAGATCAAACTCCTGGTTGTCGAACCGTATAGCGGGGCTCAATTCGAAGCGGGTCTCTTCGCCGAAGACAATTCTACTCTAGTCAATGGGATTCCGGGTCGATATATTGAATCCACTCTCCATATTTTACTGCCCGCCATCCATGTGGAGTGCCGGCCAGAGTGGCCGAGCGGTTAAAGGCGCTACAGTCTGGAACCACACGACCGCTACGGTCGCAGGTTCGAATCCTGCCTCGGGCATGGATGTATGTGATGTCCTTAGGTTAGTTAGGTTTAAGTAGTTCTAAGTTCTAGGGGACTTATGACCACTGCAGTTGAGTCCCATAGTGCTCAGAGCCATTCATGTGGAGCACGTGTTGGTCTCACCGCGGACTTCTAGACTGAGCCATACACAACTGATTTCATCAAGTGTATTGGCCTGAAGATGGCATTGACGCAACGTCGAAACTAGTAGCGAGGTAAATAAAAAATTTTAAGTACAGCTGGAGGAATTTCATTTTTAATAAAAAAGAATTACTGAAAACACGACCTCGTCACGACATGTGTGAAGACGGATTTAGTATTTAACTCGAGGAGGAGGAACGTGTATTTAGTAATACCAACGGTTGGGGAGGAGGAAGGGGGAACTATATGCGCAACTTTTTGTAAATTGTGTAATAAATTTTGCGAAAAATATTTATTATTTTTAATGAATTACTCCACCTCATTCTGTCACACTTTTAAATTTTTAAGTTATACTTAATCCAAAAATTAAGGTCTAATTCTGCAGTCGGCAACGGATCTTAGGCCATCTCAGCTACAGATAGAGCAACGACGATGTCAACATTGAGGGAGATGTCTGGTACGCAAAATCAAGCTGAAATTCGGTGCAATGGAAGATGATGAGCGGAGATATACTTAACTATCTATTGTGACCAAGTGAAAACCGGCCAAAAGCAGAAATGTACAACAAAGAGAACAAAACAACAAATATCTGTAACAACTGTAAGACACACACGAATGCAGTAAACACAGTTAAGAAAACTGTTATATGTTCAGAGTGTGAAGTAGATAGCGAAGAAAGTGAAGAATAATTTTTCTCAGCAACTATGTTACGTAAGCTATTTTTACTTTACATTAAATATTTGTAATATTTTTTAATTCTACTAAGAGTTCTATAACGACTTTTACTATTAATACTGCTCAAGAAAATGGGGCTAAGTAATCTTAAATGACTCAGTAGGCGGTAAAAATGCGTTTTTTGAAGACAGCGCAAAAAGGTAATTTCAGGTTCTGCACCCTACTCATACGTCAGTATCGCTTTAGAAAGTATGGCGTTATTAAAGTCAACAACAAATATCGGAATTTGCATTCCTTTAATTTTTGTGGTGATTACAGTACTCCCCACCCCCCATCCCCAGGAGTATGCGTCATTGCAAATGCATTAGTATTGCTAGCGTTAGGCACTAACGAGGAGAACAAGGCAAGTGCCATCACCCGATTTCCCACAAGCATCGCTCAATGGAAGATGGGTCAAAATTAGCGAACACTTGTCTTGGCTTATCCTTAGATACTCAACCGTTTCTGAAAAAACGATGGTCGAAGTTCTCGAGGTACTTTCGAGGTTATGATATGTTATGTTAACTGGTGACCTAGAAACGACGGAGAGGCTCCGTCCCCGCCGCAGCCGCAGTGGTCCACAACCCCACGACGACTACCGCAGTCCACTTCGCCTCTCCGCCGCCCCACACCGAACCCAGGGTTATTGTGCGGTTCGGCCCCGGTGGACCTCCAGGGAACGTCTCACACCAGACGAGTGTAACCCCTATGCGTGGTAGAGTAATGGTGGTGTACGGGTACGTACAGCAATCACCGACATAGTGTAGCTGAGGCGGAATATGGGGAACCAGCCCGCATTTGCCGAGGGAGATGGGAAACCGCCTAAAAACCATCAAATGGTTCAAATGGCTCTGAGCACTATGCGACTTAACGTCTGAGGTCATCAGTCGCCTAGAACTTAGAACTAATTAAACCTAACTAACCTGAGGACATCACATACATCCATGGCCGAGGCAGGATTCGAACCTGCGACCGTAGCGGTCGCTCGGCTCCAGACTGTAGCGCCTAGAACCGCGCTGCCACTCCGGCCGGCTAAAAGCCATCCACAGACTGTCCGGCTAACCGGACCTCGACACAAATCCGCCGGGCGGATTCGTGCCGGGGACCAGGCGCTCCTTCCAGGCCGGAAAGCCGTGCGTCAGACCGCACGGCCAACCGGGCGTGCTACTTTCCAGGTACTTAACTTGCATTTTACTGCACGAAATGGTGGCACAGTGGTTAAAGTCGTGGCTTCTTAATTTTGCGCCCCGTGTTCGAAACCCGATTGTTGTTTTTATTTATTTTTATTGTTTTTATTTATCTACCCACAAGGGGATACAAGGACATTTTATTTGTTGCAAAAATTACAACTTTATTTCACAGTAAGTGTCATACATTTATTATATAATGCATGTCGAGTGGTTACAACCATTTTAAATTCTCATATTATAAGTTCTTATATTAATTCTTATACTTTAGTGATATTGATAGGTTTATTGTTCAGGAAGATTTGGTGCATTCTCTTGGATGGTACCTATAGTACGAACATTTGTAACACACATTCCTAATACCACGAGCATCGCGCGAAAGTAGGTTTGCCACAGATGGCATTTCTTCTCATCAATCTCATTCGAGAAAGAAATATCGTTAACACTGCTGGAGACTTCGAGCATTAGTAATAATTTCGGGACGGCAAACCAATGCATTACGGATTACTTTTCCGAAAACTGTCGCTTGCAAATGATTATGAGTCAAGGTAAACTACACTAATTTCACTGAAGAAAATTTCAAATAATTTTCTCACTGTTTTTTTAAATTTATTCATGTGACATAACAGTTAGTAGACGAATAAGGACAACGTCACATCTATATATAGTGGAAAACTACATGAAGTATTCTTTCACAAACATGGGTATATACATCAAAATCAAAAATTAAACTAAAAATCGGGTTTCGAGAAAGGGGCACAAAATTAGAAGCCGCGATGCTAATAACAGTGCCATCATTTCCTCCAAGGATCACACACGGTAAAATTCACATAAAATACCTCGAAAACTATGACCGTCGTTTTTTCAAACACGGTCGAGTATCCACGGATAAGTCGAGACGTGTGTTCGCTCCGAGACATGTGTTCGCGTATTTCGACTCCTCTTCCACTGAGCGAAGTTTCTGTGAAATCGGGTGCCGTGTTCTCCTCGTAACTCACCTCGCTCGATGGCTCACGCGAATTTGAGACGTCGCGGCCACGTGCGCTAATTCGTATGGTTGGCCAAACCCCTGTTTCTTCTGGGAACCGAATCAATTCCGAGAAGAAATATTGCACCTCAGAAGACGTCAATGTCAGCAGAACGCCGGCGGAATACAAATCCCAAAGGCAGGCGTGCCGTGCCACCCCACCGGCAGAAGGTGCTTGCTTCACTGTCTGCAGATGCGGGCCCAGAGCCTTGCTCCAGCCGTGTGTTGAGTCCCTTCTTAACGAGATACGCGGCCAGCGCCCCTCAACCCACGCCTTAAATCACCGCCACTCGTCACCGCCCTAACGAGACGACTGGTTCTTTCTCCCGGTCCTCATCCTCCTCGTTTTTTATTCTTCCTGCCCGTGTCGCATTCTTCTCGCGTCAGAAAAACATGGCCCGCGTTGCGAAGTGGACGGCGCGCAATTATTTCCTAACGAAATCCGCCGACTCGTTAAAAAGAAGGGAGGGGCGTCCTCTGTAACGAATATGTGGATCTGCGGACAGAAAGAAAGAAAGAGAGAGAGAGAGCGCTCGAAAAAAAAGGCAAAAGTGAAAAACGGGCTCCGAGCATCTTCCCAGAAGTAGAGTTATCGCCTCGCTTGTCCCGATTAATGCCCTGTTTGGAGCAGTCTAATAGACGAAATGTGCCTCGGAGGGTGAGGGTGCATGCATTCCTTCTTGCGTCTGCGATATTTTTAGATGGGTAATCAGGACTGTTCCAGGAGCAGAAAAGCACATGTCAGTATGCAGCACTGTTCCTGGGAACACCACTGTCTCCGATTCTTTTCGCTCTTTTCCAGTTAATATTTATTTGCAAACTACTCCACTGCAATATTTGTAATACTAGATGTATACATATTGTGTCGCCAATAGCACCAAGGGGGCCGCCAAGTTTAGCGTACCCATCCCGCGGACGAATCACTATTAAAACTGTCACATGCCACATTTCATGAGACACTGCGGAGTGAAATTTTTTTCCACAACCAGGATTCGAACAGGCTTGCCTTCGGGTCGAGGGCCTCCACGCGAGACGAGAGAGTGCATTGTTGATTTGTTGATCTGATTTTGTTCGTTATCGTTCGTTACATTTGTTCGGGGCGGACGTCAGATGGCACCTGTTGTAGTTCACCTTTGATTCGTTCACTCAGTAGTTTTTTTGTTTTTTTTTTTTGTTTTTTTTTTTTACAGAGGGCAGCTAAACCTCTGACCGAACACGTTGAGCGTTGAGCTACCGTGCCGGCTACCTCGACCACGGAGGCGTTTCAATTGATTTATAGGATTGACCGCTACGCTCCAGGTAAAGAACCTCAAACTTTGCTTCTTCCCTAACTATAAATTGGCTGTCATGAGGTATCACTAGAAGGCAAAAGAAAATACTTTCCGATTTTGCACCCACATCAGCCTATTTACATCGCATGTTGCAGATTTCTGGAGAACAAATATAACTGTTTTAGAAGCAGTGGAAAAAGAATGAAACGATCACAATACTGCTGTTCTCACTGCATCATGTCAAAATCTTACTGTGATACATTAACATGCAAAACAAAAAAAAGCATTATCTGATCGAAAGAGCCGGCCGCGGTGGTCTAGCGGTTCTAGGCGCTGAGTCCGGAACCGCGCGACCGCTGCGGTCGCAGGTTCGAATCCTGCCTCGGGCATGGATGTGTGTGATTTCCTTAGGTTAGTTAGGTTTAAGTAGTTCTAAATTCTAGGGGACTGATGACCACAGATGTTAAGTCCCATAGTGCTCAGAGCCATTTGAACCATTTTGAATCTGATCGAAAGTATCGGGACACCTGATGGTGGTCACTGACATCGGCTGTGTCCACCCTTTGGCTTTATGACAGCTTGAACTCTGCTGGTCACACTTTCAATGAGGTGTGAATGTCTGTGGAGGAATGACAGCCATTCTTCCTCAAGAACCGAAGGCACAGAGAGTAGTGATGTTGGACGCTGTGGTTTGGAGTGAAGCCGAAATGCCAACTCATTCCAAAAAGTCTGGACTCTGGGAAGGTAAGTCCATTCGGGAATGTTAAGGTCCGAAAATCATTGCCTCACAGATGCTGCTTTGTGACAGGGTACCTTTTCACGCTTATACAATCACCATCGCCGGCCGCTGTGACCGAGCGGTTCTAGTCGCTTTAGTCTGGAATCGCGCGACCGCTACTGTCGCAGGTTCGAATCCTGCCTCGGGCATGGATGTGTGTGACGTCCTTGGGTTAGTTAGGTTTAAGTAGTTCTAAGTTCTAGGGGACTGCTGACCTCAGATGTTAAGTCCCATAGTGCTCAGAGCCATTTGAACCAATCACCACCTCCGAAATGTTCCTCTAAATTACACAGTACACAATACTGTAAAATGTATTCATATCCTTCCGTATTTAGCATTTTCGTAGGCGTAATAATGGGACCACACTCCAACTACGAAAAATAATTTGCCAATTCCTTCCATGGGAGGCGGATTGCCAGAGACTATAGTGCGATTCATCACTCTGAATCACTCGTTTCCAGTCATCCATTGGCGAGTAGCTTCTCTCTTTGTATGTATGTATTTAAACCGGGGACTTAAACAGGACGGAGAAGCTTCGAACCGCCGTAGACCTCAGTGGTTCACAACCCCACAACAGGCCACAGCAGTCCACCCACCCACACCGAAGCCAGGGTTCGGCCCCCAGTGGACTCCCCCGGGAATGTCTCACATCAGACGAGTGTAGCCCCAAATGTTTGCGTGGTGGAATATGGTTCAAATGGCTCTGAGCACTATGGGACTTCTGAGGTGATCAGTCCCCTAGAACTTAGAACTACTTAAACCTAACTAACCTAAGGACATCACACACATCCATGCCCGAGGCAGGATTCGAACCTGCGACCGTAGCAGTCGCGCGGTTCCAGACTTTAGCGCCAAGAACCGCTCGGCCACCCCGGCCGACGTGGTGGAATAATTATGGTGTACGCGTACGTGGAAACGGTGTTGGCACAGCAATCGACGACATAGTGTAACTGAGGGGGATAAGGTGAACCAGCCCGCATTCGCCGAGGTAGATGGAAATCCGCCTTAAAAACCATCCAAAGGCTGGCCGGCATACCGGACCTCGGATTCGTGCCGGGGACCGGCACGCCTTCCCGCTCGGGAAGCAGCGCGGTAGACCGCGCGGCAAGCTTCGTTCTATACTCCACGCTTCGCTTCCCTGCGAGGTGGTTAGCACACTGGACTCCCATTCGGAAGGACGACTGTTCAAACGCGCGTCCGGCCATCCTGATTTAGGTTTTCCATGATTTCTCTAAATTGTTTCACGCAAATGCCGCGACGGTTCCTTTGAAAGGGCACGGCCGATGTCCTTCCCCATCCTTCCCTAATCCGGTGGGACCGATGACTTCGATGTGTTGGTCCACTCATCCCAAGTCAACTAACCAATCAATTCCCTGCGCACAGTCATTGTGCTAGGTACTGGTAGCACTTTGGAACTCACGACTGATTCCTTTCACTGATTTCATGCAATATTTTACAACGAACCTCCGCAACGCTTGATGATTCCTGCTCGTCACTACATGAGGTTTGCTTGGTCTCGATTTAAGCTGTGGTTGTTCCTTCGCGTTTCCACTTAACATCACCATCAGTCGACATTGGCAAACTTAAAAGGACCAGGTGACATCCACTGACTAGTCCACGTTAGGAGCTCTCCTGAATAACCCATTCTACTGTTACTGCTTATCTGATGACAAGACCGTTCTCGCCACCATTTATATAGCGCGTCCTCCTCTCATGACACTTAGTGGTCAATTCTGCATTACATAGGGGTGTTCAGTACTTTTATCAGATAGTGTAGATACTGCATTATTTCACTTACGTTTAACTCATACAATTCTTTATTGTTGATAACAACGCCACGATTGCAACAGAAGTCATTAAATTATTAGGTTGGTGGATAACTTCGTAGCGTTTTTGTTTTGCACGCTGGTATTCCGGTTGCTATGAGCTTATTTATCGATTGTCATCTTTAAGTTGTAGTTCACTGTTATTTGAGTTCACATGTTGTCATTTGGTGATAGCGAGTAGCGCCGTGGACGCTAGAAAGTGGAGTGCCAAGAGGAGAAATCGAAACATTGACATATTCCACTGTCTGAGAGCAGCCGCTGTGGAAGAGCGGTTCTAGCTTCAGTCTGGAACCGCGCGACCGCTACGGTCGCAGGTTCGAATCCTGCCTCGGGCATGGATGGGTGTGATGTCCTTAGTTAGGTTTAAGTAGTTCTAAGTTCTAGGGGACGGATGACCTCAGATGTTAAGTCGCATGGTGCTCAGAGCCATTTGAACCAATGAGTTCAATGGAGAAGTGACAGCAGCGGAGGCAGCCAGAACCATTTGCGCCGTGTATGGGGATAATGCCATTGGACGGGTCACGGCAAAGAAAATTCTCCATTAATGGTTCTTCATGTTCAGGAAGATCTCCGGGGTTTGACGAAGAGCGTTTGCATTAATCCAAAACGATCCCCATTGGCGCACCGGAGAAATGGCAAATGTAATGAACTGTGATCATTCCACCATCGTGCGACATTGGCATGCAATGGGGAAGGTTCAATTATTGGGCGTATGGGTGCCGCATGGTCCAAGCGAAAATCACGAAAATCAGCTGGTGACCGTAAGTTCATCTCTCCTTGCTCGTCATCAACTGACTCGTGAACAACACCGACCATTCCTATCCTGTATCATTACTGGTGACGAGAAATGGTGTCTTTATGCGAACTTAAGGAAAAGAAAGGAGTGGTTGAGCCCAAACAAAGAAGCAACTCCCCGTACAAAGAGCAGCGCGCATCCACAAAAGCTAATGTTATGCACCTGGTGAAAGAGCGACGATGTGGTGCGCTACGAATGGCTTTCCCGAGGTGTATCCATCACTGCTGACATACCTTGTTAACAACTGAGCCGTCTCGCGGACCCAGTCCACGAACAACGGTCAGGAAGACAGCGTGAAGTGATGCTACTCCACGATAACGTTCGCCCGCCTTCTGCTATACTGACAAGAAACACTACTCAGGAGTTGGGGGGAGAAGACATTCCGCATCCACCTTATTCACCTGATCTTGTGCCTTCATATTTTAACCTTTCCCGCTCTCTATCCAACAACCTTCAAGGAACTTCCTTTCCGGATGAAAATGCGCTCCGAACATGGCTCGTAGAGTTCTTCGCCTCAAAACCAAATGATTTCTACAGTCATGGAATCGGAAAGTCACCCCAGTGTTTGCAGATTATTGCAAAATGGTTCAAATGGCTCTGAGCACTATGGGACTTAACTGCTGTCGTCATCACACATCCATGCCCAAGACAGGATTCGAACCCGCGACCGTAGCGGTCGCGCGATTCCAGACTGTAGCGCCTAGAATCGCTCGGCCACTTCGGCCGGCCAGATTATTGCATATAGCGAAGGATAACATATTATTGATAACTAAAGTCTCCGCTGTGTGTACCTGTTATGTTTATTAAACATAGGGAGAAACGCTACGATCTTATGCCCCAGCCTAATACATAGTGTATTTGCCGAATCTCTAACGATATGTGACTCGTAAAATCGAGTGTCGTAAACAACGAATACGCCTCTTGAACAAAGTCGATATCATTTGCTCAGATGATACAAATTTAGAGTGAACTGAGCAAGTATTCGTTAAGTATAAATTAGCCCGACCGGTTAGCCGATCGGTCTAACGCACGGCTTTCCGGAGTGGGAAGGAGAGCCTGCTCCCCGGCACGAATCCACCCAGCGGACTTGGGTCGAGGTCCGGTCAGCCGGCCAGTCTGTGGATGGTTTTTAGGCGGTTTTCCATCTGCATCGACGAATGCGGGCTTATTTCCCTTATTCTGCCTCAGCTACACTACGTCGGCGATTGCTGCGCAAACAAGTTCTCCACATAAGCGTACACAACAATTACTCTACCACGCAAACATAGGGGTTACACTCGTCTGGTGTGAGACGTTCCTTGGAGGGGTCCACTGGGGGTCGAACCGCACAATAACCCTGAAACAGTGGTACGGTGTGGGGCGGCAGAGGGGTGAAGTGGGCTGCGGTAGTCGTCGTGGGGTTATGGACCACTGCGGCTGCGGCGGGGACGGAACCTCTCCGTCGTTTCTAGGTCCCCGGTTAACACGCAAATACAATACAACTATAAATTGACAACAAAATACGGAGGGCACCTGCTTCTCAGTCTAAAGAGAAATACAGTTTTACATGCTTACCGTCTGCACCAATGCACTGGCCACCAGCATTTCTGTCACCACTCAGTGTCACAGAAACGCTCCGTGAAAACGTCACAATATACCTTAACAGCCGAATTGAATATCGAATGTTTAGGAACAATACTTCACACTACTACATGTTGTCTATTTTGCCAAAAGAGATACATGTTCAAGGAAACAGATAATGGATTTTGGAAATAGTATTGCAAATGTGTGTCTTTCCTGCAGGGTATATACAGCAAAAACACAAAGGACACGAAATATCTCTGGAGCACTAATTTTCTGTTACCGCAAACCACAACAGAGACTCCAAAATTTCATAGTTTATGTAAAAGAAGGAATTATTGCGGTTATGTCAGGGTCTCCCATTCTAGAATTGCGCTCTTGTGCTAACAGTTCGCTTCTTGAAGCACTGTTAAGGTCAACGACGTTACGTTTATTTCGAGAAATAAGTAAGTTTCTGGCAGATTAAAACTGTGTGCCTGACTGGAACTCAAGCCTGGGACCTTTGCCTTCCGGAGTCAAGTGCTTTGCCGACAAAGCGATCCAAGTTCGACCTGTAACCCTCAGTCATATCTTTGCTTCTGACAGTGCATTTCCTACCTTCGTTCTTCAGAAACAAGTAAATAATCCTTAATCACATGCAGACCGATTGCAATTTTTTGCTTCAGTACAACATGGTGGATGATACCCACGATAGGAATCTGCAGAGGGGCAGAGGTTCTAATATCAAAGATGGAGAGTTCTCCGTCCAAGTAGTACAGACACCACTGATGTAGAGGTCTAAGCAGTTACATAGAACATACGGAAGTGTGCTAAGATATCAAGCTGTGGCATAGCACGAAAGAAATCTGAGTACAGCAGCTACACTTGCGAACTGCCAACTCGGTTTAACCTTTGCCACAAGCGTATGAAGTTACCTTAAACTGGTGATGTCAACCGCCTGTGATGTTAGTTTACAACTGACATGAGAGTAGGGTAGAAGGACGTCGTTCCTCTGTGAAGGCCAGTAGCTACGAGATTCTGGAACGACCTATTCTTGAATCTTACACAAGAGGTTAGGACATCTGCCAACTCGGGCCGGCTGCGAAGAACCAAGGAGTAAAACAACAATCGTTGTTTTTAGTTCTAGGTAACCAATAACTGGACGGAATTGCAAGTGGGAGTGAAGAAGGGTACTCGCAAAATCATATGCGCATACACACTCATGTAGTAATCGTTCTCTGGTGTATTAAATGTTCGATGAGTCCTAGAGCTCGAAAGCGAATTTCCGAACTGTCCCTACGATAACGAGTTTGCTCCCTGCACCATTCCCACTACACGAATTTCTACGCAGTATCCCCTTTTATATTAGCTATACGTATGTACACTGATGAGCCAAAACATTATGACCACCTGCTTAATTGCTTATTTATTTGTCTTTGGGACGAAATACGTAACTGATTCTGCATAGCACGGATCCGACAGTTTGTTGGTAGGTTCGTGTAGGTATGTAGCATTAGACGTCTACGCAAAGGTCATGGAACTCGCGTAAATAACGGGCCGCTGATGTGCGTATGCAGTGATGGCTCCCGATAGCTACCCAGACTGGTTCCATAGGATTCTATTCCGGCGAATTTAGCCGCCGAGACATCACCGTGAGTTCACTATAATGCTCTCCGAAACATTGCACCACGATTCTGGCTCCGAAACGCGGACAATTATACGGCTGAAAGATGACACCGTTATCGGGAAGACATCAAGCATGAAGATATGCAGGTGGTTCGCAGCTTGTCGGTACCTCTTCCATTACTACCACAGGTGCTATGCAAGAGCAAGACAATGTCTTCCATAGCATAATACTGCTCCCACCGTGGTGCGCTGCCCGTTACGAGCCGCCGTTCACCTCGATTACGGCGTTTGTGCAGACGACCACACACACACTTAAATGTAACAAGCATATTAATTACTCATTTTTGGTTGGTAGTTATTGTTAGAGGAACCATACTGACATTCCAGAATATTTATTCTAGAGATACAGGGTGTTTATAAATGAATATCGGGGTTTTAACGCTTTATAATATTTATTACATTAAACTTACAGTTATAAATGATATGTCAAATGAAAGAGCAACTCAGTTGCGTTTGGCACCAGTGCGTATGCGCTGCGCGCAATGTTTCCGCCGCAGTCCGCTAGACAGCGATAGTAGCGAAGATGGCGACTAGTGAACAGAAGGAGGTGGGCACTTCTTACCTTGATACACTAAAGCAATGGCTCCTCTCTCAGCTGGAAGATGAGCCAGAGAACTACATATTCCAGCAAGATGGTGCGCCAGCTCACTGGCACAGCGAAGTACGCGATTGGTTGAACTTCACTGTACCCAACCGCTGGATAGGCCGCAAGGGGCCCAATGACAGGGCTTGCTTTGCATGCCCTCCACGTTCACCCGACCTAACGCCATGCGATTTTTTCCTTTGGGGCTTCATCACGGATCGTGTGTGCGTGCCTCCGCTACCAGCAGACCTCCCTGAATTAAGGAACCGGATTGAAGCAGCTGTTGCTACAATCACTGAAGACACACTTATCAACGTTTGGGAAGAACTCGGCTATAAATTTGATGCGTGCCGTGTGACAAATGGTGCTCACATTGAACATTTATAAGGTTCTTGGTAAAACTGTTTGAATTGCTCTTTCATTTGACATATCATTTATAACTGTAAGTTTAATATAGTAAACACCCTGTATAAGAATGACTTCATGGAGATGGCTACCTCTATGGGAGACGAAGCTTCGGCCGATCGAGCATTGAACTGCTGGGAATAGGTTACAGAAGAGCAGGCGGAAGATTCAGAATTTGGAAATAACTGATGCAGACGACGTATCTACTATCTATACGCTTAAAAAAACTAATACAGTAACTCTTGGTAGTCTGGGCAATGCAGTGTCTGTAGTGTTGGCAGAAGCGCCAACACTGTGTTGCTAGAGGAGGCCGAAATGCACGCGTTTAATTACACGCTGACTGGCGTGAGGTCTGGAACAGGACAATATCTTGAGAATTGTAAATAAAGTACGTAGATGATGTAATACTTAACTTTAATCCACAATTGTAGAACATCTCTCTTGATGATACATGCTTCATAATATTAATTATCAATTGAATACGGCGCCTTGCTAGGTCGTAGCAAATGTAGCTGAAGGCTATGCTAACTATCGTCTCGGCAAATGAGAGCGTATTTGTCAGTGAACCATTGCTACGAACGTCGGCTGTACAACTGGGGCGAGTGCTAATACGTCTCTCTAGACCTGCCGTGCGGTGGCGCTCGGTCTGCGATCACTGACAGTGGCGACACGCGGGTCCGACGTATACTAATGGACCGCGGCCGATTTAAAGGCTACCACCTAGCAAGTGTGGTGTCTGGCGGTGACACCACAGTGTCAACTCGACCATTTGGTGAAACGTCTAGTAAAGGTGAAGCAGGTAGCGTGCCTGTGCGTGAAGAAGCACGTTAAGGAAATTAGTACAGTGATTCTCATACTAAAGTGGCTGCAAATGTAGATTTATATCCATGGTCTAGAGCTGGTTGTCAACCCTCTTACTTTGTGATGTGTCTTTCTTCCTAACGGCAGATGAGCAGTAACGGGAGTTGCCATTGATAAATTTTTGCAAACGCTTTCAAACGGACCAGTGAAACTATCATATGTGATTTCGTATTTCTGATTCATTGCTATGAATATTAAACACCCCAAAACTCATGTTGCACTTGACAATACATAATAAATATTGGGCACTTTTTGTGATCACTATTTCGAAAGAGTGTACACTGACATGTATTTTATTGTTATGCTGGCTAGACGATTTTGACACTGGAAGGCTTAAGTTGGCTTTTGGACCTGATCTCCAAAAATATTGTGTTACAGCCATGTTCTACCCTACTGTAACACAATGAAAACAAAATGAATTTCCCAACGTGCACTAACGTTATACGATGGGTGGAACGTAAACATAGACATAACTATGAAATAGGGAGCACAATTTAATCAAAATGGTTCAAATGGCTCTAGGCACTATGGGATTTAACATCTGAGGTCATCAGTCCCCTTGACTCAGAACTACTTAAACCTAACTAACCTAATGACATCACATACATCCATGCCCGAGGCAAGAATCGAACCTGCGACCATAGCAGCAGCGCGGTTCCCGACTGAAGCGCCTAGAACCGCTCGGCCACAGAGGCCGGCTGCAATTTAATCCAAGCTTGATAAACATATGACTTATTACGTGTTAAAAAAACTGAGAACGAAGATAATCCTCGCACTCCTAGAATCTGAGCCGTTGGATGTGGTAGTAGAGGCACGCATTTATTACCATTGTCAATAACTTCAACCAATTCCACGAAGTTTCCGAATTGCAGCCAGATAACTTCGTCCTCTTCCCACAATATTTCGACTGATAACCATTCACCCATCTGTCTAGAGGTGAGACTTTTGCACCGGACACTGCTAGTACACGTCGTTTTCTTTGTATCAAAAATCGGCAGTGAGACGCATGCGCTAAGGCTGTCGCTACATGAGCGACCTATGTCGAGTTTCGCGCCCTCTTCGAGTATGATCCACCTGCAGCGCTCAGGAGCATTTGTAATGGTGATACTACATAAACGCTCTTTATCGGAATGCGGGCTTGTGCAGTTAATTGTAGCTAGATGTGTCACTAGACATAAAATATTTCCTTTCCGCAAATATTAAAAAAAAAATCAGAGTCCGACGCCTCTGGGGTGTACATTAATTACGTGAGGTCAAAATTGTAAGGAGGAGTTCGTCAAAATCTCACCAAATTTCATTTAAAGAAGCACGAGGGAGGGGGGAATGAAAACCTCACGACCTCACGTCAACTTCTATTTTCAGAAAGTATACACTGAAAAGTCAAAGAAACTGTTGGTACACCTGCCTAATATCGTGTAGGGCACCGTGAGGACGCAGAAGCGTACCAACACAACGTGGCATGGGCTCCACTGATGTCTGAAGTAGTTCTAGCAGGAATTGACACCATGAATCCTGCAGGCCTGTTCATAAATCTTTAAGACTACGATCGGGTGGAGATCTCTTCTGAACAGCGCGTTGCAAGGCATCGCAGATATGCTCAATAATATTCATGTCTGTGGAGTTTGATGGCCAGTGGAAGTGTTTAAACTCAGAAGAGTGTTCCTGGAGCCACTCTGTAGCAATTCTGGACCTGTGAGGTGACGCATCGTCCTGCTGGAACTGCCCAAGTACGTCGGAATGTATAATGGACATGAATGGATGTAGGAGATCAGACAGGATGCTTACGTACGCTTCACCTGTCAGTGTCATATCCAGACGTATAAGGAGTTCCATATCACTCCACACCACTTCAGAGCCTCCACTAGCTTTAATACTCCCCTGCTGTCATGCAGGTCCATGGATTGATCAGGTTGTCTCCATATCCGTACACGTCAATCCGCTCAAAACAATTTGAAACGGGACTCATCTGACGAGGCAACATGTTTCCAGTCATCAAAAGTCTAATGTCGGTGTTGACAGGCCCAGGCGAGGCGTGAAGCTTTGTGTCGTGCAGTCATCAAGGGTGCACGAGTGGGCCTCCAGCTCCGAAAGCAGATATCGAAGATGTTTCGTTGAATGGTTCGCACACTGGCACTTGTTGATCGCCCATCACTGAAATGTCCTGCAATCTGCAGAAGGGTTGCACTTCTGCCACGGTGAATGATTCTCTTCAGTCGTCGTTGGTCCCGTTCACGCAGGATCTTTTTCTGACCGCAGCGATGTCGGAGATTTGAAGTTTTACCGGATTCCTAATAATCACGGGAAACTAGTGAAATGGTCGTACGGCAAAATCCCTTCATCGCTGCCTCGGAGATGCTGTATCCCATCGCTAGTGCACCGACTATAACACCACGTTCAAACTCACTTAAATCTTGATAACCTGCCATTGTAGCAGCAGTAACCGATATAACAACTGCGCCACACTTGTCTTATATAGGCGTTGCCGACCGCAGCGCCATATTCTGCCTGTTTACATATCTCTGTATTTGAATACCCGTGCCCATACCAGTTTCTTTGGCACTTCAGTGTACATTCCTATATATTTTATTTTATAAAATTAATCTCGGGCACTGACGATATTAAAGTGACCATCAATCCTTATGGTCTAACTGAAATGAACTGAACGCTTTTCATGTGTCCATACCCGGGATTCCCCAATTTGAAACAAGTGCCCGCACAAGTGTCAGATTTCATTCGAGTAGTTTTCCCTGCCGCATCGGTCGAAATCCCCGCGTGTCAGTCAGTGAGTCAGTCGTGATATTCTGCAATGCCTACGAAGCCGATGTTATAGTATTGAGCATGAATGTGTATCAAAACTTTTACAGTATGCAGTATATGTTAGGGGCATGTCGACAAGTCCAAACACATACGTGTGAGCAAAAATTTGTTTGTGGAAGGAAGGTAAGCCGAAGTTCACAGACAAAATCCTCTTAGTGATCATATACATCAAGAGACTGAGCAGCTACGTAATTTTACGGTTCGAAGGAAGGTACGAACAGTGCTGTCTTTCATGTGCAAAGTAAGCAAAGATTCAACAGCTCTGGGCTAAAGTCACGTGAATGTTGGCAAAACATGGTTGTTTCGTGGTGCGCTTATGGCTGTACTCAGCGTTTTGTCGGGGGAAATCGCATTACATTTCACGTGTAAATGTGTCTATGATAGTGCAGATGCGTTTATTGAAATCTGCTGATATGACTTTTGGATGTTTTTTACACTTGAAATGGAGTATCACGTAAATTAAAGTGTTGAAAGTGATGCCTGTAAAGTCAGACTCATATTACATTTTGGAAAGTATCTGTGATAATTCGGTTACAGAAGTAAGTATAACTGTTTCTCGTTCCTACTCATAGGTTCCCGAAAGATGAAAACTGAAGGCAGCTTTGGATACAGGCCCTGAAAAGGAAAAACTTTAAGCCATCTGCACATACGCGCCTTTTTGTATATACAAGTGAGATAATAATAAGGTAAGAGCACCTATAGTCGACACATGAGGAGAATTTTTTCTACCTTCTAATACTATTAAATAAATGTAGGCTCCAAAATTATTTTCTGAAACTTCAAAGTCTCACCTTTCATCTGAAATACATTTTTTTTAAACTGATAGTTTAAACTTTTGTAAAAATAGTAGGAACTGAACCTTTGAAGCGCACCTAAAACTGATACTCTAAAATGGACCTGCTCCTAAAGTCGACAATTTTGGCACCTGTAGTTGACATAATTCCCATATCCCATTTTCTTTTATAAGTGAGTAGAGCTCAAAACGCGGCGAATTCAATGTCTCAAGTTTTGACACGAGCCCACTCTTACTGTTTAAAAGAATTTTAACGACATTTTACTTTAATTGATAGTTTATAGTAATTTCGTCCCGCTGCCCACCAGAGGGGCGTTCGATGTATTTGTTAGATTTCATAAATGGTACTGTGAACAAATCCAGGTCAAATGTAGCTCTGACATAATTTTTCGCAAATAAAAAGTAATTTTTGTTGGAAGCGTTTGCAGTCAACTGAGAAATGTGGGTAAAATACGATACAAACATAGGATGGCAGACCGCTGATTTGTAATCCCGCCACGTTTTGCCAACAGTCACGTGGTTTATGTTGGAACCACACCAGCCCTATAGCTTCTGCACAGCAAGGCCAGTCTACTAGTATCTATGGTCGAAGTGTGAAATACACTTGGCTATGGCTAACTTCCTGCGCTCCCTACTGGCTGTAGATGGAGTCATACTCGAGAGGGCGCGAAATTAGACAGACGTCACCCACGCAGCGGCTGCCTTTGCGCATGCGGCTACATGCCAACTTTTGGTATAAAGTAAGCGACGTAAACTAGCAATCTCCGGTGCAGAACACTCACCTGAAGGTTGCAGAATGGCTGGCAGCCGAAATATCGTGGCAAGAAGTCGATGTCGTACGGCTGCAATCCCGAAACTTCGTGGAATACTCTTTATGCACGGAAAATTTCAAGAATCATACTTCAACCCATGTTCGTGAAGTTATGACTTCCTATCAAGGAACAAAATACAGCGTGAGGTAGGACACTGAAAGCAGTAGTACCAGAGCGTGTCGTGACTAACTGGGAAGAGAACGTACCATTAAGCCTGCAGGAGCGTATCAGATCGATTTGTGGGCGCTGGAAGGGGAATGCTAGCGCGGCTGACATCAACGACCATCAGATGGCTACGTGAACCACGCCTCCTCCCAGCCCACTGCACTGTGACAACTGCATCCTGTTCCGCCAACACCCGGCGCACAGCCCAACACACCGGCAAACCTCTCTCAAACAGTGCACCATCTCTTTCCACAAGGACGGTATTCTGCTCATCACCCATAAGGTTGGTTAGTTTGATGCACATCTGCAAGTTTCTTCGTTTTAACATCACTGCTGCCTTTTTCTATCACCTATAACCTAACCTCAAGAGACAAAATATTGCGTGCCCACTCAAAAGAGCACACTGATCGCTTTGGAGAACTGTAGATGGCGTAGAACTACTGTCAGGCAGTCTTATTGTAAGGTTTTCACATGTTTTCAGCCGTTGTAAGTAATTCAATTTTACTGTATTGGGACAAATATGAACGAACCCGCTGTGCAAGTTGTTATAACACCCTTGATTCTGTTTACCTGCGGTTCGCTTTGTCGCCAGTCAGCTGGGCAGCGCTGGGGCATTCTTACTGCAGACACAGTAGCCAGCAGTCGAGTTTTTAGAAAAACAGATTTTGTATTTGTGAATCTGAGATAAATTATCTGGAATATTGCATTATCGAGATGAAAACTTGTTTGTAAACACATGTTACTGATTCTACTGATGGAGATTTTCTGGAGGAATTTTTGAAGGTACCCAATGCACACGCACGAATGAAATGTTTGTTTGTAAGGACTATTAATTGAAGGAAATCTTTCTCCCTCACAGAACTAATAACATTCATAATTAATATTAATTTGATCTCCTTGTATTCAACACATCACAAAAAACGCAATTGATTGCAATGTCTGTAATTTTTATTGAGGTAATTTCGTAATTGATAGTGTCTTTGCATAGTCTTTTTTCACAACAATCAGAGTTTAATTTTTCAAGAACGACTTCCTTTAAAGTAATGTTCTGAATATTTTGTCGTGTGTGCATCGCACATTACGCAACACTTTAGCCATAGGTTGTTTCCGACAACGAAGCAGCAAATTTCGCAGTGAGTAGTTTATTTTTCTTTAGCTGCATCAGACAGTACAAAATAATACAACTTTCTGTAGCAGGTAACGCTGTAAAACACCACAAAACAATACTGGTGCTATTTTGATGATTAGTTAGGTAAACTGCATACACTTCACGGAAGTTCTCAATTTGTATCATAAGCGTACGAGATTGAACATTTCAGGTACCTTCCCTGAAATCGGCATCCACCAAAAACTTTTAGATTAAAAAAAAAAAATCATTGTTTACCAGTGTTTGGCATTGAACCTTACTCTGTCCACGCGGTATTACAGCCAACAATGCCATACGGCTTTACTATTTCAATCTTCCCCACAGTCCGACCTTCGGATCCATACGGAGATGTACAAAATGGTTCAAATTGCTGTAAGCACTATGGAACTTAACATCTGAGGTCATCAGCCCCTTAGAACTAATTAAACCTAACCAACCTAAGGACATCGCACACACCCATGCCCGAGGCAGGATTCGAACCTGCGACCGTAGCAGCAGCGCGGTTCCTGACTGAAGCGCCTAGAACCGCTCGGCCACAGCGGACCGGCGGAGATGTGCACTGAGGTGACAAGAGTCATGGGACATCGCCTAATATCGTGTCGGATCTCCTCCTGTCCGGCGAAGAACAGCAGCTCGACGTGGCATGGACTCAACAAATCGTTCGAAGTCTCCTGCATAAATGTTGAGCCAAGTTGGCTATATTACCTTCCATGGTTGAAAAGTTTTGCTGGTGCACGATTTTGTGCATCAACTGACCTCTCGATCAAGTTTCATTAAAGTTCGATGGGCTTCATGTCGAGCGATCGGGTTGGCCAAACCATTTGCTCGAATTGTCCAAAATGTTCTTCAAACTAGTCGCGAACAGCTGAGGCCGGTGACAGGGCGCGTCGTCATCCACAAAAATTCTGTCGTCGTTTGGGAACATGAAGTACACGAATGGCTGCAAATGGTCTCCAAGTAGCCGAACATAACCATTTCCATTCAATGATCAGTTCAGGTGGACCAGAGGACCCAAACCATTCCACGTAAACAAAGCCCATATCATTAAGGAGCCACTACCAATCCTGCCACGGGCATGGATGTGTGTGATGTCCTTAGGTTCGTTAGGTTTAAGTACTAAGTTCTAGGGGACTGATGACCTCAGAAGTTAAGTCCCATAGTGCTCAGAGCCATTTGAACAAACTGGACCCGTGGCTTCGCGGTGTCTGCGCCACACTAGAAAACTGTCACCAACTCTTACCAATTGAAGTCGGGACTCATCTGACCAGGTCACGGTTTTCCAGCTACCTAGGGTGCAACCGATACGGTCACGAGTCCAGAGGTGGCGATGCAGGCGATGTCGTGCTGTTAGCAAAGGCACTCGCGTCGATCGCCTGCTGCCGTAGCCCACTGACACCAATTTTCGTCGTACTTCCCACATTGATTTCTACTGTTACTTCACGCAGTGTTGCTTGTCTGTTAGCGCTGTCAACTCTATGCAAACGCCGCTGCCTTCTGTCGTTAAGTGATGGCAGTCACCCATTGCCTTGTCTGCGGTGAGAGATAGCCTGGAATTTGTTTTTCTCGGAACACTCTTCAGATTGTGGATCTCGAAATACTGAATTCCCTACCCATTTCCGAAATGGAAGTCCCATGCTTCTAGCTTCCACTACCAATCCGCGTTTAAAGTATTTTAATTGCGGCCATAATCGGCGTCGGATATCTCTTCACATGAGCCATCTGAGAAGAAATGACAGCTCCGCCAATGTACTGCCCTTTTATAACTTGTTGCGTGGTACTATCGCTATCTATATATGTGCATATCGTTATCCCATGACTTTGGCCACCTCAGTGCATATCTTGAGCGTTCAGCGCTTGGTGCACTTTTGCCGTTCGTCCAGTAAAATTTCACCATCACGCATGACGTTGTAATCTATAACTCCATTCCCAACATATTTTGCAGTTGGTATCCACATATAGCAATGAATGCAGCTGCAGTATTACCGGGTGATCAAAAAGTCAGTATAAATTTGAAAACTGAATAAAACACGGAATAATGTAGATAAAGAGATACAAATTGACACACATGCTTCCAATGACGTGGGGTTTTATTAGAGAGAAAAAAGTTTAAAAAATGTCCGACAGATGGCGCTTCATCTGATCAGAATAGCAATAATTAGCATAACAAAGTAAGACAAAGCAAAGATGATGTTCTTTACAGGAAATGCTCAATACGTCCACCATCATTCCTCAACAATAGCTGTAGTCGAGGAATAATGTTGTGAACAGCACTGTAAAACATGTCCGGATTTATGGTGGACATTGGCGTCGGATGTTGTCTTTCAGCATCAAAATGGTTCAAATGGCTCTGAGCGCTATGCGACTTAACTTCTGAGGTCATCAGTCACCTAGAACTTAGAACTAATTAAACCTAACTAACCTAAGGACATCACACACATCCATGCCCGAGGCAGGATTCGAACCTGCGACCGTAGCGGTCACGCGGTTCCACACTGAAGCGCCTAGAACCTCACGCCCACTCCGGCCGGTCTTTCAGCATCCCTAGAGATGTCGGTCGATCGCGATACACTTGCGACTTCAGGTAACCCCAAAGCCAATAATCGCACGGACTGAGGTCTGGGGACCTGGGAGGCCAAGCATGACGAAAGTGGCGTCTGAGCACACGATCATCACCAAACGACGCGCGCGCTAGAGATCTTTCACGTGTCTAGCAATATGGGGTGGAGCGCCATCCTGCATAAACATCGTACGTTCCAGCAGGTGTTTATCAGCCAGGCTGGGGATGATGCGATTCTGTAACACATCGGCGTACCTCTCACCCGTCACGGTAGCAGTTTTGCTGTCCTGTGCCATCTGTCGGACATTTTGTGAACTTTTTTGTTCTAATAAAACCCCATGTCATTCCAAGCATGTGTGTCAATTTTTACCTCTCTACCTACATTACACCGTTGTTTATTAAGTTTTCAAATTTATACTGACTTTTTGATCACCCGGTATATCATTTACGACGCACGGTTCAGGATATATGACGTCATAAACATTGAGACGCCTGAGAAACTAGCTTTTGTTAAAACCATAAAGGTGTTCCATGATCAACATCAATTAATTTGCAGGTAATCAGATGTTTGAACCTGTTTTACTAGTTACCTACAATTGGAAACGAACAAGCGCAGACGATTCAGAATCCGTGACAATTTAACGCATGCGTGCTGTGAGCTTCAACAAGTGTTAAGGGAGAGAGCAGGCGAGTTCCACAGGCGCTCAGAGTTAACCCTGTCGAGAAGGGCGGCGCCCGGTCGCCTCCCCGGATACCTCTTCTTTTTCTTCTTTCTTCGTCTCATTACAGAGCCGCCCATGCGCGCTGGGGCCCGCTCCTTTGTCTTGGTGCATACGGACGGCGCGAGGGGGCGTCTGAGTTAGGCGCACGCCGACCCATGAATAAGCCCGTAACACGAGAGACGACAGGGTGGGCCAGTTTCTACCGGCCGGCTACCACACGATGCACCTCAACTCCCGTGCTATAACGCACAACTCTCAGTCACTCACCGGTTTTCAGTGAAGTGGCGGTACTCGTGTAAACATCAACACACCTGTTGTGTTTACCCTTCGGGGAGAGCGAAGAGGTAAGTTTGACGTTTCACGTCTCGTCCGCTGGAGGTAAAGAACTGGTGAAGGACGACGAAAAGACGTCTTGTAACGAGAAGCACCACAGCATTTACCTTAAATTTAGTATAGTCAGAGGGAGAGAAATTTCGCATTATGCAGGACACCGTTTGATCAGTTTTGTTCTAACCAAACACTTTTCAGCACTTTTCGTGCTATCTTAAGAGGGTCAGGACGTCAAGCGGGCCGACTTGGAGCAGGAGAGGTACCACAGGACATTTTAATTTCCACTGTCTATACTTTTACAAACACATTCATAAAACATTGTCAGCATGACCAGGTTCAAAAAATGGCTCTGAGCATTATGCGACTAAAGTTCTGAGGTCATCAGTCGCCTTGAACTCAGAACTAATTAAACCTAACTAACCTAAGGACATCACACACATCCATGCCCGAGGCAGGATTCGAGCCTGCGACCCTAACGGTCGCCCGGCTCCAGACTGCAGCGCCTAGAACCGCACGGCCACTCCGGCCGGCGCATGACCAGGAAGGAGTCAGGATTCACACTCATAGCAGTGGAAGTTCGGAAACATAATAAAACACATTTTTTTTGTAAACGTGAAATTTCATCCCTTTTTCAATTACTATTGGCTGCATTTGTTGCTAGAGGTACACTTTTCTTTATAAGTAAGAAAGATTCTTGGATGAATTTTGCACAGCATGTAAACCATACTTACATGCGTCTGAAACCCTAGAAGTTATTTAATTTATGAAAAAATGAATGAGCTTTTACATTTTAAACTTCATGTTTAGAAAAAAAATCAATTTTCATAGTTAATTACCTCAATTTTTACCACAGTTTTTAATAGATTTGGAAAATTCTAGATTTTTGCGTTAAGGAGTTTGTATTTAACAAACAGTGCAAAATTCATCGAAGAATCTCTCTTACTTATGAAGAAAAGTGTACCTATAGCAACAAATGCTGCCAACAGTGAGTGAAAAAATTTATAAAATTTCAAATGTAAAAAAATTTATTTTGTTATGTTCTTGAACTTCCACTGCTATGAGTATGAGTTGTGAATCCTTTCTGGTCACGCTGACAAAGTTTTATGAATTTATCTGTAAAAGTACAGACAGTGGAAATCAAAACGTCCTGTGGTGCCTTTCCTGTTCCAAGTCGGTCCGTTTGACGTCCTGCCCCCCTTAAGTGGGTTTTTATCTATTTTATTTCTCACATGACGCTAGTGGTTGTGTGTGTTGTATCTACCATGCGTTATACTGCTTCTCGTGGCTTTTTTTCTTTTTTTTCATGTTATGGTCATGCTTTCCTCGTTCATGACATGTTAAAACACAAATTTCTTTTGATACAACACGTAAAATGGCGGCAGAAATTTCGTGTTTTGCTGATAAAACTCACTAAACTGTCGCTAATACAGCCCTCAGTTGGTCGGCCTGTTAGTAATCCGGCCTACATCCAGTCCAGTCGTTCCCAACCTTTCTTAAGCCATTACCCTGAGTGCAATCAGACATTTAGCTAGTGCCCCCGCCCCCGCCCCCCCCCCCCCCCCACATTATCACCAACTTTAGCACCTAACTAAACTATAAAATGAAAGACTTTTCTTGGTACACTTTTATTTTTAAAATGATGAAAGAAGAATGATATGTAGCGTGTGTGTGTTTTAGAATGAATGACGAAAGAGTTCGAGGTGCATCTCAAGTGCTACCCACATCTTCCCCGATAAGAATTGCGAACTTCCCACAGTGAAGATCGACACCTGTTACAAAACACACTTTCGCTGCCTTACTCCTCTCTGTTACACCACTTGCTGTACCTACACAAAGCAACCCCAGATAAAATGTGTGCATTATACTTATTGTTCATTGCTGCACTCCTTACTGCTGAACTGGCAGAAATTTGAAGAATTAAGGCTGTTAATTGTTTGTGTCTGACCACAGCCACTAATACTAATACTAATAATAATAATAATAATAATAATAATACTGTGTACAGCACTATAATAGCCCTTATGTAGCTACTGCTGTGTCCTGCTGTTAATTAATTCATACACCTGTTTCAAAGCGAGTAATGAAGCAATTTCTGGACTACTGCGGGTACTATGTACAACTTGAAATATTTAGCATTTGTTACATATATCTCTCACTTTCATCTTTAGCGATGTACGGGACAAAGCACAACATACGTGTATAGTGAGTGGACTATGTGAGGAACCTGTAACCTCTGCCGCATTAGTGCTACTAACTGAGAAAAGGTAATTACTAATAACTTATATAATCAATACTGAAGTCTTAAAAATTGCGATAATAGCAATGATATTTTGAAAATAATTTAGTTTCGTGACTGAAACAGAATCGAATCGTTTAGTTTCTATCTTTCAGTGGGAACCACTGCTCTAGTCGCTCAGGCAGAAATGACGCTTACAATAATGAATTCTAGAGTGCAACTGTGTTGTTACTTAATTACAATGTTAAACAACGCTATACACAGAATGAGGGTATCACTCTGCAGCGGAGTGTGCGCTAATATGAAACTTCCTGACAAATTACAACTGTGTGCCAGACCGAGACTCGAACTCGGGACCTTTGACTCTAGCGGGCAAGTGCTCTACCAACTGAGCTACCCAAGCACGACTCACGCCCCGTCCTCACAGCTTCATTTCTGCCAGTACCTCGTCTGCTACCTTGCAAACTTTACAGAAGCTCTCCTGCGAACCTTGCATAACTAGGACTCCTGGAAGAAAGGATATTGTGGAGACATGGCTTAGCCACAGCCTGGGGGATGTTTCCAGAATGAGATTTTCACTCTGCAGAGGAGTGTGCGCTGATATGAAACTTCCTGACAGATTAAAACTGTGTGCCGGACCGAGATTCGAACTCGGGACCTTAAGAGCCTTTGATTCCAGCACTCACTCCAGAGTCCTGCTTAGAAAAGTTGGCCACTGGGGGAGAGAGTGCTGCCCGTGGCGACTCCGTCAATCTACTCAAAATGTTCTTGGCTGAAAATAAAATAGGCTGGAGAAACAACGCAGAGATGTTAGTGCCAAATAATCTGCTACAAGGGCATCTGTAAAATGTTTACTCCTTCAAAGCTAACTGCTTAGAAGGATAGACCTTACTGCATTGATGAAATCGGCCGAGACACGTATATAATCTGAGCGTTTGCCCAACAATGGTCTCAGCACTGAAGTAAAATGTTTGCTAAATTATATGTAGGAGCACCCATGTTGCTTAAGCCATCAGCACACGGACCGTGCATGTGATCGTTGAACGTACAGTTTGTCGGGCTTCTGATGGCATAGCGTTGACAAAACACGTTCAGAAGTCTTTTCGAGCGGGAAGAATGATACCTACTTCACATGACGTCATCTCTTTTCAGCACACAGTCGGGAGACGACAAACGGCTTTTAGTTGAAGCCCATATTATATAAATATATACATACCGTTTTCAAGCACCATCAAACTGAGCATATTTCGAAAACCCGTCATTAATTGTACGACGTCTCGTAATAAACTGACGAGAAACTTTATGTGGGTGGCTGTAGAACTACTGTAACTTTCGTGTTATGGAAGCATGCTGTTTCAAGGCAACGGCACTTGGAGGATCCATCAAAAATGCGTTGTTCTTAGTAAATTTGTATTGAATGTCAGTTAGCAACATGTCTACGATTAGAGCTTCCAAGAGCTGGTAATACAGAATGTGTTGTAAACAATTCCTGGTCGGCGTAGAGTAATGCGTAGAAAAGTGGATGTGTTTCTGGTTCGTGTCACACTGGATCCCAATATTTTTTGCAAACCTTCGCGTTTCCTACGAGGTACTGATACTTTCTTATTAGCTTAATAGAAATATATTTTGTAATATTCGATGTTATGTAAATGCAAGCGCGCTCTTTATGAGGAGTGAGTTTGCTCGATTGGCTTTATCCACAAGACAGCTTGTAGTACTTGCTGTAAGATATTTTGCACTTTCTTGTTTCAAGTTCTGTAGTTCACATGCTGCAAAGATTCTGCTACTGTGCAGGAACAGTCATCAAGTAAGAATGCTCTTCGGATTTTACTAAAAAGTGAGAATTATGAAATAATTTGTATCTAATCTGGGGAAATATAATAAATTTTTTATGTATAGCAATACGTGTAATGTAACTTTCATAAGCCGATGTCCTTATTGACGGGACATGGTACTTTCCTTTTTGTCTTATAACATGTTCATGGATGTATATATGGTTCTCGGGCGAGACGTCGGATGTCATAGTGAAAACACAATATTTCGTCAGAGCAACTGGCCGACATCTTCAGGTGCGACGAACACACTGCTAAGGCAGGACCAGGGCCCCCTATTTATGCCACTTTTAGGCAGGACGTGCGCATGCGTGGAGGCGCCAAATTCGACCAGAAAAGTCTGCAGTGGCCGAGCATTGTCTCAGTACAGGCCATTCTATGAATTATCAACATACAAAAATTCTCGCATCGACGAGTTCGTACTGGGACAGTGTTATTAAGGAAGCAGTGGAAATAAGTAGCTCGACGAATCTTGTAAACAGATGATGATGATGATGTCGTGCGACGAGGGTCTCCCGTCGGGTAGACCGCTCGCCTGGTGCAAGTCTTTCGATTCGACGCCACTTCGGCGACTTGCGCGTCGATGGGGATGAAATGATGATGATTAGGACAACACAACACCCAGTCCCTGAGCGGAGAAAATCTCCGACACAGCCGGGAATCGAACCCGTACCCTTAGGATTGACAGTCCGTCGCGCTGACCACTCAGCAACCGGGGGCGGACCTTGTAAACAGAGACACGGGCTTTCAGCTTAGTTCAGCATGGGATCCAGCACTGGCCATATTGAACTCGCTTCGAGCAGAGAGGAATACTATTGGTCATAAGGCGGACGACGATTCGGCAGCAACACAAATATTCTGTTGACAACGGGAGGATAATCAAGGCGCCTACGTGGATGCGCAGTTTTGCTTGCGGCTTCCGACAGAGGTCGCTGGGGCTGCCGATGGCAGCGCAGAGCAGTGGCGGCAGCCTCCGCGCGTGCGCCGAAGTATTTTGTTCTTCATCCTGTAGGTGGCGTTACTGTCCTTCCAGCTATCAGTTGATTTCGTCGCTATTGGCCATCGAATTTGGCGCCTCCACGCATGCGCACTTCCTGCATAAAACTGGCATAAATAGGAGGCCCTGGTCCTGCCTTAGCAGTGTCTTCGTCGCACCTGAAGAGGTCGGCCAGTTGCGCTGACGAAATATTGTGGAGTTTTCACTATGACATCCGACGTCTCGCCCGAGAACCATATATACAACACGTCCGTCGGGAAAGCCTCAAGCAACACATCCGATACCTGTACGGGGAGGAGATGGTAAAAGAAGTTAACAGCTTTGATAAACTACGGAATAAGAAGAGCAGACTGCTATGTGCCCTTACGTTTTTATTAAGATGCCGAGATCATCGAGTTATTCCGACGTTCGCTAAGGTGACGCAATTCATAACCTCTGCAGCCGCTAAAAGGATAAAAAATCGAGCAAGCCACGCACTGGTAAGAGAAAGGATTCACCATACTCGGCGAGAACTGGACTTCGTATCCAGAGAGCTCTTGGTACTTCATTTGAAGATATCGTCAAGACTGTCCGCTGATTCTTGGACGTGGGTTGATAGCGCTACTTGGGCATTCTCAGACTGGAAACGACAACAAGACGCAGCACGTCAAATTGATAAGTGTCATCGCTTCAGGGACCGTTTAGCACAAGAAGAGAACAACTAAGTTCGTAGACGAACTGTATACAATCTAGCGGACAAACCTTTGCCTGACGCGCCGGTATCGGTCCTGGAGAAAGGACTGAACTTCGCACCCCCTCCGAGGGCACCACCTGTTCTGGACATCATTAGCTCCATCGAACAAGGCATCCTAAAACTTCCCAGAGAATGTGCCGAGGAGATCCGGCGAGAGACTTGCCGTGCTCTGACACGGGCTCAAGTGCCTAAGAACAATCTGACAGCTGCAGAGAGGTCAGTAGTTCGATCCCTACGAGAAGATCCTGATATTGTGATTTTGCCGGCGGATAAGGGAAATGCGACTGTTATCCTCTCCACGTCGATGTATCTGAGCAAGATGCACCAGCCTCTGGACGACTCTGCATATCGCACACTAAATAAGGACCCCACAGCAAAAATTCAGCGAAAAACTTAGGAGCTCCTCAAAAACAGCACGATCTCCGATGTGGTTGCTAAGAGACTACGTACACAGGCGTGTACCTCCAGGCTATACGGATTGCCCAAAATTCACAAGGATAATGTGCCACTGCGGCCTATTGTGAGTAATATCGGGGCACCAACGTATAATCTCGCGAAACATCTGGCAGCGCAATTGAGCCCTTTAGTAGGAAAGTGTGAGCATCATATCCGTAACTCACAAGACTTTATTCGTCGGCTCAAGAACTTACGACTCGAACCATCAGATATGCTCGTGAGTTTTGACGTAGTCTCACTTTTTACTCGAGTACCATTGCAGGAATCGTTGTTGCTCATTAGCGAGAAGCTGGATGGGGAACTTTTAGACTTATTCCAACATGTGCTCACCTCGACATACTTTTTATTTAATGGACAATACTTTGAACAGACTGACGGCGTCGCAATGGGTAGTCCCCTGTCACCCATTGTGGCTAATCTTTTCATGGAAGACTTCGAGTAGAGAGCGCTCCAGACGTCAGATGTGAAACCTACGTGTTTTTGGCGATATGTGGACGACACCTTTTTTATCTGGCCTCACGGCATTGCATCGCTGAATGTTTTTCTTGAGCATCTTAACTCGCTTCATCCCAACTTCAAGTTCACGATGGAGATGGAGAAAAGCGGCGAACTTCCATTCCTGGACGTGTTGGTACAGAGAAAAGAAGATGGCACATTAGGTCACGCAGTGTACCGTAAACCAACGCACACGGACTAATACTTACAGGCCACCAGCTGTCACCCTCCTTCGCAACGAAAAGGCGTACTGAGGACGTTTGTCCACAGAGCACGAGCCACATCAGACTCAGACAGCTTATCCAATGAGCTTCTCCATCTGCGTACCATTTTGCAACAAAATGAATACTCCGAACGGGAGATTCACCGTGCCTTACAACCAAAGCGGGTTACCCAACGTGGAGAGTGGAAGAAGGCGAAGAACAAAGGGGAATGGTCATCTTGCCATACATCGGCGGTGTCTCTTCAAAAATAGGAAGACTATTGAATAGGCATAAAGTTAAATGTGTTTTTCGTCCGCCGGCAAAACTCGGAGCTCTCTTGGGCTCATCTAAGGATATCCTTGGCCTAATAAGACCCGGTGTTTACGAGATACCTTGTAGCTGCGGCATGTCGTACATCGGACAAACTTGTCGCACTGTAGAAGAGAGATGCACTGAACGCCGACGCTACACTCGTCTGGAGCAACCAGAAAAGTCTGCAGTGGCCGAGCATTGTCTCAGTACAGGCCATTCTATGAATTATCAACATACAAAAATTCTCGCATCGACGAGTTCGTACTGGGACAGTGTTATTAAGGAAGCAGTGGAAATACGTAGCTCGACGAATCTTGTAAACAGAGACACGGGCTATCATCTTAGTTCAGCATGGGATCCAGCACTGGCCATATTGAAGTTGCTTCGAGCAGAGAGGAATACTATTGGTCATAAGACGGACGACGATTCGCCAGCAACATAAATATTCTGTTGACAACGGGAGGATAATCAAGGCGCCTACGTGGACGCGCAGTTTTGCTTGCGGCTTCCGACAGAGGTCGCTGGGGCTGCCGATGGCAGCGCAGAGCAGCGGCGGCAGCCTCCGCGCGTGCGCCGAAGTATTTGGTTCTCCATCCTGTAGGTGGCGTTACTGTCCTTCCAGCTATCAGTTGATATCGTCGCTATTGGCCATCGAATTTGGCGCCTCCACGCATGCGCACTTCCTGCATAAAACTGGCATAAATAGTGGGCCCTGGTCCTGCCTTAGCACCTCCGTGAATCCCTCCGTCTCTACCGTGCCTTCCTCCGCACGCGTGACCCGGACACACTACGACGCCACCGGCAACTCCAGAGACACATTCGTAATTTGCTCGCGGCTAAGAAACGCCGGGACTGGCGACAAACATGTATCCATTTAAATGCTACCCTACCTATCAACTCGTCCAAGTTCTGGTCAGCCTTTCGTCGCCTTACCGAAACTAAACCCTCCCCCTACTATCCTCTTCTCCATGACGATCACCCCTTCCCTGACACCCTTAGTAAGGGCAATCACTTTGACTCCTACTTCTCCGATGTTTTTCCATCCCCGATGATCCCCAGTTCGATTACTCCCTGTTTCCGGATGTCCGCGATCGAACTGACACCTCTGTCCCTCCCCTCGCACCTGGTTTCCAGTACTTGGACAACATTGCACACACGGAACTCAATGCCCCTATCACTACACAGGATCTCATTGCTACACTCCGCACAAAACGCAACACCGCTCCTGGTAACGATCGTGTCACCTACCGCCACCTTCGTGAAGCTCCTGTCTCTTTCCTCTCCACTGTCCGCCCCCGGTAGCTGAGTGGTCAGCGTGACAGACTGTCAATCCTAAGGGCCCGGGTTCGATTCCCGGCTGGGTCGGAGATTTTCTCCACTCAGGGACTGGGTGTTGTGTTGTCCAAATCATCATCATTTCATCCTCATCGACGCGCAGGTCGCCGAAGTGGCGTCAAATCGAAAGACCTGCACCAGGCGAACGGTCTACCCGACGGGAGGTCCTAGCCACACGACATTTCATTTCATTTCCTCTCCACTCTGGCCAGGCTCTACAATGTAGTCCTGTCCACCGGTTACTACCCCGACCTGTGGAAAACCTCCCGTACCCTGATGTTCCTTAAACCTGGCAAACCCCCGTCCGCCGTCTCCTCCTACTGTCCCATCAGCCATACCTCGGTCTTCAGCAAGGTCCTGGAATCTATCCTCACCCGATGCATCCACCAGCATCTCCGCCAGCACCGCCTCCTTCCCGTTACCCAGTGTGGCTTTCGACCGTCCTTCTCTTCCGACGACCTTCTCCTTCACCTCACTCATCTCCTTTCCGAACAGCTTAATTCCCGTCGCTCCGCAATCTTCCTCACCCTGGACCTCGAACGTGCTTATGACCGCGTATGGCATTCCGGTCTCCTCTTCAAGCTCCAAACCTTCGCCCTTCCCATTAACTACGTCCATCTGATCGGTTCCTTTCTCTCCCACCGTCCTTCTTACGTCACCATCCATAACACGGATTCCTACACCTGTTTCCCCTCCGCCGGTGTGCCCCAAGGCTCCGTCCTCTCCCCCCTTCTGCACCTTTTGTACACGGCGGACATGCCGCCGCCGTCACCCCCCGTTCACCTTCTCCAGTTTGCCGATGACACCGCCTTCCTTGACACCCCCACCCTGCAGCGCTCCCAACACCTTCTCCAATCCCATCTTGACCAGTTCACCACTTGGTGCAACCAGTGGTTGCTCAAGATCAATCCCTCCAAAACCCAGGCCATCATTGTAGGCAAAACTACCCCTTCCTTCCGCCTCCTTGATTTCTATCTCACCATCTATGGCCGTCCAATCGCCCTCACTCCCACCCTTGGCGTCACCCTCGACCGTCGCCTCTCCTGGACTCCCCATCTCCGGACAATCCAAGCCAAGGCACGCTCCCGACTCTGTCTCCTCAAGCTCCTTTCCGGCCGTACGTGGGGTCTGGACCCCTCCACCATCCTCCACACCTATAAATACCTCATCCGCCCTATCCTTTGTAACGCTCATCCGGCCTGGATCTCCGCCCCCCCCCCCCCTACCTTTTATAAATCCCTTCAAATCCTTGAACGCCATGCTCTCCGCCTCGCCTATCGCATCCGTCTCCCCTCCCCCACGCGGATCCTGTACGATCTCATTCCGTTCCCCCACCTCCTCCTTTTCCTTGAAAGAATACGGATCCTGTACACCTCCCGCAAACTTGATCCTCCTCACCCGCTTGTCTCGCTCATCCTCTCCCACCCCCGCCCGCTGCCGCGCCTGTATTCCCACATCCCACCTGGTCTCCATCTCTCCACCCTCTTTACCCTCTCCCAAGGTGGCTTCCGCCAGCTCCCCCTCCCTGATGATGTCCTCCTCCCCTCCATCTACACCTCCTATCAACTTTGATCCTGCCCCCCCCCACTTCCGGTGTCCTTTCCTTTAGGCGCCCTCCCTCCCTTCTCTCTCCTTTTCCCCCCATCCCTCTTCCTCCGGGCTTCCCCTCCCCCTTCCTCCTATCTCCTCTGCCCATGGCATCTCTGCTCTCCCCTCTCCCTCTCCCACCCCCCTCCTCCTCCCTTGGCAGGTCCCCGGACTCGCACACGCTACTTGGACTTTCGCGCGCCGGAGATCATCGCCATCAGTGTCTCGTGTGTGTACCTTCGTTGGTGTTTAGTGTTTGTTCGCCGTCACGCCACCACTGTTCACGTGTACCGTCGCCATCATCCATGTTATGTGCGCCGTGTCAACTAGTGTTAGTGATGTTTCTCGTCCAGCGTGAACGGCTCCATGTTTTTTGTTTTTTAGTGTCTACATTTTTTGCCCGCCGTTTTGATTGTATTCTCTGTGCCACCTATATGTATTACTTATTGTAAAACTCATGGCTGAAGAGCGGCGTACTCTGCTGCTGACAGCCCGCCTTGTTAAGGTGCTCAAAATCACAATAAAGAAAAAAAAACTGCCTTAGCAGTGTGTTCGTCGCACCTGAAGAGGTCGGCCAGTTGCGCTGACGAAATATTGTGGAGTTTTCACTATGACATCCGACGTCTCGCCCGAGAACCATATATACAACATGTCCGTCGGGAAAGCCTCAAGCAACACATGTTCATGGATACTGAAGTTTTCATTTATGAGTGCTAGACAGAGCAAAATGACTAGCATATGGACAAGGGAGGGTATGTGAATATTAAAATAGGTAATGTACGAAATTTACGGCCGTTCATTTTGTAAACTGCGTGATCTGTGAGGCACATACGCCAACAACTGCCCTTGGTGCGCGCCGCGATCACGTAAAGCACGTTGAGGCACGCGTACCGTATGCAGAAGCCGCATCGTTATTGAGCGTTCAGCAGCACGTTCAACTCCGCACGCTCAACTTCACGTTCGAAAGCACAGTCTGTGTGCCGACATCTTTACTATTGGCCGTGAAGGTAGACCTTCTTTATGAATTTTACGACGTTAGTGCTATATGAGCATCATCACCAATCACAACCAGTTTAATTTGGGGCCATAAACAAATTCATTCTTCTTGAGGAACATGTCATGTAGTACCGAGGATGTATAAAAACGTCACGGGAAAATGTTTTGCCAGGCTTGAATGTAAACGTGTAATACACAACCATAGTGCACGGCAGCAGTAATTTATGTCCTATGAAATATGTGGTGTAGTGAGGCACAACATATTGGAAGATATGGGACTCAAAACTACTTACTTGGGTGAAACTTCCTGGCAGATTAAAATTGTGTGCCGGACCGAGACTCGAACTCGGGACCTTTGCCTTTCGGGGGCAAGTCCTCTACCATCTGAGCTACCCAAGCACTACTCACGACCCGTCCTCACAGCTTTAATTCTGCCAGAACCTCGTCTCCTACCTCTCAAACTTCACAGAAGCTCTTCTGCGAATCATGCAGAACCAGCATTCCTGGAAGAAAGAATACAGCGGAGACATGGCTTAGGCACAGCCTGGGGGATGTTTCCAGAATGAGATTTTCACTCTGCAGCGGAGTGTGCGCTGATATGAAACTTTCTGGCAGATCTGCTGTGGCTAAGCCATGTCTCCGCCGTATCCTTTCTTCCAGGAGTGCTAGTTCTGCATGGTTCGCAGAAGAGCTTCTGTGAAGCTTGGGAGGTAGGAGACGAGGTACTGGGAGAACTGAAGCTGTGAGGATGGGTCGTGAGTCATGCTTGGGTAGCTCAGATGGTAGAGCACTTGCCCCCGAAAGGCAAAGGTCCCGAGTTCGAGTCTCGGTCCGGCACACAGTTTTAATTGGCCAGGAAGTTTCATATCAGCGCACACTCCGTTGCAGAGTGAAAATCTCATTCTATTTACTTGGGTGTTACTCCAAATGATCGAGAGACGGCGGCTGGAAAGACAATACACTCGCCAGCGAGGTGCGGGAAGCTAGGGGTGCTTTGTTTGACGACGACTGCAGCGCCAAACACTCAACCCTCTTTGTCACGCATTACACAGAAATTGGCCAAAGTACTGCCACGCAAAACAGACGGTAGGTCGGGGGAGGTCCTTTGTGGGTGGAAGGGTCACAAAGGATGAATGAGACAAAGCCACAGACCCGCAGCTGCGCACCAGAGCGATTCGCTAATTCGGATAGAGTCGAACCAATCGCTGACTGCTGCAGCAGAGCACTGGGGTTTTTAGTTCAGCCTCGTCTACAACTGACCTGTTTAAGATTCAAATCAAGTTTTGTTAGACAAGGATGACCATTCTGTAGAAATCTCTCTGGCATTCGACTGGAGTGATATTGAGAAGAAAAGAAAAATATGAACATGGGCTGGGATTCGTGCCTCGCTCTTTTAGTACAGCTGAAGAGCGTCAAACACTGTGGCAACGTTCTCTGGAGAAAAACGCGGAATGGGTATGGCAGTAAACATGGGCTGCAAAATCAAAGGCGTCTGATAATGGTTGATTCAGTAAGTGTTTCCACGCGGCATCCTTGGTCTCTCAATTCGATACTCACGAGGAAAGAAATTATTGCCAAGAGAACAAAAATACAAATTAATAAAGCACCACATTAATAGAGTGTGATAAAGGCAATTTTACTGCACAATATTTTAAAAATTTAAGCTAAATGTGAAACATCCTGGCAGATTAAAACTGTGTGCCGAACCGAGACTCGAACTCGGGACCTTTGTCTTTCGCGGGCAGTTTTAATCTGCCAAGGAGTTCTATATCAGCGCACACTCCGCTGCAGAGTGAAAATTTCATTCTAAGCTAAAAGTATTTGCCGTTCATTTGTCTTTCCAAACAGGAACTTTGAAATTTATTATATGTATATTTCTTTTCTTTCAGAAGTACGTGAACAGGTCGAGCAGGCGTGGAATAACGTATCCCACGTCAGTATTCACCATCTGTACTATCGACTGGATACCAGCGTCAGCGCCTGCATTGCCGCCCGTCGAGACTACAAAGTACTCCTAGGAGTGTTTCAGCATGGGTCGATACATGGTAGCTCAGAACAGCTTGTGCTATTGATTTGTAAATGTAATTATTTCATGTATTCCATATGCACTGTTGCAATAAGAAATCTTCAGTCAATTGGAAACCTCTAAAAGGTAGCACACATTTTTTTCTGGCTTTTATATATATTACTCGTTCTAGCTTCAAGTTAGCTGTACCCGCATGACATAGTATAGGTCTCCTCTGCTGGAAATCGTTTTCTAAGAACTTTTCTTCTCTTCCGCTGCTCTTTAATCTCGTCATTTCGTACACTATCTGTTGATTTCATTTTTAGCATCTATATAGCAACACTCTGGAAACGTATCCAGTTTTTCCTATCCAAAGTATGCCGCAGACTATACGCCAGTCTGTTTCTACTGACTTTCATGTTTTCTTTCGAAAACATATCTAAGATGTCTTATAAATTTTGATATTGATCGTAATATTATTTACTCGAAGAAGAAAGTCAGGATTTAACACAACTCAAGCCTGCTCTCTTCGCCTTTGGCATAAAATGGAAAACATCTACTGCCCCAGTGTTAAATGTGGCTGTATACACCTGGTTACAGGCTACTAATAGAAAACGTAACACTCACGAATTTTTGTACGTGTGAAATATATACAGCAATTCGTCGCACTGCACATCTAAAAATATAAGATATCTCGGTTTCTGCGAACCGCATTTCAGTCGAAACTTACTTCATCAGTCTGAAATGACGTAATTGTAAAGCATCATACGAGGTCGTTAAACATCATCTTCATTCGAGGAATTGTTGAGCTCAAATAAGCAACAACACAGAAAGATGTACAAATAGGAACATCTAAATAGAAGTGACTGTCCAATGCATCGCGATTTTACTCCGTACATTCATGCACATTAATAAGACAAAGACTTGAAAATTTACATCTGTCCCAGAAATTTTGACTACTATATACTGTGACATCATCTTACTGAATAGCTACTTGCATCTCTTTCTTGAAGTGCTAAGTTGATAATCTCTGCCTGTCAGGGCGAAGTCAATGCGATGACCCTTATCAAGTCATAACTTTCTTCAAACTGTAGTCAGTATCTCATGTACTCTTCAGCACAACGAATACGGATGTTTAAGTCATCCGGCCGACTACACAATAAATTATAGTTTTAAAATAGGCCCGTACAATATTAGACTTGCCTACGTCTTTGCTGAAATGTTACTTTCCCGAATGAAGTATTTTGATACACGTTATGGGCTTTTACAAAAGGGAGTACGCATTGCAGGGCTCAAAAAGTACCATTTTTCCCCGGATTCCACAATGTGTGTACGAAGCAAGTATCATTCGCGTAAGTGCAATGTTATGAGAAAAGTTGTTTGTATTCCTCACAAATGGCAGCGGGTTAGTAGTGTCTTTAAAGCAAACAATTCTTATCGAAATTTAAGAAGGCATAAAAACGAAAAAAAAAAATCAACCGCCGTGATCTTGATTACGCTTGGTGATAATCTCGAGGGTGAAACATCCTGGAAAAACTAGTCACTTAAGATAGACAAACCGTGTGCTTGTTCATTATATGACTCTCATGGTCTATCTGGATTTTCCTATGATTCTTTACGAATGTGGCCGAGATTTGTGTGCAAGCTTACTACAATTTGACGCTGAGAACGTTAATTTAAAAATTTTCGCGACATGTGAGTGCAGGCACCTTATCATAATAACCAAAGGCCAAGAAACGATTTCAAGTACGTTTTACACATAAAAGATATCATTGCCACTTTACGCTCTCTAGTCATCAGGTCTGCATATTAAAATTGTTTCCCGAGAAAAACGAGGACGGTCTGGTTTAGTTAGCGATAAGAAACAGGTTACCGCCGTGTTCTGTTTTCGGCATCTGAGTCAAGGCACATTGACCCCTTGGCATCCTTTCTGACCTCCAGAGAATCGGAGCCAACGGAGTGGTACGTGAAGCCAAATAATTAATTTGACGTCTAATGAAAGCCGAAGTAAGCCGTCAGTGAATTTTTGTTTCCACTGCCTGTCTAGCAAGCCACGTTGTTTCTCTAAATACGCACGGTGTGAATGGTGATAATTTCTGAATCATACTGTGATTTGAAAATCTTCTCCAGTAGATCTCAGAGTAAAAAAATTTTGATACATGGCCTCTACTTTTCAATGTCCTGTTGATTCCATATGCGCAGCTCGTGCGTACTAAACTTAACACTTTCAAGTTAGCTGTTGTGTCATATTTAAGGGTTCAAGGGGAGCAAAGAGCGTCAACAGTTTACCAGTACCATAACAAAATAGTGCATGTCCCACATTTCATGAGACACTGTGTTCTGGCTTGGAGAAATATTAATCTGAAGAAAAACTGCAGGATCAAAGTGCCAGATACATTTTACTTGTAAAAATAGGAAATGTTAAGCACTTGGTGCTAGTTTTCTTACTTTCTTCATACAGCTATTGAAGAGCGTCTCGTAACAAACACGTAGTACACTAATAAACAACTGTCTTCTAGTTTCAGTGGGTAAGCAGCAATAAGTGCAATATCAAAAAAATGTGCATTTTCTTAAATTTCTCTCTGAATTCAAACAGGAAACTAAAGTAAAAAATAATGTTTATTTTTCATTTAAATTCGAAGCACGTTTCTGGGAATCCCTTTTTTGTTCATTCATATTTCACACTGTTACCGGTGTGATGCCAAGAGACACAACATAACTACGAGCTACGGTGAGTAAACTTTCTGTGCCAACTTACCAATTCTCCTCTATGACACCGGTTGCTTCGTTTATAACCTGATGCTCCGCGACAGAATATCCGAAGTAGGAGTCAATGGCACCTCGCTTTATGATTGGAATACGCGCTTCTAAATTGAACGTCGCGCAGCAGACGACGCAACACGCTGTCAAAACAATCCTCAGATAAACACATGCACCAGGCCTCATGTTGATACGGTGGTGATAACGCTCGCGTGCATCCACCCGCGCAAACTGTCTACCCACAACCGACCCTTCCCGCCGCTGAACTCCAACTGCGCGTTGCTCGGGCTGTTAGGAGTTCCTGCGGCAGCCGGTAGAGCGCGCTGTTGTCGAATCAAAGCGCTTGAGTTGTGAGAATATAACACTCTTCAAGAATAGCCAAAGTACATCGAGCAGAACAACACTGTAACAGCACTGTTGTAACAGTTTCTTTCAGAAACGTGAGATAGCAGCAGCTTTTTTAGCTGGAATTTGTTTTTTCTGTTAGAAATACAGCACTTAAGGTAAGTCGTAAAACTTTTCGTCTTTTCTTTAGTATGTGTATTCGTCAATAAAAAGTTAAAAATCTTGTCATGTCAACTGTCTCCTAAAAAATGTTGAAGTGTATTCAAAGTTGTAGTGAGGTACTCAGTGTTCAAAACTATTCTGAAAATGTTGGTCTACTACCTTATGTCAGTTGCATGAGATTCTAGGAAGAAAGTGAATTATAATTCCATCTGAGACTGACTCGGAAGTATGGTCGCGCAGCGTCATTAACGCTTGATAAATAAAAAAAAAAACTGTTAGTCTATTCTGTGTGAATTTTAGTATGCGTGCACGAAAATCATTGTCTTCCGCCTCAGAATTTGCAACAGAAATTAGCGTAAGGCGTTGTGCCCCTGACTGACTGATCTTTGATGGATTGCAGAGACTGTCTAGAAAAGAAGATTCAGCGATATCAACTCCGTCGAAGATGAGAAATGCATGGAATACGGGTGTTAAGATGTTGATGCAATTTTCGGTGAAGCCCTTAATGATCGATCGTCTAGAGTCCTCTAGATTTTATGGGTAGTAGTAGCAGCAGTAGTAATTTATTTTGTTCGTCTGTCGATCTGTCTTACACGAATACGGGATATATCATTGCGTTACGTAGTTAATATATACAGGTCTTTGAAAACTTAACAGGTGCAGTTTGACAAGACTGGAAAATCTGCGCTCAGCGAGCAAAAGTGTAGAGAATCACAGTTTCGTATTTCAAGAATCCTACCGTAAAATTCGGTCTTATCTAAGCACTGTCGACTCCAGTTGGTGACTGGATAAACAGCACGCCTCTACAGCTGTATCTAGGGCGATGACGAATATGACGTAGGTGTAGCTTCTAAGCAGCTTCAACTGATGCAAAGACAACGTGTCTTCCGACAAGTCCCCTAGTCCTGAATCGGTATAAGGCTAGGGTTGCCATCCGTCCTGACATATCAGGACTGTCACCTTTATGTATCTTCTTGTCCTGACATCCCGACAAGACTCAGTTTTATCCCGATTTTGCGAAATATTGATATGGGCTTGGCTGGTGTATTGAAGTAACGCCATCTGTTAGTGCAGCATGTAAATGCAGTCTAAGTTAGTTTTATTTGTGTCAACAAGTATATGTTGACAAGGTCATCTCACAGATGATGTTGCATGTTGCGTATCCTGTGTCGACGATGCAAGCACCTTCTATATCTAGCACCATCATTCTAGAAATTACCAGACTTCTCCAGTTGTACAGTGTTGGACCTAACCAAGAAACAGTTAATTTGATTTCGGAATTTGAGGAAGAAAGAATGGTTTTCTACACCATAGCATTTGATTACTTACTACTTTAGAAGTACGCGCTACTGCTTACACATTTTGTTGTCCTCATGGAGTACTACGAGTGTACGAAGTCGGCAGTAAATCCACGTTCCAAACGTCGTGGCCTCCCCTTGTTAGGGAAATAGGCTATGTATTTTAATAAAAGTCAAGTATGGACTATGCTATCTGAAACCACAGACTGGGTGATGATTGAAACCACTATTATATACCTGACTCAAAATGGTGTGAAATTTCAGACGACAAGAGCTTTTCAGAAACTAAGCATGATTCGGACGAATTTAAGTCTGTGGAGGAAAGGTGGATTCACTTCCTAACGGAAACCGAAAATCCTGAACGCAAATGCCAACTGCAAAAATCATGCGAGTATCTGTTCACTATTCCCGTACACAACTTCACAATGGAACGAGTAGTTTCTCTGATACCGTCTCAGTGCACTGAGGAAAGAAATCGACTGCTGCCACGGACTGAAGAACCAATCTTACAGCGCCAGTTTAAATGCAAACTGACTTGCGCGGAGTTTTATCAATATGCAGACGGGAAAAAAGAGTTGCTGAAAAAGGTGAAATCTTCCGAAAAATGTGGTGTACCAACTACTTCTGCACCAACATGTTCCATGTCATTATATTCTAAATAAAAATAATTATAGTAAATCAACTTTTTGCTTAATTTCAGCATCCCCATCTCACAGTGTCCCGACGAGGTCCCAGCTAGTCATGGCAACCTTATATAATGCGTACATGTCGGAAGGGTTTGGCTGGTAGGTAATGTTACTGACACCTATTTGGCAGTTCTGTATGAGAGAGCCATTGTTGTCTGCTGAGTTGCTTATTCGTACTTCACTCTTCATTTCGTAGTGTTTCTGTTCCCTGTGACCCCCCAGCCCCCCCCCCCCCCCCCACCACCCCCTACCCATGCCTCGTGCTGGCCACATACCCAGTGGCGATTCAAGTGGGTATCAGACTTGCTTCTTCCGCTTCCCACAAACCGCTCCCCCCCCCCCCTCCCCCCCCAAAATTACAACAGGGCAACTTGTAATTAACACGCTGTACATATCTCTTATGAATGACATATTTTCTTTACGGTAAAGCAGCGATCCCTGAGACAGCAGTGGGTGTTGCCGATTATTTTATATGGTTGCCCATAAACCTGCAAGCAATTTAAGAACCACTGCAACAACCGTCTCTTCTACATCAACATCCTACCGGCGCAGGTGTGAATAAACAGCGTCATGTAAAAAAAAAAAAAAAAAAAAAAAATGGCTCTGAGCACTATGGGACTCAACTGCTGAGGTCATTAGTCCCCTAGAACTTAGAACTAGTTAAACCTAACTAACCTAAGGACATCACAAACATCCATGCCCGAGGCAGGATTCGAACCTGCGACCGTAGCGGTCTTGCAGTTCCAGACTGCAGCGCCTTTAACCGCACGGCCACTTCGGCCGGTGTCATGTAAACAAAATTGATGTCTTGCGTAATAATACTATGCGTATCATTTCGGGAACAATAAGATCTACTCCCTCTACCTGGCAGCCTGTTCTGAGTCACTCACCACCCCCAAATCTGCCAAAGAAGGAAGTCTGAATCAGGGAATACAACAAAGTCCTAGCAAACTTTAGACTAACGGTGCACTCTGACATTACTAATCTCAGAATCAACAAAATCCGTTCAAGGCATCCTCCTCTTGCACTTGAAAACAGTCTCGCTGGAGTTAACATCACCAATTCTTGCATGAGAAAATGACTCCAGAATGTCCCAGCAACATGCCAGTTATAATTGTGTATTACTGAGACAGCTCCCGCGTTTGATCAACCCCGCAGGGTATGTTCAACTCTCAATCGACAAAGAACAGAATATGGACGACATGCAGTCATTTTTTAAATGGTAAAATTTGTCCTCGCCAGCATATGACTACAGCTCACCGAGGCAGACCACCCATCACATTATGGAAGAAGCAGAGCATGTAGACTGGGTTTATGATGAATTCCTGATGGCAACCCCAATTTCCGTCAAATACATACAAGAAATAGCTTAGCACCCGATGCTTCGCTCGCATAGACTGTGCGGTCTGCACAGAATTTTTTTTGTTTTCTTTAACACAATTTTATGTCGAATACAACTTTCAACACCTTCTAAACTTTTCACGCTAATTACGGCCATATAAGCATGGTCTTTTCCCATGTACTTCTGATCAAAAAGCGATACCGGTAGCAGGCCGAGGTTATTATTAATCATGGCTTGTGCGCTCTTGTGGTAATATTTCAGTTGAAACTTTCATACCCTAACACATTTCTTTATCTCTAAACGAGAAGTGAAATATCAGTTTTCATAGATTTAGCTTTAACAATTTTTCTATATAACGAAATATTTTCTTAAAAATTTCGTCCCATATTTCCCCCTTAAGGAGATGAATTTCCAAGAACAGTGAAATACTTATCTTTTAATTCTAACGGAGAAGCCAAATACAAATTTTCATAGATTTAGCTTTGAAATTGCTTTCATGATGAAACAATTTGATAAAACTTTCATCCCCTATTTCACTCCCTGAGGGAGTTGGATGTACAAAAATACTGCAACAAGCATTTTTTTAAATTTCTGTGCGAGAAGTCAAACGCCAATTTTCATAGATGTAGCTTTAAAAGGCTTTAGTAGCTGTATAATAATGAATTATTTTCAAAAAACTTTCACCCATTTTTTACCCCCTTTGTGACTGAATTTCCGAAACAGTAAAACACGTAATTTTTATTTTGTAACCAGGAAGGCAAATACCAAGTTTCAAAGATTTAGCTTGAAAAATTCTTTCCATATGAAATATTTTCATAGGACATTTCACCTTCTGTTTCATCCTCTCAAGGGTTGAATTTCCAAAAACAGTGAAACGTGTATTTTTTATTTCCAACAGAGAATCAAAATACAAATTTTCATAGATTTAGCTTAAAAATGCTTCCATAATAAAATATTTCTGTAAGTCTTTCGTCCCCTATTTCACCCCCATAAGGGTTGAATTTCCAAAAATGCAGAAACATTATTTCTGACCGAAAAGCCAAATACCACTCTTCCTTTGTCTAACTTCAAATTTCCTTAATAGAGACATATTTTCAAAAAAACTTTGGATTCCCTGTTTTACCCGCTTAGGGTGGAATTCCGAAAAATCTCTTTTTAGACGACGCTTGTAATATCAGATCAACACCATCCCCAAATTTGAATTTTCTGTCCTTAGCGGTTTGGGCCGAGGACGTCAGTGAGGACATTGCCTTTTATATACATAGATTAAATGTGTTTAGCAACAACGTAATGTAATTCAACATTCAAATGTATTTAGGTGCCATAGGCTGAATAATAAATAAACTCAGGAAGCCACTTTTCCGTGTGTGGTGGCGGTACTTTGTGTACCCCTGTCATTTCTCACTTTCCTGACGCACTTGCGAACTGTGCGCGGACAAAACGATTACTGGTAATCTTCCATGTGAGCTCGACTCTCTCTGATTTCACCTTTATGATCTCTCCGCGAGATAGGCAGAAGCATATAGATGGTAAAATCACATGCATGTGACCACCACCTATGTTCGACGTCAACCCGTAATATCCATTCGCAGTGGTGGGTATACAGGGTGCGGAACTGAAATCCGGACATACGAAACTTCTTTTTTTTTTAGAAGCAAATTTATTAAAACAAAATAAAAAAATATGAAAATTCTTTTACATATAAGTAATGGTATTTTTCAAGAGTAACATTGCTCGGTGTAATCCCCTTCAGCCGCAATGACCGCCTCCAATCTTGACCTGAAGCGATCGGACGCACTCTTTAGAACAGCGCTGTCCATATTCGCGAATGCTACATGTATAGCGGTGCCTAGAGATGCGACATTAGGCTGCTTCGTCTTATTGCTAACTCTTTCGACTACGCTCCAAACATAGTGGTCGAGAGGGTTCAAATCTGGACTGCTTTGACCAGAACATGTCAACGTTATCCGAGACCCAGTTTTGGACTACATGGCTCGTATGAGCAGGTGCACCGTCCTGTTGAAAGACGCATTGTCTCCCCAAGCCCACAGTTCAAAGAAGCGTGGCGGCATGATATCACCCTCACTAAACACAACACGTGGAATGTGAACCCCAGACTTCTCCGAAGCACTGACTGTTTACTAGATGCCTATGGATTGCAACACCATTAATCGCAATCTTCGGCGGACCTACTATATAGAGGGAAACAAACTAAAATTTGTCCGGATTTAAGCTTGTCCGAAAAATCACCGACAAGATTTAGGGACTGGATACTTATATCAAAAAAGGAAAAAAAATGGGCTCTAAAACGCATACCTTAAGAACTATGTGCACTTGTTCAGTAGAAGAGATGTGTTTCACACCAGCAAAGATGGACATGTGCTCATCGCTCTTAAAGTTTGTGTTTGAGACCCCATGTTAACTAAACATGTTTTTCACGGTTTTATCCATACTACCTCTTGCCAAAATATGAGAAACAAAGTCATTGCAGTAGAAGAGATCTGTTCGACAATATCGAAGATGAACAAGTGCTCACAGCTCTTAAGGTATGCCGCGTCCGGCCATCCTGATTTAGGTTTTCTGTGATTTCCCTAAATCGCTCCAGGCAAATGCCGGGATGGTTCCTTTGAAAGGGCACGGCCGACTTTCTTCCCCATCCTTCCCTAATCCGATGAGACCGATGACCTCGCTGTTTGGACTCTTCCCCCCAAACAACCAACCAACCGATCTTAAGGTATACCGGCCGCAATAGTCGAGCGATTCTAGGCGCTTCAGTTTGGAACCGCGCGACCGCTACGGTCGCAGGTTCGAATCCTGCCTCGGGCATAGATGTGTGTGATAGCCTTAGATTAGTTAGGTTTAAGTAGTTCTAAGTTCTAGGGGACTGATGACCTCAGATGTTAAGTCCCGTAGAGCTCAGAGCCATTCGAACCATATTCTCAAGGAATGCGTTTTAGAGCTCATGTTTATCGGACATTTTTTTCTTGTTTTGGTGCAAGGAACCTGTTCCTTTTTGTCGGTGTTTTTCTTGGGGGGGGGGGGGATACCGTGTATAAAGCATGTTGGTGTAAGAGGGAAAACAGTATAGTCGTTGTCGTAATGCGGATACGAAGCGATTTACCCGACGTCCAAAACGGCATGATCATTGGCTTTCAGGCCAACGGTGGAACCATTTCCGAAACAGCTAAGTTTGTAAACTGTTCGTGTAGCGCTGTGGTTATACCGTGCATGGCAGAATGGAGCTATCCAAAACCGGGCCCGCAGCTCGTGGTCTAATGGCTAATGTTGCTACCTCTGGCTCACGGGGCCCCGGGTTCGATTCCCGGGCGGGTTGAGGATTTTCTCTGCCCTGGGACTGGATGTTTGTGTGTTATCATTTCATAATCATTCGTTAAAGTGGGTAAATTGAACTGTGTACAGATAGGGACTTTGTACGGGCGCTGATGAACGCGCAGTTGAGGGCCCACAAAACATCATCATCATCATCATCATCATCCAAAACCGGCGCCGAGGCAACTGTGGAGCACCTCGGGCCGCAGACGACAGAGGTGAACGACGGCTGCGGAGATGTGTGCGAGCGAATAGATGAGAAAGTGTTGAGCAACTGGCTACCAACAGTGTCTTCTCAACGACCGTTTATCGAACGTTGCTGCGTATGGGACTCTGCAGCACGCGCTTGGTTTATGCACCACGCTGACTGCTGTTCATCGGCGACGAAGGCTGGAAGCTGCACGTCAGTACCGCTACTGGACGTCCAATGAATGGCGACAGGCGGCCTTTTCAAATCAAGCACTTTTTATGCTCTATCGGACTGGAAACAGACATCTTGAACCAATCGTCGAAAGGGTCCAGGCTGGAGGAGGGAGCTTATGGTCTGGGGCAGGGCTTCCCAACCTTTTCAGCTGGCGGACCCCTTATTCAGTCGAAAATCCATGGCGGACCCCTAGTCAGTCAAGAGGACAGTAACTTGAAATTTCAGAGTGAAACCCATGGGAACTGAAAGCTTCTTAATGCAGGTGCCATGTTCCCATTGACCCCCCCCCCCCCCCCCCCCGAAGTATCAATAGTTTTTGGTTTAGAGATGAATGAAAGCAACTTCTTTTTTTTTTAATTTCAACGATCCAATTTGAATTCCCACTATATCCAGACACTTACTAGTGGATTTACTCCCTTTGTTCAACACACTATAGCCTGATTAAAATTACTTGGTAACTGAAATTTCACACGATGGAGCTGTCTTCCTCCAAGAGCAATCAACGTCACGTCCAAACTATTCGTTGTTGACAAGCTGCCGCTTATTGTCTGTTCACTTCCACTATTTGGCTACTTTTGTGTAAGGAGCATGCATATTTCGTAACAGTCGTGTGTGTGTGTGTCCGGTTTTCCGTGAAATCCGAAGAAAAATGTTCAAATGTATGTAAAGTCTTCCTTTGGTCGTCCTCCCTCCTCATTCATTTCAACTGGAAACTTCTCTTGTTGTGAAGGCGATGGAGAAACTGCAGCCTTCTTCAATGATCCTGACTTCAGCCACCGATCCGTGTTAGAAGTAATAAACTGGTCAAAAATCGACTTATGAAACAGGTAGTGCACTGACAAGGCAAGTTTAACATTTAATGATGCCTGGGGCCGCATACGTGCCAGCGAGCGCTGTTATTGGTCGACAAAGCTCGCTCCGCGCATGCGTAAAAGGTTTCAGCGCATCTAGCGCCGTGAGCCAGCGCACAAACGACCCCCGTATTGTTGCTAAACAGTCGATCAGAGAAGAAGCATTCTCCGGCACTAAACTGTGTATACGTTCTCACTTAGGAACCGCAAAGGCTGCTTGGGGATACGACCTGAAGTAAAAGTACACATGTTATTCACACGAAAAAAAAACAATAGTGATGAATTTGATTTTCACATTTTTATTCAATAATTTTATTATTTTACACGATTTGGTGAAAGGTGGCCGCGGACCACCTAGAAAGAGCCGGCGGATCCCTATGGCGTCCGCGAACCACACGTTGGGAAGCCCTGGTCTGGGGAATGTTTTCGTGGTATTGCATGGGTAATGTAGTCATTCTGGTTACACAATGGATCAACACAAGTGCGCATCTATTGTTGGGGACAATGTCCATCACTACGTGCATTTTGTTTTTTCCTCGGCACTACGGCAGCAGGGCAATGCAAGGTGTCACACGGCTCGCAGTGTACCTACGTGGTTCGAAGAGCGCCAGGTTAAGTTTATCGCACTCCACAGGCCACCGATCCCCTCGGATTTAAACATAATCGAGAATTGTGGGACCACCTCGATCGGGCTCTTCGCACCATGAACCCTCAACCGAGAAACCTAACGTAGCTGGAGGCATGAATCCACCTGCATCCCTGTCGGTACCTTCCAGATCCTCATTGACTATCTTCCAGCACGTCCGCGCTGCAAAAGGTGGTTATTTGGGGTTTTGACAGGTGGCCACATTAACGTATGACTGGACCGTGTATCAGTTGACTATTCAAACAATGTACGCTCTCGGAATTTCAGCAGTGAACCACATCGCGATGCATAACCTTTGTCTTGCTATATCTGCAACCGGACGGGGCAGGGAGGGGGGCGGGGGAGGTTGGACGAACGTCTCCGCGACACATTCCCATTTACTGAACAAATTTGTGACGAAATGCGCTGCTCTTCATTGGATCTTTTTTATTCATTCTAACAAGTCTGCCTGGTGAGGGTCACAGGGTGATAAGCAATACTGAAGTATTGGCCGAACGACGGGTTTTGTAAGCTGCATCCTTCACGGGTGGACTACACTTCCTGAGGACTCTTCCAATTAGTATTTAGTATGGAATCTCCGTTTTACAGGATTAGTTTAATGTGTTTGTTCCACTTTAAATCGCTTCGTACGCACAGTCTCAGATGTTTAATTGATGTGACTGCTTGGACTGACCTTTTGGCGATCCCTTAAATCATACAATAGTCAGTCTTTTCACTAATTTGACTGCAATACGTTACATTTGTTTATATAGAGGGTCAACTGGCAATACAACCACAAAGCGTCATCCTGAGAAGATATCCTGTATCTCTCTATAATTTTCTAGCGTTGTGACTCCTCTATATTTAATATCATACTCCGCAAACAGCATCATGGACTCTCCAAAGTTTTTCACTAGATCATTTGTGTACACGGTGGTCAGAAACAGCCGGAAAAGCTTGTAAGACTGTTGCTGGGTAGACTGTGCGGAGAAATAACTATCAAGAAAAAAATTCGATACATTACGCTGTTTTCCAGTTAATAGAATTAAAGTTAGCCAACCAGGCCGCTGCGCGCGCCAACTCAAGCGGCCCAACAGCGACGGTGTCGCCAAACGCGTTCCTCGTTTGATTTCCTAAAACCAAACAAAAAAGCTTTATAAAAATTGGTCATGGGACGGTAGCAAGAATCGAACACGAGTAGAGTTGCGTTCTACCAAAACTACGGTTCGGTAGTTTTGATACACTACATAAATGACGTAGTAAATGGTAGGATTACAGGTAGTATTGGTAGCATTGGTAGGGAAAGACATAAATGAATATGTAAGATAGAAGCTGGAATCCGACAATTATTCTCTCTTTTTTGTTGTTTTGTACATAATTAGAGCCGCTCATCATTCAGTGTATTTTATATCCTTATAGGATATAAATCGCATTTTGAAAGTAATAAAAAGCATTCGATCGCATAACTTCTGCGTTTTTATGTTACCAAAGCAGTTATTTTTGATGCAAGTACAGTTTACATCCACAAAAATAAAAATTTAATTATTATTGTTTTTTGTACTTAATAGGAAGTTCTTCGTTGTAATTGATACATGCGAAAGCTGCTTATAACAGTAACATGTTTTACGTAAGTTCGACGAAGTATTGAAGTGATGTTTGATATGTTGTTGTATGTGTTTTTTTATTTTATCTTTTTGTTGAGGAAATTGCATTTTCTAATCCTATATTATAAATATGTATTGCTTTTTTTATTTTTACGACAACATGCCTCTGTTTCACATTACAGATCAACAATTTTCGAATAAAACCTGAATTAAACATTTACAATTTCAATTCTGCTATAAATCCTATCTACTTTCTACAGCCAGAAAGACAGCTATGAAGAAAAAAATGTTCCTTGGGTTGCCCAGCCATTTACATATCGTCACTCAGTCTCTAGACAGTTCACTGCTTCCGGTTTTTAGGGGAATGTATTAAGATACTGGTCGCATACGGAAAGCAAGCAATCGTTATGGGGTAACGCCCAATAGGTATGCAACACGCCTAACATACATGTAACGCAGATCGACCTTTATTGACCAAAGCTACTAAGAAAAACTCCGTAGATGTTACTGTAGCCTACGTTAGTTTTACAACTCTAAACCTGAGCAGTCTCATGCGCTATTATTTGAGCTGTGAGAACAACTGTCACTATTTTTTTCTGATGGGCCGCTTGAATTTGCATGCGATACGGCCTGCTTCAATGTTCACTTTCGCTTACTCTGAAACGGAGCAACATATCGAATTTTTTTTCTTAACAGTTATTTTTCAGCACAACCTACTCTGCGAAACCTTTACTAGCTTTTCAAACCGTTTTTGACCACCCTCTATATTGTGAACATTAATGGTCCTGTAACACTTCCTTGCAGTGCACTCGAAGTTACTTTTTTAAGTAGTTCTATGTTCTAGGGGACTGATGACCTCAGATGTTAAGTCCCATAGTGCTCAGAGCCATTTGAATCACTTTTGAAGTTACTTTTACTTCTGAAAATATCTTTCTTTTAAGGATAACGTTTCTGTATATTTGCAAAGAACTCTTCAATCCAGTCTCAAAGCTGGACTGACACTCCGCCTGCTGGTACTTTGTTCGTTAGACGACAGTGCACAGCTGTATCGGACGCTTTCCGGAAATCAAGGAACGTGGCATTCACCTAGTTCTTTCTGCTTTCTTTGTCTTTCAGATCTCGTGGTGAGCAGAGTTGGATGTCACACAACTGTTGTTTGTGGAATCCATGCTTGCTCCTACGGGAGGGGATTGTCAGTCTCCAGAAAGGTCATAATGTGCGAGCATAAAATTATTCTAAAATTCTGCATCAGGCTGACTTCAGCTATACGGCTCTGTGGGCCCGTTCGGTAACTCTTCTTAATACCTGTGCATTCTTCCAGTTACTCTACAGTTTAGTTCCTCGAGTGACCTACCGTAGACTTCTGCTGGAATGGGAGCAACTTCTTTAGCTTACAATATGGAGAATCGCATACGTGTCCCCTCGAGTAACTAATGAGCAATTTTAATTTGATTTTCTGTCCTGCGGCCACTTTTTTCGGTATCTGTCGTTTTGCCGTTCGTTCGGCGATTAAAAGGAACAACATCAGGACGATCTCCTGTTGAAAACCGATAGCAAACGAAGCTCGAAAACAAGTAAATTTTTGTGCTGTCTTGAGGGACTGAACTGCCAAACATTTATTCCAATCCGCTTCTCCTCTTAACAGTACGATATCGCGAAAGTCGAAGTTGGGTACCACGAATGCCACATCTTTGCGACTCACGCGATCCCACAACGCACCTTAATTCCACTATTGTACTCAGCCACTGAAGATAAGATTTGAGGAAGGTTGCTGCCCCTGTAGCAATCCGATTACTCTCAGTTACATTTCAAGATCCGTGAGAACGCTAACATTCTCCGTTTATACTCCGACAGGGACTTTGCAACGTCTTCAGCAGTTTAAGCAAAGACTAAAAATTCAGTATAGCGTTAATCTGTGGAAGTGAGTGACAGTTTTCTAAATGTCACGATTATGGTATTACCGTAATCAGTCATTTTTACGAGAGCGGGCATCATAAGTTTGCATAATGGTCATCTGTAGGCTACAGACACGGCACGTAGGCGTAGTAATTTTAATTCGTCAGCGCCATCTTCTGCGGAAACTATGCGTTTCTGGACACGTGTTAATGGGACCTTTTTTCCTCGATTTCCAGCCAGTAACCCGTACCTGCATTTTGTCGGTTTTATTAATGTTCACCCCATATATCAGGGCCTGGACAGAAGTCAAAGTGACAGAAGTTGAAGCTCCAGATGCCAAGCATTTAGAAAGAAATATCATTTTTTGGAGCAAGTTGAGCGGGGGATAAGTCTTTTATGTTAGTATAGCTTCCAAGCAGTGATCAGCAGACCCGAAAGAAATTGAAATTTGTGATGAGGACAATGGAACCAAACTACTGAGGTCATCGGTTCCTAGGCATACGCACTACTTAATCTAACTTAAACTAACTTATGCTAAGGCCAACACACACCCAAGCCCACGGTAGGACTCGAACTTCCGACGGGAGGAGCCGCGCGAACTGTGACAAGACGCCTTAGACCGCATGACTACCCCGTGCGGCATATCAGAAAGAGTACAGAACGGTTATCCGTAGGTAGTGAGGTACTGTCCCTATGCGGGACATCTTTTATTTTAACTTTTTACGTTACATACACTGCAAATAAACTGAAATAATGATCAGTGTATTGTATTTATTAATATCTCCATAAAAGGCAAGAACAGGAAAGGCAAAGGAAAATTTGGTGGATGAATACACTCCTGGAAATTGAAATAAGAACACTGTGAATTCATTGTCCCAGGAAGGGGAAACTTTATTGACACATTCCTGGGGTCAGATACATCACATGATCACACTGACAGAACCACAGGCACATAGACACAGGCAACAGAGCATGCACAATGTCGGCACTAGTACAGTGTATATCCACCTTTCGCAGCAATGCAGGCTGCTATTCTCCCATGGAGACGATCGTAGAGATGCTGGATGTAGTCCTGTGGAACGGCTTGCCATGCCATTTCCACCTGGCGCCTCAGTTGGACCAGCGTTCGTGCTGGACGTGCAGACCGCGTGAGACGACGCTTCATCCAGTCCCAAACATGCTCAATGGGGGACAGATCCGGAGATCTTGCTGGCCAGGGTAGTTGACTTACACCTTCTAGAGCACGTTGGGTGGCACAGGATACTTGCGGACGTGCATTGTCCTGTTGGAACAGCAAGTTCCCTTGCCGGTCTAGGAATGGTAGAACGATGGGTTCGATGACGGTTTGGATGTACCGTGCACTATTCAGTTTCCCCTCGACGATCGACGGCCAGTGTAGGAGATCGCTCCCCACACCATGATGCCTGGTGTTGGCCCTGTGTGCCTCGGTCGTATGCAGTCCTGATTGTGGCGCTCACCTGCACGGCGCCAAACACGCATACGACCATAATTGGCACCAAGGCAGAAGCGACTCTCATCGCTGAAGACGACACGTCTCCATTCGTCCCTCCATTCACGCCTGTCGCGACACCACTGGAGGCGGGCTGCACGATGTTGGGGCGTGAGCGGAAGACGGCCTAACGGTGTGCGGGACCGTAGCCCAGCTTCATGGAGACGGTTGCGAATGGTCCTCGCCGATACCCCAGGAGCAGCAGTGTCCCTAATTTGCTGGGAAGTGGCGGTGCGGTCCCCTACGGCACTGCGTAGGATCCTACGGTCTTGGCGTGCATCCGTGCGTCGCTGCGGTCCGGTCCCAGGTCGACGGGCACGTGAACCTTCCGCCGACCACTGGCGACAACATCGATGTACTGTGGAGACCTCACGCCCCACGTGTTGAGCAATTCGGCGGTACGTCCCCCCGGCCTCCCGCATGCCCACTATACGCCCTCGCTCAAAGTCCGTCAACTGCACATACGCTTCACGTCCACGCTGTCGCGGCATGCTACCAGTGTTAAAGACTGCGATGGAGCTCCGTATGCCACGGCAAACTGGCTGACACTGACGGCGGCGGTGCACAAATGCTGCGCAGCTAGCGCCATTCGACGGCCAACACCGCGGTTCCTGGTGTGTCCGCTGTGCCGTGCGTGTGATCATTGCTCGTACAGCCCTCTCGCAGTGTCCGGAGCAAGTATGGTGGGTCTGACACACCGGTGTCAATGTGTTCTTTTTTCCATTTCCAGGAGTGTATGTGGCAGAATACAGGAGTGTTGTCATAACTTCTTCAAAATTTAGGGAACTTACAACAAATACAACAGTTTTTGGACTGATGTGATGAAGACTTACTTGCAGGAGAATATAGTTTTTCTGTTAATTAACTCGTAGGGAAGACAGAGAAATCCACAATTATACGACGAGCGGTTTTCGAGACGAAGTAGGATTGCCATCATGCAGTATTAAAGTGACTTCTCCCCAAATACTCTTGCTAGCGCTATCTTGCGATGTCTGTTTTTATCGTTAGCTATCATCGAGAGAGAGAAAGAAATCACATCCCGAGAAGGCTGCATCAAAATACACTGAAACGCCAAAGAAACTGGTACAGGCAAGCGCATTCAAATACAGAGGTATGTAAGCAGGCACAATACGGCGCTGCGGTCGGAAATGGTTATATAAGACAACAACTGTCTGGCGCAGTTGTTAGATCGGTTATTGTTGCTGCAATGGTAGGTTATCAAGATTTAAGTGAGTTTGAACGTGGTTATAGTCGGTGCACGAGCGATGGGACACGCCATATCCGAGGTAGCGATGAAGTGGGCATTTTCTCGTACGATCATTTCACGAGTGTACCGTAAATATCAGGAATCTGGTAAAACATCAAATATTCGACATCGCTGCAGCCGGAAAAAGATCCTCCAAGTACGGGACCAACGACGACTGAAGAGATTCGTTCAAAGTGACAGAAGTGCAACCCTTCTGCAAATCGCTGCGGGCTTCAATGCTGGTCGATCAACAAGTATCAGCATGTGAGCCGTTCAACGAAAGATCATCGATATGCGCTTGCGGAGCCGAAGGCCCATTTGTGTACCGTTGATGATTGCACGACACAGAGCTTTACGCCTCGTCTGGGCCCGTCAACACAGACATTGGACTGTGATGACTGGAAATATGATACGTGATCGGAAGAGTCGTTTTATATTATATCGAGCGGATGGACGTGTACGGGTATGGAGACAACCTCATGAATCCATGGACCCTGAATGTCAGTAGGGGACTGTTCAAACTGGTGGAGGCTCTGTACTGGTGTGGGGCGTGTGCAGTTGGAGTGATATGGGTCCCTCATACGTTTGGATACGACTCTGACAGGTGCAAGTACGTAAGCATCCTGTCTGATCGCTTGCATCCATTCATGTCCATTGTGCATTCCGACGGACATGGGCAATTCTAGGAGGACAATGCGACACCCCACACATCCAGAACTGTTACAGGGTGGCTCCAGGAACATTCTTCTGAGTTTAAACGCTTCCGCTGGCCACCAAACTTCCCAGACATGAGCATTATTGAGCACATCTGGTATGGTTTGCAACGTGCTGTTGAAGACATCTCCATCTCCTCCTACTCTTACGGACTTATGGACAGCCCTTCAGACATTAGTCGAGTCCGTGCCACGTCGTGATGCGGCACTTCTGCGTGCTCGCAAGAGCCCTGCACAATATTAGGCAGATGTACCAGTTTCTTTGGCTCTTCAGTGTATAATTCGGCATTGACCACCAGGGGAGGCGGAGAATATTGTGTTGTCATGGTGAAATGAAATAGAAATTCTGACATCGGCCAAAATCGGACATTGAAATGAATTCAGTGGCGACAAGTGAAAATTTGCGCCAGAGCGGGAGGCGAAGCCGGATTTCCACTTTACGCGAGCGGTCGCCTTCACGTCTATGGCTATCCGAGCACGCTTCCCGTCCAACCCGAAATCCCAACATGCCGCACACTACTTCCGTAGCGCTCCCTGTCCAGCACACTCATTACTCGCAGCCACATTCTGCTTCCCGCAAGAGTCCGATAGAGAAAGTGCATCCACAAGGAAATGATATTTAATGTCTGAAAGGACAGCATACATATACACCGAAGAGCTAAAGAAATTGGTACGCCTGCCTAATGTCGTGTAGGGACCCTGCAAACACGGAGATGTGCTGCAAAACGAAGTGACGGACTCGACTACTGTCTGAAGTAGTTCTGGGGGAACTGACACAATGAATCCTCCAGGGCTGTCCATGAATGCGTAAGAATACGAGGGGGTGGAGAGCTCTTCTGAACATCACGTTGCAAGGCATCCCAAATATGCTAGATAGTGTTCATGTCTGGAGAGTCTGGTGTCCAGCAGAAGTGTTTAAACTCAAAAGAGTGTTCCTGGAGGCACTCTGTAGCAATTCTGGACGTTTGGGGTGTCACATTGTCCTGCTGGAATTGCCCGAGTCCGTCGGAACGCGCAATGGACATGAATGGACGCAGGTGATCAGACAGAATGCTTACGTACGTGTCAACTGACAGAGTCGTATCTAGACTTATCAGGGCTCCAATACAACTGCACACGCCTCACAACATTACAGAGCCTCCACCAGTTTGAACAGTCCCCTGCTGACAGGCAGGGGCCATGGACTAACGATGTTGTCTCCATACCGGTACACGTCCATCCACTCGACACAATTTGAAACGAGACTCGTCCGGCCAGGCAACATGTTTCCAGTCATAAACAGTCCAGTGTCGGTGATGACGGACCTAGGAGAGGCGTAAGGTTTTGTGTCGTGCAGTCATCAAGGGTATATGAGTGGGCCTTCGGCTCCGAAAGCCCATATCGATGATCTTTCGTTGAACGGTTCGTACGGTAACGCTTGTTGATGGCCCAGCATGGGAATCTGTAGCAATATGAGGAAGGATTGTACTTCTGTCACGTTGAACGATTCTCTTCAGTCGTCGTTGGTCCCATTCTTGCAGGATCTATTTCCGGCTGCAGCGATGTCGGAGATTTGATGTTTTACTGGATTCCTAGTATTCACGGTACACTTGTGAAATGGTCGCACGGGAAAATCCCCACTTTATCGGTACCTCGGAGATGCTGTGTCCCATCGCTCGTGTGCCGACTATAACACCACGTGCAAACTCACTTAAATCTTGATAACCTGCCATTGTAGCAGCAGTAAACGACCTAACAACCACTTGTAGTCTTATACAAGCGTTGTCGACCTCAGCGCCGTATTCTGCCTGTGTACATGTCTCTGTATTTGAATACACATGAGTATACCAGCTTCTTTGGTGAGGCAGTGTATAGACTGTGTTGCCAGTTGAAAATCAGTAACAGCAGAATGGGTCGGTCGGGAGAGCTCGGTCACTTCGAACTTGTGCTAGTCATTGGATGTCACATGAGCTTGTATCTATCACGTACATTTTGACCCTTCTAAGGGTTCCCATCTTATTTGTTGGAGCGAAATGGATATGCGAAAGAACAACCACAGCGAAACCAGGACCGTGCCCACATCACGTATTGACGGGCAGGGACCACCGAACATTCCATAGAAACATAAAAAGATGGCATGAAATCGTTGGGTAGTATCTCTTTTGAGTGCCATAGCGCTACCAGCAGTCCAGCTAGTGCAATGTCTGTGCTTAGGGAGTTCAAAAGAATGGGTACAATAGTCGAGCAGCTCCTCATAAGCACATTTCTGTAGCCGCTGATAAACAACGCCCGAGTTGGTGTGGACCGACGTCATTGGCTATTGGATGACTGGATACGAGTGGTAATTCTATGGAAGGGTTTAGGTTTGGTGAATGCCTGGAGAACGTACCTAGCGTCTCGTGCAGTGCCTACAGAGCAGTACGGAGAAGTTCGACGTGTTTCAGTATGGTGGTGCTTTTCGTGGTTATGGTGTGGTCCCCTTACTTCACTTAATGGGCGACGTATGGGAAGTTGCAGTACTTTGAGAAAAACGTTATAATGTCCAAAGTTTTCAAGGCAATGTAACTAATTTGGCACAGTTGCTAAGGAATGTAATGTGGATACACACATACGTTTTCACGCTTTTTGAAGTTATGCGTTTCTAGTTGTAAAGAACTAAAATGTTTTCAGCAAGGTGAGTACAGATGTTTCTTTTTTGAAAAATCAGAATGAAATTAAAGTATTTTTGTATAAACTTTGATATACCATTATTACGAATATCGGTGGAACAGCATATTGATATCTTCTTTTGATAGTGTTTTACAGCGTTCCAAATTTCTGTGAAAAATAAAATATAAAATCTTAGGGCTCTTCTCTTACATGTAATAAATGAGAATTCCTTCCACAGAATGTTTCATTATAGTGTTAACTGCATGTCAGATTTACGTACTACACTACTGGCCACTAAAATTGCTACAGCACGAAGATGACGTGGTACGGACGAGGAATTTAACCGACAGGAAGAATGTGCTGTAATATGCAAATGATTAGCATTTCAGAACATTCACACAAGGTTGGCGCCGGTGGCGACACCTACAACGTGCTGACATGAGGAAAGTTTCCAACCGATTTCTCATACACAAACAGCAGCTGACGGGCGTTGCCTGGTGACACGTTGTGATGCCTCGTGTAAGGAGTAGAAATGCGTACCATCACGTTTCCGACTTTGATAAAGGTCGGATTGTATCCTATCGCGATTTCGGTTTATCATATCGCGACATTGCTGCTCGCGTTGGTCGAGATCCAATGACTGTTAGCAGAATATGGAATCGATGGGTTCAGGAGGGTAATACGGAACGCCATGCTCGAACCCAACGGCCACGTATCACTAGCAGTCGAGATGACAGGCATCTTATCTGCATGGCTGTAACGGATTGTGCAACCACGTCTCGATCCCTGAGTCAACAGATGGGGACGTGTGCAAGACGACAACCATCTGCACGAACAGTTCGACGACGTTTGCAGCAGCATGGACTATCAGCTCGAAGACCGTGGCTGCGGTTACCCTTGACGCTGCATCACAGACAGAAGCGCCTGCGATGGTGTACTCAACCACGAACCTGGGTGCACGAATGGCAAAGCGTCATTTTTTCGGATGAATCCAGGTTCTGCTTACAGCATCATGATGGTCGCATCCGTGTTTGGCGACATCGCGGTGAACGCACATTGGAAGCGTGTATTCGCCATCGCCATACGGGCGTATCGCCCGGCGTGATGTTATGGGGTGCCATTGGTTACACATCTCGGTCACCTCTTGTTCGCACTGAACAGTGGACGTTACATTTCAGATGTGTTACGACCCGTGTCTCTACCCTTCATTCGATCCCTGCGAAACCGTACATTTCAGCAGGATAATGCACGACCGCATGTTGCAGGTCCTGTACGGGCCTTTCTGGATACAGCAAATGTTCAACTGCTGCCCTGGCCAGCACATTCTCCAGATCTCTCGTCAATTGAAAACGTCTTGTCAATGGTGGCCGAGCAACTGGCTCGTCACAATACCCCAGTCACTACTCTTGATGAACTGTGGTATCGTGTTGAAGCTGCATGGGCAGCTGTACCTGTACACGCCATCCAATCTCTGTGTTGATTCAATGCCCAGGCGTATGAAGGCCGTTATTACGGCCAGAGGTGGTTGTTCTGGGTACTGATTTCTCAGGATCTATGCACCCAAATTGCGTGAAAATGTAATCACATGTCAGTTCTAGTATAATATATTTGTCCAATGAATACCCGTTTATCGTCTGCATTTCTTCTTGGTTTAGCAATTTTAATAGCCAGTAGTGTATAATGTCAGTGGTTTGTGAAGAAAAGGTCCATATAGTTGGCAAATGGTAAGTTACGAGAAATCTCAATCAAAGATTCGATAGTATTTGTATTAGCCCTTACCTTATCTGGGTGAATTAGTGCAAATTCTGTGCATTCTCCTCTTCATCCTCAAGCAGTCTTTTCTTTGACTGTCCTCTTAGGTTAACCTGATTTTCAAACTGAGTAACAACGATGTCAGCCGCATCAACTCTCCTGTTATCGATGTCCTTCAATATCGACACTGTGAAACCTCCTGTATCAAACCCTAGCCTCTGCAGTCCGAAGTCTGCCAACATTAGCACAGTTAAAAACTAAACAAACATCACACGCTGCAACTTCATCAGCAGTTGTAGAAACAAATGTAGTCTTGGGGGCTTGTTTCTCCTATCAGAGGGTTGTAACATTCACCAGGATTTTGAGTGTTTTCTTACCCGCACTTTTGTAGAACTTCTGGATCTGCTAGACACTGAAATATTCCCCACATTTTGACAGCGTAAAACTGGAAGAAAACACCGCAGGAATAAATAATATGGGGAAATACAGAACAAGAAAGGGGCATGGTCCCGTGCAAGCTTTTGTTAGTTATTATTTTAATCAAACTTAGGAGTGGAATTGGACGGAATATTCAGCAACTGAAATTTCTATACCATTTAGTAAATGAAGAGCTAATAAAATTTTATAATTTTGGTCGCTTTCGCGTACGTCACCTCTTGAGAAAACGCTAAATATAGAAATATATGAACATATTCTACACCATAATGTACTGCGTGCAGTAGAGGAACAGCTTGGAGAAGTGTAGCCACAACCCATATTAATGTCCACAAACAGATGTCCGAATACTTTTGATCAACTAGTATATCATGTGACTTGCATTGTGTGTTGTTATATCTTGGTATTTTATAAAATCATTCTGTGTGGTTTTATTATTTTACATATAACTTCAGAGTTCTTGTCGCTTCTAGTTTACCTTGCTACACTGTATTAGATGCGATATTATTTTACTTTCTGAGATGTTATTGATCCTTATTCAGCTGAGCAAGCAGGAAAGGAAACCAAGGAGAAATTTGTAAATGGAATTAAAATTCAGGGAGAAGAAAAAAACTCTGAGGTCAGCTGATGACACTGTAATTTTGTCAGGGAGGCATAGGACTTGGAAGAGCATTTGAACGGAATGGATAGTCCTCGAGATAGCTTGTCAGACGAACATCAACAAATGTAAAACAAGATTAATGGAATGTAGTTGAATTAAATGAGGCGATACTGAGCGAATTAGATTAGGAAATCAGACGAGTAATAGGTGAGTTTTGCTATTTGGGCATAAAATAACCTAAGAAGCCCGTAGTAAAGAGTATATAAAATGCAGAATGGAAACAACAAGAAAAGAATTTCTGAAAAAAAATTCTAAGCATCTAATTTAAATTTAAATGTTAGGTTGCCTTATGTGTAGTCTTGTGCGGAAGTGAATCAAGGGCAATAAAAAGTTTAAATAACAAGAGAATATAAGCTTTTGAAATGTGGTGCTATATAAGAATGCTGGTGCAGATCGAATAACTGATGAGAAGGTAGTCACTCGAATTAGGGAAAAAGTTGAGCAGGTGCAAGTAGAACTCACGCATTGAGGGTTGCGTAAAACTTAATTCTTACATTCTGGGAATCTTGGCGATTTTTGCCTGTTATCGATATTGAAGATACCGGTCTTACGAATTTCAAGACTTTCCAGAAGGTTTTGATTTCAAGTTTAAAATCGGATAATACATGACAAAAGAAATACTTTTTCCTGTCATATAATTACACTGAAGCGCCAAAGAAACTGGCATAAATATGCGTATTCAAATACACAGATACGAAAACAGACAGAATACGGCGCTGCGGTCAGCAACGCCTATATAAGACAACAAGTGTCTGGCGCAGTTATTATATCAGTTACTGCATCCATTCATGTCCATCGTGCATTCCGAAGGGACTTGGGCAATTCCAGCAGGACAGTGCGACATCCCACACGTCCAGAATTGATAGAGTGTGGCTGCAGAAACACTTCCGCTACCCACCACATTCCCCAGACATGAACACTATCGATCATATCTGGGAAGTCTTGCAACGTGCCGACATGGGACTGTTAATGGGTGGAAACATGTTGCGTAGTTGGATGAGTCTCGTTTCAAATTGTATCGAGCGGATGGACGTGTACGGGTATGGAGACAACCTCATGAACTCATGGAGCCTGCATATCAGCAGGGGACTGTTCAAGCTGGTGGAGGCTGTGTAATGGTGTGGGGCGCGTACAGTTGGAGTGATATGGGACCCCTGATCCGTCTAGATCCGACAGGTGACACGTACGTAAGCATCCTGTCTGACCACCTGCATCCATTCATGTCCATTGTGCATTCCGACTGACTTGGGCAATTCCAAGAGGACAATTCGACACCCCACACATCCATAATTGTTGCAGGGTGGCTCCAGAGAAGACTTCTGAGTTTAAACGCTTCCGCTGGCCACCAAACTCCCCAGACATGAACATTATTGAGCATATCTGGGATGCCTTGCAACTTGCTGTTTAGAAGAATCTCCAGCCCCTCGTACTCTTACGGATTTATGGACAGTCCTGCAGGATTCATGGTGTCAGTTTCCTCCGGCACTACTTCAGATATCAGTCGAGTTCGTGCCACGTCGTGTTGTGGCACTTCTGCGTGGTCGCGAGGGCCCTACGTGATATTAGGCAGATGTACCAGTTTCTTTGGCTTTTCAGTGTATTTTAATTACGTCCATTTGGAATGACGAACTGCAACTGTGATTTCTCTGGGTATAAAAGAGCAAAAAGTCGCTCTTTTTCGATGTTATATACCATTTACTGTAACATTAACTAGCTTTCGAGCCGCTACAGGTTCATCATCAGATGGAGGTGTTACAGGAACATTATATCGCGGACCAAGTGTGGTTGGTTGGTTGTTTTGGGGAAGGAGACCAGACAGCGTGGTCATCGGTCTCATCGGATTAGGGAAGGATGGGGAAGGAAGTCGGCCGTGCCCTTTCAGAGGAACCATCCCGGCATTTGCCTGGAGTGATTTAGGGAAATCACGGAAAACCTAAATAAGGATGGCCGGAGGCGGGATTGAACCGTCGTCCTCCCGAATGCGAGTCCAGTGTCTAACCACTGCGCCACCTCGCTCGGTGACCAAGTGTGGGTAGACGCTGTGGTGATCGGGCTGGCGAAAATGGCGGTAATTTAGTAATCGGTAACGCAACGTTTCTGAAACGGAAATGTTACGTTTTAGGTACTTACAGTCCATTGCATTATGGCACCCATAGCAAATCCATTCCCATAATGTACACCGTCATGTGTTCACACAGATATACATAGATTTTAGCTGCACTTGGTTTCACACTTACTCACAGAATGTAAGCACGGAATGTACATGCAAAGAATATGTATACAGTAGATCTAACACTTTGCTACAGCATGATCTTTGACTTGAGATGCATTGTATTAGAAGATAATTATTTACAAGTAATATCTTTAAGTGAATCTTGCTAGCTACAGGTGTGTTCTTATACAGACAATATACAACTAATATGGTGTGAATAGGTACATATAAGATAAACAAATAGAGTGAAATATTTACTTCGTAGTTAAAATGGAAATTAGATACAACATGTCATAGTTGTTACTAGACTAAGAGACTGAAATATTTACTATGTAATAAAGAAGCGAATGAGTTACGGAATGCGCAGTTGTTCTGAGGTGATATCAACGACAATCTTTCTGTTTTACACATTGCTGAAAAAGAGTTATAGATAGGTCTCTATTATAGATTGACATACACAAGCTAAAATCACCTCAGAAAATCTTTAACGAACAAACTGAATCACAATGGCTCTGAGCACTATGGGACTTAACTTCTGAGGTCATCAGTCTCTTAGAACTTAGAACTACTTGAACCTAACTAACCTAAGGACATCACACACATCCATGCCCGAGGCAGGATTCAAAACTGCGACCGTAGCGGTCGCGCGGTCCCAGACACAGTCTGAAACTCTTGTAACAATATGACATGCTATAACACATGTATTCTTTAATTACATAGTAAATAGTTCAGTCTATTTGTTTAACAGATGTGTATCTTTTCAGTGCATATCATTTGTATATCGTCCATACAAGAAAACACCTGCAGCTAGCAAGATTCAGTTAAATACAAGGTGAACATTAATAAAACCGACAAACCGCAGTGACGTATTCCTGACTGGAAATGGAGGAAGAAAGATCCTATGAACAAGTGTCCGGAAATGCATCGTTGCCACGTTAGCTGGGGCTGATGAATGAAATTTCGTCTGACCACGGGCTTCGTGTTTCCTTTTGTGATGCAGGTGACGCAGCGTACTGTAAGCAGCAGAATGGTCCGGTGTTATGTAGGGAACAAGTCGAGACGGTGTTTTGTGTACGGCGAAGCAGAAGGAAACGGTCGAGAGGCAGCATACCCTGTAGATATGCTATGCTATGCTATGCTATGTCCGAAAGAACAGATACCATCGGTGACCATGCAGCTCGTTAGAATGAAATGAACACACTTAGCTGCTTACAGGCGTTGACATACGTGAACGGGGACAGATGAAAATTTGTGCCCCAACCGGGACTCGAACCCGGGATCTCCTGCTTACATGGCAGACGCTCTATCCATCTGAGCCACCGAAGACAAAGAGGACAGCGCGACTCAAGGTATTTATCTCTGGCACGCCTCCCGCGAAACCCACATTCTCAACGTACTGTCCCGCACTACATTCGTAGTGCCCCCGCTCATTATTCTCATTGCTCGCGGCGCGTTGCCGATTCCCGGCCGGGGTACGCATTTTCATCTGTCCCCGTTGACGTATGTCCACGCCTGTAAGCAGCTAAGGGTGTTCATTTCATTCTAATGTCATTCTAACGAGCTGCATGGTCACCAATGGTATCTGTTCTTTCGGACATGTCCGAAAGAACAGACACCATCTTAGTATATATATATAGTTAAGGCTCACCGGCCACTTGACCATCTTCTTCTTCTTTGCGAATGCACAAACAGTGCCCGAACTCTTACGGGAATCGGCAACGCGCCGCGACTAATGAGTATAATGGGCGGGGGCACTACGAATGTAGTGCGGGACAATACGTTGAGAATGTGGGTTTCGCGGGAGGCGTGCCAGAGATAAAGCCCTGCAGTCGCGCTGTCCTCTGTGTCCTCGGTGGCTCAGATGGATAGAGCGTCTGCCACGTAAGCAGGAGATGCCCGGTTCGAGTCCCGGTCGGGGCCACATTTTTATCTGTCCCCGTTGACGTATGTCAACGCCTGTAAGCAGCTAAGGGTGTTCATTTCATTGTAATACCCTGTAGAACCAGGTCCTCCAAAACCTGGTATACGCACAGTCAACCGCCTCCCTCTGAAAGGGCCCATGGTCACAAAAACGACCAAAAGGGTTAAATGTTGTGTGATGTAGCTGGTACTTGTTTTGATATAGCTGGTTCCCCACCGTTTCCATCTACTTGGCAGTGCACAAACACCGCCCCGGCTTATTCTTGACATGAATGCCGGACCATTCTGCCGCTTACAGTACGCTGCGACTATCTCACAGCTTGCAACACACAAGAAACACACGGCACGTGGCCAGAGGAACTGTCATTCGTCAGCGCTATCTTCCGCGGCAACGATACATTTTCAGACACATGTTCAGAGGACTATGTTTCCTCCATAACAGCCAGGACTCCGTCCCTGCAGTTTGTTGATTTTATTAGTGTTCAAACTGTACATCATCTCTACTTGTAAATTGTTATAATCTAATACAATGCATTTCAGGTGAAAGATCATAATGCAAGAAAGTGTTATATCTATTGTAAGCATATTCTTTGTATTTGCATCCAATATGAAACCAAATGCAGCTAAAAATTGTGTATATTTGTGTGTACACCTGATAATTTACATTTTGGGAATGGATTTGCTGTGGATACCACGATACAGTGCACTGCAACCACCCAAAACGTAACATCTCCGTTTCATTACTAACTTTCCATACTTTCGCCAGCCCCATCACCACAGCGCCTAGCTACACGTGATCCGCGATGTAATGCTTGTAACGGAACCTATTAAAGGCTTTACTTTACCGAAGTATGCGATACCCTCCAAATTCAACCAGTTTAACGAGTATTTATGATTATAGAAAAGTTTTTGTGTATGTTAACAATGATTGCATAACATGTCTCCATAAACAGTCAACCCATTAAATTATACTGAATAACTGACCCACACAAATGTTAATATCACTTGATCACTGATACAGCAAATGTTATCATGTAAAAACACTAAGTTCATCTTAAATAATTAATATGTACGAAAAATAGTGGCCAACTGACGTATTTTGGATCTCCTTAAATAAAAATCACCCAGTGAAACCTATTTGTTCACTAGGACCGTTTTCACTCAGTATTCACGTACACACTCCTATTTTAGACGAAAACCAAAGTAATTCTTATTAATTCATGTTATGTACTTATTTATGTAAATTAGAGAAGTCAATTGACAAACTTCTATAAAACGGCCTTTTTGTAACAAAGAATTATTCTGTCAAGTCAACAAATCTGTCTGTCATTTTAATAACCTGTTAAATTGTCACCCGATATAAATTAATAACTTTTCTGCACAAATTACGATAACAGATGTACATGTGACTTATAAACTATATCTCTTTTTAGTAGTTCTTTGACAAGGTTATAAATACAAGCAGCAAGAAGGGTCGGGAGCGGAGTCTGAATGGCACTTTGGTAAAGTGTATGTGTGGTATTGTTCGAGATGGATAAACATTGCAAAGAACATGTAAAAGAAGTGCTACTTTGTGTTGTGTCATTGTCTTTGGTGGACAGTGGAAGTAAGATGGCCACCAGAGTAATAAGTATTTGAAGTTTAAATATTTGTTGGTTTCGCTCATTATTTATCATCAAAAGCACATCAAAAACACGGGACCTCATCTTTTTACCCCTAGACAACCAGATTTAGAGCCAGCATCAGCATCGAGACACAGCAGCGATCCAGCAAGCAACAGCGATTACCACAATGCATTTTAATGGCGCCAACCTAACATCAAGTGCTAACAAGCTCCGTAAATGGGAGAGAAATAGTGCGATTATAGCAATATCTACGACTAGGCGATCATTATATGCTCCTGTAATGTCTCCATCTGATGATGAGATTCTAGTGGACCTAAAACTAGTTAATGGTACAATAAATCGAATCTAAAATTCAAAAAGAGCGACTGGTTTCATATTTATGCCCAAATAAATCGCCAAAATAACATATTCTGTCGTATTATCCGCAAAGAAGAAGTGCACGAGTGCCATTACACACGCAGTATGGAATGTTGAGATGGAAGTCACCCGTAATGGGTCTTGATGAGATGGACTGGACCTCCGTCAGCTGTTGCTAACTACAGCTCGTTCTAGCCGCCCACACTGCGTCCGGTTCGCACCGACTCACATTCTATGGCACAAATTAACAGTAATTATCAGCCACGTGGTCTTTACATGTCACCTTTCACACTTCCCCTTGACTCGTGGCTTAAATTACAACAGGCCTTGTCCAAACATCCGCATGGCCACTCCAGCTGTATCAGTGAAGATGAAATGACGCGATGTGATATCGGCGCAAACACCGTTCAGAAATGATGGACCTGCAATCTAAACGAATCTGAAAATTGAAGACCGAAGTCGATTTGAACTTCCTGCTGTTCGTGAGCAGTCACCTCTACCGTCGGTCACCGGAGCACTGATATATCGTGTCATTGCATCTTCATTGATTTCGTGCCAATTCACCCATCATAATTTCAGTGAATTTATTTCAGCTCGTGCAAAAGATGAGGCAGTTAGGGCAGGTCACCCCACATATTTATTTATCTATTTCCTGTTTATTTAGCCTGAGTAGAAAAAAATGGTTCAAATGGCTTTAAGCACTATGGGACTTAATATCTGAGGTCATCAGTTCCCTAGATTAGAACACTTAAACCTAACAAAGACATCACACACATCCATGCCCGAGGCAGGATTCGAACCTGCGACCGTAGCAGTAGCGCGGTTCCGGACTGATGCGCCTAGAACCGCTAGGCTACAGCGGCCGGCTATTCTGAGTAGACTAGGACAGTTAGACCCTGTCTTTGATTAAACCAGAAACAGCTTACAGTAGAAATTACCAAACCATTTTCAATTTCTAAGCATACTTCTGGTTGAAGTATGTACATCTGAGAAATCATTGTAAACACAAATAATAATAGTGAGTAATTATAATAAATTACATTAATAATAATAATAATAATAATAATAACGAACATTAACAATAAAAAGAGCATTGATTATTTCAGCATATTTGCAGCCACGTTCTGGATCACCAGAAACAGAAGTGATAATGACAGAGGAGAAGACTGACATGACAGTGACAATGGCTGTTAAGAGAGAACAGACTTTTAGTAGCGGACTCTGTGACAATGGATGGGACAAGTGGTGGGGGAGGGGGTGTTGAGAAAAGCGACTGCAGACAAGTATATGACAGAGACAACTATTGTGACAGAAACTGGCCTAATGGCTGTCTTTTGGAATTTGAAAGGAATTCAGTTTCGTTGATTTTTGAGGAATATCATTCCAGTCTCAGGTTCCTGATACAGAAGATAATTTTGCCGAGATATGCAGACTGAAAAAAGAAAATTTGTACCAAGGCCGGCATTTGAACGAGGGCCTCCTGTTACGAAGCCGAAGACCCACTTGTGTATCCTTGATGACTGCATGACACAATGCTTTAAGCCTCGCCTGGGTCCGTCCACATCGACATGGGACTGTTAATGACTGGAAACATGTTGCGTGGTAGGACGAGTCTCGTTTCAAATTGTATCGAGCGGATGGACGTGTACGGGTATGAAGACAATCTCATGAGTCCATGGAGCCTGCATGTTAGCAGGGGACTGTTTAAGCTGGTGGAGGCTATGTAATGGCGTGGGACGTGTACAGTTGGAGTAATATGGGGCCCCTGATCCGTCTAGCTACGACTCTGACAGGTGACACGTACGTAAACATCCTGTCTGATCACCTGCATCCATTCATTTCCATTGTGTCTTCCGACGGACTTCGACAGTTGCAGCAGGGCAATGCAACACCCCACACGTCCAGAATTGATACAGACTGGCTCCGGGAACACTCTTCGGAGTTTGAACACTTCCGCTCGCCACCAAACTCTCCAGACATGAACATTATTGAGCATATCTTGGATGCCTTGCAATTTGCTGTTCAGAACAGATCTCCACCTCCTCTTTCTCTTACGGACTTACGGACAGCCCTGCAGTTCCCTCCAGCACTACTTCAGACATTAGTAGAGTGCATGCCACGTCGTGTTGCGGCAGTTTTGCGTGCTCGCGGGGACCCTATACGATATTAGGAAGGTGTACCGGTTTCTTTGGCTCTTCAGTGTATATCAAGAACGACTAAATAAATTAGGATGCTGTATTCCCTGAGTTGCAGCAGGCTATGTGGTGAATTTTATGACGCACGAAAGTAACTATAAAATTAGCTGTCGAACGACTCTGTTTCTTTTATTTTTTTCTCCTTTTTTAATGGAACTACAGTCTTTTTTGTGACACTGAAAAGAGCCTTCGAAGAGCACTTGAGCGTCATAACATGTGTGGAACTTGATAAGTTAGTGACAAAACCAGTAACCTTGCTCCAGCTCTTTAAAGAACCGAATTCCCTTGTATGAAACAGCTGCAAAGAAATAATAAATTAAAACGTAACCCTTGATGCCGAGTTTTACTTTACGAACAGCAAGAATGCAGTAAGCGATAAACTTAAGTCCTTTCACAATTATCTAGGGCGGGTCCAGTGGTAAAAGTTTCGAAAAGGTTTGAAATTATCTTGATCACCCTAAATAACTGTTTGTCCAGATGCAAATTACAAAATGTTTCAAGCATATGTTCTTTAGCCGCCAGGGGGATATCAATCAGCATCATTACCTTCATTGTAGCTTTGTTTTTTACAAAGATATGAACAGTGGTATGACTTTTTTAAATGACACCCTGTATTTTTTATTCGGTAACTCATTACCTTTCCAAAAGACCTCTTCAAAAATGTATGACAGTGTACCATACACTGAAATACAACGTTATTATTTACACAACACAACATTGACTTTAAGCCCGGTATCACAAACTCTTCCACTTGCTGGAGTTGTCACAAAACAAATGAAAACCAAGTAAAAACATAACACAAAATTGACTTTGACTCTCCTGTACCATTGCCCAGGAATAGAACATTCAAAGGTGCTCAAAGTGGTGACCTTGGACACCGATACACTGGTGCACTGCCGGCCGGGGTGACCGAGTGGTTCTAGGCGCTACAGTCCGGAACCGCGCGACTGCTACGGTCGCAGGTTCGAATCCTGCCTCGGGCATGAATGTGTGTCAAGTCCTAAGGTTAGTTAGGTTTAATTAGTTCTAACACCAATCCCTTTCTGTTCGCAGGGCACAGACCAGCAGGTGCTCTGCATGCCGGCGATCTCGTTTGTCGGCGTGGGATCGCGGCGCGAGTCGGCAAGGATGCTTCGCCGCGCCCCTGGGTAACCGGGGCGTGTTCTGCCAAACCCAGGAGGTGGTGACATCGCCTGGGCCAGGTTAGATGGATCCAGACCGCCGAACGTCTGGGGGACCGGCCCGCCACCTTAGTAGGAGTGGGTCCTTGGCCGAGAGGTGGAAACTCAGGCAAGTAGGCGGCGAAGGGCGAGAGGTGCATCCGCCTCTCCGGAGTGCGGGGTGCACTTGCCGAGGAGCGTCGCGTGAAATCGTCGATGACGGGGTTACCGAGGGGGACCAGTGCACTGGCGACGGTGCGTTGAACCCGGCAGCTCGGAAGTGCCCTTGACCTAGGGGCGAGGTCGGTGGGCGAGCTGGAGAAGTCCCCCCCCCCATGCCAGAGGAGCCGGTCCGGGGCAAGAGACGGGCTCCCACCCCTTTTTGATCACTCGTTATAATCATGGCTACAAATGAAACGAGTGATTCGTGTGCGCCTCAACGGGCTTCCGCTGCGCCTGATCCCTCTCCCCAGGACGAGCAGGGACAGGCAGAGAATGAGACAGTAATGCAGAGGTACTCTAGAATCTCGTCGCTCATGGAGCAACAAATAAAGAATGGCAAGATAAGCCAAGCAGGACTTGCCATCATAAAAAATGAGCTGGCTGCATGGGCTATTGCCCACGCCAAACTTGAAGGAAGGGTGGAAGAGCTTGAAAAAGAGAACGACAGATTAAGGAGACAACCGGCAAAGACGTGGGCGGCTGTGGCTGCGCAAGCACCCACCAAGCGCCCACAAAGCACGACCAGAGACACCATTGACAAAGTTACAAAAAGAACAGACACAGCAGTCTTCCTCAGGACACTGCCTGGGCAGGACACAAGTGTCAAGAAAATTCAGGAACTATTCACAAAAAATATAGACCCCGTCAAAGACAAAATCAAAATTAAAAAGGTTAAACCGAGCAGAAACTCTGTGATAGTCGAACTTGCCTCAGAGGAAGATAAAGAGAGGCTATTGAATAACCAGAAACTGAACTCGGTGGTCAAATGTGAACCACCGAGAAAAAGAAATCCTCTTGTCATACTATATGACGTACCCACAATCATGACAAACGAAGAACTCGTAGAAACAATCAGACAGCAGAATTTTGATGGAATAAAAGAAGACGAATTCAATAACAACTTTAAGTTGAAATTTAAGACTGGGCCGCGGGGTCGTGATGTTGTTCATCACATCGCCGAAGTATCGGCGCCAATGTGGAAGAATATAACAACAATGGGCAGATTGTATGTTGGTTTCCATGCCATCAACACAAGAGATTATGTCGTGGTACCTCGTTGCCACAACTGTGGTGACTTGGATCACATCCTAAGGCTGTGCACCAGGGAGCCGGCGTGCACTAAGTGTGGGGAAAAAGGTCACAGCCGCAAAGACTGCAAGGCGGCGGCAGTTTGCATACCATGCAGGAATCGAGGGAAGAAGTCTTGCGGAGCCACAGGCAGAAATTGCCCGACATACAGAATGTTGGAGCAGAGATTGATCTCTAGACCTGATTATGGCTGAGCCCGGCATACCGAACAGGATGCCAAAGCGAAAGTCCCCGAGCAAAAGGAGGAGGGATGCCATGCGGGCAAATAGATTCAAGGATTTTTTGAGGTCGCTTTCGGGAGCCACCAAAATTGAAACAAAAGACATGGCTATACAAACTGAATTTCCAACAATGGATATAGGCATACAAACCAATCTCCCCCCCCCCCCCCCCCCATGGCTGAAATTCTCTCCTCTGGAAGCCGGGAAACAAAGCCGAAACTACACCAACAACGGCAAGGGCATCCTGTGGCTCTAGCAACTCTCAGGGACAATAATACAAACAAACAACCAATACAAGAAAATATAGTGACGAGCTCAAGTATGAGCCCCACCACACAATGCACACCAATAGTTAGACTACCACCGGTCGATCCGGTTAGGGTGTACCCCAACTTGGAGTACACCATGAAACTATCCAGATTGGAGCAGCCGGCTACCCTGACCACTGCCTTACGACATGTGGTCCGTGTAGGACATGAAGACGGCAGGAAGATAACTTTTTCGGTTATGGAGGCTGTTGACAGCATCCAGCTAAAATCAGTGAATCTCCCCAGCGACTGGAGCCTTGCGAGACCTGCTCAAGAAAGTATTCGAAAGACAAGGAGAGAAATTTGATCTTGACGACATTTACCAACAATCAGGAATAGCACATGGACGAATTGCATTTGACTGGAGTAAGACCTGGCCACATGACCGAGTACACACGTACTTCCCATAATGACAAAAATAACTATAGGACAGCTTAACACATACAACAGCAGACTCGTAATGCAGGAGCTCCGAAAGGAGGTGGAGGAGAGGAGACTAGATGTACTCTGTCTACAGGAGCCATACTCCCTGGCTGGGAAAATAGCTTTTGCTGCTGCAAGCTGGCAAATAGTCAGCAGAGGGGATGACCCGAAGGCAGCAATTATAATCACAAATAAACTCTTGAGAGTCACCATACTCTCACAGTTCACAACTAGCCACTACAACGTCGTGGAGCTTCAATCCCCTACGGGAATTATAACTCTCATAAACATGTACTTTCAGTATGGGGACAACATAGAACTTTACATAGATCACCTAGCGAGAGTTACCACGGCGTTGCGGGGAAGAAAAGTCGTAATAACTGCCGACATTAACGCAAAATCCCCCCTGTGGTACAGTGGCACAAGAGATGCTAATGGCGAAAAGGTCGAAGAACTTATTATGGCATTACAACTTGTGGTGGCTAACAGACACGGCAATCCTCCCACCTACGCTGCAGGTGGAGGACAGGGCACAAACATCGATGTCACCCTAGTAACTCCGAACACAGCTAACAATCTTCAAAACTGGAGAGTCACAGAGAATGCCACCACAAGCGACCACAATCTGATAACTTTCACCATAGGAGAAAGAGAGTGCCGCTGGGCCACGGGGTGGGAAGTACAACTAAATTATAGAAGAGCCGACTGGGAACGCTTAGCGAGGGAGTGTGACATTCCTCCATCACCGGAAGATGACATGCACTTGGACATGGACGTAGACCAGAGGGCAGAGGAACTGGTGACTGCGGTGACAAGAGCGGTGAGGGCAGCCGTACCTACTAGGAGGAGGGCCATGGCGGCCTCCCCGTCACCATGGTCTGCCGAACTAGGAGAACTGCGTCAGTCTGTCAGAAGGCTAAGGAGGTATTATCAGCGCAGTGTCGTCTGGCAGGAACGACAAAGGTGGCAGTTGCTGTACAGGGAGGAAAAGCGGAAATTCCAAAAGGAACTGCGGGGAGTTAGAATGAGAAGTTGGGAAAACTTTGTGCTCAACCAGCTAGTCACGGACCCGTGGGGGCTCCCATATAAGTTGGTGAGAGAAAAAATCCGCTCTCCTCTGGAGCTATCAACAGTCAGGTACGGGGGTAGGATGACGGAGTCCTGGCAGGAGACTGCGGGGGTCCTCCTCCACTCCCTGCTGCCTGACGACAATGCGGATGGGGAGACAGAGGGGCAGCAGCAACTCAGAGATCAAGACCAAGAAATATACACCAATGAGACGGCTGTCTACCCCTTCTCAGAGGAGGAGGTAGCAACCCATATAAGATCTCTGCAAAGAGGAAAAGCACCTGGGCCAGACGGCATTGTGGCGGAGGTGGTGCAGTTTCTGGCGCCTCAGCTGACTGCGCCACTAACACATCTGTACAATGAATGCCTCAGGCAGAGAAAATTCCCAAAGAGATGGAAAATGGCACATGTAGTTATCGTAAAGAAAGGACCAGATAAGGATCCTGCAGAAGTGAAATCTTACAGGCCGATTTGCCTGCTGGATATATTTGGCAAAATACTGGAGAAATTGCTGGCTGACAGATTGACAGCACACCGAGTGTTGTGAGGGATGAGTGACAGGCAGTTCGGGTTCAGGCCGGGGCGGTCGGCATCTGATGCAATCGCCCTGGCGGCCGAGGTCTGTGGCTCGACCCCGCACAAATACGTGGTTGGCATCATGGTTGACATCAGTGGCGCCTTCGACAACCTGTGGTGGCTTTCGCTCTTCTCCTGCTTGCGGGAGAAAGAGTGTCCAGGGCCGCTATATGGTTGCCTGAGGAGCTATTGCGAGGATCGGGAGGTCTGGCTATCATCCTCTAGCGAAAGAGTTGGAAAGACAATTACTAAAGGATGTCCCCAAGGTTCCGTCTTAGGACCCCTCTTCTGGGACATCCATATGGAGCCTTTGTTAGATAGTTTACAACAGAGTGAAGAGGTGCTAGAGGTGATAGCCTATGCGGATGACCTCCTCCTGTTGGTTGCCGGCCGCAAACGCGAAGACATTGAACCGAAAATAGAGACAGCATTAGATAAACTCCAACAGTTGTGCCACACGACTAAAATGACGATATCGCCCAGCAAATCTACTTACCTTCTGCTAAAAGGACATCTCATTAGAAATCCGACTGTCAGAATAGACGGTTCACCAGTTCTCAGACGACGTGAGACACGCTACCTAGGAGTCATCATTGACGAGAGGTGGAGTTTCGGTAAACACATTGATACCGTCACCCAGAGAGCCCTTCAGATACTAAACAACCTCATCTCAATAGGCCATAAAAGATTCCATCTTCCTCCACACCTAATTAGACTTTATCACAACAGCATCCTAACCTCAGTTGTGGGCTACGGTTCCGGAGTCTGGGCGCACAGGCTCACGAGGGTGGTGCCCGCCATGGCAGTGAGAAGGGTCCAGAGAAGCATGATACTAAGAGCTGTGGGTGCCTACAGAACATCTCCAGGGGGGGCCCTATTAGTCATAATGCGGCTCTGCCCTCTGGACATAAAGATAAGGGAACAGGCGGCCTGGTATTAGGCCAAAAAGGGTAATTACGAGAAGATTGTAGATATTATGGGTATTAGGGTGGGGGATAAAAGAGAAATAAGGAAAAGAGGGGAGGAGCTCTGGCAGGAGACCTGGGCTGTAGAAGAGGCTGGACGACGAACCTTCCAGTTTCTACCTGATGTGAGGGAACGCCTGGGAATGAAGTACTTCGAGCCTACACGAGGTCTGATTCACTTTCTCACTGGCCATGGACCCTACCCGACGTACTTATGTCGATTTGGGAAAAGGGCGACACCAGCGTGTGACTGTGGCGATCCGGAGGGTACACCCGAGCATGTTGTTAACGAATGTCCTCTCTTCAATGATGTCGCAAACACACTACGAGACAGACTTCCCAACCATGACACGTATCAACTGCTCAGACGAGAGGAAACTTTTCAGACCCTAAACACCTTGGCAAACGAGGTATCTCGAAAAGTTCTAATTGAATATCTAAGAGAGATACAGGAAATAACAAGGACAATAATCACCGATTGCGACCAAGAGCCCTATTCCCATGCCGCCTGTGAGTGGACTGGCCGACTTCATCCGAGTTGGAATCCGCCATGTGCAGGACTAGGGGGAGTAGGGATCAACCACCGATTATGACACACACCAGACATGACGTAGGATAAGTTAGTTTGTAGGACTTAGTTATAGGAAATTAGGATAGGTACTGCAGCGAATTATAACGTCGAGGCCTGCCCAGTGTCAGGGGCATGTTCTTCGGGGTTAGCTCGAAGAACAATGCATATTATAGTAGGTTTATATTCTTACTGGCACACATGTGACGCTGCAGAATATATATATATAAATTCAATTAGTTATAGGAATTAGGTATAAACAGTAGATGTAGATATTAAATGCCCATTGTTGTTAATAACTGTAGCTCACTATAAAACTAAAAAACTAGCTGCACAATTTAATATAAATGTATAACTGTTAGGACCCACTAATGAGCTAAGGAAGTGGGTTAACTTGTATAATTATAATTGTTATCTTAATAAAGAATTAAAAAAAAAGTTGTAGGGGACTGATGACCTTAGAAGTTAAGTCGCATGGCGCTCAGAGCCATTTGAACTGATGCACTCGTTGAATGAAAAAAATTATTTACTATTTCCAGTGTTGCTTGCTGAAGAGAATTACTAGCAAGCACGATACGTTCCTGCATGTCCTCTGAGAGTTATTGGAATATCGCGATAGACAATGTCTTTAATACATCCCCAAAGAAAAAAGTCCAGAGGATTTAAATCAGGAGACCTAGCAGGCCAAGTAACTGTTCCTCCTCGAGCAATCCATCTGGCAGGATAGCTTCCGTTCAGAACACGACGCGCTGGACATCCATCGTGTTGGTACCACATAAGCATTCTGGTTCTTAGCGGCATTTCATCCAGAAGAGGGCCGGCCGGAGTGGCCAAGCGGTTCTAGGCGCTTCAGTCTGGAACCGCGCGACCGTTGCGATCGCAGGTTCGAATCCTGCCTCGGGCATGGATGTGTGTGATGTCCTTAGGTTAGTTAGGTTTAAGTAGTTCTAAGTTCTAGGGGACTGGTGACCTCAGCTGTTAAAGTCCCTTAGTGCTCAGAGCCATTTGAACCATCCAGAAGAGGAGGAAGAATTCGTCTGAGGAAGTTGGCATACGCTCTACCGTTTAGACTACCATTGAAGAAATAAGGGCCAATAATTGTAGTACCAAGCATCCCACGCGAGACGTTAACTCTCCATTGACGCTGATGTTCCACCTGTCTAAGACATCGTGGGTTGTCGCTAGACCAATAATGCATGTTCCTTGTATTTACCTGTCCATTGTTTGAGAAGGAACATTCATCGGTAAATAGAACATTGGAGAAGAAGTTCGGGTTGGCGAGGATTTGCTGCTGTGCCCACTGACATAACTGTACACGATTCCGAAAATCATTCCCATGCAATCTTTGATGTAGGTGTACATGGTAAGGATGAAACCGGTGACGTCTAAGAATACGATCTACACTGATTTTAGGAATGCCAAACTTGTGTTCAAGCTGTCGTTGCTCACCTGTGGATTCATAGCTGCGGAAACGAAAACAATAATTTCGGCAGCTTCGTCTGTGCGAGTGCTACGACGATTGCGTTGTCGTGGGGTGAAACTTCCTGTTTCCTGGAGCATCGCAACAAGACGAGAAAACATCCGTCGGGACGGTGGGTTCTTGTCAGGATATCGCTCTCTGTACAGTTCTGCTGCCTGCGTAGCATTTCGCCTACCTTCAAACACAACAACAACAACAACAACAACAATAAAAGAAACGTTATGTCGATGCAGTTTGTAAGAAGGACAGCCTTTACTGAATGCCTACTCTACACAACAGCATTTAAAAGGATTAAACTACTGTATTAAATGTACGCATACTTAAGAAAACAGTATTGTAATTACTGTTCTGCTAACTTACATTCCCCACAGACGAGTAGCATTTCTATCTTCTCTTCGTTGGTGTACATTCTACTCGCTCAGCGCTTCAGCTGACGATGGTTGACGGAATGACGGCTGTTCATTGTACTTATGTTTACATTTGACCTCTGTCAACGTCAGCACGTGGATGTGTTCCATTATCCCGAGTACCTGCACTAAGTGCTGGGAGCGTCAACGTTAATGTTGTGTTATGTAATCAATAACGTTGCGTTTCAGTGAATGGTACACTGTGATACATTTTTGAATAGGTCTTTAGGAGAGGAAATGAATTACCGAATATAAAATACAGGGTGCCATTTAAAAAGTCAAACCACTGTTCATATATTTGTAAAAAACAAAGCTATAATGAAGACAATCTCCCTGACGGCTAAGATAAATGGGACACGCTGTATGTTAGCAATAGGCAGCAAAAATACAGAACTCCATTTTAAAATATTCCTTTATAAGAGAAGATCCAGGAGTATCGTCCCTATTTAGTTCTCGCACAACTGCAAAGATGAGTAATATAGATTCATTGTCAATGGTGTTGAGAATCATTATGAGAGTCTATACCGAATTTGCTGCTCTTTTATCCATAATATGCAGTAGAATCCTCAAGCAGAAAACCGTGCCCAGTGACTGGAAGAAAGCAGTCACTTCCGTCTAGAACAAAGGTACATCTACATCTACATTTATACTCCGCAAGCCACCCAACGGTGTGTGGCGGAGGGCACTTTACGTGCCACTGTTATTACCTCCCTTTCCTGTTCCAGTCGCGTATGGTTCGCGGGAAGAACGACTGTCTGAAAGCCTCCGTGCGCGCTCTAATCTCTCTAATTTTAAATTCGTGATCTCCTCGGGAGGTATAAGTAGGGGGAAGCAATATATTCGATACCTCATCCAGAAACGCACCCTCTCAAAACCTGGCGAGCAAGCTACACCGCGATGCAGAGCGCCTCTCTTGCAGAGTCTGCCACTTGAGTTTATTAAACATCTCCGTAACGCTATCACGGTTACCAAATAACCCTGTGACGAAACGCGCCGCTCTTCTTTGGATCTTCTCTATCTCCTCCGTCAAACCGATCTGGTACGGATCCCACACTGATGAGCAATACTCAAGTATAGGTCGAACGAGTGTTTTGTAAGCCACCTCCTTTGTTGATGGACTACATTTTCTAAGCACTCTCCCAATGAATCTCAACCTGGTACCCGCCTTACCAACAATTAATTTTATATGATCATTCCACTTCAAATCGTTCCGCACGCATACTCCCAGATATTTTACAGAAGTAACTGCTACCAGTGTTTGTTCCGCTATCATATAATCATGCAATAAAGGATCCTTCTTTCTATGTATTCGCAATACATTACATTTGCCTATGTTAAGGGACAGTTGCCACTCCCTGCACCAAGTGCCTATCCGCTGCAGATCTTCCTGCATTTCGCTACAATTTTCTAATGCTGCAACTTCTCTGTATACTACAGCATCATCCGCGAAAAGCCGCATGGAACTTCCGACACTATCTACTAGGTCATTTATATACACTCCTGGAAATGGAAAAAAGAACACATTGACACCGGTGTGTCAGACCCACCATACTTGCTCCGGACACTGCGAGAGGGCTGTACAAGCAATGATCACACGCACGGCACAGCGGACACACCAGGAACCGCGGTGTTGGCCGTCGAATGGCGCTAGCTGCGCAGCATTTGTGCACCGCCGCCGTCAGTGTCAGCCAGTTTGCCGTGGCATACGGAGCTCCATCGCAGTCTTTAACACTGGTAGCATGCCGCGACAGCGTGGACGTGAACCGTATGTGCAGTTGACGGACTTTGAGCGAGGGCGTATGGTGGGCATGCGGGAGGCCGGGTGGACGTACCGCCGAATTGCTCAACACGTGGGGCGTGAGGTCTCCACAGTACATCGATGTTGTCGCCAGTGGTCGGCGGAAGGTGCACGTGCCCGTCGACCTGGGACCGGACCGCAGCGACGCACGGATGCACGCCAAGACCGTAGGATCCTACGCAGTGCCGTAGGGGACCGCACAGCCACTTCCCAGCAAATTAGGGACACTGTTGCTCCTGGGGTATCGGCGAGGACCATTCGCAACCGTCTCCATGAAGCTGGGCTACGGTCCCGCACACCGTTAGGCCGTCTTCCGCTCACGCCCCAACATCGTGCAGCCCGCCTCCAGTGGTGTCGCGACAGGCGTGAATGGAGGGACGAATGGAGACGTGTCGTCTTCAGCGATGAGAGTCGCTTCTGCCTTGGTGCCAATGATGGTCGTATGCGTGTTTGGCGCCGTGCAGGTGAGCGCCACAATCAGGACTGCATACGACCGAGGCACACAGGGCCAACACCCGGCATCATGGTGTGGGGAGCGATCTCCTACACTGGCCGTACACCACTGGTGATCGTCGAGGGGACACTGAATAGTGCACGGTACATCCAAACCGTCATCGAACCCATCGTTCTACCATTCCTAGACCGGCAAGGGAACTTGCTGTTCCAACAGGACAATGCACGTCCGCATGTATCCCGTGCCACCCAACGTGCTCTAGAAGGTGTAAGTCAACTACCCTGGCCAGCAAGATCTCCGGATCTGTCCCCCATTGAGCATGTTTGGGACTGGATGAAGCGTCGTCTCACGCGGTCTGCACGTCCAGCACGAACGCTGGTCCAACTGAGGCGCCAGGTGGAAATGGCATGGCAAGCCGTTCCATAGGACTACATCCAGCATCTCTACGATCGTCTCCATGGGAGAATAGCAGCCTGCATTGCTGTGAAAGGTGGATATACACTGTACTAGTGCCGACATTGTGCATGCTCTGTTGCCTGTGTCTATGTGCCTGTGGTTCTGTCAGTGTGATCATGTGATGTATCTGACCCCAGGAATGTGTCAATAAAGTTTCCCCTTCCTGGGACAATGAATTCACGGTGTTCTTATTTCAATTTCCAGGAGTGTATATTGTGAAAAGCAATGGTCCCATAACACTCCCCTGTGGCACGCCAGAGGTTACTTTAACGTCTGTAGACGTCTCTCCATTGATAACAACATGCTGTGTTCTGTTTGCTAAAAACTCTTCAATCCAGCCACACAGCTGGTCTGATATTCCGTAGGCTCTTACTTTGTTTATCAGGCGACAGTGCGGATCTGTATCGAACGCCTTCCGGAAGTCAAGAAAAATAGCATCTACCTTGGAGCCTGTATCTAATATTTTCTGGGTCTCATGAACAAATAAAGCGAGTTGGGTCTCACACGATCGCTGTTTCCGGAATCCATGTTGATTCCTACATAGTAGATTCTGGGTTTCCAAAAACGACATGATACTCGAGCAAAAAACGTGTTCTAAAATTCTACAACAGATCGACGTCAGAAATATAGGTCTATAGTTTTGTGCATCTGCTCGACGACCCTTCTTGAAGACTGGGACTATCTGTGCTCTTTTCCAATCATTTGGAACCCTCCGTTCCTCAAGAGACTTGCGGTACACGGCTGTTAGAAGGGGGGCAAGTTCTTTCGCGTACTCTGTGTAGAATCGAATTGGTATCCCGTCAGGTCCAGTGGACTTTCCTCTATTGAGTGATTCCAGTTGCTTTTCTATTCCTTGGACACTTATTTCGATGTCAGCCATTTTTTCGTTTGTGCGAGGATTTAGAGAAGGAACTGCAGTGCGGTCTTCCTCTGTGAAACAGCTTTGGAAAAAGGTGTTTAGTATTTCAGCTTTACGCGTGTCATCCTCTGTTTCAATGCCATCATCATCCCGGAGTGTCTGGATATGCTGTTTCGAGCCACTTACTGATTTAACGTAAGACCAGAACTTCCTAGGATTTTCTGTCAAGTCGGTACATAGAATTTTACTTTCGAATTCACTGAACGCTTCACGCGTAGCCCTCCTTACGCTAACTTTGACATCGTTCAGCTTCTGTTTGTCTGAGAGGTTTTGGCTGCGTTTAAACTTGGAGTGACGCTCTCTTTGCTCTCGCAGTAGTTTCCTAACTTTGTTGTTGTACCACGGTGGGTTTTTCCCGTCCCTCACAGTTTTACTCGGCACGTACCTGTCTAAAACGCATTTTACGATTGCCTTGAACTTTTTCCATAAACACTCAACATTGTCAGTGTCGGAACAGAAATTTTCGTTTTGATCTGTTAGGTAGTCTGAAATCTGCCTTCTATTACTCTTGCTAAACAGATAAACCTTCCTCCCATTTTTTATATTCCTATTAACTTCCATATTCAGGGATGCTGCAACGGCCTTATGATCACTGATTCCCTGTTCTGCACTTAAAGAGTTGAAAAGTTCGGGTCTGTTTGTTATCAGTACGTCCAATATGTTATCTCCACGATTCGGTTCTCTGTTTAATTGCTCGAGGTAATTTTCGGATAGTGCACTCAGTATAATGTCACTCGATGCTCTGTCCCTACCACCCGTCCTAAACATCTGAGCGTCCCAGTCTATATCTGGTAAATTGAAATCTCCACCTAAGACTATAACATGCTGAGAAAATTTATGTGAAATGTATTCCAAATTTTCTCTCAGTTGTTCTGCCACTAATGCTGCTGAGTCCGGAGGTCGGTGAAAGGAGCCAATTATTAACCTAGCTCGGTTGTTGAGTGTAACCTCCACCCATAAGAAGTATCCCAGAAAACTACCGTCCAGTATCCCTGACATTGATTTGCTGTAGGATCTTAGAACATATGCTGCGCTCAATAACGTATCTTGAACAGAATTACCTCCTCAATGCCAACCAGCATGGATTCGCCCCTTTCTAACATGATATCATGAAATTCATGGGCCGGCCAGTGTGGCCGAGCGGTTCTAGGCGCTTCAGTTTGGAACCGCACGACCGCTACGGTCGCAGGTTCGAATCCTGCCTCAGGCAAGGATGTGTGTGGTGTCCTTAGGTTAGTTAGTTCTAAGTTCTAGGGGACTGATGACCTCAGATGTTAAGTCCCATAGTGCTCAGAGCCATTTGAACCATTTTTTTTTAAATTCATGGATCGAGGCAGTCAGGTAAATGCAGCATTCCTTGATCTCCGAAAAGCATTTGACTCAGTACTGTGGCGAATCAAGTGAAATTTGTGACTGGATTAAAGATACATAGGTAGGACGCAGCACATTTTCTTAGATGGAAAGTCATGAACAGATGTAGAAGTAATTTCAAGTGTGGCTCAGGAAGTGTGTTGGGATCCTTGTTCATATTGTAAATTAATGACCTTGCACGCAGTATTAATAGCAGTCTCAGACTGTTCGCTGATGATGCGGTTCACTACGAGGGCTATTCGGAAAGTAAGGAACGATTGGTCACGAAATGAAAACCACAGCGAATATTCGATGAAGCTTTGCACAGAAGCTCAGTACTGAGCGCACAATGAGCGCGTAAACAAACCTAGACAAGGGAGTGTCTCCCACCTAGTATGGGTGTCTACCGAGAGACTTCGCCTGATTTCATGCAACCCCACATAACGTAACTGTCATGCAGTTCCCTCTTTATGATATTTTTCAGCCCCACACTGCAGGGGCAGTGAAGATGCACCTGCAACATTTTTCATCACTCACCATACAGCCCGGACTTGGCTCCCTCTTATTTTCATCTCAGCTCAAATGAATCGTTGGCTGTGAAGATAACATTTTAGCACAGACAACGAGTTGCAGTCCAGCACAGAAAATTGTCTAAAAGAACAGAAGGCTGCCTTCTTCGACGACGGTATTGGAAGCTGGTACAGTGCTACGGCAGATGACTAAGACAGAGTGGCGACTGTGTAGAGACATAACTGGCAGGTGTAGCTAACTATTGCGAATAAAACAGTTTTGATTTTCACTGTGGTTTCCATTTCGCGACCGATCGTTCCTTACTTTCTGAATAGCTTTCGTATAACAAGGGGTTGAGAAAGATACACAAATATTCAGTTCAATCTCGATAAGATTTTAAAGTGTTGGCAACATGCTTTAAATCAGAAACGCAAAATTTGTGCATTTCACAGTAAGAAACACGAAGTATACTATGACTACAGTATCAATAAGTCACAACTGAAACCGTTCGACTCATACACTGAAGCGCCAAAGAAACTGGTATGGGCATGCGTATTCAAAAAAAGAAACATGTAAACAGGCAGGGGACTGATGACCTCAGATGTTAAGTCCCATAGTGGTTAGAGCCATCTGAACCATTTGTAAACAGGCAAAATATGGCGCTGTAGACAGCAACGCCTATTACGACAACAAGTGTCTAGCGCAGTTGTTACATCGGATACTGCTGCTACAGTGGCAGGTTATTAGGACTTCAGTGAGTTTGAACGTGGTGTTACAGTCGGCGCATGACCGATGGGACCCAGGCATCTCCGAGTTAGAGATGAAGTGGAGATTGTCCTGTTCGACCATTTCACGAGTGTACCGTGAATCTCAAGAATCTGATAAAACTTCAAGTCTCCGACATCGCTGCGGCCGGAAAAAAACTCCTGCAAGAAGGGGACCAGCGACGGCTGAAGAGAATCGTTCAACGTGGCAGAAGTGCAACCCTTCCGAAAACTGCAGCAGATTTCAATGTTGGGCCAGTAACAAGTGTTAGCATGCGCACCATTCAATGAAACATGATCGGTATGGGCTTTCGGAGCCGAAGGCCCACTCCTGTATCCTTGATGACTGCACGACACAAAGCTTTACACCTCGCCTGGGTCCGTCAATACCGGTATTGGACTGTTGATGACTGGAAACATGTTGCCTATTCGGACGAGTGTCTTTGCAAATTGTATCGAGCGGAAGGATATGTACGTGTATGGAGACAATCTCATGAATCCATGGACCCTGCATATCAGCTGGTGGAGGGTCTGTAATGGTGTGAGGCGGGCGCAGTTGGAGTGATATGGGGCCCGTGATACGTCTAGATAAGACTGACAGGTGACACGTACATAAGCATCCTGTCTGATCACCTGCATCCATTCATATCCATTATGCATTCTGACGGACTTGGGCAATTCCAACAGGAGGATGCGACACCCCACGAGTCCAGAATTCCTACAGAGTGGCTCCAGGAACACTCTTCTGAGTTTAAACACTTCCGCTCTCCACGAAACTCCCTAGACATGAACATTATTGAGCATGTTCTGGATGCCTTGCAACGTGCTGTTCAGAAGAGATCTCCACCCTCCACGATTTGTGGACAGTCCTGCAGGATCCATGGTGTCAGTTTCCTCTAGCACTACTTTAGACATTAGTCGAGCCCATGCCATGTCGTGTTGCGGCACTTCTGCGTGCTCGCGAGGACCCTACACGATATTAGGCAGGTGTACCAGTTTCTTTGGCTCTTCGATGTAGAAATACATGGGTGTAACTATTTGTAGGGATATGATATGCAATTGTCGCATAGGGTCAATCGTAGGTAAGGCAGGTAACATACTTCGATTCATTGGTAGAATACTGGGAAAATGCAGTCAGTCTACAAAGAATATTTCACACTAAATACTCGTGGGACCCATCCTAGTGTATGGGAGCTACACCAAATAGAACTAACAGGGGATATTGAACGTACACAGAGAAGGGCATCACGAATGGCTAAGGGTTTGTTTAATCCACGGGAGATTATTACAGAGATGCTGACGGAACTAAACTGACAGACGCTTGGAGGTAGACGTAAACTATCCCGAGAAAGCCTACTTACGTGACTCTAAGAATGTATTAAAATCCCTTATTTATAGCTCCCGTAGGGATTGCACGGACAAGATTAGACTAATTAAAACGTGCACAGAGGTATGTAAGCATTTACTCTTAGCGCGGTAAATACATAAATGGAACGGTAAGGACTCCTAATTTCCGGGCGGGAAGGAGCGCCGGTCCCCGGCACGAATCCGCCCGGCGGATTTGTGTCGAGGTCTGGTGAACCGGCCAGTCTGTGGATGGTTTTTAGGCGGTTTTCCATCTGCCTCGGCGAATGCGGGCTGGTTCCCCTTATTCCGCCTCAGTTACACTATGTCGGCGATTGCTGCGCAAACAAGTTCTCCACGTACGCGTGCACCATCATTACTCTACCATGCAAACATAGGGGTTACACTCGTCTGGTGTGAGACGTTCCCTGGGGGGTCCACCGGGGGCTGAACCGCACAATAACCCTGGGTTCGGTGTGGGGCGGCGGAGGGGTGAAGTGGACTACAGTAGTCGTGGGGTTGTGGACCACTGCGGCTGCGGCGGGGACGGAGCCTCTCCGTCGTTCTAGGTCCCCGGTTAACATACAATACAATATAATACAATACAAGGACTCCTAAGAAGCAGTAGAATAGGAGATACCTGCGGCTGTGCGCTTCACACTGCTCTGCAGAGTATAGGTGTAGGTGTTCGAGGAGCGTTCAATAAGTAATGCAACGTATTTCTGTCTCGGGCAGTTTCGGTTGAAAACATGAGGAATTTGTTGTGGGACATCGTGGAATGTTCCCACTTCAGCCCCTATAGTTTCTTGAAGTTCCGATGAGTGTCGGCGCTATGCATGACCTGCTAAATGGCAACAGTAACAGAGATGTGTTCCATGGAGAGAGCTCTCATTGAGTTATCTTTTGGCGGAAATCCAGAGCACCGGAGATATTCAGAGGCGTTTGCAGAATGTCTACGGAGACCTGGCAGTGAGCAAAAGCACCGTGAGTCGGTGTCGCATACAGCTGTGACTCCTGCAGTGCTGGAACGTGCAGACACTCATTTGAGATCATCGGCCGATTACAATCAAAACACCTCGCTACCCAACAAGACGTGTCTGTTGGTAGTGTTGACACACTCGTCCTCCAGTTGGTGTACTCAAAGGTGTGTGACTGCCGGGTTCCCTGCAGCCTAACACAAGACCGCGAAGAGCTACGAAGGACCATCTGCGCGGAACCGCTTGCGTGTTACGATGCTGATCGTGACAGGTTTTTGTCGAACATCGATGAGACGTGGGTTCATCACTTCGAACCGTAAACGAAACGTCAATCCATGATATAGCACCACACCACCTCTTCTCTGAAAAAGAAGTTCAAAGCTGCACCTGTGCCGGTAAAGTCACCCCGACAGACTTCTGAGACTCTGTAGGGATAACTCTATTTGATGTTCTCCCTCGTGATGCAGCGATTCACTCTGAAGTGTATTGTACTACCCTCAGGAAATTGAAGAAACCAGCGCGTTCGTCGCTACAAAAATGCAAACGAACTTTTCCTTTTCCATGATAACGCAAGGCCTCACAGAAGACTGCGCGCCCGAGAGGAGCTCACAAAACTTCATTGGACTGTTCCTGCTCACCCCCCTACAGACAGGATCTCACAACTTCCGACTTCCACTGTTTGGACCAATGAAGGACGCATTCCACAACAAGCAGTATGTGAATGACGGGGCGATTATTGATACAGCAAGACGTCAAGACGTTAGTTCCGACGTCGGCCAATAGAGTGGTGCTACGCAGGCACACAGGACCTCCAAGTAAGGCGGCAAAACCCGTCGCATTGAATAGATAATGTTGAAAAATAGACTTTGGTACCAAAAAAGTGAGGAACAATATGACGTATTGCAATCCCGAATAAATCCAGCCTGCTTTCGGAAAAAAAGATGTGTTGCATTACTTATTGATCGCTCCACGTAGATGTTGCTAATTCGCCACAGAGATTAGTTATGGATCTGAGCCACCCCCTCCCCCCACCCCCTGTGTCACAAGCTAGCGCACTGTGCGGTAACCTGTACGAGCAGATGTAAAGGACGATAAGGTAAACATATGTGTAATGCAAATATCCTGACAGGAACAGGATGCAGATAGAAGAGCAATCAGCTACAAGTGGTAATATGTGGTTTGAAAATACCTTCAGCCGCCTAAAATAAATACTCATTCCTGTTTTTATGTACGCCACTCCTCTCTGTTTATTTCAAGCAATTTCAGTCACCTGTGGTGTACCCACGTTTTCAGGCCACTGACGTTGCTTCACATAAATTTAGACAAAAGCGTGTGGAAAATATAAACTGTATTTATTCTGTAGCGTACAGACGTAATCTTAAATTTACTCATACAACAAAAACTAGCAACCCTACACAATCAATTGAAAAACTTACTTCTATTTACTGATCTTTGCTTTGCACAAATACGAGGGTCACTCCAAAAGAAATGTACACTATTTTTTTAAAAATCCATCTTTTATTCTACATGTTTGAAAGTTTTACAGTGTGTAGATACATCCTTTAGGAACAATATTTTCATTTCTCCACATAATTTCCATCCCTCTCAACGCCTTACGCCGTCTTGGAACCAACACGTGATTACCCGCACGGTAAAATTCTAGACCAACCTGTTGGAGCCACTGTTTGACAGCGTGCACAAGAGAGTCATCATCTTCAAACCTTGGTCCACGAAGAGAGTCGTTCAGTTTCCCAAAGAGATGATAGTCACATGGAGCCAGGTCAGGACTGTAAGGCGGGTGTTTCAGTGTTGTCCATCCGAGTTTTGTTATCGCTTCCATGGTTTTTTGACTGACATGGGGCCGTGCATTGTCATGCAACAGCAAAACATCATGCTTTTGCCGATGTAGTCGAACACGACTCAGTCGAGCCTGAAGTTTCTTCAGTGTCGTCACATATGCATCAGAATTTATGGTGGTTCCACTTGGCATGATGTCCACAAGCAAGTGTCCTTCGGAATCGAAAAACACTGTAGCCATAACTTTTCCAGCAGAAGGTGTGGTTTTGAATTTTTTTTTCTTGGGTGAATTTGCATGATGCCAATGATTGATTGCCTCTTCGTCTCTGGTGAAAAATGATGGAGCCATATTTCATCACCTGTCACAATTCTTCCAAGAAATTCATCTCCACCATTCTCGTACTGTTCCAAAAGTTTGCTGCATGTCGTTTTTCTTGTTTCTTTGTGAGCCACTGTCAACATCCTGGGAACCCACCTGGCACAAACCTTTTTTAACGCCAATACTTTCGGTATTCTGCAATCACTTCCTTCCCCTATCCCAATGTAGTGTGACAATAAGTTCACAGTGATGCGTCTGTCAGCAGTCACCAATTCGTTAACTCTCTGCACATTGTCTGGAGTGTGTGCAGTACGAGGCGTGTCGCTGCGAGGACAATCCTCAATATTACCGTGCCCGCTTTCATTAAGTAACCTGCTTGCCCACCGACTAACTGTACTGCCATCGACAGCAGCATCTCCATACACCTTTTTCAACTTCTTGTGGATGTTTCCCACTGTCTCGCTTTCACAGCACAGGAATGCTATGACAGCACGTTGCTTCTGACGAACGTAAAGTGTAGCAGCCATCTTGAAGACATGCTGTGACGGCACCACTCACGGGAACAAGTTGAACTAAGTTTGCCGGCCGGAGTGGCCGTGCGGTTCTAGGCGCTACAGTCTGGAACCGGGCGATCGCTACGGTCGCAGGTTCGAATCCTGCCTCGGGCATGGATGTGTGTGATGTCCTTAGGTTAGTTAGGTTTAGTTAGTTCTAAGTTATAGGCGACTGATGACCTCAGAAGTTAAGTCACATAGTGCTCAGAGCCATTTGAACCATTTTGAACTAAGTTTGAAAACAAGCGGGAAGGATGTATCTGCACACTGTAAAACTTTCACAAATGCAGAATGAAAAGTGTATTTTTACAAAAATAGTGTGCATTTCTTTTGGAGTGACCTTCGTATGTTTCGAATATGAGATAATCATATGAGGAGCGTTCAATAAATAATGCAACATACTTTTTTTCTAATAGCGGGTTGGTTTTATTCAGAGTTCCATTACACCATATTATTATCTATTCTTTTGCCTACAAACCCTATTTTTCAACATTATCTCGTACAATGCGTAGGCCTATCATCACCTTACTGGGAGTACCTGTATGTCCGCGTGGTACCACTCTTCTGGTAGACGTCGGAGCCAACGTATCGTTTCATCAATAACCGTCACATCATGCAAGTACAACTTACCCCGGAATGCATCCTTCATTGGGCCAGAGAGATGGAAGCCGGAAGGTGTGAGATCCGGTCTGTAGGGTGGATGAGAAAGAACTGTCCAATGAAGTTCTGTGAGATCTTCTCGGGTTGCAGTCTTCTGTGAGACTTTTCGCTGTCATCGAGGAACATTACGTATGCAGATTGTGGACAGTTGGGAATGTGGGTCTCACGGGAGGCATGCAAGGGATAAGTCCCTGCAGTCGCGCTGTTCATCTGTGTCCTCGGTGGCTCAGATGGATAGAACGTCTGCATGTTAGCGGGAGATCCCCGGTTCGAGTCCCGGTCGGGGCACACATTTTCAGCTGTCCCCATTGAAGTATATAAATAACACCAGTCGGCAGCTGAGTGTTTCAATTAATTATCATTTATTCTAGAGAAGCTGCACGGTCATCAATGGTGTCTGTTCTTTCGAGAACAGTTTTGTCTTCATATAAAGAATGAGATATTAGCAATAAGAAACAGCGAAATTGAGACAGAGACACTGAGAGGAGACTGCAGTCGTAGGACAGGACAAAGGGGAATGTGGTGTGACACAGGAGACAGTGAAAGAGAGACATAGAGCTGGGCTGAATGGGTGGGTGAGAATGACTAACTGGGAGTGGATGAGTACGAACGACTTACAGCGGTGGACTGGTGGGTGTGAGTGAGCTACAGTCAGGGGACCTTTTGGGAGTTTGAGGTGCGTTGCATGTTGAAAAATCGCAAATATGTTCGCATGCCAAGTTTTTTGGAAAAATTTTTAAATGCTGAGGAACGTAGAACGAGACAGCTAGTACCCCACTTCTCAGTTAGAGTCTTTTAAATAACCAGGAATATATTCAGGTTATTTTGTGGACCGATAGGAAAATTTTTCCGCTGATATGTTAAATGGCTGAAAAACTGTGATATCTTCACTTTTTTGTGATGATTTATTTTGCTTTTACCAGTTTCAAACTAGGTCTGGCTAGAGCAGGAATGTGACATTTCGGTTGTGAATTAGCGAAACCAGCGACTGTGAAAGCAAAAAACCTGGCTGTGCTGATAGAATGATCTGTAGCTTAGCCAGAGGTTATGTTGGGATGTGATGGTCTGCTTGTGATTTGGGGAAGCCAACAAATGTGAACGCAATAAGCCGTCTGCAGGCTCTTACGCTCCGCAAAAATGTCAGCACATTCCACCTCTGCACAAGTGTCACTTCGCACACCTGCCACAAACTCACTAAAAACAGCCCCAACCAGCAAATATTTTTCTCCCAGGCGAGTGCCCTTTCATCTGATTATACAAATCTTCAGTCAATAATCACAATTTACAATACGAACGGCGTTCAACAAAAAAATGCAACATATTTTTGCCTGAAAGCAGGTTGGTTTCATTCAGGATTCCAATACACCATATGATACCCCACTCTTTTGGCTACAAAACCCTATTTTTCAGAATTATCTCTGTTCAACGAGACGGCCTGACGCCACCTTGCTGGGAGGGCCTGTATGCCCACATGGTACCACTCTATTGGTTGACTTCGGAGCGAACGTCTTTCTACATCAATAACCTTTCCACAATCCATGTACCGCTTTCCGCAGTGTGCATCCTTCATTGGGCAAACAGATGGAAGTCAGAATGTGCGAGATCGGTGCTGTAGGATGGATGAGGAATAACAAATACACACTCATGCTCATAAATTAAGGATAATGCTGATACATGATGAAACAACGCTCTGGTGGGCGGTTTGCGGCTTTAAATCACCTCGGAGCATGACCATGCGGTGCATTTGACCTGCGTTCGTCGCATGGTGGCGCTGGCAGCAGTCCACGTACGCAGAGGTGTGTTGATGCATTTCAGAGTACGGTGCAGCAAGTAAGTGTGCATACGTTTTCAGACGTGCTAATGGTGACTGTGTGTTGAAAATGACTCAAAGAACACATATTGATGACGTTGTGAAGGGTAAAATACTAGGGCGACTGGAGGCTGGTCAAACACAGCAGGTCGTAGCACGGGCCCTCCGTGTGCCACAAAGTGTGAAATCAAGATTATGGTAACGATTCCAGCAGACAGGAAACGAATCCAGGCGCTACAGTACGGGACGTCCACAGTGTACAACACCACAAGAAGACCGATATCTCACCATCAGTGCCCGCAGACGGCCACTGAGTACTGCAGGTAGCCTTGATCGGGACCTTACCGCAGCCACTGGAACAGTTGTCAGGTTGTCTCCAGACACACAGTCTACAGACGACTGAACAGACGTGGGTTATTCGCCCGGAGACCTGCAAGGTGGAGTCCACTGGCCCCTGGTCACAGGAGTGCCTGAAAGCCTGGTGTCAAGGACACAGTACGTGGTCATTGGGACAGTGGCCCCAGGTTATGTTCACGGACGAGTCCAGGTATAGTCTGAACAGTGATTGTCGCTGGGTTTTCATCTGGCGTGAACCAGGAACCAGATACCAACCCCTTAATGTCCTTGGAAGGGACCTGTATGGAGGTCGTGGTTTGATGGTGTGGAGTGGAGTGGGATTATGATTGGTGCACGTACACCCCTGCATGTCTTTGACAGAGGAACTGGAACAGGTCAGGTGTATCGGGACGTCATTTTGCACCAGTATGTCCGCCTTTTCAGGGGTGCAGTGGGTACCACCTTCCTCCTGATGGATGATAACGCACGGCCCCAACGAACTGCCATCGTGGAGGAGTACCTTGAAAGAGAAGATACTAGGCGAATGGAGTGGCCTGCCTGTTCTCCAGACCTAAACCCCACCGAGCACGTCTGGGATGCTCTACGTCGACGTATCGACGCACGTCTTGAAACCCCTACGGCACTTGAGGAGCTCCAACAGGCACTGGTACAAGAATGGGAGGCTATACCCCAGCAGCTACTCGACCACCTGATCCAGAGCATGCCACCCCGTTGTGCGGCCTGTGTACGTGTGCATGGTGATCATATCCCATATTGATGTCGGAGTACATGCGCAGGAAACAGTGGCGTTTTGTAGCACATGTGTTTCGGGATGGTTTTCTCAACTTATCACTAATACCGTGGACTTACAGATCTGTGTCGTGTGTGTTCCCTATGCGCCTATGCTATTAGCGCCAGTTTTGTGTAGTGCCACGTTGTGTGGCACCACATTCTGCAATTATCCTCAATTTATGAGCATGAGTTTAGTTTTGTGAGTTACGCTTGCGTGCGCAGACTCGTGTGAAGCCTTGCGTTGTCACGTTGAAGTTCGTTTGAATTTGTCTGGCGAATAACACGCTGAAGTGGTTTCTTCAGTATCCTGAGGGTAGCACAGTGCGCTTAAGAGATGACTGTTGCACCATGAGGGAGGACATCATGCAGATTAACCCATTTAGAGTTCTAGAAGACCGTCGCCACGACTTTGTCGGCTGAGGCAACGGATTTGACCTTTGGAGGAGAGATGATGTGGTGGGCACTCCATGGATTCCCTGACCTTGTCGCGACAGTGACAGACGCTTCTCCCAACGACTACCGTACTTTTGTTCACTGCCAGGTCTGCACAGACATTCTGCAAGCACCTAGGAATATCTGCAGTGCTCTGGTTATCCGCAGAAAGAAACTCAGTGACAGTTCTCTGCTTGGAATGTTCCTATGTTACAGACGCCATTTTGAAGACGACGTATAGCATCGCCACCTATCTCAACTTCATGAAACTATAGTGGCTGAATCAGGAATATTCCACGACAAATTTCGCATTTTTTCAAACGAAACTGGTCGAGTAAAAATACGTTGCATTACGTACAGAACACCCGTCGTATAATCTCGTATTTCAGCCGGTTCTGTATAATCACTGCTGTATTGTAGATCACTGCCTACTTCCATCTAATTATGTTCATGCTGGCTGCCTACAATTCTAGTACTCCTGCGTCATTATCGCCTCGTTGTCGCCGTGTGTGGACTGGACTTTCACACTGCGAGCAAGTGGAGTTGCTACTCCCAGAACTCGCCATTTGTGACTCGGCCCTTCGACATGTATGACTCGACGCGTTGACGCTCACTGGCAGTGTAGGCTTCGCTGCACAACTTCCCGAAGAGAATCAGTATCGAATTCCCCAGCGAGGGCTAGCGCCACACAGGACAACGACCTAGAGACCGACCGCGGTGTCACCCGCTGGCTCAGGCGTAATTGCCGGCAATGTCGGGATGGTATGCGGCGCGCTGACTGCGCGCTCGGCCGTTGACTGCAGCCTTTCCGAACAACAGCTCCTACCAGCGCCGTGTTTTCGATCTGTAGATGTCTAGACTGAACATGTGCGGCCCTTGCCAGGGAAAATTTTTTGACAACCAACCCACAAAAACAACATTCTAGAGCAGTTTTCGAATTAAAATCTGAAAGGTTTGTTACATATTTCGACTATATAATTTATGGTTTAATAAATTCACGAGATAAAAAAAAAATCGGATAAGTGCGAGAGGGATTCACACTGAGAGTTCCGTGCAAACGTAATTATGTACACTGAAGCGCCAAAGAAACTGGTGCAGGCATCCATGTTCAAATACAGAGATATGTAATCAAGTAGAATACGGCGCTGCGGTCGGCAACGCCTATGTAATCCAACGAGTGTGTGGCGCAGTTGCTAGAGCAGTTACTGCTGATGCAAAGGCAGGCTATTAAGATAAACGTGAGTTTGAATGTAGTGTTATAGATGGCACACGAGCGATGAGGTAATGTTTCTGTAACACCTCCATCTGAAGATGAGCTCGAAAACATGTTCATGGTTGAATAAATTGTAAAAAAGCGACTGGTTGCAGATTTATTACCAGATAAACGTCAATTTAAATCACAGTCGCACTTCGTCATCCACAATGGATATACCGAATATTTTAAATTGTAAGACATTAGCAGTGGCAGATGTGGACTCCAGCAACAATTTATTGTTTATGTAGATTAAAACTGTCCGCCGTTCGTGGTTTCGCGGTAGCGTTCTCGCTTCCCGAGCACGGGGTCCCGTGTTCGATTCCCTACGGGATCAGGGGTTTTCACCTGCCCCGAGATGGATGGGTGTTGTGTCGTCTTCATCATCATCATTCATCCCCATTACGGTCGGAGGAAGGCAACGGCAAACCACGTCCATTAGGACCTTGCCTATTACGGCGGTGCGGGCCTCCCGCATCGTTCCCCTACATCTGTCAAGAAGCATGTGACTTCATTTCTAGATTAAAACTGAAGGAATTGGAAAAAGGTAAGAAACTGAGGAGATGGGAAGTGGATAAACTGAAAGAACCAGAGGTTGTGATACTTTCACAGGGAGCATTGGGGAACGGTTGACTAGAAAGAGAAAGAATACAGTAGAAGACGAGTGGGTAGCTTTAAGAGATGAAATCGTGAAGGCAGCAGAGTAGCAAGCAGGTAAAAAGACAAGGCCTCGTAGAAATCCTTAGATAACACAAGAGTTATTGAATTTAATTGATGAAAGGAGAAAATTTAAAAATGCAGCAAATGAAGCAGGCGAAAGGTAATACAAACGTTTAAAAATGAGATTGGCAGGAAGTGCAAAATTGCTAAGCAGAAATGTTTAGAGGACAAACGTATGGATTTAGAAGCATGTTTCACTTGGGGAAAGATAGATATCGCCTACAGGAAAATTAGAGGCCTTTGGGGAAAAGACAAGCAGCTGTATGAATATCAAGAGCTCACATGGAAAACCAGTCCTAAGCAAATAAGGAAAAGTTGAAAGGCGGGAGGAACGTATATAGGCTCTGTACAAGGAAGACGAACTTGAAAGCAGTGTTACAGAAAGGAAAGTGGACGTAGATCAAGATGAGAGGAGAGATACGATAGGGAAGATACGATACTGCGAGAAGAGTTTGACAAAGCTTTGAAAGATCTGAGTCGAAACAAGGTCCTGGGAGCAGACGATATTCCATCAGAACTACTGATGGCTTTGGGAGAACCAGCCATGAGAAAACTCTTCCATCTGGTGTGCAAGATGTGCGAGACAGACTTGAAGAAGAATGTAATAATTCCAATTCCAAAGAAAGCGGTTGCTGACAGCTACGAAAATTACCCGAACTATCGGTTTAATAAGTCATGGCTGCAGAATACTAACACGAATTCTTTACAGAAGAATGGAAAAAGTGGTAGAAGCCGACCTCAGGGACCATTAATTTGGATTTCGGAGAAATGTAGGAACACGCGAGACAGTACTGACCGTACTACTTATCTTAGAAGATAGGTTAAGGAACGGCAAACCTACGTTTATAGCATTTGTAGACTTAGAGAAAGCTTTTGACAATGTTGGCTGGAATACTCTCTTTGAGATTCTGAAGGTAGCGGGAGTAAAAACACAGGGAGCGAAAGGTTATTTACAACTTATACAGAAACCAGATGACAGTTATGAGAGTCGAGGGGCATGAAAATGAGGCAGTGGTTGAAAAGGGTTGCTGCCTATCCCCGATGTTATTCAATATGTACATTGAACAAGCAGTAAGGAAACTAAAGAAATCCAGAGTGAAATTTTCACTCTGCAGTGAAGTGTGCGCTGATATGAAACTTCCTGGCAGATTAAAACTGTGTGCCGGACCGAGATTCGAACTCGGGACCTTTGCCTTTCGCGGGCAAGTGCTCTACTTTCCCGCAGAAGGTAAAGGTTCCGAGTTCGAGTCTCAGTCCGACACACAGTTTTAATTTACCAGGAACGTTCAAACCAAAGAAATATTTGAAATAGGATTAAAGTTATGGGAGAGGAAATAAAAATTTTGAGGTTTGCCAATGCCATTGTAATTCCGTTAAAAACAGCAAACGACTTGGAAGAGCAGTTGAACGGAATGCTCAGTGTATTGAAAGGAGGATTTAGCATGAACATCAACAAAAGAAAAACAAGGATAATGCAATGTAGTCGAATTAAATCATGTGAGGCTAAGCGACTCAGAGTAGGAAACTAGACACTTAAAGTAGTAGTGGCTCTGAGCACTATACGACTTAACTTCTGAGGTCATCAGTCGCCTAGGACTTAGAACTAATTAAACCTAACTAACCTAAGGACATCACACACATCCATACCCGAGGCAGGATTCGAACCTGCGACCGTAGCGGTCGCTCGGTTCCAGACTGTAGCGTCGGCCTTAAAGTAGTAGATGAGTTTTACTGTTTGGGCAGCAAAATAACTGATGATGGCCGAAGTAGAAAGGATATAAAATGTAGGCTGGCAATGGCAAAAAAAGCTTTTCTGAAGAAGGGCAATGTGTTAACATCAAATATAGATTTAATTGTTTGGAAGTCTTTTCTAAAGGTATTTGTCGGGAGTGTAGTCATGTATGGAAGTGAAACATGGACGATAAACAGTTTAGATGAAAACAGAATGGAAGATTTCGAAATGTGATGCTACAGAAGTGGCGAAAGATTAGATGGGTTGATCACGTAACTAATGAGGAAGTACTGAATAGAAATGGGGGGACCAAGAAATTTGTGGCACAACATGACCCAAACAAGGGATCGGTTGAAAGGACACATTGTGAGGCATCAAGGACTCACCAATTTGGTACTGGAGGGAAGTGTGCGGGGTAAAAGTTGTAGAAGGAGATCAAGAGATGAATACAGTAAGCAGATTCAGAGCCCATGCACCTTTAAGTACGTGCCAGAACTGTATTACTGCAGCAGCGAACTGAACGACCACCGCGTCTGCGACTAGCAATAATAATCGCTGCATCCCCAATTACCGTTGCGTGTCAGAGTACATGAGTAACGTGGAAAATTTCAGAGTGTGGAAAGCACGCTCACTGCACTACAGAGACACTCACTCAATGCATGTGGTGGGCATTCGTGTAACTAATAAACGTTAGTGAATTGTGTACTACGAGGTGTGGCTAGAAAAAAACTGGACTAGTACTGGTGAAACAATAAAACGAATGCAATAAGGCTGAAAGTCGCGTGGCCTGTCACGTGACTCTCGCTCCGCCTACTGCTCGAGTTTCATATGCCTCCTGCACTCAGTCTGGCCGTGGCGTCTGTTTTAAGTAGTTGACGTTTTGTCTGTGCGTCGGAAAATGTTGAGTGTACAGAAAGAACAGCGTGTTAACATCCAATTTTGTTTCAAACTAGGAAAATCTGCAAGTGAAACGTTTGTAATGTTACAACAAGTGTACGGCGATGATTGTTTATCGCAAACACAAGTGTTTGAGTGGTTTAAACGATTTAAAGACGGCCGCGAAGACACCAGTGATGACACTCGCACTGGCAGACCATTGTCAGCAAAAACTGATGCAAACATTGAAAAAATCGGTAAACTTGTTCGACAAGATCGCCGTTTAACAATCAGAGCAGTGTCTGAGTTAACAGGAGTTGACAAGGAAAGTGTTAGGCAGATTCTTCATGAAAGTTTCAACATGAGCAAAGTGTGTTCAAAAATGGTTCCAAAGTGTCTCACAATTGAACAGAAGGAACGCCGAAGAATGATTTGTTCTGACATCCTGGAAAACATTGAAAGTGATCCCACCTTCTTACAAAATCGATGCATTGGAAAACTCCTGGTTCTCCACGACAAAAAAAAGCACGAATGTCAAAATCGAAATTCAAGGCAATGATGATTGTTTTTTTTTTTGACATCAAAGGGATTGTGCACATTGATTGGGTACCAGAGGGACAAACAGTGAATCAGCATTACTACATTAGCGTCCTGGCTACCCTACGTGAGCGAGTACGGAGAAAACGGAACGATTTGTGGAGAAAAAAGTCATGGATCCTTCACCAAGACAATGCCCCAGCTCACAGTGCGTTGTCAGTGAAGACGTTTTTGGCAAAACACAACATTCCCATCTTAGATCATCCACCCTACTCACCTGATTTGACCCCCTGTGACTTTTTTCTTTTCCCTAAAGCCAAGTCAGCTTTGAAAGGAACTGGATTTGAGACTGTTGAAGCAGTAAAAGAAAAAGCGACGGAAGTAATGTATGGACTTACCGAAAATGATCTGCAGCATTGCTATGAACAGTGGAAAATTCGTATGGAGCGGTGTAGAGACCGAGGAGGAGAGTACATTGAAGGAGATAACATGAAATTGTAAATAATTGTAAATAAATGTTTTTTCCAGCGTCAGTCCGGTTTTTTTCTAGCCGCACCTCGTATGCTACAACTGGGAGAGACGGTTTTGTATGAAATGATGTAACTTACAGCCAGCAAAGAGGGCTACCAGCTAACAATCAGAAGAAAATTCTCCAACGAAAGTGGTTCGTACTAATGTAAGGAATGCACCAAAAAGAATCATCCGATTTAAAAAAATCATAACTGAACCGTAAAATCACTACTGGTGCACCAAAGGTTATTAATCTCAATCAACACACAAAATGTAAAGTGGAAGTAGGTGCCAAGGAATAACTGGTGAAATTACACACAATTTTGAGTAACACTTTTTATTGAAATTTGCTGCAAGACCCTACGATATTTAAAAAAATCCAACAATCATTTAACAAATAAGTCACAATTTACGATAAGAAATGACTTAAATTATTAAATTATTATAAAAAATTTCACGCCAGTAAAAGGCAAGTACAGGCAAGCAATTTAACATATACAACGCGACGCCGTATAATATTTTAAGCTCAGCTAAATTACAAGTGAATTTCACTCCATTCATTAAATGGCGCAGAATCTAATTTGTCTGCAACATATAAAGACAATCCTGTTTACGACAGTTCTCAAAATAGAAAAACCAAAACGCATGAGTCATGCACATGGGGAGGGGGGGGGGGGGTTTACACTCACAGTTAATAACATTAACATTTCCAAAATATGTAAAAAAACAAATTTAACAAATTTCTGCCAGTTAACTTACGCAAACACACACACTCGCCAGGTAGGACTTGCGAGCCAGTACCACATTCTCCTTTCGAGGCAACAATTTCTACCCATAATGAAATGGCAAACTTTTGCATGGCAAGAAAACATGCTAATAACCAACTACCTGTATAAAATAATATAAGCACGTTGAGTAAAAGCCTTAAAAGGTATTGGATTGGAAAAACACACAACAGTTTTTGCTGACTAGAAACAATATAAAAAAATCCACTATGGCGTACATTAACAACCTTGCCTTTTATAGCCAAATATACATCAACACAAATTTACGTAAGTTACAGCTTCCAGATGAGCAGCAATTCGTTATGCAATTGACTAGTTCTTACCACGAGGCAAAAGGAATTTTTCTTATTTCTTAGTGTACCTTTTACACGTGAGTCTAGTAATACTAGTTATTGCAGGCGAGAGAATGGATCAGGTCTTAGTGCCTTGCATTTGAAACAGTACAGCCATTGGTGCCTTAGACTTTCACAGACATGGCAGAGGCCAACAGTCGAATAAACCCGTAGGTAAGCTGGGAGGGGAAAGAAGCAATCCGAACCAGAGATTTACTCTGACTCCCCCCCCCCCCTTTCGTCCTCAAAAGTGGACAAACGGAACACCCTTTCTAATATTACCACCTTCCCGCGGGTGGGCAGACGAGAATGAATGGCGGGAACCCCCCCCCCCCCCCCTTCCAAAAAAAAAAAAAAATAATGAACAAGAATAAGTAAATTGAATTCAATTAAACTTCATAAAATCTGTTAACAATCAATACTCAACTTCTGGTGCGTTACGACTCCCAGGACTGAACCAACGCAGCACCTCCAAATGCTCTGCCGAGCCTCCCGCTGCCAGCCGTTTCAACGGACGCAGGAAGGCGCGCCGATTTTCAGAACCTCCACGCCGGTCGACAGCATACGGCCGAAATGCAGATTCCTTTCGCCACGAGCAGTTAACGCCCCGTATCACGGAGCCGCTGCTCGCGTCGCTTACGCTGATGCCGCGGTCTGCGTGCTGCCCCTCTAGCAGCGGGAGAGAAGTCGCTTCTTGATGCTCCGACTGCCAACTCTCCACGAGAGCCCATACAGCCACTTCTTAAACCCACGCGAACAGCCCACTTTCCCCCCTTTCCCACTAGAGGGAGACACCGAAGTCTTCAATGACAACGGCGCCACCACAGAAAACGGAGGGCGACTGCTTCACGATACCCGCTGCGGCGCGCTGTTCAAAGCTAACTTTACTACGGCTCAATAACTATTATGTTGTTTGAGATATGTGCGTGGACAACGTACTGTTGGAAAGACCAAACTCTCGAGTTTTACATGGCTCCCGCTAGGTAGCAGCAGTGTGCGCCCACTTCGTTTTAGTAAAAATGGTGTCTGCACAACAGAAAGCGTCTGGTGTTTTACGTTTTGCGCAGTGCTCGTCAGCAATAACTGTTCAGCGTGACGTTCGTACTAGGTATGGTGTGGATCCTCCGACAGCACAGAGCATTAGACGATGGCATGAACAACTCCAAGAAACAAGTTGTTTGTGTAAAGGCAAATCGCTGGGCCGTCCCCGAGCGTCTGACACAGACGTCGAACGCATCCGGCATAGTTTTACAAGGAGTCCGCAGAAATCCGTTCGCCATGTAGCTCGATAGCCCAACACGCCCCCAATGTCCATCTGGTGTGTGTTGCGTCGACGTTTACACATCATACAAAATTCAGCTGCCAGATCTTCCTGAAGGTGACGAATAACAACGTGTGGAGTTCTGTAATTTTGTTCTTGGCAAGGTTGACGGTAACGGTTTTCTTCACGCTTAGTTTTTAGTGACAAGGCAACATTCCTTTTACATGGAAAGGTGAACCGTCATAATGTGAGAATACGGAGTACGGAACAACCACATGTAGTTGCACAACATAAGTGGGTCTCTTCAACATTTAATGTGTTTTGCGCAGTTTCACGGGAAAAGGTGTATGGTCCATTTTTCTTTGGCGAGAACGCTGTTACTGCAAGCCCATATTTTGATATGCTTGAGACTGTTTGGAACGACTTCATTTACCAACAGGATGGGGCATCGCTATACAGGCATCTGGACGTACCGGAATTTTTAATTCTGAACGATGGATCAGTCGCACTGGACCAAATGATTCAGCCTTACATTACTGGCCTCCAAGGTCACTGGACAGGACTGTATGTGATTATTTCTTGTGGGGGTTTATAACAGTCTCTGTTTATGTGCATCCGTTACACAATGAATGAACTGAGACATCGCATAACACCGCTGTGGAAGCTGTAACTCAAGACATGCTTGCTGGACTGTGGGAACAGTTTGAATACCGCATTGACATATGCCGTGCATCTCAAGGAGGACTTGTTGAACACCTATGAAAAAGTATGTAAAATAAAAAGCTTTTCGAGTTCCCCGTTCATCAAAAAACAAAATTCATTGTACATGTTTATTAGTTTCGGAAATATAGAAGTGCCAAATCGGATGATTCTTTTTGGTACACCCTGTATATTAAGAAAATTAAACTTTCTCATGAAATGAATGTATTAATCAGACGTAATTCTTAAACTGCATAGCGTATGCCAATTTTTTATATAAAAACGATACTGCCCCTTCGACTGTTTCATACCATCTTATGACGAGCTGTTTGAAGAGGAGCTGCCTCTCCGACCATACGTGAGACTGTCAGCTGTTTCTTCGACTACATTGTCGCAATTCTACATTCACATCTACATACATGCTCCTCCAGCCACCGTATGGTGCGTGGCGGAGGGTATCCTGTACCACCACTAGTCATTCTCTTTCCTGTTCCGCTCGCAAACAGAGGGAGGAAAAAACGATTATCTATATGGCCCCGTACGAGCCTTAATCTCTCTAATCTTATCTTCATGGTCCTTCCACAAAACGTACGTTGATGGCCGACAAATATTGCAACTGTGAATTTCATAACTAATCTGTCTAACAAACATTTTCATTCTTTGAATGATTTCTGCTTTTTTGAAAGTTAGTAAGCCAAATGATATGATGCTTGATGTGTAGACTGTTTACGCATTATCTTTTCAAAAGCGATCTCTGAACAACTCTGTCTGTGAGAAAAGGGTACTGAATTCCTAACTGTAATTATGTGAAAAAAACGTTTTTATGAAATGACAGCAAAAAACAGATGTATTATTTTTTATTTTCTTCTTTCATAGTAAAATTAAAATTGTTTAAAACCTTTAGAATGCCATAGAACTTTTACTTTATGTCACTGATACAAATGAATACACTGATCTTCAATTATCTCATCATTACATTTGTATCTTTCTTCTCCGTGGGCCCCGAGAGAGCGGATGTAAGTGTCAATGCAGCACTGTTTGCTAGTAATAATTCAAAAGTTAATTACATTTAATCGTGTGTTGTTGTTGTTGTGGTCTTCAGTCCTGAGACTGGTTTGATGCAGCTCTCCATGCTACTCTATCCTGTGCAAGCTTCTTCATCTCCCAATACCTACTGCAACCTACATCCTTCTGAATCTGCTTAGTGTATTTATCACTTGGTCTCCGTCTACGATTTTTACCCCCCACGCTGTCCTCCAATACTAAATTGGTGATCCCTTGATGCCTCAGAACATGTCCTACCAACCGATCCCTTCTTCTAGTCGAGTTGTGCCACTGACTTCTCTTCTCCCCAATCCTATTCAATAGCTCCTCATTAGTTATGTGATCTACCCACCTAATCTTCAGCATTCATCTGTAGCACCACATTTCGAAAGCTTCTATTCTCTTCTTCTCCAAACTATTTATCGTCCATGTTTCACTTCCATACATGGCTACACTCCATACAAATACTTTCAGAAATGACTTCCTGACACTTAAATCTATACTCGGTGTTAACAAATTTCTCTTCTTCAGGAACGCTTTCCTTGCCTTTGCCAGTCTACATTTTATATCCTCTCTACTTCGACCATCATCAGTTATTTTGCTCCCGAAATAGCAAAACTCCTTTACTACTTTAAGTGACTCATTTCCTAATCTAATTCCCTCAGCATCACCCGACTTAATTCGACTACATTCCATTATCCTCGTTTTGCTTTTGTTGATGTTCATCTTATATCCTCCTTTCAAGACCCTATCCATCCCGTTCAACTGCTCTTCCAAGTCCTTTGCTGTCTCTGGCAGAATTACAATGTCATCGGCGAACCTCAAAGTTTTTATTTCTTCTCCATGGATTTTAATACCTACTCCGAATTTTTCTTTTGTTTCCTTCGCTGCTTGCTCAATATACAGATTGAATAACGTCGGGGAGAGACTATAACCCCGTCTCACTCCCTTCCCAACCACTGCTTCCCTTTCATGTCCCTCGACGATAATTACACACGATTACCTCCCCATGAACCATGGACCTTGCCGTTGGTGGGGAGGCTTGTGTGCCTCAGTGATACAGATAGCCGTACCGTAGGTGCAACCACAACGGAGGGGTATCTGTTGAGAGGCCAGACAAACGTGTGGTTCCTGAAGAGGGGCAGCAGCCTTTTCAGTAGTTGCAAGGGCAACAGTCTGGATGATTGACTGATCTGGCCTTGTAACAATAACCAAAATGGCCTGGCTGTGCTGGTACTGCGAATGACTGAAAGCAAGGGGAAACTACGGCCGTAATTTTTTTCCGAGGGCATGCAGCTTTACTGTATGATTAAATAATGATGGCATCTTGTTGGGTAAAATATTCCGGAGGTAAAACAGTCCCCCATTCGGATCTCTGGGCGGGGACCACTCAAGAGGATGTCGTTATCACAGGAGAAAGAAAACTAGTGTTCTACGGATCGGAGCGTGGAATGTCAGATCCCTTAATCGGGCAGGTAGGTTAGAAAATTTAAAAAGGGAAATGGATAGGTTGAAGTTAGATATAGTGGGAATTAGTGAAGTTCGGTGACAGGAGGAACGAGACTTCTGGTCAGGTGACTACAGAGTTATAAACACAAAATCAAATAGGGGTAATGCAGGAGTAGGTTTAATAATGAATAGGAAAATAGGAATGCGGGTAAGCTACTACAAACAGCATAGTGAACGCATTATTGTGGCCAAGATAGATACGAAGCCCACACCTACTACAGTAGCACAAGTTTGTATGCCAACTAGCTCTGCAGATGACGAAGAATTTGAAGAAATGTATGATGAAATAGAAGAAATTATTCAGATAGTGAAGGGTGACGAAAATTTAATAGTCATGGGTGACTGGAATTCGGTAGTAGGAAAAGGGAGAGAAGGAAACGTAGTAGGTGAATATGGATTGGGGCTAAGAAATGAAAGAGGAAGCCGCCTGGTAGAATTTTGCGCAGAGCACAACTTAATCATAGCTAACACTTGGTCCAACAATCATAAAAGAAGGCTGTATACATGGAAGAAGCCTGGAGATACTGACAGGTTTCAGATAGATTATATAATGGTAAGACAGAGATTTAGGAACCAGGTTTTAAATTGTAAGACATTTCCAGGGGCAGAAGTGGACTCTGACCACAATCTATTGGTTATGACCTGTAGGTTAAAACTGAAGAAACTGCAAGAAGGTGGGAATTTAAGGAGATGGGACCTGGATAAACTGAAAGAACCAGAGGTTGTAGAGAGTTTCAGGGAGAGCATAAGGGAACAATAGACAGGAATGGGGGAAAGAAATACAGTAGAAGAAGAATGGGTAGCTTTGAGGGATGAAGTAGTGAAGGCAGCAGAGGATCAAGTAGGTAAAAAGACGAGGGCTAGTAGAAATCCTTGGGTAACAGAAGAAATATTGAATTTAATTGATGAAAGGAGAAAATATAAAAATGCAGTAAATGAAGCAGGCAAAAAGGAATACAAACGTCTCAAAAATGAGATCGACAGGAAGTGTAAAATGGCTAAGCAGGGATGGCTAGAGGACAAATGTAAGGATGTAGAGGCTTATCTCACTAGGGATAAGATAGATACTGCCTACAGGAAAATTAAAGAGACCTTTGGAGATAAGAGAACCACTTGTATGAACATCAAGAACTCAGATGGAAACCCAGTTCTAAGCAAAGAAGGGAAAGCAAAAAGGTGGAAGTAGTATATTTTGACAACATGGGAAATGAGGAAGGTAATTCATTTTGCAATCGTGTGTAATTATTGCAAAATGAATTACCTTCCTCATTTCCCTTGTTGTCAATGTAATTTTCATTCTATCTATATATTTTTCAGCGATCCTCGGTGTGAAATTGGGAAAGGATTGTTAGATGATGGAGCGATCGAACACTACTCTACCATTAATTCTTCTTTAATAAAAACCAGAACCCACTGAGATTGATTCTTCGACCGTTTCTTTTGGTTTCACGTAATTTTATACGTGAGATTTGTTCTCAATTGATTGGTCAGACGTCATCGAACGATGACGTCCCCCAGTATAATCACTGGTCACTTGGTCCCACACTTTTTGATAGCGGTAAATTTGAGTATTATTTGAATTCATTTTCAAAGCTGTCAACTTATTTGCGCCTTATGGTGTTTCCACAAAAGGAATTTTGCCCACCGTCATTGGAACGTGCATTCTTGTTTCGATGCTTAATTTAATTGAAGTCTCATAATATTGGCAATATTCTGCAAAATCGTTCGCTGAGAAACCTTTCATTGAAATAACTCAACATACAAGAAAGCCCCGTTTTTCCGTTAGCAAATATACACCACCCAAATCAAGACTGTCGCTGAGATGGAAAAAGCGATTGAATTAGTGATTTTCGAGAGAAGAAAAGAAAATAGAAAATTAAAAATATCAGGTGAGGAATACAGTAACAGCTGGCTTCTCTAGTCGAAAAAAATGTCTCTGGGTCCTTAACGCCACTCAGTAGCAAGAAGGTACACACTGCCTACAATTTTGCTGATGAAGGAAAGGCTTCTTTTTAGATGAGTGTTGGTGCGATGGATTTCAGTAACAGTAAACAGAAGAAACTTTCCAACACTCTCATTGTGGAAGAGTGTTGTTTTGGGTGTTTCATGAGAGTTCTCTAGGGAGCACATTGAATATTATGTCCGAATCCCGTCAAGCAATCGATTTTCGTAACCATTTTCTCATCTTTGTATTTTAATTTCTTTGTAATTCTCTTACAGGACAAGATTTGCCACAAGATGTATTCATTGATTCGGCCTCGCTCTCCGAATCATTTTGAAATACACGCTCCACAGCAATCAACTATATAGTGTGTGAAATCGTATTCATCAACTAGCTGTTTTCTCGTTTTAGAGTTATTTAATCATGTCCCACTCGAATGATTTACTGGCCTAGTGTGCTTCAACCTTAACATCCCTGATTTTGTCTTAGTAAGTGATCGCACATATGCGGACAGCTGCATTAAAAGCAAAGATCTTAAGGATTTTAATTACACCGTTCGCTCGGTTTATTTAATCTTGGGCCATCGCAGTAAACCACTGTTAGAAAACGAATCCTCTTCGGAATTGAAATATGAACTTTACCATACGCCTTTCCCGAGCTTGGAGACCCCTCTTTCATGACACGCGAGCTGTAAACCGGGGATTCCCCACTGCAGACTCACGCTGAACTTCGCTGACCCAGTTTGGTAGTCGATACTGCCTCGGCACACACCTGTTGCGTTGCGTGGGAAACACGTCTCTGACGCTTGTACACGGTAAGCTTGTCTGACGGGTCGTAGCGGCCTGAATGCAAATTAACAAACAAGTAGGAAAACGTAGATTTACATCCACATCTGTAGTTCTGAAGCCACAGTTATGGTGTATGGCGGAGGGAACATAGCGTATTAGTCTCGCATTCTCCCATTCCTGGTACATGAATGGATGTGACACGGGAAGAGATGCTTTCGGTAGCTCCTACATACAGTAAGTCCAAAAAGTATTCGTCTAGTTGTAATCTTTTTAAAAAAACTAAGTATATGTCACGTGAAAGGAAGGGAACATAAAATGTGAATATCCAGTCATATGCAACGAACCTTGGTAAGTTATTTTTATTGATGGACAAGGAAATAAACACATCCACAGCGATAACAAATTTGACAAAATGGAGATTTATTCAAGGGCTACTTCAAAAAGTATTCGTCCACTCATTTTTTTTAACTTACAATCTGAAAATATGATTTCAATTGCAAAAATTAATAGTTACTGGGGTTTCCCTTTGCAGCTATTACTGCTTGTAGTCGTCTGGGCATCGACTTGACCAAGTTTTCCGTCAGAGAGGCTGGAATTTTGTCCCATTCGTCTTGAAGTGCTTCTTTTAGGTCTCTCTTCTGTGTCTTCTCCTGATGCTTATCTTCCAGTACATTCCAAACGTGTTCAATAGGATTAACGTCTGGCCTCTGACGTGGGGTGTTAAGTTGTTTTGGGGTATTCTACAGGAGCCACAGCCTTGTATTTAGAGCCGTGTGCTTTTTAGTTGTTATCTTGTTGAAAAATGTTATTTCCTTGCAGGCCTAATTTTTCGGCGCTAGGATTCAGATTTCCCTTTAAAATGTTGATATACATTATGGTGATCCATTGTACCTCCTATGAAAAGTAATTTTCCAACACCTGCAGCACTCATACAGCCGCACACCATCAGGGAGCCACCACTGTGTTTAACCGTTGGCACAAGATTGCGTGGCAACATCTCCGCATACTTTTTACGCCACCCCACTCGCCTGCCATGCGACCCGAATACGCTATATTTACTCTCATCAGAAAACATTACTTTATTCCAGAAGTCTTCCTTTTTAAATCTACGTTCCATCGCAAAATGAAGACGTTTCTTTCGATTCTGGTCACTGACCCAAAATTTCTTGCGCGCTACCAGGCCGTGATACCCACAAGTTTAGAAGGTTTTCCTGATTGTGTTGGCACATACCTTCTTTCCTCTTGAATCTAACTCCCCAGCCAACTAAGCAGCGCTGATTTTAGGTTTCTTCTTCATTTCCCCCATGATAAATCTCACGTCTGCATCAGTCAAAGTGTGAGGGAGTCCGGTAAGTGGTTGGTTTCTTAATGATTTTTTTGCGCAAAAACGATCTATTATCGACTGATCCGTCGATCTAGGTCTACCGCCTTCTTTAGCAATCTCGTAAGAAGATTTGCACTCATTATTTAAGCGCAGAATAAGTTTCCTTTCGATGAGCGACGACCCACTACCCTTACGGCCCATGGCGCTAATTGCACTGTATCGGCGCCGTTCAGAACCACAATAGGCGATAGGCCGGTATTACACTATCAAATTTCTTTGTCAAAGATTTGATCGAAGATGTGATCAAATATTCCGTCAAATATATTTGACAAAGATCTTTGACGTAGCGCTAGAAGGGGTACTACACTTTCATCATATTTTTCGTCAAAGTTCAAGATGGCTGACAACAACCACTTGTTATTAACCGCAGCAGTTGCATGTACCACAATTGCATTGTGTGCACATGCGGAAGAGAAGTGGGGAAAAAAAGGAACCATACATACGAGGTTGACAGTCTTAAATTCCTGGGATTACAACTTGATAATAAACTTAGTTGGGAGGAGCACATCACAGAACTGTAGAAACGCCTAAACAAATTTGTATTTGCAATTCGAGTGTTAGCAGACATAGGCGACATAAAAATGAAAAAGCTTGCATACTTTCTTTCCATTATGTCATATGGTACAATATTTTGGGGTAACTCTTCAAGTCAAACAAAAGTTTTCAGAGTCCAAAAGCGTGTAATACGTATTATTTGTGGAGCAAATTTACGGACGTCCTGTAGAAACCTCTTCAAAGAACTGGGTATACTGACTACTGCCTCTCTGTATATTTATTCCTTAATGAAATTTGTTCTAAATAATATATCTCTTTTTGCAACAAATAACTCACTTCATACATACAATACCAGGAACAAAAGTTATCTGCACAAGGACTTAAAAGCACTTACTTTAGTTCAAAAAGGGGTCCACTACTCAGGAACACTCATCTTCAATAATTTGCCAGCAAACAAATAAAGATCAGTTTAAAAGGAGCCTGAAAGACTTACTAGTGGCCAACTCCTTCTACTGCATTGACGAAATTTTTAATAGAAACAAATGATGTATATATTCATACTATTAGTATTGTTATTTCAGCTTTAAAAAAAATTGACATGTTCCACATCCGCGAGGATCTTCTCAGCACGGATCTATGGAACGGAAAACTAATCTAATCTGGGTGAAGCCGTGGGTTTTACGACGACACGATAAAAGCATTCAACAATTTTGTTACGTGAGTTTATAGTGGAGGACGTCGTACATCAATTATTTAAGAATGGATGAGCATACATTTCTGTATGTGCTCAGTGAAGTGTATCGTCATATCACAAAGCACTATATTCACAAGAACTGCTACATCTGCAGAAGACAGGCACACTGTATCACTCCGATTCCTTGGTACAGGAGAGGGTTATGTTATGTTAGGTTAGGTCAGGTCAGGTCTCCAATCTTCTTATCCTATTTTGGTGTTCAGGGCGCCTGATGTTGTAAAGCGCCTCATCAGCTTCATACATCTCTATTAATTTTGTAGTTGACGGCACACACCAATTGTATTTACCGGCAATGTTTATAAAAACACTACAGACGACAGAATGCTGCAGTGATGCTAGCGCTCCATGCGGTAACATGTCACATTGCAGTGAACAGAAGACAAGCGACTTTTTTGATCAAATCTACAGCGAGGCCCTAGATTTGATCAAATATTGGACGACATTTGACAAAGTCCCCTATTACACCATCAAATATCTTTGACAAAGATATTGGACAAAGATATTGGACAAAGAAATTTGATAGTGTAATACCGGCCATAGAGTGGGGCCGCGCACATTTAACTCCAGTGTGTGCCGTGGGTCAGCGTTATAGTTTAATCACTGCGCGCAGAATTTCGGCATGTTCAGATGGTGGACGACTACTTTATGAACTAGCTCTTGTGTTACATTTTCTATCTTGTTAGCCTTGCTGTCGATTTGGATGTATTTCTTTCCTTGCTTTTCAACAAAAATGAGTTACCGAGGTGAGGTACTTCTTACATGACCGGCTCTTTAGATTTTGTATACATTTCTTTTCATGTTACACAGACTTTGTTTTCTAAAAGATATGCAGCTAGACGAATATTTTTTGGACTCACTGTATGCCCGAATTTTTTTAACTTTTACCTCATGTTCATTACGAGAGATGCAAATTGAAAGATGCAGTATGTTTCTTCAGCCGTTTTGGAAACCGGGTCCTCTAAACTTAGTAAAAAAAGTCTGTCAACGTTGCACATCGCCTCTCTGTAGTTTGTTGAGCATTTCCGACACTCTCACTGAGTCTACATAAAACAACGACGAATCGTGCAGCTCTCATTTGAATCGTTTCAGTCTCTTTCGTTGATATATGTTGTTTAGGGTCGAAGAATGTTTAACAATAGTCAAGAATTAGTCTGACGAAAGTTTTATTTTTCGGGCGTGAGTTACGCTTCCTCAGCATCTATTCATACATTCAAGTGTCTATAAAGTCATGCGATACTAATATGTACGTATACGGATGGCGAGAGTATCGCGTACACAAGGTTATAAAACGACAGTGCATTCGCATAGCTCTCATTATTACTGAGATGATTCACTTGAAAAGGTTTCCAACGTGATTATGGTCGCACAACGCGAATTAACAGACTTTGAATGCGGAATGGTTGTCGAAGCTAGACGCGTGGGATATTCCATTTCGGAAATCGTTAGGAAATTCAGTATTCCGAGATCCACAGTGTCAAGAGTGTGCCGAGGATATCAAATATCAGGTATTACCTCTCACCACGGACGCAGAGGTCGACGGCATTCACTTCACGACTGAGAGCTGCGGCGTTTACGTGAAGTTGTCGGTACTAACAGACAAGTAACGCTGCGTGAAATAACAGCAGAAATCGATGTGGGGCGTACGACGAATGTATCCGTTAGGACGTGCGGCGAAATTTAGTGTTAATGGGCTATGGCAGCAGACAACCGATGTTAGTAACTTTGCTAACAGCACAACATCGCCTGACCACCTCTCCTGGACTGGTGACCATATTGGTTGGGACTCTAGACAATTGGAAAACGTGGCCACATCAGATGAATACCGATTTCAGTTGATAAGAGCTGATGGTAGGGTTCGAGTGTCGCTCAGGCCTCACGAAGCCATGGACTCAGGTAGTCAATAAGGCACTGTGCAAGCTGATGGTGGCTCCATAATGGTGTAGGTTGTGTTCACATGAAATGAACTGGGTTCTCTGGTCCACATGAACTGATCATTGACCAGAAATAGATGTGTTCGTCTACTTTGAGACCATTTTGAGCCATTCATGCCTTCATGTTCCCAAACAACAATGGAATTGTTAAGGATGGCAGTGAGTCATGAGACAGGGCCACAATTGTTCGTGAACGATTTGAAGAACGTGAAAGACGATTACTGTTAATGAAGTAAAAGATCCACGTAGTGGACACCAAATGAAAAAGCTACTCCTTATGTTTCTGATCTAGACTGCTATAAAAATGCGAAGGAACTGTTAATCAGAACTCAGGGAGAAGTTTAATTCACTATCGATTTATTGATCTTAAACAAGAGAAGACAACAAAGTTATTAAAGAAACATCACACAACAAATATTTAACAAAAGCCTTACTAAAATGGGGTGTATGGTGGATAAAGTGATTTGCTGGGGATCGACCCACGACACTACCCAGAACACTACTCGCTCTGTCTCACTTCATACACGTGAATCCAGGTTATGGCATCAAACTACGCCACCACCAAGCATCTATATTCTACCACACAAAAAACAAAAAAGGAAAAATATGGTTCGAAAGAACAGGGCGCTGAGAAAAAGATATTGTAGCCCTACTTCGCAGCAGTGAATACTATACCATCCTACGGGCCAAGGCGGCACACTACGATGCGTTCGGCGACTGAAGTCATGGACGGCGGCAATCTGTTATTAAATGCGCGGTCCCGAAAAATGCAAGTACGCGGTCTCGCGTTCGGTTAATTCAGAACGCAGGTACTTCCCTAAGAGCCTCTGAAACCCCGCCGGATTCCAGTGTGCAGGTGGACCCGTTTGCTGGTCTGCCACACCAATTTGACTCCGTGCCATGACTGCGCATGTCGGAATACGTCAAATGTTTTAGGTGGCCGACTCTAGACAAATAAGTACACCCATACGTCACTCGTTGTGACCGTGATGATATAAGCAGTACCTCTGACGGTTCAGAAGGTGACTGGCACAGGCTCTAAGTCGCGCCCTAGCAAAGGACGCAAATCTCACCATTTAGGTAGATACCTGCAGTTATTTACTAGCGAAGTGCAGGTACAAGAGACTTGTACAAGTGAGGCGATCTCCCTTTCCGTGTTCCCTCCTCAGCTCGGTTCCAAAAGCACATTTTTTTGCCTTCCCCCAATTTCGCACAAGCCAATTATGAGCTGGAGCCCGGCATTCTAAGCACGGTGAATGGTCTTTGCACTGCAAACCGATTTGACCAATAGAGACTTAAAGTTAATTGGCAGAAAATGAAAAAAAAATTCAGCTTCGCGGCCTCTTTCCCACACGTTTGCCATGTCTTTTGCTAACACAATACAGGGTGGAAGCACAGCCCTCCGTAAACAGCTTGTTATCTCCCGTGTTCTGTCCATTTCAAAGTTTGCAAAGAATGGCCATAAACTAGCATTGACAAAACCTGTTTTGAAACAGTCTTCACGTCTGGGCGCCAGTTTTCCTGTCCCACCGACATTTGCAGAACGTTTACATTTCTTTTGGTGGCTTGCTCGCTAACAAGGCCTACAATGCGCTGTCGGCGACTTTTTGGCGCTAGGCCGTATACCTGGACGTCTGCCCCTGTCCATGGCGCCAAGCTCAATGTGTTTCTGCACAATTCGACCGCGGCACGGGGCCGTCTGGAAATGTCTCTTCATCGTTCTCCAGCAAAAACGCGCTTTGTCGCCCCACCAATACCGTACTTTTACTGCAGTCATTTAATTCAGCACCCTGTTCTTTTGAACGCAGGTAAAGCTTACCGTATTTCTTTCCCTAGAGCATGCAAACAAGGCCATAAACTGCTGCCCACCATTTCATCCCAATGTATGAAGTCAAATCGCTGTATATCGTATTCCCTACACTGAATCAGAAGTGAGAGTGCCCTGCAATCTCTTACAACCTCCCCGTTCCTCTCAAATTTATTCATGGGGAGTGTCGCACTTTAAAAGATTAGCGTAACACGGAACAAAATAAATTTTGGCACTTAGTAGAGACATTATCCAAGAAATGAATATGAATCAATCTTTCTACACCATAAATCCCAGCACAGTGTTATACCCTGTCTTAACCACATTCAACGCAGGTCATCCATATGCTCTCTGCTGCATGCCCACAAAAATAAATAAAAAATAAAGTGTGATGGGTATCCCATCAGGTCATATTCTTGAAGACCCAGATTTAAATAACAATTATTAAACGGTTACAGAGCCATGCAGACATTTATCTATTCATTCATCCTGAATTTGGGGTCAGAGAAGGTTATTCCCTAACTTGAATATAATATTATGGTGTTGAGGATTCTCTGCCCCTTGGAAAAATTACTACCCTTGCCCAATTATACACATGGCTACACTCATTCCTTGACAGAACATTGATTAGACACACTCTCACATTCACCCGAAAAGAAACTATTTCTATTACTATTACTATTTATCTAAAATGTGTAAATCTGTCCCTTAAATCTAAAGATATAAGTGTCAACGCAACCAAACAACATATGAGTGTCATAAAACAAGTGAAAATTTACACTAAATGCCAAAAATAATACATGAGTCCATTAACAAAAATAAAACTTGATAATAAAACATAGAGAAAACATGTAAATGTGTACAATGGAAACAGTAACGCACATATCAGACACGTAAAAATAAAAAAGGAAACATACATAAAGCAACAATCAGAACAAAGCTTCCTACAGCTCCCTTCTCAAAGGTCTTTAGGGAGCCCAAAATATTTTTTTATAAATTTACAATTGTCACACGAAAGCACCGCACTACACATGTCAGACAGCATGTTGGATGAAGCAGCTATGTGCGATGATTTTGCCATGGTGGGTTACAGCTTCTTTTTTTTTTGCCACTTATAGTACAGGCAGCCCCCCTGTGTAGCAGGACCTTGTCTCTGGCAGCAATCATTGGCGTTTCGTTTACTGACCGTCTTGGATGACGTGGTGGTCGGCAATGCGTGGCCGCTATCGAAGACGTTCGTGGGAAGAGCGAATGGTTTGACCACTCATATCGCCTGACACGAATCCCGTGGAACATTTATGGGACATAATCGAGATGTCAGTTTCTTGTACAAAACCCCGTACCAGCAACACATTCGCAATTATGGAGGCAGCATGGCTCAATATTTCTGCAGAGCACTTCCAACGACTTGTTGAGTCCATACTATGTCGCGTTTGTGCACTATGTTGGGCAAAAGGAGGTCCGACACGATATTAGGAGATAACCCACGACTTCTGTCAGCTCAGTGCATATTTTGATTAAAGTTTGATTAAGGTCGCAGAATGACGAACAACAGTCAAGATTGCCGGCCGAAGTGGCCGTGCGGTTAAAGGCGCTGCAGTCTGGAACCGCAAGACCGTTACGGTCGCAGGTTCGAATCCTGCCTCGGGCATGGATGTTTGTGATGTCCTTAGGTTAGTTAGGTTTAACTAGTTCTAAGTTCTAGGGGACTAATGACCTCAGCAGCTGAGTCCCATAGTGCTCAGAGCCATTTGAACCATTTTGAACAGTCAAGATTGGTCTGACGCATTTTTCTGTTTCCATGTGAGGCTAATCTGATGAACTAGTGTAGAAATTTTGATACTGTTTTCACTAACAGATAGAATGATCCCTGAGAAAGGTTTGTAGGGTATCGCAGCCCAGCGATTTTGAAAGCACGCTGGAGAGCTAGACGGTCCTGCTACCCGTTTGAGCGCTAACCTTGTCGCTGCAGCTCGGGCTGCAGAGCGGGGCCACCTCCCCTTGCATTTAATGCTCGTGGCTGCACTTCAAAACTAGCAGTTGTAATCTCCCCCTCCTTCCTAGTAGCACCTATTGTCCGCGATAAGCAAAGTCTTTTATGAAAAATTTGAGAGGAGCGAAGATAACAATAAACTTTCTAGTTTACTTAACTTTTTGTGTAGTGTTGGCTCCAGTACTTTCTGTCTAGGGGTCTGACTCTTGAAGCTGAAATTCCCACATTCTAGGTCGTCATGGTTTAACTGATAAAAAAATTTGAAGATTGTTGTTGCGGAATTTTTGTTGTCACGTTAATATACACTCCTGGAAATTGAAATAAGAACACCGTGAATTCATTGTCCCAGAAAGGGGAAACTTTATTGACACATTCCTGGGGTCAGATACATCACATGATCACACTGACAGAACCACAGGCACATAGACACAGGCAACAGAGCATGCACAATGTCGGCACTAGTACAGTGTATATCCACCTTTCGCAGCAATGCAGGCTGCTATTCTCCCATGGAGACGATCGTAGAGATGCTGGATGTAGTCCTGTGGAACGGCTTGCCATGCCATTTCCACCTGGCGCCTCAGTTGGACCAGCGTTCGTGCTGGACGTGCAGACCGCGTGAGACGACGCTTCATCCAGTCCCAAACATGCTCAATGGGGGACAGATCCGGAGATCTTGCTGGCCAGGGTAGTTGACTTACACCTTCTAGAGCACGTTGGGTGGCACGGGATACATGCGGACGCGCATTGTCCTGTTGGAACAGCAAGTTCCCTTGCCGGTCTAGGAATGGTAGAACGATGGGTTCGATGACGGTTTGGATGTACCGTGCACTATTCAGTGTCCCCTCGACGATCACCAGTGGTGTACGGCCAGTGTAGGAGATCGCTCCCCACACCATGATGCCGGGTGTTGGCCCTGTGTGCCTCGGTCGTATGCAGTCCTGATTGTGGCGCTCACCTGCACGGCGCCAAACACGCATACGACCATCATTGGCACCAAGGCAGAAGCGACTCTCATCGCTGAAGACGACACGTCTCCATTCGTCCCTCCATTCACGCCTGTCGCGACACCACTGGAGGCGGGCTGCACGATGTTGGGGCGTGAGCGGAAGACGGTCTAACGGTGTGCGGGACCGTAGCCCAGCTTCATGGAGACGGTTGCGAGTGGTACTCGCCGATACCCCAGGAGCAACAGTGTCCCTAATTTGCTGGGAAGTGGCGGTGCGGTCCCCTACGGCACAGCGTACGATCCTACGGTCTTGGCGTGCATCCGTGCGTCGCTGCGGTCCGGTCCCAGGTCGACGGGCACGTGCAACTTCCGCCGACCACTGGCGACAACATCGATGTACTGTGGAGACCTCACGCCCCACGTGTTGAGCAATTCGGCGGTACGTCCACCCGGCCTCCCGCATGCCCACTATACGCCCTCGCTCAAAGTCCGTCAACTGCACATACGGTTCACGTCCACGCTGTCGCGGCATGCTACCAGGGTTAAAGACTGCGATGGAGCTCCGTATGCCACGGCAAACTGGCTGACACTGACGGCGGCGGTGCACAAATGCTGCGCAGCTAGCGCCATTCGACGGCCAACACCGCGGTTCCTGGTGTGTCCACTGTGCCGTGCGTGTGATCATTGCTTGTACAGCCCTCTCGCAGTGTCCAGAGCAAGTATGGTGGGTCTGACACACCGGTGTCAATGTGTTCTTTTTTCCATTTCCAGGAGTGTATTTTGTAAGAATTTTTAACATGTTGCAGCCCTGTCAGCAACTGTGATAAATTAATAAGTCAAAAATCCGCCTCAGTTGCGAAATGTTACTGGTCTTTACCCAGGTTTCAGCTAGAGTTATCAATCCTTCTTCAGAATCATAAGATAAACTAATACATGTTTGTGACTATTACAGCGCCATCTATCACAAAGCGAAAAAAGTGGTCCAACTAAAACAGTCATATTTCTTTACGTACTACACGAATAAAAAGTGGGGGTTCCTATCTGAAAAAAACGCTGTTGATATCCGTTTGACCTGTAGCAGCGCCATCTAGCGGGCCAACCATAGCGCCATCTGGTTTCCCCCTTCAAGTTAAGACAAGTTCCGTTCTTTGTGGTTTTTTCGTTTGACGGTTATTTCGTGAGATATTTGGCCCGGTTACGATCAATGGAGTGGATGGAATGTAGTCAAATTAAATCGGGTGATGCTGAGGGGATTAGATTAGGAAATGAGACACTTAAAGTAGTAAAGGAGTTTTGCTATTTAGGGAGTAAAATAACTGATGATGGTCGAAGTAGAGAGGATATAAAATGTAGAATGGCAATGGCAAGGAAAGCGTTTCTGAAGAAGAGAAATTTGTTGACATCGAGTATAGATTTAAGTGTCAGGAAGTCGTTTCTGAAAGTATTTGTATGGAGTGTAGCCATGTATGGAAGTGAAACATGGACTATAAATAGTTTGGACAAGAAGAGAATAGAAGCTTTCAAAATGTGGTGCTACAGATAAGGTGGGTAGATCACGTAACTAATGAGGAGGTATTGAATAGGATTGGGGAGAAGAGAAGTTTGTGGCACAACTTGACTAGAAGAAGGGATCGGTTGGTAGGACATGTTTTGAGGCATCAAGGGTTCACAAATTTAGCATTGGAGGGCAGCGTGGAGGGTAAAATCGTACAGGGAGACCAAGAGATGAATACACTAAGCAGATTCAGAAGGATGTAGGTTGCAGTAGGTACTGGGAGATGAAGAAGCTTGCACAGGATAGAGTAGCATGGAGAGCTGCATCAAACCAGTCTCAGGACTGAAGACCACAACAACAACAACAACAACAACGATCAATGGACCACCCAGTACACGTCTCCTACTCCTGAGAAGTTCTCCCGTTACGGACATATAACCTTGTTCATCCCCTCATGAGATCGTGCGGAACCATAGAACATAGCGGTGATCATATGTGGTTTTTTTAAATCTAACTAGCTTAAGTTAACGTCTAAGTAAATTTCTTACCAGTTAATAAGGTCTCGGTTTACAGTTAAGGCTCATCGCGATTCTATCTACTTAGTGCCTTGTTCTCTCACAAATTAACGGTTTAACATTATAGGTAATTTCCCAGTACATAACATAAAGACAGCCAGTGGCAGGCACCTTTGACTTTCCGTGCGCGCACGCGCGTGATCCATCGTCTTGCTAGGTACATAACCGCGTGCCACAGTCAGTTCCAACGTACCGTCCGTGGCTAACCGACCGCTTTCCACGAAGTGGGGCTGGGGCTGTTCCTCAGCTACGTAACGTAGCTTGACATGGTACCTTCATACGTTAGCTTTTTATATTTGACTGTGCCTTATTCTGGCATATATTATTTTATTTTATGATTCTGAAGAAGGATTGACTACTGTAGCTGAAACCTGGGTAAAGACCAGTAACATTTCGCAACTGAGTCGGATTTTTGACTTATTAATATATTTTGTTCCATTTTATATATCACACAGTCTTTTTGAATTTTCACTTTAACAAAGCAAATATTACATTGTTCGCCCAAAATTCAAAAATACATCCGATCACATCAGAAGCACGCTTACTACCTCTTCACTATGCTGTGATAACAATATCCCAAAGGGTTTATAGTTTTTCTTGACAAACGAATTTCTATTAGTTTTCGCTCTTGTATTGCTCGTTGGACTTTTCTGCCGTGCCTTCACCCTTGCCCGACTTCCTCTTGTCCTGCGCTTCACACTTGGCAGCTCGCTGTTGACGGCCTTTGGCTAGTCGGCCAGTTTCTACGGGTTCCTGAGTCGTTCCCACTCTTCTCAGGTTCAAGTTACTATAACTGGCAATGAGGTGAAAGGTTAGCAGCGTCTCATAGACACAAAGGTTGTGGAGCTAGTGGAACAGCAGCAGCAACAGCTGCTGCTATAGCAGCAGTTGCAGCAGCTGTTCCAACAGCAGTTTCAACAACAGCAGCAGCAAACTGAATTACTCCGCCAGGAAATCCATCTTTTTCTGGATAAGCTGCAGGTGCAGGCTAGCCCCCTTACGCAACCAGTGGTCACTTCCCAGCCGGACTGTCATCCACCCGCGTTTCCGCCTTTCAGCGATGACAAAGAGGATTGGGACACGTATCTGCAGTGGCTGAAACCATTTCACCGCCTTTCCAGTCCCTGATGATGCTCTCCGACTGTCACTCCTCCTTTGATAGGCTTTTCCACGGACATTTTTCATATTGAAGAAGGCTCCCATCTCGAATCCAGTCGCCCTCACCTTCGAGGAGATGTGTGCATTGCTTTCGAATTATTCTTCACAATGATCCCATGTGGTCGCATTGTGGTTCAAGTTTATAAACACCACAAGCAACACGGTCGGTCGTACCACTTGTGAATGACTGATTTTCAAGGATTGAGCCGCACTGTGATTTTGTTTGCGTGAACTCTGCTTGCAAATTCTCATATGCAGACTCTTTGTAATGGTCCAGTTCACTCCTGATCTGGAAGCATGCACTGTGGCCCTAAAAGTTGGAGGTCCCTTCCTTGCACGTTGAGACTCGCACACTGTTTGTCCGCAGCTCGTGGTCGTGCAGTAGCGTTCTCGCTTCCCGCGCCCGGGTTCCCGGGTTCGATTCCCGGCGGGGTCAGGGATTTTCTCTGCCTAGTGATGACTGGGTGTTGTGTGATGTCCTTAGGTTAGTTAGTTTTAAGTAGTTCTAAGTTCTAGGGGACTGATGACCATAGATGTTAAGTCCCATAGTGCTCAGAGCCATTTGAACCATGTCGCACACTGTTTGGAAATCGCAGAGGCAGAAGATGAACACCTCCTATCTCGACCGCAATTAGCAATGGTCCTGCAATGCAAAGGAAAGGGGTGGGGGTGGGGGGGGGATCAGATTGCTCGTAAGTTTTTTACCCGACGGCGGCGTTATGATTCATCGATTTATGATCCGTCGACGGCCTCTGGGATCCTGATTGCTTCACAGCTCACCTGCGTGCAGACTGTCTGGATTGCTGGGCGCACTGTGTCCATTGTTGAAAGAAGGGTACATCCAAACTGTCTGCCATAAACTGTCATAATTGTCGGACTCCGTTTCCTATATGCATGAAGGAACAGTACGTGAACTGCAAGCAGTTGTTACGCAGGGTGATGCCTGTGCTACCAAGATGTTTATCAACGTCACAGTTTCGCATCAGATCATCCATTTCCAGGTGGACACGGGAGCTACCATTTTTTTTTTTTTTTTTTTTTGTGTGAATCTCCAATATGTTAAGAAATGATAGTCGGAAGCATACAGGAAAGCCAAACAACCTTCAAAAATGGTTCAAATGGCTCTGAGGCTCTGAGCACTATGGGACTTAACATCTGAGGTCATCAGTCCCCTAGAACTTAGAAATACTTAAACCTAACGAACCTAAGGACATCACACACATCCATGCCTGAGGCAGGATTCGAACCTGCGACCGTAGCGGTCGCGCGGTTCCGGACTGAAGGGCCTAGAACGGCTCGGCCACAGCGGCCGGCAAAACAACCTTCGGTGAAATTAAAAGCAAGGATGGTAACATTAAGAGTGCAACCGGAATTCCATTGTTAAATGCAGAGGAGAGACCGGATAGGTGGAAAGAGTACACTGAAGGACTCTGTGAGCGGGAAAGATTTGCCTGATGTTATAGAAGAAGAAACAGGAGTCGATTTAGAAGTATTAGAATCAGAATTTAAGAGAGCTTTGGAGGACTTGAGATCAACTAAAAGCCGAAGGGACAGATAACGTTCCATCAGGATTTCTAAAATCATTGGGGGAAGTTGCAACAAAACAACTATTCACGTTGGTGCATAGAATGTATGGGTCTCGCAATATATGGTCTGACTTTCGGAAAAATACCATCCACACAATTCCGATGACTGCAAGAGCTGATGAGTGCGAGAATTATCGCACAATCAGCTTAACAGCTCATGCATCGAAGTTGCTGACAAGAATAATATACAGAAGAATGGAAAAGAAGATTGAGGATGAGTTAGATGACGATCAGTCTGGCTTCAGCAGAAGTAAAGACACCAGAGAGGCAACTTGACCTTGTGATTGATACTGGAAGCAAGACTAAAGGTCTGGAACCGCGTGACCGCTACGGTCGCAGGTTCGAATCCTGCCTCGGGCATGGATGTGTGTGATGTCCTTAGGTTAGTTAGGTTTAATTAGTTCTAAGTTCTAGGCGACTGATGACCTCAGAAGTTAAGTCGCATAGTGCTCAGAGCCATTTGAACCATTTGAACCAAGACTAAAGAAAAATCAAGACAGTTTCATAGGATTTGTCGACCTAGAGAAAGCGTTCGACAATGTAAATTGCAGAAAGATGGTTCGAAATTCTGAGAAAAATAGGGATAAGCTATAGGAAGAGACAGATAATATACAATATGTACAAGAACCAAGAGGGAATAGTAAGTGTACGACCGAGAACGAAATGCTCGGATTAAAAAGAATGTAAGACGTGGATGTAGTCTTTCGCCCTACTGTTCAATCTGTACAACGAAGAAGCAAAGATGGAAATAAAAGAAGGGTTCAGGAGAAGAACTGACATTCAAGGTGAAAGGGTATCAATGATTCGTTGATGACATTGCTGTCCTGAGTGAAAGTGAAGAAGAATTACAGGATCTGCTGAATGGAATGGACTGTCTAATGAGTACAGAATATGGACTGAGAGTAAATCGAAGAAAGACGGAAGTCATGAGAAGCAGCAGAAACGAGAAGAGTGAAAAACTTGACATCAGTGTTCATGCTCACGAAGTCGATGAAGTTAAGGAATTCTGCTACCTAGGCAGCAACATAACCAATGACGGACGGAGCAAGGAGGACATCAAAAGCAGACTAGCACTGGCAATAAAGGCATTCCTGACCAAGAGAAGTCTACTGGTATCAAACATAGGCCTTAATTTGAGGAAGAAATTTCTGAGAATATACGTTTGGAGCACAGCATTGTATGGTTGTGAAACATGGACTGTGGGGAAATAGGAACAGAAGAGAATCGAAGCATTTGAGATGTGGTGGTACAGACAAATGCTGAAAATTAGGTAGACTGATAAGGTAAGGAATGAGGAGGTTCTGCGCAGAATCGGAGAGGAAAGGAATACGTGGAAAGCACTGACAAGAGGAAGGGACAGGATGATAGGACATCTGTTATGACATCATGGACTGACTTCCATGGTACTAGAGGGAGCTGTAGAGGACAAAAACTGTAGAGGAAGACAGAGATTGGAATACATGCAGCAGATAATTGAGGACTTAGGTTGCAAGTGCTACTCTGAGATGAAGAGGTTGGCACAGGAGAGAAATTCGTGGTGGGCTGCATCAAACAAGACTCAAAGAAAAAAAAACATTTATAGAAGAAAGGTGTTCAGTAAGGGGAGAGAGCTGCTGTGAACTTGTTTTCACACAGCTGAAGCGCCTGCTGTGCTTGAACAGCTCTACACCCTTTTCCCCATCATGCCCACTGGTTTTGGCTGTGGTTGCCTCTCCATATGCCACTGGTGCAGTCCTGGTGCATAGGAATGGTGCCGATAACGAGGAATCAATTGCCTATGCATCGAAGATGCTGACAACTGTTGAAAACAACTATTCACAGATGGAAGAAGCAGCTTCAGTGATTATCTTTGCAATTAAGAATTTCTATGTTTACCACTTCAGGGTCAAGTTTACTCCCATTATGGACCACAAACCACTGCTCTTCAGACCATGCTCCCAGCACCCAGAGCGGACAGCACAATGGCCACGGGATTGAGCAGTTATCCTCAGCTTCTACATTTATAACATTAAATACAAGCCCACAGCAACACACAAATGCAGATACACTGTTGCGCCTACCAATGGAACCATAACCAGCCTTTGACCACCAGGAAATCTCACGTTTCCACACAGACATGGAACGGCAACACATGTTGGACATGTTTCTCATAGTTGCAGACATGCTCTGTGACCCAATCTTATTGCGCATCATGCACTACATGCTCCATGGGTAGCCCACATATTTTTCAAACAATGGTAGCTCCATACCTGGGCTCACTCCCTGCACTGTTGTAGATCATTACTGATGTTCTCCTGCTTGTCACTGGGGCACTGTATCGTCATCTCGACTGACCTGTGGTATCAAATTTTACAAGTCCTCCATCACAGCCAATGGGGTAGGTCACAGACGAAAGCTCTCGCAGTGCAAAATACCTACTGGCCAGGATGAAGCAAGAACATGAAAGTCATGGTGCGTGGTTGTTCTGCTTGCATCTGGCAACAGGTCACTTCGCCCCATATCTTTTGCCCCCCCGGCCCATCCCCCGTTACTACTGGGAGCGCATTGATTTGGACTCTGTGGGCCTCTTTCTGGGCTCTATATGACTGTCTTGGAAAGTTATAGTAACTACACACAGCCGGCCGGTGTGGCCGTGCGGTTCTGGGCGCTACAGTCCGGAGCCGCGTGACCGCTACGGTCACAGGTTCGAATCCTGCTTCGGGCATGGATGTGTGTGATGTCCTTAGGTTAGTTAGGTTTAAGTAGTTCTAAGTTCTAGGGGACTTATGACCTCAGCAGTTGAGTCCCATAGTGCTCAGAGCCATTTGAACCATTTTTGAACTACACACATGTAATCAACATGGCGTCACAATTCTCGTGCTCGTCTAGATTTTCACTGTCGAAGCATCTGCATGAACTATCATGTCCATCACGGCTTTCAAACAATTGTGCACCTCAGAGGGAGTCACACACCTGTTTAGTCTGCCATTTCACTCATCCTAAAACGGCGAAGTAGAGTGTATGGTGCAGATGCTTCAACAGCATATGTTAAAAGCAGTGAGAACCACCACCACGAAGCTGTGTTCACAAAGTTTTTGAGGACCACTCCCCACCTACAAGTGTAGGTCGGTGGAGCTTCTCCATGTACAGCTGCTGTGTACTCTCCTCCAACTTCTATTCCCACAACCCGAGCAACACTAATCTGGCATCCCTGGTGCTGTCCACCATGCACAGCAGTCAGGGCACGCTTATATGGGGCAAAAGACGCGTGGACGCCGTATATGGTGATTACCACTCATGGACAATGCCTTACAACAGTTGACACTCTGAAAGGGTCACAGCATCGTCGTACCAACCAACTCTGTCTATGTCTACAGACTGCACTGTTGTTTGTGACTCAGTCAGATCTGGAAAGTCCATCTTTGTAGGTTCCACAACGAAACAAAAAAATGGTTCAAATGGCTCTGAGCACTATGGGACTCAACAGCTGAGGCCATAAATCGCCTAGAACTTAGAACTACTTAAACCTAACTAACCTAAGGACATCACACACATCCATGCCCGAGGCAGGATTCGAACCTGCGACCGTAGCAGTCGCGTGGTTACGGACTGAAACGCCTCGAACCGCTCGGCCACCGTGGCCGGCCCACAACGAAACAGGTATAGCTTGCAATACAGAGTTGGATAGATGGCTGCCATGGAAATGGTCACAGAGATGGAGGTCTCATTGCAGTCTCCACACCCTTGGTCGAAATTGGCCACACCACCACACTCCAGCACATTGTCTGACATCCCTGTCAGTCTTGAGAACCGGAACACCAACCATGGCACAAATTCACCTTCCAAAGCATCATCCAGGTAGGTTCCGCCCATCCATCCCTATTTCAAGGAGAAGGGATATAGTATTCAGATACAGCGATTTTAAAAGCCCACTGCAGTACTTGGAACTCGCTGACGATGGCCAGACAGCACTGCTACATATGTGAGTGCTAGCCTCGCTACTGCAGCGCTGGCCAGCAGCTGGCTGTTGATGGCCCTTGGCCAGTCAGCCAGTTTCTGCAGGTTCTTGACTCATTCCCAGTTTTATCAGGTTCTGGTCACCATAGTAGGTGCATATAATTTATTACCGCTACACCAGACAAGCTGCCCCATGTTAGATACAGAGGGCTATCCATATGAAGCCGGGACAGATTGTTAGATCTAATAAATCTGTGGCATATGAGTTGTTTAAGGCTAGATTTACACGAGTCATGAGATAGCTGTTACGGCATAAAGTCAAGCGCCAGCACGCCAGTCGGGGAGGGCTGTGAAGAAGATGTCAGCCAATTGCTCGCTGACCAATCACTCTCCAGGACGACAACGCGACGGCAGTGGCCTCTATGCGAAGAGAGCATAAGCGCCACCCCCCGACTGGCCATGGCCCCGTACTACAGAAGCTTCACGACTAGCGACATGAATAGAAGAGTCAAATGTATTACTGCACTTGCATTGGAATTGTATATACTGAGAGATGTCTTATTTGCATGTCGCCCTTTGCTTGCGACACTTCTGTGTTGTTGTCAAAGTTAAGTTCAAATGGCTCTGAGCACTATGGGACTTAACTTCTAAGGTCATCAGTCCCCTAGAACTTAGAACTACTTAAACCTATCCAACCTAAGGACATCACACATATCCATGCCCGAGTCAGGATTCGAATCTGCGACTGTAGCGTCTAGAACCGCTCGCCCCCCCCCCCCCCCCCCCGCCGGCAAAGTTAAGTATTGTCACTGTTCATTTCGTAATGAAACTCATTAATACGATTTGCTTGAATTGTTGTCTAGCAAACCGAGAAAGCAGGTTTCCAAGTCACCCCATATTCGACGACTTGGCAGGATTCAACAATAGCGATATGCACTATACACGGTAATCAACATGGTGTTCACCCTCAACTGACGACACAATTAATGTGCTCGTCTAGATTCTCATTGTCGAATTACTTGCATGAACCATCATGGTTTCCGAACAATTCTGCACCTCAGATGGCGTCAAACACCTGGTCAAATGAGTCCCGATTTCAGTTGGTAAGAGCTGGTGGTAGCGTTCAAGTGAGACGCAAACCCCACGCAGCCATGGAGCCAAGTTGTTAACAAGGCACTGCGCATGCTGGTGGTGGCTCCACAATTGTGTGGGCTGTGTTTACATGGAATAGGCTGGGTCGTCTGGTCCAACTGAACCGATCGTTGAATGGAAATCGTTATGTTCGGCTACTTGGAGACCATTTGCAGCCATTCATGGGCTTCTTGTTGGCAAACAACGATTCAATTTTTATAGTTGACAATGCGCCACTTTCGCAGTTATGGACGGCTTTAGTGGTAGCATGCCTCAATACTTTTGCAGCGGACTTCCAACGACTCATTGAGTCCATGGGACGTCGAGTTGCTGCAGTACGCCGGGCATAAGGAGGTCCGACACGATATTAGCAGGTATCACGTAACTTTTATTATCTCAGTGTAAGGTTTCAGTTTGCGCACAGAGTTAGACTTACAAGGTCGTAGCGCCCTCCATGGTAATGGTGGAATTCAATATGGTGTTGGCCCACCCTTAGCCTTGATGATAGCTTCCACTCTCGCAGGCATACGTTCAATCAGGTGCTGGAAGGTTCCTTGGGGAATGGCATCCCATTTTTCACGGAGTGCTGCACTAAGTCGGGTACCAAAACATCCCAAAGGTGTTCTATAAGATTCAGGTCAGGATTCTGTGCAGGCCAGTTCACTGCAGGGATGTTATTGTCGTGTAACCACTCTGCCACAGACGGGCATTATGAACAGGTGCTCGATCGTGTTGAAAGATGCAATCCCCATCCCTGAATTGCTCTTCAACAGTGGGAAGCAAGAAGGTGCTTAAAACATTAATGTAGGCCGGTTCTGTGATATTGCCACGCAAAACAACAAGGGGTGCAAGCCCACTCCATGAAAAACACGACCACACCGTAACACCAGCGCCTCCGAATTTTACTGTTGGCACTACACACGCTGGCAGATGACGTTCACCGGGCATTCGCCATGCCCACACCGTGCCATCGGATCGACACACTGTGTACCATGACTTCTCACTCCACACAACGTTTTTACACTGTTCAATCGTCCAATGTTTACGCTCCTTACACCAAGCGAGGCGTCGTTTGGCATTTACCGGCGTCATGTGTGGCTTATGAGCAGCCGCTCGACCATGTAATCCAAGTTTTCTCGTCTCCCGCCTAACTGTTATAGTTCTTACAATGGATCCTGATGCAGTTTGGAATTCCTGTGTTATGGGCTGGATAGATGTCTGCCTATTACACATTACAACCCTCTTCAACTGTCGGCAGCCTCTGGCAGTCAGCAGACGAGGTCGGCCTGTACGCTTTTGTGCTGTACGTGCCTCGGGCATGGATGTGTGTGATGTCCTTAGGTTAATTAGGTTTAAGTAGTCTAAGTCTAGGGGACTGATGACCTCAGTTGTCAAGTCCCATAGTGCTTAGAGCCATTTGAACCATTTTTTTTGTGCTGTACGTGTCCCTTCACGTTTCGACTTCACTATCACATGGGAAACAGTGGACCTAGGGATGTTTAGGTGTGTGGAAATCTCGCGTACGGACGTATGACACAAGTGACACCCAATCACATGACCACGTTTGAAGTCCATGAGTTCTGCGGAGCGCCCCATTCTGCTCTCTCACGATGTCTAGTGACTACTGAGGTCGCTGATACGGAATACCTGGCAATAGGTGGCAGCACAATGCACCTAATATGAAAAACGTATGTTTTTGCGGGTGTCCGGATACTTTTGATCACGTAGTGTATCAATAGATTCTACTGTTACGCTAGTCCGAAGTGGTAAAGAGTATGTAGCGATTGGAGCCTGCCCACGGTATACCGGTTTCCATTTAAAATAATGATGCAACCAGTCTCACGGCATTCATAAAGCCTTTAATTTCTGTAAATTACGTCTTTTTATACCTATGTAAGTAATCTTTCAACATATGTAGTGTAAGTTTCACGGGTATATTTCTGCGAAGATTCACGATGTCAATGACTGACTACGTTTCAGTTATAGTTTTATAAACGCAGGTAGAGTTTGTCGATGTCAAAAGGCGCATTACCAGAATGTGAGAGCTCGTACGGGGAAGTTCGGTACGTGAGAAACTGCTTCGCCATGCCACGACATCTCGCTGCGCGCAGGGCATGCTTTTACGGCAGAAGCAGCAAGCAGAGGAAGGTCGTAAATGAGGTTACTGGCCCGTGCGTTGTGTTCCCAGCCCAGATCACAAAAGAGGTGACTTGGGTTCACAGCAGGAGTGACAGCCTTCTTGTTTCCCATAGCCGTGGAAACAACCATGCGCCACGGGATGTCTGCTGTGACGGGTAAGTGTGTGCGATTAATCGCAATTGTTCTGGTAATCGGTTATGCGTATACCGATATTTCTTTCACGTCAGATAATTTTACATAATTAATTGTTCTTAAAATTAGTTATTTCAATTTTTTCTCTGGTGTTTTAAAGCCTAGCTGTCTGTAGCTTGATTACGGAAAGAGATCCGACTGTCCCGTAGTACTCATCGTGTAACGTCGGCAAAGTCGGAACATTACATTTCAACTGTGTTCTGTTCACGATTGCTGTCAACATCAGCAATCTAAAAGTGGAGACTCTTTAAATGGCGTGGCGACGTCTTATGTTGTGCGTGTCAGTAACAAGTGTCACTGAACGAGCAACGGGGGCAGAAACTCGCAGGGCTAGATACCACACGTCCTGGCGTGTGGAAGCTATCCGGGCACTTCACCAGGGAGAAACATTAGATTCCTAATCTACAAGAACCAGAAGGCCCTGCATACTCCGCCGAGGAAAAGGCAGAGCTTACGGGCACAACGCCCGCGGTGTCCTTCTTGCCGAATCTGGCTCTTTCAGATCCAGTATTCACGCTTGAAATGGACCAGGAGGTTACACGACTCGTAGCCCAGCTCACGCGAGACGAAATCAGACGAAGCAGTACGAATGAAATTACTTCGGCTATCAAGTATACCATTGCTAGGAAAGCCCCTGAGCCCGATGGCATTCAAAACCGTGTCCTTCTGGAGTTCAGGGATAGAGCCGTAGAATACCTTGTACACATAACGAATAGCATCTTGAAACACCCGCACTTCCCTGTGCTCTCTCAGCAAGATCGTTGAGCAGATAATACTAAAACGTGTCATTAGTCATTGCATCGGCGATGACACCCTAAGACCGGAGCAATTCGGTTTTAGAAATCACCACTCAACAACACAACAACTCCTCCGTGTAGTCGAATATACAAGACACGGCTACGACACGACAAAGCCACAGGGGTCGTGTTCCTAGCCATCGAGAAAGCTTTCAACCGTCTCTGGCACAACGGCCTCATACGCAAACAAAGCGATGCTGGCATCCTCGACGGACTCGTACATTTCACACACTCATATCTCACAAACAGATGTTTCAACACTGACGTGCAGGGCAAACAATCGACACAACACGGTATCCAATCTGGAGTACCCCAGGGAAGCATTCTGGGGCCCATCTTGTTCAACCTCTACATTAATGATTTTCCAGCAACACAAAACACGACGTTAGTCATCTACGCGGGTGACACAGCCATCCTTTTGCAAGACTGGAAACCGTCGAACATAAATTCACGACTACAGATGATACTCCAAACTGCCGAGCCTTGGTTGCAACGATGGCGTATTAAAGTAAAAGTCGAAAAGTCCGAAGTAGTTCTGTTCACAAGCAGACCGAAGCTAAAGTGCAAACATCAACACTGTTGACAGGTGGCAATAAGCACGGAATACGTTTCCGAGAGAAAGTCATATACCTCAGTGTCTGGTTGGACTGGAAACTTACATGTGTGGACTAAATAGGATACGTTGCCAACAGACTGCACGTGAGGCTCAAACTGCTCTACCCAATGCTCAACAGGGAAAACACGCTAAATAGGAGGGTGTCGAGGCCCATATCCATGACACTGATTAGACCTCTGATGAGGTACACAGCTCCCATCTGGACATATACAGATCCTACACGCCTGCGCCGTCAGCAGATCATACAGAACGAAGTGCTACTCATCATTAGCAACGCTCCACGCTACACCCCCACCGTGGGTCTTCACAATTAATACTGCCTTGAAACCCTCAAGGAAGTATTCAAAAAACTCGCCACGTGACTATACAGGAACTCGAGACAATCGAAAAATCCTTTCATCCTTCCTCTGGGAAACTATGATCACGACCACATGTGGAAGCATAAGTGGCCAAAGACACTACTAGCTAGGGCATAACCACCTAAGGCGAGCTAACATATACTCACAAGCAACAACATCAGCAAGCCCCTGCAAATCAGCAACATTGACTGGATATGCCAGTTACTACGAGTATTAATGCCGACCAACAGGCTGCAGCAGGGAAGCCGAGAACCTCGCACACTAACGCGCAAACAAACACTATCTTACACTGTGAATCTGATATAGCCGGCCGAAGTGGCCGAGCGGTTCTAGGCGCTACAGTCTGGAACCGAGCGACCGCTACGGTCGCAGGTTCGAATCCTGCCTCGGGCATGGATGTGTGTGCTGTCCTTAGGTTGGTTAGGTTTAAGTAGTTCTAAGTTCTAGGGGACTGATGACCTCAGATGTTAAGTCCCATAGTGCTCAGAGCTATTTTCTGAATCCGATATAGGCTACCCAGAATTCTTCCGGGTTGTATGGCCGTGGTCCAATGAACTCTTCTATGGCTGGTTCAAATGGCTCTGAGCACTATGGGACTTAACATCTGAGGTCATCAGTCCCCTAGAACTTAGAACTACTTAAACCTAACTAACCCAAGGGCATCACACACATCCATGCCCGAGGCAGGATTCGAACCTGCGACCGTAGTGGTCGCGCGGTTCCAGACTGAAGCGCCTTTAACCGCGTGGCCACACTGGCCGGCGAACTCTTCTATACCTGACGTTTCGTCCAAAGCAATGTTAGACATCTTTGTAGGTGCTCCTGGTTGTGCACAACCAGGAGTTGAAGAGTTCCATGGACCACGGCCATACAGTCCGGAAGAAATCTCGGCATCTGAAACATTCGGTCGTGAAAGCCTTCATTGTATAATCCGATATAGGACCTATCGGACACTAAACGAAAATGAACCCAACTCTTACAGGCATGCTGATGCTGACCGAGAAGCCAACACCAGTACCCAGCTGCAGCCACCGAGTAACACCGCCGCATGATACCCGCCACTAACAAAGCCTACCCATGCATGATCTGTCGCAGGCAGCAATAAAACCGCTACTGCTCTTACAACCCGACCCAACCATCACAGAGGTATTCTCTTCCCTTGGCTCTTGCCTTGGTACTTTTTTCTTCTGCCCTTCAAACCGCTACCCTTAATTCAACTTTAGGCCCCATCTATCTCCAGATGATCGCGTATTAATGGTTAATCATAACCAGACATACGCAAACATTGCAGTACCCACATCCTGCGAAACTTCACTTAGTGAAAACTAACCAATATGCAGAGATGGCAGTAGACCTTTTGTGTTGGCCATCATGCCGGTGTGGGCAAGGAGGTGCTATTTAGAAATATCTATAACGTGGTTTCACCAAAGCTTGTTACTTCTGTCCTAATTTATACCATAGCTACTGAGTTGTTAGCATTGGACAGAAATATCACAACATTCCCCATTTAACGTTTCCTCACCACGTGGTACTTGTTTCCCGCCCGCCTATGATTCTGTAGACCTTCCATCCTCAACCAAGCCTTATCGTTGCGTCCACTTTTCAAGTTATTGCGTGTGTAAAAGCGATAAATTAAAATCATGGGAAAAATGTAGTTTGGTAATACTTTGAGAAAAGTGACAAAGATGTAAGCTATATTTCAAGGCTGTGAAACGTTAATAAACACAAAAATTTCGGCACTAGAATGCAAATGGGTAAAAGAGAGTATGCAAGATCAGTACCAAAACCGCTTCCAGAGCGTTGAGAAGACCAAACTGTTGGCCCTGTGTTCGACTTTGTGAGGTGCAGTCAAATGAAAAACCAACACTGGCCACAACAGGACCATGGAACGGTTCCATTCAAAAGTAATCACCACACACATTAAGACATTTATACCCTGGGAGGCGTCCGTAGATCGCCGCCCGCCGCTGATGGCCCCACACTTGCACTTCCTCGCCCGACTCAAACTGACGTCACACATGTCTTTCTTCAGGCGACGAAAGATGTGAAAATCACACAGTGAAAGATCCGGGCTGTATGGAGTGTGTTGCAGCGATTTCAATCCAAATTGCTGAAGCGTATCCTTCGTCCGATTGGCAGTGTGGGGGCAGCAGGATGATTCTATCCAATAGCAGTCTGACAGCCTGATTGCTAATGGGAAAGCTGGCAGTGGAAACATCCCACATTTCTCCCGCCAAAGAAATCCGAAGCTATTCACACAAGTTCCTGTAACGTTATAATGTCCTTCTTCGACTACAGAGGTCCTCTGCTCGTCGAGTTCCTCGAGCATGGAACCACAGTCTATGCACACCACTATGAAGACACTTCACAGAAACTGCGACACGCCATAAAGTCAAAACGCCCAGGAATGTCGTCGGACAGAATCAGCCTGTTGCACAATAACCCCTGCCCCCCCTCCCTCCACCTCCACCCCAAAACACACACATACACTGCCAATCGAATGAAGGCTACGCTTCAGCAACTGAGGCGGAAAACGCTGCAACATCCTTTGCACAGCCCAGATCTTTCACCATGTGTTTTTTACACCTTTGTCGGCCTGAAGAAATGTTCACATGGACGTCGGTTTCAGTCGGAAAGGAAGTGGGAGAGTGAGTGTGGTTGTGAATCTGTCAGCGGCTGACCGCAGTCTACGAAACAGGAATTCGGCGTCTCATCTCCCAGTGGAATAAACGTCTTAATGCGTGTGGTAATGGCTTCTGAATTGAACCATTCTGTGGTCCCATTGTAGCGGAGGTTCGGTTTTCATTTGACTGTCCCTTACAGATTCTCACTTCAAGATCCCTTGGAAGTAACTACTGCCATTACCACGTCAAATGCCATTGTCAGAAGGAGTAGAAAGTAGCCGAAGTCCAGGAATTACAAGTTCAAGAGCATGATATGTGGAGCATTCATCAGACATTAGTTTCAATACAGTAGGAGCAGAGCTACACCATATTAGCAGTAAACAGCCAGGATTTAATCTCTGAAGTTCGAGGAGAAAGAGAAGCAGATTAGTATTTAACGTCCCATCGATAACGAGGTCATTAGAGACGGAGCAGATGCTCGGATTAGGGAAGGATAGGGAAAGAAACTGGCCATGCCCTTCCAAAGGAACCGTCCTGGCATTTGCCTGAAGCTATTTAGGGAAACCACGGAAAACCTAAATCAGGATGGCTGGACGCGGATCCATTGTGCTAGAAAATACGTCATCTCGCTCGGTCTGAAGTTCGACACTATTTACATCAACCGAAAATCATCTACTCTGCAATTCTGGGAACACAATGAGGCAGTGTATCCTCCTCTGCACAGGGTGGTGCATAAATCAGGACGGCTTGACGCGGATCCATTGTGCTAGAAAATACGTCATCTCGCTCGGTCTGAAGTTCGACACTATTTACATCAACCGAAAATCATCTACTCTGCAATTCTGGGAAGACAATGAGGCAGTGTATCCTCCTCTGCACAGGGTGGTGCATAAATCAGGACGGCTGGACGCGGATCCATTGTGCTAGAAAATACGTCATCTCGCTCGGTCTGAAGTTCGACACTATTTACATCAACCGAAAATCATCTACTCTGCAATTCTGGGAAGACAATGAGGCAGTGTATCCTCCTCTGCACAGGGTGGTGCATAAATCAGGACGGCTGGACGCGGATCCATTGTGCTAGAAAATACGTCATCTCGCTCGGTCTGAAGTTCGACACTATTTACATCAACCGAAAATCATCTACTCTGCAATTCTGGGAAGACAATGAGGCAGTGTATCCTCCTCTGCACAGGGTGGTGCATAAATCAGGACGGCTGGACGCGGATCCATTGTGCTAGAAAATACGTCATCTCGCTCGGTCTGAAGTTCGACACTATTTACATCAACCGAAAATCATCTACTCTGCAATTCTGGGAAGACAATGAGGCAGTGTATCCTCCTCTGCACAGGGTGGTGCATAAATCAGGACGGCTGGACGCGGATCCATTGTGCTAGAAAATACGTCATCTCGCTCGGTCTGAAGTTCGACACTATTTACATCAACCGAAAATCATCTACTCTGCAATTCTGGGAAGACAATGAGGCAGTGTATCCTCCTCTGCACAGGGTGGTGCATAAATCAGGATGGCTGGACGCAGATCCATTGTGCTAGAAAATACGTCATCTCGCTCGGTCTGAAGTTCGACGCTATTTACATCAACCGAAAATCATCTACTCTGCAATTCTGGGAAGACAATGAGGCATTGTATCCTCCTCTGCACAGGGTGGTGCATAAATCAGGACGGCTGGACGCGGATCCATTGTGCTAGAAAATACGTCATCTCGCTCGGTCTGAAGTTCGACACTATTTACATCAACCGAAAATCATCTACTCTGCAATTCTGGGAAGACAATGAGGCAGTGTATCCTCCTCTGCACAGGGTGGTGCATGAATATTTGGGTGTAGTGCTACCTCTGTTGTTTCTGAAAGACTGTTTTCTAAGGCAAGGGACACAGCAGCAGCCTGCTGTTCAAGACTCATTGGGAAAAAAATTATATAAATTAGTGGAAGAAATGTATTCACAACAGTGAATACAGAAGAGTCCCACGAATGGTTCAAATGTCTCTGAGCACTATGGGACTTAACTGCTGTGGTCATCAGTGCCCTAGAACTTAGAACTAATTAAACGTAACTAACCTAAGGACACTACACACATCCATGCCCGAGGCAGGATTCGAACCTGCGACCGTAGCAGCAGCGCGGCTCCGGACTGGAGCGCCTAGAACCGCACGACCACCGCGGCCGGCGAGTCCCACGAATCCGAACCCCAGTAATCCGAACGTGCGGTTAATCCGAGCATGAAAAATGTTAGTCTAAGTATGGAAAACGGTGCGGTAAACTGCTGTACATACACACTATTGTAATTTATACAGTACAATAAACATGTATTAGAAAAATTGTAAAGAAAACATTAGGTTTAAAGAATGCATAACAATGAAAGAAAAGCTGTCAAACTCACTAAAATACAGCGGACATTTTATCCTTACTTTTTAGGTGACGAAAACTCAGTCATTGTTTTTGGCGTAATGAAGACAGTCTGTTATATGATGCATAGTTGCGCCATCGTCTCATAAACATCAAATCAACGGGTGTAGCAGTGGGCTGTTGCTCCAAATAACGTAGCGCGAGGTCAAGGGTCTCTGCTGCGCCACTGTGTGGCACCAGCTCTCCTCTGTCACTTCCGTCACAGCAGTCCACTTCTTCCTGGTCTTGAGTCTCAGCAGCAACTAAATCAGGGTCAGTAAGGTTCTCCACACATGCCCCATCCGCTGCCATCCACTCATCTACGTCTCCTTCACTAGCTTCTTCACATTCAAGGTTTGTTTGTATCATTTGTAGTAAATTTTCTTCTTCATTTTCAACTAGGTTGTCCTGAAATTCAAGAGATGTCCACAGTTTTCTCCACGATTTTCTCACAGTATTTTCTGAAATATTCCGTCATGCCTCAGTGGCCCAATAAACAACATCTCTCAAATTGGTCTTTTTTATTTTGTCCACCAAAGGAATGCTATCATCTTGGATCAGCTTTCTTAAAATTTGTCTTCTGTAAATCAGTTTTAATGTTTGCAGCACGCCCTGGTCCATCGGCTGTAGAAGCGGTGTGACATTCGGCGGCAAAAACTTCGCCACAATTTCTCCGTCACATAATTCCTCAGTACTGGGGTGAGATGGCGCGTTATCAATCAGATCGAACAGAGGGAAAAAACTGGCCGTGAAACCATTCTCTGAACAGCTTACCATCCATCCACGCTTTTTTTCTGGTTGCGATAATATACGGGCAGGGACTTCATGTTGCAGTTTTTAAAAGCTCTGGGCCTACCAGATTTGCCGATCAGCATTAAAGGCAGCTCGTGATTACCAGCAGCGTTGCTGCACGCTAATTAAGTCACACGATCTTTGCACATTTTAAAACCAGGAGCATGGCCTTCTGCTTTTGATGCCAGGCTTTTTGTTGGCAATGGACTAGAATTAAGGCCAGTCTCTTCAGCGTTATAAATTTGTTGGGGAAAATACTTTCCCTCTCTCATCATTTCTTCAAACTCACCCAAGTATTCCTTCGCTCCATCAAGGTCAGAAGAAAGCTTCTCTCCAGTAATTGTTAGCTGACGGATTCCATGACGTTTTTTGAATCTGTGCAACCAACCCGTACTCGCATCACCATTCATTAAATTGTTCAGGAAAACAGTCTTCTCCTGAACCAGTGTTCCACTCGAAGGAGTTCCCCTTTCTCTTTCCTGTGTAAACCAAAGGAAAAGAGCTTCATCCACTTCATCATACTGGGACTGTTCCAAAGTCTGCCGAATTTCTAGTGTGTTTCCCGAAGACGTTGCACAGCACTGTTCAAGCTTCACTCTGTTCTTCTTCCAATCACAAATGGTTGCTTTACCAATACCCAATTCCATTGCCTGTTTAGATACATTCTCGCCATTGTCTATCCGCTTCAAAGCATTCAGTTTTTCTTTGAGAGTTAACGTTGTATGGCTCTGAGCACTATGGGACTCAACTGCTGAGGTCATTAGTCCCCTAGAACTTAGAACTAGTTAAACCTAACTAACCTAAGGACATCACAAACATCCATGCCCGAGGCAGGATTCGAACCTGCGACCGTAGCGGTCTTGCGGTTCCAGACTGCAGCGCCTTTAACCGCACGGCCACTTCGGCCGGCTAACGTTGTATGTTTCCGTTTACTGATGACGAAAATATATACACAACTACACCTGAATGAATACAATACAACTGTTACGCGTCTCAGCGATCTATAATTAACATAACCAAGTGCTTTTCGAGCCAACTGGCAGTGCATTGACCTCAGACACTACAAAGGTCTCAACAGTGCATGACAACAAGGGAAGGGAGTGAGAGTGAGCCATTGTTCCCACACTTGTTCCCATTTGTTACCATGGTGCACCTACTTATTTGCTTGGTATACTTCATTCTAGAAACTCATCATCGTAATTCCGGCTAATCCGAACAAATCGGTAATCTGTACAAGGTCCGGTCCAATTAGTTCAGATTAACGGGACTCTACTGTACAATTCGACTTCGACAATTTATTGATGACATAAAAAATTGTGCCAGGACTCAAACGTGGATTTCCTGCTTTACACGAGCGGTCGCCTTAACCACTTTGCCTATTCGAGCATGCCTCCCAGACCAGGGCAAACCCCCGTATTATCATGTGTCCATGTTCTGCACTCGCACAGTTGCTGGGATTCTCACACAGGAAGAGACTTATTTATTATTGTCGCAGCCTGTCTAAACATGTAATACTATTTTGCAGTGTCTGTGTTTTACAGTGTACTACGCAAGGTTCTTCAGACATACACGCATGTTTGAAGGAACAGTCACTGCCATGACCTACAGCCGTACGAAACAGACGAAATCAATTTGCAAGTACGATTAGAGTTCAGCTGCACAATTTAGTGGTGACATTTGAAAATGGATAGACTGGCTGTGACAATAATAAAAAAGTCCCTCCCAGTGTGGGAACCACAGAAACTACAAGGGTGGTTTGAAAAGTTCTCGGAATGGAATAGAAAAAAAGTACTTACATCACTGATGCTTTTTTATTTTTCAACGTAGTCTCCTTGCAGATTAATACACTTGGTCCATAGATGTTCCAGTGCCTTGATCCCATCTCGAAAATGAGTTTCCTCCAGGCCTGCAAAATAGTTGTCAACTCTGGCTATCAATTTTTCGTTAGAAGTGAATCTTCGTCCACCAAGAAAAATTTTCAGCTTTGGGAAGAGATGGAAGTCTGACGGAGCCACATCAGGTGAATAAGGCGGGTGTGGCAACAATTCGTGCCTCAGTTCGTGTAATTTTGCCATGGCGACGGCACATGTGTGCGGGCGAGCGTCAAGAGCCGCGGCACCCATCGTGCAGAGTTTTTTCATTTCTAATTCTTCAGTTAAAATGTGATATACCCTTTCAGATGACATCTGGCAAGCGTGAGCAATTTCACGCACTTTCAATCGGCGATCCTCCATGACCATTTTGCGCACTTTTGCAGTGATTTATGGAGTAGTGACACATCTTGGCCGACCACTGCGCGGATCACCATCTCTCGCCCGACCAAATTTACATTCATTTGTCCACTTGGCAACAGTTGAATATGAAGGGGCAGAGACCCCTAGTGTATTCTGGAAATCGGCATGATTGTTCTTTGCTTTCGTACCTTTCTTTACGAAGTACTTAATCACTGCTCGAATCTCGATTTTTTTCTATTTTCGCAAATCACTACGCGGGAACAACAACAGAACCACGTCACCGCCACAGCTTTCTTCCAAGAGCACTGACATGGTACGTGTTTACAGGCAACAGTCCAGTGAATATCACGTGAACGACTCGTTGCGCTATCGCTGACCTCTCGTGGTGATTCTGAAAACTTTTCAAACCACCCTCGTATACGAGTGCGCGGCGTGGACACACAGTGACTTATGGGGGTTTGGTCAATCTGGGAGGAACAGTCAGCTAGCCGAAGTTGTTGAGACGACTGCTCGTGCAAAGCGGGACATCCAGGTTCGAATCCAAGTCCGGCACACATTTTCATATGTCACCAATAAATTGTATAGCTGAAGTCTAATCGTATTAGCAAGTACGAATACGTCTTCTCTTTCATACATCTGTATATTGTGGTGGAGTCTGCAATGCATGCTCGTCTGAAAGGTATTGCGTAGTACGCTACAAAACACAGACGCTGCAAAATACTATATAAATTAGTGTTTCTCTAGTCATTTCCCGAAAAATTTTGGCGTGTAGACAACAATACACGAAGAATAACCAGTGCTTCAGTAGCGACAGTCTTCTGTCGCCGAACTGCAGCGCGAGGAGATATCAACAAAACAAATATCGCAATACAATAATTTTGGAGCACTCTATCGAATGAGCACGTAAAATTGGGCTTTAAGAATCAGTTTTTTTTTGTAATGGTAAACAAACCGACGCTTTACGTAGACAATGTGTATCGCATGAAAGACGCGATGAGCAGTGATTGTTTGGTGTGACTCCAGCTACAAATTACGAAAACGAATTTGTAAATATCTGTAGAAATACCAGAGAAATGCGCCTGGTGACACTTAGGAGGAACACAAGGCATATTGAAAACATTAGATGTCCTGTTGCGCTTCTTCTGGGCAAACCGGATGTTACTTTCGTTTCTGTAGGAGATTCGCTGCCCAGAAAAACGCCATGGATTCTACTACTACTAAAAATTCACCAATGCAGCCGTATATGCGCGAAGATCATCTATGTGACCATATCTTGGTTAGTGTCGAATGCCTTTCGGAAAACTAGGAAAACGGAATCTACGAGTTCGCCTGAAGCTACTGTTTGCAATGCACTGAGGTGACAAAAGTATTGGGATAGCGGTATGCACTTATACGGATGTTGGAAGTACCGCGTACACAAGGTATAAATAGGCAGTGCATTGGCATAGCTGTCATTTATACTCAGGTGATTCCAGTGAAAAGGTGACCGACGTGATTATGGCTGCACGACGGGAATTAACAGACTTTTGAATCCGGAATCGTAGTTGGAGATAGACGCAAGGGACATTCCATTTCGGAAATCATTGGGGAATTCAATATTTCGATATCCACAGTGTCAAGAGTGTGCCGAGAATACCAAATTTCAGGCATTACATCTCACCACAGACAATACAGTGGCTGACAGCCTTCACTTATCAACCGAGAGCAGTGGCGTTTGCACACAGTTGGCAGTGCTAACAGACAAGCAACACTGCGTGAAATAACTGCAGAAATCAATGTGAGACGTACGACGAACGTGTAAGTCAGGACCTTGCGGCGAAATTTGGCGTTGACAGTCTATGGCTGCAGACAACCGATGCAGTGCCTTTGTAAAGGAATGACATCGCTTGCAGCCCCCTCTCCTGGGCTCGTGCCATATTGTTTCGACCCTACACTATTGGAAAACTGCGACCTGGTCAGATGAGTCCCGATTTCAGCTGGTAAGAGCTGACAGTAGGGTCGAGTGTGGTGTAGACCCCACAAAGCCATGGACCCAAGCTGTCGACAAGGTACTGCGCAAGCTGATGGTGACTCCACATTGGTGTGTTTACATGGAACGGACTGAGTCCCCTGGTGGAACTTAAGCGATTGTTGACTGGAAATGATTATGTTTGGCTACTTGGAGACTATTTGCAGCCATTCATGGACATCTTGTTCCCAAACAGCGATGGAATTTTTATGGATGCTATATCGCTTGGCCACAATTGTTTGTGATTGTTCTGAAGAGCATTCTGCATGGTTATCATTTGAGCAAATGATCTGGCCACTCAAATTGCCCGACATGAATCTCATCGGACATTTATGGGACATAATCGGGAGGTCAGTTCCCGTACAAAATCCTGCACCGGCAACACTTTCGCAAGTTTGGACGGCCATAGAGGCAATAGTATTTCTGCAGGGGACTTCCAACGTATTGTTAAGTCATGCCACGCCGAGCTGCTGCACTAAGCCAGGCGAAAGGAGGTCCGACACGATATTAGTAGGTATCCCATGACCCATGTCACCTCAGTGTATGTTTTGCGTGGATAGAGAAAGCTGTGTTTCACAGTGATTCTTTTTCCTGAATCCATGTTCGTTTTCCTCTAGGAAGGAATGGACGTCAGCAGTATTGGTCAGTAATTCTCTGTACACTGTTGCCCCTCCAGAATGATATTCTGGGTGGATATGAAACCAAGGCAGGCTAACATGTGTGGAATGCCAACAAAGAAAAACAGCTGATATTGCATGCAGCATGGGCACATCACTGAGTTAGTTGGAGGATCGAGGTACCAATGCAGCAGAGTGACCTCATTGGGAAGGGGGCATAGCTTCATTCTGTTGACCAGAGACAGTGAAGTAACAATGCAAGAGTGGCTTTCAGCACACAGCACTAAATAGATAACCAACCTGACAGCGTGAAGAGGAGAGTTGTGACACAACGGCATGATGTAGTGTTGTCAGGTTCAGAAGACTAGGGCATGCTCAGTCATTTCAGCCACATGATAATGTCATTGGCATAGACTGACCGGTACAAATATTCTGACTTCCAAAGCCCAGTTCTCAGTTTGCACCCTCAAGGTGGGACCTGTGATGATCCCTCCACAGACTTCCTACATGACTTTGAACTACGATACAACAGCCAGTGCAGCCTGAAGGACTCATCTGCAAAGGGGTGCTGAAACCTCATCTTTGCCTTCGCTGATGAGAAGACTGCGATGCCTCCACCCAAAAGATGCCTGGAGGCCTAGCTGCCTGGTGAGCTGCCAAACTACCATCATGGAGCACAGTAACTAGCAGCCCCCGACGTGCATCTAGGAGCTGACACCCGTGCTGCTGGCTGTTCTCTCGCTGAGAGGCCGTGATGTAACTTTTCACAACTGTGGCCACTTCATGCAGAGCTGTTGGGTGCCTTTCCTGGGGAGCCATCTACTATATCAAAGAGAGCAGCGTAATAGCCTGCTAGACATGCTGTTGGCCAACTGGACCAGACAGGAAACATCCACACTGCATTTGGCCGGCAATCTCCTGCGACATAACTGCCCACCTGGTGTGCAGCCCCATCACTGCAGCAGCCGTGAGGTGCACAGGCCTTTATTGAGTTTCACCTGCTCGCCTGGCTACTGGCCACTTTAAAGAAGACAACTGTATATCCATAGACCATAAATGTGTGTTTTATTAACAATGTCTTACTAGCGTTTTCAGTCATCTGACAGATCCTTGCCCCTGGACTCTGTCCCATGCCATACTGACAGCCATAGATTCCACAGCTCCAGCCCTCCATAATCCTAATAAGGAACAGGAGTGACTGGCACTCTTCTCCAGTCACAAGGCAGTATTCAATGTGCGAGAGATTCCTGCTAAAAGCAAGCTAGGTGAGGGGATAATTCCACAAGTATTCAGTGTGAAGTCTAACTGGAATTTTGTAAGGACTTGGTGCTATGTTCACTTTAAATAGTCTCAGTTGTTTTACAGTATCAGGGGTGCTACCATCCGTATCTCTCATTTGTGAGTCTGGGCTGCTCATGATCATTAACTTTGTGTGTGACCATAACTTCCTAGGTTTTTCTGATAGTTCTTTCGCCAAGCTCTGCTGTGGATATTATTGTAAGCTTCAAGCATGACCCTTCTTATGTATGCATAATTTGCCATTAAGTTTTCTTTATCGGTGACACATTCTCATTATGTCACTTTCCACTGTCTAGCAACTACAAATGCCTTATACTGCAATGGAAATTCATATGTATGCTATCACTGGTGGCTCTGCATTGGTGGCAGTGAGGTAATGTGCAGTGTTTCTGCATGAGTACTGCTACAGCCTATCCTATACACTAATGATTATACAGATGCTACATCTACACTCTGCAAGAAATCTAATAGTGTGTAGTGGAGGGTATGTCCTGCCTTTACTGTTCAGTTCATGGATGGTGCACAGGAAGTCTCCATAGGAAATCGAATTTTTTTCTGATTTTACTCCCAGTATCAGTTTGTGAGGTATGTGTTCGAAGAAGTAATCTGTGACTTAACCCTTCTAGAATTGTGTGCTCCCACTTTTTACTGACAGTTTCTCCACGATATGTTATTCTTCCCCTGTAGCCAGGGTCAGTTTGAGAAAATTTTTCTACTCCAGCAACTTATCATTTGGGACCCCAACCCCCCTTTTCTCTAGTACACTTTCACCCATGTCAGTTTTCATTATTAATTTTCATACATACTGCATACAAATCTTGTACTTGTGCGCACCTGGTGCTTCTCTCAGCTTGGCATCCCAAGTGGCCACTACTAACTGAGACACAACCTATATTGACATCTCACAGTTGTGGTAACTCTGGTGCTCCTCTCAGCTTGGCACCTTAGGCCTTATACCAGCTTGTAGCATCTGTAATTCTTCTTTTGTAGAACAGATTGTGGAAATTAGAATAATCTTCACAAAGGTTTAAAGTCACTTACTTCAGTGTAGAAGGGTGTCCATTATTCAGAAACACAGATTTTCAGTTACTTGGCAACAACCATAAAAGGTTTAATTACTAATAAAGTTCAGTTTAAGAAGAGTGTAAAGGATGTATTGCTGGCCAAATCCTTCTGCCCCACTGAGAATTTCTTAGTAGAACCAACTGATGTGTATATGTCACTAATAGTAGTAGGTATTCTGTTCAAATTCAGTAATGCAATCGAGGTAAACAGGTGTTGCAAAATGGTTTTTCTATTTAATGACGCATGGCTACAGTAGCCTAAGAATAATTGTATGGATCTCAGAGTACTGAACATTTACATGTTCTATGATAAGTTATTTATTACCTTTCAAATGGAAATATGTTTAAGATTTTTTTGCTTATTCCACATTCATCAGGTCCATTTCACTTGGGATCTGTGGAAGGTACATTAGCATATTTGTTTTTCTTTTTATTGCATGTTCTTTTATCTGACATGTTCTGATAATCTCCTCACTGTAGATCAACTGGAACGAAAAATATATCTAATCTAATCAAATCTAATCTAAAAATCTGCCATTGAATTTGATGAGCATCTCCATTACACTCCAAATGCTCTTTTTTTGGGGGGGGGGGGGGGTGCAGGGGCTCTTGAACAAACCAGACGAGGGAAGATTGCTTTGGAACATAACCAAGCGCTTTTTTATTCCATGCTGTGGCATTTTGAGCCTCTGATTGCTGTTCTTGGATGTTTCCTGCCATATTGTATTCTTGAATCAGGGTTCACATACAATTCTTGATTCCTAATCATTTGCATATTTTCATGTATGCAAGGGACAAAGGAATGCCGACAGCAATTCCTGTGGAGGCCTATAGCTCCCACCATCTCAGAAACTTGTGACATTCTGTTCATTTCAACTCATCATAAGCTTTTATTTTTATGGAGGTGGGTTCAGCAGTAATAAAGAGCCGTGCAATTCCCTATATCCTAAATTTTGCACAATTTAACTTACTGGATCAGTCCATGAAACCAACAGGGCAGCACCTCCAAGTTTTTGAAAGACTATTTTTGTTAAGAATATTTATTTAGAAAAAGGTAAATACAATACATCTGCCTTTACACAGTGAACACATTCTTGGCACAGAACTAACTAACTGTTGTGCAGTAAAAATATAATACGCATTGTTGAGATCCCTATCAACATAATTAGTACTAAACTGAAACTAAACTAAACTCTGTCTGAACAGGTCTTGAAAGACCCAAATGGGAATGACCAACCACCTTGTCATCCTCAGTCTAGGCATCACTGGATGCGAATATGGAGAGACGTGAGGTCAGCATACGGCTCTCCTGGCCGTTATCAGTTTTCATGACTGGAGCTGCTGTTTCTCAATCATGTAGCCCCTCAATTTGCCTCACAAGGGCTGACTGCATCCCGTTTGCCAACAGCACTTAGCATACAGGATGGTCATCCATCCAATTGCTTTCCAAGTCTGACAGTGCTTAACTTCGGTGATCTGACGGGAATAGGTGTTACCACTGCAGCAAGGCCATTGGCACTGTCAATACCATCAATATAAATGTACCACATTCCAACACACCTCATTACATTTATATCACAATAAAATTACATTCAACATTTCTTGAAATTATACAAATTTATCCTTGCTCAAATATTAGGTAAAAATGTCTGCTGCATCACTTCTTGAATCTTAATTTACAAATGACTAAAAGCCATCCATGCAGCATTCATTCACAAAATTGTAGTGTACTTCAATATACTTTGAATTTTTAGTAAGGTTACCTTATCTGGCGATACTGACTGTCCTTGAGTTGTCTTAGTGTACTTTAATAAGCTTATCAGATTAACTTAATCTCAGTGACAGCTTCTGACAATGCTACATACTGAGCAAAAGAAGCAGATTTTGTAACACTTCCTTGTTTCTTAGATTTCCAAAATATACATTTCCAAATAATCCACTTACATTGCCTGCCCAACCCGCATCTGCAAAACAATATAAGAAATGATATTTTCAGCCCTCCCAAATGTTAACTTCAAACCTTTCATTTGATACAAATATTTCTGTATTAAAATATCACTGTACTAGTTTTGAAATCTACTCAAGTAGTTCACGCTGTAACTTATATCTGGCTGTTTTCCTGAGCTAAAGTACATGAGAGCGCCTATCAAGTGCCTGTACTTAATTATCACAACTTTCATCTTGTGCTATTTCCAGTTTCAAATTTACTTCTGCTGGAATACTGTACAACTCTGGAAGCTCAATCTGATATTTCTTAGCTAGAGATTCAATATAGCTTTCCTGATGCAGAGTTATTTTTTATAGATCACATAATTTTCAGTCAGATATAGGGCAATAATTATATTTACTTCTTTTAAAAACATGATCTTTTAAAAACTCATCCAAACTACCATACCATAGTCTAGGACTTCCCCTCAAGTCATAGCATGCCTTAAATAACATACAAACTCTTTCTGTTCCATCCTTGTTACCAGGAGGTTGCTTCACATAATTTCTGAGAAAATTTTACCATTAAAAAATGCAATATGTACATCCATTTTTCCACAATTAAACCCTTTTGACAACAGAATGACAAAAAGCTTTCAATGTTTGTATCATACTGACTGGAAAATATTAAATATCACCCATAATTTCCTTTTGTTGAAAGTCCCTCACCACCAATCTTGCATTACAAGTATTATCTGATTTTCTTGTAGAAACCCACTTTATATCAAGAATATTTACATTTGCTGGCTTAGTTATAGTTTGTAGTTTTTCTTTTTATTTAAACTTTCAGTTTCCTTATCCACTGCTCACTTCCAAATTTCTGACTCATTGCTATTCATTGTGACTCCAAAATTTTCTGGTCTTTCAGCATAACAGAAGTTTATTTACATGAAGTTAGTCATGACATAATCATTAAATCTATCAGACATTCTATGTTCTCTAGTTGATGTTCTCAACTCTTGTTCCTGTTTTTGTTTATGATTTCTTGGACATACTTTGATATCACTTTCTTCCATTTGCTCAATTACTGATTCATTGTCTACGCTTTTGCACTTAGAATCACTAAAATGTTCACGCCATGAAACAGAGTCATTAATATCAATTCATCTGACATCATCTTCCACAATATTAACATGTCTGCCAATCATAACTTGTTGTTACTCAGTACTCGGTATCCAACTTTACTGTAGTCTATTAAAATTCCCAGGTCTGCTTTCCCATCCCACTTTCATTTTCTCAGCTAATCTAGCACACATACAAAAACCCTAAGCCCATGCAACTTTAAATGTTTAACATTAGGTTTCTTCCCAATTTTGCTTTCAGTAGTATTAGCTACAGTTCTGTGTTTAAGGTATACAGCTGCACAAATTATTTCAAGCCAAAATCTCCTATCTACTCTTGCTTCAGCTAACAGGCATCTTGACATTTCCATAACTGATCTGTTGTACCTTTCAGGTGTACCATCTAAATCATGTACATAGGGAACACATGCATTTAAATGATTCCTTTCTGTCTTATAAATTTATACACATCTGAATTTAAATATTCTTTCTTATTGTCACATCTCGATTTCTTAATAGTTTTACCAGTTACATTTTCGATTTCATTGAGATATTCCACAAAACAATCATAAACTTGATTTTTAGATTTGATAGTGTAACCTCCGCTGCTTCTTTACTATGATCATCGACACAAGTGAGGAAGTATCTTTCCCCGCACATGCCAAGAGTTGAGTGTGGCCCATTCAAATCCGTATGAATAATCACTAATGTTTCTTTTGTTTTGCTTCTATTATTTTCAAAAGATAAGTTGTGCATTTTGTTTTCAATACAAATTTTGAATTTCATGAATTCTGACTCTAAATTTGTTGGCAAACCATCTGCTAACTGATATTACACAACATATTCAAATAGTTAAAATTTACATGTCCAAGTCCATTTTTCCTTTATTGACATATTATCTACACAACATTATTTACATTAATCTCTTTCTTTTAAATTTTACCTGTCATTTTATACAGCCTGTCTTCTTTCAAACAACTGCAAGTCAGTTGTTGTCTTTATCAAAAATCTTTAAGATATTCCCTGCAGATACAGTTTTATGTTTTTTTTATTACTTAAGCATAGGTAATCAAATTTCTGTCCATGCCTTTGACATAAAATACATTTTTCATTTCAGCTGAAATCATGTCATTATAAAGTGTAAAATAACTAATTGCATTTCCTAGCTTTTTAGCTTGCAAAACTTTACCATTTGCAGTTTTTACTTTCCCAGGCTCTTTTAAGGTTACGCGTTCAGAAAAAAAATTCATTATTAACAACATGATCTGTGCAGCCACTATCCAATAACCAATCAATCTGTACATAGTTACCTGGCTCAACAGTATTAACACCACTGTAGGTTGTACCTCTGTTACAAAACTGCTCATGCTTTTTCCATCGTGTTGACATCCTCGACATTCTGGATGAAAACTGCCTCTTGAACTATAATGTTTATTCCAACTACATGACCACTGTTGTTGTCCGCACTGTCCTGATCACTTTGTTCATGTTGCCATTTGCTATGCCCAACTCCTTAATGATGTCCGCCTTGTGTCCATGAATCTCTGCTTGTTTCTAACTGGTGACAGTCCCTCATGAAAAGTCCCAGTTTGCTGCATCCATAACACAACTGCTCCTAGTACCTCATATCAGTTCTCTTTTCAGTGTGAGATGCATTGGATTTTACAGTTTCGCTTCCGTCCTTGTCTTTTATATCATGTGAAATTTACTTTTAACATATGCAGCTGTCTGTTCTTCTTTCAAAACATCAATCACATATACAATACAGCTCAAAGATTCTGGCAAGGTTCTCAACAAATAGTTTATCTCCTCCTTTTCTATCACCTTTGCACTGCTAATTTTAATTCATTCACTGTTCTTTTCTAAACTACCAAAGAATTTTGCTTTGTCACTATAATCTTTTAACCTCAGTTTGTTCAACTTGTTTCTGCACACGATTTGTAGTGCTGTTGCTTCTCTGAAGTATAATTTATTGAACATTGTCACTATCTGAAATGCAGTTTCCTTATCACTCATGAGATTGCTCCATATATGTAGTTCATTGCAGTCAGATTTTCTTCATCCAAAGTATCCACCTTGCACTTGCTTTTTTCCAGTCTTGTTGCCACTGTATAGCTTTTCTTCACTTTCAGGTACATTTCCATTCACTGTTTCCAGCTGCCAAAGTCTTCTCCATCAGACACCAGTATCTTAGTGTCAGCCATGTCCAATTTCACAAAACACACTTTTTGAATGACAGTCTTCTTTTTAATTCACAACCAATCACTGCTTTTCCAAACAACACTTTTCTTTTTTAATTTACAACCAACAACTGCCACCATGTACAGAATATTTATTTACAGAAAGGTAAATACAAATACATCTGTATTTATGTGGTGAACACATTCATGGCATGGAACTAACTGACTAACTGTTGTGCAGTAAAAATATAACACTCATTGCTGAGGTCCTTATCAACACAGTCAATACTGTCGATATAAATGTACCATGTTCCAACAGTTTTCACATCCTCTTCAGGTTTTACACTAAACACTAACACATGGGGCAAAAATGATTCATTTGTTATTGTGTATAAACTACACTCCTGGAAATTGAAATAAGAACACCGTGAATTCATTGTCCCAGGAAGGGGAAACTTTATTGACACATTCCTGGGGTCAGATACATCACATGATCACACTGACGGAACCACAGGCACATAGACACAGGCAACAGAGCATGCACAATGTCGGCACTAGTACAGTGTATATCCACCTTTCGCAGCAATGCAGGCTGCTATTCTCCCATGGAGACGATCGTAGAGATGCTGGATGTAGTCCTGTGGAATGGCTTGCCATGCCATTTCCACCTGGCGCCTCAGTTGGACCAGCGTTCGTGCTGGACGTGCAGACCGCGTGAGACGACGCTTCATCCAGTCCCAAACATGCTCAATGGGGGACAGATCCGGAGATCTTGCTGGCCAGGGTAGTTGACTTACACCTTCTAGAGCACGTTGGGTGGCACGGGATACATGCGGACGTGCATTGTCCTGTTGGAACAGCAAGTTCCCTTGCCGGTCTAGGAATGGTAGAACGATGGGTTCGATGACGGTTTGGATGTACCGTGCACTATTCAGTGTCCCCTCGATGATCACCAGTGGTGTACGGGCAGTGTAGGAGATCGCTCCCCACACCATGATGCCGGGTGTTGGCCCTGTGTGCCTCGGTCGTATGCAGTCCTGATTGTGGCGCTCACCTGCACGGCGCCAAACACGCATACGACCATCATTGGCACCAAGGCAGAAGCGACTCTCATCGCTGAAGACGACACGTCTCCATTCGTCCCTCCATTCACGCCTGTCGCGACACCACTGGAGGCGCGCTGCACGATGTTGGGGCGTGAGCCGAAGACGGCCTAACGGTGTGCAGGACCGTAGCCCAGCTTCATGGAGACGGTTGCGAATGGTCCTCGCCGATACCCCAGGAGCAACAGTGTCCCTAATTTGCTGGGAAGTGGCGGTGCGGTCCCCTACGGCACTGCGTAGGATCCTACGGTCTTGGCGTGCATCCGTGCGTCGCTGCGGTCCGGTCCCAGGTCGACGGGCACGTGCACCTTCCGCCGACCACAGGCGACAACATCGATGTACTGTGGAGACCTCACGCCCCACGTGTTGAGCAATTCGGCAGTACGTCCACCCGGCCTCCCGCATGCCCCCTATACGCCCTCTCTCAAAGTCCGTCAACTGCACATACGGTTCACATCCACGCTGTCGCGGCATGCTACCAGTGTTAAAGACTGCGATGGAGCTCCGTATGCCACGGCAAACTGGCTGACACTGTCGGCGGCGGTGCACAAATGCTGCGCAGCTAGCGCCATTCGACGGCCAACACCGCGGTTCTGGTGTGTCCGCTGTGCCGTGCGTGTGATCATTGCTTGTACAGCCCTCTCGCAGTGTCCGGAGCAAGTATGGTGGGTCTGACACACCGGTGTCAATGTGTTCTTTTTTCCATTTCCAGGAGTGTATATATAAAAACAAAGATCAAGTGACTTACCGAACGAAGGCACTGGCAGGTCGATAGACACACAAACAAACACAAACATACACACAAAATTCAAGCTTTCGCAACAAACTGTTGCCTCATCAGGAAAGAGGGAAGGAGAGGGAAAGACGAAAGGAAGTGGGTTTTAAGGGAGAGGGTAAGGAGTAATTCCAATCCCGGGAGCGGAAAGACTTACCTTAGGGGGAAAAAAGGACAGGTATACACTCGCACACACACACATATATATCCATCCACACATACAGACACAAGCAGACATATTTAAATTATATATTTAAATATGTCTGCTTGTGTCTGTATGTGTGGATGGATATATGTGTGTGTGTGCGAGTGTATACCTGTCCTTTTTTCCCCCTAAGGTAAGTCTTTCCGCTCCCGGGATTGGAATGACTCCTTACCCTCTCCCTTAAAACCCACTTCCTTTCGTCCTTCCCTCTCCTTCCCTCTTTCCTGATGAGGCAACAGTTTGTTGCGAAAGCTTGAATTTTGTGTGTATGTTTGTGTTTGCTTGTGTGTCTATCGACCTGCCAGCACCTTCGTTCGGTAAGTCACCTGATCTTTGTTTTTATATATAATTTTTCCCACGTGGAATGTTTCCCTCTATTATATTGTGTATAAACTATCATTCACTAACTCATTCACAAGGGAATAATCATTCTCAGCTGATTTTTACTGCTGGATTTCTGTTTGAAATTTATCAATAGGCATCTGAAGACAGGCCATGTTGCACTAAAATGACAAAATGAATCACTCTAGTACAAGCATATGTTATAAATCCATCATGCTCTTTTGTGTTATAAACCAAATTAAGCAAGCCAACCTAACTTCGAGTGCTGAATGTCTCCACTTTTTCATCTGTCCATGCTACTGCTGTTATGTACTGTAGCATTTACTACTTTACTGTCTCTCTGCCTGGAACTCAGGATCCCTCAGAAGTTCACATATTGTTGTTCCTGCTCAGGACTAGCGAATTTCCCAAATTCATACCATACTGACAGCACTATTACAGTAGTGTATTATCTGATGTTCCACTCATTCATTCACACATTGTATTCCATAAATCCCATAATGACAAAGAGCCCAGGGATGTGCAATGAGTCAAGTTAAAAATTAACAGTATGAAGAAGATACTGCAGTCTGCTTTGATGTAGTATATTAACAACAAATTGTGACAAGAGTTATTGATTAAGGAGGGCCTTGAGCTTATTGAATGGTAGCAGGTATACAAATCAGATTAATGGAGGGGGGGGGGGGGGGGGAAGGGGCTAAGTAGGGAGAATACATCAGGACATGGAGAAAATGAGGTGAGCATCTGTAGATTGCTTTAAATGAGGAACAAGGTTTATTAGGTACAATCATAATATATTTTCAAAACTGGGTACATGGGGCATGCCCTAGGGCTAGTGTATGTGTGATGAGCTGTCTGGAGAAGCCATCACAGTTGATAATAAGTGGACCAAAGTCTGAAAAGTACGATAGGGCTGGGAAGGAGTGATGCGTGCTGCTGGCCCAGTCTCTCAGAGCAGAGAGAAATCATCTCCTCCAGCTCACACCCTGCTCAAATCCTCCTGCATGGCACATGACATCTGTCCCACACTTCTTATTGGTCACCGCAGGCATCACTCGCAAACTGTGACCTGTCAGCAATTCTAACTGGTGCTGACCACTTCTGATTGGAAATACAGACCAGTTTGGGCATGTTGACCACAGAAACTACACCAAGTTGGGATGTTTGTGTTGAACAAGAAAAAAAAATTCAGTTGCTGATACATGCTGACAAAATACTCCTGTTAATTCCTCCATATGGGTGGTGGCCTGTACAACCCTTCCCCTTTCCATGGAAGAAGTGGCGTCTTGTCTAATAGCTCCATATAATTTCATGGAGAGGTAGATTGCCCAGATAGGTGACTTAAATCACTAAGGGAAGGCAAACATTATGTTACAGACAAGAGCAACTATAAGGGGGGGGGGGGGGAGGGAGGGCTAGAATTAATTGGTACAATCATATTTCAAGATGGTTGTTACAAAAATCATCTTTTTTTTTTTCTTTCCTTCAGATTTGGCACAACTGGACTGGGTCATCACCTCTCGTTTCTTGAGGTGGCAGAGTTGTAGATGGATAGCATACATAGGCCACAGAACTACAGCAGATGGGAATCACAAATGATGACAGTTTCGATCTCCTGTAACACTGGCATGACAGTCATAAAACAATGCCTTGGGGGTATCTCTTACAATAGGATGGGCTTAATTATGGAGGCAAAACAACTATAAAAAAGAAAGTTTACATACAAGTGTTTCAAATTTTACACAGAAAATAGGTTTTTTCAAAAGAATATCTTTCACACAACCAAAGGCATCCAGCTAGTGAACCACCAAACAAAATTTAGGGAAATTAATACTAACAATTGAAATTACATTTTATGATAATTAAACTCCTGATTCAGCTTTAAATGAGTGAGGGGGTAGAGAAATGACAACTCCAGAGAACATAACATGAAATGACAAACAAGGTATATTTCATATTTTGACTGAAGGTTAAAATAAAGGCAAATTAAAAATTAAATTTACACCTTGTCATGAAATGTTTTACCTCGCTGGCCTGAGAGCCATAACACAGTCAAAATTCGTTTCCTTTCAACAGGTAGTTTTGAAAGTTGAAATAGTAATAGGGATAGGAGATACCAAGATAATATGTTGACAAGATCGTACTAATAGGCCATTGAGTGCATTTCAGTGAGATCAATACACCTCAAATATGCTACTGCAAGGACATCTAATTTAAACACAAACATAAAATCCTGTACTATGTAATATTGCCACTCAATGTACTGCAATAAAATATCAAACACATTGCAGGAATTGTCAAAATAATAATGGGGACAATCTGATCTATGATTATTTATTTTTAAAAAGGAAAGCCCTACCCAGTTTCAGGGCATATGACCCATCTTCAGGTGCATATTAAAACGAGTCCACAAAGGATGCATAACTAAGGTTAAAATATGTTAAAATATTGCATCCCTAGTACATGGCATGCAAGAGAACATCCTCTTCAATCCTAGGTCTGCCAGGCAGCCTCTTGAAGAAGAGGACAACAGTCTGTGAGAGGCTTTCTGGCAGACCTAGGACTGAAGAGGATATTCTCTTGCATGGCATGTACCAGAGATACACTGTTTTAACATATTTTAACCTTACTTATACATCCTTTGTGGACTCATGTTTTAATATGCACCTGAAAATGGGACATATGACCTGAAACCAGAGTGCTTTCCCTTTTAGAAATAAGTAATTTTTACAACTGCAACAGATTTTATCAATGACAACAAATAACAGTAGTTGATGTCCCATCAAGAGAAACGTGTCAAAATAACACTTGTCTAGTAACCTAAACATAAGTAATATGTTGTCCACACCAAATGAGAAAAATGTCAACCAACTTACCTGGGCTGTGCTACATTACTTGTGAATAATGATAAAGAATAGGAAGCTGACTATATGTCTGATATGCTCGTAGCTGTAATTAAATCTCATGAATGTGGAGAAATATGGCTGAAAAATGCCTCAGTCATTTTGTTACTGCTGCGAAATGTGCAGTTAGTGAGTGTTTCGTGATTAGAGAGGAGCTATCATCAACAGGTCCACCTCAAAATAACTATTAATACTTATTAAGAAGTTGACATTACTATGCAGCAGCTAATCAGAACAATTCACAGTCATATTCAGTCAGTTTACCAGTTTAACTTTACTCATTTGACAACAAAGAATTAAAAATTATATGATCTCAATTAAATAAAACTGGTGTGAAATGTTACACTACGATATCATATTTCAAGTTTTTTGTTGGGTAATGTCTCTGTGGCAGTCTTTGAGCAAAACTCGTGATTTCCTACAGTGAAGTGAGACTAACTTCTTCACATTCCTACTACTTTATATAGTTAAGTATTGTCGACACAAAATGCTTGGTGAGACAAATGCATACAGGTGTATGAATATTAAGTCCATAGCCAGCATCCAACAGTTCCTTTGTACATTAGTAGCAGAAGCTTCACTCTGTACAACATTCTTTCCTTTTGGTAATAGCTGGACATCATTGCTCTTCGTTGTTTTCTAAATTTTCTTCACAACTCTTGGAGAAAGCTATAAGTTAAGTAAAACTTCTGTTTACTGTATTATGTGTTTGCTAATCATTTCTGCTCCTGTCCAGCTTTGAATGACGACAGCTGCTGCACCACTCTGTAGCCCACCTATCCTTACCATAGTGTACAATGTGGCATACAACACAGGGCTTTAGCCTTTTTTATGATGATGTGAAAAATTTAGCATGATTGTTTGTTGTGCTCCTTTAAATCATAATAAGAACTAATCTGTTGAATGAAATAAAACTCTCTCTTCCCAGATGTGACTACCCTTCCTGTGGGCTTCCACTAGGTTGTGCAGTTTTGTATCAATATTTTGTAAGAGACTAATCATCTGTAGGCCCCCAAAAGAAAATGTTTTAAACTTCATTAAAAATAAGACTTGGTAGCAAAATGAGAAGTGACTGCATGCAGATGTTTTAATCACTATTTTGTCTGGAGGCAGAATTGCTGATTTGCATGTTCTTCTTGAACTGCATGACACCATTTATGTAAGTCCTTGGATTGCAATGCTTCTTCCAATGTTGATGGCTCTAGTTCTTGTGAATCTTTAATGTGATTGGATACATAATCAACCATCTTCTTTGGTCTTTGTGTTGAGGAAGATATTCTGAGTACTAAAGATTGTGAAGATGGTTCAGCAACATTTTTTGTTTTGACTCAGTGTGATTCTTCTGAGAAGCTATTGAGTTAAATGATTCTGCTCCTTTCTGTGAATTGTATAAGTATTCCATTTGGTTCCAGCAAATGATCAGAAGTTTTGGGGCTGTCATTACTCTTCCAAACTGTTTCTTCTTTAAAGATTACATCCATACTTTTTATGAGTTTTTAATGTGATGGAACAATTGGAATGCCTTCCTATCTTTGCAGTATGTAACAATGATGCATTCAGTGCACAATTTGTCCTATTTGCACCTGTTAACTATCAGTATGGTGCCTATGCCTTACTGCTAAATAGCCTATCTCAGAGGGTGAAGGTCTACTTTCTTCCTTTATAAATCTCCTGATATTATATTGTTCAGAGCTTTTGTTGTTGATGTGTGTATATGATAAGCATTGGTAGAGACTGCTTCTTTCTAAGATTTCATTGGTAATTTCACATCAAGAAATAAACACCTTGCATTTCCCACAATCATTCTATCATACCTCTTGGCTACTTTATTTTGTTCTGGAGAGAGGGAAACTGTGGTTTGATGTTTAACTTCTTTGTCCTCTAGAATTTCATCAGTCTTTCATTTTGCAAATTTTACAGACACCAGCTTATTGTATCTGTCTGAATGTGGGGTTTATTTTTGGTTTGTTTAATGGATTGTTCGAAAAAGTGTGTTGTTTGTCCATTGCATTGCATTTATTCTTGAATTTGTTTTTTGTGTATTTTACCGCAGGAGCCAGTATTATTTTTCTGTTCCATGTCACTGAACAACGTGAGCAACATGGGTCATTTTACCAGAGTGAGTAGGACCATGCACTTGTGCCATTAATGAACGCATCCTAAACGCTGTCACTACTCCAAGAAGTGCCCATGATGTCCACAGAATTTATGAAAAAGAATGAATAGTTATTGTTAATGACACTTGCTTTTTGTCTATAACAAAAGTTTAGTCAATATTTGCTATACCCTTGAGAGTTACACATCTTGTTGTATAGTCAAATGTGTAATAAAGAGCAGTGTTGAAGTTTTTGCCGAAAACACAGCACAGTATTAGGGCAACAGGAGTCTGAGTATTTTTTGTAAATTAACTGCTGACAGAGATTTGGCATTTTGCTAAATCTGTTGTGTCTATAGCGAGATTATTTGAGCACGAGAAAGCTGATAGTGGATATTCTATTTTTACCAGATACAAAGAAAGTTGTTTCCTACAGAGAAAATTTTTGTAAACTAATTGCTGACAGAAATTTAAGACCTTTGCCAAATCTGTTGCATCTACAGAAACTTGTTCAAGATTATTTGAGTAGTAGAAAATTGACAGTGGATATTTTATTTATACCAGATACAAGAAATTCATTTTCTACGGAGAAAATGATTGAAGGATCTGGAATTATACATAATGTCTAACTCAACATTGTACTTTTGTTTGTAGAGAAATCTGATGGTAGGTTGTAATATGAAGACTGTTTTTTTCCTGTCCTGCTGACCCACCTGCACTTTCTCTCAACAGTGTTCCTTCTTTTCATTCTGAAAATGACAGACTTGCATCAGGCTTAAATAACACCCAAATAAAAAACAGGAATTCCAATGCCTCAACACCAAAAAATCATCACATGTAGGGCTCAGGTCTGTGATAGGACTGAGTATCAATGTAAAGGACAAGACACCACAGTTTACATATTCCTTTCCTTTATATGTTTGTGAGATATAAATCCTTCCACTTGTGTGTCTGTCTGTATACCTTTTAAAATCATCAATAATTTCAGATACGGTACTCGGTTTTTATTACTGAGAGTATATGAAAAATATTTTTCAAAAATTTTCATTTTGTGTTAGCAAATATTCCCCCCCCCCCCCCCCCCCTCCCAAGTGATGTTATTTGTATTGGACCTCCTCGTAAATCTAGGCACAGTAATTCCAAAATCCTTAAAGCACTAGAAATGGAATGTGGGAGATGAAATGTAGTTTGTTTACTTCAATGCCTGTAACACAAGGAGTATCATTGGGTGCTCTTCATCTGACGCCACAGGGCAGACCTTTTCATAATTCATCCATCACACCTGGGTGAAGACAGCCTAATCTTCTATGACACAGATTTTTATGATTAGACAAGGATGCAGACTTAGTTCTTTGCGTTCTGATGGCATCCAAGATACTATTGTTATTTATTGTTATATGATCACATGACAATCCAGTTTATACATTCCACTAATTAACAATGCTGTGGTTATGTTTCTTCTCATGATGAATGTGAGGCTCTGTATGAGAAAAAAAGACTGAGTGGCCTGTTCCATTACTTTATACTCAACTAATGGACATAGAGCACTTCTGTCACCCTGATTTTTGTTTTTTCTGTCTGCCTGCAAATACTTCAATTTGCTTATGACCTGTTCCTTTAACCCTTCCATGTGCACATTTTTTGTAGCATTTCAGCCAAGATTTTATTTTATTTTATTTATTTATTTATTTTTTTTTTTTTTGTTAGAATTGTGATAAACTGTCTATATTTATTTTTGATGATTTTATATTTATGATTCAGAACCAAACAATTCATCCTTATGGACTATTAAACTATTGTGGTAAATGGCTTTCCCACAACCCCTTTGTGGGCTGTTATGTATTACCATTACACATAAAAAAATAAAGAACAGTGTTTTCTGTTTTTATTTTACTTCATATAAAAATGTTACATTATATGTTCACAAATGGTTTATATTCAGTGGACACAGTTTGATGCCAGTACACATGTAACACTTCTTTCTCAAACAAATGTTCAAATGATTGTCACTTTTTCTTTTATTTTCCATGAAACTGATGGAAGTAATGTTCGATACATAGTAACACTTTGCAGGAGTAGCATACATACTTTGTTCTCTTGTCTTGTCTTGAGCTTTTGTAGAATATTTCCAGCACTGTCTATGTATTTTTCTCAAAAGCAGGCACACGTTCTTCTACATGATCTGGTATGATGTTGTTCTTGGTTAAAATGGTTACTGGACAGCCTTTCTTTGTGTGGGATTGAAAGCCATCTATCTATTGTTTTGCAAGTCCTAATTCAAAGTTCAATTAATCTTCATATGGGTATTGTCTTTTATTCATCTTGTACAATATAAATGCATTTACAGTTTCCAACTCTATGAGGAAGTAGAGAATCCTGTGCCACCTACTGCATAATGTTCTCTAAGTTGATCAAAGTGACCTATGCCTCCCACTATATTATTGTACGTTGCTACAGCTATGGACAAGTAATAATGCTGATAGTACCACCCATATTCTCTCTACGGTTGTCTGAAGTTGTCAAAATATTGACAGGTTTGTTGTCCATCTATTCTGTAGCTGAAATACCACATTTGCATTGGAACTGAAAATCTCCTCTTTTCAGGGTACATTTCTCTTATATGACTGAAGATGGCCCTTTCAAGTTAGCTCTCACAGTGTCTGTAGAACAGATACCACTTTTCTGCAGCATTTGCGTTAGACTTACAGTGGTGAAGAAGTTGTCAAATCCTACAACATTGCCAATTCTTTTCAAGTCTTGGATCAGGCTAATGACTACAGGCTCTCCCAGAGAATTTTCTGTAGCTGCATTATTTGATTTCCCTCTGTAAACATCAAATTTTGTGACAGCCTGTCTTTGAGTCTGCTATACACCACACCTTTTATACTAATTTGGTTAGCTTCAAGGCATATATTGCTTGACTGATGTCCATCTCCAGCCAATACCTTGTTGGCAGTGTATGGCTTACTAATTTTGTTGTTCAGAAAGGTTATGAAAGGTCTGACCTTACAAAGTTTATCGGAGGAATCAGCCTATTGCCATTTATGTGAATAGTTTCACATATCTTTTTGAAAGGTTTGCATGTCATACGACTTGATATATAAGGCTGACCTAAAGCAGGTTCTGAACTCCAGTATGTACAGCTCTTGCAACACAATGAAATCCAATCCAGGCTTGTAATTCATCTACAGATAAATTTGTCCTGTAGTTTGTAACCTTATGTATAGTCCGTCCTGATTGCCATTTTTGTTTCAATTGCTCTGCACACAAATTTGTCTGCTGAACCACATGCTCTAGCATCTAAGTGTCGCATAAAGAAAGGAAATAATCTTTCTCTGTGCTGTGTCGTGTCGGTGGGTGGTTGAAAATTGTTTTCCTTATTTATAAAAATGAAGCAAATTGAAACCAGCAGTGTCATCTGACCATTCTTCTTCTGCTGATGGTTCTTCTGCTCCATTACAAGAAATCTCAACATCCGTAGAGCAGCAACTGTTTCCACTATCATTGATATCAGGCTGTGAAACCAAACATTGATCAGGGTCCTGCACAATGTCTGAAAAGAATTCAACTTCTTTAACTTCATCACTTTTGGTTTCATAATCCTCACAGTCCCTGCAGAATGAAACTAGCAACTCCAATGCTTCTTCTGATGTGTAATTCTTTGCACAGCCATGCACCTTTAACATTTTTGCTACAAAAGTTAAAGAGCGATTGTGGGGTGAACAATAAATGATAAACGAATTTCCAAATTATATTTGTTACTGATATTAAAGTGTATTTACCGCCGGCCGGGGTGGCCGAGCAGTTCTAGGTGCTACTGTCTGGAACTGCATGACCACTACGGTCGCAGGTTCGAATTCTGCCTCGGGCATGGGTGTGTGTGATGTCCTTAGGTTAGTTAGGTTTAAGTAGTTCTAAGTTCTAGGGGACTGATGACCTCAGAAGTTAAGTCCCATAGTGCTCAGATCCATTTTTTGTATTTACCACAGTGTGAAAACAATCCTAGAAACTTTGCTTGGCACACAATAACATATACCGCAGAAGTGAAGCAAAGTGCTCCAACAACAGTAGTGATTTCACGACAAACAAAAACTGGTTGTTGTAGCAGTTTTTGTACACCTGATGTAATGTACTACTACAAGGTGTCAGGTACATACCAAGCTGGTGAGACACATTTCCAAAAGCTTTGGGATATCCCTAATTGTGTGGTAAGTAAGCTTGCTAAGTACCACAAAAGGCATGTGTAGTAAGTATACTTCACAAGCCCCTTTCAGAAACTAATTGGTGGTAAGCATACTTCCCAAGAACCCTCAACACACCATTACTTGGAGGGATATGTACTTTTAAAAGTTTTCAATGATGTTTCACACACACACTTGAAATGAATCAATGGTGACACGAAGCATTATGATTAAAGATCCATTCATTCGACTGTGGATGCACACCAAACCTGATATCCTGTGGGAATATGAAATGCTGAGTGAGGGATTCATGGGAGGGTGATCCTATGCTAGTAGTGCACAACAGGCTGGGAATTTTGGTGAGGAAGGAAACATGTTCAGATAGGAGAGGCTGTTAAGGCAATCCCTCACATTAAGTGGGAGATCTGGGTTTGAGTCCCACTCTGGCACATATTTTCATCTATTGCTGTTGATTCATTTCAGTGCCAAAATGCAGCTAATGTCTGTGAAAATCTTTGTATAGCATTTGTATGGTTGTTAAAGATCCATTCTTTCAGTGCAGATGCATGCCATGACCAATCTCTTGCAGTAATCTAAACAGGTGGGTAAGAGGTGATGCTATGCTAATAGCATGCAATAGGCTGGGAATTTGGGGAGGATGGGAAGTGCACTTGAATGGCCAAGACAGTTAAGATGGCTCACTTGCATTAAAGGGGGTGGTCCAGGTTCGAGTCCTCACCCAGCACAAATTTTCACCTGCTGCTGTTCATTCATTTCAATGCCCAAATGCACGTAACATCATTAAAAACTTCTGAATAGTATTTGTGTAACTGCTGGATCACATTGAGTGTCCATTCTTTCAGACATGTCCAAAAGAACAGGCACCACATGTATATGGACACATACATACCACAGTTCTAAAAGTTATATTTTACAACAAACAAACTATAGCAGGTGCAGCGAACTACCACTAGATGCCAGAAGCATACAGGAATGGTAACACATACTCCCATAAATGCAGTAAAGAGACACAGTTAGTGGGAACTATATGCCCCATGTCCCATGAAAGGTGTGAAATTCAAATCATGAGGCTGTTTCAACACATGAGGCGCAACTTTTCAAAATGCATGATGACAAAATTGAGTTTGATAGGAAATTGAATATTTTCTAACTCGCTCTATATGCTCTTACAATCAGATCCCACCAAAACCCATTTTAAATCTGCAAAACAAGGTTTCAAAAGTAGTGAAAGCAACAAATAGCATTTTGTCCTCTACTATGAATGAATCAAACTGCATAAAGTACATCAATTTATTTTATATTTTTGTTTTATTAAGGAATGTTAACTAAAATGTAAGACTGGTGGAGTGAAGTAAAACCTTTTAGCTGGCTAATAATGTCCAACTGGTATTCGTTTTCAGTATTACAACATTGTTGCATATGTTTCTTTTTTTCCATTCTGTCTGTTTGAAATATAGAAGTCAGACGTAAAAACTTTATTCTGTTACAATGTAGAGTGTAATAGAGTGTTGATGTGTGACATTTTGAGAGGAAATGAATTGTGGAACAAGAAGATGAATAAAGAAGAAATCAAAAAGAAAACACAACAAACCTCACTTAGTGCAACACAAAATCCTTATATCTAAAGAAAAAAATATATACCTCATAACAAACACCTTTTCGTCAACAACCCTACCTGAGTATTTCATGTAAAATTTAAATAAATAAATAAAATTTTACTTTCTGTCACATTGTGTTTTGAAAAGTTGCTTCTCATATGTGTTGATGCTCCAGTCTGCATGTAAATCTTTACCTGATGCTGGCGTTATTAAGAAAGCCTTACATTTTTTGTCATTGTCTTGTTTTTGCTGTAACAATTCTTTGCTGTGTGCCCATATTCATTGCCATGTAAGGTATTGGATCTTTTGGAGTGTGGTGAGGGTTATTGCTGTTGGCTCTTCTATTTGCTTGAAGATCTAGGCCATCCTCATCCTTTATTTTCTGTAGTTATTCATTCTTTATGGAATCTCTGAACTCATTAACATTGGTTTGGATATTGTATCCCTTCTCTTGAACTTGATCCCTTTCATTCTTTTCCTTGTTTTAGTTTAAACAGTACGTTATCAGCCTGAAATAAGCACTTACATAAACTTTACATGACAAATAATTTTTTGGTGCATGAGCTGCTTCCATACTTCCTGGGCTTTGCGCACAAGTGGAATACAGCCATTGTATTAGCATTTATAGCACTGTGTGGGTCTTGGAATAAATGGCCACACCTTAAGGAGGAGGAAGCATACCTTAACATGCTGATCACTATAAGGCCACCAGTGGACACAGCAGAGATTCACTCCTGATGCAATTTGCCCACATGCTTCGCTCTGTTTGATAGAATATATCTTTGAATACTACTAAAGTAACAAAAACCAAAGTTCAAAACATTGAACAAGATATTGTACTTGATTTCCTGCATCCTGGCATCAATTCAGTTAAGAAATAAAAGCTAATGTACAGTACTGCATGACATACTCTACTAAATAGTGGGCATATGTGGCTGCTGGCAGGCACACGGCATGAGATGTGAACCTCTGCAGTGCCCATTGGCAGTCACTGTGTTAATGTATTCCAGAAACACTGGTCCCAAAAGCTATCATAAGGCACACAAACCAACAAGTTTCAATCTTTGTTAGGACCCATATGCAGTCCAACAAGCAGCTATGGTAACAGAAGTAGAGTTAGGTCTCTGCATAACATAAGTAAATCTAGTACAGATGCCTGCTAATGACTGTTTTGCCTTCACAGGCACACACTTTTTCCAATTACTAAGTTTTCTATCATACAATCTGGGCACTTAAGATCCTAACTTCTCAATAAATCATCAAGTCAGGTAATGGATCATGAAGCATGTCTGCTACAATTAGAAATATGTTCCACAAGAGGAAGAGTAATGTCTGGAACAAGTATGGTGCTACAGTCCATGCTACTGAGGGAGAAGTTTGGGTCGGGTACACCAAACAACACTCCCATTTTTCAGTAGTTCGATTATTCACCTGAACACATCAAAGGCTTACACAGAACTAACATGGCGGAACTGCACAAAGATAATGTTTAGCTTAGTTCAAAGACAATACTCAGATCGATACTGGTGTCGACCTCATCGGCACCACATAGGGCCCCCCCCCCACAGTATGGAGTACTCTTGAGAGGCCGGGGGTGGGGGCGGGTGACTATGGCGTTGGCAGGAGTGGTCCGTGGGAGCCGGACCATGGTCAGTTCAACAGCATCATTGGGGAGCTGTGTCGGTAGGTGTCGTAAAGGAAGGTTCGGCCACCGAACCTGGAAATCGTTGAAGTGAGCCGGGCATTGTACTGGGCGTGCTGGTCGTGTGGCGACAGGTAGGCCAGTGGTTTGCGGGTGGAACAGAGTGACGACGACAATGTTGCCGGTGGGCGTGGCGAAGACACGAAGCATGTCCAGGTCGATGTTGGGCGAGAGGGGAACACATTTCACCAGGTAGCAGGGAATGGCGGAGGTTGTGTCATGAGCACTGGATGAAGGGAAACAGACGACGAACAGTGTATCATCGTGTAGTATTATAGAGATGTCGTGGATTATGTCCAGGGGGACGGGCACAAACACCTTAAGCGAGGGTACATTCAAGATGGGGGGGGGGGGGGGGGCATGAGATACCTCGACAGGGTGAGGCAGGCGACGGGGGAGAGGTCGAAGGGCCTGGCGGTGACGGCGTGATTGTAGGTAAGCTCAATGTGGGGAGCATGGGGTCACTCGACGGAGTGCGTGAGACAGGAGTAGGGAGTGAGGTCAGAGGTGAGCTCGATGAATGGAGCTGGAGGTCACTCGACTGAGTGTGTAAGTCTGACCTGGAAGGAGTGGTCGGAGTGTCGTGAGCCACGACAGTGAGCGGTGTGGTCGTGGCCTGAAGGCGGGTAGAAGAAGGCTCGACATGGACAGGCTTAAGTCTGTTGATAGAGACTGTGACAGCTGAATCTTTTATCTGGATGTCATAGGCGGTGGCTGAGCGCCGGAGGACTTGGTATGGTTGGAGGGGGGCACGGACAGTGTCATCTCGGAGCATGACATATTCGCAACTGTCCAGAGATTTCGGGACGTGAACCTTAGGGTGGGAGTGGCTGGCAGGCAGAGGGATACGGAGGTTGATGCAGTGGCGTCTGATGCGGTCCACGAAGGAAGGTAAGTCAGACTGAGGGAGAGAAGAGGAAGGGCTCACAAGTTCGCCAGGGAGAACAATGTTTGGGCCATATACGAACTCGGCTATTGTGCCCTTGAGGTCTTATAGATCGCAAGAATGCCGAGTAGCGCAAGGGGAAGGGCCTCCGTCCATAGAGTGTCATGGCATCGAAGAGCCGCCTTGAAAGTGCGGTGCTAGCACTCAACTAGCCCATTACTTTGTGGGTAATATGCTGTGATATGGATGCGCTGGATGCTGCAAATGTTGCAAATCTTGTTGAACAGGGCTGACTCAAATTGTCTGCCCTGGTCAGTCATAATGATAGCTGGATATCCAAAACGCGATACCCATGACTCAACGAAAGCTCGAGCAATAGTTTCTGCCATAACATTGGGGAGGAGGACAGCCTCGACCCAGCGAGTTGTTCAGCCGATAGACGAGAGAACATAACAATAGCTGTTAGAGGTGGGGGGGGGGGGGCAACAATGTCAACATGAATATGCTGGAAACTCCCAGGAGGGATCAAAAAGGTGCCGAGGGGGGGGGGTGAAGTGTGCTTGTGCGCTTTGCAGCGTTGGACTGCGACACAGGAGCGTGCCCATTGCTGGCAGTCCTTGTTGACATTTCTCCACACAAAGCGCTCCGCTACGAGGCGGGATGCACGAACACCGGGGTGGGCTAAATTATGCAATGCGTTGAAGACAGCTCGATGCAGCATGGTTGGGATGCTGGGGCGTAACATGCCCGTACTGTCATCGCACCAGATCTCACCAGAAATGCCGGGGAAGGTGGTGCGAATGAAGTGTAGTTAAGAAATGGAGTCTTAAATCAGGTTTTGTGTTTCCTCGTCAGCGGGTTGGAGGTTAGGCAGTTCAGAGAGGTCTAACAGCGAATGGATGGTGTCGACTCATGAAAGGAAATCAGCAACTATATCGTCAGCACCCTTTACGTGTCTGACGTCAGTGGTGAACTGAGATATGAAGTCCATGTATCTGAGGCGGCGAGGAGGCGGGTCAGCTGGCGGGTTTGTAATGGACGCAGCCAGGGGTTTGTGGTCCGTTAAAACATAGAAAGGGCGTCCCTCAATTTCAGTCTTAAAATGCTTGATTGCTTCATAGATTGCGAGCAACTCCCTGTCAAATGCGGAATATTTCCCCGTTGTGCATTGGTGAGCTTGCGCAAGAAGAACTGCTGAGGCGAAGTTTGGCCATTGACTGTCTGGCTAAGGACAGTGCCGATGGCAGTATCACTTGCGTCTGTGGTGATGAAAAGCTGCGCATTGGGATGAGGATGCACGATGGTGCAGGCCTCGGGAAGAAGATTTTTGAGGGCAGTGAAAGAGGCAGTCATAGCAGGGGTCCATGGAACGGGCCGAGATCCAGAAGTGTTGGTGCCCGCCAAGGCATCCGTCAGTGGAGCCTGATTCTCTGCAGCCCGAGGTAGATGTCGGCGATAATAATTAACCATCCCCAAAAAGCGCCAGAGCTCTTTGAATGACGAAGATCTGGGTAGGTTTAGTATTGTTTGTACTTTCCCAGGGGGCGGTGAAATGCCGTCGGCAGAGACCCGAAAACCAAGAAAAGTTGCAGTGGGTTGCTGTAGCTGCAATTTGTCTTGGTTGGTCTTGATGCCTGCTGCCGCGAGAATGTTCATAACAGTTTGCACATGTCGAATGTTGTCCTTGACGGAGGAGCTGAACACAAGAATGTCATCAAGATGTGCAAAGCAGAATTTTAGTTCGAATAGAACTTCATTGATGAAGTGTTGCCAGGTCTGGGTTGCGTTTTTCAGACCCGAGGGCATGAATCGAAACTGAAATAACCCGATTGGTGTGATGACTGCTGTCTTCTCGATGTCCTCAGGTGCCATGGGGATCTGGTGGTAGGCCCGTTTGCAATCAATGACAGAGAACATGGTCACACCTGCAAGGGAACTGGTAGTCGGCAATGTTGGGTGTGGGGTAGGTGTCCATAACTGTTCGAGTGATAAGTCGATGGTACTCTCCGCACATGCGCCACGCCCCGTCTTTCTTGGGTGTCATGTGTATGGGTGTAGACCAGCTACTGGCAGAGGGTTCAATGACGCTGGAGCTTAGTAGTTCAGAAATCTGTTTTTTAAGGTCGGAGAGGCGCTCAGGACAAAGTCGACGTGGTTTACTGGAGATCGGGGGGCCTGGCGTGAGGCAAAGCTTGTGAACTGTGACATTGGTGATGACGGAAATGTTGCCGGCGGTATGGGAGGCGGTTTGTTTACAATGTGGAGCGGGCAGTGCCGGCGAAGCGTGGTCGTGGTGTTCGGAGCCACTCGGCAGATCCAACAGGAGCCAAGGTGGGGAAGTGTCCCAGGAGTCAACGTGACAAGATTGACAAGATGGCTGCTGGCCCGAAGCCGTGGCACTGTGGTTGGGTGAGCTCGGTAGAGCTCGTGAAGCGTTAGCGAGACCACTGTTCGAGGGCACGGCCTGTGGCAGCACAGTCGCGGGCGAAACCCTTGGTGTGAGTGCACTGTTTGTGTTGCAGTGGTGATCACACGGTGGCGTGCAGGAGCTGAAGTTGCATTGTTTGAGGTGCTGTCCGCGAGGGAGGGGGGGGGGGGGTGGTAGGAGCTGTCAGTTCAGAAACATGTGACACTCGTTGCGCATGCACACTTGTGTCTGCCCGAGTGTCAAACACTGCCGTATTAGGAGGGTGTGGCCCTGTGGAACTGTCAGTACAAGTTATGGCAGTCTTGATAGCACAGTTGCAAGGGGGTAGCGGGAGGTAAACACACGGAAGCTCGATTTCTGGGATTGCAAGCAGATTCGGCGCACTTACTGACCTTGCTGTAGTGTCTGTAATTCCTTTGCTCCATCAGAGAGCTGGAGCTGCGTTTCATGGAGCCGGAGGGAGAGCTCGAAGTTTTCCTTGTGTAGGCGAGTGATGTGTTCGAGCTCGACAAGGCACTTATGAGTGGTTTCTTGTAACATCATCGACAGAGACGAGCATGTACGGATGAGATGAGCCCGGATCAATTTGTCACGGGGTGTCTGCTCGATGGAGCACAGGGGAAGTGAGTGTTGGACGGGTGATGAAACACGCTGTTTCGCACTAGGTCCGGTGAAAGTTTGTGGTGTCGCAAGAAGTCAATGCCTAGTAGAGGTTCGTCAATTTCACACACTAAAAAAGTCCACTCGAGTTTGCAGTTTGTGGAGAGTGAGACGACGTGGGAAGTTGAACCCTAGCATTGTGGTTTAGTTGAATTCACGGCCTGCAGTGAAGTATGATGAGGGGGGATGTTCGACAACACTAAGGACATAGGCAGCAGCGAAACATCGGTGTCTGTGTCCACTAGGAATAAGTATCCCGACAAAACGTCTTTAATGTAAAGTTGTCTGCAATTATCCGGTCATTTCCGGACAGAATGTAGCACTGGAGGGTGCCTGTCATGTTGTGCGCAAGACGCGTTTGGGAAGTAGCAGGGTGGTCTGCAGTTCCGTGCTGCCTCACCAAACCGTGTGTGGAAATAACAGTACGGGTGGTGCGGTTGCATTTCCTGCGGAACGTTCGTTGCCAGTGGCGGTGGCCAAGGTTCGGTGGCCGCAGCAGGCCCAGTTGCAGTAGGGGGCGTGACCATGGGCGGAACCGGTGACGTCCCAGTAGCTTGTTTACTGCTTCCCGGAGCGAGCGGGGCAGTCAGCACAGCGAAGCCCCATCTGCGTCCGGCTGCAGGACGATGAGCCTGAACCTGAGACTTGTCAGGTAGGCAGTGGCTGGCGAAATAGAGCAGTGATGCATAGTGTAGCTTGTCAGCAATTGTCACTGTTTGCTTGACAGGTTCGAGAGACCTCTGAGCCAGAGCAAAGCGGATGTGAGGAGATAGTTTATCTGACCAGATGGCAAGGAGAGCTGTGTCAGAGAGAAGTTTGGTGCTGACCAGGACACATAGCCATCTCCAGAGCTGGGAAGGTTTGTTGTTGACTAGTTGCTTGACGTGGAGCACTTGCCGTATTGCTGCCTCAGTTGAGTGTGGAAGCCGACATAGAACTGTCTCTTTGGCTAGAGTGAACCGGGTAGATGAGTCCGGGGTGTCAACCAGGTCAGCAATCTAGTCCTCCTGGTCGTGCAGGTGGGTGATGAGGCACAGAAACCTGGTTGACTCGTCGAGTTTGTAATGGTCGAACACTTTATCTGCAACTTTGAACCAGGTTGTAGCTCTGACGGTATTAAACAGTGGCAGCGTCGGCAAGCTTTGCAGAATATTCGGAAGAACAGGTTGAGTTGAGTTCATTGGGGCACTGCCTGAAACGAGCTGTTGTTGCTGTAGTATTCCAGGAGAGTGTGCCTCCAGGGGATGTGGCAACGACAGCTGTTCGGGAGGCAGCGTGAAGGTGACACGTTGTGGTTGAGCGTGATCCGTCGCGACGCGGAAGGCCAATGCGGGTGAGACACCATAATGTGTAGATTGCAGTTGTGGAAGCTCAACACATTGTGGGTGTGTTTGGGTTGACGGGTTGCGGAAGACTGATGCAGATGAGGCACCGAGATGCCCCGAGAACGGTAGCAGAAGCTCGACTGGAACCGGCGCGTGGGCAATAGGTGAGAAAAAGCTCAAACTTTGAGAACGCGTGTTAGTCCGGGGAAAGCTCGATGTTTGATCAGAGCCAGGGCCACCTGTGTTGCAGGGAGGCTGCGGAGGTGCAGGCTGTCCAGAAGCACAGTGTGGGAAATGATGTCGAACATAGGACAGAATGTGCGAATGTTCATTGTTCATAGTCACTCCACTAAAAGCTGTGTGCGGATAAGGTGAATGTCGTGGCACAAAACACTGAGGTGTAGCAGTGGGACGGAGGTGGAGGTCAGGCACAGAAAACAAGTTATTGTTCGTGTTGCAGTCCGAGGTATCGAAGTAGGAAAGCCTGTGCTGATGCTGAACCGAGGCAGGTGCGGGTGTGGTCGAATGCTGAGGAGGTTGACCTATGAACAAAGCAGTTCCGGTCACATGGCAGGTATCTGCGTGGTACGGCACAGGTTGCAGTGTAGCAAATTGTTGTCCTGACAGTGGTAGGTTGTCCAACGAAGCATTTGCAGAAATCGGTATTGGTCCCGCACTGCACGGAGATCTGTAAGAGGTATCTGCACAGTCGATGAGGGGGGGCACGTGATGGGAACAAAGGTGTTTGATAGCCAGAGCCTTGCACACTTCTAACCTCACTTATTGTTGCAGGCTCGAAAACGTCCGGCGAAATCGGCGTAATCGTCGAGTGAGAGGCATCGTGTTGCAGTCCTGGCGGGTGTACATCACCCGCAACATGATGAATGTCGATCACAAAATCCGGCGTCAGGTGTTGGGCCGAAGTCATTGTTCGAATGTTGTGTCGATGTAATACACGTGAAAATAACTGACACGGAGGTTGCGGACACAGTAAAACGGCGAAAACGGAAGACGTTACAACTCGGGGTCACCAGTGAGGGAGAAGTTCAGGTCGGTTACACCAAACAACACTCCCATTTTTCAGTAGTTCGTTTATTCACCTGAACACATCAAAGGCTTACACAGAACTAACATGGCGGAACTGCACAAAGATAATGTTTAGCTTAGTTCAAAGACGATACTCAGATCGATACTGGTGTCGACCTCATCGGTGCCACACCACATATGGAAAATATACATTTGTTCAGTGTAAACAATATGGTTACATTCTTGGTTATTTCACATCTGCCATGAGAAAATTTGTGCGCTCCATCAAATAAAAACAGGACACAGAGCAATGGCACCTATGTCCCAACTACCAAAAATTGTGATTCAGTGGCACTCTCACTGCAAAAATCAGACATTCGGTATGGTTAACGGGTCAGATTTCAAAAAGATACCTCAAGCACTCTTGTGTGTAGGAACTGAAGTGGGGTATGAAACTGGTTGTTTGACTACGGTTAAGAAACAGGAAACTTCAACTGCATACACTTTTAAAAAGGTGCTGGTACCAAGAGTTTCTGCTGTTAGTACTGAAAACAGAGCTGTTTTTCAAACTGATAAATGGATGGATGATGCAAATAAAATGATCTACACTACAGTGACAGTATCCACTATTAATGAAATGTGGCATATAGTGCCAAGTACTGTTTATCACCTCATTTCCCAATGAGGAGAAAATGGCAGCTAACATTTTGTTGGAGCTTGTACATCTCTCAATTTCTTGCAAATTCCTGAGGACTTAAATGAAGTCAACACCTTTTGTAAGCCAAGTTTTTAATATAGATGCAGGCCTCCTTGAAATTGTCACTGTCTGAATACTTTGCTTATACATACTTTTTAAGACTTAGTTTTCAGCATTGGGGCCATAACTATACGTGTAGGAGAGACAATAAACTCACATAAAGCGCTAATGGCATATTGTAAGAGAATTAGACTTACAGAGACACTCACAAAATGACTTAGGCAAGAGTCTAAGTCTGATGAACACTTTGTTAGGCATGCTGGTTTCAATACATGATACTCTTTATCAAGATCAAGTTGTTCTCCAATGAAAAAGGGTTAAGCAGAATTCAGAATATAGATGAAGAGCTCTAATGGTGTAGAAAGAGATGACTTACCAATTCTCCATTTAGTACTTCTCTGGTGGTATAAATGTATGCAGGATCATTTGAGCTCTAACAAAATAGTGATGCCATGGCAATACTTAAATTAACATGCAGGGTTCACATGGACAGAAGGGTGATAAGATTAAATTGTACTTTTACCACAAGGTTGCAACATTTCTCTCTCCCCTATATGACGTCTTTTAATGCTAAATAATGAAGACAGGGATAATGTTATGCCTGCCCTGTGTGTAAGCATTTCAGGGGAGTGAACAACTATATACATCTATTAGTCTATTATGTTTGACCATTATTATGCATCAAGGTTGCTACAAGTTGCAACCATAATTATTTCTAGCTTCTGTTGGTTCACATAAAAGTTCATCACACTCATTGAAAATGCCACAACTGCTAAATTTCCAGAAGTATGTGAGATGTCTGAATGACATCAACAAACACCAAGAAATATCCCAGTACATCTAAATTACTGCTACCATAAAGTGTGCAGAGGCAGAAGCTGAAACTCTCGAATGGTGGAAAGATGGTGAAAGACAGTACCTTCTTTGGTTTGTGTAACTAAGAAAATACTGCGTATTCCAGCCTGATGACAGGAATGTCAATGCTGTAGGTTTGGTTGTTACCAAGCATAACAGTCATCTGGACGTTTAATGTTGCAGATGCCATTTTATTGATTCATAGTGACAATGATCTGTTAAATACTTGTGCCTTAGGTTAATTAATGCCAATATTATTCAGTACTATTAAGACATGTTGCTTAGAAACATCCAGCTAATGGACCATTTTCTCTCAGAAGTTTCTTAACATATCAATAACCAATGATGCAGAGTGTCTGAATTACTTGTATGCTCCATAATACATCAACTGACACATTCAAAGGGATGGATGTTTGACCATCAGCCCAGGCCATGGCATCAGGCTTGAGGCTCTGCTGAAGCCTCATAGCAACCAATGTCTTGAACGATGCATGGCTGGTTTTTATCCTAGACACCTAGGAACAGGCATTTTATAGCAGTCTTGATGGTGTGCAAAGTACTCGTAGAATCCTATGTATTGCATTTTTTCCTGTAATGGCATCACAGACTGTCCAGTTGTTATACATTCCCCGAATAGTAATTAAATATTAAAGTAAATTTACAGCATTCTTCAGAAATGACAGATATTTATAAACAGAACAATATTCAATGCTTTTCATTCTGCCACTGTATTGTTAAATATAAGGACAACCAGAAAGTTTCCATTTGAGGGCCCTGCTGCAGTGTATATGCAAGGTAATGTAACTCCAATGTGATTATATAAGCAGTGACATGTAGGCCAGGGATTACAGTGACATTCACGTCTTTCTGATGTGCATGCAGTAAATGCAGAAATGTGAAATATGGTGACTTTATTATCAAATGTGTTCAAACATGACCAATATTTTATACCTTTTATATGCATGTTATCCTGACACTGCTTGGAGAGTAGACTTTTTTATCTATCCAGTTACATTACATTTCAAAGGACAAACACTGGAAGACATCCACTGGAGAATGAAGAACGTGTATGGGGCAGCATATCTGTCAAAAACCATTGTTGTGGAATGGTGCACTGAGGGGTGCTATTACTTCAAGACAGTGCACATCCTTATATCACAAATGTTGTAATACAGAAGTTATGCCAACTCAAGCGGGAGGTCCTTGACCTCTCCCCAAGTGATTGTCATGCCTTCAGCCTCTTAAAAAATGGTCTCAAAGGATCAGCAATTCCTGTTGGATGTGCAGGAGACAGTTATAAAGTTCTTCACAGAGCAGGACATAACATTTTGCCGAACAGTTATCTTCAACCAGGTGGGATGATTGCTTCAATGCTCATGGCAATTTTTCTGACTGGCTTACCAATTCCGGAGTGAAAGTCCTTTGAACAGAAACTTTTCGATCGCCCATTATAATAATCTTAAGTGTCCAAAACAGGTGTGTATCTAGCACCAAGTCATGTGTCCTCATTTATACTTACAAACTTTTATACTTGTTCTCCTTATATAATCCGCTTGTGCATGACAACATGGGTTCTTAGTGTAATGGACATGGTGGAGGTGGGATAGTTTTTGAGTCTCCAAGCATATGGACAAGGAGAGTTCACAGATGTCATACAACCTGCTGGAGAGTTTAAAATGAGTATACAGATCTCATTTCTCATCTCTACTTCTAAATCATCCGCATGTCTCACTTCATCCCATTAATCTATTCTCATACTCTCTGCAGCCTTCATCTTCAATCTCATCTCCTTCAGCCCACATCACTTTATCATGTACTCTCTCTCTCTCTCTCTCTCTCTCTCTCTCTCTCTCTCTCTCTCTCTCTCTCTCCCTCTCTCCCTCCCTCCCTCCGTCCCTCTCTTCCACAGCATTGAGCCTCTGTTGGTGTTTACGGAGTGTAGCTCCACCATAAAATACTCTCCTGCATCTCCTGATCCTGCTGCCTCAGTCCAGCAATACTCATTCAGCTAACCCCGATATCTGAGTGCCACATGATATCTGCCATCTGTGGCCCATCTGGTAGATGAGCCTATATGGATGGACACATTTTACAAGGAACTAGAGGCCTTCTTTTATGATGTACAAAATGAACTGTACAAAATAATCTTGAGCGGTCGTAATGCAAAAGTAGGGAAACAAGCAACCTTCAAGGGAACCACTGGAAAACACAGCTTACATGATGTGAGCAATGATAACAACATAAAGTTGCCTAATTTCAAAAGGGAATTCATAAGTAGTATTGAATTTAGCAGGAAAAGAATATGTAAAGGAATTTGGGTATCTCTGGATGGGAAGATAGTGAACCAATTGACCATGTATTGGTATGGACAAGAATAAAGAAGTGGATACAAAACATCAAGATGGCAGGAGTTGCTGCATATGGATTGGACCACTTCATTGTAAGATTAGTGATGAAAGCAATCTGGATACCCAAAAAGAGCAAAGGAGTGGGGAAAAAAATCACTCAATATGATCTGAACAAAGATTATATAAGAGGCACTATCAAGATCAAACTGACTAACAATGTTGAAGCACTGGAGAATGAAGAGGTCAGAAATACTGAGATGGATCAGAATTGAAAGATTATTGCTGATGCCATTAAAGAAACAGCCTAAGAAGTACTTCCAAAGCAAACTAAGGTAAAACAAAGATGGTTTGATGAGGACTGCGAGCAAGCTATCTGAGACAGAAATCAGGCCAATTATTATGGACACAAACTACTATGCAATAAGACAGAAAATACAAGTTTGAAGAAATATGAGAGTGAATACATGCCACACTAATGAAAACAAAGAGAAAATACCTAAGAAACATTATGGAGGAAGCTCAGCATGACTTTTAGGGAATATGATTTAAAGAACTATATAGGAAAGTGAAGAGGTTTAAAGGAGGACCAAACCACCAATGAAAATCCATAAAAAAATGCCCATGGAAGGATGCTAACTTAAGAACAAATGGCTTGGAGACAATGGGTGGAATATTTCAGGGGCCTCAACAGGAGATCCACAAAATTCTCCACCCTCCATCAAGGAGACGAGAAAATAGATTAAAAATCTTAAGAATGGCCTGAGTCCAAGAGAGGAAGGAAATCTCACTGAACTTCTCAAAGCTGGAGACAAATCTCTCTGCTCCAACATCAATAAGCTAGTTGAAAACAGCAATACCACAGAACTGGATGGAGTCTGTGATATGCCCCAGACACAAAAAGAAAGATAAATCAGTATGTGACAACTACAGGGATATAGTGCAACTAAACAACTGATATGAGACCTTCTCCAACTATCTACAGAATTCATCTTTTCATCGTAGACTTTGGGAAGGCTTATGATAGTATCTGTTTATTGAATTCAATTAAAACCACGACGGGATTTGGCATACCGACGAAATTGGTGAGACTTGTGCCAATATGATTAAATGACACAAAACTTAAGGTGGAGAGAGGCAATAAAATTGCAGAGTTTCCAAGTGGATACAGGATTATGACAAGGAGATGGATTATCATTTGTCCTTTTCAACTGGCACTTGAAAAGGTAAGGCAGGAGTTCAACAAAGAATTGTCAGGGCATTCAAATTAACAATGAAAATGGTACCTATTTGACTTACACAGATGACATTGCCCTGATTACATGCACACAAGAAGAACTGGAAAGAAGTATTCAGATCCTGGAATCAGTGGCATCAAAATTTGGGCTACAAATTAGTACTGAAAAGACCAAGTACATGACCACAGGAAGAAAACTCCATAACTCCCAAAATTTAACAGAGAAAGAAAATAAATATCTTGGATTGATTTCTACTGAAGCAACATCAACTGAAGCAGAGATTAAGGCAAGGTGGCATGTGGGAAACAGATGCTATTAGTCACTAAACCTGATCTTAAAATGTAGAAATATATCACAACAACTAAAACTGAGACTAAACAAAATGTTAATAATGACATCAGTACTATACGGTTGTCAAACCTGGAGCACACAAAAACAAGATCTTAAGTGACTCCTTGTATTTGAGAGAGAGGTCTTTAGAAAAATACGTGGACCAGTCTTGAGACCCAATTACCAGAGAATGGAGAAGGCACCACAATACAAAACTAGGAGCACTATATGAGGACCCTAACATCACTGGAGTGATGAAAATGAAAAAAACTCCAATGAACTGAACATATACTGAGAACGGGAAGAATGAGATGACCCAAAATTGTAATGGGTTGGATCTCATCAGGCAGCAGAGCATTTGGAAGGTCAAGACCGAGAGAGGTGGATGGGGTACAGCAAGACTTGCTGCAGCTGGGAGTATTTGCTGCCGTGGTTGTATGTGTCAGAAAGGGAGTTAATTGCTGGTGCCTGCTTTTCACAGACAATACCGCACTGATTGTAGTATATGAGCATGCTACACACCAACAGACAGTTTAAACTTGTCACTGGCGCCTCCCTCCCCAAGCTTTTCTAAACATTGCAGCTTTCCAACAGTGCTGTGGAAAGATAGGGAAAAGGTGAGTGAAAAGCTGAAGCACCATCTGTCCAAAAGGCAGATATATTGGCTTGAATCCCAGTCTAACACACACTTGTCTAATACCTAGAGTAGTCTGTGTGACTGAAAATTTCAGTTTCATGTTCCCTTAAGTCACGTGTCTTATTGTCTATTAGAGTAAAAACTGTAATATGAAGGTGCGCCAAAAGTAATGCCTCCAAATTTTTTATGTGAAAACTATTGAAGCTTTTAAAATAAAACCAATGTTATTAACATTCTACATCTTTATTCTTTACTGTCACTAGAGGACTCTGAATTGTAGCATGTAACACAGCTGTACAGCTGTGTGTAACATATCTATGTCGGTGTGTGAGAAACAGTGGGCTGTAATCAAGTTTTGCATTCAAAAAGTCCATTCCTACATGGCACTGCCAGACCACACACAAGTGCTGTGACATCTGCAACAATTCGACACCTTGGGTTCAGTGTCATCGTTTGTCCTCCATATAGTCCTGATTTGGCCCCATAAAATTTTCATCTGTTCCCTGGACTTATAAAGCACCTTCGTGGACTTCATTTTGGTAGTGATGAAGCAGTGCAGAGGTGAGGTTGTGGCTCTGTAAACAAGGTCAAACATCCTACAGTAATGGTACAACAAACTGGTCTGTCATTGGGAGAAATGTGGTCGTCACCAGGGTGACTAAGTTGAGAAATAAATATGTAGACATGAAGAACACACATAACATTTGTTTTATTTAAAAAGGTTTAAGAGCTTTTGCATAAACTATTTGGAGGCACTGCTTTTTAGCACGATATTGTATTAATGTATACAGCATCCTTGTGGAACTGGAAAGAACTATTTACTCGAAGTGTCATTCCAATAGTTGCCTTATTTTACCAGTCAATGAAATGCATCACTTTCCTTTCAAAGGAAACACATCATATTTCCCCATTTTTTACAGCTGTTGCCAATGAGGTCTGAAGATGTATGCAAGTTTGTGAAATTATATGATTATGATGGAAAAAGTGTTACTCCAGCTCCACAAGGTACAGAAAGGTGTCACTAAAGTGATCCTGCGTTATGGAAGAAAACAAAGTAAAAATATAAAAGGCAAGGAAATGTCATTTTTGTGATTTGTGAGGGTACAAGGGTATTTCATGAAATAAATGAGGGTTTGGGTGGGATTTGTAGCCTCAATGGATTTTATAACTTAGCAAGTGTGATCAGTTCAAATTAGGGTTCACCAAAAATGAAGTCAGTGTTTATTAGTTGAAAAAGTAGTATGATTCTGGTTTTCGTTGGACATTTTTTTTTTCAGTTCTCAAGGGCATCCTGTAGAATGCAAGGCTCTATTTGACATGCTTGCGTCATCACTAGTATTTCCTCAGAGTCTGCAATGTGATGCACCATGCTATGGTGCCCCTCCAAGTGATGGTCTGTGGCTTGGGCTTCCCAACAACAATCAACACATCATTGTACATCACAAGAAATGAGATAGTCTGCATTCAGAGTATGTACAAAGCCAACAAACCATTAAGAGCTATGTAAAATTGTTAGTGAGTTATTCTGTGGATTAATCTAGTCAATGTTTAGCCTATGGGCTTTCACTTCATAGTCATACTTTTATTCTGCAAAGATTTTCTGGTATTTACCAATATCCTGTCTGATTGGTGCCAAAGTGAAGCTTCAAGAAATTTTCAGCATGATGAGATCCCTCACAAGTGGTGACACTGCTTTCGAACTGGAAGAATGTACAACTGCTGTCAACCAACGCTAAATATACAAGCTGACACCATAATTACAATACAACAAGTAGAAGATAATAAGTCACATTGTTGCAGCCTTGCAGGTGGCAACCGCTATACAAGAAAAATATTTGCAAATTACTTAGCAGAGGAGCATGAAATAATATTGAGAAAATTTACTATGAACAACTCCTCTAAGGAAGTGGTGTGACTTGTGATATTATTTAATACGAATTTCAAGTGTTGCTCTTCCCCCCCCCCCCCTCCCCCTCCACCTGCTGAGTGCAATTCATTTGCCACAAAATATGAGGGATTTGAGCTTGACAACATCAGTAAATAAGTGGTTACCAAGTATATCAACAAAATTAAACAAGCCATCACAACACAATTTTGGAGATAATTATTTGATATTACATGCTTTAATTTCATTCAACAGTTGCTAATACAGCCAATTAGTATCTACAAAGTTGTTCTGCACTATAACATCGAGATTGATTTTGATTAAGATGATTCAGTAACTCTGAATACAACCACATGCCGCTACTGTCAGTGAATATCTCAACTATTATTGGTAAATGTTCCATGATATCCAGTACCTCATTCCACAATGCCATGCTGGAGTGTCCAACACCTCAACACAGAATAAAGTGCTTAGCTGATAAAGCAATCAGAATAATTCACATAAAGCTATCCAGTGGATCAATTAGATTGCTCTGTGAACAGTAACATGCAGTACATTGCTTGGTGTATTTGACTAGCTGCATCTTTAGTAGACACTTGATTAAGAAAAGTGTACACAAATCATAAAACACATTGGCTAATAGCTACTACAAATAATTTTGTATTAATACTAATTGAGTTCCCAGCATTGTTCGAGTATATATTTATTTTGGTTCTATTAGTTCATCGTCTCCTTCCCCCTCTCTCTGTCCTCCTCTTCCTCTTCCCTCTATGTACATCTCCTTATTCCCCTCTCTCTGTCCACCTCCTTTACTCCCCACTCTTTGTCCATCTCCTCCCCCCCCCCCTCTCTCTGTCCATCTGCCCCCATCTCTGTCCATCTCCTCCTCCCTTTCTCTGTCAATTTTCTCCTCCCTGACCCACGGCCGATCTTCTCTTCCCAATCTCTCAATCTATCTCCTGTTCTCTCCCTCTCTATCCATCTCCTCCTCTTTCCTTCCTCTGTGCATCTCCTCTTCCACCCTCTCCATGTCCATTTCGTCTCCTCTCTCTCTGCCTATTTTCTCCTTCTCCCTCTCTTCATCCCTTCCTCCCCGTCTTCACTCCACATTATCACAACCACTTCAGTAGGAAGTTGCTGGTACTTACTCCCAGGTATTTCTTTCCAGACAGTTTGTTACATATGTATTAAGTTTGGTTGAAATTGACCCCCAGTTGTTTTTTTTTCCTTGCAACTTTGCATGCATATACATTTCACATATATTTAACATGTTTCATTAGTACATCTAGCGAGTTTCACCCTGCAGTTTTGTTTTCACGCAGCTCAAAGTTTATGACATCATGTATTGAACTATGTGCCATACAATCAAGTTATTTTGTTGGTACTTTCAGCAGTATATGTGGACAGTGTCAGCAGCAAAGAAGTAATAAATTTAAATGTAAAGCCTGATGTGGCAGTTTTACTGCATGAACAGCAAAAATATACAGTAGTATGTGACAAACTTTTGTTTTCATCCTTTTGTGGGGCTTTCAGTGAGAAAACGTTTCCTAAATGTTTGAAATTATGTGTTAAGTTTGTTGCAAGTCACTAAATGTTTCCATTCTCAAACTCTAGATGAATAAAGTCTAGGTATTACGGCATTGTGGGCTTTACTTCTTTTTCTCTCCCACTGCCACACCTTTTATGGGTAGATGGTTCTTAACCCCACAATGAATACTTTTAGACAGTAAGTGATGGGTGTACCAAGTTTGGTTGAAATCACTAGTGTTGGCAATTTACTGAGCAAACATTCCTTTCACAGAAGAAAGTATGGCAATGGAGGTAATCATGTAAGCAGTATTTGAGCAATTTTCACAAATAACAAATCCATGAATTTGGAAACGCAAATAGACATAATGTCTGGTTACACATCTCAGATAAATGGTAGAATGGATCATTTACAACAAAAATTAGTCAAGTAATTTAAACACAGAAAAAAAATAGATGTACAACTTGAACTAGTAGATAACAAGCATGGCAACAAATTAGAACATATACATTCATGCTCATAAATTAAGGATAATGCTCATACACGGTGAAACAATGCTCTTGTGGGTGGTTTGTAGGTTTAAATCACCTCGGGGTATGACCATGCGGTGCATTTGACCTGCAGTCTTTGCACAGTGGTGCTGGCAGCAGTGCACATACGCAGAGGTGTGCATGTCATAGTACGGTGCAGCAAGTAAGTGTGCAGATGATTTCAGACATGCTAATGGTGATTGTGTGTTGAAAATGGCTCAAAGAACACATATTGATGACGTTATGAGGGGTAGAATACTAGGGCGACTGGAGGCTGGTCAAACACAGCAGGTCGTAGCACGGGCCCTCCGTGTGCCACAAAGTGTGATCTCAATATGGCAACAGTTCCAGCAGACAGGAAACGTGTCCAGGCAGTACAGCACGGGATGTCCACAGTGTACAATACCACAAGAAGACCGATATCTCACCATCAGTGCCCGCAGACAGCCAGACACACAGTCTACAGATGACTGAACAGACATGGTTTATTCACGCGGAGATCTGCAAGGTGCATTCCACTGACCCCTGATCACAGGAGAGCCCGCAAAGCCTGATGTCAAGAACACAGTACATGGTCATTGGAACAGTGGTCCCAGTTTATGTTCACGGACGAGTCCAGGTATAGTCTGAACAGTGATTCTCGCCGGGTTTTCATCTGGCGTGAACCAGGAACCAGATACCAACCCCTTAATGTCCTTGTATGGAGGTTGTGGTTTGATGGTGTGGGATGGGATTATGATTGGTGCATGTACGCCCTTGCATGTCTTTGACAGAGGAACTGTAACAGGTCAGGTGTATCAGGATATCACTTTGCACCAGTATGTCTGCCTTTTCAGATGGCATCGTGGAGGAGTACCTTGAAACAGAAGATATCAGGCGAATGGAGTGGCCTGCCTGTTCTCCAGACCTAAACCCCATCGAGCATGTTTGGGATACTCTTGGTCGACGTATCACTGCACATCTTCAAACCCCTAAGACACTTCCGGAGCTCCATCAGGCACTGGTGCAAGAATGGGAGGCTATACCCCAGCAGCTGCTCAACCACCTGATCCAGAGCATACCAACCCATTGTGTGGCCTGTGTATCTGTGCATGGTGATCATATCCCATATTGATGTCAGAGAACATGCACAGGAAACAGTGGCGTTTTGTAGTACATGTGTATCGGGATGGTTTTCTCACCTTATCACCAATACTGTGGACTTACAGATCTGTGTCATGTGTGTTCCCTATGTGCCTATGGTATTAGTGCCAGTTTTGTGTAGTGTCACGTTGTGTGGCATCACATTCTGCAATTATCCTTAATTTATGAGCATGAGTGTACATACTATAAAATCAGTTCAAAACAATTTCATTGTAAGAACAGGAATTTTAGAAAAATAACTATTAGAAACAAAAAACAGCTCACAAAAAGAGTCCAAGAAGAACATAGATACAATAATGACAATTATTAATGATTTAGAACCTAGAATTCAAAAAGTAGAATATGGGAAAGAACTTGTGAATAACAATGTCCATAGTCAGAATAAGAATATTTTGAAACCCACTTCAGTTTCACCATTTGGCACAACACCAGTAAGTGAAACAGCAATGAGACAAGATACTAATGATAACATGCAGACAACTCATATAACAAATGGGATGTCAGACTATACAGGTCAAGAGGAGAAGGAAAAAAACATGACAGTGAGTTAATTAGAAGTAAGTTGTTATAACAGAGGTGATTTATGGCAGTGTTAAGCAGAGGATTAAATCATAAATTTCCCAAATTATCACCATCTGGTTACGTACACCCCAATATTTTCTTAAAAGCTTACTGTACACTTTGACAGATGGTAGTAAAATAAGGGTTTTGTTAGTAATTTAACAGGTAATGCAGCACAATGGGCTATCCTGAAGATTGATAAATTTAAAACAAGCATTAATTTTGAGAACTTGACTCCAAATCAAAATACTGGAATGAAAGAGCTCAGAAAAAATTATATTTAGAATTATCATGGTTCAAACCTCATAACAGTAATAAATCAAATGGTATAGAAACTTTTTGGAGCACCAATTAGACAAGACCAAGAATCTAGATGATCCAATCCATGAGGAACATTTACTGGAAGTGAGCAGTCAACTGTCTTGGAAAGCAAGAGAGAAACTTCTGGGTAAAGACAGGAGAAAATTAACAATTACATTGGGCAAATAGATACTGTAGAAAATCAGTCAGAAAGATGGCATTCGAATGGCAGCATGGTACAAAGTGGTAACAAAAATAGGAATGGTAACAACTATAAGACCAAGGAACACAAGACTGGGAAATACTGAGGAGAGAAATAAGAGGTCTAGACAGAGTTGGAGAGGTAATAGTAGTAGTAGTAGTAGTAGTAGTAGATACAGTATTATGTACTTTATTATTCATGATACACAGCTAATTCTTTTTCACTAGGAAGCTATCTATAGTAATTCATTTTTGCTGACACTTGAAGACTTGGCGAAAATGTGGCACAGCATTATTGTCAAATAAATTTGTGGTGTACGTAGCCACTGCTTTGCATTTTATGGTGCCACAAGCAGTACTTACCATGTTCCACACTATTATGTGTCTCCATTCTTACTGTAGCTACGTACTGTTTCCACATAAAGAGTGAACGGAGCAACACTAAAGGCGCAGGATCAAAATTTGACAACACAGCAAGGTATGAAGTGCTCCAAGAAAATAATAAGTCAATGGTTTCAAGCTTATTTACCATTACTTTTATGTAACTAATTTAAAATAACCCTGATATGGTCCTTCCCCCCTCTCCCTCTGAGTAACTGGGTGCCCTACCTAAGAGGCAGCATATTGAGGAAGCAATATGAATTTGGTAGTCAGCCAATGGCAAGAGGTTGACCTCAGAGAGAGAATCTAGAAAGAAATTTTGTTGAATATTAGTACAAAGAAGAAATAGTTCATGGTCATTAGTGGAAGTGTGTACAGTAGGACATTATTGGTTCTACTGCATGGTGATTCTCTTATTGAATATAGTAATTTGTTTTGCTCTCTATGTAGAGCACAGGGTTGCTCCTGATGATGAAGATTTCCTCTTCCAAGTTGGAACTTTGGTGTGGAAGAGACGTAATTATTTTTACTGAGGACTCTACATGCTCGTAAGGTTCACTGTATTGCACTGAATGTACACTATGAGGCAAGTTTGTACTTAAGGCACTAATCACCTAAGAAAAATTTCAACGGCTATTGTGACAAAGTAGTAACAATAATGAATAGACAAAGAGCTACAATCATTATCTACCTAGTAGTGAGTTATTTTTTTATGGCGTAAAGAGTTTCTATCTTTTTGAATGAGTCAGATTTCTGCGTTTGGGTTTGCATGATTTTTTCTCTGGGGGAAGGTGGTAGTTCGTAGAATAATTGGTTATATTTGCTGGTATTAGTTGGTAACTGGGAAACAAACTTAAATTTTCTTATTTTAGCATCAACAAGATCAAAATATTCCCAGTAGAATAGTATTAAGTAGTCAGAAGTTTTAGGTTTATCCACTATGCTCTCCATAGTAGGGTGCTAGAATCAACCTTTTTGGGGCATGTGGGATTGAAGCTAGAGGGGACCACTCTGCAGAATCAAAGGTCATCACTATTCTCCGTCAACCAGTCTGGGATTCTGGTGTGGGAACGGTATCTGCCTTCAGCTGTTGTTTTCTTTTTTTTAGTCCCAGCATTCCTAATCTCCATTTCCTTTTTCATTTCCCCTATGAGGGATACCATTCTATCTTTTTCTCAGTCCACTATATAATAGCTCTATTGAGGGAGCCCATCTTTTCTCTGTTTATCTTAACCAGTTATCGACGGATTGTCTGAGGTGATGCCAATAAAGCAAGCTTCCAACAATATTAGTGTAATGTGTTGTATTGTATTTATAGATTGATGAATTTTGGTAACTAGTTTACATTGACTACCACTAAACCAACAAGTTGACATTCATAGTAGAGAGAGAGAGAGAGAGAGAGAGAGAGAGAGAGAGAGGGAGAGAGAATCAACCTCTTTATTAATAAAAGACCACTGCATATCTACCTGCGATGAAATATAATCATGGAAGGACGTGTCTATTAGTAATCGACTAATGACCCTCTGGAAGTGTTGCATTTTATTTCATATCTATACTGATATCATCGTCCAGAGTAGTTTATACAGCTAACTCTGACTTTAAAGATTGAATACTGAAAGTTGTAAATAACAGTATTAAGAAATAAGATGAATGATAACATTATCTGAATTTTAACCTGTAATTGCATCCAGCCCAAAAAGGGAGAAACTTGAATATTACTTTAGTTAATTAGCAGTTATCTAGATTACATGGCTGTAATGCGATATAGCATGTTGTAATGCTGTACCAGTTGTCAGCTAGTCCAAAATGGAAGTTCAATTGGATGTTTTGTAATAAATTAGGTAAGCAAGTAATCACTTTAAGATTTCTCGTGCTTACTCAATTATAGGCTGGCAGATGTGAGGGCATAAGGACATTTTATGAAATAAATGAGTTAGGGCGGCAGTACTACCCTGAATGTCTTTCAAAATTGAGCAAATGATGATCATTTAAATTTATGGTTAATCAAAAATGAAGTTAGTGTTTATTAGTTGAAATAGGAGTATGATACCGTTTTTGGTTGGTCAGATTTTTTATGTTTGAGGTATTCCTGGGGTGTCGTGCAGCGACACAAGGTCTTCATTTGATGTGGCTGCATCATCCCCAATGCCATGCGCTGCACCCTCCTCACAAAGTTCCCTAGTTTGGGCTTCCCAACAATAATCAGCATTTTTTTAATTGGTTAATGTTATGAATTGGTTAATGTTATAAGAAATAATCTCTACAAAACTACCAAAATTCAATGTAATACTGTTATTGTCTTGTTCTGTAGCTAATAAATACAGTCACTGTTTGGTATTTGGGCTTTCACTTTGTACTTAGAATTTTAGTCTATGAAGATTTTCTGCTATCTGTGAAGATTTTGTCTGACTTATGCCATTGTCAAACTTCAAGAAATTTTAAGCATGATGGGACCACTCGCAGCTTATGTGATTAGTTTAGGCTGTGGGGTCAATGCTAATTCAGAAAAACTAATACTTGCATGGTGTTCACTACAATGAATGAATAAAAGTTGGCATTTAAACATACATTAATAATTACATTATTCTGATTTAATCAAATACCGCATTCGGCACTTATTATTAGCTTCCTTTTCAATTCCCATTTATGTCGAGAATAACTGTCAGGCTATGACTGTATTGTTACAGGCATGGGCCTATGGAATCACCATTGTATCCACCAAGCAGGCATAAGGAGCCAACATACAACTGCAGCAAACTAAGGATGTGCGATATTCAACAGTTCCATAAGGACTTATACAGCTCTCCCAATGAAATTGAGCAACATGCTATCATCCTGTATTATCTGGGAGCAGAAAAGCCTAAAAGAAATAAAACTGCAAAAGAAGGTAGCAGTAGGAAGAGTGCTGTTATTTAGTATTTTGTGAAACTTGCCAATGTCGATAAGTTTCAAGCTAAAGTGTGCCAGAAACGATTTATCAGCATTTGCACAGTGACAATTATAGAACTATGTGAAATAAAATCATCATAACTTCTGAATGGTTTGCGTTAGGACATACAAACTGCACAGTTGGCTGCGAGGCATAATGAAATTAGTATGTATAAAACTTTCTCGGTATTCTTGCCGCGTCAGTTGCAGATAAAATCTCGAGCTTTCGACGATTGCCTCCATCGTCATCATCAGGAGCTGACTGTCTCCACTGCTGCTATGGTAGCCTCTATATAGCCCGAAGACGGCTTCTGATTGGTCGGGTTATGATTGGTCAGCGATTACGTGCTGCTGTCTCAGACGGTGTCACTGTGTGCGCCGGTGGTGCCACCGCTTCCGTTTGAATGTAAACCTTGGAAGGAACGTCTCTGCTGCTTCTCTAGATCAAGCGCTCGTTTCCACGCACAGCTCAGATGCTATCCGCTATCGCGGTTAAAGTTCTTTTGGCTCATTCTTGTTTCAACAGCCTCCTTAATAACAGAATCCCAGTACGTGGAGGCATGGGACAGAATTTTAGTTTCATCGAACAATATTTTATGTTTGTACGTGAGGCTGTGCTCTGCAATTGCCGATTTCTCCAGCTCTCTATTTTTAATATGGTGTTGGTGTTCTGCACAGCGGTCGGAAACGGTACGAATAGTCTGACCTATATAATTGCTTCCACACTCACAGGGTATATTATAAACTCCAGGGACCCTGAGGCCAAGATTGTCCTTAGCAGGTCGCATCAACTCCTTAATTTTCTTAGGAGGACGAAAAATCGGTCTTATACCACGTCTACGCAGGACTCTTCCTATTTTGCTGGAAACTGCACCACAAAAAGGAAGAACCGCAATCGGTGTTTCATCCTGTGAGGTGGCAGCATTTCCACATTTCCTTCTTTTGGAGAACGCTGCCTTTATATCGCGTGCACCATAGCCATTCTTTCGGAACACGTTCTTCAGGTGATTAATCTCGGACCTTAAGTGGTCCTCGACAGAAACAGTTTAGGCTCTATATACCAACGTGTTCAAAACGGCTCTCTTCTGAGCAGGATCATGGAAACTCTGTGCATTCAGGTATAAATCGGTATACGCCGGCTTATGGTATACAGAGTGGCCAAGACGCCCGTCCGCCTGTCGCTGCACTAAAACGTCTAAGAAAGGCAGTCTCCCTTCCTTCTCCATCTCGACAGTGAACTGGATGTTCAAATGGATGCTGTTCATGTGTTCCATGAATAATTTGAGAGCTTCTTTGCCGTGTGGCCAGATCATAAATGTATCGCCAACGTAACGATAAAATAAGGATGGACAGAGGGGAGCCGAATTTAGTGCACATTCTTCAAAATTCTCCATAAAAAGTTAGCCAGTGATGGAGACAACGGAGAGCCCATTGCCATACCGTCTGTCATTTCATAAAATTTATCACCATACAAGAAGTAGGTGGTCATCATCACGTGCCGGAACAACTTTATAGTTTCAGGAGGAAAAAGATCTGCCAGCATTTTCAAAGTGTCCTCCATAGGAACTTTTGTGAACAGCGACACCACATCAAGGCTGACTAAAATGTCATTTGGACCAACTCTAATATCTTTGATTTTCTCAATGAACATCTGGGAGTTTTTGATGTGATGTTCACACCGGCCAACTATAGGAGTCATCAACTTTGTTAGGTATTTGGCCAGCTTATAAGTAGGAGAACCAATTGCACTGACAATAGGTCTCATAGGAACATTATCCTTATGGAGCTTCGGTAGTCCATACAATCTGGGCAGTCTAGGAGCTCGGACTCTGAGATTTTTTGTAATACCGTCTGGCAGCCCAGAATTCTTCAGTAACTTCATGGTTTTCCTGTTGTACGTCAAAGTTGGGTCTCGTTTAAGACACACCCGTTTAAGACACTGTCCTCCAACAGTGAAGTCATTTTTCTATGATATTTGGTAGTATTAAGGACCACGGTGGCATTTCCTTTGTCAGCTGGTAATATGACAAGATCTTCATCCTTCCGAAGTAAACGGAGCCCCTCCCTCTCCTCTCTACTGATATTAGACCTCGGAGGCTTAGCTGAGGCCAAAAAGCGACTGGTAACAAGTCTCACTTTGTCGGCATCGTCCTGTGCAAGATGCCGCACAGCCTGTTCTACTCCACTGATAAGATCCACGATGGGTATAGTACGTGGTGTAGGAGCAAAGTTCAAACCTTTATTAAGGGCCGAGATGGCTCCTTTGTCCAGGTTCTTGCCCAACAGGTTGACAACAGTGCGTGCTGTTTCATACGATGACTCTGATCTTTGCACAGCTACAAGACGCTCCAATTTCTTTACTTGTCTAGCAGATGTATTGCTAAGATGAGCTCTTTGATGAACAGCCGTCATCATATCGACCCACTCCCAGTCAAACGGCGAGAGAACTGTAGATAACAAAAGATGGCAACTGTATAAGCTTCGTGCATTAAGATCCAGTTCATACCTTGTGTGTCGTAATCTTTCTCTGACGATCGCCCGGCTTGTCTTCTGTAATATATTCTTCATTCCAACCGACTTGATATGGTGTTTAACCACAGCAAACTTGGGCACAATCTCCTTATCGCGACAGCATTGCAGAAATGCCAAATTACCGTGCATATTTGATGCGCAGCTTCTCCAGTTGACGAACCTGGTATGGGACGTTCTCCCTGTAGTGGAAAGTAATATGGGAATGAAGTTTTTCGTGGTGGCACTTATGTATAAAACATTCTCGGTATTCTTGCCGCGTCAGTTCTGGATAAAATCTCGAGCTTTTGACGATTGCCTCCATCGTCATCGTCAGGAGCTGACTGTCTCCACTGCTGCTATGGTAGCCTCTATATAGCCTGAAGACGGCTTCTGATTGGTCGGCAGAGACGTTCCTTCCAAGGTTTACGTTCAAATGGAAGCGGTGCCGCCACCGGCACACACAGTGACACCGTCTGAGACACCAGCACGTAATCGCCGACCAATCATAATCCGACCAATCAGAAGCTGCTGTGAAGGCTCACTTACACTTTGGCATTGTGACTTGGCAGTGCCATGGAAGTATAGGGGAAAAGAGGCACCAGCAATAATATAAATGAAATACTGTTATAACACAGAGGAGTTATCGCAAACCTGATTATGTTATTTCAGTAGCTTAAATAGACCAGAGTTCTCTTCAGTTTAATGGCATTGCATAGTAGGGCCATTAGACCAATTAACTTTGAGAACGATGACCAAAAATTACTTGGAAGGTAAAGTTGACACACATGCAACCGGCTGACAGATAGTGTTAAAACACATCACAACATCAGTTGCACTCCATTCCGATGCCCCAGTGCAGGATGCAAGTTAGAGGTGCTGACAAGAGAAAACCTTAATAACAATAATAATAATAATGATAATAATAACAATAATAATTTTACTGAAGAAATGTGAAAAAGGCATGGCACTACTTAGAGCAACAGAAACTCAATAACACACAGAACAGACACTTGTAGTGGTGTTGTCTGAATTAAATTAAATATTTAAGAAAAAACAATTTTAAGTTGACAGACTAAAGAAGTGTTAACTATTACAACGTGTTGGACAAAGGAGATGAGTTGACCATAGAAACAGGATCAACAAGCAAGAATATTTGTGTTCTTAAGTACATTTTGCTACGTAAGTATGAAGATTTGACAACATGGAAGAATTTCACGTGGTGATCTCGGGATGGCGATTGCAGCAGCGATCTCTGATGTCATCCCTGCAGCTGACAACTAGTATGACAGCAGCATATCTTCACTTTGCAGTGCAAGAGATGGTCAGGTGGCTACCCAACGATTATGCAGCAACTCATTGCTGCATTACTTAGTACACACATTTTACATTGGCAGCATATTGATGCTGGTTACGTGAGCTGTAAACAGCATCGACTTTTTTAAAACACCGTAAGGTTATTTAAGGACTATTAATTGTATATACTGTTGTCTATTCTGTATGATTTTTACTACCCACAAAACAAGAATTAATGGTTCTCATGAAGGCTCAAGAGGAGAAACTAAAAACACGAGGGAAAGACATAAAAAAAAAAACAAGGGGAGGAATTAAGAAAATTAGTCTGGTTGTCTAATAGTATTACAATCCAAGGACAAGTCTTATCAGATTTAAAAAACAAGGGGAAGAGGTAACTATGAAAGTAGATAACACCTCTACTGGGAAAGAGACCTTACGAAATTTACATAAGGAGTTACAGGTTGACAAAGAAAGGAAGGAGGTTCAAGAACAGTTTGAAGATGTAAATGAGAAATGTGACCAACATAGGAATTGTCAAATCATGGATTGGAAAGTATATGCAGTCAAATCTGAGAAACACAAAGCAGAATAATTGTGCCAAAACAAGGTAGAGAATCTGGTGAAATAATTCATGTCCAAAATACTTTAACTAATTTGGAGTTAGCTGACCAAAAAGCGCAAGATGAAATTGAGTCTACAAGCAATACCATTAATTCTTTGTGTGATGCTGTAGGATATCAGAAAAAAATCAGAAAGTATTAGACAATACCCAGCGAGAACTTAGTAAGAAAACGAATGTCAGTACTACTGGTGTGTCAAGTGATTTAATAAAAGAACTGCAACGATGAAATGGTATGAATTTACCAAAACAATTTCCAGATTTCAAGTATCTATTGGGGAGGTACATCAAAAACATTTTTATGAGTATTTTCTAGATCATTACCCAGGAAATAGAAAGACCATAAGAAAATAGTTGTTTGCTAGAGAATGTGGCAGAACAGGGAACTGCTCATTCAGAGAATTTTACATCTTGGGATGACTTATCAGCAAAAGTTCAAGAGGAAGTACTGGTTCTCCAGCACACAGGTAATGATAAGCTTAGAATTAATAGACCCAATATATTATAACAGTTCTTGGGGAATTTATAAGAAATATACTGAGTGACATGTAACTAAACTAAACTACAACCAAACAGGCCTTGGAAGGCCCAATGGTACCGACTGGCCGCCGTGTCACCCTCAGCCCACAGATGTCACTGGATGCAGATATGGATTGACATCTAAGCATGATCTAAATATTTAAATAACCCATTAGAAGAGTCACACCTTGTGAAACTATGGGTAGATTACCATTTTGTGTGTGAAAGAAAATTTGGTATAGAGGGCGAACAACTGTTAATGACTTGTTGACTTTGTGGAAGGACTAGATGCTTAAAATAGGGAGTACAGTGAAAATGCTGAAGGGGAAACCAAGCGAAATAGTAGCTCAGAGAGTAAGCATTTTCCCAACTAATTTGTGATGAGACGAAAGACTGATTTATTTCGTGGTCACATCCAAAGTACCAATTGGAGTAATTCAAAAGACGGTCATAGGTGTTTGTACCACACAGACTCAACAACGGTACAGATAATACAGTACCTATAAATACATCTGCATCACATAACGGGGTAATAAAAGGGAATTATCCAGTAATTACAGCGAAAAATGAGGAATGTCCTGGGATGGGACAGATCTAGGATGTGGCATTCCAACAATAGCCTTGTACATAGAAAAATTCATTACTTTTACACTTGAGATACCTACATGAGAATGGTCACTAGACAAGAGTGACAAAATTGAAGAAAGCCAACAAAAATCCATAATAGTTGGGGAAATATATGAAAAGAAAGTGGATATTTATATCGACTCAGGTAGTGGGATTTCACTGACCTCACAAGATTTTTTACAGACAATGAGAAATAAAGACCTGTGTCCCTGTTGTAAACATTGTAGCGATTACTGGAAACATAGGGAAATTAATTAAACAAGAAATCAGCATACCTATAAGCGTAGGAAATTTTCAATTTATATAAAACTTTGTTAATAATTCCCAATGTTAATTTACAAGTGCTATTTGCAATAGGTTGATTACTTGAGTATAAAGTGAATTTAGATTTTAAAGCACAATTTTTGTTCTGGAAAACTGACCGTTATCGAGTAGTAGTACCTTTTAAAATGAGTCCGGCAACGAATAAATGAAATGTATTGGTAAAAAATTAACACTTAATTGTAAATGTGAAATTGCTAAGCAAGGAAGAACCTACAATTGGTATGCAGACTATTGTGATCACATACACAGAGTGACCCAAAAGACTGTTAATATTTGAAGATGCACTAATTTATGGAATAATGTAGGTAGAGAGGTAAAACTTGACACATGACTGGAATGACATGGAGTTTTGTTGAAACCAGATGCCTTAGATGAAGCCTTGGGGAAATAATTATTACAGGAAATGAATATCTATGTAGGCTAGATGGCATTTTACTAGTGTCCATAACCTGGGAAGAGCATAGCACCTTTCTAACAAACACTCTGCAGAGGTTTCATGAAAAAGTATTAAACTATCCAGATGTTATTTTGGCATGGAGAAACTAACATTTTTAGGACATTTGGTATGGGTCCATGGAATCAGACCCAATCCTGAAAGAATAGGATTTATAAAAGACTGTCTGGCACCATAGAATATGAAATAGTTATGTCCTTTTATCAGATTAGTAGGCTTTTATTGTCACTACGTGCATGACCAAGTGCTGAACCATCCTTGATTGTTAACATCATTAAAACAAAGATCAAAATGGATTAGGAATGAGGGAGCATCAGTAGCTTTTAAAAATATTAAACGGACATTTGTAAAGGCATCTTCACCAAAACAATCTGTAATACATGAGCCATTTAAATTAGTGAAAGACGCTTCAGAAGACAGTACTGCTGCAGAGTTGTTACATGGGGACTGGAATCCATTCCACGGAACAAAAGACAATTATTTTTCCAGGTGTAAGCCTGAACAAGCATGCATTAAATTACACAGCTACATAGAAAGAGTTACTAGTTATTGTTTCAAAAATTCCAGCATTGATTTAGGAATCAAAAATAATTGTTTATACCGACCGTCAAGTGTTAGGGCTCTTGATGGTAAGTAGATCATTACAAGAGTTCCAAATAGAAATTAACTACATAGAAGGTTCTCAGAACCAAATTCCAGATGTGTTGTCAAGATTACATTTTTAGGTCTGAATGAAATGAAACAAGCCCAGGGACCCAGTGCCATTTTGCAATCAATTTCGTGACCACAGGCTATACCAATAATGAGATAAGGACTCTCTAGCCTTAAGAATAAAGCAGGGAATATAGACAGATGAATATTTTAGACTGAAATTCAGTAATGTGAAGAAGCAAAGTTTTTACAAGCTGAGGAGGAGTTGTGGACAATTATTGATGGCATTTCGTTATGGCCAATAAAGAATAAAGCATCGAATTGAAAATTGTGCATACCGTGAAGTGTGGAGGAAGATCTAATATGGTTTATTGCTAAGTGATACAGATATTTCGGTGTTCACAAGTGCATTAGGCATATGAATAAATTTTATTGCTTTAAAACCCCAAAGTCGATAAAAAGTGAAGCTACTTTAATCTTATGAACTACGCCTAAGGCTTATAGATGATAACAACCAGCTACAATATAAGTTACATCCAATAATACCCAAAAGATTACATGATTTAACAGCTGCTGACTGTTTTTCCCTTGTACAACTGTCTGTAAGTCATGATGGTGTCACAATACCTTTGTACCAATAGAATATTGGTCAAAGTATATAAAACTCTGTCCTATCAAACAAGCCAACACAGTTAAAGTAATACTGTGTTTGAGAGGCTATTCTAAAGATGTAGGTAAGCCTTATCAACTCCTCATGAATAACAGATCACAATTTACAAGTAATAACTTCAAAGAATTTCTAGATTGGGAAGAGATAAAACACATAGCCATTTTGAAATATCACCCACAATCCAACCATCATGAACGAGTGATGAAAGAGATGCAACAGCTGTATAGAATATACTTTTCTGACAGACCACATGGTCTCAAATGATTTCAGAGTTCCAGGTTGTTGTTGTTGTTGTTGCTGTCTTCAGTCCTGAGACTGGTTTGATGCAGCTCTCCATGCTACTCTATCCTGTGCAAGCTTCTTCATCTCCCAGTACCTACTGCAACCTACATCCTTCTGAAACTGCTTAGTGTATTCATCTCTTGGTCTCCCTCTATGATTTTTACCCTACACGCTGCCCTCCAATACTAAATTGGTGATCCCTCGATGTCTCAGAACATGTCCTACCAACCGATCCCTTCTTCTAGTCAAGTTGTGCCACAAGCTCCTCTTCTCCCCAATTCTATTCAATACCTCCTCATTAGTTATGTGATCTACCCATCTAATCTTCAGCATTCTTCTGTAGCACCACATTTCGAAAGCTTCTATTCTCTTCTTGTCTAAATTATTTATCGTCCACGTTTCACTTCCATACATGGCTACACTCCATACAAATACTTTCAGAAACGACTTCCTGACATTTAAATCTATACTCGATGTTAACAAATTTTTCTTCTTCAGTAACGCTTTCCTTGCCATTGCCAGTCTACATTTTATATCCTCTCTACTTTGACCATCATCAGTTATTTTGCTCCCCAAAGAGCAAAACTCCTTTAAGTGTCTCATTTCCTAATCTAATTCCCTCAGCATCACCCAACTTAATTCGACTACATTCCATTGTCCTCCTTTTGCTTTTGTTGATTTTCATCTTATATCCTTCTTTCAAGACACTGTCCATTCCGTTCAGCTGCTCTTCCAAGTCCTTTGCTGTCTCTGACAGAATTACAATGTCATCGGCGAACCTCAAAGTTTTTATTTCTTCTCCACGGATTTTAATACTTACTCCGAACTTTTCAGGTTATCTTGAATGAATTACCACATATGTCTAATGGCTTATCACCAGTAGAGATTATGAATAAAACTTTCATTGGAGAACCACTATTAAAGTTATTTAAATGGCTCCCTGCAGTATAATTATACAATTTTGTGAAAAAAATTGCAAAAATAAGTGCACAGCAGGATATTGAACCACAAAAAAAGCAATTACACCACAATCCCAGATTGATGACTTGTAACAGTAAGAGATTTTCATCCTATTTCTAATTTGAAAAAGGAAACAAGAAAATTTTTTCCATGCTATAGAGAATCGTTCCTGGTGTTGGGTCTGCCTCATCCAAAAGTGGTATTCCTAGCAGACCCAGAGATAGTCAGGAGAAGGGATTATACAATAGCGACATGTTAAAGAAGTTCATACTATGAGGAGAATCTGCCATCCTCGCAGATGCGGCGGACTGACAACCAGCAGGTTTCGAGACAGCTGCTTTAGACTTCCATATTTCATTTTCCCTAAAGCAGTTTGTTTTACTTTTTCTATCCTATTATCTTTAACGTAAATCTAACTTTTACAGTCTTGTCACCAGTATTAGGAAACAAGAGACTGCTACTGTTGCGACGCAAAGTCAAGTGCTGGCACGCCAGTCGGGAACGATAGGGAAGAGATGGCTGTGAGAAGACATCAGTCAATCGCAAGCTCACTGGACCTCCCTCCAGTATGACAGCAAAACAGCAGCGGTCCCGATGCAAAGAGGACATAAGCGCTGTGACCGACTGGTGACAGCTTCAAGACTAGTGGCTTGCATAGCAGCGTCAACGCTACATCACTTCGCTTGTATTCTCTATGTAGCACAGACTTGGAATTGTCTATACTGAAGAAGATTTACTATTTTGTATGTCACCCTTTGCTTGCAACACATCTGTGTGGTTACCAAAGTTAAGTATTATGATTTTATTTTTGTAATAAAACTCATTAATACAAATTGTTTGAACGTTTGTCTAGCGAACCAAGTATGCAGGATTCTACACACCACATATTTGACAACGAGGCTGGACATAATATTTGGCGAGAAGGTGTAAAAAGAGCCCAGAGCCTGGCAGCCACAGTTTTGTTTGTCATGGGCTTTTGTGTTTTTGCGCCTTAATTCTACCTTGTTTTTTTTCTTTACAGGGGTGTGTTTACATCTTTTAACAGTGTTTCTTATAGTGTTTTTCTATCCAGTGTTTTCAGGGGGGGCATTGCAAAAATTTTCTTTGCTTGCATGCTTATTTTTATTGCTTGCATTGTCTGTTAATTGTGTTTGTCTCTTCCAAGAAGAGGAACCCACATCTCTTACCCCCTGCTCAGGCACCACAGCTGCAAGCAATAGATGCAATGCAGTGAACACAGATGTTTCAGTTTCAGATGTAGCAGACAGCCATCCTACTAAACACACTACAGCAGTTGCTAACAAACCAGTCTACCAATGCTGCGCAACTGCAACAACTGTAGCCCCGAGTGCCATACCGCCTTTTCACCAGTTTAACAAAAAAAGAAGAGGAATGGCTCGATTGGTCGCAACAGTACGAAGCCCAAGTAATCACCCACAACGTGTCAGGTACTGTGGAACTCCATTGCCTTTTGTCAATGGTTAGGAAGTGCAGTCATTCGCCTCATTCAGAAACTGTTCTCTAATGCCACTCCGAATGAACTTTCCTACAATCAGGTTGTAGATTCGCTAACTAAGTATTATGACCAAGAAGTGAATGTGGTGGCAGCTAGGTACCAATTCTTTCAGGCATTGACATACGTCAACGGGGACAGATGAAAATGTGTGCCCCGACCGGGACTCGAACCCAGGATCTCCTGCTTACGTGGCAGACGCTCTATCCATCTGAGCCACCGAGGACACAGAGGATAGCGTGACTGCAGGGGTTTATCTCTGGCACGCCTTCCGCGAAACCCACATTCTCAATGTATTGTCCCGCACTACATTCATAGTGCCCCCACCCATTATAGTCATTACTTGCGGCGCGTTGCCGATTCCCAAGAGTTCGGGCACTGCTTGTGCATTCGCCCAGAAGAAGAAGATGGTCAAGTGGCCGGTGAGCCTTAACTATATATACTAAGATGGTATCTGTTCTTTTGGACATGCCATCGGTGACCATGCAGCTCGTTAGAATGAAATTACAATGAAATAACAGGAAGGAACAGGAGCAAGGAGGGAATAACAGAGAGGATAAAGAAGATGAGGTCAGCCTTCTGCATGATGAGAGAGGTATACAATAAAAAGAATATATCCACAGAGGCAAAAATAAGCCACTACAGTGAGGAATGCAGTATTATATGCTGCTGAGACGATGACACTAGGAAGAAATGGGGCAGAGCAACTAGAGAAAGAAGAGAGGAAAATACTAAGAAAAATACTAGGTCCCAAAAGAGGTGGAGAGAGGTGGATGCGAAGACCTCGGGAAGAATTGTACCGGAACATGAGAACAATATCCGGGGAAACCAGACTCGAAAGGGCAAGGTTTGCTGGGCATGTAGTTAGGAAGAATGACGATGGACAGAATGATGAAGAGAGTGTAGGAAACAACAGGGAGGACAAGGGGAAAGACAGGAACCAAGTGGATTGTTGAACTTCGGAAGGACTGGTTGGAATTGGGAATCAAGGTCGAAGGAAAGGAAAATTGGAGGAACAAATATACACCGACAAATATGCCGGAGATCAATGACAGAGAAATGCCTCTGAGCACTATGGGACTTAACATCTGAGGTCATCAGTCCCGTAGAACTTAGAACTACTTAAACCTAACTAACCTAAGGATGTCACACACATCCATGCCCGAGGCAGGATTCGAACCTGTGACCGTAGCGGTCGCACTGTTCCAGACTGTAGCGCCTAGAACCGCACGGCCACACCGGCTGGCCAATGACAGAGAAGAATACAGGAAAAGATTAGAATGTCACCAGTGGAGCCGCCAGGAGAAACGGAAACTGAAGATCTCGGAAGAAGAGTGGGAGAGGAGAAGAGAAAGAATGAAGAGGTTCTGGGAGAAGAAGAGGAAAATGCAATCCACGAAGGGGCTACCTGTGGTCCTACAGAGGTCGTAACACAAGAAGAAGAAGAAAAGAAGAAGAAGTAGTTCTCTGTCAAGGAACAGTAAGGTACAGACACACTAGCACATTATATGTTTTTATAAAAACTCTTGCCCTTTGACAATAGCAAACAAAGGAGATGATATAGTTATGGGTGATGTTGTGCTGACAGGTTTTCTGTCATACTTGAGGATTGCAAAGAAACGGAAGACTAACATCATGAGAAAAACAAAGTGAAGCAGAATCTTCAGATGACTCTGAAATAAGTTGATGGAGAAATCGGCAAATGTTGCCACTGTCAAGTGATGTGGAAGAATCATATGAGGATCACAGTGTAGAGTGGTCAGATGTTGATTTACCAGGGACCAATAATCAATCTGAAGGACTTCCGGGTCCTAATGCATTTCCCAGGATACGCAGAACATCAAGGATGTTGTTGAATAGTTTATAGGGAAAAATTAGTTTCAACTTATTAGTACTGAAATGAATAAGTGCTACAATCTTAATTCAAACTGGAGGATACCAGGGACAGAGAAAAAAAAGTCCCAAATTTGTTGGCATGAAGGCGTCCACACTTAGAAAATGGTTTGGGTTTGTTATTCTTATGGGAATCATAAGAACCATGGATGGACAATTATTGGTTGACGAATTGGTTATTGGAAAGACCAAATTTCGCAAAACAATATCCCGTAATAGATTTCGACAAATATCATTTTTACGTATTTTTGGATAACAACAGTAAACTGGATAATGCAGACAGACTCTTCAAGGTGCAAACTATAACTGATATTTCTCTAAAAAGTTTCAAGAAAATGTTAATCTAGGTAAAAATATTTTGATCAATGAAGGAATGATACTGTGGTGTGGAAGATAACGTTTTAAAGTTTATAATCTATTGAAAATTATAAAATGTGGTATACTCATCTGGACGTTAGAAGATTCCATAATGGGATACTTCCTCATTCAAAATATACTCGGGCATTGGACAGCCTTTAAGGTTAAAATGTTGGAACTATTCACATGTTTGTGAAAATGGCATTATCTGTAAATGGATATGTACTGCAACTCTTTAGAACTTGTGGAGCATTTGCTTATGAAGAAAATTCGGGTTAATGGAATGCTGTGATAAAATAGAGAATTTCCGGCAAAATTAAAGAACATAAAACTAAATATCAACAAAAAGGTGAAGTACTCACACAATTATAGACAGCATCGAAAACCAAAATAATATGAATAATTTCCACCATACGTAATGCCAATTTGGTTGACACACAAAAAATATGTAGAAAAACAATCACACAACTCAATAATGTGAAATTGCATTGGATTATAAAAAATATATGAAGAATGAGTGGATAGGGCATACCAATCCTGGTTACTATCCTGTATACAAGCAAACTACAAAAAGTGTTTAATTGCATTTTATATAATGCATTCACACAGTCCAGGATTCAAGAGTCTCCAGTATCATGATTTTTTGTTGCAGTTATGCAAATCTTTGATCAAGGATCATTTACCTGCTACTGAAGAGAACTTTGTCACTACTACATCGCGTGCTTCCAGTCATAATGCAGTCAACACATTTTCCTGGCACACAGATTTCCGAAAATAGCGAACAAAGATAACAAAGGTGCCATGTACGGGAAAAAAAAAAAAAAAAAAAAAAAAAAAAAAAAAAAAAAAAAAAAGATTACGAAAACAAATTTAAGTTTCTGTGCTGTAGATTGGGATCGCATAAACAAATGGTAAAAAAAAACTATTCAGAAACTGCACAAATAGTTATAACAAATAATTGTTTAAAACATACTAAAGGAATTTGTAATGCACTGGAGAGAGACTGCATAAAAAGAATAGCACAAAACAATTAGTGCAAAGAAAATTGCACAAAAATGGACCACATAAAAACAGGTTCGACTGTTTATTCCCAAAACTTCGGGGAAATAAGAGAGACAGTATTGAGACCTCTTGGGAACTGAAAATGAGATCAGTAAAACTTGAGGATATATCATCTCCTGAGGACCTTCACAATACGCCGGCGAGAAGTGACGTGATTGGAGTGAGTCCTACCAGCGCAAAACAAAAGAATCCCGATTAGGTATTCGGAAGCCATAGTGTTAAATACCTTGCAGACAATAGCAGTAACCTCAGACTTTCGGCAGATGGTGCTGTCATCTGTAATGAAGTACTGTCTGAAAGACGTTTCATAAATATTCGTCAGCCCTTGATAATATTTCAAAGTGGTGCAAAGACTGCTAACTTGCTTTAAATGTTAAGAAATGTAAAACTGTGCACTTCAAAGAATGAAAACCTGTATCTTATTGCTAACAATTGAAATATGTCAAGTTAAATGGGATATGAAATGGTACAATCACATACACTGTCACTTTTAAAGCAGGTGTGACAATGGTTCATTGATAGAATACTGGGGAGACTGTAATGCAACTACAAATCAATTTTGCAGCCCATCCTAGAGCATTGCTAAATTGTATGGGATCCATACCAAGTGGGACTATAGGGGTACAAAGATGACAGGACTATCTGACCTGTGGGAAAGTTATCACAGAGATTATGATGGGACTGAATTGGCAGACCCTTGAAGATAGACAAACTGTCCCAAGGAAACCTACTTACAAAGTTTCAAGAGCCAGCTTTAAATGATGACTAGGAATATAGTACTACCCCCTACATATTGCTCCCGTAGAGATTGTGAGGACAAGAATACATTAATTACAGCATGTAGAGACTCAATCATTCTGTCCATACTCCACACGTGAATGGAACATAAAAAAAAATCTTATGACCACTATAAATGTACAATGGATGTACCCTCTGCCATGCATTTTATAGTGGTTTCTAGAATGCAGATGTGGAAACAGATCAAATGAGATTCTTCAGCAGTATCTGAAAGGCTTTCTATATGTGATTTGTCTAACTACTCGGCTTTGCGACATTGTGTAGGTGGTTTCGTAATGCACAATCTAAGCTCTACAATGTCACATGTAAAGTGTATTGAACTGTTTCCCATCTTAGGATACTCCTTTCCGCCATTGGACAGAGTATTCGGGCAAATACCAGGCGACATTAGGGTTAAAGCCAGTAATTTGTGGTCTGGAAGAGTACCAAGACATTGTTGATCACATGCTTAAGTTTCTAGTAGACTGTGCAGTTAGCGACTCCAAGGAGGCTGCAGAAGAAAGGAAGAAACCATGTAGCTGTCAGTTTAAATTTGTCTCAGCTAAGCACTTCATTTTGCACAAACTTCTGAAGGAAACATGACAGAATAGGAGAACCATATTGTAAAATAGATTGCATTTCTGGAGGGTCTATCTTGATTTGACTGCCCCTTATACATCAACAGTCAGTTTGCAGCAATAAAGATGGAATTTGCAAACACTGAAGACTTGGCCGTGGTATTCCAACAGTTAAGCCTAGCTACAGTTGTTCTAAATTTATATCATGGAGACTATCCTTGATCTCAGCTGAGATTCAGGACTTAGGGCATTTACTAGAAAAACATTTTGGATTGGAGTCAAAGCTGAACAACAACTGGTTTTTTACAGGAATATGTTTGCATCTAATACTGGAGGAACAAATGGCTCCACTGGAGCCAATCAATAAATATTGTGAAACTCAAGAGAACTTCGTATACAGTTATTAGAATTTCTCATGATGAATAATTATGTAGATTTATTATTGTTCATACGCAATGTGTTGTACTCCTAATAAATGAGTAAACTGAATTATCACTATCTTAAACATATGAAAAAGGAGCAGCCATATGAAAACAAGATAGATGAAAAAAAAGTAAACTGTTTATCATCTGAGAAGTAAAAGCCATTAACTATTTATATATTTATCCCACTGTACGACCAATAGGTCAATGCCTTCACAGGAAAATGTTTGTGGTTGTCTACGGAACCATGACATTTTGTTTCATGGACTACAAACCCTATATTTTTGGAGCCCTGAAGGAAGACATTCATGAACATCTATTTGTTTGCACAAATAGGAGCACACACTGACCAGCTCTTCTCACAGCAGGATAAATGTATAATCAGTTTTGGCAACTACTTTTTAGGTAACAAAATTGTTTACTTTTCCCCATCTTTCTTCATTTGATTGCCCATTATATTTCTAAGTACTTTGTTTGTAGTTTGCTGCTCCAAAACCTGTACAATCTTTTATTGAACCCATTTACTAACAATTTTTTTCTTGAATCTACATTTATTTCTTGATTGCCTTACTGACAAAGAGATTGGGAAAAATAATGTTGAAGAAAAATGAACAACATTGAAATAAATGCAATATTTTAGTCGATCCCTAAATGGGGATCATGGCACGTGCCGCTCCTTTTCTGTTTTATTTTTGTGCCAGAGAATGCATTCAAATATTGAGTCCCATATTGCACACAGGTCACAGCTGTCATGCTAATTCCACGTTCTCTTTTTTAACCCCCTGTCATGCATTCAGAAGTAGATGCTCTCAAGTATGACAAATATCCTGCCATTTTTGGATCAGAAGCAAGATATGTCCTTACCACCCTTCTCCACTGAAGCAGAACATTTTCCATTCCTGGAATATTAGTTGACATGGATCTTTATCAGAGCTGCATCTACTGCACTGGTGAACAATGGAAAGTAATATTTCTTCCCTCCAATTCTCACAAGGTACTTTTGCACATTTCACTCGTATTGTCCAGGCTTATTTTATGATTCTCAGCTTTGTTTCCATCTCTTTGAAAACTGGATGAAATGTCTCATTTGATGGAGTTTTACACAACTTATATTTCCACATTACTGCAGTTGTATCCATGTTCCTTTTTCATGCCGATCTAATTTTCAACAAAATAGTTATTCATTCAGTCAGTACCATTCACCTTTTCATTTCAGAGCGCTCTCATCAAACAAATTCGTGAAACAGTTGGTTATCAAAATGGATTCTGTGGAGTTCAGGATATTGCTGAAAAGAAATCAATCACTACACTGATCCGCCAACTCCTAAAACTGAAACATCACTTGAAATCTTCAATTTTTCTTCATAGGCTGATATATGATAGCAGTAACCACTTCAGATAGAGCACACAGTACAATGAATCCGACTCACTTGATTCCTATTAATGAACTGTTTCAGATAATGGAGCCTGTATTATCTATTTACCCATCAATGCTCAGGCTGTCAGGAAAGGAACTACAAATTTCATGACATTCTTATTCAGCAGGTTCATTAAGGGACCATTTTTGAAAAGTTTCTCTCTTGTCAGCTGGGATACTATTCTGGAGGGTGGGATTCTATTCTGGAGGGAGCTCAATAATGTCAAAGGTGTCATTCACTTCACCCTCATCTTCAAAAGCAACCATGAAACTGGGTCACATTTACAATTTCTTGAACTTCCCTTATATAAGTTGCTGGAGAGAAAAGAAAACCAGATGTTTTAGGTGGGACCTGCCATGAGCCCCAATTGGAGATAAAAATTTGGAGAGCCATCATGGAAAAATAAAGTAAACCTTCAAGTGGGGGGGATTCCGCAGAAATGTTGGAACACGTGAGGCAATACTCACCCTATGACTTATCTTAGAAAATAGATTAAGGAAAGGCAAACCTACATTTCTAGCATTTGTAGACTTAGAGAAAGCTTTTGACACTGTTGACTGGAATAGTCTCTTTCAAATTCTGAAGGTGGCAGGGGTAAAATACAGGGAGCGAAAGGCTATTTACAATTTGTACAGAAACCAGATGGCAGTTATAAGAGTCGAGGGGCATGAAAGGGAAGCAGCGGTTGGGAAGGGAGTGAGACAGGGTTGTAGCCTCTCCCCGATGTTATTCAATCTGTATATTGAGCAAGTAGTAAAGGAAATAAAAGAAAAATTCAGAGTGGGTATTAAAGTCCATGGAGAAGAAATGAAAACTTTGAGGTTCGCCGATGACATTGTAATTCTGTCAGAGACAGTAAAGGACCTGGAAGAGCAGCTGAACGGAATGGATAGTGTCTTGAAAGGAGGATATAAGATGAACATCAACAAAAGCAAAACGATGATAATGGAATGTAGTCGAATTAAGTTGGGTGATGCTGAGGGAATTAGATTAGGAAACGAGACGCTTAAAGTAGTAAAGGAGTTTTGCTATTTAGGGAGCAAAATAACTGATGATGGTCGAAGTAGAGAGGATATAAAATGTAGACTGGCAATGGAAAGGAAAGTGTTTCTGAAGAAGAGAAATTTGTTAACAACAAGTATAGATTTAAGTGTCAGGAAGTCATTTTGAAAGTATTTGTATGGAGTGTAGCCATGTATGGAAGTGAAACATGGACGATAAATAGTTTGGACAAGAAGAGAATAGAAACTTTTGAAATGTGGTGCTACAGAAGAATGCTGAAGATTAGACGGGTAGATCACATAACTAATGAGGAGGTATTGAATAGAATTGGGGAGAAGAGGAGTTTGTGGCACAACTTGACAAGAAGAAGGGACCGGTTGGTAGGACATGTTCTGAGGCATCAAGGGATCACAAATTTAGCATTGGAGGGCAGCGTGGAGGGTAAAAATCGTAGAGGGAGACCAAGAGATGAATACACTAGGCAGATTCAGAAGGATGTAGGTTGCAGTAAGTACTGGGAGATGAAGAAGCTTGCACAGGATAGAGTATCCTGGAGAGCTGCATCAAACCAGTCTCAGGACTGAAGACAACAACAACAACAACAACAACAACAACAACAACAATGAGGGGGGAGGGGCAGATGGGGGAGGTGCGAGAGAAGATCGACAAACACAATCTAAAACCATTATCGAACATGCTAGTACAGTCCACACAGAACGTTATGGCCGGCAAATGAGCAAACAGCAGCGCACACATGAGGAGACCTGCTTGTAATGGGGCTTACGGGCACGCGTGGGGGAAATGCTGAGCACTGAAGAGGATGTGCCATCCTTAACTGTAGCCTACTCTAACTTTTTTTTGTTTTGTTTCAGGGTGTATATGCAGACAAGGGAAAATAATTCCCAAGTTTCCTGACTAAAAATACACTTTTTCTGTGTTATTGACTTTTCCGTCGGAAATGTAAAATTTATCTTTTATGGGTTTATCGTTTTATACACGGGCGTATAATTTCCCGGCACTTTAGAAAACGGATTTCAGGAGGAAAAAAAAAAAAACATGTTTTGGAAAGATCTTTGATGTGAAGCAATATGTACCCTCCATACTTTCGTAATACAAAAGTATAAATTCTAATTCCATCAAGCACTGCATGTCACTTTCCCAAGCATTGTAATCGAGATTGCGATGCACTTTTGTAAGCCAGACATAGCCCATGTCACGTGATCGCACCAGCCGATGACATCGGATATTCAGAGCATAGGACACGTGATGTAGTCAGCCAATTAGCAACATCAGCGTTAAGTAGCGTGAACACACAAAGAAGCAAAGTTAATGGTTTAAATTGATATACATAGTGTTACTACAAGAAAAGCACAGCTTTCACATATAATATTGGTCTCTAAGGTTAATAAGCTGCAAGATAAGCCAAGCTTCCACATATTATGTTAATCTCCCCATGTTACACTTCAAGATATATCACACAAATGTGCCGGTAAAATTTTTAACAACGAGATAAATGTCTGATCTTCTGGGCTCGAAATTCTTCTGAATGGCTCGTCATCAAAGAGTTGATTTTTAAATGCGAGTCAAACGCTGTGAGATTCAAGAAATTCATCGTACATTCGCGAACATAGTTCAACTTGCGTGAAAGGAAATTTACATTCAAAGTATCGCTTTTCAAATCACCATTTGCAATATTTTCCCGCGACCTGTTATAAATAGGTTCGTTTCAACACTTGCCAGAGAGAACCGGGACAATACTTGATAGCTGCCGCCGTCCTCCGACGAGCAATTTGAGATAGGTCAAAAATTTTAAAAATCAAGTTTTCAAAAATATGTTCATTTTGTAGCGCACATCTTTCTGAAGAATCTGATACATAAAACGTGTGTTCGAGGATATGTAAGACACGTTATTTGATCTTAAGTGCGCTAAAGTGCAGTGCCACGCCTCTTCAGACAGCATTCTTCTATCACGTCACTGTATTTCGCTCTGTGGAATCGAAACATGTATATTTTGTAATGGATGCCATCAAACTATATTCAGGATAGTGGAAATTAAAATGCCCAGTGGTGCCTCTCTTGCTCCCAGTCGGCTGGTCCGACATCCTGACCCTCTTTTCTTTTTCTTTAAAAAAAAAAAAACCTCTTCAAAAAATTTGCACTCTTTGTTGCCAATTAGCTAATAACTTGCTGTTTTGTGTGACAAAATTACATGTAGGATACATAAAACCAGTTAAGAGACAAACAAGACATTACACATTTATTCTCTCTAATCGTGCTACAGCATTACACGGCGTGCTTTCCTTTCTGCTAAAGGATCTATTACCTCATCAAAGTTCGTCAAACGTTTTGCTACATGAAAAATCGAAATGTCTAATACTTCCAAAACTGTTAATACAAATAGCATCTAAGATTTGTGTGGTTTCTCAATCTGATGACGTCCATGTCACCATCTGCTCGATAAAACGAAATAGGCCTTCGTAATATGCAGCAATTTTAACATACACCAAATAAACGAAACTGTTTTGACACAAATATTCATTATTATAACAGAATACGTTTCACGAAGTATCAATATCTAATGTCTGTTAGGCCTACTACAAGCAAAAAACTTCGTTAGGAAATAGTTTCACATTTCATTCATACGCTCCAGTTTCAAGCATGAGATCGAAAAGTAGTTGTACGAAATTTTTATATAAATTTGGAATCGTGATATTCTTCCATAATGTGCGATGTCCCCCTTTCTTCTCCTTCCATGTTCTAACAAACAATCTTATCACTAATTTCTAGTCAGATGTTGTTAAATGTTCGTAGAACACGTTTCCCGCACTGCTTCCAGACCAGAAGTTAAGCTGCTGCTAGCCTGGGACTGTACAGCTGGCCTTTATAGTGTAGCGATCTGGCCAAAAATTTTCTGTCAACATTTCATTTTCTTGGATACAACGAGAAGATAATACGTAATCTTTCTTACCTGTTAGTCGTTTATTTTCCCTCTGGTTGTCTGAATCTATGTTTTTCGCTAATAAATGTAACAACGATGATCATTCGCATACCCAGTCAACAGCGTAATCAGACAGCGATTGGCGTTCATCCGTTCGGCTTTATTCCGCTCAGCTCGCATAGCCCCGTCCCCTTTTGTCTGCAGGAAAGTTTATTTCTAGATACGACGATTACTTCCCTTACAGACATCACGTACACTATGTACGCATTCAGAAATCACCTTGAGTCATTCATTCAGAAATCAACTTAAAAGGTTCTCAAAAATGTTAAAAACCAACATGGAATGTGAAATGAAGCCCCATGCTTCTTTACAGAGCGTAGGGGAACGATGCGGGAGACCCGCACCGCCTTACTAGGCGTAATGGAGGTGGTTTGCCGTTGCCTTCCTCTGACCGTAATGGGGATGAATGATGATGATGAAGACAACACAACAACACCCAGTCATCTCGAGGCAGGAAAAATTCCTGACCCCGCCGGGAATCGAACCCGGGACCCTGTGCTCGGGAAGCGAGAACGCTACCGCGAGACCACGAGGGGCGGACAAAAACCAACATGGAATATAAATATGCACCCCTGCCCCTGCGCATTGGCCACTGTATCTGCATGGGCTATACATAGCTGCTGGAAGCTATTTACATTTATTAATATAACTTATGCTGTTTACATAATGTTCAACTAACTCTGTATTTTTTCACATAAATAAACCTGTGCAGTTATCTCGTTTAACAACATCCTACTAACAATGCACAAGCTTAAATGTCTCTACAACAATGCAAAATATTAAGACAAATCCCCAATTGGGGATCACAGCAGGTTGGTTTAAAAGGGGGGGGGGGGGGGGGTGTAAGGGACCAAACTGCGAGGTCATCGGTCCCCTGTTCCCAGTAGAACAATTACCCAAGTGAAAGAAGAAAAAGACAATGTACGGCACTATAACAAGACAAAGGAAGAAACAGAAAAAAGACAGGAGGGCACACTACAACGGACAAAACAGGTAAAGAAAACCTGAGAGAGACAAGAAAGACGAGCATGGCTGGCTGACCATGAGAGTAAAATAGGAGAAGCCAGCCACTCTGCAACACATTAAAACCTCCACCCTAAAAGCTCTAGGGTGAACAACAGACATGTGCTAAAACTCAGATCGAATGATAAATCCCGCCCCCACGAATAAAATATACAACTAAAGCTGCTGTTGAGGCATTGTCACCCAACACCAAAGGTAGGGTGCTGGGAAAGAAGTCTACTGCAGAGCGGCAGAAAGTGGGCAGTCCAGCAAGAGGTGGCTGACTGTCATTTGGGAGTCACAGCAACACTTAGGTGGGTCCTCACGACGGAGGAGGTAACCATGTGAGAGCCATGTATGGCCATAGCAGAGCCGACAAAGGACAACTGATTCCCTGCAAGAAGCCCACAGGGAAGACTTACTTACATTCGCAGTCTCCTTAATGACATGCAGTTTGTTGTGCATATTGTTATGCCACTCTGTCTCCCAAAGCTGAAAAACCTTGCGGCATAAGACAACGCAGGTCAGTTTCAGAGATGCCCACCTCCAGGAGCAGTTTCCACGTAGCCTGTTTGGTCAGCCTGTCAGCAAGTTCATTGCCTGAGATTCTGACATGTTCTGGGGTCCACACAAACACCACTGAACAACTGGACCATTCCAGGGCAGATATGAAATCCTGGAAGTTCGCTACGAAAGTATGGCGAGAGTAGCACTGGTCGATAGCTTGTAAGATGCTCAGGGAGTCAGAACAGAGAAGAAACGACTCACCAGAACAGGAACGAATGTACTGAAGTACATGAGACATGGACACAAGCTGTGCAGTGAATGCACTGCAGCCAGCGGGCAAGGAATGCTGTTCAATATGGCAAAACCAACATTACCATCAGCCATTGAGCCGTCAGTGTAAACAACTTCAGAGCCCCGGAACACATCAAGAATCGAGATCAAGTGACAGCTGAGAGCTGGGGGTTAACAGAGTCCTTAAGGCCGTGCAAAAGGTCCAGATGAAGCTTCGGCCGAGGTGTACGTGAATGAACCTAAAGTAGAGGTGGTAACGGGAAGGACTCAAGTTCAGAGAGAAGGGATCGTACACGAACTGCAATCTTGAGCCCTGACCTGGGCCGCCGATGTGGGAGACGAACTGCTGCGGGTGGGAAAACGCGACTACTTCGGATGCTCAGAACTATGAATGTGTGCAACAGAACTGGCAAGCAGTTGTACACGTCATATCCACAATGGAGGGCCTCCGGCCTCCACCAGAACACTGGTCTCGTTCTAAAATCTCTCGTCACTAGGCAAACCGCCCCCATGGTGCACTGGGCCAAGTAAATGCAATGCTGAGGGCACCACTGAACTGTAAACCAGACTCCCATAGTCAAGGCGGGATTGAACAAGAGCACTGTAGAACTGCAGCAGCATAGAGCAATATGCACCCCAATTGGTGTTGCTCAGGCAGCGGGGGGCACTGAGGTGCTGTCAGCACTCCCACTGAAGCTGACGAAGGTGAGGTAGCGAAGTCAATCAGGTGTCGAAAACCAGTCTTAGGAATCAATACGTCTCCACCACAGTGAGTGGATTGTCATTAGGATAAAGTTCAACTTCCGGATGAACAGTACGATGCTGACAAGTGCACGATACATGACTTCGCAACTGGAAACTGGAAGCTGTGGGCTTGAGCCCAAGACAGTGCCTCTTGGATGGCTTCCAAGTCATCCGCACACAGAGATGGGGAGACCGACAACCCTACAGCTGCTGCTAGGCTGTTAATGGCCACTAAAAAGGGAGACAATATGGAGCCCTGTGGAACGTCATTCTCCCGAATATGGGGAGAACTATGGGAGACACCAACTAGGACACGGACAGTACGGAGCGACAGGAAGTTTTGGATAAAAATCAGGAGTGGGCCCCAGAGACCCCACTTATACAATGTGGCAAGGATATGATGTCGCCGGGTCATGTCGTATGCTTTACGCAAGTCAAAAGACGGCAACCAGGTGTTGGCGTTTGGAAAAGGCTTTTCGGATGGCAGACTCGAGGAACACAAGATTATCAGTGGTAGAGCGACCTGGCAGAAGTTGCCCCGACATGGAGCCAGTAGGCCACATAACTCCAGGACCCAACCCAACTGCCGACACACCGTATGCTCTACAGAGAACAGTGGTGAGGCTGATGAACCGATAGCTATCCACATCAAGTGGATTTTTACCGGGGATTAGCACTGGAATGATGGTGCTCTCCCACCATTGCGTGGAAAGACGCCATCACACCAGATCCGGTTGAAGATGACGAGGAGATATCACTTTTAGTCAGATGAGAGATGTTTAATCATCAGACTGTGGATATCCAATACGCACTGCAAAAGGCCGTGTGTGTGTGTGTGTGTGTGTGTGTGTCGTTCTCCGACACAGAGGCTCGAGCATAGTGCTCAGCAATTGCATTTGTGTCGATAGAGAGCACACCATTAGTGTTAACATCAGGGACACTTGTTGGGGTACCCAAACAGACGTCTGATCTTTGTCCAGACGGGAAGGTGACATGGCACCCAATGGTCGACATGTACCTCTCCCAACACTCCTATTTCCGCAGTTTTGTACGCAGGTGAACGTGGGCATGGAGCCACTTAAAGGCTATTAGGTGCTCTAGGGAAGGGTGCAGCTTATGTCACTGTAGAGCTCGCAGAGAGACACTGTAATCGCCTCAGCGACCACCAAGGGACTCTTTCGCCTGAGGCCACCCAAGAGAATGAGAGATCATATTTTCCACTGCACAAATTATCGTTGTAGTGATCTGCTCAATCACAACAACGATGGCACCACATGGGGGATTTTCAACGGAGACAGCAAAGGTGAAAGCTGCCCAGTCTGCTCTGCTTAAAGCCCATTTGGATAGGTGTCCGTGGGCATGACACCGGGGCAGTGACAGGAAGATGGGAAAGTGGTCAATACCACACCGGTCATCATGTGCTCTCCAGTGGAGATGGGAGAAATCCTGGGCTGCAAATTGATAAATCATGGCTGAGTAACTACCATAAGTCACACTGAAATGTGGCGGCCCCAGTATTTAAGAGGCACAGGTCGAGTTGGGACATCTCGGCCACAACCACTAAGCATGGTGCTACCCCACAAGGGGTTATGGGCATTAACCCTTTGACTGCTGTTGACGAGTTTACTCGTCGTGCTGTGTGCCGCTCCCTGGATGCTAATGACTAGTATAGTCACGGCCGCTGGTTTTCCCGAGCGCTGATGAGTATAGGTGTGCCGCTACCTGAGTGCTGATAACGAGATAACTCGGACAGCAGACTTCCCCTCCCATGTCTCAGTAGCCTTTTGCAGTTCTGGCCACTGGCTTGTCCGTTGTGAGCCTAGGCTTCGCACTACAGTTCACTGTTCATCGGAATTTACATCAGCGTTCTTTAGTCCTGTCGAACCGGCACACAGTTTTAATCTGCCAGGAAGTTTCATATCAGCGCACACTCCGCTGCAGAGTGACAATCTCATTCTGGAAACTTCCCCCAGGCTGTAGCTAAGCCATGTCACCACAATATCCTTTCTTTCAGGAGTGCTAGTTCTGCAAGGTTCGCAGGACAGCTTCTGTAAAGTTCGAAAGGTAGGAGACGAGGTACTGGCAGAAGTAAAGCTGTGAGGACGGGGCGTGAGTCGTGCTTGGGTAGCTCAGTTGGTAGAGCACTGCCCGAGAAAGGCAAAGGTCCCGAGTTCGAGTCTTGGTCTGGCACACAGTTTTAATCTGCCAGGAAGTTTCATATCAGTGCACACTCCGCTGCAGAGTGAAAATCTCATTCAAGCCCAGACTTGTTTGCCTGGCTTCACAGTCATGGGACGAACGCATGTGGTACTATCTGTAAGAACAGATGCAACAGAAACTGGAACATGGAGATATTCAATTTATGTGTACTGATACTATGCTTGCTATAAAGTGATGTGACAAAAGGGAAGTGTGGATGTTGACCACATGTAACACCACAGAAATGGTTGACACAGGAAGGATTGACAGGAATACTGGAGAAAAAATTAAGAAACCACAAAGCATTGTAGATTATAACGCGAATATGGGAGCAGTTGACCGTTCTGATATGCTGCTTAGCTCTGTCGGATGTATACGGAAAACAAAGAAGTGGTATAAAAAGTTATTTTTTCACATTCTAGATCCGTGTGTTTTAAATGCTCAAGTCCTACACAGATCACTAACAGGTCGTAAAATGACGATAGCGGAGTTTCATCTGTCGCAGAAAAGCTGGCAGAGGAAGGTGTTCTGATGATAACCCTCTAAGATTTGTGGGAAGGCATTTTCCAGACATTATAACAAGTGAGCAATCCAAGAAAAGTGCATTAAAGCGTAGATACATTGTTTGCTGGGAAGAGAAAGTGCGTCGAGAAAGCAGGTACGAATGTAAAGCTTGCAAGGTACCACTGTGTGTTGTACGCTGTTTTGAAAAATACCACACAAAACAGAATTACTAATTGCAGCATAGAACGAATACAATAATGCTATTAGAAAAAACTTCGAAAACGAAAACTTATAAAAAGGGAAAACAAAATAAAAATGTTTTTAACTTCGCCAGTGCCGGTGCAAAGCCCGGATCAAAAAGAAGTATGGGAAACATATTCACAAAGTTTAAAAGTAACGCCTAAATTTACAGTTCATGACTTTGAATCTTCTCTGTAAGTGAATTTAATGTGTTAATAAAAGAAGAGATTTCACAGCTATCAAATGTTCGAAAATCTGTTGAATACTTACGTGCAACAATCAAGTATTGTACAAATTTCGTCAAAGAAAATTACGCAAAATCGGGTAATTACAAAGCGCAACAAATATTCGGGCAATTCAGCGATACAAACAATAGGCCATGTTAAATTTCTCATGACACCAGAATACGAATTTAACGACATGAAGTAAAATCGTTCTTACAGTTGCTCACAGTAATTTCCGAGGTTGTAGTGCGATATGAAAGGATCTTTATGTCGCTTTCTCCTATAAACGACGTAATACGATGTTCTGAACAACAAAAATAACGTACAGTAATCTATAATCTATGGCTTATTTTATTCGTTCTTGAGTTAGTACAGTGAGGGACACACAGATAAATGCAGAAATTATAAACGGGTATCCAAGAAAGAGCAATATACCGTTGATGTAAAGCTGCTAACGAATCACGTCGCTTTCGGCATAATCTACAAAAATAGTGCAAGAAAACTACAAGTAAGATATCATTCTTGGTGACGGAAAATAGTTTTACCAGACAGATTCTGTGGTAATTCACCTGCAGGGGAACTACGTAGTGAGAGCATTTACGAGTATTCTGTATCAGCCGTAAGAGGACACAATATTTCGTGTGGATTCACAGTCACTGCAGAAATATTCAGAACAGGGCAGGTGGGGCATAGAGGGGCGGCAGCTCGAGGGTCAGGCACATTAGCGCAGGTATATGGATGACAGTGCAGGCCGCAGCGCCTCAGCGTGCCAAGCGGATCGTGCGCCTCCAGCAGTCAAAGGGTTAAAATCTCCCAAACATAGGAAAGGTTTAGGGAGTTTATTGATCAGTGCAGCCAAAACATTCAGGGGTACCGCACCATCTGGAGGGAGATACACGTTGCACACAGTCATTTCCTGTGTCGTCCGTATCCTGACAGCCACAGCTCCAAGAGGAGTTTGAAGGGGCACAGGTTCACTACGTATCAACTTCAGGACACGGACTCCACCTGACACTATTATATTCAGTACAGTTCTTGTAATATCCCCTGTAGCCGCAAAATGCAAGGGTCCACATTGCCGGGAACCAGGTTTCTTGGAGGGCAATGCAGAAAGCAGGTGTAAAGCTTAACAGTTGCCAGGTGGTGGGGGAAGAAAAAAAAAAGAGATACAATTCCACTGGAGGATGACGTGATCTTTAGACTGGGAAGGCATGAAATACTCAAAGAGGCAGTTTACACCTCGGAGTCCCCTGCTGCCACATACTTATTTCCTGAACAGGCTATATCCATTGAGTCTGAGGCTCTGGCGAGATCTAGGTCCTCAGCGAATGCCAGAATCTTCACCTCATCCACAGATGCAGATCTTGTAGGCAGCAGTAGTGTGGGTGCCACCAAAATTCCCTTGGTCTTGGGGGTCTTCTTTCTGGACTTCTCTCACTGATCCTTGGGTTTCTATGGCTGGGAGGGCTTCACTGATTCAGTCTCTGGGACGGAGGAGTATCATGAAGCCCTACAACCAGCTGCTTTTGGGCACTTCAGCCACTGGTGGGTGTCATCTTTCCCACTAACAGAAACCTGGGAATGGAGTGACCCAAGGGACCCCTTCCTGGTGAGAGGAGCCGAAGAAGACTTACACTTCTCTGTCTGAGAAAAGGAGACTGGTGTCTCCAATGGTTGGGGGACAGTGCTCCCGAGTTAGTTGGTGAAGGAGCGATAGAGAGGGAAGTGCCCCCCACTATCAACGGGGCAGGTGTAGTCTTCCGGCACTGAAAGCCGACAAACTTGCGAAACTGATGGGGCTACAACTGTTCTCGTAGCGGCAGCATAAGATGCCATAGCCACAGGATGCAGGAGCTCAAATTTCCTCTTGGCCTCAGTGTAGGTCGGTCGGTCGGTCCAGGGTCTTGTATTCTATGATTTTCCTTTCTCCCTGTAAAATTCTGCAGTCTGGTGAGCAAGGGGAATGATGCTCTCTGCAATGGACACAGATGGGAGGTGTGGCACATTGAGTATTGCGATGGGACGGATGTCCAAAAACTCAACATTTGATGCTGGAAGCACAACAGGAAGAAATGCCCAAACTTCCAGCACCGCATTGGGGGAGGTATACATGGCTTGACATCACAGCAGTAGACCATCACCTTGATCTCGGGTATGTGTCACCTTCTAAGGCCAAGATAAAGGCACCAGGGGCAACCTGATTATCCCTCTGACCCCAATAGACACACCGGACAAAATGAACTTCTCGCTGCTCTAAGTTGGCATGTAGCTCATCATCAGACTGCAGGAGAAGGTACCTGTGGAATATAATATCCTGGTCCCGAGGTTGGCAGCCTGCAGCTCACAAGCCACAAGCGGCTCTTTGGATGTGACACCGCGACTAGTTCCATACGCAGATATAATTTATTTTATACGAAAAAATTTTCAATCATTCTGAATCAATTAATACTTTCGCTGCGGCATCGGTGCAAGCACACAACACTCCAGTGCGGCCCGGCAACGTGCGAGTGCGGGCCGGTAACACTCTGAAACGGCAGGTACCACTCGTAACCGACGCTCCTAAGCACACCTGAGCTACAGGCTGACGTCAAGACCTTGTAAGATCTGTAGGATCATGTTCTATACTGACTTGATGACACCTTAGATGCATTACTTCAAATAAGCTTTGACTGTATTGTGCTCATGTTCTAAAGTCTGTTTGCCTTCTGACACCTATAGGAGTCACACAGGCATCATTCAAATGTTCATTAGCCGCCATTACGAACAATATAAGTTTGATAACTGACCACACATAACAAAAGTTTACACGCTATGATGCTAGCTTAGACACTGCAACTAAACTAGAGTAATCCAATAGTGAGTGTGGACGCTTATAAGAGTCAGCTGCACTGGCTCGTGGCTTGTTGTGACATATAATCGTTAGCCGCAGCGAAAGTGTTAACGAGGATTAGGCACCATTTCTATCCCTCACAATCAGCCCATTGTTTTCACTTTTCACTGCACCTCTCCCCCGTGACACTCGTCACTGTCACACCGCAATAAGCACGTTCCGAATTCTGACAAGTCCGTTCATGCCAGTCAACGGTCACCGCACACGGTGGCGACCACAGAGTGAGACTGTTTTGTGTCTGAATTATTCATTTTAACAATCAAATAATTGGAAGATTATTCTATCAAGGTATTTTTAATTGGGAAATATGTTTTTTATAGATTATATTTTAAAGCCCAGCTTTTTGTATGCATTTATGTAGGTATACGTTGACATCATAAATAATTGCAAAACTTGTCATCTGCTGTTTTGGATACCTGAATAATGATTAAAAATTCTTTACCACAGCTCACCACAAGCGTGACAAAAAACTGAAGAAGAGCATCAAGAATTCAATCTTTTGCTTTCACATGCAACTTGGATGGCCTTCCACTGTCTCATTTGCAACGAAAAACTCCTAATAAGAAATCAAATTTAGAGAGACACTTCACTACAAAACACACACAGTTTGCTAGTAAATATGCAGAAGGGGGAAGGGGGAGGAAAAAAAAAAAAAAGAAAAAAAGGTGTCAAGCTCCAGAACAAGTACAGCAATCAAGTCCCATATTAAGTAACTGGTCGCAATCTACAAGTAATGTTAATCTGGCAAGCTTCGTGGTGTCACTAGGAATTGCTAGAAAAGGCAAACCATTCACAGATGACGAGTATCTCAAAAATTGCTTCATACGTGCATCTGAACTATTTCATGATTTCAAAAACAAACCAGAAATCTTGAAAAATCAAAGATTTGCCACTACCCACTAAAACAGTACAAGATAAAGTAAAATGCCTTCAAATATAACACATTTGCAGGTGGAAGACATTCAACTGGCTTCTGCCTTATCGCTTGCTATGGATGAGCCTTGCGATATAAAAGATATGGCACAAGTTGCCCTTTTTGTGAGGTATATGTCTTCCCAATGTCCGAAAGAAGAACTTCTAGGATTGCTACCGCTCTTGGGACAAACTAGATGGGGAGACATAGCGACTGCCGTGCAGAAATGCCTCTACAATAATAAGATCAATTCAAATAAAATAGTTTCAATAGCAACTGACGGAGCCAAAAGTTTGACAGGAAAAAATAAAGTGACAACAATTCTTCAGAGCAAAATAAGCCATGAAATTCTTGCGTTTCACTGCATAATACACCAAGAAGCGCTTTGTGTGCACACATTTCTGGCCGAAATAGTTGTCATGAATTTGGTAATCAAGATTGTTAACAGCATCTTGTCAAAAGCACTCTACCATCATCAGTTTAAAGAATTCTTAAACGAAATGTTGACTCAGTATTCGGATCTCCTCCTTCACAATGAAGTGCTATGGCTTTCCAAGGGTAAGGTGTTGAAACGTTTTGCTTTGTGCTTGAATGAAGTAAATACATTCCTCAAAGAAGGCATTAATCACCCTGAATTAGATAACGGCGAATGGCTGCAAAAATTTTACTTTATGGCGGATATGACGATGAAAAATGAGCTAAATCTGAAATTGCAATGAAAAGGAAACCCAACCTGTTTTGGTAAATTGGTTTGTTTCAAATAAAAATTAATTATTTTTGTAGAAGATATTCAGAGCGGTAAATTACTTCATTTTCAATTTCTAAAGCAATATCGTGATAATACTAGTGCAACTGTTGACTCGCAGTTTTAAAAAAATGAAAGATGAATTTGCTGACAATTCAGCAATTCAAAGCCAACAAATCCACTCTAGCATTCATAGTAAATTCTCCCTAGTAACAAAATCCACATTTAGCCATTTGGAGTTTATAGTGGATCTCTACAAATGCAATTGATCGATTTAAAAAGTAAAGCTTTGTGGAGTCTAAAATACACAGAGTTGAAAAGCAAATTGGAAGTCCAGAAATGTATGTACGTAATGCAACAGAAGTGGACAGCTTTAAAAGAAAAGTAAGGAGCCAACTAACAAATGAAAATTTATAGTCTTGTTTGAAACCTAAAAAAAGTTACGAGCCAAATTTATCCAAACTTTCTGAAACCATGCAAAGCCAATGCTCCCACTGAATTTGTTCACTCGAATGTATGTTATTTTTTTCATTTTTAAGTACATGTTACATTGTGTAGTAAAGTTCAAATTTTCTACTTTAATAACCATGCAAAGCCATTGCTCCCAATGAATTTGTTTGCTCAATTGTTTGTTACTGAAGTACAAGTTAGTGTTGTAAGTGAATGTTTAATTGTTTTAATATTTTACTTTAATAAGTGATTATGTAATAATACCATTATCTAATTTGTTGTGAAAAAACACTACTTATAGTATATGAATAAATATTTTTCTTATGAATGAATATTTAGTTTTTCATAAAAACTATTTTTTAAAGTACTATTTATCGTTGGCAAGAAAAATTCTTGTGGCTCTTTAAAAACTACCTAAAAGGTTGCCAACCCCTGCCCTGGACCATATTTATGCTCTTATGAGGAGTGACGGTAACTGAAACATTCCCCAGCTTGTCGCAAGCAAGTAATGCTCATAACTAGGCAGAGGATGCAGTTTTTATCAAGACTGACCCTGACCACATTTTGGACAAGCCCTCCACCTACCCAAACTTGTCCTCTAAATGCTCTGCAAAAATCTGAGGCTTTGAGACAAAGGCATCCCCATGAGCTCTCGTACATATGAGGTACCGGGGCGAATAAGGTTCACTGCCATCTTTAGCCTGGTGTTTCTCCCATGGTGTGGCCAGGAGAGGAAAAATATACAATCAAACTTCCTTACAGTGTACTGAGACTTGGAGCTACTAGAATTTGATCATCAGCAAGTGATGATACAGTACACTTCATCGCACTTAATCCGCCTTGCTGCCACCCACTCCGACCAGGGGCCCTCCCCACAGATGCCACTCAGTCACAGCAAAGGGCACTTGGCAGGATGGCCATTGCCGGGAGTCCCGATGCTCCAGGGTGATGGGCATCTACTCCTTGGCATACATGGGAGTTAACGGTGCAGGCATCACCAGTGCCATCCCTGTGTAATGAGGGGGGGGGGGGGGGGCTACAACCAAAAGGGTACAGGCAGCTCCACCATAACGGACCAGCTACTGTGCTGGATATGAGGTGCAAAGAATTCCATGGCCATCGTCGGCACAGAAAATGACACTGCATAGTGGGAGGAGGAAAATGCACCCAGGAAGGTGTCCTCGCTGAAGAGATGGATGATGCGCGGGACTGCAATACCACACGAAGAAAGTGGGCTAAGGATCTCAATGCACGATGGACCGATGGGGAATGTGCCCTTCTCCAACTGGCTCGCTCTTTGGCCAAATTTTGAAAATGGAGGTCCAACCCTAAAGGGGACCATCACCAAGGCCGAAAGGAGAGTGACTCCTTTTAGTTGCCTCTTAAGACAGGCAGAAATACCTCGAGTCTATTCCAGCCCCTGGGCCCACCGAGAAGGACAGGGGTGGGGGACTCATGGCGAGTAATGGGTTAAAACAAAGTAACCATTTCTCAAATGTGATTATGTTTCCAATTATTTATGAATTACATCAAAATTATGCATTATTGTTTGACAATTTATGTCCCGCTAAGATGTGTGTTTGAAGAAACTGCCTCATTTGGAATTTTATCAGCACTTTAGAAGATATTTGCCTGGAAAGTTCATTTCCAATTAGATCCACAACTAGCTTTCAGAGAACAACCCCGTTGTCTCTAACAACTGAAGAATGTAGGAATCTGCACTAGTCTTCCTCCCCCTCTCACCATTCAATGTAACTGTTCTACAAACATTTCTGCCAGATCCTACTGTTAGGCATAATTCTTTCAAAATAGTGTTCTTTGGCACTACACAGTCCTCAACACAAGAAAGCAAAGCTTTGCACTCCTGATCTCTTCCGTATGTAACAAGTGAATCATCAACAATGCAAAACTTATCCTACTGTAATTTCTCAAAACAGAAATTTAGCATTCAAATGCTAGCTCACTGTACACCACATACACACACACACATGCATACAAAGGGATGCACCTACTTCAAATTACACTATGCAAAACTTCTCACAAATAGCCAGTGCACTGGCTGTGTAAGACATTGATCAAGTCGTTAGTAATACTTCCATATGAATTTCTTTGGCTAAGCATCCTCCCTTTCATGGCTAATGATTTACTGACCCAATAGATGTGAAGTGATTAGAAGTATACCCATCGTATTCTTTCCTGATCTAAAACCTTTTCTTCTGCAACAGCAGCTATTTAAGTTAGCTTTGTTAAAACCATCAGCTGATATTCTTGATGACGTTCATTTTAACAGCATCAAATGCCATTTATGTTGATACCATTACAGACATGCAACTAAGCAAATCACTAATGATTGTAATAGTTAATTCTGCTGCCCGCTTTCATGTACCTGGATATGGATTAAAACTGTAACTACAAAAAATTTTAAATGATTTTATTATTTAGATTAAGATTCTATGTTCTTTTACAATCATACATATTATCACTTCTTGAGAATAGTTTCCAGTCACTTCATAAACAAAATTGTTGAGAAAGTTGACACCTTACATTAAAACATCAAGAGTATTAAATACATACTTCAAATACAGAAAACTTAATGTATAAGTAACGGAACACACAAGATATCAAATATTACATATTAAGTCTCCTGCAGCATCTTTACAAAGCTTTAAAAAGTCCACAATTCACATTTCTTAACACGCAGCACTTCAAACCATGAGGTGAATTAATCTGAAACTAAGGTTCTTCCCTTGTCACTTCTCAATGTACACTAAATTTAGCAGAACATTATGTGGATTGTCAGAGGCAAAACCTCTGTGCAAGAGATGCTTTTCTTACATAATTTGTTTTCTGCCATGCTCCACAGAAAATAAGTAATTTTGTAAAGCTAAACTGATGAAAAACAAAAATTTCACTACAAGGAATGTGCTGCTTCATTGATGGAAGAGTGCAAATGGGAAAGCCTTCAGTGTCCATTTCCCCATTGCTTGTTTTACTTTATAAAAAGGCTTCAACATTTAAGTTGAATAGCACAGTTCAAAACATTCCACCTGTCTGTTCTTGGTACACTTCAATCACATCATCATTCTCCATCTCCAACTGTTTTGGAGTTTCATCATCATTTATCCTCCGACCATCAAAAAGAAACCTTAGTGATGTAACAGGAACCCCCTGAAAAATAAAATATGCAAGGAATCAGCTAAGCACTAATTCTACATTAAATCTAAAAAATAAATAAATAAACTTTAGGGGGATAATTGTACCTTAGCGGCTACCTTATCAATTAACACAAAGGTTTGGACTTCACTGCATCAGATTTAGTTTTTTTTATCCACATAATTCACAAAGCAGAAAAATTCTTGCACTTTCAATGCATACAGGATTTGTTTTTAAACATTAAAATTGCTCGTTTATCAGAGAGTGCCATGAAACAAAACAATGTCAGTATAAAGGTTTTGGGTTGGGCATTGATACATAACAATGTTTGCACATTGCTTGGTTTTACTGGAAACCAAATATTATTCAGAAAATATCTAAAAATTTTTCTAAAAATGTTTTTCATGTGTGTCCAATTTGAAAATAGAGACCTGAAACAGAACCATCTACATAAGAATGACTAACAAACAATGCCTATCTTCACTGTATGTGTTCGCAGCAGTTGTTCCAATGGACAAATAAAGCTGATCGACAATCTTTGTTAATGATGCATCAAGTCTTACCTGTAAGATACTTTTCAATTACTTTTTATAAAATTTCTGTCAGTCATGATCAATAATCAATCTTCCTGAGCTTAATCTTTCTGAAGATACAAGTAGTTAGGTTTCAGATTTTTAGGTTTTACATAAGGATAAAAAAGAAACAGCTGGCTACTTCTTATAACAGTATTTTCAAAAATGTAAGCAATCTACTACCAAATTTTGATGACAATGGTTAATGTATTAATCTAGTTTCAGTGAGACTAATCATCTGAAATGACTACATATTTTTAAAATTCAAGGATTATGGTTTAATTACAATGCGAAATTCAGACACTGGAATGATGTGTAGAGTGGTTCCCCTGGAAGGTGAGTAACTGAATTGGGGCATCTTTATTCTGCTAGTATTCCTATGTTGTGAACAGTTCAAAATGTATGCCACAATGGTTTCTTGAGCAAAATCTTACAGTTGTGACTTGTGTCAAAAAATGACTGGCTGTGGCAAAAAAGGGCCATTTTGTAACATTGTAACCAGTCTTGTGGTTAGTTGGATGATTAGAGAGACCAAACTAGTACCTTTTTACACTGACAGACAGGTGTGCACGATTGTATGTAGTAAGAGATGGCCCACTGCAAAAACCCCAGGGGAAGAAAACTCTTAGGTCTATCAAAGGTAAACAAAAACTAAATAAGGGTGGGGGAAAAAAGGATGGGAAAAAAGACGATATAAGGAGAAAACAGGAAAGGTGCTCCATCTAGGGAGCAGCCAGAAGGCTCCGAAAGAATGCAATGAGGGGACCAGAGGTACCAAACTCAAGTCCTTAGGAAATATTACCACCACACACAAGACAAGAGAAGAACAGATACACATCAGATGAAGTCAAATGGACCACACAAGAGTGGGCAATGAACAGTAAAAGAGCAGGTAAGGTGAGGGCCAGGGTGGATCACTGATAGGGTTAAATGGCCCTCCCTCAAAGAGTGGTCATTATCCCAGCATGAAAAAAACTTAACACAGTCAGCCACTAAGGCATTAAGTCACTAAGAAAAACAATCCGCATGAGGGTGGCTAACAGGAACCACAACAACAGTGAGGTGGGTTCTTGCAATGGAGATGACCACGAGTCAGCTAAGTGTGCCTACAACAGTGAGGTGGGTTCTTGCAATGGAGATGACCACGAGTCAGCTAAGTGTGCCTACTGCAGAGCTGGCAAAGAGGATAGAGTCCTTGTGACAGGTAAGCATAGAGGACCTCCACAGATTCTGAATCTCTTATCACCTGTAGTTAGTTTGTTGAAGCCAGGATGAGCCATTCCATGTTCCAGATCCCTAAAACTTGATGGTGTAATACCAACTGGATGTCTGTTTCCATAATACTGATCCCAAAAGTCTGCTTACTGGTAGCCAGCTTGGCTAAGCTATCACCAAGTTCATTCCCTGGGATCCCAATGTGGCCCTCCCTCCAGACAAAGGTCACTGAGCATCTACACTGTTCAAAGGATATAAGGAATCCTGTACAGTCATGACGAAGGGATGGTGGGGGTAACATTGGTCAACAACTTGCAAATTGCTCAAGGAGTCACTGCAGATGAGAAAGGACTCACCACTGCAGGTGCGGATACGTTCAAAACACGAGAGATGGCTACTAACTCCGCAGTGAACACTCCAGCCATCTGGCAAACAACTTAGTTCAGTATGGTCCACAAGAGTATAAGCAAAGCCTACATGACCAGCGACCTTACAGCCATCAGTATAGACGACTTCTGAACCCCTGGGCTGGGCTAAGGATTACAAAAAGTTGGCACAAGATGACCTACAGCTGAACCGAGTCTTCTGTACCTTGTGATACATCAAGACAAAGTTGTGGCCAAGGGAGGCACCATGGAAGTGTTCATGAGTGGGCCCAGAGGAGGGATGGTAGAGGAAACAACTGGAGTTCAGAGAGGAGGGACCAGATGCAAACTATGAACATAATACTTGGTCTGGGCCACTGTTGTAGAAGATGGATTTCTTTGTTTTAAAAGAGGAGACAAGTTTGAAGTTTGGATGCTTAGGGGAGCTGTGAATGTGTGCAGCATAACTGACAAGCTGCTGCTGGTGTCTGATCTGCAATGGAAGGACTCCATCCTCCACGAGTAAGCTGTTTACAGTGCTAGTTCAAAAGACTCCTGTCAAGTTCAAACCTTGCATTGGTGTACTGGATACAGTATCTGCAATGTTGATGGAGATGTCAAACCATATGCCAGACTGCCATAATACTGTAGGGCTTTGTAAAGCTGCAGAAGGGTAGTGCAATCAGCACCCCAGGTGATGTTACTCAGGCAGCAAGGTGTATTAATGTGCAGCCAGCAGTTTCAGTTAAGCTGGTGAAGATGGGGAATCCATGTCAACTGAACATCTAAAACTAGTCTGAGAAAGTGAGCCTCCATCACACTGAGTAGTCAGCTGTTGAGATACAGTTCTGGTTCTTGGTGAATGGTACACCATCAACAGAAGTGCACAACAAGTCTTGGCAGCAAAACCGAAAGCCTTCCAGGAAGTAAGTTCCTTAAATGTCCTTCCCTAGGGAGCAGAGAAGCTAAAAACCTGAGGGGGCCAAGATCAGGTGAATAAGGTGGGTGTGGAATGACTTACCAATCTAACCCTTATAGTTTGTCACTCTAGCAAAATATGGCAGGAGTTATTGTGAGTAGCATAACTTCAGTCTTCTTGGTTGTTCTTTGCTTGTATCTACAAGACATCTCAGTTGATGGCAATAAATGTCAGCAGGACGGTTACACATCAAGAAGCAATTCATAGTACACCACACCCAGCTGTTCCACCAGATGCTTAACATTATCTTTCGTGGACATGTGCGACCTTTTTACAGAGAGCTGCTGCTTTGTTTGGGCTCAACCATTCCTTTCTTTTCCTGACGTTAGCAGACAGACCGTTTCTCGTCACCAGTAACAATACAGAATAGGAATGGTTGGTCTTTTTCATGAGCCAACTGACGACTAGCAAGCAGAGATGCATGTATGGCTACCCCTAGCAAGGTGAGATGGATGTAGGGCTACCCACTGATTTTTGCAATTTTGGCTTAGTGCACACAACACCTATACACCTGATATTTTAGCCTTCCCTATTACCCACCTCAGTGGCTGAGGTCACAAATGCATGCTTGTGCAGTGATGTTTGACCCGGGGTAAGTCGGTTCTAGTTGGAGGCAGAAAATTTCACTGCCAGTATTTAGCCAGCAAGGAGTGGAGAGGTGGTGGTGTAAATTCCTAATCAGACATTATGCCAATGTCCTGGTTTAAGTACCAAACCTCCCCACAGTGTCACGATGTGAGGGAATGTGACGCTTTATTGTGATCTGTCCGTCAAATGAGGACATTAAGCTTGGCAGCCCAGTTGGTGTTATCTGTCAAGAATAAGCTATGTGCTGGCACTGGGATTCATCCTCTCCTTTTATCTTCAACATACAGCACACACAGATTAGAAATATTAACTATTGCAAAAGGACCCTGTTGTTAAAAAACCTTCCCCATTGCATGCAAATGTCACATGATGGTGAAATGATTGCATTTCATCAAATTTGCCAATTCTCAAGCACACTGAAGTGTTTACTACACTAATGGTCTCAAAAAATCGAAGCAGCAAACTAACAAACCCAATTTTCAAGAAACCTTTTCCATCGGTCTGGGCACAGCTTCCATAATGATAATACTTCTCCACACTTTCTTGAAGTCCTATTTCATGGTTTAAAAATCTTGCACATTGAAATACGTTTTTACATTATTCTTAACACGTTCAAGTGAGTGCTTCTGCCTTTCATTTCACACAGGTCGTATAATGCAGTGAATTGTACTCAATGGTTGACATGTAAGTAGATTGTAGTCAATAACTTTACTTCTCTTGTTGTGATACCACTTTAAAGACTATTTCCACGAGGCTATGGTTATTTGATGTGATGTCACAGCCACCGACTATGAAGCGCAGTAGGTAGTGTACTTAATTGTCAAAGTTATCAATTTCACTTTTGTGGAGTTATAGCCTGCAAATGCTGAAGTCTGCAGCCCAGCAAAACCTATCATCCGCGACATGAATGATAAATACGTCTGACATGGTGAAAAAATTAATTCCTACGTATCCTTAAAGGAGAAATATTTGTATGCCAACATTCAATGATGCGAAAATACTGAAATTTAGTTTCAAGGACTGAGAAGATGATGCACTCCTGTAAGTGTAAACATACTGCAAGAGAAGGTTCGTGAAATCACTCTGAAGATAGACAATGGAAATTTGAATTCATTGAATGCCTAGTTGCATCTTCCTTAAGAAAATCACAATCTGTCATTTCAAAATGTAAATGTAGAAAGTGAAACTGGTCGGAGGAAACAAATAATTGGAAGAACTTAACATTACAGTAGAGTCTTGATAGTTCGAGGTGAACAGGACCGGAACCACCTTGAACTATCGAAAACTGAGTATCAAAATTTAAATGGGAAAAAGAAATATTATGATATTGTAAGTAATACAGGTCAAAATATGAACTTTATTAAAATAAAAGTATTTACATATGCATTTGCATTGGCAGAATAACAATAATTATTTAGACAAGTAATAGCGAAGTGTTGTTCGGCGAAGCTGCAACGTTTCCTCGTGGCAATGTCACGCCACCATCTCAGGAGCAGGAGGTCAGTTGGTGTCGCCTCAGGCTGTTGTTCCACATAGCATATGGCGGCCTCGAGAACAGCGTAGCCATTGGTGTGACTCATCGGTGCAACCTCTGCCTCGTCACTCTCACACTGCGATGGAATGTTAACCATGTCAATTACAGATGTCAATTACAGAAGATTCTAGCACTTCCAATTGTTCATCCGAATTTAGCCACTCGCTACTTCCATCTCTTCACACCTCGGCAATCTTCTGATTAAATTATACAATGGTTGATCATCCTCATCTGTTAAATCTTCAGTTTCTGTGTCTGGCACACTTTCCTGTAGAATTTTCCTTCATGACTTAGAAATTGTGCGACTATTTCGCTCCAAGATTCTCTAATCCAGTACACGACGTCCTTCAAAGTCACTTTCTTGAAAGCTCCTATAATGCTTTCGTTGTCTTCGGAATGCAGGATTGAGTCTATCAACCGCCGTCGATACTTTTTTTTTTTAGACATTCCAGAACGCCCTGATCCATGGGCTGCACGAGACGGGTCACATTTGGTGGGAAAAACAAGACGCAGATACCGATGCACTGCAGTTCTCCTGCACTTTGATGTGAGGACGCATTATCCATGAGCAAAATTGCTTTACATAGCAGTCCCCCTTCTTTTAAAAAATTCTTGCAGTCAGGTTCAAATGAGTTAAAAACCAGTTCTTGAAGATTTCCTGATTCATCCAGGCATTATTCTGATGTATATAGACAACCGGAAGAGCTGAGATGGATACATTCTTGAATGCTCTTTTCTTGGCAGACTTCCCACTCAACTAGTTTTAGTTTGTTGTTTCCAGTTGCATTTGAAGCTGCCATAACTGTGAGCCGCTCTTTGCTTTTTTGTGCCCAGGAGCACTTTTTTCTTCACAATAAGCAAGTGTTTTCACTGGTAACATTTTAAAGTTTAGCCCAGTTTTGTCACAGTTATGTATTTGTTCATTAGACAAATTTTCATCAGTTATGATTCTTTTAAATTCGACAATAAATTTTGAAATGGCCCAAGCGTCACCAGAGAGTTTTTTTTCCACATACGTCTAGTTGACGGACTCCATACCTCTTCTTCCACTTGTCGAGCCAGCCCACACTAGCGGCGAAATTGTCATCTCCTTCCTGCAGCTGGTTTCTGAAAAACAAAGCTTTTTCTTGCAAGATTGGGCCAGAAATCTTAGCACCCTTTTGTCTGTTGGGTAAACCACATGAACAAAGCCTCACTTTTCGAAATCTGAATTCTTTAGACTACTGCGACAGATTCGTGTGAGTATATCTGAAGAAAACTGTTCCAATTTAAGTCCGCTTCTTCGCCAGTCACCAACAGTAACTTCACCGACACCATATTCGAGAGCGAGTTTTTATTTATTGTTTATCCTTTGTCAAGTCATCTCAGTGCTTCTAATTTTAGATGCAAAGGCACAAATTCCTCTTTTTTGTTACAGCACTCATCCTTGTAAGGTGTACAACAGAACACACAGTCAACAAACAAAACGGCACACAACACTGTACAGTACAGGTACTGGGAACTACAGCAGTGGGAACTACCCCAGTTTTGATCGGTAGCAGCCAGGGTATTTCGTGCCATACTGACAACAGATGTTCACGCAACAGGGCAGCGAGCTAATCATCGGTGTTGATTGCATTGTTGTCTGCTTTGTCACTGAGCTGTAGTATCTTTTGCAATGATGTTTTCATTATTTATGTCAGTAAAAAAAAGAAAGTAGATCGTTGCAACCTTTTTAGAAAAGAGGCTCGGATTATTGGAAAAACAAACTATCGAGAATCTACTGTACAGAAACATTTTCAACACTGATGAAACTGGTGTCTTATAATTTACATCCTGTAAAATTAAAAAAAGCTGAAGATAAAATTAAAGAAGGGTAGCAAGGCTATTGTGTGTAAATAGTGATGGAAGGAAGCCTTGCCTCTACAATGAAGTCCCAAAACATAAAAACACTACTTTAGACATACGAGTACAACAGCAAACCCTGGAGATGTCAAATCTGTACAACATTCAGGCATTTAGATGCCACAATGGGTACAGCAGGAACGAACTTGGCTTATTGACCTATGACCCATATATAACACACACACACACACACACACACACACACACACACACACACACACACACAAACAATTTCTGAGGAATGTACATTTTGCCAAATACGGAATAGCAGTTGTTCAGAAGTCAATGTCATTCTTTGAGAGGAAGGAAGTGATACTAAGCCCTGTACAGGCTGTGCATATGTTTACTGGTGCCTGGAATTCTGTAACACAACATGCACTGTTAAATCATTTCACAAAGGACAGCTGTGGTATATTATTTGCAGTTGAAGAAACATTGTTCTAGAAGTAGGATGGACTAGCAAAACCAATACTTCTGAAAATTTAAGATTCCAGGACATTTCTATGATGATAAATGCCCTGCCCCAACTTCCAAACCTGAATGGTGCAAGTTAAATACTTGTAAAGGAACACAGGACAATGATGGAGGGGGGGGGGGGGGGGGGGGGGGCATTGCATCAAGTTTCACTGCTGCTGTGCACAGAGAGAACACTGTATGAATTTCTTCTTCTCTTTTAATGTAGATGAATCAGTTCTAACTTATCAAAAAGCTGAGTGACAATGCTCTCACTAGAATGTTAGAGGATAAACAAGACCCAATTTTTAAGAAAAATAAAGGATATGTTCTGTGAAAAGTTTAATAATTTATATTTACAGCATTTAAATTTGTACATATAATATTTGTAATCAAACAGCACTTATATGACCTAAACCTGCTTTAGTTTGATTCTGGGTAACACCTCCCATGCAGTCTGGCAAAACCCCATTTAAGGGAACCCTCTGACTTAAGAAAAAAATGTATGGGCCACCACAGATTTGTTACAAAGGAGTTTTATTGTATTTTGAACATTATGGATATTATGAAAGTAAAAATTATCAATATACCGTAATATTACACACAACTGAGGAAGACAGGACTACAAAAGTTGAAGATGAAAAAGTAATTGTATTTGGCAAAGATAAATAGCAAAGGATATCACTATCTCGCTTGTCATAACAGACAAAAAATAAAAGACAGCTAGTGTAGGTAATAAAATATATCGTCTACTGGGCATGTACCTTAATTGCTGTGTCTTTGATAAGAATTTTGCAGGCCAAAAGAATAATTTTCACTGGAAGAAAGTTCACAAGATACTTTAGTTTTTGTTACCGATATTGACCTGATAGAAACAAAAATGGTCATTAAAAATAAAACCTTTTTAATGGCCATAACCCAAATAGATTTTCCGATAATACACCGGCACCAGTCTGCAATATTGTTCACACTACGTATCCAGTTTTAAAAGAAATTAGGTTACCACAGTTAAAGAAACTATTAGGTCGGTGAAAGTATTGTTAGGCTCAATTTCTGTTAACTGCACTTACGCAGAAAAACAAGTAACTTATTACTCCCATATACTATTATGACTTTCAAAATTCACAAATACGTATTAGCAAGCCATTAATAGGTAAGGAATCTTTGAAGTCACGAGTTACAACAAAGTGCTTATGGGTATACTAAATATTTTGTGCTGGAAAACTCATTCAGGTGCAATAGCAAACAGGGACCAATTAAACTGTAGAGTAACACTAACAGGCATGACAAGTGTACCATATAGTGACAAACCTGTTTATACCTGTTTATACAGAGTTACATACATTGAATTTTAATTGTACTTTTATATAAAAAAGCACAGTGCAACTTTTTTGTTTCAAATTATTGTTCCTGTCATATTCCTGACTCCTGACCATTCCTCCTGGAACAACCCCCACAACCCCCAGTCAGCACTGCAATAAACAATTAAGCAGTCAGAACAGATGATCAGATATTTGAATTCTGCTATCCTTATTGTAGTACACTGCAAACAATGAAGTGTTCACCAATGGCCACATTTTACTGCTTAACCCATTATCAGCCAATTTTTTTTTAAATTTAATGTCTGAAAAGTAAGAATAGTTGTTTTTAAAAGTACCAGTGTATTACTATAGAAATTTGTGACACTGGAAAAACTTGATATCAAAATATGCAATATTACCATCAATGCAAAACTATATCATCACAAACAAAATAAAAACGTTGTGATATTGTCTAGTCATCATAAAAACAAGTTGTCATGTACACCAACATTGTTAACTGCCATGTTTATATTTTGCTTATAATATGCACATCTCCATTTTATTTGGCACAAAGTAAGTTTCCTGGCTCTAGTCTCACATCTGTGCTCATCTAATCCCCAATCGGTTTGCTTCCTTGTGGACCTCTACATTTTAGTGCTGATCCCGTTTCCTTCGAAAGGTATCTCATAACTATTCTCCTTCAGACATACAAAAATAAGAAGAGCTCATTTGGTTGGCAATTTGGTTTACCACACAGATGTCAATGAACTGTGTGAATAACAGCTGCCATCACCACTTCTTTAGCTTATGATATGTCGCATTGCACAATTTCTTTTTTCTTTGCCCGCGAGTATCTTTTAGCACCACTCATACGACTAACACTAGTTTAACATGTGGCTACACATACTGGTTTGTGGTCTATCCATTTCACTACTAGAACTTCATAATCTTTGTCAAACATGTAGTTACAGAAGCTTTTTCATTTTCTTTAGCTTTTTGTATCAAGCAAATGGCATGCATTAGTTCTTTTATTTTGCTCTTTCCCAATGTAATGAATGTGCCGATACTGATGTCAAAGAAAAGCATGTGATTCAGGTACTTCAGGAATACTGCAGATTAGCTTGTTTATTACCATTGCAGCTAAAGGTTCAGTTTGCAGTCTAGTCACAGTATGGTGAAAAATCAAAAAGAAATCAAAGAAAACAACTGGAATCTTACACGAATTTTTATATCCCAATTTGATAGGCTTTCCCCTCACAGAACATCTGTACCTAAACATCTGCCATACTAACATGTCATCAATTGACAGGTCTGAATAACATACCTAATTTACAAAATTCCTCCTTCGGTATACAGCCTCTGTTTTTACAACTTGTCACTTCTGTATTTTGAAGTTTTTCTGGCAAACAGATTTGGCTTTGATCTGTAATAGTAGTCACTACTTCCTCTTAAAATTTTCTTGAATACGAAGGGCACTTATTTGCTAGACATTCTGCAAAAAAATGTTCACTGCTCATGTATATCACTCACAATTGAGGTCTGTGGGTGTGCACCAGTTTTCACACCATGTATCAGATCAGTAACATTAGTTGCATCGCTTTTAGTTAAAGTCCTGCTACACATTTAACAGTACAGTCTTTTCAGTGTTTTCTTCAATGCCTTCATTTTATTTCATCTGCATTGGGTGGAATAATTATTTTAAATCATCAGCTTCATCTCCATTTACTTCATAGCTCTGTAGTTGTTTAGAACTTTTACTTGAAGTCCCCACAGCATGTTTTTATATGAACAGAATCCTAACCCTGGAGAAAATCTCATACAATGTAAAGAAATACTGCAACATAAATAGTTTTTAAAATACTATGTGTAAACAGGCATATACAGAGAACATAATGTGACTTGGGACATACAAAATACTATATTTACAATTTCTTTTCTTTTTAAAGCCACCTTTTATCTTCAGAATAACAAATAAAAAAGGAAACTGGTTTTTGAAAAGAAACCTTTAATTTTTAAAATGTAAGATTGATCTCTCAATTACCTAATATTTTTTTATCAATACATAGGTCAAAAATAAATTGCCACCTGAATCAACTAATTCTGATTAAAGTTAAATTTTGAAGAGCTAGCAATTTTCCACATTTTGAAATCTAAAAATTAAAAATGGCACAGACAAAAGTTAGTATCTGCACTATCCGTTAGTAGGTGTGCGTGAGCACACGTATTAAGTGTTAAAACAAAACTTTTGTTCCGATATGGACTGATCCCTTATTTTCAACACTAGTGATCTACAGAACCTTTCTTCCATCTAGCATTACTCAATTACGTAGTTCAGTAATTGTGCACTATTTACCACTTTGGATAGCCCCTAGAGAAAATGGGAGAGATTGCAAAACTAATGTTAACAACAACAACACAATACTGAGCATTCTTAGGTTTGCTCACAGACAATTTCATGTTTCCGTTTATCTGCAATGTCAATGTAAATGTGACTTCAACAATGAACACTATCTTGAAAATAATGGTGTAACTGCATTATTTGTTATTTAGGTGTACCATGAGGAATACCAATAATCTACTCAATATTCTGAAATAACTGATGCACGAAATTGTTAAAGCAAAGAAATGCCCTAACAAGAGACAGCAATTTATCAAATCCCACATCATCTAAAACCTATGCAATGTAACCACTTATGCAGGAATAATGCACCCATTTGTAACTGTATTAATGTGCTGGTGCAAGTTGAGGAAAACTACCTGCTGCAATGCTTTCTGCAATATTATTAAATGAAAAACCTGGCACCCTCATTTACCATATTTCAATCATGAATGGCCTCACCTTACTGGAGAGGCAATTACAAAATTTGATACCTCAAAGTCGTACCCGCTTCCTGCCACCCACCCGCACTAAACACAGACTCACTCGTGACTGATCTTTGCTGCTGCATGCTCCCTTACCAGTTCATTATGACAGTGCCAGCTAATGCTGTGCGTTTCCATGCAATATCAAATGTTCATACATGGTTTCAGTCTTCTGTGGAATGGTGCTGTGTTGTGCATTTGGTTGTGAGCAAGTGCAAGTGTGTAGTGTTACTCCGAGCTGTGTGCATGAAGACATTTTGTATCTAACTTACTGAAGATTTTTTGCTAATCTGGTCAATAGTGAAGAAGAGAGGAAAATTGTAATTTTACATAAGTTCATAAAATGACAAAATCCTGTTTTTCCAAATAGACTGCATTCCATATTAAAGGGTTAGTAACATTGGCAGAATCTCTAGATGGGTGCATTGATTCTCCAAGAACGGGATACAAATTAAGATAACAGAACTTGACAATTTTTGAGAAAATGTTAGTGTGTAGAACTGTACTTCAATACAACAACAGTAGAGTATCCCGATGGCTAGATAAATACAGTGATCTCTGTGAAAAAAATTAATTATTCTGGCCCAGAGACCTCCTCCTCAACCTTATTTGAGTCTGGAAGGATAATGGGCATACATTTTTCATGTAATGAAGTGACACTGCAGCAGCAAGAATGTGTGCTGAGGAGAATAGTCTTGTGTATTTCAAGAAAACTTTGCCTTCACAAAACCGCATTAAAAAGTTTTACTCAACTTCATGGCATTGAAGACTCCCAATTATCCCTTGGTCCATGGACAAGCGTAATATTTTGCAGAACAAAGTTCAGGATGTGCTGGACAGTTGTCAACAAGAAACCACTGTCTTCTAAGTGCCAGATCTCAACATCTTATTTCAGCTTCCAAGAGATAGGTCACACAATTTTATTAGCACTGTAGTGCACTAGGTGTTTGTTTACGTACCACAGGCAATTTTTCTTCTCAGTTCTGATTTATCAAGCGTCAATTTAAAGAAAATGCCAATCTTGCCTATGCTAACGATGTCACAGTCTATATCCCTCAGGAATTCGCCACACTGCAGTGTGGATTGTTTCAGTATTCACATTGTTCCCTTCACTGCTCACTTCGTGAAAAGTAATGCCATGATTTTGTTTGAATCTGTCAATCCAGCCACTGCTGCACACAAATTCATCTTTTAATTTCTAAGAAAATTATTCTGCTTTCACTATAAGGATAGGACCTATTAATTGCTACACTTATGCTACCCTGTCACTTAAACCACTTGAGTAGCACTTCATCCACATTGCCCCCATTTAGCTTTTCGGAACTACTAAGTTTTAGATCCATTTTGTTCAAACATAGTAACAATTTTATCCTTGTTCTTCCACATCGCCTGAACTGTGGAATTTATGTTTATGAGGCCAAATTGACGATGAAAGTCACTTTTTAGCTTCATTCTCTACTCCCTGACTCACTCTTTCTTCCACAGTTAAAACTTGTTTTTTCATGCTGTTCTAAAATGTGTGCACTTTGTAACAAATTGATATGGAAACTGACAAGTGCACTGTTGACAAATTCTGTTATTGTCACCACTACTGTAGTACGAATGTGCTAGGTTGACGAAGAGGTGAGGAGTCTTTACTACACCTTTTGGTCATGGAAGGACAGAAGAATATGCCAGGTTGCCACATTACAACACACTTCCTTTTATAGTATATTGACTCTCAGAAAATCTTGTAGCTAACTAAGGCTGAAAATGATTTTATGTACAAGGCACAAGCATATACATTTGACGTATTAAGCAAGGATCAGAAATATGTTCCTCACGAGGAATATGGTCGTGCGCAGAAATCATGACGATATTGATAGTTTGTCATTGTAACCAATGTTATAAGAAATGTCAGAGTTCCTTTTTTCCACCAGCCGAAGAAAAGATTTTTGTCAATGTTTCTCACAATTTTAGTTTTTATTTTGCTTTTTGTAGGAGCTGGCAATAATTTTCTATTGCAAATGCTGCATACTGTTCCACACTAAAATAATTATGTTAAATATTTATTTCATAATTTTTACTAACATCTGACATTGTCAAACTGACAATGCTGTAGGACAACAAGAAGACCTTTATGGGCTATAGCTAACCTCTTTAAGCACTACAGCAGTCAACGTTAAGTTATACGCACACCTTTAAACTATCAAGTAAATTAACAGTTCTGCACAGAGCATTAGCACTGTGAAGGTGGCTAAGAATAGTTTATTATTAATTCAACACCCAATACACGCAGTACCGCAAGGCATATTTTCACTATTAGTCAATAAACAAAGAACATATACATAAATTTTATTATTAGGATATTAATAACCTACTTCAGCTATACCAAAATTACAACAATCCCCCAGATCTCCAAAGACTAATTAGAATAGTGGCTTTCAGTTTAAGCAAATTTCTTAAGATCACAATTCCAAGATTAAATGAATTTCGATTTCTAAGACTAACACTAATACCATTCATTTCCTCCTATTCAGAAATTTCATAAATATAGTTATGTACAACACAAGGATATATCTAACAAATTTAACTACTCTGTTCACCCACTGTACACAACTTCTCACTCCTACTGCCAGTGACATACCTGAAGATGTTTTTGCAGTGTTCCACTGGTAATGGGGGAAGCTAAGTTCTTGAATGGGCAAAGACACTTTAGAAGCTCTGCTGGAGAGAATATTCAGATATGAAAACTGTCACAGGAATAATCCAGTTTAGAGGCACATGCTTTGATACACTTCAGATAATCATTTGACAATACTGACAGAGTGCTGTATGTAACAGAAGTTTTAGATATTCCTAATAAATTTAACATCCTTGTGGAAACTTCTCTGAGAACACCAAAGTCACATTAAGATATGGACTATTTTATCAAGTACTTTGACCACAAGAACTATAGTACAAAAGGGAGATTCACTGCTTTGGAAAATATAGGAAATGTGGACATCAATACAAGGGGAACCTCCTGTACATGGCTGTATGACAACGTAAAGCCAAAAACAAGAGCAGCCTCTTTAAAGAGCTGCTAGAAATATGAACCTACAGATAAATGAATAGGAAACTGAGTATATAACAAACTAAGGTTATCCTAATGAACCTTGTTTAAAGAAACTCAAGTCTAAGCTGCTGTTCAGGAAAACTAAAAGTTATGATGTTTGAAATTCTAGCGAGGGCAGAGCTAACAGACTGTGCTGAAACATGGACATCAATGAAATGCAATGAACAAGAAGTTTGCATATTTGAAAGAAAGATCTTAATTTTTTGAGCCACTGGAAGAATTTGAGTTGAGATTACATTATGAATTACATAATAGCCTAATCTATATAATTTACCGGAGATGTTCACTTGCATACAACAGGCATTATATGCATGAAGATCTAGTAAGGGAATAATAATGAAAATATTCAATGCTGTGCTTAAAGGAAACAGAATCCGAAGTTAGGGTGGGAGGAAGATGTCAGTGGACAAGGAAAATTAGAATTCAGCACTCAAAACAGAATGAAGTTAACCACTGAAGGCCTAGGTTCAAATCGCTGTCATGGCAAAGGTGGCACATGCTTACCAAATGATATAGACCAAGCTGGGTTCTTACATTTGCTCTTATCGCACCCCTGCAAATAACTGTTCCAACTCATTTTCCAATTTTCATTGAAGTATCCATAAAGTGTGTATGTACACTCAAATATTGAAACTTTAATCAAATTGTCTCACTTAAGTATGCTATTCAGGATTTTGAATGTGCCAATTTCATAAGTAATTAGTTTTACTGGAAACTTTTAATAAAACTGGCTTGTTTTAACCAGATATGTAGACAATGGTTTTGTCTGACCTTATGGTGGTGCGAATTTAATTCGCCTGAATACTTGTTCTGCAATGGAGCGAGAAAGGATAACTGCGTTTGCTTCTTTGCTGTGTGGATCAGCTGGTTCAGTCAATCTTTTGAGTCGCCGCAAAAAGCTTTGTTAGGAAATAATTTCATATTTCATTCGTACGCACCAGCTTCTCAAGCATGAGATCGAAAAGTAATATTACGAATTTTTTTATAAATTTGGAATAGTCTTATTCTTCCATAATTTGTGTGATGTCCCCGTTTCTTCTCCTTCCTCGTTCTAACAAACAATCTTATCAATTCCGTAGCTACTGCTGCCACTGTTAAAATTTGTTCGCCGATTAACTTTACTAACCCTGCCAGAATGACACTTTTAGTTATCCCGCAATTATTTTCCGGTTAGGCGTTATTAAGTGTTCGACGAAACGTTTTCCGCATTACTTCCAGAATAGAACTTACGTGGCTGCTAGCTGGGGACTGTACTACTGGTCCTTACAAGTGTAGTGATCTGGCCTAACATTCTCTCTCACCCATTATTTCTGTCAGTTGTTTATTTCCATTGTGTTAGTCTGAATCTATGGATTTCGCTAGTAATTATAACAATGTTGATCATTCACAAACCCAATTAAAATGTGTTCAAAGATGTACAAAAACCAACAGGGAAGCATTTCAAAAATCATATGAATAATATGACTTACCAAACTAAAGCGCTGGCACGTCGATACACACACAAACAAACAAACACAAACATACACACAAAATACTGCTTTCGCAACCAACGGTTGCTTCGTCAGGAAAGTGGGAAGGAGAGGGAAAGACGAAGGATTTGGGTTTTAAGGGAGAGGGTAAGGAGTCATTCCAATCCCGGGAGTGGAAAGACTTACCTTAGGGGGAAAAAAGGACGGGTATACACTCGCGCGCACACACACGCACACAGGCAAAGAGTTTGGGCACAATAATAGATTGACAAATGTGCACTGGATGCTAGTCGCTTTGTGAAACAAGTCTTTTTTCCCCCTCAAGAATATGAACTTGGCACCCCCTTTTCCCAGTAGCATCTACTACTCAAACGTGACTCATCTGCACATGCATCCACTTTTAACTGCTAAAACAAATCGAATGTAAACAGTTGCGACTTCATGCTCATTGGAGGCAATTTGTTGTTATGAAGCACTGCATAGTCTTCCTAAATCCTTTGAAAATTTTTCAATTGGCAGACGTTTGCATGGGCACTGTGTGTCGTCGTATATGGCACATTTCCTTTGCAATTTAAGTTATTTTCGTTTTTTTCTCTCGTTTATGTCTTATTGTTGAAGCATTATTCTGCAGTAGCGGGATACAGTAATATCCTTTGTTAGAGTATCAGTTCTTACCAGTCAATTGCAAAAATTTAACTGAAAACTGAAACAAAGAAAAATTCCCAGAATTCTAAAAATATCCCAGGTTTTCTTCCGGATGAAAAAATTCCCAGGTTTTTCCTGGATGTCCCCTGTATCAAGACATGCATTCTGTCTGGTTGGCTTTTCATTAAGACAACAATAGTTCAATGACTTCAAAGACTTAACCACATAGATAACATTTTTCTTCTTTGCCCTTATATCTACGTTAACATCACCTACAACTATAATTTTATGTTTTTTATATTTGGACAACTGCAAAATTAGTGCGTTAATTTTTTTCTATAAATATTATTTAATCATCAGATCTTTGAGTTCGATATACTGACAATTAAATTTTTTTTGTGCCTGTATTACCGGCTACTTCAAATATGCCTTCAAGGCACATTTTGCTAAGGTCTACTACTGAATAACCTAAACCTAATTTGCTTCTAACAGATTGAGACTGCACTATGTGAAATGCTCCTTCTGCAATAGCTCGCAACTAGCAAATATCTCTGAGGAACACACCAAGTCTATTTCAGACTGTTTAATCCAATGTTCATTGACACACAATATACTGCAGTTAATTTTATCAAGCCAGTACTGCAGTTCATTGATTTTGCTGCGAAGTGATTGTATATTTATATGTAGAAAGAGGGCATTGTTATCAGCACAGAAAGGTGTTTTGATGTCACAAGGTCTTGCATGTTCATTTATTTTCACCAATGTTGCGTTCCTTTATTTCATTTGTAATTTTTCTTATTTCTTGACAAATTTGCTCACTGTGTTCAGTGTGCAGATTTTTCTGCCAGTCTGTTAATATCTACTGCATTGCATTTTGCATAAGTAGAGCATAATTGTTTTATTCTAGTGTTGGTTTTGCGGATTTCTTTATTCAGACACGCATTATACAAGGGGTCATGTCTATGAGGTATTGTCGCAACAGTGTTTTTCATCATATTTATGTTTAAAAAGTCCCTCAAACCTTTTATGCACTTTCCGGCCTCGTTATGAGCTACATCATTGGTACTCATCCCACAAACAATGTCACTGTTCTTCAGCGTATTCCTGTGTTCTGAGACCTTCAATAACATTCTTTGTAGTCACGTCGGGTTTCACAATGCTAGTTGCACACAAATCTATTCACTTCCTGTAAAATAGTAGCTAGCTTTCTCCCACGATTGTCCGCTAGAAAAAGCACATTGCATTTCTTTGCCTGCTGCCTACGATTCCCAGTGACTGATTTCACTGTTTGCCATTTTAATTTGATTTTCCTGTTGGATGTAATGTTCATTTTCAATGTTTACAAAGTTGCTGCTATCTTCTGATAAAACACTGAGTTTATTTGCACATACTGCACCACACAGGCGGCCATCAGATAAATGGAACACACTGTGGTTTAAAAGGGTTAGCACAACACTTAACAGTGGGCCACACACTTTCTCGATGAAAGAATAATTTTTTAGGGCCATTACTGATAGCCAGTGAAATGAGAAATGCTATAGGTTTTTGAACAACAGAATTGAAGTCATTACACATTTATTTTGTACTGATGTGTTTTTCATAAGATGCTGATCTTACTTTTCAGATCATTCCACGTCAAATCACAATAACTCAAGGATTTGTAACCCTCTATCTCAAATTTTCACAAAATTTTGCACATTTCCTTATGCGAATAACATAGGAACTTACGAAAAATCTTTTTGGTCTGAGACTATATTTTATTTTATATTGAGTCTTAACTGATGTGATATTCTGATACCTGGGCTCTGCAAGAATGTCAAAGTTAAATGGTACATATCTACCTAGATGCCCATAACTCTGATGTTTACGAAGCTTTTGATTTGGAATTTAAGTTAATTGAGGTATACGTTAACAGCTATCCAGTAATTGAAGCACTAAAGTTACAAAGACATTTTTAAAAAACATTAATGTAAGTCAATTTTCGATTTCAGAAAAATTTTGAGGATGTGGAAAAAATGTTTATATCACATCTCTCTAAACTGCTGGGGACCTGATTTTGGTCTTAAATAATTCCCTAGATTGTAAGCTTTCTAATAAAAGAATTTTTCTGGGTCTTCTGCTAACTGATATACACATCTGAAATCTGAATACTTTTGCTGTGATGGAAAAGGGTCATTTTAAGTAAGTTCATCCACTCATTGTCTCACTGCCTCAGATGCAAGGGTACCAAATTAGCATATTTAAGTATAACTCATTCTAGGCATGCAAGTTACACTTATTCAGTAATTCTTTATATACTATATTATACGATTTGTGAGTGTTCAGCCAATCACCCGCTCACAGTGATAAAGTGTTCTTAGACAGCAGTAGCTTGTTTGCAACCATTGTAGGCAGGAAAACAATGCAACAATTTCTGAAATACATTGTTGAAAATAAATAGCATGCAACAATTAGTCTATTAGGCCTCAGTTGCTCTTAATCTTTCTGTGGTGAGACAGTTCTTATCTATCTGTGGTGTGGCCCCATCATTCCACTTTAATCAACTATGTTTTAATTGCAATGTGAATTTGTGCACTATTGGAAAATTACTAAAGACCCCATGCCATTTGACAACCTATACCTTTGTAAAAACTCTACAAAAAATAGAAGAGCTGACTGAAGACCAAAGAAATTTGATATTTCTACGATCCAGTACAAGCTTTCCAGAAGATCAAGCTAGTGCTACTATATGTGAACATCACCTGTAGATACTAGTACTTACAATTTTTGAAAGTCTCTGAACTTCTTGTGATCCTTTCAAAAAACACAAACAGTTAACAAATCTATGGGATCAGTTTGCTTGTATTTGTCTGAAACATTAATTGCTAAAAGAAGCTATGCAATACCAGGCCAAAAACATGCATAACATAAAAAACTGACATCAGTGATAGAAATTACAAGTAATGCAGATGACCTAGAGGTGACATTTCACGAATCAGTACTAAAAAGTCAAAGTACTGGGGATGCAAACAAACTTTTAATGATTTGGGGTGCTCTCCCTTAAAACTTCACTATTCCAAATCACAGGAAGGCTTCATATGGCAAAAAGAAGCTAGAAAAAGTGAGGAATGTTTTGGAAAGAGAAGTGTGTCAGGCATTAGATTGCAGTGCTGAAGATTCTGAAAATAGATAAGAAGAATTTGATGATGAAATTGTTAAGAAATCCAAAGACTTTGATGCCACGATATTGTCAATGAAAGAAAAATTGGCTAATTGTAGGAGTACCTGAAAAAAATTCAAATTTTATCTTTAGCTCCATCCTATTGGCAAAGAGAAAATGTCAGAGTTCAATGTTAGTATGTATGTGGTTCAACAAGCAAGGAAACAGAACAGAAATGGGTATTTTATCAGTTCCTAAACCAAAAAGGAGGAAATTATCACTGATGAAGTGGTAAAGTTAGTCACTGACTACCAAAATGATGAATATACTTGAATGTTACCAGGAGCAAAAGAAAGTTAGCATTCATTCAGAAGAATATGTATATGCAGAAAAGACTCATCCTTTGCAACATAATGAAAGAATCCAATTCAATTTTGTTCACTTACCAAAGTGGTGTATGTTAGCTGATGCTGCCGCCAGCGCGCGCGCCCACACACACACACACACACACACACACACAACACACACACAACACACACACAACACACACACAACACACACACACACACACACAACACACACACACACACACACACACACACACACACACACAGAGAGAGAGAGAGAGAGAGACCGACCAAAATGTATAACTGCTTTTGGATGTGGACACATTGAAGAAAAACACAAAAAACTTACATTTCTTGCATGTGACTTTGAAAACTACAACTGAGTCACTGTGGTAACTATCCTGGTGATGACAAATGGTCAGAATTATTAAAACAGAAATTGTAAAGATGCTGATGATTAAATTGGGTTCAGTCAGTGGATATAAACACAGATGATCAGGAAAAATTGGTAAAGCTATTTGCAACCATTGGTGAATACATAAGACTTGTCGGTAACAAAATTACAGGCACTTAAACCACACTCACAACCACTGTGTCAATCACAACCATTGAAAAAAATTGAAAGTAATTCTGGAAAAAGCAATTCTGTTGATGGACTTAGCTGATAACTACAGTTTTGTAATTCAGAAAGAACCACCAGTTACCACTGAACAAGAGGCAATTATACAATCCACCTTTGTGATTGCTTGTATGTGGTAAATGAAGGAAGTAAATTGGTAATAATGAACCACTGCTTTATAAGTGATGATATGGAACATGATTAGGATTTTTAAATGCTGTCCATTAATAACTGGTTAAGTGGCTGGCAGAGCACTACCCAAGAAAGGGTATTATTTCACTGACGGATGTGCTGCTCATTATAAGAGCATAAAAAGCTTTAAAAATTTGTGTGAGCACAAAAATGATTTTTCTATTGATGTATTCCTTTTTGCTACCAGTCATGCTAAAACTGTGATTGTTTGAGAGGAACTAGAAAACTTATACTGAGAAGAGCTAGTCTTCAACTAGCAGATGATGCACAAGTAACTACATCAGGTGTGTACTATTTCTGCAAAGCTAAAATTGTCGAATTTTTTTTTTTTTTACTTCCTAGAGAAAGTCAAAATAGATTTCCTACACAAGAACCTAGAAGAGATTATCGACCACCCGCACAATGCCTGATACCGGGAATTTTCACCTTTACAACCCACTTTGTCTTTCTTTAGAGATTAGAAAATTAACTACTTCTGAAAAGCCTTCCTTGATTTTTTCATTCTGTAAAAAAAATCCATACTGGACATGCCCTCGTCCTCAACAAAATTCTTTTTAGCAGCTGTATATAATGACAGGTGGTACTTTGCCTTCGCCAGGAGCAGAAGATGTTTAACTACTTTTTCTCCACCCACCTGGACCACCAGTGTCATTTTTTTTGGCCTGAGAAGGAAGACTTGTTTTGTGCCTTATGAAAACATTATGTGCTGTTGGTGTACCTAAATAAACATCATTAGGCACAATGTATTACTTTAAAGAAAAAGATGTGAAGTTAAGAGAATACAATTTGCGACAGTGGATTAAAAACAGAGATGCTCTAAAAAGTTTCAATGATTGTTTCAGGGATCTTAAATTAACACTAGTGAGGCTAGAATAATTGTGCTAACTTTTTTTTCCAGCTCTGCACTTTCATAATCTGATATGAATGATATTCTGAACAATGAAGTGATATACACGAAGTACTGCGATTTCAGATTGGTGTGTCCATTTTTAGAAAACCTATTAATAAATTTATTTTATAATAATGTGTAAAATCTTGGGAATTACTTTAGACAAATTATTAAGTTCCCACTAGGTTGGGGAAATTTTATCAGCATTTTTTCAATGTGTGTGTACTGTTTCCAGACCTTGGGAAGAGAGCCATTAATTTTTTTGTATTGTTCTCTGTCACTTTACTGCTTAAATAATTACATATTTGTTATGTGAAAAAAATTCCAAATCAACAGCTTCATAGACAACTGAATTGTGGGCATTTATGTAGATAAGTACTATTTTGCTTTGACATTCTTGCAGATCCTAATTATCAGAATGTCACATCTGAACTTTTATATGAAAAAAGTTTTAGTCTGAGAACAAAAAGATCTTGCGGAAGTTCTTACATTATAAGTATAAGCAAATATGCAACGTCTCATGAACACCGGAGATGATGTGTGACAATCTGCGTGATTTAGCGTGGAATGATCCTTTCCTCAGTTCCCCACTTGGTGAAGTTTAATAAACCAATGTTTCAGAATTCTCTTGCAATTGCTTCTGCAAAACATACTAGTAAGGTGAGACTGTGTAAGCTCTGCAGAGTTTCAGCAAAAGAATCAAATTGTAACATGGCAATGAGAGAAATATGCAAGTTTTACTTAAAATTCACCACTCTTAGACACTTCTCTAATGGTTAAAAGGCCAGCTGAAAATAAATTACTGAATTTTCAGCTGAATTCCTTCGATACTAACCAAAGCCTAAGTGACCATACACCACTTGGCCACAGTATTCTGTGCACACACCAGATTCTGCCTGTATTTCCCAGTTAAAAACACACTTTTTCCTGCATTAAATAACACTGTAATTTGCCTCAGAACTGCAAAATGTATCAATCCTGTGAGTGGTAAAGTTTCATACACTGGCACAGAACTTCCAAACACTTTAGGAAACTAAACTCAGCAAAAAACCACATTTTGTAAACATCTTTGAATGCGCAGCAACATGTACCCTGCATACTTCCATATTACGAAGATGCACCGAGAGCAACATTGCGATTGTTCATTGTTTAAATTAATAAACGTAGCTTAACTACAAGTCTTCTTAACCCAAAATTTCTTTAAGCGGATGGTTCTCAAACTTAAGTTTAATTAAAATCCAACACTGTGATTTTAAACATTAATCACATATTCTCACTCATCACAATTTATCTTGCATAAAAGGACATTTACTTTGAATGTAATGCTTCTCAAACCACCATTCACAATATTTTCCCTTGAATTTTTAGAAATAGGTTCGTTTTGAGTTGCCAGAGGACCATCATTATTGCACATATGCAGCAACGATGATGTAGCAAGCCCGTGCTGTGTGTTTGCTCCAGATAAGGAATGCAAAAATTAGACAATTCAAAGCACCTAATATTTTGCTATGTGACTAACAATTTGTTTTATTTATGCTCTAGTGTAATGAGCTTCCAATCAAGTTTACATCCACACTGCACTGCAAAACGCTAATACAAAGCAACAAATTTCTTCCAAAAATATGAAAAACAGTTGTTTGTATGCATCAGAACTAAGGACAAGCTTTTCATGACTTTTCAAACAGTATAAAACATAAGGTTACTAGTTAAGCCAAGAAAACTATGATTGGCAATTTATATTCTACTAGAGAAGTACTGTCCATATAAAGCCATGTGGGAAGTTGGAATGATAAAACACGGGCCAACAGGCTATAAGTTACTGAAAAATTGCATTCTGTAAATTTAAGACAGGAACACCACTACATAAGAAATAATGTCAAGCCCACAGCTGGTACTAGACAAGAGTAGAAACATGTCTTTGGATGGAAAAACATTGCATTTCATGGAAGGCAGATGTGCAAAATTCTGCAAACGCTTTTCAGCATGGTTTTTGGGAAGCCAATTTTTCCTGGAGTACCATTACTGTGTTGTCTCTTTTTGGTTCATTATAATAGTATACGTGCCAGAAGATGAAAATTTGCACTTTAAATTCAGCGAACAGTTGAAACTGACCAATTGTGAGGAAAGAAACACTTCATTTCAAATAAATTTATGGCCTCAGCAGAAAAGATTAATAAAAGCCATATTTCTTTTGCAAACTGAAAATAACTATACTATACCATACATAGTACTCAAAATACAATGGAAGTCTTGAGTTCACAAAGAATCAAATTTTCCACAGTTAATTATACAACACATACCACTCTCTCACTGTAGCTTTTCTTCAGCTTCCCCATTTGTGTTGTCATCTTCACACGGAAGTGAATTTCATTGGAATCCTGTAACACATTTTTTCTGTTTATAAAAATCCTTTAAAGTATTTTATGAAATATCTTACATTTTTCCTAATCTAACATTTGGGGCTGAACTTACTGCACTCCAAAAGACCATTCAATTGCCACCCACAACTTCTTTACTGACAGTATCTTTTTATTGTGTATACCCTCTTCAACTTAACTTGGGGTTTATACATAGTAGTGCTATTTTGGGCAAGAAATACAATTTGATGATTACATGTACTACATTACAGTGGCAACAAAAGCATTTCCAAGGATTATTCAACAGGTTTTACAAAAATCATAAAGATTATAAAATAATCAGGTGACAATCACATGCCTAGCATTTAACTGCCTGATCTAAGATGCACAGATCAAAAGACTGACTTTTCAACTTTCTGATTGGGCAATTCCACGTCAAATCAACAAGTGCTACAACCTGACCCCCTCAGATTTTTTTGAAGTATGCATATATTACTCATAAATCATGACAAATTAATTTTTCACATTTTTCTGATGAAAAGTTACCAAGTAATGGAGCTTCAAAAATTGAAAAGATGACAAATTTTTGACCCGTGGAACCATGTTTTCTTTACAACTTGTGTTCGAATTAAGCTAGAACAATAAAATTTACTTCATTGGAAAGCTCTTTTAAAGAGCTTTTATATAATACCAAACATCATTAGTTTAATATATATACACAAATTGTTAAAAAACGTTGAATTAACTGAATTTTGACAAAGTGTATTTTTAAAATTCTCAAAAAAATATTTGTGAAAGATACACTTTACATCTACATATTTTGAAATTTTCAACTTGGGATGAGCATGGGATCACTATCAAAAGCAATTTTACGTTAAGGGTGGTGCTTTAAAAATTCGTAAAAACTAATTTATTTTAGATATTAGGCCTAATTCTCACTAGCTGTATGTTGCTGTAAAATGTGGAAATTAAAAATAACTTATAAATGACAAAAGAACGTATGTTTTATGCTTCTGCAATTAATAAATACAAAATGAAAACTTAAAAAATAAATAAAAAACACAGAAAGGTGAATACCTGAGATCAGACCTAAATTCAGTTAGTAATTACTATTATTTACAAATAGTAGTCCTATTAGTGCACTTCTTCATACTTCGAACTAATCAGTCTGTTGCACATCAACATTTCTGCACTGGATATCATATGTTCGCCCTCTAGCAGTTTGAGGGTTCACAATTGCCACTACTTCCCTACTGCTTATGGAAAGAATGTCTGGATGACTCAAATGTAAAAGATGGTGACCGTCCATGTGGATGTAAGAAACTGAGATTTCATCCTTCTCCTGACTTTTTTCAAGTACACAGGTTAACCACCAGTGTCCATTATAATCACAAGCAACATATCCTTTTATGTCTGAACGGTATTTTATCACTGTCAGAAACTGTCACCAGTTCAATTTTACTATCATCAGAGTTTGAATACTCTTATTATTTTGTCCTTGCTGAAAGGAATAAAAGTGTGAAGTTTTTGTGTCCCTACAATTTTGCAGCATTTCTCAATTCTCTCCATAAGTTTCATTTCTACATTTTGGTGATCTTTAGTAGCATACTTGAAGTTCATTCCGTCTATGTTATCCTTGGCAAACATATAAAGTTGTTTTGGTGTCATTCTTTGATCACTGTTTGGCCGTTGCAGACTAGCTCGAGCTGCAAGTCGTTTAACTGTTCCACCAACACAATCGCTAGCTCCCTTCCCATGCGAGGTGGCTGAAAAATGCCATTCAGCTTCAGTTTGGAAATATTCATGATGGCACAGGTTGATAGAGTTCTTCCTATTTTTATAATGAGCTGCTGCTCCATCAGAGAAATAATATATTTTTCTTGGTTTTCTACCGAATTTAACAGTCAGGAAGCCCATCAAGTACGACGAACAAATGGACAGCAACAGTGTCATGTGTAGGCATTCTGATATTATTACAAGACTTGTGTGCTCGAATTTGCTCCCATCCTTGTAATAAGCAACAGTGGGATGAATCGTTGCTTGCATGTTTGTCTAGTGATAGCCGTGAACTTCATCCTGGATGGCAAAGGAGTAATTCTCAGAAGTCACAGATCGCTAAGACCTCGCCTTCTTTAAGTTCATTTCTCAGTCTCTTTTGGAAGGTTGACTAGCAACAAATGAATGTTGTTTAAGTGATTTTAATTTATATATAAAAAAAGTTGTCACATGATTTTATGATTGTTTCTAGAGATGTGTGATCAACGGAAACCCATTGCTGATAAGTTATATTATCAATATCATTAGTATTCAACAAATCTTGTAAATATGTCTTAAATGTTTCTGGGCCAGGGCAGAATTTACAATCACCAAAATGACAAGCAGGTAATGACTGATTACATACAACTCTTGCAATGCAGTCTAAGTTTTTATTGGATTATCTTCATCCTTTGTCAGCTGAGGAATGTTACATCCAGTCAGCATGAGTGAAGTTTTGATGGGCAGTACACACACAGACACTGTGTGTACCTCTACTTCCAGCTAAAACAGTTATTAGGACATAAGTCTGCAAACTTCAAAAACCAATGTGGAGCTCTGGATGGTTGTCCTTAAAGTTCGCGTAAATTTCTTTCAAATTACTTAAAACAAGCCGTTTTTGCACTTGCAGTTTTTCTCCGTTATCTCTCACAAGCACAATCTTTTTTCCCAGGCACTGCCCTGCTTTATCTCATCAGAACAATAAAAGTTTCTAACAAAATCAGCAGTTGTTTGATCAAGAGTCTTGCCAGGTTTTGGGTTTGGTGAAGACAAAATTCCCTTTGCCTTCACCAAATCTTTTACTCTTCGAGCCATGTAATTTGTTATGTTAAAGTCATCTTGAAGCTTCTTAACTCTCCAGCTTTTAGGCAAAATGGTAAGAATTTCCATTGTTTTTCGAGATGTACACGTACGAAATTTAGCCGACTGATCATGATGTACATATACGAAATTTATCTTCTAGCTGACTGATCATCTCAGATTCTGCAGGATCATTTACCTCTTCTTTTTTCAGAAGGAAGCAATAACACCTTTGTTTGAATTGTTGAGGTAAATTTAATTAGTTTTTACTTAGGATATTTTGCTTCACACAGTCGTTTCTTCTTAATTGGCGATTCACCAACGGACTGCAAAGAAGCATTCAACCTTTCTAATGCCTCACTTGCTACAATGTCTTGTACGTCACTATCACATAAAACCTTTTCGCTTTCTTGTTTCACCACAGAATACAGTAGATCATCATCATTATTTTCTGTGCTAGACGTATCACAAATTTCTACTCATGCTATTTCTTTTACGGCAGTTGTCACACACTTTTCTATTTAAAGTTAAGAAAGTTTTCTTGCTATCATACATTGTGAAACAGGCTGTAAGTTTTTCTTGTGGTTATTGTGGCCCTTTCATTAAATGGATTACAGCCCAAAGCTGAAATTTTAGGCATTTTTTATTTCTCAAGCGAACAAACTAATTTAAAAAATGTTTTTGAATTTGAATGCCCCAGCTTTCTATATTCAATACTACACAATATTACTTATCTATTCTTTCACTTCCTGTAAAAAAAATATTTCGTTATGTTAATAGTATGAAAACATTAACTGGTTGTAGGCATACAAACTTACAGACTCTTGTGAGGCTGGTACAAAAGTAGCTTTAAGCTAGATTCAAAAACACATTTCACTACAGCTGCCTCACAACAAAAGAATGTGTGGGGTCACTCAACAATAGGTGAAAATTGCTGACAATATTAACCAGAGATAAAATACTGAATAGATTGCAGATAGTAACACCAAAGAATCATTTTATATATAATCCTTAAAATGAGAGCTTCCTTTTTTCTTTTTTTCCTTGTGGTTTTACAGCTATTAATAAATAGTTAGCACTAAAGTTTAATAAGCAGTTATTCGTTTCAAAAGTACAATTTGTGGGCCATGTAACAAAATCTAACACTGTAATATTTTCATGTGTAGCAAAATAATAGAAATTCACCTATCTGACTGATTTTGGAGAATCGGTGGTAAACATAAAATTGCTTTTGATAGTGATCCCATGCTCATCCCAAGTTGAAACTTTCAGAATATGTAGATGTAAAGTGTATCTTTCACATATACTTTGAGAATTTTAAAAATACAGTTTTTCAAAATTCGATAAATTAATTACTTCATTGGAAAGCTCTTTAGAAGAACTTTCCAATGAAGTAAATTTTATTGTTCTAGCTTAATTAGAACACGAGTTATAAAGAAAACAACATTGTTCCAAGAGTCAAAAAATTTGTAATTTTTTCAAATTCTGAAAGTCCATTACGCAGTAACTTCTTATCAGAAAAATGTGAAAAAATGAATTTGTGGTACTATTTATGAGCACTACAGGCATATTTAACTTCATTTAAATCCAAGAGGGTAAGGTAGAAGACGATGGTTTCATTTGTAGATTTCACGTGGAATGACCCGATTATGTTAATAGCTTAAAATTCATTCAAGCATAATTCCTATCACTTCAGGCAGGGAGGGTACCTTCATAGTATCTGATGTTATTGAATTTAACACATGTTAAAATTCAGAAATAAGAAACATGTATTTTGTTTTCTCCAAAAAAAATAGATAAACCTGCAATGAATGAACAAAGAAACAGACAAGAAAGTACAACAAAGTGAAGAGAAATAACTGCAACAAAGAAAGTGAAAAGAAATAACTGCAACAGACAGTAGAAATAAACCTGTAACGAAGGATACAGGCCTCCAAAGATGACACTTAACATTTTGAAGATGCCAATTTTGGATTAAAAATGCTGAATAACAGTTCTAGATATTTTATAAAAGTTTTTTTATTTGAAAGATAACTGCTGTATGATCACAATAGTATCCTCAGTTTGGACATATCCGTGAAAGGTCTTTTAGTGTCACCTTTTGAAATTTTTTTATAATTCACAGAAATTTTCTGTTGATTAGTACCATGGTTTTATTTTAAAAATCTAACTTTCACTGAAGTTTTTCTTGCTAATTCCTTCGTTACAGGTTTATTTCTACTGTCTGTTGCAGTTATTTCTCTTCACTTTGTTGTACTTTCTTGTCTGTTTCTTTGTTCATTCATTGCAGGTTTATCTATTGTAGTTCTTCAGTGCTTATTTGTTCAGTTAAGAGGCTTCTAAGAAATGTGAAACCATCCAAAGAGTTCTGTGTTTTCGTGAGGAATTTGCCAGATGAAACAGTTGCAGCGAGTTTTGTGGAAAGGACTGTCTGAAACGTCTTCTGACTGGGGCTACGGGCGTGAACTGTGCTGACTATTTGCATATCCATAAAAAGAGCGATATACGAGAGTTGACTGATAAAAGTAATGCCTTCACCTTCGTAACTTTCAACAGTTGGCAGCATTGGTATGTGGCAGGTACTGGCTTGTTCTGTAGCCTCTTCTCTACAGCTCCAGTTGGTGGAAGCCTTTGGACTTAACAATTGTGTTGTTACAGTGTGAAGTATAGAACCCTACACAGACGGTCAGTCAATGCAATTTAAGCAACGCGCAGTCATTGAATTCTTGACAGCAGAAGGTGTCACCCCACAGGAGATTCATCACAGAACGAAAGTAGTTTATGGTGATTGTGTTGATGTGAGTACTGTACATCATTGGGCAAGTATGTTTAAAGATGTTGAGGCAGGAACATCTGCCCTGCGTGACAGTGTTGGACGTCCTGTGACGGCAACCAGAGTTTCACAAGCAAAATGTTGACTGTCTAAGTACAATCGTTTTATCACTTAGAAATTGCAAGCACAATTGGCTTTTTCACAAGAACACGTGTGTCACATTATTGCTTTGCTTGGCTATCTGATCTGTGCACAATGAGTACCCCAGATGCTGATGCCTGAAATGAAAGCGCACAGACTTCAAATTTGCCAGGAACTCTGCTCGCATTATGAGAATGAAGACGACATTTCTCCATCTGCGGGGACATCTTTATGCTTCTGGTGATGTTGAGAGAACTGCAAGACTGGTTGCGTAAACAGTGTCGACTTTCCCATGACAGCTTTAGAGAACTTCTTTGTTGGCAGAAATGTGTCCAACTAACTGATGATTATGTGGAAAAGTGAATATTGGTAATTAAAGATTACATTCTAAGGATTATTTCTGCACTTTATTTATTAAAATATTCCCATCCAAACCCAATTAACAAAAGGTGGAGGCATTAGTTTTAATTCAACCCCCATGTAAGACAAAAAACAGACTGTTCAGGTTGGGAATAAGTGTTCTCATTTGAAGATGTTTCCAGTGATCACTTTTTGTGTTCTTTATGGTTTGACAGAATAACAATGATCATATCTGAACAAGGTGAAGCCCCCCAATGGGGCAGATGCAGATTTTGCATCAATAGAGGAAGAATTAAATACCCCAAGCCAGTCAACATCCCATCTTCAGAAGAAAAAGCACTTTTGCACTAATTGCCAGGAATTTTTCACAAATATCAATTTAGCTGTTGATTACTGTACACCCCACAGTGAAAAGGTGCAAGTTTTAACTATAAGTCCAGAGAGATTTTCAAAGAAAATTCAGAATCACTTTCCATCAGCATCAACGCACATCGTAGACAAATCAAGAAATATGAGGTCTGTAAAAGGAGTCTTTGGAAGACCAGATCCCTATTATGGTCATCCTGTAGAAGCAGCTTAAGTTCGAATAGTGCAGTCTTATCTGGAAGATAAATGGGACTGTTCTCACCAGAGTGCCAACAAAAGACACTATAACAGTTAAATGTAAAAAAGTTGTGAAAGTGAAGAGGTACATGACTCGCAGTATTAAAGAAACTTTTGCAATTTATAAGAGCAACTAAACAACTTCACATATTGGAAGGTCAAAATTTTATGCACTGCAACCTAAGTGGGTAGTTCCACACCCGCCTAGAGATGTCTGTTTATATGTGTGCTATGCAAATTTTGAACTGTGTGGTAACTTCGAAGAACTTCCTGGAGCACGTGACATAAGACACCTCGGTTGGGCATGTGTAGTCATGTGTAGTCATTAGTAGTCTGTAATGTAAAGCAAGAGACTTGTTTCTATTAAACTTGTGATGACTGCCCCGGAAACGCAGGAGTGTCTTTACAGACACTTGGCCTGGAAGACGTAGCAGATAACACTGCAGAAATTACATATGCGACATAGGAGGAAAATAAACTAATTAAGAAAACTGTTGCCTTAGACAGCTTCATTGATGGACTTTGTAAACGGTCAGTGAAAGCAGTAACACACCAGCATCTGAAGCAATTTAAACACCACCACCACATTGGAGAAGTGAAAGGGTGTGTACAGGCTGAAGAACTATGTTTAGTGCTTCAATGTGATTTTGCTGAGAACTGGTCTGTAATTCTCCCACAAGAAATACAAGAGTATCATTGGAGTAATGCCCACATTTCAATTTTTACAGGAGTGACATTTTCAAAACAAGACCACAAGTGTTGCATTTTTAAGTGGTGACACAGGACATGACTCAGCACATGCTTTGCTAGCGATGCACAAGATTCAACCGCTAACAGGGGCAGAGAAGATCATTTCTAATGGTGTTCCTAGTCATCTTAAAATCATTACCAGCAACTGATTAAGTCACTTGTGTCAACTGACTGGGCATACTGTGCTACTGGTCACAGGAAGGGGCCTTGTGATAGTGTAAGCACCATGCTATAAAACAATCTCTCTGGACCAAATACAGCTGCAATTCAGAATGCTGAGGATTTTACAAGAAATTTGAAATCTTACACATACACAGCCCTCATTTTTTGTCCCAAGAGGAAAGAATTCTGTGAGCAGAAAAAGAACAGGCCAAATAAACTACACATGTTAAAGGAATTCAGAAGACATTTTTGGATTTCAAGTGATGGGCGAACTCATATTGCCCCGACTTTAAAGAGCAAGAAAGAAGTCATCTCAATTTGTCTGGAAAACACCTTAGAAATAGCAGGCTAATATTCAGATTCACAAGCTGAGAAGGGGGCCATTTGTGGCAAGTGTGTACTGCTGTGACTGTTGAATTGCAGAGATTACAGACAGTGGTTAGGAGTTAAACGAAACTGTAGTGAACTTTATGCTACCACATGGACCAGCTGCTAGATATAAGTTTCACGCTGAATGACAGCAGCAATGCCATCAGTGCTTACTTCCTGTTCACAATGTTTTGAAGACATAAGTGCTCCATTTCCTATTGGTTCAACAGGAATGCATCACTGTATCAAAGAAAGATACCGAAGTAGTGGAAAAAACAGAGTCCACAGAAGTTGTATAAACTGAAACCTTGAAGTCTTTGGACCTTTCACATACATTTTGGAACCATTTAAAATGCTTGAGAAACAAGTCTTACTCATCTTTCGAAACTAAAATTATGTTAAATAAGGCTAGGTTTTGATTTTTATGAGCCTGTTATGTGATAATATAACAGGCTTTATGTACGGCAAAAAATTTTAATTGTTTATAAAACCTATTCAACCCAAAAGTGAAAGATCTCCTTTTCAGGGAATGTAGAACTACATGGTACTAATCACCAGAGAGGGAGAAAAAAATAAATAAATAAAAAATAAATAGATTAATAAAAAAATTCAGAAGACTATAGTAAAATGACATAAATCCAAATGGAGGATTTCTTTGTAATAATAAAACAATTCGCTTTAAAATAATCTAGAACTGATTCTGAGATACAGCATTTACATTTTTTCCCCAAAATTCCCATCTTCAACACAGTATGTGCAGTGCCATCTTTGGAGGGCTGTATCTCTGAGTAGAAACTTCATTGCAGAAAACTAAACAAATCAAATCTGTGATCCTTACTTAGTCCTTCATTTGAAAAGATGCTAAATTCACTAACATTCAAGACTATGAAGGTAAGATTTTTTCTTACCCTGCCTAAGTTGATACGGACTATTCTACATCACAATTTGGGAGCAAATTATATAAAGAAAACATGAAGGACATTAGTGTTTAATCAAATTTAAATAAAATTCAAAACCTACAATAGATTCTTCTGTAACATGAGTAACAAAATACCATAAATTTTAATTCCCAAGTGCACCATTACAAATCACAAGCTGAACAGCATGATTTGACTGTCAAATGTTCATACTGCTCTGACTACAAAGGGTGGGAGAGTAATTGTTGCATAACGGTGAGACCAATGTACCTAGGGCCACTTCTATTGCGATTGATTTAATTAATGTAGCTTAACAATTTGTCAAGCAAACAGTTCATGAGACAAACATTTTCCAAAAAACTTTATCCTGAAAGATTCAAAAGAAAACTTATTAGAGCTTTTGGAAATTAGCTTAAAACTAATGGAAAGGACTGGTACATCATCAGTTCTGTGATTTACTTTGTGTATAAATTTACAATTTCCACCTCATGCTGCAGTACAGCTGAGTCAATGAAGTACAATATATTTACAGTAAAATTTACACCAGATGTTGAGCATAAAGAAGTGAATACGTTTCTATGAGTTGACCAGATGCCTTTTGTTCTGGTAAGCTTTGCAAAAGTTCTCTGCAATATTAGATAGATCGACATATCCCAAGCAAATCGTGACAAATGTATACGCCATCAACTTTTAAAAAGCATTTTAGACAAGATTTTTGGAATACAATTTCATCAACTGAAAGTTAATTTATATATTTTGTATTTGCTACAAAGATTACGCACTGCCTCAAAGTTTTACAGTGATCCCCACCTAGATCCATGCATCTAGTCACAGGGTTTGGAAGTGACCCTCTGATCTTTACAATATGCGAACGTGACAAATAACTTCCATTTACTAGACAACTTTAAAGTACAAAACATTACTAAAGTTGTATGTACACTGTAAAAACTGAGTAGCTACATCATTAGGAAAAAATGCAGAAAAGAAAATAATTTAACAGGGGGAAAAGCTCAATCGTAATAGCAGTCAAATTCCCTCCAATAGTTCAAAGAACTGCCAACCAAATGAATATCAAAAACACTCCCATGTCCATAATGTTTTCCTAAATAATGTGACTAGGTACAAGGTGACCCTAGGTACACTGGTCTACCTACCATTCGTTCAACTCCACCTCACCTCAACAATGATTGAGGGCCACGAAACAATTTCACCCATCAAATTCTTTTCCATCAGTAGCATATATTCCAAGCCTCATGAAGGTAGATAGTACTGCTTTTCAGCATGACTAACAACTGTAGCAAAATAGCTTCTTAATTCAAATCAACATTGCCAATCCGTACAGTTTTTAACAACGCTAACCTTAGCACTGCAATAATGATGATTGGCCTGTTAACACCGACTCGCTAGTAAACAAAGGGAGGGTACTATCAAAGACAAAACAATTAAATCGCGCAATATCCGCAGAGCATGGTTAATACTCCTATAAACTGCAAGATTCTTAACTCTTGTTCACAAATTCAATGCAGCACTGAACAGGTTAAGTTGAATTTGTCGTTGGGTCTATATACGTTCAAACAACGCATCATAGTTAAACCACGACACAAAATCTGTTTGATATTAATGCACACATAACGTACACCTTTAAGGAGAACTTCGTAGAACTCAACAGTAAACTACTTCAAAAATATTGAAAGTACAAGCAATGTAGCTAACACATAAGCACACCTGCTCAATGCAATTACAGTGATTGGCAACGTTTATTACCATGTTGCTGCAAAAGCCTACACATGAATTGCATCTTGTGTACTACAAACACAAAATGGAAGTTACGAAACTAAAGTCTCTGGTATAAAAATGTGGATAGTACCACAGAGTCAACACTTACGTTTCCCACAACCTTCAACTTTATGTATTCTGAGTTGCCGTCTCCAGGCCCGGCGTCAGGTTTTTGTTCCTAAAAACGCGATCCCAGAGATCATTACCACACCCACAACTATATATCCAAGAAAGCATCTCATTAACTTACAAATTATGTAATAATCACATGACTACATCAAATACCTGATTTTCCGACATCTTCCACAAACGTTACTATCCACGCGCCAGAAAACTTCAACCCACAATATGGCGCCAAGCTTTGTCAAAGACCCAGCCAGTATTTGTAAGTTCTACAACGTTATCGAAGTGCGTTCAGTAGCCAATAAATATTAACGATATATCGAAACGAAATGATAAACGTCAACGGTACAGAACTGATTATCAGTTTAAAACACTAAAGTTAAACTGATGATGTAATGAGTATATAATTCAGATGGAAAAATTCATTATAAAAATCCGCTCCTCATAACAGACTCATCATCATCTTGATAATTCGCGTAAACGTTTCACAAAAAACTCAAAACTATTACATCGAAATAATCGAATTTATTCTTCCATAAGAATGAAATACTATACAAAAATTGCATTGAAAGTTAACAAAAAAATAATTATAGGCAGCGTATGATAATACTTTCACAATACATTGACGTAAAATATTGTTTAACATAACATCATATTAGTCTACATAAGTCACTGTCTACTCCCCCCCATGTGGGGCCTCTTAAGACGTGGAAAAAAGTCAAAGATATATGTTTTATTTAGGCTTAATATAACCGAATGGATGGACATGATGAAACATAACTGCATTACAGTGCGACTATTAATCATAAAACAGTCGAAAACAATAATCTTATAAGGTTCTACGAAATTGCTCTTCAATGAGGTAGGAGTTGCCTAGCAGGATCTAGGATCTAAAGTACATATCAGCCTATATATCTGATACTTAACCAAATTACGTGACCCTATTGAGATCTTTGTAGAGGTATTCTTTGATGCTAGGGTTATATCATTAAAAAAACATTAATGAGGAAGAGAGAGTGGAGGCAGTCAACAGGATATTCTATGTCTAATACCTCATGAAATTCTTATACATTTTAGTATTCTTACACACTTCTAGAATTATCAAAATACTATTCCTCTAAGTTGAATTCGCCATGAAATTATTACATATCTTATTAATGAATGTAAACATATAGTATAAACTAGTCTCTTCATTTTTATATCACCTGTACTGTTCATCATAACTACTGCAAATACAGGCGAAAAATGGCTCTTCATTAATTCTAGGATATGGATTATGCCACCTAGGTAGTAATTTATTTACAGTCTTTAAACTATTAAGTTGCCAATTTCTTCATTTACACTGTTCCAGTGTAAGACCTTTATTGGTAATGAAGATAATTAACTTCTTCGTGAAGTACTGAATCACATAAAACGAGCCTTGTCCAAAATTTAATGACAATTCATTTAAATGGAACCAGCTCTTGATGTTTTCATTTATTTCATTCTTGGAAGGAGAACAATTACACCTTTTAACATGTGGAAGGTCATTTATATGTATTGTAAACAACAGTAGACATAAGAGAGGATCATGCAGCACACTGTATCTGATTACTGCTAGTTGTAATGTAACACTGAACAAGGTGAATATGACCTGTTTAGTTACAACTGTTACTAAGTGTTCAAAAGCGTATTGTCCAGTATCATCTCAGTTTTTTGAAAACATTGGGGATAATGAGATGGGATAGTAATTCTTCATTCATGTTTTCTTTCATTTTCTGTGAGTATCTCAAAACAGTATGCTTAAATTTGTTTGGGGAAATACCATCTTGAAAATATATATAATATTATATACACAATTCAACTCAAAAACATTTTATTTCTTTGTCACTGGTTTTCTCAGAAATATTCAAATATTTATTCTTAAGAGAGTCAATATCACTCAAAACTGCTTTTGAAGACATAACAAGTAGCTGAATTTCATCAAACTTTCTGAGGACTACTGTTTCCATAAACTGAAGGCTATCTATTAATCAAGTGTTCAGACCTAAATTATTTGCTGCTTAAAGAAAAAGCTATTAACTGATCATTTTATTATTTACCTTTAAATAAATTTTCCACCAATTCTCTTGCTGGAGTAGTAACATCAGTTCCTGTCAGATTACTGAATTTAAACGCTGTTGGACTTGACTAACACTTGGATGGATGACCACTGGGTCTGTTGAATGCTGTTGGCAAGCAGGTTGCACTCACCCATTGTCAGGCAAATTGAGGAGCTACTTCATTAAGAAGGAGTAGCTCCAATCACGAAAACTAACAATGGCTGGGAGAGCGGTGTGCTGACTTCATGCCCCTCCATATCTGCATCCAGTGATGCGTATAGGTTGAGGGTGACACAGCAGTCAGTCATTACCATTAGGGTCTTCCAAGACCTGTTTGGATGGAGTTTAGTTTTAGTTCAGTAAATAAATTTCCTCATTTCTCCTGTCTAATTGTTTGTTACATTCAAAGTAATTCTTAAGCTGAATTACTTCTTTTTGCCCTTATACCTTCTTCGAATAGTTATAAATTCAGATGCTGGTACTCTGGTTATGGTAAAGTGTCAACTGCCTACCAGGAGGTTGCTACCCTCATTCCTAAATAGTATAATGCTGGCTGTAATGTTACAGATGCCCACTCAGTTGTCATAACATCTTCAGTCTGTGTCTGCCTGTCAAAATTGTCAGGTTCATGTTGTACTCAGCTTCAAGCCACCATCATCAATGGGCATATTCTTAGATATTTTGATCTTTATAGCTTCCAAAACCATTATCCCTCACACTTTCGGAGATATAGTGAAATGCAATTTTATGCTCATTTTCCAAAACATGTTATTGCATGATTAGTATGCTAAAGAAGTTATTTGTTTGATAGCGGTTACTTTGCTTTATCACACACATAAACAAAAAGCTTTTTATTATAACATACCAATACTCTACAGTCTACATTTTTAACAAATTGTTTACTTCTATTGTTGTCTGTATGTGGCAATATTTATATTGACCATCAGCCTTAACTAAGATTACGCATTTCTCAACCCTTTTACGTGATGTGAGGGAATTACTCACCAGTTTTCCAGCATTTTATCATATATATCAGCCTACTGACTTCATTTCCCTGTTTCTCCCTGTTTTCATTTATCCATATTTTTCGAGACTTCTTTCTCCATCTTAATCAGCTTACTGACCTAATTTGTACTTATAATTTTGGTGTGATCCTCAAATTACTTCCATACATCTACTTTAATTCATATCAAAACGCTTTGGCTTGCGTCTAATGGCATCATTTTATTACCATCTCTTACCTACAGACAATCTTACTTCCAACTGAAAATTATTAATATATGCAGAGTTTATTGTTTCAGAATTTACGAATTACCAGATTCAATTACTTCTCTTAACGCAAAGTGTCGGTATTTTACTGTTACTAATCCTTTTTGTGGATCTCATTTATTATTTATGGGCTTTAGTCATTATTTTTCTATCATGGGCACTCATAATTTACTCACTGCTATTTTAACATTTAGAATTTACTGTTGCAAAATAACTCTCATTTTCTATTGTAAGTCATCATTTAGGTATTGTCATTTTTGTGAATTGTTCTTGTTTACTAGAAAGCTTTTGTTAACTAACAGCATATGCACAATATGAAGGATTATATTCCTTACTTCCTCAAGATAAACAGAAGAAGAGACTGAAACTTGGAAAGGAAGAAAAGTTTCATCCAGATGGCACCACCCAGTATGCCAGACTGTCTACCCACCAAGTGGCAGACTTCCCACAGTACACCAAACTGTGTATCTGCCAAATAGTTCTTGACTCCCTACAGAACTTAGTAGAGATAGGACAAAAGAAGATAATGAAACCTGGAAGCGCAATAAAGTTTCATTCAGCTGGAACTCCACAGTATGCCAAACTGCGTACCCACCAAAGAGTGGGAGACTCCCTACAGAATCCTGCAGTATCAATTTGAAGGGCTTCAGATCTACTGTGTTTCATAGACCTAGCTTTTTCTTACTTTTCAGGTACTTCAAACACTCTGCGTTTGCATGAGGCCTACCTATTATTATCCTCAATGGCCCTTGATAAACATGTGTAATCTTCTTTGTTTCCACTGAAATTTTCTTAGATTTTTCTTTAGTTTTGACTAACACTAGTTCACCAATGTTGAAGCTAGTGGGGGAAGATTTGGCGATATGCTGTCATTTTCTGTCCAACGTTGATCTGTCGATTGTCCTTTAGCTCCTATTTCTTTGAGGATATAGTTCTCTTCCACATTAGCATTTTGCACATTATTCCTAAATTCAGTATCTTGCCGAAAATATCTCTCACTCCTCATTACTCTGATAGGTAGTTCCCATGTTTCATTATTACTGCCTACATAATTTCCAATGAAAGGCTCTGTAATCACTCGAGAATCCGATAAAGTTAATGCTAAGTGGTTCTGGTCAAAGACGATCTTTCTTTGATAGTTCATTAAAAAATCTGTGCCAATTAACATCTCAGTACTCAAACTGAGAATGATTGAACAAGAATGATCTATTAGTACGTCACCTATACCAGTTGATGTCAAAGCTTGATGCTGTATTGCACTAGGAAGTTTTCCTGTACCATCTATTAGTCTTACACCAGTAACTTTCATGACTGTTCACTCATTCTTGTTAGAAATAGAATCAAACTATCAAGAAAATAATGCACTGTTACTCTTGAGAAGTTAGTTTTTATAATAGGATTAGTTACTCGTGTCTGAACAGGTTCCTCATAAAAGTCATCTAATAAATTTTTTTTCGGTCTGTTTCCAGGTTAAATAGTTTTGTTCAGTTCCAAGTACATTTATACTTTGATTCATAGGGTCATCGACCTCTACATTCTCAGCTGCCTTTTCCAATCGGTCCACCAATTTTAAATCAAAGCACTTGATGATGTTCTCTACTTTCGTTCGTTGCAAGTCAGCTACACAACTCTCTGTCTCTGAGCAACTGCGTCCCCACACAACATTGTTATCTATAACACTGTCCTGAAATTTCACAGTTTGTGGCAAGTAAACACAGCTAATAGGTTCCTTGACCTTGACCGCGTTATTATTGCTATCCCCTTATTTCAACAATTCCTCCTCTTCAAAACTTAGCAAAACTGACTCTACTTCCTTTGCTGAAACTTTAGCCTTCAGACTGTCATTATTGTCAAAGGTGTAAGCCTTTGCATCATCTTCATCCTTGTCTGATTCAAGCCTGTAATTTGTTCCTTCCTGTTGCCTGTAGCATTTTCCTTTTCCTTCTTTACCCATTTTGCTAATGTGTCCAAAATACTGTCAATTACATAACAAGAGTGGTTTAGCAGGTCACTGGTACTGTCTGCTCCTGTTACATCATCCCTGTTGTCATTTTGCGTATGCTTACTGAGTGTGAGCTGCATTTTTGTTACTGGCTGTGTTAATGTTTCTGACTGGTGAGCGACAGTTTCCCCATAGATGGGAGTCAATTTTCCACATTCTATTGTGTTCATTCGACTCAGATCGGGTAGTGTTCGTCTTGTCTCACTGGGATAGTATTCACATTTCTGTCTTGTCTGTCTCAATAGTGGGACAAATGGGCATCACTCCGTTATCCAATGGTGCCAAATTTATTCAAGATGGCGGCTATAGGTGTGGCATCTTGGCACTGACGTCATGGAGGGAAATTCAAATTTTGGTAGGTAATAGGACGATTGGGCTACCTCCAATAACCTAACTCCACCCTCCTCTATCCCTGGAAATGGCAGGAATTCAAAAATGGCCCGAAATTTACATTTATTGACGAGAATATCAAATTTTGTGTCTACACCTTGAGGTCTGGGGAACAAATGACCTAGTACACAACACCACCACCAGAGGGCGCTGTTGGCGGTCCCCAGTCCCTCCCCCATCTCCTCCTCTCCCTTCCCCTAGTTGGAAACTGGTGGGAAATACGTTTAGTCTGTGTCGAGTTGCTGGACTGAGAGGATCTCACATTGGTAGGCTAGAATACTGTGCACGAGGTTTTGTTTAACCAATTTGTTTAAGAATATTGTTTATTTATTTCTGAAATAGCAATGCACCTCAAAATTGAGATTGGTGTTTAAACACTTTACACAATATTAAACAATTACAGATTTTTTTTATTCTGATAGTGAAATGAACAATGTAATTATACTGTCACATATTGTGCTAAATAAATGTGAAAAGCTTTGTTGTGGGCACTCCATGCACCAGAGCCATGGCTGCTGGAAGAAGCCACACACTAGGCCACACCACACCAGCCACCAGCCAGGGCCACCTAAGCACTTCCTTCAATGCTGGGAATTACTGCAGCCTTCATGGCAACTGGGTACCTGTTGTTGTTGAACACAAACTGCTTCAGGACTTATTAAGTCTGTTGTGCAAGCAATGTGCAGAATTTTGTCACATACATGTCTTGAAGATGTCACAGGAACTAAATGTACCACTGCCCAAAGAGAGAGAGAGCTTTGCAGATGATGAAAGAATAATTAAACAATTTGCAATCCCTGTGTATACATCTATTTGACAGATGTTCTATTTACTGAGTTAGTGGCAGCCTGGCATGTAATTTCACTTGTCAAACATCGCTGCTATATCTTTGTCTCTTTCGTCACAGCATATATTCCCCATTGCTTTTATCAGACTGATGAGAGCACAGTATAATTTCTGAACTGCGATCGGAGATGAAGAGTGAGTGCTATACACCTACAGAAAGCTACATTGTGCGTGTATCACAAAGAATCTACGTTTTTTTCTTTGGTGTAGAAGAAAGTAGTTTTATCATCTTAATGTTTGTCACTGTAATGAGTGGGGTAGAAAACTTGCATGTATGTCAGATGTTGGACATACATGTCCTGCATTAGAGTATTAAGAGTGTTGCACTCCGCATGACTAATACTTTGGAAACCATCTGACTTTAACGTTATAGTGTGTTTAAGTGCAGGAATACGTTGCCTTAGGAGTGCATGTGTTTATGTTCTAGGACCATTTCTCTCTTACCAATGCCTTTTTGGTACTGACCCCAGATGCTAGAACAATACTTTAGGTTGATTTACATAAAATGCCTCAAACTCTGTTCATCTCGAGCTCCATTATGCATAAACCACATGTTTCTTCCCAACCATCTGTTATATCATTACAATACTCTCATATCTAGTATACATCGATAAGGGGTGTTAACTTCATCGACATGGGCGTATCTGGAGAGATCTTGTGCGCTTGGATGGGTGCTGTGAGTAAGGTTCATGCAGAACAGTCTTCAGTGAACAGCAGTTATGGACTCAGCTCACTCTGCTCCTTAACGAGATGTGGAGTGTAGTGGGTACAGTACCTTCCTACTTCTGGTCAGCTTAAATTAAATTGGCAACAGTGTTGCAGGGAGGTTCGGTCAAAGACAATGAAAGAAGGCCTTTCAGTCTCCAACTTTATCCTAAAAATGCGACAATGGTCTGTGACTCCCATCCACATAGAGGCAATCATAATCGTAAATTACACACTATGATCGAAGTGCTAGAAATACGAGGGCAGTTCAATAAGTAATGCAACACATTTTTTTTCTCGGCCAATTTTGGTTGAAAAAACCGGAAATTTCTTGTGGAATATTTTCAAACATTCCCGCTTTGTCTCGTATAGTTTCATTGACTTCCGACAGGTGGCAGCGCTGTACGGAGCTGTTAAAATGGCGTCTGTAACGGATGTGCGTTGCAAACAACGGGCAGTGATCGAGTTTCTTTTGGCGGAAAACCAGGGCATCTCAGATATTCATAGGCGCTTGCAGAATGTCTACGGTGATCTGGCAGTGGACAAAAGCACGGTGAGTCGTTGGGCAAAGCGTGTGTCATCAACGCCGCATGGTCAAGCAAGACTGTCTGATCTCCTGCGTGCGGGCCGGCCATGCACAGCTGTGACTCCTGCAATGGCGGAGCGTGCGAACACACTCGTTTGAGATGATTGACGGATCACCATCAAACAACTCAGTGCTCAACTTGACATCTCTGTTGGTAGTGCTGTCACAATTGTTCACCAGTTGGGATATTCTAAGGTTTGTTCCCGCTGGGTCCCTCGTTGTCTAACCGAACACAATCTGTGCGGAATTGCTTGCTCGTCATGTGGCTGAGGGTGACAATTTCTTGTCAAAGATTGTTACAGGCGATGAAACATGAGTTCATCACTTCGAACCTGAAACAAAACGGCAATCAATGGAGTGGCGCCACACCCACTCCCCTACCAAGAAAAAGTTTAAAGCCATACCCTCAGCCGGTAAAGTCATGGTTACAGTCTTCTGGGACGCTGAAGGGGTTATTCTGTTCGATGTCCTTCCCCATGGTCAAACGATCAACTCTGAAATGTATTGTGCTACTCTTCAGAAATTGAAGAAACGACTTCAGCGTGTTCGTAGGCACAAAAATCTGAACGAACTTCTCCTTCTTCATGACAACGCAAGACCTCACACAAGTCTTCGCACCCGAGAGGAGCTCACAAAACTTCAGTGGACTGTTCTTCCTCATGCACCCTACAGCCCCGATCTCGCACCGTCGGATTTCCATATGCTTGGCCCAATGAAGGACGCAATCCGTGGGAGGCACTACGCGGATGATGAAGAAGTTATTGATGCAGTACGACGTTGGCTCCGACATCGACCAGTGGAATGGTACCGTGCAGGCATACAGGCCCCCATTTCAAGGTGGCGTAAGGCCGTAGCATTGAATGGAGATTACGTTGAAAAATAGTGTTGTGTAGCTAAAAGATTGGGGAATAACCTGGTGTATTTCAATGCTGAATAAAACAACCCCTGTTTCAGAAAAAAATGTGTTGCATTACTTATTGAACTGCCCTCGTATGTAGATAAACTAACTGCATCGGAGTAGGACATTGTCTGGTATACTTTGGTACATATGTTCGAGAATTAATATTGAATGGATGTACTGCATAGTCATCTTTCTACATTCGCGATCTAGTATATGGTACCAGAATGAGATTTTCACTCTGCAGCGGAGTGTGTGCTGACATGAAACTTCCTGGCAGATTAAAACTGTGTGCCCGACAGAGACTCGAACTCGGGACCTTTGCCTTTCGCGGGCAAGTGCTCTACCAATGGTACTTGGAAAGTAGTGTAGGGGCGTTTAGCGATGATGCAGAAATTGGGTAGCGTACTGCTATGTCATTGGTCGGCGTTGAAATTACGGAAAAACCGATAAAATCGATAAACTTGATCGCACTACCATCTGTGGTGCTTTTTACAGTACATTGTCCCATATTGATGGTGTCTTGTTCATCCCATCCACTCAATGGTACGCTGTTGATTACAACATATGATTGACTCAGACCACTTGTTTCAGATGGAGAGAGTGTTGGTGGGAGCAACACCTTCCAGCCAGCACCAAATCAATGATCGTGTGCATGACTGCAGTATGAAGAATCAATCAAAATGAAAAACCAAGAAGTCTGCTAAGATAAGATTAAATGTAGAGGTTATCACCTTCGGACAGCTGTCTGCAAATGCTCTGCAATGCTGCAAACTCTTCCAGTTTCCATATGTTATGATATCTTCTGCCTTTTCGTCAGTAATAAACACCGCCTCTGTCTTTTATTTCAATTATCCTGTGTATTGTGGGAGCAGCAGCATAATTTACACTGTGCATTGTTCAGTTTTCTGTGAGAGCCAATGGATCGAAATGTGCTAATGTTGGTTTTGTGCCTGACACGGACCTCGAAGTCATGGTGGAAAACAAAATGTATAGCTGTGTACACAGCTGTAGTCTTACACTGCATGATTATGTTACAGCAGAAAAATAATGTACCAAACAACAACATAGGGACCGTATCTTGTAACTGATAGTCTGTTGGATATGGTCCTCCTACAGTACAGGCAATGAAACTTTGCACTGGTTGCACAAACGACGTTGATTACTGGGCACCTGCTCCAGCGGACCAGTGCATGTATATTTAATGGGATCACCACATATGGTCAATGTCAACACACAGACGGTATTTGTTTCCTGATATATCGAAAGTGAGAATGCGGTAAAATCTTATCAAGTGGTCTACTGGATGATGTTAGCAGGGTTTTTACAGTTCATAGTTCTTTTCTGTTTGATGGTACAAAATAATGATGACAGAGAGAATGTTTGAGTGACAGACATGAATGCACCTTGAGGGATGCACATCTTCATTAGACTATTTGGAAACACACTACACTGCAGTAACAAAATCCTCGTCCTTCTTCCAGTTTCCATATCATTTGGATTCTTCCTAATTTTCCCAATAAGAAACACCACCATACTTGCTCGTATTGCCTTTTCTACTACCTAGTGTTGCAGCAGAAAGTTTCGTTTGGCACTGGCCTTATACACTGTGCATGGTTGGTGGAGCTAAGACGTGTTCCCATTTCCACTGAATGGTCAAAACATGGGCCCTGCCACACTATACCAGCTAACCTTGTTTCTCAATGGGCTGCAGAAAGTGGTAGATATAGCGATCTCCGACTTCTGCCCAGTTCCGACTAAGTGGGGATGATCACATGGCAGAGACTGAGGAACCTTACAAGATGCAGAGGGATTGTCTAATGCCACAATGGAGTTTTGCTGTACAGTGTCCTTAGCAGATACGTGAAAACAAGGTGGCTCGTTTCGAGATATGAGAGTGCCACAGATGTGATTCACTAGTGGCTGTAGCCATTAAAAGACATCTTCACAGGATCCAACGCAAGTATGGGGTTCAATGGATAGAACTGATTCCAAATCACAGAAAACATATGTACCAGAAAGCGTAACACTATAGATATGAAAAGTCGGTGTACTGGTCGTAGGATTTTGTTCATTTCCTATAACTTCAATCTAGCGATGCATTTTTTAAATGATTCGTTACATAGCACACTCTCTACTGTATATGATCATTCTCAATCCTCCCTCGCCTGCAGCACAGTGGATATATTGCAGAACCCCACAAAGAATCAAGATAGAATGCATTACAGATACTGTTTGTTAGCCTGAGAAATATCTAGCGGCGGCAAGAGGAAGTTGCAAATAGAGGCTTCATACCACGTTCATTAGCCGAATCACTTTCTGTATTCGGTGAGAATGGTGAATTTATTAGGAGCCTACACCGCCGGCGACGTGCACCCGCGCTTTCGGTCTGTTAATACCCACCCCAGCGATCACCATTTGTATTCAATGTCACGATATTTGTGTGAAAGACCACTTCATTTGGAAGCAATACCATACCTTGATTTATAAAACTTGTATAGTTTTTAACTGAATATCGTTAGCAATACTTTTGTGTGCCTGTTTAACCAAGACCGCTTTTTATGCAGGGTGACATTAACATAGCCGTTGCGATCGTGTTTTTAATTACTGGTCGCGTATAAAACGATTACATCTCTCTTTCTAAGATACACCGGCACCACTCTCAAGAAAAACAAATGATACTTGTCCATCCATCCGGATTTTCGCTCAAGATTATGTGGTGTCACCAGCATTCAGTTACTGGCAAAGAATTATACTAAATAGGGGATGCGTGATAGATTCGCTGTGATCAGTGTTGAGGTGTAAAGTTTTACGTGGAAAATTGTGTCCAGTCATAAGAATGGTACAGTTATTGATATTTCCGGAGCCACAGGCGTCAGGAGAAGATATTTCCGATACTTCACTCATTGTTAAATGCCATCAGATTCCGGCTGCAATTGTAATATTTAATTGTAATTACAGTGATAATTGTACGGCTGGTTTCCTAGGACGATTATGCCTGATGATGTACGGTTACGTGGCAGAGGTAGCCTGTGGACGGAACGAATGGCATTGGCGGCTTACAGCGGGAGCCGTTGCTAAGCCGCCCAGACTGGGCAGGTGGGGCACAATTATGTAGCTGACCTAACCATATTGCCTTCTAGGTGAGTGAATAACATGATGATGATCGTATGGCATTGTTGGCCGGGAGGCCCCACGCGGGGAAGTTCGGCCACCGTATTGCAAGTTCTTTTTAGTTGTCGCCACTTCGGCAACTTGCGAGTCAATGATGATGAATAACACACAACACCCAGTCATTACGAGGCAGAGAAAATCCTCGACCCCGCTGGGAATCGAACCCGGGACCCCGTGCGCAGGAAGCGAGAACGCTACCGCAAGACCACGAGATGCAGACAGTGAAATAATAATATGTATTGGGCAGCCTTCGTGATCGCCTGTGTTGTGAGTATCCTCTGTGTAAATTTGAGAAGATTCAATAAAGATGTCAATTTGCGGTTTTTTCCCCGCATTCCACAGCACTATGAACACATTCATAAGACGAAGAACACCAAAAATGCAACAGGAGCGTGATATGTAAGAAATTATCCACGCAACCTGCCACTGATGATGCCTTGCAGAAAATAAAGGCGAAACGCGTATGACACTAAAATTGTATTTTATTCCGTTGCTGTCAGACGGTCCACAAATAAAAATTATCAATATACCGTAATATTACACGCAACTGAGGAAGACAGGACTACAAAAGTTGAAGATGTCACTTTTGCAGGGTTTAACTGTCAGTGCAATATGACTGTTGTATGTTTTTCGATCTGTACAAAATAGTTTGCCACTGAAAGTCTCGTAATTTGTCCATGCGCAGAAAGTGGCTGACAGTGCTCCCACACTGGGAGCAGCAAATTGCTGGATAAATTCATTAAGAAGCAATCAGAATGCTGTACTTACAGGAAGTTCCATGGCGTCAGAGAGTTACAAGACATCCTTTGTGTGGGGCATAGGAGCCTCTACAGACTGGTTCGAACAAGACAGGGACAAGATAGCTACAGAAAGCTCTGTGACCTCTGGGAATCATGCGATGTCTTCTTCATTCGACTGTTCAGAGATATGTCCAAGCAGACCATCCTCATCTGGTTCAGATAGGTAGAATGCTGTCCCCACCCGCCATTGTGGCTATGGAGCATATCCAGACCAGCAGCTGGAGGACATAGAAAATTCACCGAAAATTCCAGCCACTTTTCTCGTCTGTAGTACAGTGCTTCGAATTCTGTTTGTGTTTGTTTTTCTTTCACGATCAGTTGTGGGATTCGAAATATGTCATGAACTTATACATATGTAATTGTTCTAATTTTCCCGTTTGTGCTTAGACACAAATGTGCTTCTGAAACTGAGGAAAATAAAAAATAAGATCCTTAACATCCCTGGCAACGGCCTTGCCGCAGTGGATACGCCGGTCCCCGTGAGATCACCGAAGTTAAGCGCTGTCGGGCCGCCATGCGCTGTTGCCATTTTTCGGGTTGCACTCAGCCTCGTGATGCCAATTGAGGAGCTACTCGACCGAATAGTAGCGGCTTTGGTCAAGAACACCATCATAACGACCGGGAGAGCGGTGTGCTGACCCCACGCCCCTCCTATCCGCATCCTCCACCGATGATGACACGGCCGTCGGATGGTCCCGGTAAGCCACTCGTGGCCTGACGACGGAGTGCTTAACATCCCTGATGCCAGCTGCAAACATAAACCAAACCCACTAAGTGTTTCAAGAAAGTGATAAACATCACAGCAGCTGTAGGACTCAGAAATTTTTCTCTCTATGGCAATGCCTTCAAACAAGCAGCTAAAGCTCTAAAAGTGGTGAGCGTCCTGTTTAGGGATACAGAGATATTTATTTCGACTTCCAAATATCACCGTTTTGGGGTGTAAAATCGGATATTGCGGCTGGTATTGGTCTCGGGATCTATTTCCCACAAAAGCGCTTGAAGTGTCTCAGGGAGGAAGACTGGATGAAGAGCAGGAGATTTCACAAGTGTGCCTGAACCCACCGCGATCTTTTTATGGTCAGTGTTCAAGTGTCGATGTACACCTCGGAATAAGAAGCGTAATTACATCGCAAAACTGAAGCAAACTACTGTGCAATGGTCTCTTTGAAAGTGCATTTAGAGACGATTTCACTTTAATAACTCCTGAAGCTGCTCATGCTCAAAGACAAGGGTAGGCTGTGGTATTTCCAACAAAAGCGACCGAAGTGCCCCAGGGAGGAAGACTGGACGAAGACTGAGAGGTTTCACAAGTGTGCCAGAACCTGCCGCGATCTTTTTAGAGCCCGTGTTCAAGCGTGCCAGTATTCAAATTGTTTAAATATTTTTTTCGTCATCTGCAAAGCTTTCTGTCTTTGTGCAGTGGTTCATTTAGTTCCTGTGACATCTTGAAGATATGTGACAATATTTCGCAGTATTATAGCCCCTGAAGCAGTTCGTGTTCAACGACAGGGGGTACCAGTGTGCCACGAAGAAAATGTGCCAGGGTGGAGGAGGAAGGCTGCGGTATTTCTGCGCGTGGCAAGAGTGCTTAGCGTGGGGCTGCAATTGCCAGTGGCCGGTCGGTAGTGTAGAACGGCCCAGCGCAAGGCTTCTTCCAGTGGTCGCGACACTAGTACATGGAGCATGTGTGAGAAAGTTTTGCAGATACGTTTAGAGTGATCTATGACAGTGTAATTAAGTGTTTCCTATCGCTATCGGAATAAAAAAAGTACCGCTATTGTTTAACATTGCCTAAATTTTTTCAACACCAGCGTCTGTTTCAAGGCGTACTGAATTTTCAGAAATAAATAAACAATATTCTAAAACAAGTTGTTTAATCAACGCCTTGTACACAGTATATTAAGATAATGTTGTGGGGTCATCCCTGTCCAGTAATTTGACACAAACTGTGCGAAGATGTGGGAGTAGAGGAAAGGGGCAGGGGTATGTGGAGAAGGGCAAACAGCGCCTTGTGGTGGTGGCGCAGTGAACTATCTCAGGTGGTCTCCAAACCTCTAGATGACAAAATTTTATATTACCGCCAATGAATTTGATTTTGTCACCGTTTTTTTTTAATTTCCAGCCATTTTCATGGGTAGGGGTGGATGAAGTTAGGTTTTCCCACCAAAATTTGAATTTCCCGCCATGACCTCAATGCAAAGTTGCCACATCTATGGCCGTCATCTTGGATCTGCCATCTTGAATAAATTTGGTAACAATGCAGAGTTAGGTGTTAATCACTTTGTCCCACACCTCCTCTTCCTCTCGTGTGCTCTTGACCACAATAATTAGGTTGTGTAGTCTGAACCTCTATACTTCTAACATTCACATTTCCCCTGTCTTTTGGTTGTTTACAGGCCTGTTAGAGAACCTATTATTATTCTGCACCTGCTCCTCAACAGCAGCTACTCTTTCCACTCCATCCAGGTACTCAATGAACCTACCCACACTATCTCTAACATTCGCATTTCCCCTGTCTTTTGGTTGTTTACAGGTCTGTTAGAGGATCTATTATTATTCTGCACCTGCTCCTCAACAGCAGCTACTCTTTCTGCTCCATCCAGGTACTCAATGAACCTATCCACATTATCTCTAGGAGCAGAAATGGTTATTTCTGCTGATACCAAGGCAGCTTACCTTCTAGTCCCATATTAATCATTTCTGGCTTCATCTTTTCTCTCAGATGTGATACCTGTGAAGCCCACTTTCTAGAGGACTCTTTTACTGATTCACGACCTGGAGTAAACCTTTTACCACTCCAAAATTCTCTCAAAACGTCGTTTTGTTTGTTGTGTGACCATTACTTTTTAAAAACTGCAGTTTTAAATTCAGAAAGAGTTTTGCATCTAATCATTACCATTACCATCGCGAAGCATCTCCCGAGAAATGACTTCTTATGAAAGAAATTTTCTCTCGTTCTGACCATGCATTTCACAAAACATCCTCAAAATCAGTCCAGAACTCTAATGGGTGAATTTGTTTGCCTGGATCAAAATGTAAAAAGTGACAACATCCAATGAAAAAGGTGTCAACTGAAGCAGCATGCTGTATGGTAGTATTACAAGAGCTACCCGAAGTTACTCCATTTTCTATGGTAGTAGTACTAGTATTTAGTTCCTCTCCTTGTAGTTCTATTGCCTCCATCCAGTCAGAAAAGTTTTTGTCAACATCCTCATATAATTTCACAATGTCAGATTTTACTTTGTTAATATCCTCCCGATAAGCATTTACTCTATTACTTATTTCCTCAAATCAATTAGAATAAAGTTTGGACTCATTGCCTATTCTTTCCGACAACCTCCCTTCCACAAGATATCTGCATGTTTGAAATCTTTGCGAACTTTATCAATTTCGGTTTTGAAAATACTATGCAATTTAGTTAGCTTTTGCCGTACTTTGGCTTTGGATGGTGGTTACAATCAATTTTGTAATTTAAGTTATTCATTTTTGAGATCATTTCATCCTTTAGCTCTTTAAGTAGTAGATTCAGTCTTACTGTTTAGTTCTTTATTACTAGGCTCAATGTGACTGCATAACTATCCACTATTGGATTCAATCTTACTGTTCAGTTCTTTATGATATGATACTAGTTTAAAAAACAGTAACTGTATTTAGTTTGGAGCCTCTACCTTGCTACTTGGTATTTCCACCGTTTTTAAAGGTGTTCCTAGCATTCCCTGACGTAGTTGAATTTCAGAAATATTGAAATTAATTTCATTATCTGATAACTCTATTAATTCTGCTTTCTTATTTGAACTCAACTTCAGTTACCACATCATCAGAAATTTGTTTTTAACTAGTCCCGCACCTTGCCTGTACCTATAGTGATAACTGTGACATCTCTTTCGCCAGGTACTGTCCAGTGGAGCAACAATATCAGTAGATTAATAAATATCTACAGTTCCATTCGCTGCCCTCTATGTAGATGTTTGACTGACTTCTGCTAGAGCGTTATACAAATGTTTATAATACATCTTAAATTTGACAGATTCTGGTGGGAGATTTATCATTGCATAAAATATCCGGGCTGCTTTTCTTCCTTTCTCAGTATACCTCAGGGCTTAAGTAGGACAAACGTTCATTATATTTTGTGCATGTTACAGGAGATGTCATTGTACTTTACACACTTGACATTCCACTAGTTTTGTTGGATAGGTCTGTTTTCTTACTTATGTCCTACCTATATGTAAGGAATTTTTCACTGTATGGTATTTACATTTAGCAACAAACAAAAGCATTTCTGAAAACTTGCACTTACTGATTAAAATGTAACCCTTTTTTCACTATTTACAAAACCAACACATTTTTCACTTTCGGTAAGAGGTTTCAATGTGCATTTTGAAGCACTTCCCTCTGAACTTTAAGACCCAACCTCACTTCACAGTAGCGTAACATTTTCTTCATTTTTACGATTTTAAAAAACATGCTTGTGTTGATTACAATAAAATTTACAACTGAAATTAAAATTCTTCATTTTTGACATTTTAAGATATAAAATTATTTAAGTTTGCAGACACAACAATAACAGTAGGGCAAGTGGGGATCGCCCCACGTTGCACTGTGGCCAAATTTCTTCAAGATGGTGGATCCCAGATGGCGCCATATGTGGCAATGTCATAGTGACAACATGGTGGGAAGTTCAAATTTTGGTGGGAAAATAGGTCAATTGGGCTACCACCACTAACCAACCCCTTCCCGTTCCCACCTCACCTCTCCACCTCCTGCACCTCCCCATCTGGAAACTAGCGAGAAAAAGGACTCAGTTTGTTCAAATGTTCAAATGCGTGTGAAATCCTATGGGACTTAACTGCTAAGGTCATCAGTCCCTAAGCTTACACACTACTTAACCTAATGTATCATAAGGACAAAGACACACACCCATGCCCGTGGGAGGACTCGAACCTCCACCAGGACCACCCGCACAGTCCATGACTGCAGCGCCTTAACCGCTCGGCTAATCCTGCGTGGCGACTCAGTTTGTGCTGAGCTGCTGGATAGCACAGACGTAATACTGTATTTTTATGTATTGCTCCCCTCCCCTCCCCCATCTAGAAATTGTCAGGAAAAGGATTCAGCCTGTGCTGGTCTGTTGGATAGGATGGGCGAAAGTCTTTATTTTGCATGCATTGTTTATATAAACAATTTGTGTTGTCATAGGCAGTAGCTTCATCCAGCGTGTTCACCATAAGGCACAGAGCTCAACTGACCTAGTTCACAATACCGCCACCATAGGGCGCTGTAGTACCTCCTCCTCTCCCCTCCTGTGACATTATCCAAGATGGCGGTCTGGGGGAAAATGACAGGAAAAGGACTCAGTCTGTTTCTAGCTACTGGACTGGGAGGACGAATGTAACTGTTTACTGTGTTCAGTGGACGAGATGTGTGTGCTGGAGAAGTAGGAGTATTTTAGCATCTGAGGACTTTGTCGATAGCATTGATGTTTGGTGAAGACGCATATGGGCTAAGTTATGCTTTGCAACTCCTACTGATAAATGCATGCGCTGTAAACGTATATCATTCGATAAACGTCCAGTCAGTCACTCTTCCAAAGCACAAGAGGCAAGACGTTCACCCACTCTGGCGCGTAGCCTCTTCCAACGGGCCCAGAGTTTTGGGTAGGCAACGCACTGGGCTACCTGCCCAAGGTCTTCTCACAAGCTTATGGCACAGTTTCACGAAAGCTGCTAAGCACTTCAAGGCACGTTGGAAATACCTGCGGTCTCCTCCCTTCCCATTTCCGTTGCACGGATACTCTTTGTCATTGAACATGAACTTCTTCAGGAGTTACTACGCCTGGTGTTGTGGAATATTGTCACATACATGACTTGAAGATGCACCAACTAAAAGTACCATTGCACAAAGAGAGAGAGAGAGAGAGAGAGAGAACAGTTTGCAGATAACGCGAGAATATTTAAATAGTTACATGTTTTAGTCCGAGGAATACCGCCACCACCACACTTGAACATGGACTCTAAAATAAAATGATCGCGACACGATTGTGAAACCATCCAAGAGACACTTCGCGCGCTTTTGTGGGAAAAACACTTGCCTTTGAGCACGAGTTGCTTCAGGGGTTACTAGTTACAACTGAATGTGCCTCTACACGCACTTTCAAAAAGATCGATGCAGAGTAGATTACCTCAGTTTTGTGGTGTATACCGAAATATTTTAGCGCAGATTCTAAAATCAGACTGCGGCACACTTGTGAAACTGTCCCAGAGACACTTCACATACTTTTGTGGGAAATACACTTATCTTTGGGCGCGAGCTGTTTCAGCAGTTACTAAATCCAATTGAATATGTCTCTACACGCGCTTTCAAAAAGATTGCTGCACGGTAATTTGCACCAGTTTTGCGATATATACTGCCACACTCGATCACGGACTCTGAAAACAGATCACTATACAGTTGTGAAACTACCCTGAGATACTTCACATGCTTCTGTGGGAAACAGATCCCGAAACCTATATCAGATGCAATATCTGATTTTACACACCAAAACGATGGTATTTGAAGTCGAAATAAATATCTCTCTGACTCTAAACAGGACGCTCACCACTTGTCGAGTTTTAGCGGCTTGTTTGAAGGCGCTGCCAGAGATAGAGAAAGCTTTTAAGCCCTACAGCTGCTGTGGTGTTTTTCACTTTTCTGAAACGGTGGGCTTAGTTTATATTTGCTGCTGTTGGAGTCAGAGACGTTATTTTTTCCTCATTTCTCGAAGCACACACTGGTGTTTAAGCACAGACGGGAAAATCAGAACATTGCACAAACAAATTCGAAGCAGTGTCCTGCTGACAGGAAAAATAGCTGGAATTTTCGGTGTACTACAGTTGCTGACCTCAAGATGTTCTAAAGCCATGATGGCGGTTGAGGGACAAATTCCCGCTAGGCCTAGATGGTCTGCTTGAACTTGTCTCTGAACACTCGAACAAAGAAGACATCACGTTACTCTAAGACTTTTCCGTATATACATTTCCCTGCCTTGTGTGACCCAGTCTGTAGAGGCCCCTATGCCCCGCACAAAGGATTTCTTGTGAATGAATGGAGCATTCTGATTGGCTCTTACTTAATTTACCTGCCAAATTGCCGCTGCTGCCGGAGTGGGAGCACTATCCGCCATTCTTTTTTTTTTTTTTTTTTTTGCGGACACACTACGAGACTTTCAGTGGCACAACTGTTTAGTAGAGATCGAAAAAAATATACAGCAGCCATATTGCACTGACAGCTAAACACGCAAAAGTGGTCTACAGATCATGAAATACGGAATGACACTTCCTCAATTACGCTGCTCTGCCACTGTAGAGGAAAGCTTGGACATTTCAGCGTGGAACCAACAAAAATTGGCTCTAAGCACGATGGGACTTTACATCTGAGATCATCAGTCCGCTAGACTTGGAATTACTTAAACCTAACAATCCTAAGGACATTACACACATCCATGCTCGAGGCAGGATTCGAACATGCGACCTTTGCAGCAATGCGGTTCCGGACTGAAGCGCCTAGAACCGCTCGGCCACAGTGGCCGGCAGTGTGGAACCAATCTCCAACCTGGCTATATCACCACATACTACATCGATGCAGTAGTAAATACAATTCTCATCCTGCGCCATACAAAATCATTGCTTCTGCATGCCGCATATAGCTATCGACCACCCAACACTGGTACATTTACCACAAAGACAGACATGAACACATACACTGTAAATACATAGTCCTCTCAGCAGTAGATATAGATTTCCCGAAAGGTTGCTCAGTGACCCATCGCAGCCAACAGTCACGAGTCATCAGCTCCCACACACACATTGGCCCAAAGTGCGACCAGAGCGCCCTCAGTAGACCGCAGCCACTCTCCGAACTGTTGTATAAAGGCTGGGCTGGTTTCCCTCGGCACAAAGATATTACTGTTTCTGGCCCCAACTTGCTTGCTTTCTACACCCATATCAAGACTCTGCGGTTACAAGAACACATGTATTTTCACATGGTTTGCCAGGATACCATACCATTTATGTGATACTTCTCGATATCAAGCACCTAGCAGTAAGCCCCCGATCGCCTGCACAGTATGATTCCAAAAATAAAGACTGGAAATTATTTCTCTAGAAACCCAAAACTTTAGCGAGGTGTAGCGAGGTGGAAAGTGCTGTAAACCTCTGAGAAGTAGAAACTTGACTATTCTGGGAAGATCTTTACGTTAAAACTCGAAAAAATAGAGTTAACTGATAGTTCCAGTTACGAATACCGATGTCGGTGATATAAGAGATTCCGAATCATCCTTCTAATTTACAAAGTCAGCTAATGTGTATCTCATGTATAGACAACCGGCAAACGTGTCTTCCACCCATCTTCCGCCCATCTTTCTTGAAACAGTTCGTGTTCAATGACAAATGGTACCTGTTAGCCAGGAACGGGAGGGGAGGTGGCCGCAGGTATTTCCTACGTGACAGTTAGTGCCTAGCAGCTGCTGTGTGACCATGTTGTAAGCTATCATGCAGACTTGGGTCAGGTAGCCTGATGAGTTGCCTGGCCGAGTCCCTGGGTCCGTTGGAAGAGGCCATGCACTGGTGTGGGTGAACATCTTCCCTCTTGCGCATCAGAAGACTGACTGCACTTTTATCGAATGATCTTCATTTACAGCACATGCATTCATCAGTATGAGTTGCGTAGCGTAAATTATCCCATATCAGTTGTCACCAAATATCAATGCTGACACAGTCCTCAGATGCTAATATACACCTCCTACTCCAGCACAGGCATCTCATCCATTGAACGCATTAAAGAATTATGTTCGTCCTCCCAGTCCAGTAGCTAGAAACAGACTGAGTCCTTTTCCTGTAATTTTTCCCCCAGACCGCCATCTTGGATTACGTCTTGGCAGGGGAGAGGAGGAGGTCGACAGCGTCATCTGGTGGCGGTACTGTGAACAAGGTCAGTTGAACTCCAGACCTCATAGTGAACACACTGGGTGGAGCTACTGCCTATGACAACTGAAATTGTTTATGTAAACAATGTTTGCAAAATAAAGACTTACATCCATCCTATACAGCAGACCAGCAGAGACTGACTCCTTTTTCTGCCAAGTTCTAAATGGGGGATGGGTGGGGAACAATACATACAAAATACAGTATTAAGTCTGTCCTATCCGGCAGCTCAGCACAGACTGTCATGGAAAGTCCATGTTCAGGATCTTGTCCAAAGATTTAATGCTGCCATTTTTACTATTTGAATGGTATCTGAAGTGACAGATCGTTCGACACGAAAATTAGTCTACTTTGCTTATTTTCATTTGCTTATGTCGTATGGTATTATATTTTGGAGTAACTCTTCCCATTCTAAAAGGATATTTTTGGCTTGGAAAAGGGCAGTTCAGGCAATAAGTGGTGGAAGTTCACAAACCTCTTGTCGACGCCTGTTCACGAGTCTGTGTATTTTGATGTTGGCCTCTCAATATATATATTCCTTGCTGTAATTTCTTGTTAATAGTATTAGCTTCTTCCCAAGAATAAGCAGCTTTCACTCAGTTAATACTCGGCAGAAATCAAACCTGCATTTAATTTGGACTTCCTTAACTCTTGTGCAGAAAGGTGTGAAGTATACTGCTGCATCCATTTTCAATAAGCTACCACTCAAATTCAAAAATCTTAGCAGTAATCGACATGCTTTCAAATCGAAACTGAAGAGTTTCCTCATGGGCCACTCTTTCTAATCTGTCAAGGAGCTCCTTGAAAAATTAAGCTGATTCTACTCATATTGCTGATTGCGTTTACTTAAAATTATGGATTGACTTTTTTCGGATTCAAAAACATTTTGTTTTTATCTGTTATTACTTTTATGTCTTAATTTCATGTACTGACACATTCCATGACCTTGGAGATTTGCTTCTCCGTTTGGTCCTACGGAACTTGATGTGTGAATAAATAAATAAATAAAAACTGAGTCCTTTTTCACTAATTTCCAGGTGGGAAGGTTTGGGGAGGAAGGGAGGGGAGGTGGGGATGGGATAGGGTTAGTTAGTGGAGGTAGCCCAACTGACCTATTTTCCTACTAAAGTTTGAACGTCCTGCCATGTTGTCATTGAAACATGGTCACATCTACAGCTGCCATTTTGGATCCCCCATCTTGAATAAATTTGGCAACAATGCAACATGGGGCGATACCCTCCTTCCCCTACTACTAATAACATTTTAACAACTTGAACACCTGCAGAAAAGATAAATAAACTCAAGTAATCTACTTGTTTCGACAGGAAGATCGACTGTAAAAAATCTCTGCTCGCAGTAGAGTCGATGTGTGCTTCGAAGATTTACACAAGGGAGTTGCTATGGAAACAGCGGTGCCAGAATTAAATATCAAACCCAGGACTTTTTAAGATTGGCTGGAGTGTCAGTTGATGGCAGTAACTGGATGGCCTCACCTAGACAGATCCAGTTTGAAGCCCAGTACCATCAGGATTTACTGAGAGCTTGTAGAGCAGTGGCTTACTGTAGTTGTTTAAGCTGTTTGATGAGGCTTTTGTTGCAACAGATTCGTCATATGTCTAGCCATTGATTGGCAAGGAGAGTACACTCATCAGATGCATAACACAGAAGGAATGCTGCTACCACCTGAGCTAGGAGCATTTATACTCTTTCCTGTCGGGTGTATTGTAACAGGAGGTATGGTTCTCACAAAAAGTCAGCCATGGAAACGCTGCACTGTGCAACAACCTGTAGCAACCTAGTCAACCACTGCTGGCAGAATGTCACACTGCAGGGTGCTGTTCCAGAACTATTATAAAACCCAACTTCAGAATTATGTTTGTGGATGGTCCAAATATTCCTTGGCTGGTTACAAAGGCAGGCCCAAAACCAATTTCCTCTCCTCTCAGGAGAATTTAGTCCTACGAATTCCATATCTGCTGAACCTGTGAACTACTAAAGCAGTATGAAACTACTGTGTATACAGTTTCCCTCTGCCTCAGCACTGCCCTCTTTCTCACAGCATTATGCACACTTTACATATTGTTTGTTATTCTTCCCTCCACAGTTCATCACATGGCATCTGGCGACCAGTACCCCTAGAATGTTCTGTTAGGTTGGTCAGACTTTGTGGTGAACCCGTTGGGTTGGCAGGTAATGGACTAGGAGATTGGATAGACGGATGGTTCTCTGTCAATGGTGGACTGAGCTTGAGCTACAGGAGTGAAAATCAAGATTAACAAAGTTTCTGAGGACGAAATTTCCATTACCATGACGCAGAGCTTGTATCCTATGCAGTATTTCTGAATATGCTGAAAAACTGTTCTCCTCTAATGCGTCCACTTGTGCTGACAGCAACTCACCAAGGAAATTAAGTATGATGGGATCAAGGACAAAATTCAAGTAGGTTGGGTACTTGATTGGCAGGATTTCGAAAGATTATCATGCGTATACAGTAGAGGGTACATTATTTTCAGTCATAATCCCTAGTACTTTGCTTGTACCCAGAACATCAGTCCTAGTTTCGTAGTCCATGTTGCATAGGAATTATAAACCCACATCTGTATTTAAAAAAAAAAGCTTGTAAATTGCCAGCATGTAGCTATATTTACAAATAAATGTGTGATGAGATGTAAAATGACTCATTTCACATCATTACATGAGTCATATATATGAACCATGGAATATGAGATGTCACATGCTCACTGTCTATTAGTACCCCACTGTTCTGTAATTTCAGTTGGTCTGCTACCCTTGAGCATCCCCATTTATTGCTGGTGGCAATACCTCTACACTGAGTACACCCAGTGAGGACGACTTTCTGAATATATGGCTACATCGCAAGGATGTCCCATGGGCATGTGCCCATGTGTGTTCCCCCAAGGAACAGTTGCATTTTACATGTCAGAGACCTTCTGTTATAATTAACATATTAGAGTTCTTACCCAATGTAACTACAGGCACAAAGGAATTAAAGACATTAGATGTAATGAGGTTAATGAGCAGGGTTACCATGTCATTTATATGTGGTATAAGGTGAGAATTTGGGTCCATTGGGAGCTAGCAAGGGTAGTCCATGCGGCTGTGCTAACCACCATGTACAATTGGTGTAGTAGCCAGCACATCTGCCTAGTAAGCAGGAGAGCCCGGTTCGAATCCTGGTCCAATACACATTTTCAACTTGCCCTCTGGTAGCTATTGACTTTAATTACTTTGTGTCTTGATTCATAGTGGCTGCAGGATCAAAATGGTGTCTGTTCTTTTGGACATGTCCAAAAGAACAGGCACCACACATATAAATAACTAACATAATCTTCTTTGTTCAGGGATGGCGGCAAATGCACAGGTCCCATGTCAAACCCAGTACCCTCGTAGACTGGCTGGAGTCAGGCGATGGCACCCACTGAGCGCCACTGCCTACACAGATCTACTTCAAAGCCTGATAATAACAGAGCTAGCTAATGGATTGTAGCTTAGCGACTTCATCTAGTAGTTGAGGCTGCTTAGATATGCATTTGACCAATTTATTTATTGTGGGTTTTTTAAGTACAATATTAGAAAAAATACAAAGCACTGCTTTCCGTCGAAGACCACTGGGCGGAATGTGGCTCAGTATGGAAACTATTAGATGGGGGTTGATCTTAATATGTGACTCATAATTGACCAATAACTGGCACAAAGACTGAGCTGGTCGAATGCATAATGCCAAATGCTGTTACTGCGTTTGCTGGGAGTATTTATATTCCCTCCAACCAGATGTAGTGTGACAAATGTTTGGTTGTGGAACAATATGCATTGCTGCATCACACAGAAGCCCAACCAACGACTGACAGCAGATCGCTGCATTACACTGTCCAGCTGTAGAATTACATTAGTGAAGAGCCCAGATATCCCTTGACTGGAGGCCTGGCTGCAACAATAAGCAAACAATTATGTATTTGGACATCTGCCAGATACTAGGATACATTAAGGATACTTTGAAATGAAAATGTTACATTCGCCATAGTTGAAACGTGACATAAGCCTCCAGAAATATCCAAGTAAGCTGCAAAGAAAATAAACAGTACACACCGTGAGAGAAGAAATGGAATTCGGTACTCCCCTGCTACTTGGAATTCAGTGCTCCTCTGCTACTGACGATCTAATGGGTCAAAGTAACAAAAAGGTACTGTACCATTCCAACTACTGGAACAGTATTCAAAGCAATCCCATTTAAATACAAGTAGTGCATGCCCATCTCAGCAGATGCAAAGTGAGGGATAAATGATGTAAGTAGCACACTTTCTGACAACACCAACGGAATTCTCCACTCGAAAGACATCCAGGTTGGAATTACAACTAATGGAGGGCGTTTCTATTATGTCATCTCCTTTCATGAATTAAAAGCATAGTTACATAGGTTAAAGTCTCTTGCAATATTGAGAAACATAGACCAAATAAATTACAACCAACCAAATTATGAATTTTAAATTGTCAATAATAATAATCATTGGCACAATAACAATTTAATTTTTACAAAGGAAATAGCACAATGAAAATACAAGCTACCTGTGTATTTCCTCTATCTCAAAAATCAGGCATTTCCTCCTCTTGTAACAAATTATAGTTCAAACAAATTGATAGTAGATATTATCAACAGCTCATTTTTTATATAACAGGTTAGCCCCTTTTATAATAATGTTCAACTTTGTTATTATTTTGTTAGTAATCACTATAACATCACTATGGTTTTCTTAAAAAAGACGTCTTTATTTCTCAACATCTCAATACAAAAAAACTGTAACTGTCTTCTCCCATGCTCTCACTGAGGACCAGTGAGTAAAGGTCAAATATAGGTACAATTTAAGTTCTTGTTTATATCTTTAGCCTAATAATGTATGCAATATTATCAAAGATGTGTTTTACCTCCATACAGGCATCTGATATTAATGTTATTCTCCTACTATCATTAAATGGAAATGATAAAGATACACATAGTGCACACTCATATCGAGATGTTTGTGTCATTATGATCTAACTCAATATCTGCACAAGCGATTCTCCACACACTATAGATTTAAATCTGTTCTCGACCACATTTTTGTAGAATTATCATATAAAACTTTAAGTCTCAAATTTTAGCAAAAAGTAGTTGTTAAATGTTGCTACTTCATTGGTTTTAATCTTAGTCTTCCCCATTGTCAGTAGATGATTGCATTCTGTAGTTGAATATTATAGCTTCCAGTCTGGTAACACCATGTAACATGTAAAAGTTTTTCATAGATATATGTCTGGACGAAATGTGGTGCTATAGAAGAATGCTGAAGATTAGATGGGTAGATCACATAACTAATGAGGAGGTATCGAATAGAATTGGGGAGATGAGGAGTTTGTGGCACAACTTGACTAGAAGAAGGGATCGGTCGGTAGGACATGTTCTGAGACATCGAGGGATCACCAATTTAGTATTGGAGGGCAGTGTGGAGGGAAAAATTCGTGGAGGGAGATCAAGAGATGAATACACTAAGCAGATTCAGAAGGATGTAGGCTGCAGTAGGTACTGGGAGATGAAGAAGCTTGCACAGGATAGAGTAGCATGGGGAGCTGCATCAAACCAGTCTCAGGACTGAAGGCTACAACAACAACATGTCTGGACACTTTATAAAACCAATGAGTTGGTTATCGAAATTGTTGTTCACTCCTGGGCTTGTGATATAACATATGAATTTGTTATATGTTTTTATTTCACAGCTACAGCTCTGCCATGTTAAAGAATCTATTCCAGCAGTCAAATCGTTTTTCACAATTACAGTGTACTTTTCTTAGTCATCTCCTTGCACACAGAAGTTGACATTTGATGTTAAGTAACCACACATTTCCATTTCTTAGTACAGGACCTTGTCCTCCTGACTACCATAAAATGGAGATATTGCAAATTTAGGATTGGTTCCTATGAATAATGTTATTCATGGGTCTGAAGAAAAAATTAATGTATTACACACCAAGTTACAACCATCTCCTATTAAAGAAATTACTCCCTTAAGCATAGATGAGCATGAGATATATGAAAAAGCTGGAAATAAAGGACATTGGAGTAAAAAAAAATAGTAGTATTAAACGAAAAAATTGCTGTGAAGGGAGCCTGTAAACAACTACAGGAAAAATAAAAAGCTAATGTAGACGTAGAAGTAAGGCTTACATTTTACTTTAAACACAGTATGTGGAAAAATCTGGATACAACAGGGGAATACAAAAGCAAGCATTTAATTTTAGTGTAAATTCCAATGGAAAGTGGCATTGTATAGGAGTACTCATAGAAAATGATGGATTTGGGAATGTTTACTACATTAAAGGACACACGAAAAATCTGTTTATAAACATTTCTGTTAACAAGGATGGTTACATTGTATCTAAATGTGGTGGGTTGGTCATTGTACTGGTCATTGTACATCTGGCAACAGAAAAACCATTCATAGAATTAAAAACCTATGGAATATCTACAATCAACAAGTATTCATTTGGAAAAATTGTAAACTTTAAATTTCATAAGGAAATTCCACAAGAATTTGGTGGAAAGGAGTTGACAGTAGACACCAAAACACATGCGGAATGCTTTAACAATAGTGTAATGCAGGAAATAAAATTCAAAATTAAAATCTCTGAATGCTCTCAGCTTGAAGAATTGCAAGAAGGGACCTACTTAACTGCTAAAACTATAAAGGAGATAGTTTATGGGAAACATAGATATGTATTAGAAATAAGAATATACTATTTCTCTATTTGTCAAAAGAATTAGATGACACAGATGCAGATTTAAATTAGAAGTTAAAAATTAGGTAGATGTTATTGAAACTAAACGTAACAAAAATAAAGAAAGTTGTTTTCCATATGTATATGCATAAATAAATAAAAATGTTGTACAAGAATATTTGTTTCCTTATTCATTAGATTACCAAAAATCCTAAAACATCTCCTCTGTATGATGATATTTATATGTCTTTTGGGTAACAGTCTTGCAGACTAGATGAAAACAGGTACTTGTGTTGCAAGGAAAAGTAGTTTGAACTAGGTAGTTGAAAGCATAGTAATTCTCAGTTTCTATCCATACGAAATAATATCTATTGAAGAGGAACTTCAACAAGCATCGATCATTGCTTGAAGTTTATGACAGCTGTCCCAAATTATACACCAAAAAACTGATGTAGAGAGGGATATTGTATATGAGAACATTACGTGAGATGATAGAAATATATAAAAGGTTTATTTCGTAAATTCGAAAGGTTTAGAAACAGTTCACACAATTATTGGTACGGATTTTGTATATCAAACTTCATCCATTGGATCTTTGGATACTGCATGAGATCATATTTGTTTATAGAGGAGAATTGAAAATATAGATCGAATTATAGCACCAAAATTACAAACTGAGCATCACAGAAGGTGAAAGCTTAGCAGTTGAACATATATTCACGCAACAGTCTACTATCTGCAATAGGAAAGTGGTATAGGTGAATGAGTATGCGAAGCAAATTTGTATGATTCCACTCTGTGACACCATAGTGTCAAATGATTTTTGAACATAACAAAAAAATTCAGATGTGTGTGTGTGTGTGTGTGTGTGTGTGTGTGTGTGTGTGTGTGTGTGTGTGTGTGTGTGTGTGTGTGTGTGTGTGTGTGTTTGTGTATGTGCATGCATTCATACTTGGCTGCACATGTCTGTGCTCATGATTATTTTGATAAATAATTTGGAACATGAGTCAAAATTCAGGTGAAGATGCTTATGAGTATGCATGTCCACGCTAAACGTAATTTTGATAAATAGTCGAATATTTTTGAATATAGTGCAAAATTCAGGTGAAGTTGCATGTGGAAACACTAAAGTATAATCACACATGTTTAGATATGGTAGGCTACTACTCATTGGCTGTTCCATTTTAATTAAAAAATATGCTGCATTGTTATTGGCAGTTTCATTTTTCACAAATATTAAAAACAAATTTTTATAATTTTTCCACCAGCAACATCTTTGTTTCCTTTTAATGTTTGACAAAAGTACTGCACTGTCACACATTGTTTTATTTTAATGATGCTAAAAGTATTGTTTTAAAATTTCCCCACCAGTGTCATCTAGAATTTTAAGTACTGTAATGGGCATTTCATTTTTAACAGGTGCTAAAAAATTTCCCGCCAGCGTCATCTTACAATTTTGAAATTTACTACTATTGCCTTCTTGGATTTTTAAATTTTCCACCCTTGCCATCTTTAATTTTTGAATTTCCCAGGATCTGTCATCCTTAATTTTTAAATTTCCCACCATCTTCCGTCTTTAATTTTTAAATTTCCTGCCATCCACCTTCTTTAATTTGTAAAATTTTCCATTGTCTACTATCCCTAATTTTTAAATTCCCCACCAACATCACGTGACTGAAAAAGGGGTATGGTTTGTGACGTTATCATGTTGACATCACAAGCAAGGTTCATGGGTTTTAATGTCACAAATGTAAACGAATTAAAACTTTGTGATTTATAGATAAACTGGTCCAGGTTCCCCCTGACCGCACCTGCATATGGATGCATTCAACTTTTGTCCTGGACAGCATGTGCTCCAAAAAATATTTGGTTATGGAATGCTGAGACAGTGAAACACCATCACATGTCAGCCATTATGGCAGATAAACTCAAACATACAGTTGAAACAGCATGGACCACACTTAGTTCAACTCACTGCCCAGATGGATCACAGTTATTGTGGCTACTAGAGATGGAAGCTGAGCTTTCTAAATTATATTGTCTGTATATCCCTAAACCACCTACAGATTTTATCACGTTTTTTTGCAACTGTGCTGTGTGCGCAAAATAAGTAAAATTTCGATCTTTACTAGTCTTTCTGGTTTTGCAGTTTTACTGGCAAGCAGTGTAGTTACAGTCAGTAATGCTATTTGACCATGGTGTTCCTCCCATTGTCCACTGCCGAGACAAAGCGCTCGTAATATAGATCAGAAATGGAGACTGGAGTCTGATGTACGCATTTCTTCTCCACCAGGAAAACTCATCATTGTACCATGCTTTTGGGATACCACTATCATTTACTTGATGAACAATGTTTGTTATTGATATTACTGTTTAGGATTGGACTGCAAACTTGCCCTCTTATATCTGGTGAGGGCAGCAAGCGTCAGAAAAGTTATAAATTTATTTTCGATACCTTAGAGAGGGATAGGAACTCATTCGCTTTCATATATTTGTTTTGGATATCTTTATATATTTAATATTTATTTATAAAATTTCTGTTTTATATGCCGACTACTGCTCAACAAAAGGTATTAAATCCCAATTGTTCTTACAGTGCAATGCTTTTAGTAATACAATTTCTGTTTATTTCACTTATAGCAGGGATACCCATTCTATAGCCTACTCGTAGCCTAAGAAGTGACCATCTATCACATGATGGGTAAAAATAAATACAACTCCATTAATGTAATGATATGATAAACTGAATATTCTCAGCCTGAAACTCCCACCACACAATGCTGTTCTGTCATTGTTCCATTCCAGTATTTTTTTCCCTCAGAGGTTATTGTTAGTATTAAGTATATAATGTGCAGCCCAATAATATTTGTCTTGTACCACTGTAGTGCAGGTAAGCTAAAAGGCTGGAAATCCCTGACCTACAGTGAAACATAATTTAATGATGTAAGGATTTTACGACCATGCTGTTGTGAACTCTTAAACTTTACAACAAAATAAAAAAAAATCCTTCAACCATAAAGAAATGTTTTTTTTTTCAACTTTTCACTTATGATAGTTGCAAAACAAACACCTTTATTCTATATGAAGCTGAGGTCAAAACTATACACCTAACAATCGGAAAATGTACTTGTGTAAAAATGCAGTTATTTTTATGTCATACTTGTATTATAAGTCAATTTACTTTGTCCAATTCGATCTCATTGACAGGAATCCAACATTATCGAAAGTGTGGTATTTGTTTTACGCACTTTGTTCTCTATAATGATCTGCACATAACTCCAACCATACCAGAAGCAAGACGGGTAATAGCTGAACAAGCATACAGCCATATGGGAGCAAAGAGTTTGAGCATTAATCTTTCAGAAACTCACATATGCAATGTCAAACAAGTAAAACTGACCTTATGGCATCAGTACTTCAAAATTTAGGACAGAATAAAGATCCAGCACAACATCTTGGTACAAATACTGTATTACAGACATACAGATTACACTGATATGGAGGCTTTTAATAGATGCAGTGTTGTAACTTGCAAGTGTTCGATGCTGTTACTGAAGATAGTTCCAACATACTTGCATCCTAATGAAGTTTTCAGTGATGCCAATGTGGAAGTAGGTCGATTGCTTTAAGTGTGGAATCCAAGTTGGCCATTAAGTATAAAATCCAAGATGGAAATCCTAGACAGCGCGTCTACGAGGTCGCAATTCAAGATGGTGATCCAGGATGTCACCGATGACGTCAGAATCTAAGATGCCGAATCAATGTGGCTAACCCGCATATATGACTGCACCCAACAACTTAACTAGCCTGAAACAGTTGTTCCAATTTCAGTGGTACTGCAGTTGCTTACCCCCACCACTCATCCTCAGCGCCCAGGCTTACTAACCATCAGGAAGAATAATCACATGTGCTCTGTACACTACTGCGAAAGATTGATCATCATCTTGAAGTGTGATCAGAGATTTACTACTTCCAGATGGACAAAACTGACTCACACTTTCAGGTGTCAGTACTAACTGATTCCTATCTATTAATGTTCGTTATTATTATTCATGATGTGTGATGTGTGTTCTCGTGGTTTTGCTTTATTTATACCTTAGCACAACAGCTCTGTGATGTAGACAACACAGTGCCAGATACATTTGAGTAGCTGTGACAGTAACCAAGTAAGAATGCAGACACAATACATGATGCAGATCTGACATGTTGGTGTGGAAATCAGTATGCAGAACAGTTTCCAAATTTTGAGTTTCCACTATACCCATCACCTATATCACTAAGTCAACATGCAGCAAAACTCTCTGATGGAGTGCCCCACATGTTGTAGCAGGACACAGAATTCTTTACAGATTTTGAGTTTCCACTACATCCAACATGTGCATCACTGGTTGCACATCATCTAAGCAGTTTCAAAACGCTACTGCTCAATATTGCTTACCAGTTGACCGCCAATGGATCGAAGTGTCGGTTTAATATCTGGCGTAGACTTTGAATACATAGTAGAAAAAGACATTATCTGGTGGAGTACAAAGTTGCCGCTTAGTGATGTGGAGTGGCATAAACTGTGCAGCAAGCGGAAATATACTCGAGAACTGAATGACAAACGACTACAGTCCACTAATGTGAGACATTTATATCTTTGGCAGGAACAGTGCTACCATTGTCGACATATTTGGATACGATACAATGAAGTTAACAACTCAAGTCCCAGCACAATGGTTGTACTGAAAGTGTCCAAGTGTTGTGATCTTGTGCAGCTTGTACACTGCAATATGGATTCAAACTATGGCAGATGTATGTTAAACTGCTCCTCAATAATGCTGTGAAGCATGTTTTGGATCATAAAAGTTCATGATGAGTAAGTGGAGTTAGATAAATGTATAAATTAATGTATGTGTCCTACACTCAAGTCAACCAGAACTGCTGTTATAAACAGAAATTCCATACAATCTGAGTTTATGGATGGTATATTAATCTATTAGTGCTCCAGTTGGTTTGAGCGCAACACAAGCTGAATTTAAAGCATATTTAAACCAGGTAATTGGACAATAGTGCAGAATGATGAATAGGGGTGATACTGAAAAAAGAGAAACACATGTTTTAACAATAAAATGGTATTTCCCATAGCCATCTAATACACACCATATATATATATATATATATATATATATATATATATATATATATATATATATATATATATATATATATAGCCTATTTGTTGCAATTTTAAGCTGACTTTGCATACTTTTACATGAGATGAAACTCAACAACTCAGCTTTAGCAATGTAAGACATTTTTCAGTTTTTTCAACTCAATAGTAACGCAATTTAACATTTTATATGTGAAAACTGTTTGTTATACCGGATTTATTACGACAAAATGATCTTACCCTAGCTAAAACAGGATTCTAGCACACAGAACACGATGAAATGGAAGCTACACATTTAATGCTAACCTCTATGTATCGGCATGGAAGGAATAATACTACCATCTATTCAAGGAAACAGATTTGACACAGGTGAACATTGTTGATAACTGTCATATTCACATTCCACTCAGATGACAATGTGAATGATGCATTAGGACCAACAGCTATGACAGCTTCCTAAAATTTCCTGTAATTAATACCCATAACGTATTTTTTTCATGAAATTTCCTCCTGCTGTGAACTATATGGCATTCATTCAGAACATGTGATAAAGTTTTGCACAGGGTTCCTATATGTCTATGGAAGTGACAATGATCACGAAAAGCCTGCCCCACGGAGTAATACATGTGGCACAAGAGGCTAAATCTCAAGCATCTATTTTGTGAATTGACTAACATTTTCCCTGCAAAATGCACTTTCTTCTTCTTCTCATTGGTAGACAAAGTAAAATGTGTATTCATGAGCTAAGGTTTTTTACACATACTCAAAAATCCAAGATGGTAAGATCTCGTGTGGCAAACAGTTTATCCTATGTATTCTCACCTAACACATTCCTGTACCTTGTGATAAGACAAATCACAGTCGTGTATAACTGGAATTATTTGTATCAAACAGATTAGAGTTAAAGTATGTATAGGTGACGCATAAAGATGCCTGTAGGATGGAGTGAGACTGCCCTAATCACGCCACATAATCTCACTGTCACATCCAGCTAGAGCACCACTACCAGGTTAAGAGTATAATTTGTGGGAAGGTGTGGTAGTACACTGTATTAGCCATCAATGACCGGCTTGAGTGGTGTGTCACAGTTTGGGTTAAGACAGCAAGCATGTGAAATTACTGTAAGATGGGCTAGCCTCACACAGTGTAACTTGCTAGTTCAGTGGTAATGCAAAGCAGATACAAGGTCTCCATCATCAGAGTTTTGGTGGTGTTGTGGAGTACATATCCAGGAGTGGTGTATGAGCACAAACGCTCTGTCATCCAGTACAAATAACCATTGATTTTGTAGCAGATTATTTCACTGTCCAGCAGTACCGCCAGGACGCAAGAGCTATGCCAGATGAGGAGACGACTCGGAGCCACCAGCTGCAGTCGGAGTTTTGAGTCCCTGTCTGCTTCCTGCACTAAGTCCGTCAACTAGACTTGGCGCCACAGTGCAGCGGGCCTCCCAGACCACTCCAGCGTCACCAAGGCTCCTACCAGGAGGCAGCAGGTCACATCCCAAAATGCAGTGGGTGTGAGTGCATGTCTTGCCACTCGCCTTGGCCACCTGGGTGTGGTCATTCACTGAAGAGAGGCTACCTCTGCAAGACTCCAGTACTTGCCACTGACGTCGGTGGTGTGACTCATGTGAGATAGCCACCAGCCAGGCGCAGAGCCAGCACGCTTTGCAGCCAGCTCGATGAACACTAGATCTGGCTGAGCGACTACAAGCCCATTCTCGGGTGTCAGAGGCATGGAGGCATCCTCAAGATTCCGCAGAACCGATGTATAAATTGGAAACAAAGTGTTAATCCACTTTTTCCTGGGCCTCATTGGCCTGCCATCCAGTCTCAACCCTTGGCAACTCCACCACCTTACCCTGTAGATGAGCTCAGTTTCGGTTACAAAGCGGCATCAATAGTACTGATGTCGTTATCAGTGAGTAGCAGATGGTGCACAGCGATCTGTGGTATCGACGTGGTGGGGTTCATGTAGAAACTGTTTGTTATTTTTTATGTGTATGGCAGGCATGGGATCTAAGACAGTGTGTTATCAAACTTGACAGTTACTTTGTTTAGACCAGAAGAACTGGATGACGTGTCTGATGTTCATACCAGCAATAAAAACAGTGTTTAGAGCTGTTGAGATGTTTGCAGTGTAATTTGCTTGAGTTTTCCACACTGTGTGCTGAATATGTATCTGTAATTTGTTTTAATGCGCCATTGTTTTGGTCATATTCCGAAGCAATGTAAGGAGTATTGATGGTTCATGATATGGCGCAAGATCTAACTGTTTTCTTTTTATTAGTTGATAATTATTGCGTGTTTGTTTTATATATGAATGAAGGATAAAGGTGTAGCAATGGCAGAGTCAACAAGCTAACTGCTGGAGATGAGGAGTTAGTGTCGTTCAGGGCACCGACCCTTAAAAGAGATCCAGCTGCTGTTAACACGACGCTCGTTCGACTGTTGTGTGGTCGTCAGGGCCTGATCATGGGGTTTCTTTGTCTTTTTTTCTTTTTTCGCTAACTTAGCCAGTCTCTTTTCTGGAAGGTCGTCTGAGGATATGCTGTCGTTGGTGGATGACCTTCAAACGTCACCGAGTATTGGGGGTAGGTCTGAGAGGTGAAGAATTTTATGAGATGCACGAACATGGTGCATAAGGTGGAGACACTTGGGAAGTTGAAACTGTGGCTTCTACAGAAGTACAAGAAGAAGAACAGCATGACAGTCTTTTGGGAGCAGTTGAGCATTATTACGAAGAGGCAAGAGGAAACTGTGGAAGATTTGGCTTGCAGAATACGAAAAGTGAATGTATGGAACATATGAACCGACCCAGAATGACGAAACAAATAAAGTTTTCCTGCAAGAGGCCGAGCAAAGAGTCCTCGATGATACCCTAAGGGGCTCGCTTCTGGATATGTTGGGGAGGGTGTGCACAGGGGTGCCTAAGGATCTCAATTCGTGTGTGAGATTAGTGATGGAGTGTGAGGAGATTGATGTGTCGATGGGGGTGAGGGATAGGTGTGGCATATTTTCTGAAAATATGAAGTGTTACAATAGTGGGTGTACAGGGCATGTACAAAAGCAATGACGCCGGTCTCTGTGGAATAGGGGTGGTGTGAATCATCAACAGATTATGGTAATGGTAACAGTGGTGGACAAGGAGGAAACAAGCAGCTGTTAAATGCAAGAGGGAATCTGAAGCCCTGCAAAAAGCGTTCCTGTTAAAATGAAATGCAACAGTACGTATACAGAGTTGAAATCCGTAAAAGTGGTTGCTGTAAATGGAAGGAAGTATAAATTTTTAATACATACTGGGGTGCATGTGGCAGCATCCAGTAGGGATCTAGTCAGAGGAGATGGAAGCCACCATGTTATAGAATGCATGGGATGAGGGATAATGACATAAGGTCATTGGGGCCACTGAAAACAGATTTTCGGGTGCAGGCAGTCAGATTTAAGCAATGTGTGGAAGTAGTGCCTCATGTAAGCAAGAGCTCAGCATGATTATGGAGCTACACTTTTTGCATTAATATAATGTCACAGTTGACCTTCAGCGAAGTGTGGTGGAGCTAAGCTGGACGACATTCCAGCTAGAGGAAGCTGTTGCCAATGCAGATCTGTCACAAGATGCATCCATCATAGTGGGCAATACGATTAAACAGCATAATATGCATTAAGGCTTGATTCATGTGATTGTGTACCAAGTGGCAATGGGAAGCCGCTTTGGTCAAGCCTGGAGTCAGGTTTACCTGTCAATGTGATATGCATAATAGAACTGCTGGAATGAAACGATGTATTCGATTTAGTGAGTTGTCTAGTTAATAGGAGTACCATATACATATGGGACATGGACGGTGGGAAAGTGGTACTCGTCACTCTTGACAGTTTTGGCGCTGAGGAAGTGGACAAAGGCGATGTTGGCAGCAAGATTAGATTTTGCTGTAATTACCGCCTTCTTAATTGTAAGACTGTGACAGACGCATACTCAATATCTCAAGAGACCGTTGATAACTTGATAGCTTGGGACAGTGTTGGTATTTCTCTAACATGGATTTAAGAAGTGAACCTCATCAGCTGGGGATGCTTTTGGAGAACTAATCGAAGACAACTTTTTCATCATGTTGGGGCTAAGAATGCTCCTGCGACGTTTCAATATTTGTTGGTCAGAGCTGAAGGGTTTGGATTCTTGCCAGTGTCTAGTTTACCTGGACAATATAACCGTGTTCTCAGGGGACATAGAGAAACGTAGATATCATTTGAGAGAGGTATTTAAGAGGTTGTGGGCTCCACATCTGACGTTGAGGATGGAGAAATGTCATTGTCATTGTAGAAAGTAAGTTACTTAGAGCATGTGATTAGGAAAAATGGGGTGAGAGCAGATCCAAGATCAGTATACGCAGTGGAGAATTTTCCAGTTTCAAAGACGAGCAAAGAACTACAATTGTTCCCGGAAATCTCGAACTGTTATAGAAAGTTCGTAAGAGGATTTACTGATATACACTTACGCTCATAAATTAAGGATAATGCTGATACATGGTGAAACAACGCTCTGGTGGGCGGTTTGCGGGTTTGAATCACCTCGGGGTATGACCATGTGGTGCACTTGACATGCAGTCGTCGCACGGTGGCGCTGGCAGCAGTCCACATAAGCAGAGGTGTGTTGGTGCATGTCAAAGTATGGTGCAGCGAGTAAGTGTGCAGACGTTTCCAGACGTACTAATGGTGACTGTGTGTTGAAAATGGCTCAAATAACACATATTCATGACGTTATGAGAGGTACAATACTAGGGCGACTGGAGGCTGGTCAAACACAGCAGGTCGTAGCACGGTCCCTCCATGTGCCACAAAGTGTGATCACACGATTATGGCAACGATTGCAGCAGACAGGAAACGTGTCCAGGCGCTACAGTACAGGACGTCCACAGTGTGCAACACCACAAGAAGACCGATATCTCACCAACAGTGCCCGCGAATGGCCATGGAGTACTGCAGGTAGCCTTGCTCAGGACCTTACCGCGGCCACTGGAACAGTTGTCTCCAGACACACAGTCTACAGACGACTGAACAGACATGTTTATTCATCTGAAGACCTGCAAGGTGCATTCCACTGACCCCTGGTCACAGGAGAGCCCGTAAAGCCTGGTGTCTAGAACACAGTACATGGTCATTGGAACAGTGGTCCCAGGTTACGTTCACGGACAAGTCCAGATATAGTCTGAACAGTGATTCTCGCTGGGTTTTCATCTGACGTGAACGAGGAGCCAGATACCAATCCCTTAATGTCCTTGAAAGGGATGTGTATGGAGGTCGTGGGTTGATGGTGTGGGGTGGGATTATGATTGGTGCACGTACGCCCTTGCATGTCTTTGACAGAGGAACTGTAACAGGTCAGGTGTATCGGGATGTCATTTTGCACCAGTATGCCCGCCTTTTCAGTGGTGCAATGGGTCCCACCTTCCTCCTGATGGATGATAACAAACGGCCCCACCGAGCTTCCATCGTGGAGGAATACCTTGAAACAGAAGATATTAGGGGAATTGAGTGGCCTGACTGTTCTCCAGACCTAAACCCCATCGAGCACGTCTGGGATTCTCTCGTTCGACGTATCACTGCACGTCTTCAAACCCCTACGACACTTCAGGAGCTCCGACATGCATGTTGCAAGAATGGGAGGCGACTGCTTGATCCAGAGTATGCCCACACGTTGTGCGGCCTGTGTACATGTGCATGGTGATCATATCCCATATTGATGTTGGGGTACTTGCGCAGGAAATAGTGGCGTTTTGTAGCACAAGTGTTTTGGGACGATTTTCTCAACTCATCACCAATACCGTGGACTTACAGATCTGTGTCGTGTGTGTTTCCTATGTGCCTATGCTATCAGCGCTATTTGTGTGTAGTGCCACGTTGGGTGGCACCACACTCTGCAATTGTCCTTAATTTATGACCATGAGTGTAGTTCAACTACTCACGCAACTATTGGAAAAGGGTGAAGAAATTGTGTGGATAAAGGAATGCATAGGGGTGTTCGAAGAGCTGAAGCGAGTTTTGACGTCGAGTTCAGTTTTGGTGTTTCCAGATTACAACAGGGAGTTTGTATTGTCCTGCAATACATCTAATCATGCTCTTGGGCATCAGGAGATCAACGGTGAGAAGCACCCAATTGCTTTTGCTTTGAGACAACTTGACAGAACCAAAAGAGGCTATTAAATGAAGGAGAGAAGTGCTTAGCTTCATATATGTGGAGTGACGTATGTTTGATGTTATCTGTATGAGAAAAATTTTGAAGTGGTGACCCATCATGCTGATCGGAAATGCTTCTTAGGGTCAAAAGACCCATCCAGCCAATTAACGAGGCGGGCGTTAAGACTCAGTGAATGCTACTACAAAGTAATTCACAAGCCAGCAATGAAACATGGATATGCAGACGCATTAAGCAGGAAGGTGGCTGGTAATGTTGGTGCTGTACCACTTCGCCTGGGACAGAATGGAGCGCTGTGAAACCAACATATGAAGGAAGGAGTTCTGTGGCCAGACCCAACGACATGGTGATTACTAGCCATCAATGGACACTGAGTTTAGTATTTAAGAGGTGGAAATTCCGAGATTAAATGAGGAGGCTGGAGGAGGTACTTTTCGGGTTGCGACCAGTAGCCAAAAACAGGGAAGTATTTGGGGTAATTTGGGGGAAGTGCGAGAAATTGTGTAGAACAAATGGGCAGTTGCGAGGACAGATACAGAAAATAGAGGAGGCGGTGATGCTTTCACTATGACAGCAGAAGAGAGTTTGGATCGATGCTGGGGAAAACATTTTGAAGACTGTGTTTGGAATACCAAATGCTTGGGACATAAGGGGACTAAACGGGACCATGGAAGCGAGAAGCAGTTGGCTGAGGTGGCGAAGTAGCATACTAAGCGGATAGAGAGCTTGGAGAGCAGAGTATTAAATAACTTGCATACACTCTGGGACTATGGAAAGGCAGCAGACACCACTATGAACTGAGACTTAGGGTCATTCAAGCACAAGCAGAAGTAACATATGCAAGAGTCACCATGACAAGAGCACTGCAATCACTAGCAGACTGCATCTGGGACAAGAGAGGGGAAATGATAAGATTGTAAGAGGCTATTCATCATGCGCAACATGAGCACTTGAGTCTCATCTTGTTGTCACTAAAACAGTATCTGTCACGGGTTGAGAAAAGTTCAGTGAGACCTTCTGTCATTTCACATCACATCATCTGACACTCACTATTGTGAGCATCAAATTACCTCTGGCACTTGGATTCTGATGTCGTATGGCTGTGTTGGTATCCTCAGATTCGACATCTTGGATTATGACGTTATAGGGCTGTGCTACTATTTGAAACCTGCCATTTTAGATTTTCAGTCAATAGGACAATGCACCCCACCTTCGATTTTTTTAATTTCCCAGCAGTTACACATCAGAGAAGCACCTTACTTCCACAGTGACAGCAGAAGGCTGGAGGAAACCCTCTGGTAATATTGCTTAATTTTGAATTTCACACTAATTTTTTAATGACTTGTTATTTCATTCATGGGGTAATTTGCCTACATCAGGGGAGTAGGGGGAGGGGAACGGAGAAATATTGCAATTGTGCACGATGTCAAAGGGGTGATGGGGAGATGGAGATCAGACAAGAACGCATACTGCGGAAGAACAGTCTTAGCCATATTACCAACTTCACCTTTTGAGATGGTACATGATGTTATGACAGTGATTACAATGTCAAATCAAATTTATAAAGAATTTGGCTTGTGTGCATGCACTGATTCGGTTAAGAAAGGTGTCATAAAGCCATTGTAACCTCTCGTGAGGCAAACTGGCCCACAACAGTTGTAAGCAGTCTCTGATTCCTGAATATTGCAGTGGGAAGGAGTTGACATCTGAGCTGATCCCACACATGATCTATCGAGGGTGGATCTAGGGATCTTGTTGGCTAATGAAGTACTTCAACATCATGCAGGCAGTTCATAGAGACAAGTACAACGAGTGAATGAACATTGTCCTGCTGAAAAATACTTCAACATAATGCAGACAGTTCATAGAGACACGTGCAATGTGGGGATGGTCATTGTCCTGTTGCAAAATGACATCACAATAAAATCACATGAGAGGTAACGCATGAGGATGCAGGATGCCTGAGATGTACTGCTGTGCCAATGGAGTTCCATTAGTCAATACAATGCAGAACCTGAAGCTACACTCGATGCCTGCCTACACCATGAGGACAGGAAAATACTACTGAGAATCTCCAAAACATTGAAAGAGTGGTACCTCACACTAGGTCACTGCCATATTGGCCGTCGATGTTAATCCGAGGTAGTTCAAAATGGTTCAAATGGCTCTGAGCACTATGGGACTCAACTGCTGAGGTCATTAGTCCCCTAGAACTTAGAACTAGTTAAACCTAACTAACCTAAGGACAAACACCCATAGGTGCCCGAGGCAGGATTCGAACCTGCCCGAGGCAGGATTCGAACCTGCGACCGTAGCGGTCTTGCGGTTCCAGACTGCAGCGCCTTTAACCGCACGGCCACTTCGGCCGGCTATCCGAGGTAGTGCTTAACTACAATTCATCGTTGCTCACTATGCCACATCATTCACCGGTACAGTAATTACGTAACGTGCTGCTAGTCTCTGACCAATGGTGCATAATGACACAATGTTGTGGGCCGTCCATTACTTTTTCTCAGATGGCAGTCGCAGATGTGAAGGAGTTATGATGTGCTCGGAACACAATATGGCGATCCTTTCATGTGATGGTCAGACCTGGTCTACCAGAATCTTAACAACTAGTATGCCTGCCTTAATGTTCCCAGGCCACTGTCAAAACTGAATGCCACAAAAAACGGGATATTTAAAATTCTACCAGCTGTCCAAATGGAGATTTGTAGTGAGGCCCCTTTCAAATTCAGTTAGGAGCTGATTACGCTGTGTCACACCATTGTGTGGCATCCTTGTGTCCTTCACAGCGGTTTCTCAACATCTGACATGGTTCACGGCCTCTGTACACCCTATCAGGCCTGGTAGCAACTCTAAACACAAACAACACTAATGCACTCTAGTGGCTGTTCTGTCTATTACAGTCAATTTCAATTCTAATCATGAGTATTTCACTTTTTTTGTCAGGCAATGTATATTGGCAATCCATGGAACAAGGGTCTGTGAACTACTAAGGTAGCTAACTAGAAATAGTTATAAACGCATTACTGTAGTATGCTGACTTTTCCAGCTGCCCATAGCTGAGAAAGAGCTTTTACTCGATAATGTGAAGTAACGAGAAAATAGTTCCTGAAATTATCTAACCGCTGTTTTAAGAGAAAATGCATGTATTCAAATTTCCTTTGCTTCACACAAACAAAATATTAACATTCCACATAAGTTGTGTTCTTCCCCGAGCACCTGGCAAGTTCAGATTCAAAATTCTACTCAAACCTCTATTAAATACTGCTTTTCTCTACCATACATGTCGACCAGCCGAGTCAGAGATAGTTCAGATTCGAAATCCTATTCAAAGCTCCAATAACTACTGTTTTTGTCTACATTAAACAAAATATTAACAGTCCTCACGAATTGCGTTGTTTCCCCAGCACCTGGCACATATCGGATACAAAATTCTATTCAAACCTCCATTAACATCTGTTTTTGTCTACATTATAAGTCGGCGGACTAGTCAGAGACAGCTTTGCTCTCCTAAAATTGGATAAACTAATGAGCCATTCGTCACACGGATTCTGAATAAGGGCGGTACACAAAAACTCCTGAAAAGAAATGGAAGAGGCAAATAAGTGATGTTCGCACGAAAATTCAATTCCGTACAATGCGAATGATGTACCAGGAGCTCCAAAATGAATATCGGGATTTTAAGGCTTTGCAGCATTTATTACATTCAACTTACAATTATAAATAACGCATCAAACGAAAGAGCATCTTAAACAGTTTTTCTTACAGGTGATTATTGTGAGTACTGTTCTTCAAATGCCACACATCAAGTCGATAGGAGTTTTCTTCCCAAACCTTGATCAGTTTGTGTCTGGAGTAATTGTTGCAATAACAGATTCAATCCTGTTTCTTAAGTCGGGTAGCTCAGCTGGCACATGCAGTGATCCTTCACTATCCCCCGAAAGTAAAAATCACATGGTGTCTAAACGAGACAGCGTGGAGGCCATGCGAAACCAGCAGTGTCATGCAGTCTCTTGTGACTAATCCAGCGGTCGGGTACAACTTCGCTTCGCTAATCGCAGACTGAGTTACGACACTGGGGTGGTGCACCATCTTGCTGCCACACGTTTGTGATTCTGCGTCTTCCAATTGAGGAAATCGCCGAAGTTCTCGCGCATCAAGATAAAAAACACCAGTTACAGCTGGTTCACTGACAAATAAAGTCTCATAAACTTTCCGCTGGGATTTGGCACAAAAATGTTGAATTTAAGGGAGTCTCGTTGCAGCTGTACCATCTCGTGGGGATTTTCTGGCTCCCAGATGCACACATTTCCACTGAGGCGAAGTGTCGACTCATAACTGACGACAACACAACTCAGTAAATCATGATTCTCATACAGCAACGTTTCGTTTCTAAAGCTGGCACTAACTGTAGTCTGTAGGCTTTAGAGCCCATAACAACTGCAGCCGATAAGAACGTAGTTGTCAGTGTCTCCTTAAAAGTGTCTAATTCATAACTAGTCCTCCGTTCTAATTTCTTGTAGTGTGTACGGTGCATTTGACGGGTTTGTCGTTTGAGAGAAAGTTTGATCGATATGACAAGATGGCGGACGTTGTTTGTGTTAATGTTTTTTGTCGCATATGTATAGTGAAAAACTGTTTCATTACGATTTATCTTACTATATCGTGAGTTTCCATTACTATGGAAACTATAATCCAGTATAGAAACAAAATAGCACTGACAGTTATGAAAATGGTAGAGTTACCACATCTTCCACAGCCATATATTGCGCATGAAGAGGTTATGAAAAAAATAAATATTTTACGCAAACGTTGGCGTACAAGTTGAATGGAATGAAATAAAAGATATCGAAGTGCACCTGTTCTTCCCCGGACAATGTTCCCGTGTTGCGGTATTTTAATGAGGTGTCATTAGAGGACCAAGCAGAAGAAAATAAATTTTCGCATACTTGTGTCTTGTTTTCCAATGTGAGGGTGAAGTAATGCTAAACGAGTTATTAAACGTTTCAATCTCCATGCACGGAAAGTTGATGCAATCATCGCGTTCTGAGTGCAACATTTCCATTAACATGATTCCAGTTGCATATTTCTCATTTTAAATCATTCCCTGGACCAGCGTCTTGTTTTCCCACCAGTGCCAAAATACAGCATAATACGAAATGTGTCTGCATCAAAATGAAGATTAAATTGACAAGCTTTCATAGTACGTGTAAGGGCTTGTTTGACACATCCGTGGCTAGACAAGAGCGAACTTGACAGCCAAGTTTGCTTTTTAGGAGGGATTTAATAAGTTTTAAAAAGTTTTATTGTCCATTCGAAGAAAGTTGATGTAATTATCAGGTTCTGAGAGTAATGTTTCCTTTAGCATATTTTCATGGGTAAATCTCTCATTTTAAGCCTTTCCCTGGACCAGAGTCTTGTTTTCTTCTTCTTCTTTAAACACAACGCCAATATCAATGTCAGGACTGCTTTGTCTAAATTTGTGGCCATACACACTACGCTCAAAATACACACAAACAGAATAGCGTCTGATTCAAAGTGAGGTCAGACTGGTGAACATTGTTTGGACGTGTACGGGCTTGCTTGTCAACTCCGTGGCTAGATAACAGTGATTTTGTGAATCACGTTTGATCGTTTACGGGGTCCTTTAGAGCATTCCGTACTCTTCCCTGTGCAAAGTTAATATAGCTGTTGGAGTTGCTCTTTCATTTGATGTTTTATTTACAATTGTGAGTTGAATCTAGTCAATGCCACATAGCCTTAAAACCCCGATATTCATTTTGAAATCACAGCTTCTCACGTAATAGTTTCTCCGCATACTGCCATCCGAGCCTCTTGCTCAAGGTCGTCGCTACTGTCACAAGCTAATACACTGCGGAGGTCTACTGGACCAACTAAATCCAACTGTAGAGTAACGTGATACTATGACTGCTGTAAACAAGGTGGCTTATAAGCCCTCAGTGCCGACAGCAGATGGGACGTTCGATTCTTAGACCGCCAACGCACCCAGCTCTGGGCTTGAAAAACACCATCTTGCCACATTAAATTGGGATTATTCCCACTTCCTGTTTTTTCTACAGTAGAAAAGTGTTTAAAGAACACTACTATTTAAATGTTAATTTTCTAATGAAAACGGCTAGTACAATTTCTAAATAGAACTTCGATCAGTCAGTGTCCTCCGAACTGCACTTTCTATCATCGCTGTATCATTTAATGATGTATCAAATCCTTGACATTTGGTTCATCTTCATTATTTTATCTCATAATGTGTTACTGAACTGCCTAGATCCAAATTTATGTTTGGGTTGATAAACAGCGTTATTTTATTTCATTCTAGGCTAAAATTTACAGTTCATTAGAAAACTGAAAAACATTGCACATAACGCCACAGAAACTTCTGTATTACGTTTTTTACACCAAAACATATTTACTATACAATGTCAACTTTGTAATTTAAAAATTTCGGCGGATGTCAAATTTTTGTGAAACATCGATTTTTGTGGAAATTATTGATACGACGAAGTTCAAAATCTGGTTTAAATACTTTTACATTACTCTGAATCACTTTAGTAAAGACTTAAATGTTTTAAATCATCAAAACTTTAGTATGCTGTTGCGCAATAGGCGCTACGCATGGACAAGCAATATGAATGCCTGGCCCAGCAGAGTAGTTGAGGGGAAGACACACACTGCGGCAACCGATGCTAACTCGCATCTGTCGCTAGCTGTGCAACACAGTTGCTTCTTCACATGCTGTCGCCACTCAGCAGGTGCACCCCTACTAAAACGAGTAACATGGTAATCAGTACTAGCCTAAGACTAAGTGCCCAGTACAACCTTTTACAGGAACTTTTGCGGGAACTTCATCAAGAGTTGGATTTTATGATGTCTAATTAAGAGACATCTGCCCGTAAAGTATTCGATAACGGGCAATTTTCTTTGCCGCAGCATTGTCTAAGCCCTTGCACACACTAGTATACAAAGTCGAGCGATTTTTGTATCTAGACAGTGCCTACACACAATCCAGCTATTCTGCAGGTAGACAATTGAGAGACATTTCTTGTCTAGAGACACGCTTTACTAACAAAATCGATAACTTTTGACTCGTTCGAAACGGAAGACATTGAGACAATTCTTCAACAATGTTGTGTAACATTTCGTAGTGTGGACGTGCTGGTAGGCAAAGCTTCCAGTTATTCCCTTTGCGCCGGGGAAAGCGAGAACGGATATGACACAGCGCTTTCTGCTATCCCCGCCACGTCGTCACAGCTCTAACCAAGCGACCAATGAAAAGTCAGAACTGAAAGGCCAATCGGAAAGCGTTATGTTTCACCCGCGTGCATGATTATATTCAGTTTCTCACTCAAGTTGTTTCTGGCTCATCGAAGATTCATCACAAACGTATAATCTTTGGTAATATTTCTTGTAATTAACTCTCAGTTAACGACACAGCAACGGAAAAAGTCATCAGAAGATTCAAACATAACGACGCAGCAACAGAAAGACATCCTGAGATTCCGACATTATCAATAGCTTTGTATTTCAAAGTCAGCATATAGTTTGGCCATGTTGTTGAAGACATGAAGGTAGTGTGTGAATGATCACAGGTTCACCACTCGGCGTAAACAATTTTTTTTCCGTCTCTGCGTTTGTAACGGATTCTGAAACCAGCAGTGATATTTGTATTGTAACCTGTCGCAAATATTTGACGATCTTTTTCGATTATGTCGCGATTTCCTTGGATGTGGTTAGCCAGGAATCCAAGATTTCAAATTGGTGTGAGTGAACAGGCAGCAATAACATTCAGAAAGAAAAGTGCCTAAAAGCGGACCCCTGTTTCCTTTATATTTAACAAACGGAAAAGAGGAAAAAAATGATTTTTTAAACGCATATAATATTTACTTATAATGTTATGCACCAATTACATTTTAGTAGTAGGAAATAAACGAACAGTTATTAAGAAATAATTAGCTAGTTCCAAAAATAGCTGCTAAACTCGGATCCCAAGTACAAATAATCGAATAGCACTAAACACAATTAGGAGACGAGTTAAATCGGAGTAAACATTGTCTAGTTGCAAAGTAGGTGTAATATAACATTTACCAGAGAGTTATAGAATTGCTGTGTGTTTTCTTTGCTGAATTAAAGAGCCCTATTCCTATAGAATTTATTTATGAGAGTTTAGTTTTTATGTCATTTCAGAGCTACCCACATCTTCCCAGGAATTTCGTCTTTGAAACTGGGTTCAGTGTTATTTCTCTCTGCCAGTTCTATAGCTATCCTTCACAAGTCATTGCGAATAAGCGCGAAGAAAGAGGTTTTCGTGGCAAGACATTATTATCCTATACCAGCTCTTCTTCAAGATCTTCACCCAAAAGTATAGGTCTGGCTCTTTTTGTATTTTCTGCTTCCTCTGGTGTACTGTAATTCTTGTTGTACACCTCATAAAAGTCGTTTCTGGAATACGAATCTGCGTACTGGACTTCCTTTCAACTCGCCTGTTTTTGAATAACATCAATAGCCTTAGTCATTTTAGACAGCCTCCACTTTCTTCGATCAACCCTTCCTATTATCCAATTGGAATCAGCAAAAGAATAAGAGTGTGTACTAATACAGGAAGACTTCAAACGTAAAGAAGTATAGGGTTCATTCAGTTTAAGCAACTTTCAGAGGTCCAGTTTACGTGACTACATTCTGCATTTGGTAACAGAATAATTTTTTTACCAAACATCTACATCAAAACGTAAAAACCTTTTTATACAACAAATGCGCCAAAGTACTATAGATATGGCGTATGTGTATGCTGTATCAAGCATTACGAAATTAAACGTAATTCTCAGAGGAAATATTTTTCGCACATAAGCATGCAAATTTTCAAAGAAGCAGCAATGCTTTAGATGGTCGACAAAAATCATCTGTTTCCAACCTGGAAACTTAGTTTGCGTGCACGCTGGTGAAACATTGTGCTTCCACATTGGCCTTCCGTTTCTGATTTTTCACCGGTCGCTTGGTTTGAGCTGTGAGCGACGTGGTGGGGATAGTGCAAAACCCAATGTCGTTTCCGTGCTCGCAACGTGGAAAACACTTTAAATTATTGTTTTTGTTTTTCTTGTTGTTAAACGTCACTTATCAAGATGTGGCCAACGGAAAAGGCGTTGCACCAGACTGAAGATTTTTACGGGGCTTCAAATTTGTGGCGGGAAGTTAGTAGTTCCAAATATAAAAATCGCAACAACAAGAGGTTAGCTATGAAAGTGCTGGCCAAAAAATATGTAGTAAGAGATGTTGGGGGAAAAAAATGCTATCTTCAACTTTGAAAATCGGAAGTAATTTATTGCCGAAACGAGGCCCCTACTCAAAACAGTTCAGTGGTTAGCATCTGGACTAGCATTCGGGTGGACGACGGTTTGAACGCGTGTCCGGCCATGCTGATTCAGGTTTTTCGTGAAAACGCTCCAGGCAAATGCCAGGATGGTTCCTTTGAAGGGTACGGCTGACTTCCTTTCCCCATTCTTCCCTAGTCCGATGACCTCGCTGTTTGATCCCCTTTTTCGATTGCTCTTACTGTCCATTATTGTCACTGCACAAGTTGCGATCCCAACAAGGTCAGCCATACTTACCAAATATCGAGGACCAAGTGTGTAAATGAGACCAGATATACAGACTGTCTATAGACACAGTCTAGCTATTCATCCACAGACAGGCCTCTGCAAAGTCTATAGACAACCGCTCGATTTTGTATACAAGTGTGTACTTACCTTTCCAGTATTCTGTGAAACGAGGCATATTTTAAGATTACTTGCCAAATGGCAAAAAAAGGAATTACAATCAGTTCTTTGAAAGTGACTGTGAAGACAGCAATGATCGGCAAATTATGATACAACAAGGAGATCTAAATAGCGAAAACCCGAACGAATATTATGAAACTTGAGAAAACCGGGAATTTTTTAAGCAGCTCCGGCTAAAAAGTCCTACAGTTTACTTATTCCCTGGCCTCATATGTAATCAAATTTAGCTCAAAACATGAAGGTAAATTCTTGTTCTGTATTATTATGATTTTAATTGTTCTTTTAATTTATTTTACAATGCTTCTTCAAACGTTAATAAATACTTGATAAACCTAAGACTTTGTGTTACATTTCAGTAATAATGCTGTATCGTCGATTAACCAGCTACCTTCAGCCTTCGATTTTACGCTCTAGAAAGCAAGCTAATTGCATTTGATGATTTCATTGGGGTTTAGCACAGCATTTGCTTCTCAACAACAAAAACACTAAGCAATGCTATTGCAAGATTGGGTAACGATTAATAAAACTTCCAGAAACTGAAGAAAAAATGGAAAATACTAAATTCAATTTCTTTCGTACAGCAAAATTTCCTAAAGTTTTGGGTGCATTAGGCTGCACCCATGTAAGAGTTCAGTCACCTAGAGGCAACCGTGGCGAAATGTTTAGGAAAAGAAAAGGTTATTTTTCCATAAATGTAAAACCACCGGTCAATGCGGAGCTACTTATCACTAACATTGTTGCAAGGTGGGTCTTTTCGACGCGTGATAACATTTTCATGAATGGTAGTTTAACTATGGAGGGCTCATGGATATTAGGCGATAATGCATATCCCTTCAAAACCTGTTTATCGTCACCACTTGATGCACCCAGCAAAAAAGCAGAGAGGCTCTGTAATGAATCTCACGTTCGTACAAGAAACTTATAGAAAGGTGATTCGGCGATTGGAAGCGTAGATTTCCAGTGTTATACCCAGGTTTGAGAAATAAATTACAAACAACCACGACTATTATTGTTGTTTATGCTATCTTACACAATATAGCTCAAAAACAAGGCGAGGATGAGCCTCATCTACAGCCAAATACTACGTCAGAAACTTACACAGATCACGCTTCAGCCACTGCAGAAGACATCCAGCAAGCTACAGCGAGAGCTGTGCTGACTAAAGACTATTTCACGCAATTGTGAAATGATACCTTGCTACAACAGAAAAAATTGCTTGACATCTGTGCTTACACATTTTATTCAAAATATTAAACGCAATAATATACTATTACAATATAAAATATATTATTCAATTTCAAATCTTTGTCTTATTTTCAAATTTATTTTCTTCTCCAGTAGTTCTATTTTCCGTTCGCTGTCCAACAGCCAGCACTCATGTCTTTCTCTTTCCAAAATGGCTCTGAGCACTGTGGGACTTAACATCTGAGGTCATCAGTCCCCTAGAACTTAGAACTACCTAAACCTAACTAAGCTAAGGACATCACACACATCAATGCCCGAGGCAGGATTCGGACCTGCGACCGTAGCGGTCAAGCGGTTCCAGATTGAAGCGCCTAGACCGCTCCGTCACTCCGGCCGGCTTTCCCTTTCCTATTCATGCCTCTGTAGCGCGCTGTTCTTCTTCTGTATAAAACACATTTCTGCTGTTACAAGTGTCGTTATTACCTTTTTTGTTTTTTAGTTTTTTTTTAGAGCTACCCTGAAACATTACTTGGGGACTAGTAACAGACTTGAGGTGCACAGGTGACCAGGGTGGCCACATGTTCTTCATCCTGCTCCTCTATCATTTCAGTAAAAACAGCTTCAGTTATAGGCTGATTATTGACCTCAGCGACGTTGCAGGTTTTTGCATATCCACCGCTCGTCCCTTTCTCAGTACCTGAAATTAAGATACAAAATTAGCTAACAGTTTATACGAATATTTAAAAGACAAAGGTGAAAAGAGGCATCAGTTCTTTAAAGTGACAGAAAACGACAAAAACAAATTACTGACCATAGCGAATTAAATTGTGACAATAAATTCACCTACTTCATCTCCATCATATGGATTATCCAGTCCAACAGCGTGTACAAACAGCGCAAGTACCCATTAGGCTCAGTTACGTTTCTGTAGCCTTGTCATGTTTGATGGCTGCCCCCCCCCCCCCCCCCCCCTCACTATCTCTGCTAAGAAAAAAATGGTTCAAATGGTTCTGAGCACTATGGGACTCAACTGCTGAGGTCATTAGTCCCCTAGAACTTAGAACTAGTTAAACCTAACTAACCTAAGGACATCACAAACATCCATGCCCAAGGCAGGATTCGAACCTGTGACCGTAGCTCTGCTAAGAAAATTTATTTCTTTTCATTCGCTACTTCCTTTTTAACATTTTTGTTCACGTTATGATACTTATCGCCTAATTTTTTTTACAGGTCTTTTGGTGCCACTCAGAGCTTCAAACAATTCATCTACTTCATGCCACGTTTTGCTTTTCCGCTCCCACGTTACAGCATCGACATTTTTATTTACAATGACGTGACGCTTCTCCTCTGTGATTTTAAGTAGAAGTTCTTCTTCCTTATGAGAAGAATTAGCCTGCCTTATCTTCTGTTTACCATTCTCGATTGTATCAAACAGCGTACGAGACGGATTCCCTTTACAAAAACTTTCAAATCAATGAAAACATCTGATGGACGATGATATACACTGACCAGTCAGAACATTATGACCACTTACCTAAGAGCCAGTATGTCCAACTTTGGCACGGATAACATTCGACGACCGAGTGGTTCTAGGCGCTATAGTCTGGAAACGCGCGACCGCTACGGTCGCAGGTTCGAATCCTGCCTCGGGCATGGGTGTGCGTGATGTCCTTAGGTAAGTTAGGTTTAAGTAATCAAAATATCCACGGGTATGCTGCCGGTCTATAGTGTCCAACGGGCACAATATTTCGGCTATCATACATGTCGCCATCATCAGGTGAACTGACGGACTGAGCTCCTGTGAACGTGCCGGCACGGAGATCCGTACGCTATGGCTGCTCAGAGGGAACTGGGTTCGGTCGCGGCGGCGGCCGATTTAAATACCCTCCGCCTGCGGCGCGCTCCCTCCGCCGTCCGCGCCCCGCGCCACGGTCGCGCGGTGGAACAGATTGCGACGGGGTCTGAGATGACGTCGGTGTGATGGCTCTGTCCGCCGTGCTCGGATACATCAGTCGGCGGTCGCTGAACATTGTTTGTCGGAAAATCACACCATGGAGTATGACCGCACGAGGATTCTGGTACAGACGTCGAGATACTGGGACAGCGTTGTTAGAGAGGCCATCGAAATTCGCACCAATGACGACCTCATAAACCGTGACTGTGGCTGTAATCTTAGCAAGGCTTGGGAACCAGCGATCGGGTTAATCAAGAGTAAATCGAGCAAACGTATAGTTGTGACGACCACGGCGGACAGAGCCATCACACCGACGTCATCTCAGACGCCGTCGCAATCTGTTCCACCGCGCGACCGTGGCGCGGGGCGCGGACGGCGGAGGGAGCGCGCCGCAGGCGGAGGGTATTTAAATCGGCCGCCGCCGCGACCGAACCCAGTTCCCTCTGAGCAGCCATAGCGTACGGATCTCCGTGCCGGCACGTTCACAGGAGCTCAGTCCGTCAGTTCACCTGATGATGGCGACATGTATGATAGCCGAAATATTGTGCCCGTTGGACACTATAGACCGGCAGCATACCCGTGGATATTTTGATTATCAAATACGCCGGGAGAAACTCAAGAATCATAGGTTTAAGTAGTTCTAAGTTCTAGGGGACTCATGACATCAGAAGTCCCATAGTGCTCAGAGCCATTTGAACCATTTGAACAGCGGCGACGTGTCGTGGCATGGAAGCAATGAGGCCTTGGTAGGTCACTGGAGAGAGTTGGCACCACTTCTGCGCACACAATGCACCTAATTCCCGTAAAATCCGGGGAGGGGGCGATGAGCTTTGAGGCCACATTCAATCACGTCCCAGATGTGTTCGACAGGGTTCAGATCTGGCGAGTTGGGTGCCAGCACATCAATTGGAAATCGCCACTGAGTTCCTCGAACCGCTCAAACACATTCCCGGCTTTGTGACATGGCGCACTATTCTTGTTGAAAAATGCCACTACTGTCAGAAAACATGATCGTCGTGAAGGGATGTCTGTTGTCTGCAACGAGTGTGCGATACTCCTTGGCCATCGTGGTGCCTTGCACGAGCTCCACTGGACACATGGATGCCCACGTTAATGTTCCCCAGAGCATAATGGAGCCGCCGCCGGTTGTCTGTGTCCCACAGCACAGGTGTCAAGGAGCTGTACCCCCGGAAGACGACGGATTCGCGCCCTTCCATCGGCATGATGAAGAAGGTGTCAGGATTCCTCAGACCATGCAACGCTCTGCCACTGCGCCAATGTCAAGTGTCGTTGGTCACGTGCCCGTTTCAATCGTAGTTGCCGACATCATGGTGTTAATATTGGCACATACGAGGGGCGTTTGAAAGGTCCGAGAGATGGCACCACCGGCGCGTATCGAGGTCATGTCTAGTTAGTACCATCTTTGGAAAGAACGCACACCAAGTTTCAGCCATATTGGTCTATTTCTTTGTGTTCGGCTTTCGAGTGAATCAAGGAAGTCGAGTGATTGTCAAGAACTGGACGAAAAAGAATTTCGTGTGGTGATTGAACATTACTTTATGAAAGGCAAAACGCCCCTGGAGACTAAAGAGAAGCTTGATAAACATTACGATGATTTCTGCACATTCAATTAGAACAGTTTATAAGTGGTTTCAAAATTTTGGGTGTTGCTATATGGGCACAAGTGATGCTGAACGTTTTGGATGCCCTGTGGAGGTTACGACTCCAGAAATCATTGATAAAATCCATGACATGGTGATGGATGGCAGAAGAGTTAAGGTGCGTGAGATTGCTAGTGCTGTAGGCATCTCGAATGAACAGGTACATAATATTTTGCATAAACATTTGGACATGGGAAAGCTATCCGCAAGATGGGTTCCGCAATTGCTCACGCTTGATCAAAAACGGAATCGTGTGAAGTGCTGCAAGGTTTTTAGCTGTTCAGGCAGAATCCGCAGGACTTTAAGCGTCGTTTCGTCACTGTGCATGAAACATGGATACATTACTATACTCCTGAGACCAAAGAACAATCTAAACAATGGGTTACCAAGGGAGTATCTGCACAAAAAAAGGCGAAGACTAGTCCTTCGGTCGGAAAGGTTATGGCGACTGCCTTTGGGATTCGCAAGGGATAATCGACTGTCTGGAAAAGGGTAAAGCTATAACAGGTGCATATTATTCATCGTTACTGGACCGTTTGAAAACCGAGCTGCAAGAAAAACGCCGGCGATTGGACCGCATAAAAGTCCTTTCAGATCACGACAATGCACCAGCACAAACCTCAGAAGTTGTGGTCGCAAAATTAATGGAAAAAGGATTTCAACTCGTTTCACATCCCACCCCCCCCCCTACCCCTATTCTTCAGACTTGGCTCCCTCGGGCTAGTATTTGTTCCCCAATTTGAAGAAATGGCTGGCAGGGCAAAGATTTTATTCAAACGAGGAGGAGATTGCAGCAACTAGTAGCTACTTGGAGACCTGGACAATTCCTATTATTCGGAAGGGATCTACAAATTCGAAAAGCGATGGACGAAGTGTATGTCTCAAAGGAGACTATGTCGAAAAATAAAAAAGGTTTCCCCCTAACACGTAAGTAGTTTCTTTATTTGTACGGACTTTTCAAACACCCCTCGTACATGGGTCGTCGGCTGCAGAGGCCCATCGTTACGAGTGTTCGGTGCCCTGTGTATTCAGTCATTCTTGTACTGTGGGACGGAGACAAGCTGGCGGCGGCTCCATTATGCCCAACATTAAAGTCTGATGTTAGTTCTGCCACAGTTCGACGCATGTGCTGTTTTACCTGTCTGCCCAGCCTACGACGTCCGAAATATGTAATGAGGGGTGGCCGCCCAACCACACGACGACTGGATGTAGTTTCACCTAGGTTTCGCTACCTGTTGAAGACACTCACCGCAGCACTCATCCGCTGATAACCGCGCAGTTGAGCGCCACACAAACCAAAAAGCAGCATTCATCAAACACCTGACAAATCGTGCAATTTCCGAAATGTTCGTGCCGAGACTCCGGGCCATCAGAATCTGCCCTCGGTCAAACTGAGATAAATCGCGCGCCTTTCCCATTCTGCGACTAGCAGTCATTCCTCGCCAGGTGCCGGCCGCCGTGGCCGAGCGCTTCTAGGCGCGTCAGTCCGGAATCGCTCTGGTGCTACGGTCGCAGGTTCGAGTACTGCCTCGGGCATGGATGTGTGTGATGTCCTTAGGTTAGTCAGGTTCAAGTAGTTCTAAGTCCAGGGGACTGATGGCCTCAGATGTTAAGTCCCATAGTCCTCAGAGCCATGAATCATTTTGAACGTCGCCAGGTGACGCTGCTATCGTCTGGACGTGTTTATATCGACAGTAGTTCGGCAGTCATAGTGTGCTGGTTGATCAGAGAATATGGCATAAATATGTGTATCATCTGCTACAAATGTTGTACAGATTTTAACTATCAATAAAACTTCTACAATATAATCTGCATTTAAACATGAAACCAAACAATCTTCTCCATGGAAATCAGAATGGGTTCCAAAAACATTGATCATGTTGAACTCAACTCTCCTTTTTCTCACATGATATCCTCAGTGTCATAGAAAGAGGAAACTAAGTTCTATGTTCCTAGACTTCCTAAATACTTTGTATTCTGCACCACAACGTCACTGCAAGCAGGACGTAGCATGTTATCGTGGACAGAGGGATTTCTACTGACACTGAAGTAACTTCTGACGTGTCCCACAGGAGCGTAAAAGAACCATCACTGTTCATGTTACACATAATTTAGCAAATAGTATTAACTGCGGTCTCAGGATTTTTGAAGACGATGCAATTATCTACGAAGAAATTCTATCTGATAAAAAATGCAGTAATTTCTTGACAAAATACGAACCCACTGTGAAGAGCGACATTTAGTTTATAATGTAGTAAATACAAGGGGTAGTGCATAATATTGTCATAAGCATCTATCGAAAATAGCTGAAGTATGGAGAAACGCCTATAGTCAAGACAGTGTACGAAAATCCCTAACAGCTTGTAGCACTGTTGCCAGCTTCCACACAGCCGTGACAACACTGAGGCGTTGCCATAGAGATGTTTACAAAATTGTGATACGTCATCCACTGAGATAGGCGCACGAAGCTGCCACGCCTAACATTGCAACTGTCTGGGATCAACTTACGCCGACTCAACTACAGTAGGTGAAAAGTGTTGGACATCCACACCACATCACAGAACGTGGAGATTGGAGACTTGTGTACTCTTTAAAGTAGGATACTCTGTGATCTGTGGTAGATCTGGCGACAGAGCACATTCTCGTGCAGGCTCAATTATTTCGGTGCACACCGTTCAGCGAACGTTGTTGAATGCAGGAATCCACAGCAGACGACCCTTGTTGACCCAACGACATCGTCAGTTACGACTACAGTGGGCACAGGATTATCGAGGACCATGGATCAGTAGAATCGTGTCACCTGATCGCGTATACTTCTCGCTCAACAGGCCAATAGTCGCATCCAGATATGCCGCCATCCAGACGAATGGCTGCTTGAACCATGCGCTGACCCAAGAACGTAGACAGGGTGGGGGGAGGGGGTGAGAGGCGGCAGCATTATGCTACTTGCGGACCATCCCTGCGTGTTTGATGTGTTCTCCAATGGTGATAATACCTTCCAGAAGGATAACTGTCCTTGGCACAAGGCCGGAGTCGTGCTACAGTGGTTTGGGGATCATGAAAATGTACTCACATTGGTGAAAAAATGTTCAAATGTGTATCAATTCCTATGGGACCAAACTGCTTAGGTCATCGGTCCCTAGACTTACACACTAGTTAAACTAACCTATGCTAAGAACAACACACACACACCCATGCCCGAGGCCTCCCTCAAACTTCTCTCGGGAGAGGTCATGCTGGTTACTTGGCCACCTAATTCAGCTGATCTGAAGCTGATGGAAAACAGCCTGAAGCGCCCTTGAACCAATGTCCCATTATGTAAGGGAATTGTGTGACTTCTGCGTGGACATCTGGTGGCACATACCTCTAGAAATCTACCAAGGGTGTGTCAAGCCCATGTCGAATACAACCGTTGCTGTGATCCGAAAGTGAATCAACACGCTGTCGTACAGCTCGTCTGGATACCAATTAGTGGACACTAATATTGGGTGTATCTACCCATCCCCTGTATGGCGGCTTGAGCTCAACTGGGGACACTTTCAGTGAGGTGCCTAAATGTCTGTGGAAGACCAGAGTCCCATTCTTTCTTAGGAGCCGAAACTAAAGATGGTAGTGATGGACGCTGGGATCTGGGGTGAAGTCGACGTCCTAGCTCACCCCAAAGGTGCCCCATTGGGTTCAAGTTGGGAGTCTGGACAGAGCAGTCCATTTAAGGAATGTTACTGTCCACAAAACTTTGCCTCACAGATGCTTTTTTTATAAAGGGGTGCAGTGTCATGCTGCTACAGTCATCGTCTCCGAGCTGTTCCTCTACTGTAAGGGGTACACAATGCCTTAAAATGCGCTGATGTACTTGTACATTTAGTGTTTTCTTAAGCGCAAAAAGAGGATCACACTCTAATCGTGAGAAGCACACCCACCACAATATCACTTATTCCATATTTCACTGATGGCACTATACATGACAGTGGGTAAGGTGCTATAGGCATTCGCCAAATTCAAGCCTTCCATCGGATTGCCACAGAATGTAGTGTGATTTGACACTCCATTGCCGCGCGGGATTAGCCGAGCGGTCTTAGGCGCTACAATCATGGACTGTGCGGCTGATCCCGGCGGAGGTTCGAGTCCTCCCTCGGGCATGGGTGTGCGTGTTTGTCCTTAGGATAATTTAGGTTAAGTAGTGTGTAAGCTTGCCGGCCGGGGTGGCAGAGCGGTTCGAGGCGCTACAGTCCAGAACCGCGCGACTGGTACGGTCGCAGGTTCGAATCCTGCCTCGGGCATGGGTGTGTGTGATGTCCTTAGTTTAGTTAGGTTTAAGTAATTCTAAGTTCTAGGGGACTGATGACTTCAGAAGTTAAGTCCCATAGTGGGTTGGGTTGTTTGGGGAAGGAGACCAGATAGCGAGGTCATCGGTCTCATCGGATTAGGGAAGGATGGGGAAGGAAGTCGGCCGTGCCCTTTCAAAGGAACCATCCCGGTATTTGCCTGGAGCGATTTAAGGAAATCACGGAAAACCTATATCAGGATGGCAAGACGCGGGATTGAACCGTCGTCCTCTCGAATGCGAGTCCAGTCCCATAGTGCTCAGAGCCATTACAACCATTTTTGTGTAAGCTTAGGGACTGATGACCTTAGCAGTTAAGTCCCATAAGATTTCACACACATTTGAACATTTTTGACACTCCAGATCACTTCTTTCCAGTCATCCACGGTCTAGTAGCGTCGCCCTTTACACCACCTCAAGTGTCACTTAGCAATGACAGCAGAAATGTGTGGCTTATAAGGAGCTGTGCAGCCATTGTACCCATTCTTGTTAACTCCCTCTACACAGTCATTGTGCTAGCTGGACTGGTGGTAACAGTTTGTAAGAAACGCGTGCTTCCTTCTGCTGATATCTGGCGATTTTTTCCAATCTCCCTCTGCAATGTCGACGGTTCCTGTCCATCAGTACATAATGTCAGACTGATCTTGGTTCAACTGTAGTTGTTTCTTAGCATTTCCACTTCACAGCCACATCACCGACAGTCGAGTTGGGCAGCTTTAGAAGTGTTGCAATGTCCACAAAGGAACTGTCACTCAGATGACACCCAATGACTGGTCCATGTTCGAGTCACTGAGCTGTCCTGACCGACCCATTTTTTTTCCTTTATTGAATTTCGATTCCCCCCAAAGGGGGCAGGCTGGCAGCAGCTTAGTATGTCCCTCTTCAGCGTACAGACTTTGTTTGAATAAGATGAAGAGAATAAGTAATAAAAACAGGCGATAAAATTGGAGACTTAAATAGCAACAGGGATAAAAAATTGTGGAACTTAAAACATAGAACAAAGGGGTGATGATGCTAATAAAATACATACAAAGCAGACAGGTAAAATAATAGAGAGACAATTAAAAAACACACGGCCACAGTCTGGGTTCTGTTTGCAAAAGACATAAAAGTCACACCCAGCGACAGCATGGTTTCTGTTCACAACACTAGAAAGACGAACAACACTGAACATTCACTGGAACACTGCACTAAAAAGTTGGCAAATGTGATACCACAGCTGAGAGCAGGTGGGGGGAAACTGGACAGATGATGGAAAAGTAAAAAAGGGGTAAGGAGAGGAAAAGCGAAGGGGGGAGGGGGGAAAGGAGCCGATAGAGGATGAGGACCCATAAGAGGGGTGGGGGGTGCTGGGCAGATGCGGCAGGGAATGGGGAAGGCAGAGGAGGGGAATACAAAAGGACTCGGGGGGGGGGAGAAGGGAGGTAGGGAGAGGTTTGGCAGGGAGAAAACAGGATGGAAGGGGGGGAAGAGGGAGCCCAGGGAAAGGATGGAGGAAAGGAGGGGGGTGAGGATCAGAGTTGATAGGAGGGATAGAGGGAGGGAAAGAGGGCATCATCCGGGAGGGGGAGTTAATGGAAGCCACCTGGGGAAAGGAGATGAAGGGTGTAGAGATGGAGGGTAGGGGGGACACAACAGTGAAGGCGTGGCAGGGGGCGGGGATGGGAGATGTGAGGAGCAACCAGGGAGTGAGGGGGATCAAGGCGGTGGGAGGTGTAGAGTATGCGGGTATGTTTGAGGAATAGGAGCAGATGGGGGAAAGGAATGAGGTCATAGAGGATCTGCGTGGGGGCAGGAGGCGTATACCGAAGGCGAGGTGGAGTGCATGACGCTCAAGGATCTGGAGGGACTTGTAGAATTTGGGGGGGCCAATCCATTGTGCAGTTACTGCTTCTCTATTGACAACACGATACTCCCCACCTTATTTTGTTATGGTAGGTCCGTCTCTCATGACATCTAGTGGTCAATTCCGCATCACATAGGGGTTTCCAGACAACATTGATAACAGCAGTTAGCATTGGTTTCAAAACCCGCATTTCGTAAATCGATTTCCTAGTACAGCTACTGCTTCGGCGTTTAAAGACTCCAGTATCGCTTCTGGAAATGCAGCTCTAGCTGCAAGATCTCTTCCTCTCATGTAAACAGACTACCGTTTTTGAAATGCGCTTAGATTAGCATGTTTGTACTTTCTCTTAAAACTGTCGACTAATCTTAATAAAATAATTTTTTGTTTGTGCAGTGAAGGAAGAGCAGAAATATTAGACGAACAAAAACCCGTACTTGTTTTGTAAATAAAACTGCCTTTTCCTGCTGCTAGTTTTTTTATCCCATACGCGTTTCGCCTTCTCATGTTCTAAGGCATCATCAGTGGGATCTACAACGATACAGTTTTGTTAATTTTAGATTATAAAGCAGTACACGTCGTGATTTTTTGTATAAAAGTAACTACTTACGATTTGCTGGTCTGCGTTTCCTCACATCTGGTCTGGAGGTCGCACTATCACTTTTATTACTGCCATATAATCACAACTTTGTGTTCTGACCTTCCTCACACTGTTCACGACGTTTCTCACTCTTTTTTGTGGAGTAATGTCACTCGATACAACAATTTCGCCGGACACTGCTTTTCAAAACGTAAATATTGCGACTCCATTACGTTCAAAATGGCTCTGAGCACTATGGGACTTTTAACTTCTGAGGTCATCAGTCCCCTAGAACTTAGAACTACTTAAACCTAACTAACCTAAGGACATCACACACATCCATGGCCGAGGCAGGATTCGAACCTGCGACCGTAGCGGTCGCGCAGTTCCAGACTGTAGCGCCTAGAATCGCTCGGCCACTCCAGCCGGTGACTCCACTACGTGATTCCTTCTCTTTGGTGTGTTTACGTATTTGTGGCCAACCTAACGAAGTATATGTACGAGACTATCTTCTATTCATGCTGTTTATACTGCGTGGGTGTATGGGCGAGAGAGACAGAGAGAAAGAGAGAGAGGGGGGGGGAATAGAGCCGACGACGTTTTTTTTTTTTTTTAACTTAGGTGATAGCTGATTGGACTTTTCGTTTCAATATTCTGTGGTGGGGTTCATGGATGAGTGAGTGTAAAGATGTTGGGTGCTATTATTATTATATTGGACAGTATTATCATATTAGTCCTTTCTGGGAGCGTTATTCTATTATTTTACCTATTAGTGTAAATAATGAATTGCTTGTGATGTGTACTTGGTCATTCAACAGGATTTTCCCTTCAGCTTTGGTTTACTGTATGTAGTAATTTTCTTGCATGGTTAGGAGGTGTTTTTTACTGCTGATTGTAATTATTTTCATGTCATCTTCTCTAGTGGTTGGTTTATGGTCATTTCTCTTAGGTGTTCCGCAAATGTGGACTGGTTTGTCCCATATTTCCAGGTTCTCATGTGTTCTTTGTGTCTGAAGTCAAATGTTCTACCTGTTTGTACTATGTACATGCCTTCACAAGTGTTACGCTGTAGTTGATATATACCTGCTTTCTGGTATATGTCTCTGTTTTTTGTTAGTTTTGGGATGTGTTTTTGTGTAGAATTGTCTGTTGTGTATGCTATGTTTATTCTCTGTCACTTAAAATGTTGGTGATGTTATGGGTGAGTCTGTGTTTGTATGTCACTGTGTACCATCTTGTGTTTTCTTTAATCTTTTTCTGATTATTCTGTCTTGTCGTTATGGAACTGCATGTTTGTGTTTGGTTACCCACCTCCTACATTTAAGTGAAGAGAAACAGCCATCAAGCTGATGTAACAGGTAATCAGGGCAACCGATTTTCAGAAGCCATTAGCGTAAAAAACTGGCAAACCTACACGTGAATGAGCTGCCACAATAGATGCAACACTTAACACGGAAAGTCATCATCGAAAATCAGATCCCGACAATCAGTTTTCGTCTTGTGGAAGTGGTGTTGCACAGGGTCGACTCCAGGGATTTTGCTGTTCCATGCGAAAATTTCAAACGCCGCGTTTCCTCACCCCCTCGTGTCTTGTTGCATTATCAGACAAAGTCGACCTTTTTCACTGTGTCTAATACATGACATTTTATTTTCACATATCACATTCACTCATACATCCTTTTGACATGAATATGTCTAAAAAACCAGTCAGGTATAGGGTTCCAATCAGTGAAACAGAACTGAAACACATTTTCAGTTAGCTCCAAGATAAACTATGTCAATCAGAATTATGTTATGTCATTCGCAGAGTGTATAACTAAAATCTGTTCAGTTTCTCTCGTTCTCTGACCAAACTGGGGTGCGCGGTAGAAGGGAGGAATATCGTGGCCGCCGCGAGGAGTGTAACAAGTGGGAAGTAGGGATCCGGGTAGAGGTCTCCCAGTACAGTCCACGTAGAATAATGTAGCCGGTAGACGCCTAATCGGCAGCGCACGAATGGGGAGAGCGATAGTGGTGGGAGCTATGGTCAGACGCCGTAGGGGAAATGTCGATCGCTAGAGGGGAAGTGGCTTTCTGAACTGAAGCCTACGCTCACATTTTTTGTAAATATTAAGAGCCAACACTTAGATGGTGAGCATTCAAAAATATCTGTCACGTCTGCTTGGTTAGTATCTAAAAAGAATGGAAACTTAAAATGCAACAAAAGCAACAATTTATTTTTGCCTGGTTTGTTACCATTCGTAAATTTCAGAGGAGCGTCATAAGCGACAAATTTTGAGTAAAATCTACACTTTTCTCTTGTTGTCATGTTAAAATTAGCTTCTTTTGCCAAAACATAGTGGTGTTTACACGTCAATAACATGTTGTGCAGATGCAGTTGCGAGACAGTTTTGAAATAGCGGTTTATTAAGTTCTTTAAGTGAGGAACTGAGCAAAAGGAAAGTCAGTAACTCATGAAAAAGCACGTCTTCAGTACAAAAATAAACGTGTAATGTCTTCACTTATGTTGTTCCTAAAGCCATAGCATTTCTCGCTTCACCAGCTGTAGATGGTCCTTAAAAATTACATTATTTATCAAAAAAGTTTGTAGTTAGTAGAATAACACAGTAGATAATGAAGTATTGCATACTAACCATATTGCAAAATACTCTTCTCTTTGTGTGCTATCATTTTCCAAAATCTCATTTCAGTATCTCAACGTCGAACAGATGTGCAGAACTATAGACCTATATCTCTAACGTCGATCAGTTGTAGAATTCTGGAACACGTATTATGTTCAGGTATAATGACTTTTCTGGAGAATAGAAATCTACTATGTATCAGCACAGGTTTCGAAAAAAATCCTGTGACACGCAGTTCGTGCTATTCGTCCACGAGACTCAGAGGGCCATAGACACGGGTTCCCAGGTAGATGCCGTGTTTCTTGACTTCCGCAAGGCGTTCGATACAGTTCCCCACAGCCGTTTAATGAACAAAGTAAGAGAATATGGACTATCAGACCAATTGTGTGATTGGATTGAAGAGTTCCTAAATAACAGAGCGCAGCATGTCATTCTCAATGGAGTAAGAGTGATTTCAGGTGTGCCGCAGGGAAGTGTCGTAGGACCGTTGCTATTCACAATATATATAAATGGCTTTGTGGATGACATCGGAAGTTCACTGAGGCTTTTTGCGGATGATGCTGTAGTATATCGAGAAGTTGTAACAATGGAAAATTGTACTGAAACGCAGGAGGATCTGCAACGAATTGACGCATGGTGCAGGGAATGGCAATTGAATCTCAATGTAGACAAGTGTAATGTGCTGCGAATACATAGAAAGCAATTCCTTTATCATTTAGCTACAATATGGCAGGTCAGCAACTGGAAACAGTTAATTACATAAATTATATGAGAGTAGGCACTAGGAGTGATTTAAAATGGAATGACCATATAAAATTAATCGTCGGTAAAGTAGATGCCAGACTGAGATTCATTGGAAGAATCCTATGGAAATGCAGTCCGAAAACAAAGGAAGTAGGTTACAGTACACTTGTTCGCCCACTGCTTGAATACTGCTCACCGGTGTGGGATCCGTACCAGATAGGGTTGATAGAAGAAAGAGAGAAAATCGAACGGAGAGTAGCGCACTTCCTTACAGGATCATTTAGTAATCGCGAAAGCGTTACGGAAATGACAGATAAATTCCAGTGGAAGACTCTGCGAGAGATACGCTCAGTAGCTCGGTACGGGCTTTTGTTGAAGTTTCGAGAACATACCTTCACCGAGGAGTCAAGCAGTATATTGCTCCGTCCTACGTATATCTCGCGAAGAGACCATGAGGATAAAATCAGAGAGATTAGAGTCCACACAGAGGCATACCGACAATCTTTCTTTCCACGAACAAGACGAGACCGGAATAGAAGGGAGAAACGATAGAGGTACTCAAGGTACCCTCCGCCATACACCGTCAGGTGGCTTGCGGAGTATAGATGTAGATGCAGCTGTAGAAACCGTTTATGAAATATGAGCAATGTTATGGATATTACACTCTGGCTTTGTCGCTTGCGATCGCGATCGCAAATGAGCATGCTACATCATTTCAGTTTTCTCGAGACTGATGACAGCTAAAGACCTCCACCCAAGTTTAAAGAAAAATTCAATATGTTAACTAAATTTCATACGAAACAATATGTAATGTAATATGCACGAAACTCAAAATCAGAGTGACTCATATTTTTCACTGCAAACTTTTTCGAATTTCGCGCAGCGTCTTGTTTCCATGAAAATATCACAATAACTATGACCATTAACGAAATGATGACCACATCATTATGAAGCTGACATATAAAGCTATAAGTAACGCAAAAATGGAGGTTTTTTTACAGAATAGTTTATGTAAAATCGTTTTAGAAAGACTGCCAGACGTGCGCTTCGATTCTGTCATGACTGACCGGCCGAAAGGCGGCAAACGTTATTGGCCTCCCCTTCCTGACTTAAACGGATGAACTCGCCCTGCGCTCTGGGCGAAAATTGGTCACAGCGCACCGCCCACCTTATCCAGCGTTCCCGGTCTGCGCTTCGTATCGATTGCTTGCTTTGCTGTAAATGACGAGCCGGAACGACAATTTTCATGGAAGCGCGTACTTACATACACGTTTATCTTCACATGCAGTACATATTCGTAGCACACCTCCAAGACAGAAACAAACTCACACCTGTATGCTCTGAACGACTGTTCACTGCGTGGTAGATCGCATACACTGGCAGAAGTCAGATAGCGCACGAAACGTTCAGAATTATGTCAATGAGTTCCGAGCAGGGCTAGAACTATGGGTCTCAGGCAACAAGCACAGGTACGCTATAGAATGTGAAATAGCACCTCCAACAATGAATTGCACAGGCGGGTGACATTTGTTAACCTATTTCGCCGTTAGAAAAAACAAATATAAGCCTACCCTACAACAAATGTTTATCACGTAAATAAAAGAAAAAGCATAACACACATAAATAAATTAAAACTAAACTTAATCACCTGTATGATGCGAAAAGTGGCAGTTGACCCTGAAAAAAGAAAAGTGTTAAGTTATTCACATGAGTACTAGAAGAAATCAGCTAAATTTCGATTACGCGATGAGTCACACAAATCTGAGGGCTGTAAATTCAATTAAATACTTAGGGATTACAATTACAAATAACTTAAATTGGAACGATCACATAGATAATGTTGTGGGTAGAGCAAACCAAAGACTGCGATTTATTGGCAGAACACTTAGAAGGTGCAACAGGTCTACTAAAGAGACTGCTTACATTACGCTTGTCCTCCCTATTCTGGAGTATTGCTGTGCAGTGTGGGATCCGCGTTAGGTGAGACTGACGGATGACATCGGAAAAGTAAAAGGAAGGGCAGATCGTTTTGTATTATCGTGAAATAGGGGAGATAGTGTCACAGACATGATACGTGAATTGGAGTGGCAATCATCAAAACAAAGGCGTTTTTCGTTGCGACGGGATCTTCTCATGAAATTTCAATCATCAGTTTTCTCCTCCGATTGCGAAAACATTCTGTTGGCACCCGCCGGGCGGAGTGGCCGAGCGGTTCTAGGCGCTGCAGTCTGGAACCGCGCGACTGCTACGGTCTCAGGTTCGAATCCTGCCTCGGGCATGGATGTGTGTGATGTCCTTAGGTTAGTTAGGTTTAAGTAGTTCTTATTCTAGGCGACGGATGACCTCAGAAGTTAAGTTCCATAGTGCTCAGAGCCATTTGAACCATTTTGTTGGCACCCGCCTACATACGGAAAAATGATCATCACGATAAAATAAGAGAAATCAGGGGTCCCACAGAAAAAATTAAGTGCTCGTTTTTCCTGCGTGCCGTTCGAGAGTGGAACGTTAGAGAGACAGCATGAAGGTGGGTCATTGAACCCTCTGCCAGGCACTTTATTGTGAATAGCAGAGTAATCACGTAGATGTAGATATAGATGTAGAATCATAAACATGTCTACTCACTTACTTTATAATACAGCTATTTTCTTTGCTTTGGCATCAGCACGTATGTATGTATTGAATTGGGGACCTAGTAACGACGGAGAGGCTTCGTCCACGCCGAAGCCCTCAGTGGTACACACAACCCCACAACAGACTATAGCAGTCCACTCACCCCACCGCCGCCCCACACCGAACCCAGGGTTATTGGCGGTTCGGCTCCCAGTGGACCCTCCCCCCCTCCCCCCCCCCGCCCTTCCCCTCCGGGAACGTCTCATTCCAGACGAGTCTAATCCCAATGTTTGCGTGGTAGAGTAAGTATGGTGTACGTGTACGTGGAGACAGTGTTTGCGCAGCAATCACCGACATAGTGTAACTGAGGCGGAATAAGGGGAACCAGCCCGCATTGGCCGAGGTAGATGAAATGTCGCCTTAAAAACCATCCACAGACTGGCCGGCACACCGAATCTCGACACTAATCCGCCGGGCGGATTCGTGCCGGGGACCGGCAAGCCTTCCCGCCCGGGAAGCAGTGCGTTAGACCGCACGGCTAGCCGGACCGGCTTGGCATCAGCATACTCCTGCGGGACTTCGTTGAAATCCACAAGCCGTGTCCACACCGGCCGCGCCGCCCTGCGTCACAGAGCAGCAGAGCAAAACCGAGGATAGAGGTTCAGCGTAGCGCGGGACGGTCCGTGCGGAGGTCAAATTGCGCCGTCCTGCACTAATACGAACGAGCTCCACAGTGTAGGTACATAAAACGAAATGGTTCGTTCAAGCGCTGCTCTGTTTGGATGGCGTGGCGTTCCATTTTTTTGACGCGCGAGCGCGCACACATATAGACACACACACTTATGACACTGTACCACACATGCGGCTCGTAGTGAAATTACGTGCTTATGGAAAGTTATGTGACCGGATTTTTTATTTCGTGTCAGGGAGGTCACAGTTCGTAGTAATTGACGAAAAGTCATCGAGTAAAACAGAAGTGATTTCAGGCGTTACCCAAGGTGGTGTTATAGGACCTTTTCTCTTCCTTATCTATATAAACGATTTGGGAGACAATCTGAGCAGCCGTCTTCGGTTGTTTGCAGATGACGCTGTCGTTTATCGACTAATAAAGTCATCAGAAGATCAAAACAAACTGCAAAACGATTTAGAAAAGGTACCTGAATAGTGCGAAAAGAGGCACTTGACCCTAAATAACGAAAAGTGTGAGGTCATTCACATGAGTGCTAAAAGGAACTCGTTAAACTTCGGTTACACGATAAATCAGTCTAATCTAAAAGCCGTAAATTCAACTAAATACTTAGGTATTACAGTTACGAACAACTTAAATCGGAAGGTACACACAGAAAATGTTGTGGGGAAGGCTATCCAAAGACTGCGTTTTATTGGTTCCGAAAGAGTGGCTCTGAGCACTATGGGACTTAACATCTGAGGTGATCAGTCGCCTAGAACTTAGAACTACTTAAACCTAACTAACCTAAGAACATCACACACATCCATGCCCGAGGCAGGATTCGAACCTGCGACCGTAGCGGTCGTGCGGTACCAGATTGTAGCGCCTAGAACCGCTCGGCCACTCCAGCCGGCTGCGTTTTATCGGTAGGACACTTAGAAAATGTAACGGACCTACTGAGGAGACTGCGTACACTACGCTTGTCCGTCCTCTTTTAGAATACTGCTGTGCGGTATGGGATCCTTAACCAGATAGGACTGACGGAGTACATCGAAAAAGTTCAGAGAAAGGCAGCCCGTTTTGTATTGTCGCGAAATATGGTAGAGAGTGTCACAGAAATGATACAGGATTTGGGCTGGACATCATTAAAAGAAAGGCGTTTTTCGTCGCGACGGAATCTTCTCACGAAATTCCAATCACCAACTTTCTCCTCCGAATGAGAAAATATTTTGTTGCCACCGACCTATATAGCGATCACCACGATAAAATAAGGGAAATCAGAGCTCGTACGGCAAGGTGTAGGTGTTCATTCTTTCTGCGGGCTATACGAGATTGGAATAATAGAGAATTGTGAAGGTGGTTCTGTGGTGTCACCGCCAGACACCACACTTGCTAGGTGGTAGCCTTTAAATCGGCCGCGGTCCATTAGTATACGTCGGACCCGCGTGTCGCCACTGTCAGTGATTGCATACCGAGCGCCGCCACACGGCAGGTCTAGAGAGACTGACTAGCACTCGCCCCAGTTGTACAGCAGAGTTTGCCAGAGATGGATCACTGACAATTACGCTCTCATTTGCCGAGACGATAGTTAGCATAGCCTTCAGCTACGTCATTTGCTACGACCTAGCAAGGCGCCATAGCATTTGATAATTAATATTGTGAAGCTTGTACAGTAACGAGAGATGTACACCAATTGTGGATTAAAGTTAAGTATTCCAACAGCTACGTACTTTATTTGCTAGACTCAAATCCTTTAACTGTTCCAGACCTCACGTCAATCTGCGTGAGCTTAAAAGCGTACATTTCGGCCTCCTCTAGCAACACGGTGTTGGCTCTTCTGCCAACACTACAGGTTCGATGAACCTTCTGCCAGGCACTTAAATGTGATTTGCAGAGTATCCATGTAGATGTAGATGTAGACACACTCACACTCTCGAACTCTGCTGCACACCTACGAACTTTGTGCTCTATTTTGAGTCTCTCCGAGCCGATTTGTGCTGCTTTGCGCCCCTCGTTTTCGTGTGGTACGATGCCTCCGGTATGGAAGTTAATAAAATGACGTAAAAAAATCTGAACACCAAGGAGTTGTGGGAGATGCACCGAAGTGTGGAGGTGTATTGCTACATCTAGAAGATGACGTCTATTCCAATTTCGCACCAGTCACATAAGAGTGGCGCTAGTATCGCGATAATGAGAATGGATGCACATCAGGTCTACTTTAAATATGTGCTGTAAGGTTACTGAGCGTTAGTTACCTTTGAGATTGGACGTGGTGTGCTGATGTTAGTCAAGAATGCCTTTAAGACGACGAAGACGCCGTTATCAACAGCTCACTGAGTTTCAATGAGGCAGTGTAATAGGGCTACAAGAAGCTGGATGTTCCTTCTGTCATATTGTAGAAAGACTTGGCAGGAATGTAGCCACTGTACGCTGTGGTCACAGGAGTGTACGGTAGCAAGAAGACCGCGCTCCGGATAGCTAGCATGGCACTGCCGAGAGGGAAGACAATCGTGTTCGGCGTATGGCTGTGACGTATCGTACTGCATCTGCAGCAGCCGTCTGAGCAGCAGTTGGCACCACAGCGACACAACGAACTGTTACAAATTGGTTACTTCAAGGACAGCTCGGAGCCACGCCCTGTAGCGAGCATAACAACACCGCTGGCGACTTCAGTGGTAGCCAGCAAGGGAATGGAGGTCTGTTGCGTGTTCTGATGGAAGCCGGTTGTCCGTCGATGCCGGTGATGGCCGTGTTTTGGTTCGAAGTAGACCAGTTGAACGCCTGCACCCAAACTGTCTGCCTGCTTGATACACTGGACCCACTCCTTGAGTTATGGTCTGGAGTGAGATTTCGTATGAGAGCAGGAACACTCTCGTGGTTATCCTACGCAACCTGACTGTAAATTTATATGGTGATTCCACCTGTTCTGCTGCCATCTATGAACAGCTTTCCACGGCCTGTTTCCCAAAAGAATAACGCTCGGTCAGGAACCGCTGTTGTAACCCAACGTGTCGCTATGTTGCCTTGGCCTGCTCGATCACCAGTTCTGTCTCCAAAAAATGTTCAACTGTGTGTGAAATCTTATGGGACAACTGTTAAGGTCATCAGTCCCTAAGCTTACGGTACGTAACCTAAATTATCCTAAGGACAAACACACACACCCATACCCGAGGGAGGACTCGAACCCCCGTCGGGACCAGCCGCACAGTCCATGACTGCTGCGCCCTAGACCGCTCGGCTAATCCCACGAGGCTTCTGTCTCCAATCGAGCACGTATGGGACATCATTGGACGACAACTCCAGCGTCATCCGCCAGCAGCATTAACCAGCCCTGTACTGACCAACCAAGTGCAGCAGGACTGGAACTCCATCCCACAAACTGACATTCGGCACCTGTACCATAGAATGCATGCACGTTTGCATGCTTGCAAGCAACATCCGGCAGTTACACCGGTTATAAATGTACCAACATTTTACGTTTGCCATGGCTTTTCTTGCATTTACAGTAAGCTGCGATTTTACAACGTTGCTACCAAGACAAATGTGTTCCCGAAATTTCATTACGTTACATTAATTATTTCTTGGTGTTGGGATTTTTTACGTCAGTGTAGAACAGTTAGTGACTTAACATATTTGTTGAAAAAATGTATAAAGCGCCAGTGTATTGTATGTGTCCATAGTACATAAAGGAAAAATTTCTGTGTTCAGATATCGAGAATTCGTTCTTTCCGATCTGCGACGACCATAATTTACGTCTCAAAACAGGCAGTTCTTAAAGCACTACCACTTGTTGGCCACGCGGGATTAGCCGAGTGGTCAAGGGCGCTGCAGTCATGGACTGTGCGGCTGGTCCCGGTGGAGGTTCGAGTCCTCCCTCGGGTATGGGTGTATGTGTTTGTCCTTAGAATAATTTAGGTTAAGTAGTGTGTAAGCTTAGGGACTGATGACCTCAGCAGTTAAGTCCCATAAGATTTCACACACATCTGAACATTTGAACCACTTGTTGTTGTTGTGGTCTTCAATCCAGAGACTGATTTGATGCAGATCACCATGCTACTCTATCCCGTGCAAACCTCTTCATCTCTGAGTAACTACTGCAACCTAAATCCTTCTGAATCTCCTTAGTGTACCATATTCATCACTTGGTCTCCACGATTTTTACCCTCCACACTTCCCTCTAGTACTAAACTGGTGATCGCTTGATGCCTCAGAATGTCTCCTACCAATCGATCCCTTCTTCTAGTCAAGTTGTGCCACACTTTTCTCTTCTCTCCAATTCTATCCAGTGCCTCCTCGATAGTTACGTGATCTACCCACCTAATCTTCAGCATTCTTCTGTAGCACCACATTTCTAAAGCTTCTACTCTCTTCCTGTCTAAACCATTTATCGTCCATGTTTCACTTCCATACATGGCTACACTCAAAATAAATACTTTCAGAAAAGAGTTCCTGGCACTTAAATCTATGGCCGATATTAACAAATTTCTCTTTTTCAGAAACGCTTTTCTTGCGATAACCCGTCTACATTTTATTTTCTCTCCAACTATTATCAGTTATTCTGCTCCCCAAATAGCAAAACTCATTTACTACTTTAAATGTATCATTTCCTAATCTAATTTCCTCAGCAGCACCCGGTTTAATTCGACTGCATTCCATTATCCTCGTTTTTTTTGTTGATGTTCATCTTATATCCTCCTTATCCTCCTTTCAAGACACTGTGTATTCCGTTCAACTGCTCTTCCAGGTCCTTTGCTGTCTCAGACAGAATTACAATGTCGTCGGCAAACCTCAAAGTTCTTATTCCTTATCCATTCCTACTTCTTTTCTTTTGTTTCCTTTACTCCTTGCTCAATATACAGATTGAATTACATCGGGGATAGGCTACAACCCTATCTCCCTCCCTTCTCAACAACTACTTTCCCTTTCATGCCTCTCGACTCTTGTAACTGCCATCTGGTTATTGTACAAATTGTAAATAGCCTTTCGCTCCCTGTATTTTACCCCTGTCACCTTCATAATTTGAAAGAGAGTATTCCAGTCACTGTCACTTACTGTAGCGAAAACTAACAATTAAACCCTGAATTAAATCGTTGGAACTCCAACAGTATGAAATACGACGAAACTGAGTAAACAGTGCGTGCAGTGCAATGTAGTTGCTTCAGCTCCAAAATAAGATTCTTAAACTGACAAGCCTACAGGTTGAAATTTTACAAGACCCAAAATATTGCTCTCTCAATCTCGAAATTGACTTCGTATTTTTGCGACCGTAGAAGTTTGGAATATTTTAAGAGCGGCAGTTTTATTCGCAGTGAGCAATTGGACTTCGACAATTTAATGACAAACAGGCTCATGTAATTACTACAATCCGTAGTTACCTCGGTGAGATGGCCGCAATATCGGCTAGACGGAGATCGCCCAAGCCGGTTATTTCCGTTCACACAACAAGATTCACCCACTTGGAAACCTGTCACTAACGTGTTAATGAGATTGATGGTATTGTGGCAGCCGTGCCGCAGATATGCGAGAGTGCACCAGAGCCGCTCACGGCCGACTCAGCTGCGACTGGTATCTGTCGGCGCGCATTCGTGGCGATAGGCAAAATTCTGGCAACGTGATGCGCCCGCGGGCGCGGGTCAGCAAAAAGCGACACCAGTGCGAGCTGAGCCACTGTACAGCACAGAAGCATTATCTGGATTCCGTTTGTGCAAGCAGCAGACCAAATGGGTAGAACTTAACGCAATGCCCAACCGATGCGTCCGGAAGTTTGTTTGGCGCTCTCCGTTCGTTTCTATTGCGTACGTGAAATACACGGTGCCTCACGGCTGCGCAGAAATTTCGCTCGTTCCGGATACACGTTCATCCTCGCTCACGTGGTCAGACTATGCGCTCGTTTCCGAGGAGTATACTACGTTCGTGACCGGTGTTCGAGTGGAACTGCTATTCAACGCCATTATTACGATCGCCGGCTAATAGGCACTGTAGTCGGAATCAGTTTTTGTCACTTGTTCATTTACTTATTTGTGCAGAATTACGGCAAAAGTGAGTAGTGGAACAAGGTGGTCACCACCCCACTCTCCAAAGCTTTTTTCCGGCTTATGATTGCAAAACCTAGCAGCAGAACATTTCAAGCAATGTTATACGGAAGGTAATGCAAACTGCGAAGCTCCTGAGCCCCTTAGACATAAAAATTAGAGAACAGGGAGCGTGGTACTGGGTCTCCAAAGGAAAGATAGATAGGACCAGGGAAATCATGGGGGTACAAGTTGGGGATAGATACGCAATAAAGGGAAGGGGCGAAGAGTTATGGCAACAGCAATGGGAAACTGAGGAAACAGGAAGAAGGGTATTCCAGCTACTACCGAACATCAGAGAAAGGCTTCAAATGAGCCACTTTGAGCCAAGTAGAGGTCTGCTGCACTTTCTTACAGGTCACGGGCCATATCCGACATATTTATGTCGATTTGGAAAACGGGCGACACCAGCGTGCGACTGTGGTGCTCCGGATGGAACACCCGAACATGTCGTCTATGACTGCATGTTATATGACGATGTGGCACTCGAGTTTAGGAATCAGCTACCAACTAGAGATACATACATATTACTGCGACGTGCCGAGACCTTCGATGTCCTCAACAATTTGGCAAATGCAATATCCATTAGATCTTGAGGGAATTCATTAGTAACCAATACGGTTAGAAGATATATAACCCGATGAAGACTCAGGTGCACCTGCAATTCCGCCGAGCGCGGAACTGGCCAGTTGCCTCACAACTGGAATCCGCCGCGCTGTCGGATCAGGGGAGCAGGAGCACCATTCCCGGACTTGACATATGCACTTAAATTTGATAGGAAGTAGTTATACTAGAATAACGTAAAAATAAGAATACTAACATCACTAACATAGATAGGGACTGCAGCGATTCTAAAAGTAGTAGGCCAGCCCAGTCCCAGGGGCACGCTCACTGGGGTTAGCTCAGTGAGCAGGCCGGTTTTTAGTAGGTCTGTATTCTGTGTGGCACACATGTAACGGTGCAGAGTAGCTAGTCTTAGAATAATCAAGAGTAGTCAAGTAGTTAGATTAACCCTGTCCATAGCAAGTGCCAGTTAGTAACTAGAATAAGCTGCTTCTTTTTCTCAAGCATAATAATTGGACCCACTAATTACATAAGGTGGTGGGTCAATGTGTATCTCACAATGTTTGTTGATTTCATAAATAATTTGTATCATAATACCTTCTTTCGATTGTTTAATAATGTTGAAGTTGTTGTATCAATAAAGTTAAAAAAAAAAAATCTGCGAAGCTTGCAGAACGGCCTTCCTCACGGTTACGATCTGGCCCCTCTTTGCTCAACATCCACACTTCGGATGTCCCAACCACAACGTCTCGAAAGATCATATATATACAGATGATATAGCCATAGCCACACAAAGCGCGAACTTAGCCCAAACAAAGTACACACTCACTCGAGACAAAACAATAAATGAATATTTTTAAAAATGAGGACTTAGGCCAAATGCGAATGAAACAGGACTTTCAGGCTTCCATCTACAGGCTGACAATTATTGAACTATACGAAATAAATTCGTCATAACTTCTGAACAGTTTGCGTTAAGACGTTCAAACTGCACGGTAGGCTACAAGACATGATGGGAAACAGTATGCGTATGGAACGTTTGCTTCAGCGACGAAACCTACTTTCGTTCTGATGGGTTCGTCAATAAGCAAAACTGGCGCGATCGAGAAGTTTCTTGACCCTCAATGGGTGACTGTGTGATGTGCAATGTCGAGTCACGGAATAATCGGTACGCTGTTCCTTGATGGCACGGTGACTACCGAACGGTGCATGAAGGTTTTGGGAGATGATTTCACTCCCATTATCCTGCTTTCGACACGAGCTCGACCCTATCGAAGCAGGAGAGTGTTTGATGCCATGGAGGAGCACTTTGGGGACCGCACTCTGGCTCTGGGATACCCAGAGGACACTGGCATGGGCCTCGATTGGCCGCCATATTCTCCGGATCTGAACACATGCGACTCCTTTTTGTGGGGCAGTATTAAAGACAAGGTGTACAGCAACAACCCCAAAACCATTGTTGAGCTGAAAATAGCCTTTCAGGAAGTCATCGACAGCATCGATTTTCCGACACTTCAGCGGGTCACGCAGTATTTCGCGTCTGCGCTACATCATCGCCAATAATGGCAGTCATATCTAACATGTCATAACCTAAATCTGAATATGTGTAGTGACGTTTACATCTTGAATAAAGAGTGTGCACACCGTAGTTTGGAAGTAATTTACGTTTCTTTCCATATAGTTCAATAATTGTCACCATGTAAATAACCATTAGGTCCACGTTCAACAAACCAAAGACTTTGCCCTACAAACAGCTTCTCGAAAATGTCTCAGCTAATAAAAACAAGAGCAAACACAATCCAGAAATTAGCAAATACGTCTTGGCGAGCTGATACCAACACTCTGAGAACTAGCAGCATCTCTTTGGTTTATTCTGCTACTGAGTACTGCGAACCTTTTTGGATCAATAGCCACCATACAAGTCTTGTTGACGTGCAACTCTACCAAACAATGAAATTCGCTACGGGAACGATCTGGACAACTCAGTAGCTACCCGTTCTGAGCAACATAGCATCACCCCAGACTAGACGTCTTGCTGCTCTAAAAATCTCAGCTTCAGAGATGGTCTAATTAGCCAGCATTGCATATTCACGCTGATTCTGTCCAACTTACCGACGAACATATGTAATTAACACTGAAATCAAGAAACACCGAAGTGGGTACAGCAACACAACTTCGGAACTTTAGTACAGAGGAGCACTGGCGATCACAAAGGAGACAAGAAGTCGGGAACCGTAACCTCATAAAAGACCCGACAATCAGAGTCACCGATTTCGAACAAAGTAGAAGGGTATGGTGCAACTTCCGCAGACTGCACTTAACAGGGAATATGCAGTAAATTACTGTTTCAATAGAGAATGACCGAAAATCCTTCATGTGGAAAGTGTGAATCCAAATGACACACAATTTTCCACATAGCCATCGAATGCTCTAATACTCTGCTTTGCAGAGTCGCTGAAAGCGATCTGCCATCTTACGCCTGCGTCACTGGATTGGTTGAAAAACTATAACCTTTCTTTGCGATATTTTTATACTGATTTTCTTTAATTTTAAATTTCTCTTTCTATCCATATTTTACCGTGTTTGTAGAGTTTCTATTTGCCTATATGTTACCTATCTATTATTAAAGAAAAATGTGTAGTATTCATACTAAAATATATAAATTATAATTCTACTTGTATAAAAGGGTTTGTCCAGTGAGTTATTTTGTAAATGAATTAGATGGTGAAAAAAACTAGTGTGTTACTTCGTTTAGCTGTGTGATGGATAATCTACGTCTACTGAGTGGTATGTGAAAAGCACTCCGTCTTCAGGCCACGAGTGGCCTATCGGGACCATCCGACCGCCGTGTCATCCTCAGGGGAGGATGCGGTTAGGAGAGGCGTGGGGTCAGCACACTGCTCTTGATGGTATCCTTGACCAAAGCCGCTACTATTCGGTCGAGTAGCTCCTCAATTGGCGTCACGAGGCTGAGTGCACCTCAAAGAATGGCAACAGCGCATGGCGGCCTGGATGGTCACCCATCCAAGTGCCGACCGCGCCCGACAGCGCTTAACTTCGGTGATCTCACGGGAACCAGTGTAACCACTGCGGCAAGGCCGTTGCCGAGTAGTATGTGGCAAAGTATTTTTTGTTACGCCTTATATTGATATTTCCTGAGTTCCCTCCATGCATGAGACGCGTCAAGAAGTTGGCCTACGCCGCTAGATCTCATGCAACACTAGGACCGGCTCTAGAGGAGGACGATCCGTGGCATTGCCCAGGGCGGCAAGTATTTGCGGGCGCGACTGTCTCAGATTTTAATATGTTCCAAAAGGATTAATCAAATAAGACATGAAAGTTTTGCATAACACAATACTTAAAATGTACCTGAGTCAGCATGAAAGCCCCTTTAGAAGCGAAAACCTTTAAAATCAAGAAATAAAGATAAATGTCAGCATACGATGGCCTAATAGTACAAGTACAGCAACGTTAACCACCTACAGCGGTGTAATATGACACACTCTTTTCAATTAAGACACTGTGATTTACCGGCGTTTACTGGTAGACGTGGAAAGATGCATGTTATCCTTCCCCAAACCATTCCCTCTCCTTTGGACTTACCATTTATACCATTTACATTACTGTTCTTCTTGCCTCACTCCTCTAAATTTTTATTATTATTATCTTCTTTCCTTTCTCAGACCTTAGGTCTGGTTAAAAATGGAAAGTGACGCGGACCTTGATCAAGCGTGACTTCCTTTTAACTGTACGGTATATGTTACATTGCATTTAGGAACTTTCGGGTAATTGAACATGTATCAATAATTACTGATTTCTGTAGTTGTATATATAAGTTTGGATGTAGCTGTATTGCGTTGATGTACTGGTGGATATTGTGTGGTATGACTCCTGTAGTTGATAGTATAATTGGTATAATGTCAACTTTATCCTGATGCCATATGTCCTTGACTTCTTCAGCCAGTTGGATGTATTTTTCAATTTTTTCTCCTGTTTTCTTCTGTATATTTGTTGTATTGCGTATGGATATTTCGATTAGTTGTGTTGATTTCTTCTTTTTATTGGTGAGTATGATGTCAGGTTTGTTATGTGGTGTTGTTTTATCTGTTATAATGGTTCTGTTCCAGTATAATTTGTATTCATCATTCTCCAGTACATTTTGTGGTGCATACTTGTATGTGGGAACATGTTGTTTTATTAGTTTGTGTTGTATGGCAAGTTGCTGATGTATTATTTTTGCTACATTGTCATGTCTTCTTGGGTATTCTGTATTTGCTAGTATTGTACATCCGCTTGTTATGTGATCTACTGTTTCTATTTGTTGTTTGCAAAGTCTGCATTTATCTGTTGTGGTATTGGGATCTTTAATAATATGCTTGCTGTAATATCTGGTGTTTATTGTTTGATCCTGTATTGCAATCATGAATCCTTCCGTCTCACTGTATATATTGCCTTTTGTTAGCCAAGTGCTGGATGCTTCTTGATCGATGTGTGGCTGTGTTAGATGATACAGGTGCTTGCCATGTAGTGTTTTCTTTTTCCAATTTACTTTCTTCGTATCTGTTGATGTTATGTGATCTAAAGGGTTGTAGAAGTGGTTATGAAATTGCAGAGGTGTAGCTGATGTATTTATATGAGTGATTGCTTTGTGTATTTTGCTAGGATAAATCCCCTTCCTCCTTCCTTTCTGCTTAATGTGAATCTTTCTGTTGCTGATTGTATGTGATGTATTCTATATTTGTGGCATTGTGATCGTGTAAGTGTATTGAGTGCTTCTAGGTCTGTGTTACTCCATTTCACTACTCCAAATGAGTAGGTCAATATTGGTATAGCATAAGTATTTATAGCTTTTGTCTTGTTTCTTGCCGTCAATTCTATTTTCAGTATTTTTGTTAGTCTTTGTCTATATTTTTCTTTTAGTTCTTCTTTAATATTTGTATTATCTATTCCTATTTTTTGTCTGTATCCTAGATATTTATAGGTGCCTGTATTTTCCATCGCTTCCATGCAGTCGCTGTGGTTATCCAATATGTAATCTTCCCGTTTAGTGTGTTTTCCCTTGACTATGCTATTTTTCTTACATTTGTCTGTTCCAAAAGCCATATTTATATCATTGCTGAATACTTCTGTTATCTTTAGTAATTGGTTGACTTGTTGATTTGTTTTAGATCGCCCATGTATAGCAAATGTGTGATTTTGTGTGGGTATGTTCCAGTAATATTGTATTCATAATTTGTATTGTTTAGCATGTTGGATAGTGGGTTCAGAGCAAGGCAGAACCAGAAAGGACTTAATGAGTCTCCTTGGTATATTCCACGCTTAATCTGTATTGGCTGTGATGTGATATTATTTGAATTTGTTTGGATATTAAGTGTGGTTTTCCAATTTTTCATTACTATGTTTAGGAACTGTATCAATTTAGAATCTAGTTTGTATATTTCCAATATTTGTAGCAACCATGAATGGGGTACACTATCAAAAGCTTTTTGGTAATCAATGTATGCGTAGTGTAGCGACTTTTGTTTAGTTTTAGCTTGATATGTCACTTCTGCATCTATGATCAGTTGCTCTTTACATCCTCGTGCTCCTTTGCAACAGCCTTTTTGTTCTTCATTTATAATTTTGTTCTGTGTCGTATGTGTCATTAATTTCTGTGTAATGACTGAAGTTAATATTTTGTATATTGTTGGTAGGCATGTTATGGGGCGATATTTAGCTGGGTTGCTGTGTCTGCTTGATCTTTAGCTTTCAGATAGGTTATTCCATGTGTAAGTGTATCAGGGAATGTGTATGGGTCTGCATTGTAACTGTTAAATAATTTAGTTAGATGTGCATTATTATTATTATTATTATTATTATTGCTTTGTCTGTAACTTATAAGTTTTTTTTCCATTTCCTACTCTTTCTCGGTACTGTATTCGTAATCAGTAGATATTAACATCAAGATCATACGGAAGAAATCTGCCATACCTACAATGACAAATTAGTATTTTTCTCGTTTTTCCTGTGTTATCAAAATTACTTGTTTCTAAGAAAAAATGTAAAACTAATTGTGATCTGTGCCATTGGTGATCAAGAAAAGAGTGTTATATGAAAACATGAATCCATATTTTTTTTTAATTTCGAACGATAAGTCGCAACTACATTACATTTGCGACACAATCTCTATCTTTTGTCTGACATACTTCTTTTTCTTCTACGAATCACGTGGTTCTTCCAGATAAATACCGAGACGGTGATCGCATATTATCAGACCAGCAGTCCGGTTACACGTAGCCCACGATGCAACCTCGTCATAAAATCGCTAAATTTTGAAAGTGATTCGGCTAAGGAGCGTCGTATGAAACAGGTATTTGCAACTCCCTCACGCCGCCGTCGCTAGATATTTCTCCAGTATTTGTAACGCATTCTGTCTCGATACAATGTCAGAGGGCCGGTGATATATCCACTGAGCTATAAGTAATGGTTGATTGAGAAGGATCACAAACAGTAGATGGTGTGGTGATTGAGGTCGTAAGAAATGTACACTAGCTTTTCAGATCTCTAATGCCACGCTATCTGCTAGAAATCCTGTCTGGGATTTGGAATCAAGTCCCTCCATTCAAGCACATACCTGCGATTGATCCTATGGAAGAGTCTTTTAATGATTACATCCACTACTGAATCATATTTCTGGCACTCTCACTTCTCAAACCGAGTCACATTGCTGGAACCTGTCTGCTACAGTAAAATTCCAGCCTATACATCCTGCCAGAGCCCTCTCAGACTGCACTACCATCCCTGCAGCTTTGCCCATGTGATCGTTCCAACGTAAGTCGGAAATGAGTAGAAGTCGGAGGAAACTATCGTATCTACCACCTTCTTCATACCGTGTAGAAACAGGCTAAGCTCTGACAGGACTGTGTTTTGACCATTCGATGGAAACGGGAACTGAGAGAAGGACGATAATTTTTGCTACTGCACTGTGGTGCACCCCCAAACTACATACAAGTACTACAGATCCAATCCATTCATATCTATCTCCCCAACATGCTATCTTCATTATTCTGTACCATCAATTAGAGAAAAATTACGAACTATAAAAGCTCAACTAACTTCATCCGATAGAGAATTAAGAATTTTACCGCATCTCCCTCCTCCCATGTATCGAAAACAAATACTGCATGCGTGCAGGCATCGAGCACATGTGACGATCCTATTAAATATACAGGTATTGATCAACTACACAGACCAGTTTAAAGTTCCATGGAGGATGATCATATCCCGCAGACTCCACTGTAAGTCTCAAGAGACGCCCCCTGTGGCTCTGTCTCGATGTTTGAAACATTATACAGAAAACAGAGCAAACGCTCTCCAAATGTGAAGGTGACTGGACACAATCGAGTACAGTGCTGTACTACACCTCCCGACCAGTGCATGTGGGCTAGGTGTTGGCAGCTGTGTTACATTTACAAGCAATTTTAGAACACAGAACGAGAGGTTATGCCATGATCGCATGGATAGATCTGACATAAAATCGATAGAATTGCGAAAAATGATAGGGGAATATGTATAAATTGACGGAATATACACCAAAATGCGGGGAAATTGTGGAAGTACTTTCGTATCTTCTGGTTCGTGCAGAACAATTTGTACATGGGAACAAGTATGCGGCAGCAGGAGGAATCTGAGAAATCGTCGACATGGAAGTGAAGGGAATCAGGGAAGCAGTTAATTTTTCTGCATCGGGGCAGCATTATACTGTATGTCTATTGAGGTACCAGTGATACACCCGAGTTGACTACTGTATTTGAATCTTTTCAGGAAGACAGAACCATCCGCCTCTAAACTTACATGCATCTGCATTAAAGGATAACAGAGAGTGGACGGGGTGATCGATTGAGATGGAGCTGTAATGAGGTACGATTTAATGGTAGACTGATGAAGCATTCTACAGAGGGAAAAGTTGCTGCAGGTCAGTTTTTCCACTGTTCTGTCAGGATGCATCAGTCGCGTGACATAGCCTGTGTTCCGCTCATATACAGCCACCTGTTCTGTATGTGCTTTAAAGCACTGTCTTCCTGCGATCGTTAACGGTAAACCTGTTGATCATCAGAGGACTTCCGTCTCATGTGTGATGAAATGTGACACATTCCTCTAAACGAACTATGATTTATGCGATGTACTCCATCCCCCTGTAGCATCTTGGGTGTAAAATCGAGACTCCAGCTTCATAGCTAAGTTAGCGATAGGTGCTTGTAAGGCACTGCAATCCCTGTGTATACATTTACCTGACAGATGTGCTGTTTACTGAGTTAGTGGCGGAATGACTTGTAATTTTACATGTGAGACGCCGCTGTTATGCGTTTATCTGTTTCCTTGTAAGAGGTATTACCCGTTACTAACGATCGTTTTACACTCCTGGAAATGGAAAAAAGAACACATTGACACCGGTGTGTCAGACCCACCATACTTGCTCCGGACACTGCGAGAGGGCTGTACAAGCAATGATCACACGCACGGCACAGCGGACACACCAGGAACCGCGGCGTTGGCCGTCGAATGGCGCTAGCTGCGCAGCATTTGTGCACCGCCGCCGTCAGTGTCAGCCAGTTTGCCGTGGCATACGGAGCTCCATCGCAGTCTTTAACACTGGTAGCATGCAGCGACAGCGTGGACGTGAACCGTATGTGCAGTTGACGGACTTTGAGCGAGGGCGTATAGTGGGCATGGGGGAGGCCGGGTGGACGTACCGCCGAATTGCTCAACACGTGGGGCCTGAGGTCTCCACAGTACATCGATGTTGTCACCAGTGGTCGGCGGAACGTGCACGTGCCCGTCGACCTGGGACCGGACCGCAGCGACGCACGGATGCACGCCAAGACCGTAGGATCCTACGCAGTGCCGTAGGGGACCGCACCGCCACTTCCCAGCAAATTAGGGACACTGTTGCTCCTGGGGTATCGGCGAGGACCATTCGCAACCGTCTCCATGAAGCTGGGCTACGGTCCCGCACACCGTTAGGCCGTCTTCCGCTCACGCCCCAACATCGTGCAGCCCGCCTCCAGTGGTGTCGCGACAGGCGTGAATGGAGGGACGAATGGAGACGTGTCGTCTTCAGCGATGAGAGTCGCTTCTGCCTTGGTGCCAATGATGGTCGTATGCGTGTTTGGCGCCGTGCAGGTGAGCGCCACAATCAGGACTGCATACGACCGAGGCACACAGGGCCAACACCCGGCAGCATGGTGTACACTGGCCGTACACCACTGGTGATCGTCGAGGGGACACTGAATAGTGCACGGTACATCCAAACCGTCATCGAACCCATCGTTCTACCATTCCTAGACCGGCAAGGGAACTTGCTGTTCCAACAGGACAATGCACGTCCGCATGTATCCCGTGCCACCCAACGTGCTCTAGAAGGTGTAAGTCAACTACCCTGGCCAGCAAGATCTCCGGATCTGTCCCCCATTGAGCATGTTTGGGACTGGATGAAGCGTCGTCTCACGCGGTCTGCACGTCCAGCACGAACGCTGGTCCAACTGAGGCGCCAGGTGGAAATGGCATGGCAAGCCGTTCCACAGGACTACATCCAGCATCTCTACGATCGTCTCCATGGGAGAATAGCAGCCTGCATTGCTGCGAAAGGTGGATATACACTGTACTAGTGCCGACATTGTGCATGCTCTGTTGCCTGTGTCTATGTGCCTGTGGTTCTGTCAGTGTGATCATGTGATGTATCTGACCCCAGGAATGTGTCAATAAAGTTTCCCCTTCCTGGGACAATGAATTCACGGTGTTCTTATTTCAATTTCCAGGAGTGTATATAGGACTGATGCAGGCATAGTATAATATCTGAACCGTGATCGGTTGTGAACAGTTGACGCTGTACATTTCCGGAAAGCTATATTGTGCTCGTATCACACAGAGCCGATGTTCTAAGGCAGTTGTTTTTTCGTTTTACAGTTTGGAAAATAGTTTATCGTAGAGAAACCAGGAAGAAGGATGTATGTCCTGCTCTTGAAATATATTTTTTTACATTGGAATATTAACAGCACTACATTCCATACGACTGATAGTTCGGAAACGCAAGCGATCTAATATTATAGCCCGTTTTAAGTGCAGAACGCTGTAGCCTTAGGAATGTATGTGTTAATGTTCTCTCTTACCAATACCTTCCAGGTATTGATCCTAGACCCTGGAATAATACTTTAAAATTGATAGCTTGGTTGATTTACGAAAAAATGCGTCGAACTCCATCCGCCTGGAGCTCCATCGCACATAAAAATCATGCGTTTCTTGTTCTTCTTAACTGTCTGCTATTACATCACAACACTTTCAGATCTGTTACTATACATCGAAAAGGTGTGCTAAGCTCCTCGACATGGGTGTATCTCGAGAAATATTGTGCACTTGGATGGGTGAGGAATCGGTAAGCTCCACTCATTCACGAGATGAGGAATCTAGCGGTCTACTTCTGGTCGGTTGCAGATTAAATTGATAACAGTGCTGCGGGGCGGGTTGGCCAGTGACAGTGTGAGGGGGACCCTTCCGTCTCTAATTTTACCCTAAGACTGCGAGAATGCTCTGTGACTCCCATCAGCATAGAGATAGATCGTAAATTAAGCACGGTGCTCGAGGTGTTAGAAATACGTAGAGCGCTATCTGATAAACTTTGATGATGCATTTGTTTGAGAGTTAACAACGATGCATAGTCATCTATCCACATTCGTAATGATACTTGTAAAGTGGAGAAAGGGTGGTTCAGCTATGATGCCGAAATTGGGAAACACACTGTCACATCTTTGGTCGGTGTTGAAATTAGTGTAAAATTGCTAAAATTGTTCACAGTATCAACTGTGATGCTTATTATTTCCGTACATCGGCAGTGTCTTTTCCATACCATCTGTCTACTGGCACGCTGTTGGTTACGACATAATGATTGACTGACAGCGCTTGTTTGAGTTGGAGAACGAGTTTTGTGGAGGGGTGACACCTTCTGGGGATGGCTAGCACCGAAACAGTGACCGTGTATATGACTGCAATATGGGGACTCACTCGAAACTGAACACAGAGCCATCAGCTATTCGGTCAATGTGACACATGACTTTAAATGTAGTTTGGAAACCCACGCCAACGCCATAAAACTCTTTCAGTTTCCTTATATTGTAAATGACTTTTATTTAAAATCATCCAGTGTGTACGGTGTGTTATGGCAACAGCTGTAACAATATGATTTACACAGTGCGAAGTCTAGAGGTATCCCAATTGACCTGTCTTCCCTCCAAAATTCAAACTTCCTGCCAGGGGGCTTGGCAGAGGTGTGTGGCACTTTCCAGACTGCTTGGGTAATGGTACTCGCGTCATCAGCTGCCATCTTGAATGACGTCAATCGCGTCACAGGGCGACGTCTTGGATAACGGTACTTTGGGGTGATGTCCTTGTTGCCTGCGAGATCAGAACGTCTTAATGTCAGTTTAGAACCTGACGCAGACCCCGAAGCTGTGGCACAAAAACAACGTGTTTGGCACTGTACAAAGCGTGTTAGAGCAGAAAAAAAGAATGTTTCAAACAACAAGACTGAGCCACAGGGGGCGTGTCTTGCGACTTACAGTATAGTACGCGAGATGCGACCATCCTCCTAGAGGACAGGTGATGGATATGCACTTTTCAATAATGGGAGGAGTCTCGTGTAGATTGTTCTTTTCAATATCTTGTAGCATAAGCTTAAGAAAGAGATTGATTTGTAGCCTTCAAGGAGTGTAATATCCTTTCTTGGTTTGGCAACAGCTGCAACTATGCTTTTTTGAAAACAGAGATAGAAGTTTTTGTGTCGCTGTAATGTCAAAATTAACAAGCCACTGCCGAGTTGTTAGATTTGTATTCCTAGCAATTCTGGGAATATGTTGTCCATACCAGCTGCTTTCCGACACTTCACCTGTTGCAGGGCATCGTCCAGTTCTTTGGCTTCGATAGGGCGCTTAATTGGTACGGCTTGTTGGCGACTTCGTATTATTCGTTTGGCTATGGCTTCCGGTTTGGGAACGCAGCTCTGCTTTGTCCCGGTCGTACATCCCGGATCTAATTTTCTCAGTAAGGTCCAAACGGTTCGGGTGCTCCAAGTGTTTCCTTCCATCTGAATATTATGTTGTTGTTTAATATCTCTAAGACTTCTTCACCGGCATTCAGATCTGCCGTTCTTTAGTGTTCGGCGTACAGCTCCTTACATTTCTTGCTCCAACACGATATGTAAGATTTTCTAACACCACGGAGTATGTGTTCAATTCAATTGTGTGTGAAATCTTATGGGACTTAACTGCCAAGGTCATCAGTCCCTAAGCTTACACACTACTTAACCTAAATTATACTAAGGACAAACACACACACCCATGCCCGAGGGAGGACTCGAACCTCCGCCAGAATCAGCGGCACAGTCCATGACTGCAGCGCCTAAGACCGCTCGGCTAATCCCGCACGGCACGGGGTATGTGCTTTTTGCTGTGCTAATAACTACTGCAGCGACCCTGAAATAGTTTTTCTTTTACTTTTTGTTGTATATGCCTTATACAGGGTGTTTCAAAAATGACCGGTATATTTGAAACGGCAATAAAAACTAAACGAACAGCGATAGAAATACACCGTTTGTTGCAATATGCTTGGGACAACAGTACATTTTCAGGCAGACAAACTTTCGAAATTACAGTAGTTACAATTTTCAACAACAGATGGCGCTGCGGTCTGGGAAACTCTATAGTACGATATTTTCCACATATCCGCCATGCGTAGCAATAATATGGCGTAGTCTCTGAATGAAATTACCCGAAACCTTTGACAAGGTGTCTGGCGGAATGGCTTCACATGCAGATGAGATGTACTGCTTCAGCTGTTCAATTGTTTCTGGATTCTGGCGGTACACCTGGTCTTTCAAGTGTCCCCACAGAAAGAAGTCACAGGGGTTCATGTCTGGCGAATAGGGAGGCCAATCCACGCCGCCTCCTGTATGTTTCGGATAGCCCAAAGCAATCACACGATCATCGAAATATTCATTCAGGAAATTAAAGACGTCGGCCGTGCGATGTGGCCGGGCACCATCTTGCATAAACCACGAGGTATTCGCAGTGTCGTCTAAGGCAGTTTGTACCGCCACAAATTCACGAAGAATGTCCAGATAGCGTGATGCAGTAATCGTTTCGGATCTGAAAAATGGGCCAATGATTCCTTTGGAAGAAATGGCGGCCCAGACCAGTACTTTTTGAGGATTCAGGGACGATGGGACTGCAACATGGGGCTTTTCGGTTCCCCATATGCGCCAGTTCTGTTTATTGACGAAGCCGTCCAGGTAAAAATAAGCTTCGTCAGTAAACCAAATGCTGCCCACATGCATATCGCCGTCATCAATCCTGTGCACTATATCGTTAGCGAATGTCTCTTGTGCAGCAATGGTAGCGGCGCTGAGGGGTTGCCGCGTTTGAATTTTGTATGGATAGAGGTGTAAACTCTGGCGCATGAGACGATACGTGGACGTTGGCGTCATTTGGACCGCAGCTGCAACACGGCGAACGGAAACCCGAGGCCGCTGTTGGATCACCTGCTGCACTAGCTGCGCGTTGCCCTCTGTGGTTGCCGTACGCGGTCGCCCTACCTTTCCAGCACGTTCATCCGTCACGTTCCCAGTCCGTTGAAATTTTTCAAACAGATCCTTTATTGTATCGCTTTTCGGTCCTTTGGTTACATTAAACCTCCGTTGAAAACTTCGTCTTGTTGCAACAACACTGTGTTCTAGGCGGTGGAATTCCAACACCTGAAAAATCCTCTGTTCTAAGGAATAAACCATGTTGTCTACAGCACACTTGCACGTTGTGAACAGCACACGCTTACAGCAGAAAGACGACGTACAGAATGGCGCACCCACAGACTGCGTTGTCTTCTATATCTTTCACATCACTTGCAGCGCCATCTGTTGTTGAAAATTGTAACTACTGTAATTTCGAAAGTTTGTCCGCCTGAAAATGTACTGTTGTCCGAAGCATATTGCAACAAACGGCGTATTTCTATCGCTGCTCGTTTAGTTTTTATTGCCGTTTCAAATATACCGGTCATTTTTTAAACACTCTGTATCATAAGTCCACCCCATTACCTGAATGGTCAGCGCGTTGGAATGCCACGCACGGGGGTCGGGTTAGATTCCTGGCTGGGGTGGGAGATTTTCTCCCCTCAGGGACTGGGTGTTGTGCTATCTTCATCATCATTTCATCCCCATTGTCGACGTGTGGCGTCACACTCAATAATACTTTGCACTTGGCGGCCGAACTTCCCGACTGGGAACTCCCGGCAACTGAAGCCATACGCTCATTACCATTTTTTCCATCATATCCTAATTGTGTTATAAATTGCTGCTATCTGGCTTTCCTAAAATTCCGTCTGGGGAAAAGAAGTGTGTGGGTTATAGGAACAGTTGTACCTATCATGCTGATCACTGGCCCATTCTTTAAGGAAGTCGTAAAGGAATACTCTCTGAGTGTCGTTTCTGCTGGGGATGGTAGATATGAAAATATTCGGATTGTATCCCGTATTCCTTCAAGCAAAGTTGAAGGCGGGCTTTCGTTTTGCGTCGTAGAGGAGGCTTAAGGTATTGCTTTCTGCCCAATCTACAAATCTTTCTTAATCTTCAACGTTTTCTTCGGAGCACCAAAGCATATGACGGGAGTCAATTTCTCCAGCACAAGTACATGGGTCAGGGAAAGTGGGGGGCATGTCTTTAGTCATCTGGTGTTCGAAGGCAATAGTTACTTCTTCACAGACAAAAGGAAAATTCCTTGGGCTGAGAGGAAATGAGTAAGAGAAGCATTTACGGCCTCGGCTCTAGAATATGTAGCGATTCCATACTGTGTTTGGTAGACTGACCCTAAAATTTTGTACCCTGGTATTTTGCCTCTGAACAAGAGTTGCTGGTCAGGTGTGGGCGCCCTGAATTGTGACAACGTCAATTTCGTGATCTCCTAGAAGCTTGTCCGTCCCCTAGAACTTAGAACTACTGAAACCTAACTAACGTAAGGACATCACACACATCCATGCCCGAGGCAGGATTGGAACCTGCGACTGTAGCGGTCGCGCGGTTCCAGACTGAAGCGCCTAGAACCGCTCGGCCACACCGGCCGGCTTGGATTTAGCATTGCAATGTGTTCACCAGGAGATCCTTAGACAGTTCTAGCGGTTCGTTGTCGCTGTTCATTCAGGATTACTCAGGGAGCACGTGTTGCATTCTGCTGCGGACGCGAACAGTGTTGACCCCTAACTAGAGCCAAACAGTTGCTGCTAACTACCGTGGACAGTCTCCAACTAGGACCCTGGCTTTTTATGTGCGCAACCACCAGAAGTTAAAAAACAAAAATCCTCTGCAATTTTTATCAGATATGTTTCTCTGCAGAAATGACTGTGCAAAAACGTAAACGTTCGAATGACGGTCTTACGTTCTCTGCATGGTATGGGAATCCCACTTTTTACCTGGTTCTGTGATGCGTGTCATTGCATTACCTGCAACACAATACCCTACGATCATTCAGACGAATCTAACAACTTCAAAAACATCACTCTACAGTCGTACTATGTTTATGTTAAACAGTTTCATAACGACAGTTGTCCTAGATATTTGCCGGCCGCGGTGGCCGTGCGGTTCTGGCGCTGCAGTTCGGAACCACGGGACTGCTACGGTCGCAGGTTCGAATCCTGCCTCGGGCATGGGTGTGTGTGATGTCCTTAGGTTAGTTAGGTTTAAGTAGTTCTAAGTTCTAGGGGACTTATGACCTACGATGTTGAGTCCCACAGTGCTCAGAGCCATTTGAACCATTTGAACCTAGATATTTATCAAATGTTTTCCTTTTTTTGTCAGAAAATAGTGCCACAGCGGACATGCACCACGGTACGTTGTCGGAATGAACGAAATTCTTTGCCTGCTTTGTCGCGTCAGGTGGCAAACACACCACACTGCCCAAACGAAGGCCCACACACATCTGTTACTCCTGCAGTCTTTCTCGAAAGATTTTACAGAACATATTCTGTGAGTAATTTTGATTCTTTCGTTACTTTAGCCGCATATATCAGGTTCATAAAGAACTGCCGCCGGCCGCGGTGACCGAGCGGTTCTAGGTGCTTCAGTTCGGAGCCGCGCGACTGCTACGGTCGCAGGTTCGAATCCTGCCTCGGGCATGGACGTGTGTGATATCCTTAGGTTAGTTTGGTTTCAGTAGTTCTAAGTTCTAGGGAACTGATGACCTCCGATGTTAAGTCCCATAGTGCTCAGAGCCATCTGAACCATTTTTTGAACTGCCTAGCTTTTCGTTAATGGGCATATTTACTGTGATATTTCAGAAATGTACCTCACTACACAAAGCGTAATGAGAAGAAGGAATCAATATGTGTTTTCGATTGTTGCATGTTAGGTCATACAATGCTCTGCCCTGAAATGCAGCTACCATGTTGAATTTTTCTTTAAACTTGGGAGTAGTTCTATATCATCTCCAATCCTGAGAAAAGGGATTTTATGTAGCACACTTACTTCTGCTTATGCGCAAAACTTTCATATACATCGCTACAGAAGTAGCAATAATTAAGAACTGTTAATAGCTGGTGAAAGAAGAAATTGTGTGTATGTGTGTGTGTGTGTGTGTGTGTGTGTGTGTGTGTGTGTGTACAACAACATAAGTGAAGAGATTACATGTTTATTTTTACACGGACAATGAGCTATTTCCTGTGCTAATGACCTGCCTTGTCCTTAATTGCTTCTACATCGATATCAGTACTCCGCAACCCACTTGGTGGTGTGCGGCGCAGGGTAATTCTGGAAACACTAACTGATCCCCCACTTCTCTGTTACATTTGCGAATTGCGCATGGGAAGAATGATTATCGGTAAGCCTCTGTATTAGTTCTAATTTCTCAAATTCTTCTTACAGTTATTTTGTAAGATGTATGTAGGAGGAAGTAATATGCTGTCCAACTCTTCCTGGAAATAGACTATGAATTAGGATTCTGTTATAACAGCAATTGCATTAGCATGTTACTGAAGTGAAATTGTATAGACTCCGCTATGTTTTCGCAACAGAAGAAAATTGCAACATGGTAACATTTTTTCGGATGAATCCAGGTTCTGTTTACAGCATCGTGATGGTCGCATCCGTGTTTGGCGACATCGCGGTGAACGCACATTTGGAAGCGTGTATCCGTCATAGCCATACTGGCGTATCACCCGGCGTGATGGTATGGGATGCCATTGGTTACACGTCTCGGTCATCTCTTGTTCGCATTGATGGCACTTTGAACAGTGGACGTTACATTTCAGATGTGTTACGACCCGTGGCTCTACCCTTCATTCGATCCCTGCGAAAACCCTACATTTCAGCTGGATAATGCTCGACCGCATGTTGCAGATCCTGTACGGCCCTTTCTGGATACAGAAAATGTTCGACTGCTGCCCTGGCCAGCATATTCTCCAGATCTCTCAGCAATTGAAAACGTCTGGTCAATGGTGGCCGAGCAACTGGCTCGTCACAATGCGCCAGTCACTCTTGCAGCTGTACCTGTACACGCCTTCCAAGCTCTGTTTGACTCAATGCCCAGGCGTGTCAAGACCGTTATTACGGCCAGAAGTGGTTGTTCTGGGTACTGATTTCTCAGGATCTGTGCACCCAAATTGGGTGAAAATGTAATCACATGTCAGTTCTAGTATAATATATTTGTCCAATGAATACTCGTTTATCATCTGCTTTTCTTCTTGGTGTAGCAATTTTAATGGCCAATAGTGAAGTTCCTTTGGCGGTTCAGTGTATTGTGAAGATCCATACCACGCGTGAATTCCAGAATTTATACGTGAAGTCTCCAGGTGATGGAGGCTTAATACGAGCTAGAAATTATATATTGACAAAATTACAATAATTTTCGAAATATGACATGATAATTTTGAAGTTGTTCCTCGGACATAGTAGAATAGTAGATTTTTGACATGCTTAAAGACGCAATAGAGATCTAAACATACGAAAATATCAGATTGTTTGCGTTACTTTTGTAGGGAGACAAAGGTTTGAAAGTGATTTTCTGTCGCCGTGAAGAGCGAAATGCTGTGGTGACCACTGACAAGCAGTACATGTGGCGACAGCATCGCAACTTTAAGCCTTAAAGCCGGGTTTTCCGAGGGGGACGAATTCTGCGTCGCACGACAGGACATTGCGTTTTGCGTCGTCAGGGATTCTGGGTTTTCCCAGTAAAGCAAATCGCAAGTGTGTTAACTATTCAGTCCACGCGTGCTGTCTGGGAACAGAGTTCACAGTGTTTTTACTTCAACCTAACTTCTGAAATACTCTACGGTATTGATGGATCGCGTGGAAGAAAAACAGTAAACTCCTCGGTTTGCTAATAAGTATGAACAATGGCAGCTGCAAAATACTAACGCGAATTCTTTACAGACGAATGGAAAAACTGATAGAAGCCGACCTTTGATTCTGTAGAAATGTTGGAACACATGAGGCAATACTGACCCTACGACTTATCTTAGAAAATAGATTCAGGAAAGGCAAACCTGCGTTTCTAGCATTTGTAGACTTAGAGAAAACTTTTGACAGTATTGAATACTCTCTTTCAAATTCTGAAGGTGGCAGGGGTAAAATACAGGGAGTGAAAGGCTGTTTACAATTTGTACAGAAAGCAGATGGCAGTCATACGAGTCGAGGGGTATCAAAGGGAAGCAGTGGTTGGGAAGGAAGTAAGACAGGGTTGTAGCCTATCCCCGATGTTGTTCAATCTGTATATTGAGCAAGCAATAAAGGAAACAAAAGAAAAGTTCGGAGTAGGTATTAAAATCTATGGAGAAGAAATAAAAACTTTGAGGTTTGCCGATGACATTGTAATTCTATCAGAGACAGCAAAGGACTTGGAAGAGCAGTTGAACAGAATGGACAGTGTCTTGAAAGGTGGGTATAAGATGAACATCAACAAAAGCAAAACGAGGATAATGGAATGTAGTCGAATTAAGTCGGGTGATGCTGAGGGAATTAGATCAGGAAATGAGACACTTAAAGTAGTAAAGGAGTTTTGCTATTTGGGGAACAAAATAACTGATGATGGTCGAAGTAGAGAGGATATAAAATGTAGACTGGCAATGACAAGGAAAGCGTTTCTGAAGAGAAATTTGTTAACATCGAGTATAGATTTAAGTGTCAGGAAGTCGTTTCTGATAGTATTTGTACGGAGTGTAGCCATGTATGGAAGTGAAACATGGACGATAAATACACTCCTGGAAATGGAAAAAAGAACACATTGACACCGGTGTGTCAGACCCACCATACTTGCTCCGGACACTGCGAGAGGGCTGTACAAGCAATGATCACACGTACGGCACAGCGGACTCACCAGGAACCGCGGTGTTGGCCGTCGAATGGCGCTAGCTGCGCAGCATTTGTGCACCGCCGCCGTCAGTGTCAGCCAGTTTGCCGTGGCATACGGAGCTCCATCGCAGTCTTTAACACTGGTAGCATGCCGCGACAGCGTGGACGTGAACCGTATGTGCAGTTGACGGACTTTGAGCGAGGGCGTATAGTGGGCATGCGGGAGGCCGGGTGGACGTACCGCCGAATTGCTCAACACGTGGGGCGTGAGGTCTCCACAGTACATCGACGTTGTCGCCAGTGGTCGGCGGAAGGTGCACGTGCCCGTCGACCTGGGACCGGACCGCAGCGACGCACGGATGCACGCCAAGACCGTAGGATCCTACGCAGTGCCGTAGGGGACCGCACCGCCACTTCCCAGCAAATTAGGGACACTGTTGCTCCTGGGGTATCGGCGAGGACCATTCGCAACCGTCTCCATGAAGCAGGGCTACGGTCCCGCACACCGTTAGGCCGTCTTCCGCTCACGCCCCAACATCGTGCAGCCCGCCTCCAGTGGGGTCGCAACAGGCGTGAATGGAGGGACGAATGGAGACGTGTCGTCTTCAGCGATGAGAGTCGCTTCTGCCTTGGTGCCAATGATGGTCGTATGCGTGTTTGGCGCCGTGCAGGTGAGCGCCACAATCAGGACTGCATACGACCGAGGCACACAGGGCCAACACCCGGCATCATGGTGTGGGGAGCGATCTCCTACACTGGCCGTACACCACTGGTGATCGTCGAGGGGACACTGAATAGTGCACGGTACATCCAAACCGTCATCGAACCCATCGTTCTACCATTCCTAGACCGGCAAGGGAACTTGCCGTTCCAACAGGACAATGCACGTCCGCATGTATCCCGTGCCACCCAACGTGCTCTAGAAGGTGTAAGTCAACTACCCTGGCCAGCAAGATCTCCGGATCTGTCCCCCATTGAGCATGTTTGGGACTGGATGAAGCGTCGTCTCACGCGGTCTGCACGTCCAGCACGAACGCTGGTCCAACTGAGGCGCCAGGTGGAAATGGCATGGCAAGCCGTTCCACAGGACTACATCCAGCATCTCTACGATCGTCTCCATGGGAGAATAGCAGCCTGCATTGCTGCGAAAGGTGGATATACACTGTACTAGTGCCGACATTGTGCATGCTCTGTTGCCAGTGTCTATGTGCCTGTGGTTCTGTCAGTGTGATCATGTGATGTATCTGATCCCAGGAATGTGTCAATAAAGTTTCCCCTTCCTGGGACAATGAATTCACGGTGTTCTTATTTCAATTTCCAGGAGTGTAGTTTAGACAAGAAGAGAATAGAAGCGTTCGAAATGTGGTGCTACAGAAGAATGCTGAAGATTAGATGGGTAGATCACATAACTAATGAGGAAGTATTGAATAGAATTGGGGAGAAGAGGAGCATGTGGCACAACTTGACTAGAAGAAGGGATCGGTTGGTAGGACATGTTCTGAGACATCGAGGGATCACCAATTTAGTATTGGAGGGCAGCGTAGAGGGTAAAAATCGTAGAGGGAGACCAAGAGATGAATACACTAAGCAGATTCAGAAGGATGTAGGTTGGAGTAGGCACTGGGAGATGAAGAAGCTTGCACGGAATACAGTGGCATGGAGAGCTGCATCAAACCAGTCTCAGGACTGAAGACCACAACAACAACACATGAACGATGGAGAAGAGAATTTTTTGCTCCATACCTAAGTGAAGCGCAGAAAAACAGTTATCAATATGTTTTTGTACCGAGAGAACGAGGGTGTGTTAAACACTTTGGTTAACAACAACTTAGTCGACGTCGAATAGAGGTTCGAGATGTATCTCAGATTCACTCTCCATCAGTTTGCGACGATTATGAATTATGTTTAAGATGATTTTAGATCAGAAGTTTGAGTAATATTATTAACAAGGGAAACTCCCGATCGTAACCCCCTCAGATATAATGGTAAGATGGCCCAGTGGATAATCCGTCAAAAACTGAACACAGATCAAGCATGGAAAACAGGAACAGTTATCGTCACCATTTCTGTAGAGGCCACTGCAGCATTTTAGCATGCTTTGTTGCCTTTTTGTGCACAGACTTTTACCTGACTTGCAGCAACTGCTTCGCTAAAATGCAACGTATTAGAGGGATTGGAAAGTAACGTAATTTATTAACAAGGTTTTTATTGTTAATCAGTTACGTATTATATTAGAACAAATAAGCCCTCGGTCACAAACATCAAGTCAAAATTGACCAGGTTTCGCCGCTAGTATGAGCGTCTTCTTCAGAATTAAACTAACTGTTCTAAAACATAATAGGTATATAAGACATTAATAAATTAAAGTGTGTACTGACTGGAAAGAGATGCAGTACTTACAAGTCACATTTTAAAAAATCTAAGCCGGAAAGGCGACGTTATGAATAGTTGTAAATAAGTTAAGATGGCGAGCCGCTAAGGACTGCTTGTACCTGAGTGAACAAGGGTTGCAACAAAACTGAGGTGCCCACGTTAGAAAGTGTGGGCAAGTAAACATGGAGTTGCTACGAGCGCCATCTAGTAGCCGCAGAAACAACTAGGCTACTGTACATTCAAAATTAGACACATGAAATAGTAATGAAGCTGATTCAGACATAACGTAAGAACTAATAATAATAAGATGAAGTTACATCTTTATCTGCTTTAAACAGAGATACATTTTGTAACGTAAAAAAACGTCAGTTATGACATACTAGAAAACAGCAAAGACGTAACAGGAAAACAACATTTCGGCAAACTGCAAGAGGAAATATGAATCAAAGTTCAAGCAATGGCTTTATACAGTCGAAAAAGTTTTTATTTCCCAGCTGCAGCTGTTCGTTGAGAATGAGGCCATCATGACGAGATAAATGTTTGAAAATCTCCAATTCCTCTGAAACATCTAACCTACACCCCTTCTTTTCGGTATGCAGAATATTGCTATCGCCAATGGCTTTAGGCACGTGTCCAGTAATTAAGAGATGATCGGCAAAGGATGAGTTTAGGGGACTGGTGCCGTTCTTTCTCAAAAGATTTTCTTTATATCTGATGGTTGAAAGCACGTCCAGTTTGGCCTATATAATAGGAGGAGTAGGTATCACAGATGATCTTATAAACGCCAGAACTTTCTGTAGGGGCGCGAATGGATTTCAAATTAGGAATGAAGTTTCTCTTCAGATTATTATTAGTAGAGAAGGCAACATTGCAGTTGTATTTGTTGCCAAGCATGCGCCGAATCTGATAGGAAATGCGTCCTACAAAAGGAACAGAAAAGCGTTTTTGGGTTAATTTCAGCGCATGAGGTGTTGAGCGTAGTAGTTCTTGCAGTTTTCTATTTGAGGATATCGTCCACTATGTTAGGCGTATATTCATTATTGACTGCTATGGTTTTAGGTAAATTAATCGCATCATTTAACTTTTCTGGTTTTTTTTTTTCGATTATGTACCTTAATCAACCTCGTTATCACCCCCTTTTGTAATGTACTGAGTAAATTTTCACTACCGAATCGATATAGATCAGTTGGTTATTGAATAAAATATCCGGCGACAGCATTTCGTACATCTGTAACATTTTCAAATTTTTTGCAGCTTAGAAAATATTCTAGCGATCGGAATAATAGAAATCCGATGGCGCAATACTGGACTAGGGTGGAGGGGGAGGCAATACGTGTTTGTGACACTTTCACGGAGACACACTTGTAAGGAGAGGAAATGTGTTGACATTGCAGGTGACTAGTACACTGCATGTAGTGGACAGGGTGTTCCAGAAATAGGTTACAACGGCCTGTCGGCCGCTACCTGCGACGTTCTCTCGGAAAGCCGAAAGCCCATTTCCTGCGCAAAGTTCCTGTCCCAGCGCCAGTTCGTATTGTGCGTGGCTTTCTTCCCGAATACAGTACTGCATTTGACCTATGACTGGCAAATAGTGTTCCGTGTTTTAGCGCTGAGACAAAGGTGTTCACCGAGACCACGAAAGGGAAGCCTTTACTGATTTACAACGGGCATCAGTATATACAAACAAACAAGAAGTGATTTACCGGCGTTGCGTAAGCTTTAAAAAAGAATAAACGCAAAGGAAGACTATCCAAAAAAGTAACACAGTATGAGGAGAAGGCAGCCATGTTCGTATTCCAGATGAAGCAGCAAGCGAAATGCGAAAACATTTTGTCAGCGCAAAGAAGCGGGCGAAAGAAACAGACGCTACAATTTTATCAGTTTACGTTAAAGAAGTAGGGCAGCTCTTCAGTCGAGTCTACGACTTAGTAATATCGTTACAGTGACACAGAAGTGCGAAACAAATGTTACATCATATTGCTGTTGTTGTTGTTGTTGTTGTGTGGTCTTCAGTCCTGAGACTGGTTTGATGCAGCTCTCCAAGCTACTCTATCCTGTGCAAGCTTCTTCATCTCCCAATACGTGCTGCAGCCTACATCCTTCTGAATCTGTTTAGTGTATTCATCTCTTGGTCTCCCTCTACGATTTTTACCCTCCACGCTGCCCTCCAATACTAAGTTGGTTATCCCTTGATGCCTCAGGACATGTCCTACCAACCGATCCCTTCTTCTTGTCAAGTTGTGCCACAAACTCCTCTTCTCCCCAATCCTATTCAATACCTCCTTATTAGCTATGTGATCTACCCATCTAATCTTCAGCATTCTTCTGTAGCACCATATTTCAAAAGCTTCTATTCTCTTCCTGTCCAGACTATATATCGTCCATGTTTCACCTCCATACATGGCTACACTCCATACAAATACTTTCAGAAACGACTTCCTGACACTTAAATCTATACTCGATGTGCCGACCGGTGTGCCCGTGCGGTTAAAGGCGCTTCAGTCTGGAACCGCGTGACCGCTACGGTCGCAGGTTCGAATCCTGCCTCGGGCATGGATGTGTGTGATGTCCTTAGGTTAGTTAGGTTTAATTAGTTCTAAGTTCTAGGCGACTGATGACCTCAGAAGTTAAGTCGCATAGTGCTCAGAGCCATTTGAACCATTTTTATACTCGATGTGAACAAATTTCTCTTCATAAACGCTTTCCTTGCCATTGCCAGTCTACATTTTATATCCTTTCTACTTCGACCATCATCAGTTATTTTGCTCCCCAAATAGCAAAACTCCTTACTACTTTAAGTGTCTCATTTCCTAATCTAATCCCCTCAGCATCACCCGACTTAATTCGCCTACATTCCATTAGCCTCGTTTTGCTTTTGTTGATGTTCATCTTATATCCTCCCTTCAAGACACTGTCCATTCCGTTCAAGTGCTCTTCCAAGTCCTTTCCTGTCTCTGACAGAATTACAATGTAATCGGCGAACCTCAAAGTTTTTATTTCTTCTCCATGGATTTTAATACCTACTCCGAACTTTTCTTTTGTTTCCTTTACTGCTTGCTCAATATACAGATTGAATAACATCGGGGAGAGGCTACAGCGCTGTCTTACTCCCTTCCCAACCATTGCTTCCCTTTCATGTCCCTCGACTCTTATAACTGCCATCTGGTTTCTGTACAAATTGTAAATAGCCTTTCGCTCCCTGTATTTTCCCCCTGCCACCTTCAGAATTTGAAAGAGAGTATTCCAGTCAACATTGTCAAACGCTTTCTCTAAGTCTACAAATGCTAGAAACGTAGGTTTGCCTTTTCATTAGGCGAAAATATATGGGCACTACGCAAGTTCCCACCGATTCTGGAGGAATATTCTTCCAAGAAAATAATTTGGTGATGAACGATGGTAGCAATTTTTTACTTGCAAATGATAACAGGGGGCCGAACGACAGAATACTAGAGTTTGCCAGCGAAAAGGGAAAAACATGTTTATCAAACTACGAATAGTTCTTTGTGGATAGAACGTTCAAGATTTCGAGTAAGCGGTTTGGACAGTTGTTTGTAATCCACGCAGACCTTAATAGATCCTGGGAGAAAACTAACATCATTCCAGTTGTTTACGCTTTGTTGCCAAATAAAACGCGGGACACATGCGAACGTTTTTTAAAGCTATTAAAATTAACCTGCCTGAATGGAACCCTGCATCTCTGATGATGGACTTCGAAATTGCCATCGTCCAAGCAGCTAAAGGTTTGTTTCCTGGAACAGAGATTGCTGGTTGCAGTTATCATTTTAATCAATGTTTGTGGAAACAAGTTCATCGTATTTCGGGATTTCCGGAAGGTTTTTGACACTGTACCACAGAAGCGGCTCGTAGTGAAATTGCGTGCTTATGAAATATCGTCTCAGTTATGTGACTGGATTTGTGATTTCCTGTCATGAAATGGTTCGTTCAAGCGCTGCTCTGTTTGGATGGCGTGGCGTTCCATTTTTTTGACGCGCGAGCGCGCACACATACAGACACACACACTTATGACACTGTACCACACATGCGGCTCGTAGTGAAATTACGTGCTTATGGAAAGTTTTGTGACTGGATTTTTTATTTCGTGTCAGGGAGGTCACAGTTCGTAGTAATTGACGGAAAGTCATCGAGTAAAACAGAAGTGATTCTGGCGTTCCCCAAGGTAGTGTTATAAGCCCTTTGCTGTTCCTTATCTATATAAACGATTTGAGAGACAATCTGAGCAGCCGTCTTCGGTTGTATGCAGATTTCGCTGTCGTTTGTCGACTAATAAAGTCACCAGAAGATCAAAACAAACTGCAAAACGATTTAGGAAAGATATCTGAATGATGCGAAAAGTGGCACTTGACCCTAAATAACGAAAAGTGTGAGGTCATCCATATGAGTGCTAAAAGGAACTCGTTAAACTTCTGTTACACGATAAATCAGTCCAATTTAAAAGCCGTAAATTCAACTAAATACCTAGGTATTACAATTATGAACAACTTAAATTGGGAGGAACACATAGAAAATGTTGTGGGGAAGGCTAACCAAAGACTGTGTTTTATTCGCATGACACTTAGAAAATGTAACAGACCTACTAAGGTGACAGCCAACACTACGCTTGTCTGTCCTCTTTTAGAATACTGCTGCGCGGTGTGTGATCCTTACCAGATAGGACGGACGGAGTACATCGAAAAAGTTCAAAGAAAGGCAGCACGTTTTGTACTATCGCGAAATATGGTAGAGAGTGTCACAGAAATGATACAGGATTTTGGCTGGAATACATTAAAAGAAAGGCGTTTTTCGTTACAACGGAATCTTCCCACGAAATTCCAATCACCAACTTTCTTCTCCGAATGCGAAAATATTTTGTTGACACTTAACTTCGTAGGGAGGAGCGATCACCACGATAAAATAAGGGAAATCAGAGCTCGTACGGAAAGATATAGGTGTCCGTTCTTTCCGCGCGCTATACGAGATTGGAATAATGGAGAATTGTGGAAGTGGTTCGATGAACCCTCTGCCAGGCACTTGCATGTAATTTGCTGAGTATCCATGTAGGTGTAGATGTAGATGCGTTACGGCCTCGTTCCAGCCTACAAGGAAAACGAGGAAATACGCCGCCACATAAGAATGTGTTCCGTTCTAGCACATCTTGCCTTGGAAATGTTGGATGATGGTTGGCCTTGTATTCAGGAGTGCATCCCTGAAAACCAAAAGCTTCAGGACTTTTATGACTATTTTGTGGACCAGAGGCTCGATAACAAATGGTTCTGAGCACTATGGGACTTCACATCTGTGGTCATCAGTCCCCTAGAACGTAGAACTACTTAAACCTAACTAACCTAAGGACATCACACACATCCATGCCCGAGGCGGGATTCGAACCTGCGACCGTAGCGGTCACGTGGTTCCGGACTGAAGGGCCTAGAACTGCACGGCCACGCCGGCCGGCGAGGCTCGATAACGAACATATGCCAAGAGACATGTGGAACTGCAATGGAAGGGGCCATCGCACTACTAACGTCTCAGAAGGATGGAACCGAAGAATAATATCAAAAGTATATCTGAATGTGTACTCTTTAGCGAAAAATCTTCGAGAAGATGCAGAATACCATGGCAACCAGATTGACTGATTAATTTTAAACCTTGATGGGAACAGAAGAAAGAAGTCAGCAATGGAGACTGACGAAACGATTGCAAAGGCTTCAAAGAAATTCCAAACTGACGGGAACTTAAAATCATTTTTGACTTGTGTGGCCTACTCACAGAAATTACAATGATGAAGAAAACATCAGGATCATTGAAACATTGGTAAATATTGAAAAGCAGTTTAATGTAATCGTTGGCAATCTTGAAAATATTATAAATAAATTTAATTGGGGGTGAAGAGAGACTACCTCCTCTTGGTGTTCCATGGAAGCGGCAAAATGTCGGCTAAATGTCTCTCGAAATTTTTACAATATTTCCTAATGAAGACCGACAAGACTATCTCAAAACAAAATGGTTCAAATGGCTCTGAGCACTATGGGACTTAACATCTTTGGTCATCAGTCCCCTAGAACTTAGAACTACTTAAAAAATGGTTCAAATGGCTCTGAGCACGATGGGACTCAACTGCTGAGGTCATTAGTCCCCTAGAACTTAGAACTAGTTAAACCTAACTAACCTAAGGACATCACAAACATCCATGCCCGAGGCAGGATTCGAACCTGCGACCGTAGCGGTCTTGCGGTTCCAGACTGCAGCGTCTTTAACCGCACGGCCACTTCGGCCGGCAACTACTTAAACCTAACTAACCTAAGGACATCACACACATCCATGCCCGAGGCAGGATTCGAACCTGCGACCGTAGCGGTCACGCGGTTCCAAACTGAAGCGCCTGGAACCGCACGGCCACATCGGCCGGCAGACTATCTCAAAGACCAAACTTTTTCTAGGGAATAATCGCAGCATTCGCCCTGAGAGGTTCTTAGAATCAAAATCTGTGTGGGCGGACACCGAATGCAAGATGTTTGCAGCGTAACCGCAGGCAAATGCCGTACGATGAAATCCATACTTTCTCCCTCCGTTAGAAGATGAGTAAACCAGCATGGAACTAGCAAAGGCAAAATAAATTATCATAAAAATCTAACTGGTCGCACTTTTGCAAGCTTTGAACATACTGTATGTTAAAACTAATTTCTAGTGACACGTTTCGTAGACTACAGCACGGCTAAAGCGGTCACCCCTCGCTCGCCACCTGTGTTACGTGTGCTCGCGGTAAAACGGGACGGTCAGGCGTCGTTACGTAGCCCAGCACGGCCGATTGGTGGCGCAGGAGAAATGCAAACAATGGCGTCAGAGGTATGACCACAGTTAAGGTTTGACGTAGCCTTAGATACTAACACACAGTACATATGGCGTAGTGCTTAACCACCCGAAAATTTACATTTTGTTCTGCTTTGCTGGTAGCAACCAAATTTTATAATCGTGTCTGCGATGTAAAGATGTAACAATACCAAAGTTTAGATGTACATAACTTCACTGGTTTACGAGTTTTGAATTTTTGATGTGATTTTAATGGTACACTTGAAATCCAACTTTTGGTACTCACAGAACAATCTTCACGTGGCAGATTCTGTATGTACATTCTCAAGACTTAGTTCAACGGTTCCGTGCATTCATTTTATGGGAAATATTAATAATTTTGCTTCAGTATTTATTTCAAATTTCAGCCTTAAATTTTCTTTAATTGTCGGTACGTAATTGTGATGATATAATAAACAAATTACATTGTCAATAATATTAATGCATAGAAGTAGGCAAACACATCAACACTACTTCCTCCAAAAATTTCATTCAGATTGGTTAATATTTATAGTAAAAAAGTTAGCCCTGAGCTTAGGACAACAAACTTACCGTAAAACGGGTTTTAACATTTTATTTTAAAAAAATTTGCTACAAGACACACACCCATTAAAATTCACCGGCACAATAATGTTTTTCCTTCTTGCATATGCGAAGCGTCTTCTTTTAATTTCAAGATCAAGGTAGCATTTTCCTTGAATATTCTGAATAAAAACCCACTCACAGCCTTCTTGAGGAGATACAGTGGTAGGGATATCTGATCGTAAGCCAATGGCTGTTTCCTTGGAGCTTGTTGATTTTACAGCAAAGGATTTCATTGTATTCTCTGATTTATACAGCCAACAGGCAAGAGAACTGATTTCTAACGACTGACTACCAACTGTTTCTCTTCGGTTTTCTTGGAAATCTTGCGACTTGTTTTTCTCAGTTTGAGTTAATGCCAAGTTTGGTTCTGTTTCATGGTGGTAGAACCAAATATTATCTTTGGCATCTTTCAGTGTGCCATACCCCCTTATACAGACCGTATTTCAGACATTTCTTAGACGTACTTATAATTCGACTACAACAAAATCGTTTCGGAATCCAAGACCAAACACTCCAAAGATGTGAAATTGTCATTAAATTTCTTTTCAAAGAAATTGAAGTTTTAGGGTGGAGACTCCCCATAAAATAGAATGTAGTTGTTTTTAAAGGAATGAAAAGTAGCAAAATGGTCGAGTTAAGAACTTCAGAGGAGTCAGACACATCTAAGTCAGTGTATCAGTGCAGGATGCCTAATTTATACGTTTATTTTATTTAATGGTAACTTGCTACGCTTGGTGTTTTATAAAAGTGCTTCAAAACTTTGAACACAGCAAAAAAATTCAGTTTAAAGCAACATTACAATAGCTTCCATGCAAAATATTATGGACACTTGGAAGGCGAACAGCAAGAAGCTGGGAAAAAAAGAAGGAAAGAAAAAGCTTTTAAGCGATGTGACTGAAGAAAGTATTCATCATACAGGAGCAGAGAAATAAAGATCTCAGTAACCTTCTCAACAATTTCACTACGAAAATACAGTTTTTTGTGGAGTAACACTCAACGAATGAATCTGCAGTTAGATTGTAACGTTCTTTTAATAAATAATGAGAAAACTTTACGATTACGTTGAATGCGAAATGGATACTGAACTCGAATTATCGTGTAGCGTGTTGTAACTGCAAGTGGTGTACTTACTCTGTGTTATTGTTGGCAAAACTTTACACTAATTGATTGGGCAATGCAACTCTCAATACCAATAAAGAAATACAGTCACTGCAAAATATATTCAGCCCCTTAGGCACTGAATCCTCTGGCCCTGTTCACAACTGATAACTTTGGTCCCTGTGCACATAAATAAATTAAACTGTCTTGCCTCTAAAGCAGCAATGGAGTAACGAGATATATTCTAGTCTCTCATGAAAGAAATTATAAATACGCTAGCTACAGGCTCAGCAGTGTGCAATACAGGACATAATACTTATGCACATGAAATTCTTTTGGCTGATAAACGAGAACATTTGAGAAGAATCCAACTTCTTTAAAAAAGTATATGACCTGGCCAGGGAGGCGGTACTGATGATGGTGAATTACTAACGCTCAGTTTTTTTTTTGGCACAATTATATTGCACGTTAAGTTTGTCTTTTCAAAAAATCTGACAACCGAATTACATTACTCACAATTGATTCATAAACAATGAGATTTAAACAGCAAGTATTATCTAACTTCACTAACCCAACATAAATGCAAATCATCAAATTAGACATAGTTCTGTTAACATATCTTAAAAACATTACAAAAGTGAAATTTGTAACGAGTCTTTTTGTCGAAACGGGTTACGTACATTCTGGGGTACTCAACAGTTACTAATTATCAGCCAACTCATCTATATTAACGTGATGGCAAAAACAAAAATCGTAATTATTGAACATCTTTGCCTTGCTTGCATGAAAACTTCTGCTTCCAAGTTCAACAATACTGACATACCTAGATTAACCTAACATTTAGTGGCTTCACACAGCACACCACAGAAACTGCCTACTCCATCGTCTTTCCCTCACAGACAGCTCTTACTCCAACACTACAATCTCAGACCAAAAACAGTAATTTTGACACTGCAGTCGTGCACAGTTAACGATCCGCATCATCGAGCCTATCAGAGACATACATCGTTTATAGTATACTAGTTTATTTTATATTAATATTCTTATCATGTTCTGGTGCCACGTACAAACGTGCCCCAGCAGACTCCTTTCAAGATCAAGTTACCATAAACTGCTTTTCATCTTGCAGAGGGTGGCGCACTTTCACTGATTTTCGGGTTATGCTGACAGTGTGGAAGTTCGGCTGCAGTTCAAGTTTGTACACATACAATATGGCGATTGGGTGAATATAGGTTTATAGCAAAATTAGTCTCGTCGACTTCTGTTTCTTCAGTGTTAATTTTCACGACTGTAAAAGTCTGCAGCTAAGATAATGTCTACATTTAGACTTACACGGACATGATGCTTTTTTATGTAATGAAGAGAACGAAAACCGGCCACAGAAGCTCACTGGCAGACTAAGAGCCCGGCTTCGAATTAGCATTACTCAAAACAAGGTATAAGACATAGATCCTTTGGTGAAAAGTAAAGTAAGTAATACTCATTGACACTGTGTTTTTACGTTTAGCGTTTAAATAAAATGGTCATGAAATATAAGTTTGTTAATTTAAATATCGTCCTAACATGGCAGTCATCATAAGGCTGCCGTAATCGTAAGAATTATCTTGTTTCTCACCCCGTATTGTGCATCATCAAAATATTAAAAAATACGTTGAATTTCATTGCCATTTCTCATTATGTTGAATTTCATTGCAAGTTCTCATTAATACAACAGTCTTGAAAATAAATTTGACACGAGACGTGTTAATAAGCCACCCCGGAGCGATACATGGTTGCTCACTGCTGTCGAGTGAGCGCGAGCCAGCTCGGAAGAGTAGCTGCACTTAACTGCGCCAGATTTGCTACGAGGGTGAGTCAAATGAAAACCTTAAATCTGTAATAACAAATCGAAATTTCGCGCCGGTATCCTGTAAGTTGGTAAGCGTGCTACAAACAGCGTGCAGAATGGCTGTAGGTGGCAGCATAGTGCAGATGCACACACACCGTCGCAGTATCAGTATAAAGACGGCAGCCCCACTTGAGACTTGCACCAGGGAAGAACAGCGTTCTGTTATTCGGTTTTTGCGCAGTGAAGGTGAGAAACCTATTGAAATTCATCGATGAGTGAGGAGGAGGAGGAAGTGATTAGTGTTTAACGTCCCGTCGAGAACGAGGTCATTAAAGACGGAGCACAAGCTCGGATTAGGAAAGGATGGGGAAGGAAAGCGGCCGTGACCTTTCCAATCTGGCATTCGCTTGAAGTGATCTAGGGAAATCACGGAAAACCTAAATCATGATGGCTGGACGTGGGATTGAATCGTCGTCCTCCCGAATAAGAGTCCAGTGTGCTAACCACGTCGACGAATGAAGGTTCAGTACGGTGATGCATGTTTGTCACAGCAGCAAGTCTACGAATCTAGAAGGAAGTTGGCAAATGGTGTGGCATCAGTGGAAGATGCTCCTCGTCCAGGTCAGGCACAACGAGTTGTGACTCCACAGAACATTGCAGCAGTTGAAGCCATAGTGAAGGAAAACCGCCGAGTGACACTGAATGACTTTGGAGCATGTTTACAGATTAGTCATGGGTCAGCACACCACATTGTGCAGGATGTGCTAGAGTTCCACAAAGTGTCTGCAAGATGGGTGCCACAGCAGCTGACTTCTGAAATGAGAGAAAGACGTGTTGATGCTTGTGAAGAACCTCTTCGGCGCTTTGAACGAGAAGGTGATGGCTTCTTTGCAAGAATCGTTACTGGGGACGAAACCTGGGTTCACTTACACCAACCGGAAACGAAGAGAGCGAGCAAGGAATGGTGCCATTCCTCATCACCAAAACCAAAGAAGTTTCGAACAGAACCATCAGCAGGGAAGGTTATGCTGACTCTCTTTTTGGATGAAAAAGGCGTCATTTTGGAGCATTACATGCCTGTTACCAGTGCATCACACACAGATCTATAAAATCATCCGCGGCCTGCAATCAAATCAAAGCGACGTGGATTGCTGTCAGCAGGTGTCCTTTTTCAACATGACAATGCAAGGCCCCACACTGCCCGTACAACAGTTGCAACAATCACAGACCTGCATTGTGAGTGTCTTGCTCATTCACCATACTCACCAGACCTTGCCCCAAGTGATTTCAATATGTCTGGACCACTCAACAACGCAATGGGAGGAGAGAAGTTCCGTTTTGATGAAGAGGTACGCCACGCGGTGCATGAGTGGTTGCACGAACTATCAAAAGAATTTTTTTCATAAGGAATTTATGCACTTTGTAGGCGCTGGAGGACATTGAGCGTGGGGGAGATTATGTTGAAAAGTGATACAGCTTTGTACCACTCCGCACAATAAATAATATTTAAAAATATATTTAATGTTTTCATTTGACTCACCCTCGTAGTTTGCCTGTATCTGTGAAAAGCCGGTTAGCTCGGTAACAGCCCCGGCTTCCGTGCAAGTGTCACTCCCTGCAAACGTTCCAACCCCAGGCAATACTTCCCATCCCAGTTTGTTATTTTTTACCGGAGGTCAGCTTGCACAGTGCGGCCTTACTCTGTCGTGTTACAGAATGACGCCTTTTCTGTTGACGATCGCTGGACATTTTTCAATTGTACATTGATTCATTCGATTCAATTATTCACACTAAAGGTCTGAATTCACAGTTTGCCCTGGTTCCACCACTTGAAAATGAACAGCTCCGTGAATACTCTACCAAACACACAAAAGCGCCTTTTTGGAGTGTAAACCTGGCTTAGCTGTATCGTGGCGATTCATTCGGAGAGAGCCACTCCCTTCTGCGTTTTCGATTATTATAGAGGACATATTTTTATCTCCGGTAATCAAGTGATCTGAAAACGCCCCAGTATTCCGCTGTTGAAGCATTAAATTGTATGGGGTGGTTCGGTTAGCTTTGTTTGTCTTTACAAATCTGCTGCAAATTTTCTTGGGCGGTCGACCAAGATTGGTTAAGCGTGTTCGACAGTTCCTCGATTGTCTGGCACGGATTCCGCCCTTAATATGTCATTGTCTAAACTGGTTGGTCTTCCTGATCGATACGAGTCGGAAAGGTGGAATAACCCATAAGCTCCTACGAGCCAGAAAGATCAAAAGTACAGGATTTGAACTTAGAAAATCACCTTTGGCATTTACGAACGTCTAATGCACGTAGACAAACATCGCAAATGTTTTTCATAGCAGCTGTTAAGTTGCTACACACGTGAAACTCAAAAACACACCACGCCGGATGTATACCGTTATTTCGCTGGCCATTTCACCATAAACTGCAAAAAGAAAAAAGAAAAATCAGTATTTCATTATTTACGAGCAAACAGGTCACTATAACTTTAAACAGCCTTTGGCACGACTTTAAAGTACACAGTGAGCTGATAAACGACAAATGAATATCAAAATGCGCAGAAACATTTCTCTAGGGTCCCCCTATTACAACGCGTTAGACCACGGTCGTCAAACTGCGGCCCGAATCAAGTATTCGCGCGGCTCGAGGTTCTCAGCTGTATTTTATAATAACATGTATCTAGCAACTAACAGCGGAATTCGAAGACGTAAACTAACGTTAAGAGCTTCTGAAGAGAACCGGTCAGTAACAAACAAGAACTAACAAAGAGGGTAACATTTTTAAGAGAGTAATACTTTAAGAGAGTAGTGTTCCCGGTCAGTAACAAACAAAAACTAACAAAGAGAGTAGTATTTTTAATATATATATATATATGAAGACAGTAACTGTTCTCGAAAGAACACATTACTGTTGTTGACCGTGCAGCTTTTCCCTGGAATAAATGATGACGAACTAAAAACCCTCAGCTGCCGACAGGTGTTGTTGATATACCTCGATGTGGATAGCTGAAAACGTGTGCCTCGACCGGGACTCGAACCCAGGATCTCCTGCTTACATGGCAGACGCTCTATCCATCTGAGCCACCGAGGACACAGATGAATAGCGCGACTGCAGGGACTTATGCCTTGCACGCTTCCCGTGAGACTCACATTCCCAACTGTCCACAATTCTACAAATGTAATGTACCTTATAGACAATTGCCCATTCACTCATTACTCGCGCACGCTCGGGGCACACATTTTCAGCTGCCCACATACACAGTTAAAGGCTACCCAGCCATTGACCTTCGTCTGTGCGAATGCGCACAGGTTGCCCAAACTCTTACGGGAATCGCCAAAGCATGCGCGAGTAATGAGTGCATGGGCAATTGTCTATAAGGTACATTACATTTGTAGGATTGTGGACAGTTGGGAATGTGAGTCTCACGGGAAGCGTGCAAGGGATAAGTCCCTGCAGTCGCGCTGTTTGTCTGTGTTTTCGGTGGCTCAGATGGATAGAGCGTCTGCCATGTAAGTAGGAGATCCTGGGTTCGGGTCCCGGTCGGGGCACACATTTTCAGCTGTCCACATCGAGGTATATCAACAACACCTGTCGGCAACTGAGGGTTTCAGTTTGTCATCATTTAATTTTTAATATGTACTTGATTTTAATTGACGTTTAACGACGTGCACCACTGTTGGTTGTACCTGACTTCTTCGTCGAATCAGAAATATACTGGAGGAATTATACACACCTCAACAAAAATTTGTGATATCACAGGATTTACTACAGTGACTTCTTAAAGAACATCCACTGAGGTTTGCACAATACCTTATTAAGAAAACAAACACAATTCCTTCTGAAAATAAAAACGATTTAGGTTCCTAACAAAAAATCATTACAAAACAAAGCTGGCTGTCTCCTAAGAGAACTTATTGAAAACAAATAAAGTGAAAATCTTTATCTCATGATGATGATTATCAGTATTTAGTAGTGAGCATGTCCTCCCCACACACAGATGAGTTCTTCCACTCTGCGAGGCATGCTCTGGATGAGACCATCAACTTTATCTTACGATATGAGGTTCAACTCCTCAATGGCAGCTTTAGTGAGGTCCTGAAGATTATCAGATGGATTCGGACAACGTGCAATGGCCAACTTCGACAGGTCCCATGCATGCTCATTTGCATTCACGTCTGGGGACTGTGCTGCCCAATGCGTTCCGTTGACATTGCGCCTTCGAGGATACAGAGACACTGCTAGAGTACGGTGTGGTCTTGTCATCGACTAGGCTGAAGTGGTCATCGACCATGTCTGTAGAGCGGTGCAATCGTTTGTAGGACCTCCTAGAGCTATTGGGGACCAGTCAAACTGCCGTAGATGGGAATCGGAGAGGTCTGTCGTTCCGTCTTCATTGCCGCTCAGAACATTACACTTCTGCCAGCAAACTGATGGACTTCCTGAACTGACCCTTAACATAGACAAATGTAATGTATTGCGAATACATAGAAAGAAGGACCCTTTATTGTATGATTATATGATAGCGGAACAAACACTGGTAGCAGTTACTTCTGTAAAATATCTGGGAGTATGCGTGCGGAACGATTTGAAGTGGAATGATCATATAAAATTAATTGTTGGTAAGGCGGGTACCAGGTTGAGATTCAATGGGAGAGTCCTTAGAAAATGTAGTCCATCAACAAAAGAGGTGGCTTACAAAACATTTGTTCTACCTATATTTAAGTATTGCTCATCAGTGTGGGATCCGTACCAGGTCGGGTTGACGGAGGAGATAGAGGAGGTCCAAAGAAGAGCGGCGCGTTTCGTCACAGGGTTATTTGGTAAGCGTGATAGCGTTACGGAGATGTTTAGCAAACTCAAGTGGCAGACTCTGCCAGAGAGGCGCTGTGCATCGCGGTGTAGCTTGCTCGCCAGGTTTCGAGAGGGTGCGTTTCTGGATGAGGTATCGAATATATTGCTTCCCCCTACTTGTACCTTACGAGGAGATCACGAATGTAAAATTAGAGAGATTCAGGCGCGCACAGAGGCTTTCCGGCAGTCGTTCTTCCCGCGAACCATACGCGACTGGAGCAGGAAAGGGAGATAATGACAGTGGCACGTAAAGTACCCTCCGCCACACACCGTTGGGTGGCTTGCGGAATATAAATTTAGATGTAGATGTAGATGCTGGTGTCGTCTAGCCTACAAACCCTAACACTTTTAGTGTCCGGTCGAAAACCAATCCTGGTCTCGTCAGCAAACATGACGTTACTCCCTTCTTCAAAAATGGCTCTAACCACTATGGGACTTAACATCTGAGTTCATTAGTAACCCAGGCATAGAACTACTTAAACATAACTAACCTAAGGACATCACACACATCCATGCCCGAGTCAGGATTCGAACCTGCGACCGTAGCTGTCGCGCGGCTCCAGACTGAAGCGCCTAGAACCGCTCGGCCAAACCGGGCGGCGTGCCAGTCATAAGTACCGTTCAGTATATAGCCTCTAGCTGCAAACAGGCGTTGATGTACTTCATTGTGGACATGTTGAAAATGTGTGCCCCGTCCGGGACTCGAACCCGGGATCACCTGCTTACATGGCAGACGCTCCATCCATCTGAGCCACCGCGGGCACAGAGGATAGTGCGTCTGCAGGGACTTATCCCTTGCACGCTCCCCGTGAGATCCACATTCCCAACATGTCCACACCACTACATTCGTAGTGCGCCTAATAGATGTTTGCCCATCATACTCATTACTCGTGGCAGATTAATCTACCAAGTCCCGTACGAGTTCGGGCATAGCGTGTGCGTTCGCACAAGATGGTCAATGGCCGGGAAGCCATATTTTAACTATATATGACGGTAGTATCTGTTCCCGAAAGAACAGTTACCGTGGATGACCATGCAGCTTTGCTAGAAATGAAATGATAATTAAATGGACACCCTAGCTGCAAACAGGCGTTGATGTACTTCGTTGGGGACATGTTGAAAATGTGTGCCCCGACCGGGGAGATCCCGGGTTCGAGTCCCGGTCGCGGCACACATTTTCAACATGTCCCCAATGAAGTACATCAACGCCTGTTTGCAGCTAGGGTGTCCATTTAATTACCATTTCATTTCTAGCAAAGCTGCATGGTCATCCACGGTAACTGTTCTTTCGGGAACATATACTAAAGTGTTATATAGCCTCTAACTGGATAATGCATGAAGTGCCTAGGTCAGTGAGACCTCTAGCACCGTAGACAACATTTTACGATTTTATTCCAAAATTTTACTGAGCAGCGCAGTAGGGGCGCAAAAAATTGACCAGACGGTTCAAAAAAATGGTTCAAATGGCTCTGAGCACTATGGGACTCAACTGCTGAGGTCATTAGTCCCCTAGAACTTAGAACTAGTTAAACCTAACTAACCTAAGGACATCACAAACATCCAGGCCCGAGGCAGGATTCGAACCTGCGACCGTAGCGGTCTTGCGGTTCCAGACTGCAGCGCCTTTGACCGCACGGCCACTTCGGCCGGCCAGACGGTTCAGCGGCGAAATTGGGTGCGGTGACGGCCAGATTTCTCATTGTGGGGTAAGGAGGATGTTTTCTTGTTTGCACTGATCAACTGCTGTGGCATGAATTTCAAACGGAAGTAACACGGATTCGTGAATGCACAGTATACCTCGCAGAACGGTCATATTCAAATGTGGTACAAATTTGTAGCAAGGAATATGAAACTAAACTGTTATTGTTGTTGTGGTCTTCAGTCTAAAGACTTGTTTGATGCAGCTCTGCATGCCACTCTATCCTGTGCAAGCCTCTTCATCCCCGAGTACCCACTGAAATCTACATCCTTCTGATCTGCTTAGTGTATTCATCTCTTGGTCTTCCTCTACGATTTTTATCCTCCGCACTTCCCTCCAACACTAAACTGGTGATCCCTCGATGCCCCAGAACGATCCCCACTAACCGATCCCTTCTTCTAGTCAAGTTGTGCCTCAATTTTCTCTTCTTCCCAATTCTATTCAGTATCTCTTTATTAGTTACGTCATGTACCCAACTAATCTTCAGTATTCCTCTGTAGCACCATGATTCAAAAGATTCTATTCTCTTCTTGTCTAAACTGTTTATCTTCCATGTTTCACTTCCATACATGGTTACACTCCATACAAATACTTTCAGAAAAAGGCTTACTGACACTTAAATCTATACTCGATGTTGGTCTGTCACGCCTGACCTAAAGCGCTGGCGCACTATGCATTCCCCTCTGTCGGAGAACACCTTCACTATTCCGTGACTGTTGAGAGGATAACGCGCTTTGCCGAGCACTTGATGTACTGCTCAGCTCAAAATTCCTGCATCCTGTAGTACATACTGCACACGAACATGGCACAATGAAGATACTGACTGGAGAGTCATTCATCTCCTGTTCTACACCCGTCGGAAATGAGAATAAAAAGTAGTGAATGCTACACAGGGAAGGACCCTCTGATGAGCACTTTGCATCGGTTTGCAGAATGCAGTTCTAGATGTAGACGTTTCACTTACACATTCATTACTACACTGAAGAGCCAAAGAAACTGGAATACCTGCCCAATATCGTATAGGACCCCCACAAGCACGGAGAAGTGCCGCAACATGAGATAGCATGGACTCGATCAATGTCAGAAGTAGTGGTGGAGGGAACTGACACCATGAGTCCTACTGGGCTGTCCATAGATCCGTAAGAGTACAAGGGGTGGAGATCTTTTTTGAACAGCACATTGCAAGGCATCCCAGATATTTCTGGAGAGTCTGGTGGTCGGCGGAAGTGTTTAAACTCAGAGGAGTGTTCCTGGAGCCACTCTGCAGCAATTCTGGATGTGTGTGGTGTCGCATTGTCCTGCTGGAAATGCGAACGTCCGTAGGAGTGCACAACGGACATGAACGGATGCAGGTGATCAGACAGGATACTTACGTACGTGTCACCTGTCAGAGTCGTATCTAGACGTATCAGGGGCCCATATCACTCCAACTGCACGCGCCCCACACCGTTACAGAGCCTCCACCATCTTGAACAGCCCCGTGCGGACACGGAGGTTCCATGGGTTCATGAGGTTGTCTTCATACCCGTATACGACCATCCTCTCGACACAATTTGAAACGAGATACATCCGACTAGGCAACATGTTTCCAGTCAGCAACAGTCCAATGTCGGTGTTGACTGTCCCAGGCGAGGCGTAAAGCTTTGTTTCGTGCAGTCATCAAGGGTACACGAGTGGGCCTTCGACTTCGAAAGCCCATATCGATGATGTTTCGTTGAACGGTTCGTACGCTGATACTTGTTGATGATCCGGCATTGAAATCTGCAGGATTACATTTCTGTCACGTTGAACGATTCTCTTCATTCGTCGTTGGTCCCGTTCTTGCAGGATCTTTTTCCGGCCGCAGCGATGTGTTACCGGATTTCTGATATTCACGGTACACTCGTGAAATGGTCGTATGGGAAAGTCCCCACTTCATCGCTACCTGAGAGATGCTGGGTTCCATCGCTCGTGCGCCGACTATGACACTACGTTCAAACTCACTTAAACCTTGATAACCTGCCATTGTAGCAGCAGTAACCGATCCAACAACCGCGCCAAACACGTGTCTTACATAGGCGCTGCCGACCGAAGCACCGTATTCTGCCTGTTTACATGTCTCTATTTGAATATGCACGACTACACCAGTTTCTTTGGCGCTTCAGTGTAGTATGGAGCATGATTTCGGTTTCACCATTGCTACTTCGACATGAAGTTGAACAACTGACTTGTTGCAATCTCGTCTTTCACGTACCGGAAGTTTTTGATTGCTTGCTGCAGTACGCTGTTTCAGCGTTGTACATCAAAAGGGTCTGCAAGTCCAGAATGAGCTGAATCCTTACGATCGTACTAAACAGGACTTAACTTCGCCAGTACACATGCAGTTGACAGCGTTATATATAAAATTATACACAGGGTGACGCAGAAGCCTGTTAATATTTGAAAATGCACTAATTCACGTGATAATGTAGGTAGAGAGATAAAACCTGATATACGTGAATAAAACGACATGGGGTTTTATTGAAACCAAAAACGAGTGCAAAAACCGGCCAACAGGTGGCGTTTTCTTGGACGAAATGCGGGGTTTTGCTTTTCAGATTGTCAGCGTGATGGATGCGAGGTGCGCCGATATTTTACAGAACAGCATCAGCCTGGATGATAAATGCCTGCTGCAAGGTACGACTTTTATACGGGAAGGCGCTCCTCCCCATATAGCTACACGTGTGAAAGATCTCTTGCGCACATCGCTTGGTGAGGATCGTGTACTGCGCTGCCACGTCCGTCATACTTGGCTTCCCAAGCCCCAAGACCTCAGTCCCTATCAGAAATCAAGCACTGATCACACGAGTGGACCTTTCGTGCTCATTGACAATACTCTCAAAAAGATCAACTCATACGTTTCTTGGATTGTCCTTTCGCATAGCTGTGTGGTTTTTCGGCACCATTTTGGCACAAACCTTTCGCACATGCAAACCTTCGGTCAAAATTTGATGTACGGTGAAAATATTTAACAAGTCACCCGTCGTCCTTACTGTTAAACGTCGGCCCCGTCTCACAAGAACGTGCACACATTTGACGTTTTCGTCGATTTTTTAAGGTGAAAGTCTGCCTGAGAGAGGTTCGTCTCCACCGTGTTCTCCGTCCCGATCTGTGCCAGCGGAAAACCTGTGCTCTTGACGAGGAATGTTCCCCATGGGCCAGTTTCAACACTCGCGGATTCCCAAGATTAACACAAAACTTGATTGCATAACTGCTCTACAATTCCGCTGTTCCAATTACGTAACACACAATGAAAATACAACTTCACTGGTGGCGCTCTTAAAGATGACGTGATCATTGTACGGAGCTGAAACTCGGACTGAGCATCTGGAAGCGATGAACACACCGGTCTATAGAAGCAGAACAAAAGGCAAAGGTCCCGAGTTCGAGTCTCGGTCGGGCACACAGTTTTAATCTGCCAGGAAGTTTCATATCAGCGCACACTCCGCTGCAGAGTGAAAATCTCATTCTGCAAACATCCCCCAGGCTGTGGCTACGCCATGTCTCCGCAATATCCTTCCTTTCAGGAGTGCTAGTTCTGCAAGTTTCGCAGGAGAGCTTCTGTAAAGTTTGGAAGGTAGGAGACGAGGTACAGGCAGAAGTAAAGCTGTGAGTACCGGGCGTGAGTCGTGCTTCGGTAGCTCAGTTGGAGGACAGTCTGCGTTCGGCAGGGCAGCAGTGCGCACCGCGCTCGGCCGTCCACGCCGCTGCGCGCGCGGAGTGTTTTGTTTACTTCCACGTCACAGCGCTTCTCAGTCGAACAAGCTGTAATGGCCAACTCTTACAGGAAGAACACTCTTAAGTTCACCTTCTCAAATGAATACGCACGACCCAAAGCACTGGCCGTCGAACGCTTCCTACGCGAAGACGTGAAGATCCCGCGTGACGAACTTATCGGCATACACCTATCGATCATTAGCAGCGTCGTTTATGTTAAGATGACTTCCGACGCTGCCTGCAACGAGATCATTCAAAGGACGCGACATGGACTAAAATTTCGGCACTCCGACGGAAACGTCGGGCCTGTGGATGTCGACCATGCAGGACTTGGCCTTCGGACGATCCGTGTATTCGAACTGCCTTTCGAGGTGACTGAAGATGCAATCATCGCGGCGCTAAGTCCGTTCGGAACAGTCCAGAGCCACGTAGCCGAGACATGGGCACAGTTTACGACGTATCCGGTGCTTAATGGTGTGAGACAAGTCCGAATCGATCTCAAACGGCACGTTCCATCGTACATTTCTATCGGCGGCTGCCGTGCGGTGGTCATTTACGACGGACAACCTCGAACATGTTCCGGTTGTGGCCAAGAAGGCCACGTCCGTAATGAATGCCTGCAACGCCGCATCACACAACTAAGGCCCGACGATACGAACACTGACAGAACCGTGACCACCCTTCCAGTCACCTATGCGGCGACACTGCACGTCCAGCCCTCACAAGGCGCCGTTCACGAGCGTCTCTCTGGTCCGATACACCCGGAGGCGTCCCAGCACCTTGACACCGGCGATGCCGCCCGTGAACATGTCCAACAGCCGGACACACCCACGCTAGAAGATCTCAGGGATACCAATGAGAGTGTTCTGGAGAATGAAGACCGCATCATAGCACCCGCGGCTTTTGTACCGGAACGACGTGAATCTCTTCCTTCCTCAGACACCGAAACTCATTGCCAAAAGCAGAAGTCGCCCAAACGACAAAAAAAACGCCGCAAGACATCAGACTCGACCATTGAGCCCCCTCCGCAGGACGAAGAGATGCCACATCACTCCGACGGAGAACACGATAACACCTTCTCCTCTGCCACGGAGACACGTCATCCACAAGACGGTGAACCGTCCAACGGAGATCGTGCGCAAGCCCCGCGCCCAGAAGCCATGGAACATAGCACGCCTGTTGTCACCGACGCCATTGAGCCGACTCGGCCAGCGCTGCCACCTCTCGCCGATGTCAAACCTGTCGGACACCTTTCATGGGCGGATGACACGGATTTCCCACCTCCATCTGATGCGGAAATGAGATCTGTTTCTCCGTTAGACCAAAACTAAAATGGGGGAAGTTTCTACGGCGAATCCTGCGATTTCTATGGACTTCCAGCATCCACAACAACAATCTTCACCAGCTACGACCCTATCAACAGCACGGATCTCCCATCAGGCGTACCGAATCGCTACTATCAATACTAATAATATCGGCTCCCATCCTAAACTTCAACTACTCCGTGACACGCTAAGAGCAGCGGACATCGACATCGCCCTATTACAAGAACTGAGGACAGCGACTTGGACTGGGTGTTATGGATATGAGACGTACGCCGCCCCTGCAGCTATGGAACACACAGGCGCAGCCATCCTCCTCCGCGAAGGAATTGCAGTTTCCGATGTCGCATACCTCCCAACAGCGCGAGGGGTGGCCATAACAGTTGAAGGACTCAAAATCATAAATCTCTACGCCCCATCGGGCACTGATAAACGGAGGGATCGCTCCCAGTTCTACGCAGAAGATATCACGCCTTTATTCCTCGGTCGATACGATCATCTCATCGTAGGTGGAGATTTCAACTGTGTTCTCGAGCGCACAGACCAATACCCTCATTTCACCACATGTCCCGAACTTCGCTTCCTTGTCCGCCGCCTTCGTCTCCTCGACACTTGGCGAGTGATACACGGCGACCGCCCGGGGTATACACACATCACGAGCCACTCCGCCAGCCGACTTGATAGAATATACATCTCTAACGCTCTAAAATCAGTTCTCCTCGACGCGGAACGTTGGCCGTCTGCCTTTTCGGATCATGACATCTATATCTGTACCATGAACCTACGTCGACAATCTATATGGCGCAGTGCGGGACCCTGGAAACTCAATGTAGCGCTACTGCGGGAACCTGAATGTCGACAACAGGTCACCGACACGTGGCACACCTGTGTTCAACGCATTACGCGTTACGAGACCACACTGCAGTGGTGGTTGCTGTGCGCCAAACCGGCCATCCGACGCACATTGACACACTATGGCAGAGCAAAAGCCAGGTGGAATCACCATACAACTGATTTCTACTATAGCGCTCTACGTGAACTCATGGATCATCCTCCATCCCCGGATCGCCTCAAAGAAGCTCAACGCATCAAGGCAAAGATTCTATCCTTGACCAGATGCCGTCTAGAGGGAGCCATTGTACGAGCCCGCAGCCAAGACAGGATTAATGGTGAAGAACCTTCTATGCATCATATTGTTCAAAATATTCGTCGACGCCGACAGGCTTTAATGACAACTTTAGACTTACCTGATGGACGACGGCTGACTTCGCAAGCTACCATTGCGGATGCATTCACAACGCACTATAGACTTTTCTATCAAGAAGTACCTGCCGGTGCAGAGGCCATTGCTGAGGTTGCCCATGAGACACTTGGTACTCTAAACGCAGCAGCTGCAACCCTCCTGACTGCTGAAGTGACCACCGACGACGTCCAAGGCGCTGTGGCCAAGGGGTCTCTGAATCGATCTCCCGGCCCGGATGGTTTACCTCTCGAATTTTACAGAACCTTCCAAGATTTGATGATGCCACGATGGAGGGACATGTACTGGGAACTTTTGTCCGGCGCGGCGAACCCGCCACCAATGTTCATGGAAGGCTTACTTGTACCAGTCCCGAAACCCGCAGGAGGAACACGACTCGACAGTTATCGGCCGATCACGTTACTCAATTCGGACTTCAAGATTTTCACACGCCTTCTGGCAGTGCGACTCAAACATGTATTACGGGACATTGTCTCCCACGAACAAACATCCTTAGGCGGCGATCGTAATATACAGACGGCCCTCAGTGAATATCGAGATGTGATTGCTGTGGCAACACACTCGCGACTGCCAGGCGCTTTAATCTCCATCGACTTCAAACAAGCGTTTGACCGCGTCAATCATGCATTCCTCAACGCAGTGATGGACCGAATGGCAATTCCCCCGACGTTCACGCAAGTGATTATGCGGCTCCTTCGTGGAGCAACGTCCAGACTTCTCGTCAACGGCAGACTTACAGAACCTATACGGATTGAACGCTCAGTACGGCAGGGTTGCCCTTTGTCGACGGTACTTTATTCCATTGCGATGGAACCACTCATTTGCGGATTACGGCGCCGTTTGACAGGTATTCCACTCCGGGATCATATGTTCCGCTGCCGAGCTTACGCGGACGACTTGGCCCTCGTCGTACGTTCAGCGGCTGAAGTACAAGCTGCGATGCAGTGGATTACCCGTTACAGTGCAGGGGCAGGGAGCGCTATGAACGTGGCAAAATCATGCGCCATGAAGATCGGCCGCGGCCTTCCCGCAGACAGCGTAGTTCCATTTCAACTGGTAGACACCATTCGTTGTCTCGGATTGGTGTACACGCGAGACATTCGCCGCACCTCGGCGATCAATTTTCGTGCGCTGCTGCAACGCATCCGGGCCAACATACAAAATCACATACTACGCCCGCTGAATATGTGCCAGAGAGTCACCTTCGTCAATACCCATCTGGCAGCTCGGATACCCCATATAGCGCAGATTCTGCCCATCACTGCGACAATGGCGGCAAGGTTACAGGCGGCATTCGGCTATTTCATTTGTTCTGGACACATCTTCAAAGTCCAGTATGAAGCTCTCACCTTACCGAAGCGGGACGGTGGCCTCGATCTGGTTAATGTGAGAGCCAGGACAACGGCACTTTACTCCAATACTATGCTCCGGTTATGGAAAAGCCAAAATGCTAGTTTTACTGGAATGTTGACCACCGAGCTCGCGCCTGTTTCGAGACGCCCACCGACGTCTTTGGCACACATCCCACCTCCGATGTCACATATCGGCCGTTTCTTTTTGGAGTACAGCTACATATGCACCGAGCTCCCCAGGACCAGGAAGACGACCACCCGCGACATCTACCGCCTTCTCCGAAAGTCTCCACCCCGCAACCCCGTCGAAACACGTCACCCCCAGGTTTCATGGCCTACAGTTTGGAAAACGATCCACCAACCATATCACACCACTGACACCACGTCTATGTGGTACCTTCTCGTCAACGGCAAGTATACTACAAGACAGAAACTGCATCGCATCGCACTGGTGGGCTCACCCCTGTGCCTCAAGTGCAATGTCGAAGATACAGATTTACATCGTTTTGAGTGTGGGCCAGCAGCAGCTGTCTGGACCCTCGTACAGAAGATTGTGGCTTTCTACCTCCGAGTACCACCACATCACGTTTCTCCCACTATGATGATATATCCCGACACGACCTACTTTCCATCGGCTAAGTGGCACGCCATCACATGGATCAGTGGCATGGCTGTCGACTACCTCTTCCGAGACGACATCGTCGATTCGGCGGACTTTTGGACACGCCTCCAAGTGTATCACCACACCCTTCGCCGGCATCGACACTATAGGGTCACTTTCGCGAACTATTTACAGAGCATTTTCACCAACCCGCCTCAAAGCTGGAATCTCAACGAACCGTGCCAGCCAAGGCTGGACGATCCCACGTTGCCAGGAAGTTTCAACACAGCGTTGCCAGATCGCTCGCATTGTTGTCAATCTCATTATTTTTCTCACATACCTCGTACATGTAGATAAGGGAATCTAGAAGTAATTTCCACAATTGTCAATGATAATATATAAACCGTCGTGAGTTTGTTGTTAATGTACTTTATAGAGATAGTCTGCATTGGCTGTTTCTGCTTGTTAATGTTCCACGTACTCGGAGTTTTTGTGTGAGGATTTAATTATACATGGAGTGTGTGAATGATTGATTGAATGAATGTATGAACAGTTACACTTGCTGTCCTGTGCTTTTCATGTTCATCGAACAAGCTCTCATGAATTACATGAAAATATATTCTCGAAATTCTTGTGACGTCTTCGTATAACGTAACGCGCAGAGTTTGATGTGAAGGTGAGTCAGATTTGAATCGAATACGCGAGGTGGATTAACGGCGTGGCTAGTTCACCGGACAGCCGAGTATTGTTTTCCTGTGTATTCCCACGCTCGTTTAAAGCAGATGCTGGCCTGATCCCCAATTTCCGCCTCAGAATATGCGGTACAGAATCAGTTAAATTACTATAACGCACAGAACGAGCTTAACACAATTCGTAGACAGGTGGGACACACGACTTCCTTCCCACAGGCACATGAGGGCTGCGGCGATAGGAAGAGCATCCGGCCGCAAAGCTAAATAAAAATAAATTTGCCAAATCTTGTATAGCAGACCCCGTACAGACAGGAATAGCGCTAAGAAGAAGATTCTCGATACTGTTGCAATCTGACAGGGTCAGCCGGCCGCTGTGATCGAGCGGTTCTGGGTGCTTCAGTCCGGAACCGTGCTGCTACTGCGTTCGCAGGTTCGAATCCTGCCTCGGGCATGGATGTGTGTGATGTCCTTAGGTTAGTTAGGTTTAAGTAGTTCTAAGTCAAGGGGACTGATGACCTCAGATGTTAAGTCTCATAGTGCTTAGAGCCATTTGAACCATTTGAACGTCTCTTTCTCCCACTACGTTCCTCATTCATACCACGCACGTTTCATGGAATTCAGGCTTGTCCCGTATTCATGTGATATTTAACCTTTAAGGTCCAACGTTGTCGAACGGCACTCGCATTTTTTATTTTCCAGTAAACTTTTAAGGTCCATTTCCGTGTTTCAAACGTCACTATGTTTATTTCCAATTCTGCAACACAACTGATGCCTAGATTTTCATTGTCTTCTGAGTCATTATCCACAAGAACATTATTTACATCAGCTTTAATTAATGAGAAGTTAACTTTCAAAAAGTATATACTTTACTCTGGGACATCCTGTTTACGAGTGAAAATCTCTCTGAATTTTTAGTGAGGGACTGATTTTTTGGGAAACTGTATTGAAAAGAGACATGTATTGTTGCTGTTGTTCTTCATCGGCTTGTATTTTACAGTAACATCCCTAACAAAATGTAACTTTAGTATTAAATATGAGACATACTAATGTACACATGTAATTGTGAAAATTTAGAAACATAGACGTAGATATACTTTATTCCACAGATTAGGTATAGCCGGCCGAAGTGGCCGAGCGGTTCTAGGCGCTACAGTCTGGAACCGCGCGGCCGCTACGGTCGCAGGTTCGAATCCTGCCTCGGGCATGGATATGTGTGATGTCCCTAGGTTAGTTAGGTTTAAGTAGTTCTAAGTTCTAGGGGACTGATGACCTTAGATGTTAAGTCCCATAGTGCTCAGAGCCATTTTGATTAGGTATATGACAATCCACAAATGGTTATAATCGCAGAACTGTTCGTGATTTATGACTCTGAGGATTCATTATCGTCTGAAGTTCCCACATTCTGTAGTTAGAGCATGTGAACGATGTGGCTTGCAAGCGAAGACGCCCAGTGTAAGTAGTGAACGTTTCTAATGAACCTCTGTCCACAAGGATTATATGCATCTCCACAAAGCGCCATTAGTGGATCTGGAGCAGCTTGACTAACAAGTTGCCAACACAACACGTGCTAGATATGATCACCTGGTGACATTTCAGGTGAATGTACAAGCCAAGTAAGCAGTGCTGCCATCTGTTGACAGAAGTACTGCAGTGCGCGGCCTTCACCTCACGTAACCAGGCGTTCTGCGGCATTGACCAGGCGTTATCAATATTAATTACGACATGTGACATTGTCGAAAGGTGTTGTACTTCACGTCTTAAAACGTCCCTGACTCTTCTATTGCTACTCAGACTGTCCTCAACATGTCGGAGAAGAGTCTGAATTTTGTATCAAATGGTTCTCCAAACCATTACACTTGCGTCTTATACTATACTATCCTGCTCAGAAACGCAACCTGACAGATCATGGTCGTCATAATACGCGGAGCGTTCAATAAGTAATGCAACACATTTTTTGTAAAAGCAGTGTGGCTTTATTGATAATTCCAATACACCCTATTATTGCCCACTACTTTGGCTACAAAACTCTGTTTTTCAACATAAGCTCCAGCCAATCTGATGTCCTTATGCCACCTTGCTGAGAGGGCCTGTTTGCCAGCATGGTACTACTCTACTGCTGATGCAGGAATATTCTTCATTTTCTCAGCGGAAATTGACCGAGAAGAAGAATATGTTGCACTGAATAAAATCTTCTCGATTTTCAAGCCGCGTGTAAATTCGAATAAAATTCTGGTGCTTTCGATGGCTGTCTTCGCCATCGTCGTCAAGAGTAAAGCCAGTAACTGCCAGGGCTGGCTCGGTTCTCCGCTTATATAGCCACGATTACGGGTTCAGGGGGGTAATACGGAACGCCGTGCTGGATCCCAACGGCCTCGTATCACCAGCAGTGGAGATGACAGGCAACTTATCCGCATGGCTGTAACGGATCGTGCAGCCACGTCTCGATCCCTAAGTCAACAGATGGGGACGTTTGCAAGACAACAACCATCTGCACGAACAGTTCGACGACGTTTGCAGCAGCATGGTTCAAATGGCTCTGAGCTTATATGCGACTTAACTTCTGAGGTCATCAGTCGCCTAGAACTTAGACCTAATTAAACCTAACTAACCTAAGGACATCACACACATCCATGCCCGAGGGATTCGAACCCGCGACCGTAGCGGTCGCTCGGTTCCAGACTGTAGCGCCTAGAGCCACACGGCTACTCCGGCCGGCGCAGCAGCATGGACTATCAGCTAGGAGACCATGGCTGCAGTTACTCTTGACGCTGCATCACAGACAGGAACGCCTGTGATGGTGTACTCAACGACGAACCTGGGTGCACGAATGGCAAAAAGGCATTTTTTCAGATGAATCCAGGCTATTTTTACAGCATCATGATAGTCGCATTCGTGTTTGGCGACATGGCGGTGAACGCACATGGAAGCGTGTATTCGTCATCGCCATACTGGCGTATCACCCGGCGTAATGGTATGGGGTGCCACTGGTTACACGTCTCGGTCACCTCTTGTTCGCATTGACGGCACTTTGAACAGTGGATGTTACATTTCAGATGTTTTACGACCCGTGGCTCTACCCTCCATTCGGTCCCTGCGAAACCCTACATTTCAGCAGGATAATGCACGACCGCATGTTGCACGTCTTGTACGGGCCTTTCTGGATACAGAAAATGTTCGACTGCTGCCCTGGCCAGCACATTCTCCAGATCTCTCACCAATTGAAAACGTCTGGTCAATGGTGGCCTAGCAACTGGCTCGTCAGAATACACCAGTCACTACTCTTGATGAACTGTGGTATCGTGTTCAAGCTGCATGGGCAGCTGTACTAGTAGACGCCATCCAAGCTCTGTTTGACTCAATGCCCAGGCGTATCAAGGCCGTTATTACGGCCAGAGGTCGTTGTTCTGGGTACTGATTTCTCAGGATCTATGCACCCAAATTGTGTGAAAATGTAATCACATGTTAGTTCTAGTATAATATATTTGTCCAATGAATACCCATTTATCATCTGCATTTCTTCTTGGTGTAGCAATTTTAATGGCCAGTAGTGTATATATTGCGAAGGTACTTTGAAAATACCTTGTTCCTTAAATAAATATCTGCAAGGTGATCTTGGATGGGCTACAGCTATTATTCTGATTACACGCTTTTGTGCAATGAATGTTTTTTCTCTTAATGATGAAATACTCCAAAATACGATGTCATGTGAAAGCAATGAATGAAAATAGGTATAGTAGATTAATTTACTGATATGTTTAGCACCAAAATTTACAGTAACCATAATAGTATAAGTATCTAAACGTTTCAGCAGATCATCAATGTATTTCTTCCAATTCAATTTCACATCAGTGCACATACCCAGAAATTTTGCATATTCTACCTTAGCAACAGACTCTTGTTCAGAATCTATATTTATCAATGGTGTTATTCCATTTAGTGTACAGAATTATACGTACTGTGTTTTCTCAAAATTTAGTGAGAGTACACTTGCAGAGAAAAAACATTATATACAATTTCATCAGCTAATTCTTGTTTGTTGGGTATGATTACTATACTTGTATCATCAGCAAAAAGAACTAGCTTTGCTTCTTCGTGAATATAGAGTGGCAAGTCATTAATATATATTATGAACAATAAGGGACCAAAGACATCATTCTTGATACCTCCTCAGTTAGAGGACTTAGCTTTGATTTTATTGTCTTTAATTAATCTAATTGGTAGTTTTAATATGTTTGATTTTATAAACTATTTGATTTTTGCATCTGTAACGTTAATTTCAGCCCTCTACACTCGTCCATCTAAATATGAATTAAACCATTTTCGTGAACTATCCCAAATATTCCACAATATTTACGTTTTTCTGGAAGAATTTCATGATTTACACAGTCAAAGGTCTTTGAGAGATTTCCAAATATCCCAGTGGGTGATCTTCGGTTATTCAAAGCAGTGTAAGCTTATATAACATTTTCTGTTAAAAAGCTTTTCTGAAAACCAAACTGACATTTTGTTAGTACATCATTTTTACAAATATGTGAAGCTACTTTTAAATAAATTATTTTTTCAAGAATTTTGGATACCGCTGTCAGAAGTGAGATTGGGTTGTAGTTGTTGGCATCAGATCTATCCCCTATTTTATGCAATTGTTTGACAATAGCATACTTCAGTCTATCCGGAAAAATGCCCTGTTTCAGCGAGCTACTGCATATATGGCTGAGAATCCTACTTATCTGTTGGGAACAAGCTTTTAGTACTCTGTTGGAAATGCCATCAATTCCATGTGAGCTTTTACATTTGAGTGAATTTATTATTTTCCTGATTTCAGTAGGAGATGTGGGCTGAATTTCAATTTTATCAAACTGCGTAGGTATTGCCTCTTCCATACACAGCCTTGCATTTTCTAATGAACAACTGGACCCTGTTTTCTCTACAAAACTTAAAAATGATTATTAAAAATATTTTCTACTTCTGACTTTTGTTAACAAACTTTCCATTGAGTCTGATAGAAAAATGCAATGTTCCTGTGTTCTCGGTTGCCCTGTTTCCCTTTTAACAATATTCCAAATTGTTCTAATTTTATTATCAGAGGTGCTAATTGAGGACATAATGCACATACTTCTGGACTTTTTAATACCTTTTCTTAATACAGTGCAAAGGTTTTTATAATGTTTGACTGTTTCTGGATCATTACTTCTTGTAGCTATAAGATACATTTCCCTTTTAAATTTACTAGATACTTTTATTCCTATAGTAAACCATGGCTTTTTAGATGGTTTCTTATAATTGTGTTGAACTATTTTCTTAGGGAAGCTGTTTTCAAATATACTCAGAAGGATGTCATGAAATAGGTTAAGTTTTAAATTAGCATCAGGTTCCCTGTACATCTCTTCCCAGTCTAAGTGTTGAAAACTTTCCCTACAATTTGCAGTTGTTAAATCGTTATTTGAATGCACTATTTTGGAGTACTGCTTTGCATTACTGTACAGAGCTATGTCATATACTGTTAATTTTAAATTCATCTTGGTCTATGAAAACAGTATCTATCAGTGTACTGTGTTCCCATACTACACGAGTAGGAAAATCAATAACTGATGTCAAATTGAAAAAATCTAGTAATACTTCAGGGTCATGCTTTCTATCAGACTATTTCAGAAAATTAACATTGAAATCCCAACAAACTATAATTTGCTTCCATCTGTCTGACAGGCAGCAAAACAAAGATTCCAGGCTTTTCTGAAGCAGCTGAAAATTTCCCAATAGCGACCTATACACAGCTACAATTATAAAAGTACCAGTATTTCGTTTATGCTCACACGCACATGTTTCTATATGCTGTTCTACACTAAGTTTTTTTGGTTTCTAAATCTTTCACACTACGCTAAATATTAACATATATTGCAACACCTCCTCTCTCCATAGTGTCTCTACTTACATGTGCTGGAAGCTTACATTCACCATTTCTATGTCAGTGACTACGTGATATTTAGACAGGCACAGTACATCTATTCCACCCTCAGTTTCTAGATCTTCTAAACAAACAAGATGTTCATATCCTTAGTTTTTTAATCCCTGCCAATCATTCGTCATTGCTTCCTTTTGATATTCAAAGCCCGCCCCCACACCCTGCGAAGTGTACACCCCTGGTCTCTGTTAAAATTGTTACTGTTCACTCCAATCTCAGTCGCCTCTTTTATAATGGAACCCCAGTATATTGTCGCATGAGCTAAAACTTGTGTTTTCAAACTGCACTTCGAGTCCGTTTTCCAGGCAATGCTTAGCTATGGCCGACTTGTCAAGCTCCGTCTGTTTAATATGTTGCTTGTGCTTGGTATAACGGTCTGCAACTGTGCGAATTGTCTGATCTATATAGCTACTGCCACATTTGCAAAGAACACCATATACACCAGCACACAAAGAGCTGTGTTGTCTTCAACACGGTCCAACATATCTTGTATCCTGGGGGTGGGCCGGAACACTGGTCTCAGTCCATGTTTCTATAACACACGTCCTAACTTACTGCTCGTTATACCGCAGTATGGCAGGAAAGCAGCTGGCTTGACCTCTTCCGCTGATTCACAAGGTGTCCTTCTTCACTGGCACCTGAAAGCGTTTACAATGTCTTTCTTTCTGTATCCATTCTACGCAAACACTGGTCTCAGGTGCTCCAAGTCAGACTGTAGGTGGTCATCAACAGAAATAACTTTTGCTCTACATATTAATGCATTCAGAACCGCTTTCTTGTTTAGAGGGTGGTGAAAAGTATCAGCGTTCAGTTGCGAATTTCTTCACGGCGCACATTAAAAAGCAGCCTCTAAACTCGGCGGGTTTGCGTCTGTAGTGGGACAGAGTATGTTTCAGTGCATTTTGTTGGTGCAGGTTGCCTGCATCAGGGGCAGGTGTGCACTCAGGGGCAAACCTATTGTTCTCCTTTGATTGATGGGTACTTAACCTATTGTTCTCATTTGATTGAAAGGTACTTAACCTATTGGCCTGTTAAGTGGTTTTCCATGCCACCCCATTTCCTTTTGATTGACAGGCACTTATCCTACTGTCCCCCATCCCCTCCCTCTCCCCCCAAACCAACCCCATCTCCCCCTCGCTGCTACAGGTACACTCTCAGGTCTGAGTTATTGGAATAGCTCCTCTCACTCTTGTCGATTTTATTGACTACTGAATTAAATTGATCAATTTATTAACCTCTCACCCACTGATAAACCCCCTCCCCCCTCAGAAAATGGTGCTAAGTTTAAATTCCATCAGGAGAATGCAACACACCATGGCTACCTCTACTAACCTAAGAAAATGGCGGGAAAGAAAGGGCAGTTTGGCTACTTCCACTAACCTAAGTAATCCGACTGCCATCTCAACCTAGGAAATGGCAGGAAGAGGACTCGACCTGTGCTGGACATAAGTCTTTATTTTCAGTCTTTATTTAAACAATTAGAGGCAGTATCACCATCAAGTGTGTTCACCCCAAGGTCCAGGGTCCAGCTAACCCAGTACACAGTACTGTCGCCACAGGGCGCTATCGTCCCTACTGTGACGTAAACCAAGATGGCGGTCTGGTGGTGGTGGAGAGGAAGGACCTCATAACAGGAAATTCAAGGGTATATTGTTTATTTATAAAAATTTCGGTTTGTGGGGTTTGATTTCTCTTGCTCATCATTCTCTGCTGTTTGCAAACATGTAGGTCTTGTAAGAAGCAATTACATGTGGCAAACATGTTGCATAACCTAATGTTCGGCACTGTACTCTGGGTGTCTTAACCTAATTTTTGGGTCTCTCTCGGCACTTAACCTAATGTTCTGTTAAGTGGTTTTCCATGTCACCCACATTTCCTTAAACTATTGTACCACCTTTAATATCAAATTAAGTAATTAGTTATGTCCTCCCACCATTTTCTGGTACACTTTTCGAATGTCACATGCTTTTGAACGCCATTTCTGGCGCATTATTCTTTGTCACCCACCCCTTTAAAGTATTGTACTGCATTTTACATAAGAATTATGCAAATTAATCTATTGTTCTGCATTTAACCTGCTGTTCTGCTCCATGTCACCCCCTCACACATACTCTCCCCTTAACTATGGCATCGCTAACACCATGTTGGTATAAAAAATTTATGCAAATGAATTAAATCGGTATTCTTCACATGTATGGGGTGGTTTTATTAAATTTGCTGCATCCTAATGGTTGGTGAAATCGATGGAATATACCTTAAACTAAAGATTGCTAATAAAAAACACATCCAGCCACCCAACTCCCAGGGCTGACACTGGAGTCTGGGTGCATAGACAGGACACGTGAAATGGAGACGCGGCCATCAGCTGCCCAACGACGCACAGGTGTCTGTTCGGGACCCGCAAGCATGGGGTGGCGGCACCCCTTTGACACCTGAGAAATTCCTCTCGAAATACGTGATCATCTAGGCACCGTTGCTGACGCGACCAGATGGGAGCAAAGACCTATTTGCAGAGCACAGATGCTTCGAGGGCGCAGACGCGTCGACTCCACCGCGAGCCACTGCCGGCATGAGCCATCACTCTCACGCTGCGAGCAGGTAAAAGTGGGGTCTGTTTTCGGGTATACCGTTAGGGTTCTTTGAGTATTATACTGACGTCACAGAACTCCAAGGCGCGCTCACGCCAGTCCCATACATGAGACCCCTCTGGGCAGCACGTGTTTACCGTTACAGATGTGATACCTGCAGATACTGATGTCACAGAACGGCACAGGCTGCATTGTTCCTAGCGAACCTAACGGGACATGTGAGCTGCGTCTAGCCATGCACACATACCCAGCGTGGCTGAAGCATCACACGAAATGTTCATCCTGCTATCAATATACATCTTAAACATGTTAAACGTTCTCACTGCTAAAAGCCTGTGCATGCTCGCTGAAACTCCGATAATCATAAAAGCATTCTTGTTGTTTGGAAAGAGAGCTCTCTCTAAGCAGAGACAGGGAAAGCGGGGGGGGGGGATCAGAACAATTACTCAAACAAAATTCGAAGCACTGTCTTACAGAAGAGAAAAAATGGCCTCAATTTTCGGTATCCTACAGCTACAGATGTGGAGATATCCTAATGCCACAGTGGCAGATGAGAGATGGGATCCCTGCCAATGATGGATGGTCTGCTTCAAGTTGTCTTTGAACATTTGCTTTCTCAGAACTTTCCATACATACCTTGCCTCCATGTTGCTCGAATCAGTTTGCAGACACTCCTATGTCCCGGCACAAAGGATGTCTTGTGAATCACTAGAGCATTATGATTGTGTTTTGTACAGATCACCTTATTGCACCGACGATTAAACCCTGCGAAGTGGCCTAAAGATCGTCAAATATGGGAAGACTCTTACTCAGTTACACTGCTCTCCCACTGAGGACAGGGGATTGAATATAAGGAGAGCGAAACAGATCTCCAACCCAGTAATATATCACCACGTACCATGACGATGTAGTAAACATACAATTCGTATCTTGCACCATACATCATTCGTACATATACTGAGAAGACAGACAGCACCATACACACTCCTCAAAGCACTAGATATTTCCCTGTGAGGTAGTCCGTCATCCACCCACGACGGGTGACCAGAGCGCCCTCAGTGGACTGAAGTCACTGTCAGAACTGTTCTACAAATTCGGCCCAGTTCCCCCACGCCACAATCGTGTTACGGTTTCTGGTCCAGACCTGCTTGGTTGCTTGATTAGATTAGTACTTTTTCCATAGATCATCAATATGACACATCGTAATGATGTGGAATGTGTCAGGTTAATAAAAGGTGTCTATACAAGATATTACATTACACAAAATATTACATGACACTTAATAATTTTAATTTTTTGTGGGTGTTGGGGAAATTACCCACTTACTATATCCAAAAATGCATCTAATGAGTAAAATGAGTTGCCATTAAGAAATTCTTTTCCTTTCCTTTTAAATGCTGTATGGCTATCTGTCAGACTTCTGATGCTATTAGGTAAGTGACCAAAGACTTTCGTGGCAGCATAATTTACCCCCTTCTGAGCCAAAGTTAGATTTAACCTTGAGTAGTGAAGATCATCCTTTCTCCTCGTGTTGTAGCCATGTACACTGCTATTACTTTTGAATTCGTTCGGATTATTAATAACAAATTTCATAAGTGAATATATATATATATATATATATATATATATATATATATATATATATATATATATATATATATATATATATATATATTGTGAGGCTACAGTGAAGAGCTCTAGCTCTTTAAACAAGTGTCTGCAGGATGATCTTGGATGAGCTCCAGTAATTTTCTGATTACACGCTTTTGTGCAATGATCACTCTTTTACTCAATGATGAGTTACCCCAGAATATGATGCCATACGAAAGCAGAGAATGAAAATAGGTGTCGTAAGCTAATTTACTGAGATGTATATCGCCAAAATTTGCAATGACCCTAATAGCATAAGTAGCTTAACTCAAACGTTTCAGCAGATCTTCAGTGTGTTTTTTCCAGTTCAACCCCTCATCAATGCATACACCTAGAAATTTTGAGTATTCTACCTTAGCTACCGATTTCTGATCGAAGTCTATATTTATTAATGGTGTCATTCCATTTACTGTGTGGAACTGTATGAATTGTGTTTGGTCAAAGTTTAATGAGAGCCCATTTTCAGAGAACCACTAAATGGCTTTCTGAAAAATATCATTTATAATTTCACCAGTTAATTCTTGTCTGTTGTGATAGCTATACTGCTATCATCGGCAAAAAGTACCAGCTTTGCATCTTCATGAATATAGAAAGGCAAGGTATTAATATATATTAAGAACAGAAGAGGACCCAAGACCGAACCTTGCGGAACCCCATTCTTGATTGTTCCTCAGTCTGAGAAATCACCAGTTTTTTTGCATATTATGTGAACTGCTTATTTCAACTTTCTGCACTCTTCCAGTTAGGTATGATTTAAACCATCTGAGCACAGTCCCATTCATACCACAGTACTTGAGCTTATCTGGAAGTATTCCATGATTTACACAGTCAAAAGCCTTCGAGAGATGATGAAAAATCCCAACATGTGACTTCCGGTTACTCAGAGCATTTAATATTTCATTAGTGAATGTATATATAGCATTTTCCGTTGAAAAACCTATCTGGAAACCAAACTGACATTTTGTTAAAACTTTATTTGCTTTTTCTACACCCATCTCCAGACTCTAGGATTACAAAAACGCATGGTTTGCCATAATATTATACCATTTTCGCTATACTTCTCGATATCAAGCACACAGCAGTATCCTACCTATCATTTGCGCAACATAATTCCGAAGATTTCTCTACAAACCGGAAACTTAATCTAGGTGGGGCATGCTTAAACCACTGACTAACTGGAAACTTGTCACGTCTACGAAGACATTTACGTGGAAATTCGAAAGAAATAGAGAAAACTAACATTTCAACTCGCAAATACCGATGTCGGTGATGTAGCAGATTCCAAGTCATCCCTATAATTTACAAGATCAGTTAAGGTGTCTAGAGAACCGACTAACGTTTCTTCCACATGCTAGATTCACACACCACAATCGATCTTCTCTCAATTAAATAAACGCGCGAAATGTGCAGAAGCATTTACATGGGAGGGAATAACGGTCCAGTGCAAACAGACCTCCATATTCAATCTTCTCAAATTTCCACGTTATCACGAAAGCTGTCCAACACAAACTAAGTATTAGTTCGCAATTCGGTCGTCTAGAGAACAACATGGTTATGTCATCTGTGGTACATTCCTACACTCCAACCGGCCTCACCATTCGGACAGCTCCTACCGTTAACGTGAATCATCCCTGCATAGGTCATTGGCGCTGCACGCCAAGCACACACAGGTAGAATCATCATCCTATGAAATCGGTCATATATATATTTTATCCCTGTACTTACAACTAAATGTTACGATGGTCGTCTCAGTTGAACAACATTCGAATATGAGCAAAGTATAGGAAATACACTCAGTTGATGGCTCTGGCTCTGGAAATAGAAATTGAGGTCATAAGAAATGTATACTAGCTTTTCAGATCTCTAGTGCTACGCTATCCGCTAGAAATGATGTCTATGATTTGGAATCAAGTCTTTCCATTCAACCACATACATATGTTGGATCCTATGGAGGAGTCTTTTAATGATTACAGCCACAAGTGAATCATATTTCTGGCACTCTCATATCTCAAAACGAGTCACCTTTCTCGAACGTATCTGCTACAGTAAAATTCCCGCCTCATTTTGGTAGCCCCTATGCATCCTGCAACTGCCCCCTCAGACTCTGCGCTACCATCCCTGCAGCTTTGCGTACGTGATCATTCCAATGTAAGTCGGAACTGAGAAGGGGCCAGAGGAAAACTATATCTACCACCTTCTGCAACCCGTGTAGAAACAGGCGAAGCTGAGTTACTGCGACAGAACTGTGTTTTAATAATTCGACGGAAATGAAGCCTGCTCCTGCAACACGAGGTAGTACAAAAGACAGTACGGGAACTGGGGAACGGACGTGGATTTTGCTACTGCATTGTGGTTCTTCTCCAAACTACAAGCAGGTACTATAGATCCATGTTACTCAGGGCCCACTCACATCTATCATCCCAACATTCTGTCATCGTTATTCTATTCCATCCACCAGAGAAAAATAACGAACTATTAAAGCTCCTCTAACTTCATACGCTAGAGAACTCGATAAGATTTATACTGCATCTCTCTCCTCCCATATATCGAAAACAAATACCGCATGCATGCCGGCATCGAGCGCATGTGACGATCCTATAAATATACAGGTATTGATCCACTGCACAGACCAGCTTAAAGTTTCGTCACCTGTACTATAGAAGGATGACTGTATCCTGCAGACTATACTATAAGTCGCAAGAGACGCTCACTGTGACCCTGCGTCGTTGTCTGAAACATCGTTTTTTTTTCTGCTGTAACACGCTTTGTACACTTCCATACATTTTGTTTCTCTGGCACAACTTCGAGGTCTGTGTCAAGTTCTAAACTGATATTAACACCTTCTGATCTATTGCCTCTCGCAGAAAAGTAGATGTCGCACGGTGTAAATCATGCTGTTATTCCGGCTACCGTAACACGCCGCACACACTGGATGATTTTAAATAAAAGACAGTTGCAACATAAGGAAACTGCAAGAGTTTGGCAGCGTTGTGGAGACTTTCCAAACTGCTGTCCGAAAGTGATTGACAACCTCTACATTTAAACTCATCTGTCACAGTGACGAAATAGCTGATGACTCCACATTCCGTTTCGACTGATTCCTCATATTGCAGTCGTGTACACGATCACTATTTCAGTGCCATCCATCTCCAGAAGGTGTTGTCCCTCCACCAAAACTCTTTCTCCAACTCAAACAAGTGATGTCAGTCAGTCATTATGTGGTAACCAACAGCATACCAGTGGACGGATGGGATGGAAAAGACACCCTCAATGTACTGAAATAATAAGCATTACAGGTGATTGTGTGAACAATTTTACCACTTTTACAGTAATTTCAACACCGACCAATGATGTGACAGCATGTTTCCCAATTTCAGTATCATAGCTGAACCACCTCCTCCCCACTTTGCAAGTATCATTACAAATGTGGATAGATGTCTGTGCAGTACGTCCATGCATTGTTAATTCTCGAACACGTACATCATCAAAGTATATCAGACAGCGCGCTACATATGTGTAACATTTCGAGCATACTGCTTAATTTACGATCTATCTTTATTCGATTGGGGGCACAGAGCATTCTTGCAGCCTTAAGGTAAAATTAGAGACTGAAAGACCCCCCCCCCCCCCCCTCACACTGTAATTGACCAACCCGCCCTGCAGCACCGTTACAGATTTAATCTGCAGTCGACTAGAAGTAGATTGCTACATACCACGTCTCGTGAATGAATGGTACACGACGAGTCCTCGCCCATCCAAGTGCACAAGATTTCTCGAGATGTGGCTATGCCGCGGAGGTTAGCACTCCTTATCGATGTATGGTAACAGATTTGAAAGTGTTGTGATGTAAAACCAGGCGGTGAAGAACAACAAGGAACGGGTGATTTTTATACATGATGGAGCTTCAGACAGATGGAGTTCAAAGTATTTTTACATGTTGTTGTTGTTGTTGTGGTCTTCAGTCCTGAGACTGGTTTGAAGCAGCTCTCCATGCTAATCTATCCTGTGCAAGCTCCTTCATCTCCCAGTACCTACTGCAACCTACATCCTTCTGAATCTGGTTAGTGTATTCATCTCTTGGTCTCCCTCTTAGATTTTTACCCTCCACGCTGCCCTCCGATGCTAAATTTGTGATCCCTTGATGCCCCAGGACATGTCCTACCAACCGATCCATTCTTCTAGTCAAGTTGTGCCACAAACTTCTCTTCTCCCCAATCCTATTCAATACCTCCTCATTAGTTACGTGATCTACCCACCTAATCTTCAACATTCTTCTGTACCACCACATTTCGAAAGCTTCTATTCCCTTCTTGTCCAAGTTATTTATTGTCCATGTTTCACTTCCATACATGGCTACACACCATACAAATACTTTCAGAAACGACTTCCTGACACTTAAATCTATACTCGATGTTAACAAATTTCTCTTCTTCAGAAACGCTTTCCTTGCCATTGCCAGTCTACATTTTATATCCTCTCTACTTCGACCATCATCAGTTATTTTGCCCCCCAAATAGCAAAGCTCCTTTACTACTTTAAGTGTCCCATTTCCTAATCTAATTCCCTCAGCATCACCCGACTTAATTCGGCTACATTCCATTATCCTCGTTTTGCTTTTGTTGATTTTCATCTTACATCCTACTTTCAAGACACTGTCCATTCCGTTCAACTGCTCTTCCAAGTCCTTTGCTGTCTCTGACAGAATTACAATGTCATCGGCGAACGTCAAACTTTTTATTTCTTCTCCCTCCATTTTAATACCTACTCCAAATTTTTCTTTTGTTTCCTTTACTGCTTGCTCAATATACAGATTGAATAACATCGGGGACAGGCTACAACCCTGTCTCATACCCTTCCCAACCACTGCTTCCCTTTCATGTCCCTCAACACTCATAACTGCCATCTGGTTTCTGTACAAATTGTAAATAGCCTTTCTCTCCCTGTATTGTACCCCTGCCACCTTTAGAATTTGAAAGAGAGTATTCCAATCAATATTGTCAAAAGCTTTCTCTAAGTCTACAAATGCTAGAAACGTAGGTTAGCTTTTCCTTAACCTTTCTTCTAAGATAAGTCGTAAGGTCAGTATTGCCTCACGTGTTCCAACATTTCTACGGAATCCAAACTGATCTTGCCCGAGGTCGGCTTCTACCAGTTTTTCCATTCGTCTGTAAATAATTCGCGTTAGTATTTTGCAGCTGTGACTTATTAAACTGATAGTTCGGTAATTTTCACATTTGTCAACACCCTCTTTCTTTGGGATTGGAATTATTATATTCTTCTTGAAGTCTGAGGGTATTTCGCCTGTCTCGTTCATCGTGCTCACCAGATGGTAGAGTTTTGTCAGGACTGGCTCTCCCAAGGCCGTCAGTAGTTCCAATGGAATGTTGTCTACTCCCGGGGCTTTGTTTCGACTCAGGTCTTTCAGTGCTCTGTCAAACTCTTCACGCAGTATCGTATCTCCCATTTCATCTTCATCTACATCCTCTCGCATTTCCATAATATTGTCCTCAAGTACATCGCTCTTGTATAGACCCGCTATATACTCCTTCCACCTTTCTGCTATCCCTTCTCTGCTTAGAACTGGGTTTCCATCTGAGGTCTTGATATTCATATAAGTGGCTCTCTTTTCTCCAAAGGTCTCTTTAAATATCCTGTAGGCTGTATCTATCTTACCCCTAGTGAGATAAGCCTCTACATCTTTACATTTGTCCTCTAGCCATGCCTGCTTAGCCATTTTGCACTTCCTGTCGATCTCATTTTTGAGACGTTTTTATTTCTTTTTGCCTGCTTCATTTACTGCATTTTTGTATTTTCTCCTTTCATCAGTTAAATTCAATATTTCTTCTGTTACCCAAGGATTTCTACCAGCTCTCGTCTTTTTACCTACTTGATCCTCGGCTGCCTTCACTACTTCATCCCTCAGAGCTACCCATTCTTCTTCTACTGTATTTGTTTCCCCCATTCCTGTCAATTGTTCCCTTATGCTCTCCCTGAAACTCTGTACAATCTCTGGTTCTTTCAGTTTATCCAGGTCCCATCTCCTTAAATTCCTACCTTTTTGCAATTTCTTCAGTTTTAATCTACAGTTCATAACCAATAGATTGTGGTCAGAGTCCACATCTGTCCCTGGAAATGTCTTACAATTTAAAACCTCGTTCCTAAATCTCTGTCTTACCATTATATAATCTGTCTGATACCTTTTAGTATCTCCAGGGTTCTTCCATGTATACAACCTTCTTTTATGATTCTTGAACCAGGTGTTAGCTATGATTAAGTTATGCTCTGTGCAAAATTCTAACAGACGGCTTCCTCTATCATTTCTTAGCCCCAATCCATATTCACCTACTATGTTTCCTTCTCTCCCTTTTCCTACTGTAGAATTCCAGTCACCCATGACTATTAAATTTTCGTCTCCCTTCATTACTTGAATAATTTCTTTTATCTCTTCATATATTTCTTCAATTTCTTCGTCATCTGCAGAGCTAGTTGGCATATAAACTTGTACTACTGTAGTAGGCATGGGCTTCGTGTCTATCTTGGCCACTATAATACGTTCACTATGCTGTTTGCAGTAGCTTACCCGCACCCCTATTTTTTTATTCATTATTAAACCTACTCCTGCATTAGCCCTATTTGATTTTGTATTTATAACCCTGTATTCACCTGACCAGAAATCTTGTTCCTCCTGCCACCGAACTTCACTAATTCCCACTATATCTAACTTTAACCTATCCATTTCCGTTTTCAAATTTTCTAACCTGCCTGCCCGATTAAGGGATCTGACATTCCACGCTCCGATCCGTAGATTGCCAGTTTTCTTTCTCCTGATAACGACGTCCTCTTGAGTAGTCCCCGCCCGGAGATCCGAATGGGGGACTATTTTACCTCCGGAATATTTTACCCAAGAGGACGCCATCATCATTTAACCATACAGTAAAGCTGCATGCCCTCGGGAAAAATTACGGCCGTAGTTTCCCCTTGCTTTCAGCTGTTCGCAGTACCACAACAGCAAGGCCGTTTTGGTTAATGTTACAAGGCCAGATCAGTCAATCATCCAGACTGTTACCCCTGAAACTACTGAAAAGGCTGCTGCCCCTCTTCAGGAACCACACGTTTGTCTGGCCTCTCAACAGATACCCCTCCGTTGTGGTTGTACCTACGGTACGGCTATCTGTATCGTTGAGGCACGCAAGCCTCCCCACCAACGGCAAGGTCCATGGTTCATGGGGGTGGGGGGGGGGGGGGGCATTTTTACGTAAATCAACAATAATACTTTAAAATTGATAGTTTCGTTCATTTTTACATAAATCATCACAACTATCAATTTTAAAGTATTATTCCAGAGTCTGGGATCAGTACCTATAAGGTATTGGTAAGAGAGAACACAAACACATGCACTTCTAAGGCTACAATATTCCGCACTTAAAACGGGCTATAATGTTAGATCGCTTGGAATGTAGTTCTGTTAATATTCCAATGTAAGAAATACATTTCAAGCATGTGACATACATCCTTCTTCCATATTTCTCTACGATAAACTATGTTATCGAACCATAAAACGAGAAAACTACTTCCTTAAAACGTTGGCTCTGTGTGATACAAGCACAATATAGCTTTCCAGAGATGTATAGCATCCACTGTTCACATCCGATCACACTTCAGAAATTATACTATGCATGCATCAGCCCTATACAAAATTATGGTTAGTAACAGGGAATACCTCTTACAGGGAAACAGATAAACACATAGCAGCAGCGTCTGACATGTGAAAATTACAAGTCATTCCGCCACAAACTCTGTAAACAGCACATCTGTCATGCATATAGATAAACGGGGATTGCAGTGCCACACAGGCATCTATCGCTATCTTAGTTATGATGCTGATGTCTTGATTTTACAGCCAAGATGCGACAGGGGGATGGAGTACATCGCATAAATCATATCATTTAGAGGAATGTGTCAAGTTTCATCACACATTAGATGGAAGTCCTCCGATGACCAACGGGTTTGTAAATTACATACTAAACACATGGCTATATATGAGTCAAATGCAGGCTATGTCACGCACTGATGCATCCTGACAGAACAGTGGAAAAACTGACCTACAGCAACTTCTCCCTCTCTAGAATGCATCAGTGTACCATTAAACAGTACATCGTTACAGCTCCATCTCAATCGATCATCCTGTCCACTCTCTGTCATCCTTTAACGCAGATGCATGTAAGTTTAGAGGCGGATGCTTCTCTGTCTTCCTGAAAAGCGTCAAATACAGTAGTCAAGTCGTGTGTATCACTGGTACCTCAATAGAATACCGACATCGGAATTCGCGAGTGGAAATACCAGTTTTCTCTAATTTTTTCGAGTTTCCGCGTAAATGTCTTTGCAGATGTGACAAGTTTCTAGTTAGGCAGTGGTTTACAGTACACCACACCTAGCTAAAGTTTCGGCTTTGTAGAGAAATAATTTCCAGTCTATATCTTCGGAATTACGTTGCGCGAGCGATAGGTAGGATACTGCTGTGTGATTCATATCGAGAAGTACCACGAAAATGGTATAAACAAGCAAGCAGGTCCGAACCAGAAACAGTAACGCATTTATCTCAAGGGGCGCTAATCTAAATGTAAATGTCTTCGCAGACGTGACAAGTTTCCAGTTAGTCAGTGGTTTACAGCACGATCCACCTAGCTACAGTTTCTGGTTTGTAGAGAAATAGTTTCCGGTCCGTATCTTCAGAATTATGTTGCGCGAGCGATTGGAAGGATACTGCTGAGTGCTTGATATCGAGAAGTACCGCGAAAATAGAATAATATTATGGCAAAACATGCGAAAATACATGTGTTCTTGTAATCCTAGAGTCTGGAGATGGGTGTAGAAAAAGCAAGCAAGCAAGCAGGTCCGGACCAGAAACAGTAATGCATTTGTGCCGATGGCTCTTGCTGGACTTCATCCGGCAGTGGCTCATGGAAGCATCGACGTGCGCACGCCCTTGGAGTGTCTGGGCTCTGCAAATATTTCTTCGCTCATGTCCAGTCGCTTCAGATGGTGCCTAGGTGATCGTGTATTTCGAGAGGAATTTCTCAGGTGTCAAGTATGAACGGGATGCCACCGCATCATGATTGCAGGTCTGGAACACACATTAAACAGCTGACAGCCACATCACCAGTTTGCAGGGCCCACCAATGCACCTGGACTCCAGCGTTGGCATCGGGTATCGGGTGGCCGCATGTGTTTTTTATTAACACTCTTTTGTTTAAATTATATTCCATCGATTTCAACGACCAATAGGATGCTGTGAATTAAGAAAAACTACCCCACACGTGTGAAGAATACAAATTTAAATAATTTGCATAATTTTTTTATCAACTTGGTGTTAGTGGTACAATAGTTAAGGGGAGAGTGTGTGTGAGTGACTGACATGAGCAGGACAGCAGGTTAAGTGCAGAACAATACGTAAATTTGCATAATTTTTATGTAAAATGCAATACAATACTTTAAGGGGATGGTTGACGAAGAAGAAGCGCCAGAAATGGAGTTCAAAAGCATGTGAAATTCGAAAAATGTACCAGAAAATGGTGGGAGGACATAACTAATTACTTAATTTGATATCAAAGGAAGTACAATAGTTTAAGGAAATGAGGGTGACATGGAAAACCAGAACAACAGGGTAAGTGCTGACAAAGGCCCAAACATAAGGTTAAGACACCCAGAGTACAGTGCCAAACATTAAGTTATGCAACATGTTTGCCGCATGTAATTACTTTTTACATGAACTACATGTTTCCAAACAGCGGAGAATGATGAACAAGAGAAATCAAACCCCACAAACTGAGTGTTTTATAAATAAACAATGTACCCTTGAATGTCCTGTTATGAGATCCCTCCTCTCCACCACCACCAGACCGCCATCTTGGATTACATCATGGAAGGGATGACAGTACCCTCTGTTGGCAGTATTGTGTATTAGGTCAGTTTGACTCTGGAGGAGGAGGAGGAGATTAGTGTTTAACGTCCCGTCGATAACGAGGTCATTAGAGACGGAGCGCAAGCTCGGGTGAGGGAAGGATGGGGAAGGAAATCGGCCGTGCCCTTTCAAAGGAACCATCCCGGCATTTGCCTGAAGCGATTTAGGGAAATCACAGAAAACCTAAATCAGGATGGCCGGAGACGGGATTGAACCGTCGTCCTCCCAAATGCGAGCCCAGTGTGCTAACCACTGCGCCACCTCGCTCGGTAGTTTGACTCTGGACCTTGGGGTGAACACACTTGATGGTTGTACTGCCTCTAATTGTTTAAATAAAGACTGAAAATAAAGACTTACATTCAGCACAGGTCAAGTCCTCTTCCCACCATTTCCTAGTATGAGGTGGCAGCCGGATGACTTATGTTAGTGAAGGTAGCCAACTGCCCTATCTTTCCCGCCATTTTCTTAGGTTGGTAGAGGTAGACGTGGTGTGTTGCACTGTCCTGATGAAATTTGAACTTACCACCATTTTCTAGGAGGAGGGGGTTTACCAGTGGGTGAGAGGCTAATGAATTTAATTAAGTAGTCAATCAAATTGATAGGAGTGAGAGGAGTTATTCCAATAACTCAGACCTGAAAGTGTACCTGTAGCAGCAAAGGGGGGGATGGGGGTTGGTTGAGGGGGAGGTAGTGGGGGGACAAAAGGATAAGTGCCTGTCAATCAAAAGGAAATGGGGTGACATGGAAAACCAGTTAACAGAACAATAGCTTAAGTCCCTGTCAATCAAAAGGAAATGGGGTGACATGGAAAACCAGTTAACAGAACAATAGCTTAAGTACCTGTCAATCAAAGGAGAACAATAGATTAAGTACCTGTCAATCAAAGGAGTACAGTAGGTTTGCCACTGAGTGCATACCTGCCCCTGATGCAGGCAACCTGCACTAACAAAATGCAGTGAAACATACTCTCTCCCACTACTTGCGTCCGTCTTGCTTCGTAAGGTACGTTAATGACACCTTCCTGCTATGGCCTCACCAAACACACTGCAACAGTTTGTCGATCACTTGAACGGTGACTGTGCCAACATTAAATGTACCATCGAGATGGAGAAGGATGGCAAACTACCATCCTTTGAATGTTTTTGTTGAGGTGAAGGCAGGAGGCCGGCTTGATCATTCAGTATACAGGAAACCGACGCACATTGATCGATACTTGAACCACCTCTCAAATTGACTGTAGCACTTAAGTTACTTTATAAGACCATCAACAGACTAAACAATCCAACAACTAAATCGTATCAGTCACCACCATTTCACCCAGAAAACAGCAAAAATGATCGCTGTTACGAGTAAAAGGACACTCACGGTCATCTTAATACCTAAGTTAGCCAATAAGTTTGCCAATAGACTAAGCAATCCATAAACAACCATTCACCATCATTTTACACATAACTAGTGAATATGATAGCTGTAGTCGAAACAGTACTGTACATAAACTGAAGTGCCAAAGAAACTGGCATAGGCCTGCATATTCAAATACAGAGATATGTAAACAGGCAGAATACGGCACTGCTATCGGCAACGCCTATATGGGACAGCAAGTGTCTCGTGCAGTTGTTAGATCGGTTACTGCTGCTACAATGTCAAGTTAATACCATTTGAGTGAGTTTGAACGGGTGTTATAGTCGGTGCACGAGCGATGGAATACAGCATCTCCGAGGTAGCGATGAAGTGGGGATTTTCCCGTACGACCATTTCACAAGTGTACCGTGAATATCTGGAATCCGACATTGCTGCGGTCGGAAAGAACGGGATCAGCGATAACTGAAGAGTATAGTTCAATGTGACAGAAGTCCAATTCTTCCGCAAATTGCTGCAGATTTAACTGCTCGGCCATCACCAAGTGTCAGCATATGAACCATTCAATGAAACATCATTGATATTGGCTTACGGAGCCGAAGGCCCACTCGTGTACTCTTGATGACTGCTTGATACAATGCTTTACGCTTCGCCTGGACCCGTCAACACCGACATTGGACTGTTGATGACTGGCAATACGTTGCCTGATCTGACGAATCTCGTTTCATATTGTATCGAGCGGATGACTCCATGGACCCTGCATGTCAGCAGGAGACTGTTCAAGCTGTTGCAAGCTCTGCAATGGTGTAGGCCGTGTGCAGTTGGAGTGATATGGGACCCCTGATACACTACGTCTTGATACGACTATGATTGGTAACATGTATGTAAGCATCCTGTCTGATCAACTGCATCCATTCACGTCACAAAGCTTTACGCCTAGCCTGGGCCTGTCAACACAGACATAGACTGTTGCTCAAAATGGCTCTGAGCACTATGGGACTCAACTGCTGAGGTCATCAGTCCCCTAGAACTTAGAACTACTTAAACCTAACTAACCTAAGGACATCACACACATCCATGCCCGAGGCAGGATTCGAACCTGCGACCGTATCAGTCGCGCGGTTCCGGACTGCGCGCCTAGAACCGCTAGACCACCGCGGCCGGCCCTAGACTGTTGCTGACTGGAAACATGTTGCCTGGTCGGACGAGTCTCGTCTCAAATTGTGTCGAGCGGTTGGACGTGTACGGATATGGAGACAACATCATGAATCCATAGACCTTGCATGTCAGCGAGGGACTGTTCAAGCTGGTGGAGACTCTGTAATGGTGTGGGGCGTGTGCAGTTGGAGTGATATGGGCCCTTGGTTCGTGTAGATACGACTGTGACAGGTGACATGTGCATAAGTATCCTGTCTGATGACCTGCATCTGTTCATGTCCGTTGTGCATTCCGTCGGACTTGGCCAATTACGGCAGGACAATGCGACACCGCACAAGTCTAGAATTGCTACAGGGTGGCTCCAGGAATACTCTTCTGAGTTTAAACACTGCCGCTGGCCACCAAACTCCCCAGACACGAAAATAATTGAACGTATCTGGGATGCCTTGCAACATGCTGTTCAGAAGAGATCTCCACCCCCTCTTACTTTTACTGATTCATAGTGTCAGTTTCCTCCAACACTACTTCAGACATTAGTCGAGTCCATGCCACGTCGTGTTGCGGCACTTCTACGTGCTCGCGAGGGGCCTACACGTTATTAGGTAGGTGTACCAGTTTCTCAGTTTCTTTGGCTCTTCAGTATATTAACATAATATCAAGTATTACAGAAATTGTTTGTATTAATTTCATAAGAAATTCCCACAACCTTTTGCAAAACCCAAAGACGAAAAAAAAAAACAGGACTCCAATCATTTACAGTGCTAATATCGGTTCTATAACACAGTGCCTTTTCTTACCACTCTTTTTTTACTTCTTTCTTTATTCCACAAAGACAAAAACAAAAATGATTAGTTTACAACGAAATGACTTAAATAAGGTGACAGCTAATTACAGTCATAAATTACAGCGTTCATAGAACGAGGAACGATATTCCGTGTTTAACAGTAGCACATGGAAACAAATTTAACAAAGTCATCGGTTTAAGGCTCTAGGTTTGTTACAACTGACTCTGTGTTTTGTCTTCTCGTCTTTATAGGCTTGATAGTCGCCAAATGTTATTAATGTAAACCCTAACAAGATCGACACGGTTTTCATCAATTTTGGATGTAGTACTGCCTTAAAATGGCTTACTCTCATAAGAAGCAAGCTATAAAACGATACTAACTACGAAAATCCTGTAACACCCCATATGACGTTTCCCGTCGGTTTTTTTACAACAAAGCGTTCCAATAATTAAAGAGTACGGCATAATTTAAAAATGTAACGTCCGCAGCGACATCTGTGGCAGCGGTCTCGAATCTGTACTCAGTGCACTTTTGCACATAAACAGTGTTAGAAATGAATGTTTTCTTTTGTCGGTTGCAGTGTTGGCTATTTGCACTTATTTATAGTCAATTTAAACGATGAAAAAATGTGCAGTGTTTATCAAAAATGCCTTCTTAGGCTGTTTGATTCGAACGAGGCAAACTGGGTGCTTTAAGATGATGATGATCCGAAATATCGCAGCCGCCTATGTGCAGTGTGTAAACAAGACGATGGGGTGTTCACCATGGATTGGCTTGCGATGTCACCGGATGCAAATCCGATCGAAATGTTTGGTCGTATACTAATATGAAGCTTAAAGGAAAGCCATTATATACTTTGAAGCAGGTGTCATGTAAAATCAGGACGATATGGAGACCGTTACCAAGAAAATATACAGAAAATCTCGTGAAAACATGCCAATATGGTGCCAAGCTACAAACGATAATGGCTGCGACTGGATTAAGTATTAGGCAGTTGCGCAATTAGTAATAACACGTATCTTCATGCAAACATATATTTATAATAGTGTCTTTTATTTCATAGAGATAACGGCGTACACTTTCTTGTGGAAATGACTGTATATTCATGGGAAGTAAAGTATAACATAAAATCCACCGAATATGGGCTTCTACTGAACAAGACAAGTACAAAATTGCATCTTGCTTTCTGCAGGCCTCACGTTTTCTTCGGGGTGGAGTGGGCCCCGGGGTGGAGTGGGCCCCACCTTCTGTGTTGGCCCAGCCTCCGCAACGAACTTGTATCGTCACACTAGGCGGCTTGTCCGCCACACTTCGTGAACATTCGGTTCCGTCCAGGGCGACGGAAAATCAATACGTAATTGGAAAGGTACCCGCTAACGGTCTTAACCTTTGTTGTGTGCTACCGAGAGCTTGCGTGCATTTGAACGCGCAGTCAACAATTATTAAATTCGTCTGAAATAGTTATTCGCTCCTTGCCGTTGACGGCTGCTGGTACTTATAAAGCCCAAATTCACACACCAATGACGTAGCGCAGTCGTCTGGTAGGGACGTGACGCTGTTTCGCGCCACCTCCAAATTAACAAATGAATGTATTCACACAGAGACGCGAAAGATGTGAAATTCTCCGCAACATTTTTGGCGTGATAGCAGTAAATACACGTCGAATAGCATCCGTAAGTTCATCAAATGTCTCGCAAGGTGTGACAGCAACCTTCTGTCTAATAAACCCTCATAATGCATTCTCGCAAGATGATAACTTAGTTGGAAAAAGTGGGAAAATTTTTATACATGTAAACAGATAAATTTTGTTTTTTTTTTATTTTTAAAGTTTGAAACTAAATGACTTGTTTCATAACAATGAAGAATTTTTTTAAAATTTGACATTTATAACACATTAACATTATCAAGAAAGCGAACAAAGTGGTATTTTAATCAACTGAATAATTCAAAATGAGTTTATTGTGGTTACAATAATTGACAGCGAAGTCTTTTGTTACAAAAGATATAGATTTTTAGTACATGGGAGGAACATACAATGTACCAATAAAATCTTAGGCACACTTTACTTATTATTGTCGTCCATGTAGACGAATGCCTCGCCAATATGCTGCGGATATGGTTGCACTGTCGGTCGGAATATGGCATTCACATATCATACAGCAGTTACGGCGCCTTCCATGACCACCAGCGGCGTACGTCGGCCCCACATAATGCCACCCCGAAACAGCAGGGGAACCTCCACCTTGCTGCACTTGCTGGACAGTGTGTCTAAGGCGTTCAGACTGATCGGGTTGCCTACAAGCACGTCTCCGACGATTGTCTGGTTGAACGCATATGCGACACTCATCGGTGAAGAGAACGTGATGCCAGTCCTGAGAGGTCCATTCGGCATTTTGTTGGGCCCATCTGTACCGCGCTGCATGGTGTCATGGTTGCAAAGACGGACCTCGCCATGGACGTCGGGAGTGAAGTGGCACATAATGCAGCCTATTGAGCACAGTTTGAGTCGTAACACGAGGTCCTGTGGCTGCACAAAAAGCATTATTCCTCATGGTGGCGTCGCCGTCAGGGTTCCTCTTAGCCATAATCCGTACGTAGCGGTCATCCACTGCAGTAGTGTCCGCAGCTCGTGGTCTTGCGATAGCGTTCTAGCTTCCTGCGCACGGGGTCCCGGGTACGATTCCCGTCGGGGTCAGGGATTTTCTCTGCCTCGTGATGACTGGGTGTTGTGTGTCTTTCATCATCATTGACTTGCAAGTCGCTGAAGTGGCGTCAGCTAAAAAGGACTTGCAATTTGGGCGGCCGAACGCCCCGCCGTACGATCATTTCATTTCACTGCAGTAGTAGCCCTTGGACGGCCTGAGCGAGGCATGTCATCGACAGTTCATCTCTCTCTGTATCTCCTCCATATCCGAAGAACATCGCTTTTGTTCACTCCGAGACACCTGGACGCTTCCCTTGTTGAGAACCCTTCCTGGCCCAAAGTAACAATGCGGACACGATCGAACCCCGTTATTGACCGTCCAGGCATGGTTTGCACTGTAGACAACACGAGCCGTGTATCTCCTTCCTGGTGGACCGATCAGCTGTCGGACCGCCTCCATCTAATAGCCACTGCTCATGCATTGTTGTTTACATCTTTGGGTGGGTATTGTGACATCTCTGAACAGTCAAAGGCACTGGTCTGTGATACAATATCCACATTCAGTGTCTGTCTTCAGTTCTGGGAACTGGGGTGATGCAAAACTTTTTTGATGTGTGTATTATTGATGACTACAGTCTCTGTTATGTGTATCTGTTGTGTTTATTAAACTTATCAAAAACAAACTCGTTTACCAACCCAGTACTATTTAAAAATATGTGCGTAACTGCAGCAAAGAGCTTGCAAGTGATTTATTAATCTTTTAACTGAAGTACTATATTTTTTAAAATTACTTTTTCATAGGTTATACATAACTATTACATAGTTTATGTTATGAATTTGAGAATCCCAGTAGATGAACTAGAGCAGAATCATCTAAATTTACGCAAAGGTTTTCACCAACAGAAGATGCGAAGATCAACACTAGAGTAATCTAGACTTTATACACCGGAACTGATTACAGAATAACGTTTTGTAACCTTTTTTCTGCTGAACATATCCAATATTGCGTATATCTTAATCTAGTTACAGTCAGCACCCTAAAGGGGTGCACCTCACTTGCTCTAGAGCATCTTCAGCGCGAAACATAAATAATACATCTGAACAACAGACATTTTGTGATAATTTCCTTCGTAAGAGGAACGACATACAGGGGTTGGACAAATGAATTGAAACACCACAAGAGACGCATGCCTGAACGTAAACGCAGATGCTCGCCAAGCCTGCAGGTTTCACTGTTATATTTGACCACGAACGACGTCTGTACACTGTCCTCAGTATGTTTTCTATATATCAGTCACAGTCAGAACAGTGTTCTGTGAAGCGGTGTGTGCACAGGGTGTTTCAAAAAGGACTTTACAATTTTAAAAATTCATATAAATTTATTGAAAGAAGATATAGAGCTGGGTTTTGTGTTATTTTGTAGGGAAACAAATATATATATATTTTTTACCTTAAACTAAAGATGTTGTATGTGGCTTCCGTTGGTTATCCCGCACACATCCCATTGGAAATCAGTTTCTTCCCAAACTCGCTATAGCATTGCAGGTGTAACTTACTCAGTGGCGGCGCAAATTCTTGCTCGAAGTTCAGTTAGAGAAGCCAGCACAGGAGGTATAAACACGATATTCTTGAATGAATCACCATAAAAAAATCGAGTGGTGTCAGGTTTGGGGAATGTGAGGGCCATGCAATTGGCGCATCATAGCCAATCCATGGACCTGGAAAACGGTCACTGAAAAAATACCGAAATCCCAGACGTCAGCCAGGTAGTGGGGTGGTGCACCGTCTTGCATGAAGTAGGGCTCTTGACAAAACGTTGTCTCACTCGCTCAATGACGTCGTCAGACGAGCTTGGACGACCTCATGATTTCCCAAGTCTTACCGAGCACCCTGTTTCTACAAAACATTTATGCCACTCATAAATTGTAGCCTACTAGGAGGATCTTTAGCTTTTTGGTACTGAAATTACGCTGAACTGTTGTCACTGACTTACATTCTTCAAACCAAAACACGCAGCTAGCAAGCTCAGGTCAAGTGAAGGCAGCCATCTTTAATGCAACTGCCTCTAGCGCTCCTTACGGTGCGATTCGGCACTAGCGAACTAAGCGAGACAAAACTTGATGTATTTGCCTACAGATTTACCCTACAATCACCTCTATAGGTATTATGAACTAATTTATATTAATTTTCAAAATTGTAAAGTCCTTTCTGAAACACCCTGTATTATGTCGGAGCTCAGTGCATTGAACGTGGGCAAATTATTGGAGCTCGTAATGTGGATGGTTCATAACCATTCTAGCTGAAGTGTTTGGTGTTTCAAGAGGCACCAGCTGAAGACATATACTGCATACAGGGAAGGAGGAAAAATATCGTCCGCTAAGTGACAATGCGGACGAATGTGTGTGTTGAGTGATCGTGACAGACATCCAGTGAAGAGGATTGTGGGAAAAATATGAGGATGATAACTGCAAAAGTCAAAGAAAGCTGAAATTCCAAAACCACCCATCAGTGGTGTCATTGACCGTAACAGGAAAACGTGGCGCCGAAGTTATAAAACCCGAGCTATGGAGCAATGGAAGAAAGTCACTTGGTCGGATGAGTCTTGTTTCACATTGTCTCCAACCTGTTGCCAAGTTTACGTCCCTAAACATGGCGAGGGGTCTGTGATGATTTGGGCAGCTATATCGTGGTGTTACAAGGGTACCACGGTCACTCCGCAAGATCGTATTACTGCCAAGGATTATGTGATCATTTTGGCTGATCAGGTCCATCCCATGGTACAATTTTTGTTCCCCAATAGAGATGCTCTGTTCCAAGACGACAGGGCCCCTGTTCACGCTGCAGGACTTCCCTTTGACTTCCATTTGAAACTTTCAGGGAATACTCACCACAACAGGGAAAACCCACACAGTCTGCTCACGCATGCATTTTAGAATAACTTGAGTTTTGTGATAACTTCATTTCATTTCAGTCTTCATATTGCTCGATTAGAAATCCTAATTAATGTAATTTGTTATTTGACTTTTGTTGTGGCATATTAACCCTTAACTCACGAGGTGCAGCCCCTCAGACAGCACGAAAATTTTCAAACTCGTTCTCCAAGGCCAGTTCTGGCGGAATACTATTATATTCCCCCTAGCCTACTTAAATTGCCCGCTCTGCAACGTTTTGTTGTTGGTTGCATCATCGCCTTCTTCGTTCGTTACCAGCACATGTTACTTACATGTGTTGAGGCCTCCTAGACTGCGCCTAGTGAACTATGTACCTGTTTTCTTCAGCAGAGTACAAAATGTGTTCACAGGAACGTGTCAGTTTTAACGATCCTAAGTTTTATCAAATAGTTAGTCGGTGAATGGAGGAAGATGTCAGTAATATAATTCAGAAAAATAGATGAAAAGACGATTTTATAGTAGAGAATGATCACACTTCTGCTAGCGGAGGGTCATTCAGAGGAAGAACTTGAGGACAATTGTGATATGGACCTTTCTGTTACTCCAATAAAATACGTAAGTGTTAGTTAAAATCAAATGTGATCTGAGTGGTTACAAAGAAAAACCTGTCGAGAACAATTTTTATGTGCAAGTTTAAACGCTGGAATTTAGTTTTATGTGAAAGTTTACTTGCTACAGAGACATTACAATTTTTCAAAATGTAAAATAAAGTTCTCTAACAGTTCGTTTATGTGTATTATTTTTAAAAACAGACACAAAAGTATGTGATTTTGTGTTATATAAAGTAAATTACTGCACGACTTATTTAGTGCAATAAACTAACAAGGAGTATTTAAACAACACTTAAATAATTGTAAAAATTAATGTTACATAACTTAAACTAAAATTTTCAAATGATTTGTGGCCTTAAATCTCGGTTTAAAAACAGGGTTCTCAGAGACCCCACCTCATAGTAGATGTTACAGAAAACACACATTTTGGGTTAATGGTTAAGTGAGTTTAAACAGTGATTGTATTGACATGTATCTAAGATGGGGTGTTCATTTCATTTTTATTAAAAAAGCGGTACATTTTAAAATGTTTATAAAAACACCTGGAACAATTAAAGAAAAGAAAGACAAAAATATTGTACTGACGAAATTTACTGGACATGGAAGTTTACCTTTGCTTCATGAATCAGGTGATTCCAAACGACGTCTTACAATTATTCTGCGGCACTGTAACCAACATTTTTCACTTTTATGTACTTCATCAAGAGGTTCGTTTTCGTTTGAACACTCATGTGATGTTTCTTCTTCTTAACTCGAGTCACAACGTCAGACCTTCCACAATGTCAACAGTAATGTGTGATTTGCACAACATACTCTTACATACTACAGCTTCTCCACTACCAGTGATAAAAGTGAACTCACTGTTGTGCTAGTGGACTTTCCTAACGTATATACTTGTGCAATGCACAGTAATTAACTGTGAAAGATACATCCAATAGCGTAAAATACTTTAGCTAAGGGGAATTTAAAAAAAGGGGTCATTTGAGTGTTCCAAAAAATCTTTCAGAACATTTTGGGAAGAAAAGGGTCTGTCCAGGCAAAAACAGCACGAATGGACACCCTGATCTAAGAAGACCCCATAAAGTAAGTACCAACATTTCTAATTAGTTTACTATTATCTCGAAATTTTCTACTGCATACTACCAAAGTCAGAAACGTATGGACACGTAAAGTTCTCTAATTATTTACAAACATTAGAGTCTTTCTTTGCTCTGTTTTACACCAAATAATACTTTGTTGTAATATAGGAATGTGTTACACATAACAGAATCATGGCCTTTAGCAAACAAACAATGGTTTATCATACGGTAAAATAAAAGTAATCTTTTTATTCACTAAAGAAATTGGCTTTATCCTCAGCCACAATATAAACGCTAGACACATTACTTTGCAAATGAGAATGCATTTATAATCATGATGGTACCTGTTTATTCTCTACTATGATTCTGCATGCTATGAAGAGAGAAAAAATTATTGGTAAATGGACTTTTAGGTGTCATCTGTCACCAAAATAAACCTGCAAATCCTTTTTTAGAAAAAAGCATGCAGCCATCTGACTCTCATAAAGGATAGCCAAGGAAAGCAAAGACTGAAGAAGTCAAATCACTCACTGGATCTTTATCCAAACACCTTTCCACTCATGAAGGAAATAAAGATGGCGAAGGAAAGAGTAAACAAACTGTTCAGTCTAGCGTCAGCATATAGATAATTATTGATGTTCAGACTACAATCAGAGATGAAAAGCCTATTGTGTGTGATTTTACTGACGCAAGTGACAATGAGAAAGGATGATCAAAATAATAATGATAAAAAATTACTGAAACTGAATCCGTTTCTGACGCATCTAACTTCAGCTTCTCTTCATCCAATGATACTACACATTGGCCAATACCTGCTCCAGCATATCAGAAATGTTATTATTGAAAAGTGTAGTACAGTACATCAAAACAAGAATGGACCTTTTGAATCTTTAGAAAGACCAGATAATGCACTAAAGGAACCCAATGTTGTTAACTTCGTCATAGCTTTACTCACATATGAATAAGAATAAATATTTAAGGAAATATAACACAACACTCGCTACTATCAAGGAAACTGCACTGTTTTTGCTTCCCATCATTTGTCTCTGAGAGCGACGCCAAGAAAAATAAATTTATTTTTAGAGTCTACCAGTGATGGAAACTGAATCCAAAGATATCAAAACTTGAATCCTTGCTTGAACAACTATCAAATTCAGAAAAATTAAAAGAAATTCTTTATGGCGATGAATCTTAAAAAAACCACTGACACAGATAATGAGAAGATTGTTAACGCTGAGACCAAGACATGGAGAAATATTTTACATCACCTTTTAAATGTCATAACATTTATACCACAGAAAAACCTTGTTTTTCGTGGTCATCGTGAACACTTTTCACCATAAAACAGTGTAAGTTTCTTAAAAGTGGTGATCTGATGGCGAAATATGATACAGTATTGAAAGAGCATTGTTTAAACTTGAAGAGACCGCTGGTAGGTCAAAGAGAATGCCTTCAAATTTGTCAAAAAGCATACAAAATGAAATTGTTTTTATGTTGGATAAACATGCTAAGAAAAAATTAGTGCAGATATAAAAAGAGCTAAATATTACGGAATTTTTGACAGCAATTCCAATGAAAGCAGAACTCACCAAATGAGTCAAATAATTAGATACATCGATACTAAGACAACATTGTGCAAGTTCGAGAATCCTTCTTAGGTCTTTTTATGTGAGGAAAGACTGCAGATGATATGTCAATAGATATTCAACAGCAGTTGGAGACAGATGGACTGGATATTTAGTTGTACAAGGAACAAAGTTATGACAATACCGCATGAATGACAGGTGTACATGGAGGCATACAATGAAAAATTCGAAAAGTCAATCCAATAGCTCTGTTCATTCCCTGTGCTAATCATTCCTTAAATCTTTGTGGAGTTCATGCATTCTCATATGTTCCCTCAAGTGTGACCTGTTTTGGAACTGTAGAAAAGTTATATTCATTCTTCTCATTTTGACTTATAGATGGGAATTACTTGTAGGAAAACCTGAAAACTGTTGAAAATGATTGTCCGATACTCGCTGGAGTGTTCATTACAATTAAGTTAAACTTACAAAAGAAAACATGGAGACAATTACTAGCACTTTGGAAGACATGCAAGATCCATCCAATGCAAATTTTATACTAGGTCTGCAGCAAGCTTGCTACTTCCAGCTATACATGATCTTACCTTTGTGAACTATATCACCTTTTGGCACACGATACTGGAGATAGGGAATTTACTCTGACAGTATTAACAGTCTCCAAAATTACTTGGGATAAAGGACTCACCAAATTAAAAACCCTGAATGAGTTTTTAGTGACAGAACGAACTACAGTTACAGAAGATGCTGTTTTTTTTTAAAACTAAAATGCAATGATGTGGACATTAACGTACCTGGTAGATCGATGAGGAAGGATGAGGTTAAATAAAACAATGCCAGGTGAACTGCTCATGAGAATGGATTATCGACTCAAAAGAAGTTTGTCGTTAAATGTTTGAATGCATAGACCGATTTACACATGAACTGCCACAGCAATAGATAGCCATGAAGGAAATCACCGAAATTCTACAAATTGTTGGAACAAAACTTATGCTTGAAGCTTATGATGACACCCTGGCTCTAGTGCTGGAGAATCTGGTAGAAATTTAAGATGAGTTTGATAAGAAGCACGTGCTGCAAGAAATAAAAAGACGTCATGGGCATCTAAGTGCAACTGATGCAAGTGTGAACTTTTCTACTACACGGACAACCCAAGAAATCCTTCCATTTATAATTAAATGGAACTTCACTGAATCATTGCTCTGTTCATCACTTATAATACAATACTTCTTTACCATTTATGTGTTAGTCACATGATGTGAGAGAAGTTTTTTAACTGAAACTAATAAAAAATTATCTTTAGTCTACAATGAAACAAGAACGACCAGACAAACTGACCATTTTATCAATAGCATGAAAAGTTTCAAATGAAGTAGATCCAACAACATACTTGAGAATTTTAGTAAAACAAAGGCTCAGAAACATGTACTATAATAGTATCAATAACAACTACTATCCTGTATTCTGACATTATGACTGCACAAACATTGTTTCCAAAGATATAAAACAAGTCATAATTTTCTTATTCTGTCTAATATTGTTTCTGTACTGTCTACCTGATAGCAGGTGTGCTTAATGCTACTTTCTATCCTAAATTTTTCACCTCATACGTTACAATTACTAGAGCATAGAATACACACATCATAAAAACTGGATTTTTTTGTGAGACATTACATCTACATGATTCATTTTTTACAAAATGTGCATTTTGAATACATCAATTTCTATGCAGAAAAGTGGCCTCATTTAGTTCCACTGCTCTGGCCCTCTGACAGGTTCAGCTGCCACTGATTATCTTTACTCTTTTTTTTTAACAGTGTTAGGGGAACAATGTTACTTTCACTCCTGTCATGTCATTCAGAGACAGCGACAACTGTAGTGGCCGAAGAGTATTACAGTTAATGACAGAAATGAGACATGAAGTACATAAATAGGATACTAATGTCAACTCGTTTATTCCATCACTTCATTGCATAGCAATAATAATAAATCTTCATTTAACCACACTCTTGTATTCACACACAAGAGACTAATCTTATGGCTCTGCTTTCCTTTTCATCTTGGTTTTCCGATGAGATCTGAATTGTAGTCTGCCAGTGAAATTAGTGTGTCAAGTGAGCGTTGTGGTTGTTGTTGTTAGGTGGTGGTCTTCAGTCCAAAGACTGGTCTGATTCAGGTCACAATGCTACTCTATCCTGTACAAGTCCCATCATGTCCTGGTAACGAATGCAACACACATACAACTGAACCTGCCTACTGCACACATCTCATGTTCTCCTTATGCAATTTTTACACCCTAAACTTCTACTAAATTGATGATTCCTTGATGTCCTATCAACTGATCCCTTCTTTTAGTCAATTTATGCCACAGACTTCTTTTTCCCCCAATTCTGTTCACTACTTCCACATTAGTTAGGCAATCTACCCGCTAATCTTCAGAATTCGTCTGTAGTGCCACATTCCATAAGTTTCTATTCCCTTCTTGTCTGAACTGCTTACCATCCACGTTTCATTTCAGTGAAACTCTGGACAAATCTCTTCAGAAAAGACTACCTAACACTTCAATTTATATTCAGTGTTAACAAATTTATTCTCTTCAGAAACGCTTTTCTTGCCATTACCATTTTACATTTTGTATCGTCTCTACTTCAGCCACCATACTTTATTGCCCAAATAGCAGAACTCAATTCTTACTTTTTAGTGTTTCATTTCCTAATCTAATTCCCTCGGCATTGCCCAGTTTAATTCGATTACATTCTATTACCTGTGTTTTGTCAATGTTCATCTCGTATCCTCCTTTCAAGACACTGTCCATTCAGTTCAACTGCATTTTCAGGACCTTTGGTGTCTGTAACAGAGTTACAATGTCATTTCTTCTCCATAAACTTCTCTTGTAATTCCCTTTCCAACTGTGTCTTTGCTTTCCTACACAGTTTGCTCATCACAGAGACTGAATAACATTGGGGTAGGCTAGAACCTCTCTCACTCCCTTCTCAACCATTGCTTGCCTTACATGCTCTTCAGCTCTTATAACTTCCACCTAATTCCTCTACAAACCGTAAATAACCTTTTACTCCCTGTATTTTACCCCTTCTAACTTCAGAATTTCAAATGTATTCCAGTCAACAATGTCAAAAGCTTTCTCCAAATATAGAAAATGCTCCAAACGTATGTTTGCCTTTCCTTAATCTACCTTGTAAGAGAAGTCACAGGGTGGGTATTGCCTCGCTTGTTCTAACATTTCTCTTTAATCAAAACTTATCTTTCCTGAGGCCACCTTCTACCAGTTTTTCCATTCTTCTGTACATAATTAGTGTTGGTATTTTGCAACTATGACGTTTTAAAGTGATGCTTCGGTAACATCCACATCTTCAGCACCTTTCTTCTTTGGAATTCGAATTATTACGTTCTTCTTGAAGTCTGAAGGTACTTCGCCTGTCTCATATATCTACCACACTTGGTGGAATAGTATCGTCATGGCTGGCGATCTTTGGTGAGTACTGGCTTCTCAGCTGAGCTCTTGATATTCATACAGCTGCTTCCCTTTTCTCCACATCTTCAAGTTTACTGTAAGCCATATCCATCTTTCCTTTGGTTATGTATGCTTCTACATCCTTACATTTGCACCCCAGCCATTTATGCTTGACCATTTTGCATTTCCTGTCAGTCTCATTGTTTTGGGCGTCTGTGTTCTGTTTTGCCTACATCATTTGCTGCATTTTTATGTTTTCTCTTTCAGTATTTCCTGTGATATCAAAGGATTTTTGCTAGGTCTTTTCTTTTTACCTATTTGATTTTATGTCTTCACTATTTCATCTATCAAAGCTACCCATTCACCTTGTGTTATAGTTCTTTTCCCGGTTTCAGTCATTATTTACCTAATGCTCCTTATAAAAGTCTTTATAGCCTCTGATACTTTAAGTATATACAGGTCCCTTCTCCTTAATTTCTTACTTTTCTTCAATTTCTTCAGTTTTAGTCTGTAATTCATAATCAATAAATTATGGTCCGAGTCAATATCTGCCCCTGGAAATGTATGGCACTTTAAGATACAGTTTTGAACTCTCTGTTTACCATTATATAATTTATCTGAACTATTCTGGTCTCTTGCATGTATACAGTTTTCTTTCATGATTCTCAGATGAAGTGTTGGCTTGCTTCCAAAAACCAGTAGTTGTGTCACTTACTAAACGACACAGCCAGCATGTAGTACAAGTTCAATATATTTTCTTATTCCACTCTGAAATGAGAGCACTTACTTTATGTGTACTTCAGTCTTTTCTGAAATCGTAAAAACTACTACATAAGAGTAAAGTTCTCCGAACGTGAAAAATTGACTATTAATACAATGTGGTCATGCAGCTAAAAACAACTAAGCTATTCGAATTTAAAAGTACTGGAGCCGAGAAATCTTGTCAGTAGCGTATTTAATAGTGTATATGTTACATTATTGCTCTACTACACACCAATAATCAGTAAGTGAAATCAAATTAAGAAGAAATATTACCAAAAACCATTTTAGAATTTAAAAATAATTTGAAGTAGATGCTATTAGCAACCAACGCAAATTTCCGTTTTCATGGCAAGGAAAATTGTTTAGACATTAAAAAATGTAAGTTCATTTAAAATATCTTGTGGTCCATGGTAGAAGACCTTCTGTTTCAAGGTACAAGATGGAGCATGAGGAAGGAAGTTGGGCATTACTGTCCACACATTATGTAACTGTTATTAAAAATATACAGTATTTTGCTCATCATAAAAATCTCTAACTGAAGAATTAATAGTACCGTCGTAATAGCTTTCATATACAGGGTGTAACAGGCATAAGTGCAGATATTTTTATATGAGGTACCATAATATGTATACACATCAGTGTGTCCGTTTTTTTCTGTGTTGAACAGTCTTTCTACAAATATGTCACAAGCTTTACGATCAGATGTTTTTAGCATGGCCATAATGTACCACTAAGTAACCAACACCTGTCAGTATAGACTGACAATTTTATGTTCACGTATGAAAATTTCAACACGTAAACCTGCTGCCCAGTGGAATGTAAGCATTAATGGCTTGCTCTTGTCACATGTGCTTGGAGGTACTACCCAATCTAAAAACATCCGACTTGTAGTATCTTTAATTATTATTCTGCAAATGACGTAAAAACTGATGTAATGTTGTTCAGTACACTGTACATGGTGACCAAAAGAGATATCTGCACTTATACACGTTACATTCTGTTTTATACAGCACGTAAGTATGTAGAAGTCGTAATACTTATTAATGCTGCTCAAAACACAGCCACATGTCTCACAACAATCAAAACAGAAAATTCCAAAAACTGTTTATGGTGGTTTCTAGTGTGTATTCCTTAATGTGATTCTAAAAAAATCACTAGATTGAAACAATAACCTGGGAACATCATGTGTTCCTAGTTAAACTATCCTCCAGGTTTAACACTCTCCCAACCCTTGTCATCCCGTTTTGTCAAATAGTCTTGTCATGTGTTGTATCAAAAGTTTATGGAAATGGAAATCAGCGTTTGGCGTCAGTAGCTGGGAGGCGCCTTACAGGGCAGGTCCAGCTGCCTTGGTGCAGGACTTAATACATTTGACGCCGCATTGGGCGACCTGCGCGCCGGAATGGGATGAAATGATGACGAAGACAACACAACACCCACTGGAGAAAATCCCTGACCCAGCAGAGATTCTAACCTGGGCCCGTAGGATGGCAATCCGGCACACTAACCACTCAGCTATCAGGGCGGACATCAGAAGTTTATGAACTGTTATGAAAGGAAAGAGTAAAATTACCAAGTAGAGTTCACAGCCCAGCTCGGATAAACCTCTCAGTCCTGACAGGCCTCGGAAAGCCCAGTAGTACTGAGTGACTGAGGTGTCATCCTCATCTGCTAGGTATCATTGGATGTGGATATTAAGGGGCATGAGGTCAGCACATTGCTCTCCTGGCTGTCGTCAGTTTCGAGACTGGAGCCACTACTTCTTAATCAAGTAACTCACCAATTGACCTCAAAAGGGCTGAGTGCACTCGCTTGCCAACAGCACTCGGCTGGTTCGGATGGTGACACGTCAAAGTGCTAGCCAAGACCGACAGCACTTTACTTTGGTGATGTGATGGGAACTGGCATTACGAATATGGCAAAGCCATTGACAGCTCAGAAAACATCAAAGTCAAATATTTCACTAAGACTGGTGCGACTACATTTGTAGCGTTGCACTTAAGTGGTCACACCTCCTCTCAGCACGACGAGGACGACGCATGGTGCATGGCCACTGTCGTCCAATAGGTCGTGACGTTTGCACATTGTAATGCTGATGGCAGGAACTCATTCGACAGCACTGGACGCTGCACAGTTGCTTGTGAGAGGTGTCAGTGGTGCAGAAGACTCCCAGAAAATCTGCATGGAAGACAGCCCCCAGTGGTGGATCTGTCTCCTGCGAGTGATGGCACTTGGCGCCAGGGTGGCTGTACCAGTGCAGAAGGGTGAGCGACTGTGCTGCTCTGATCTCAATCCGTTGGCATCCAGGGTAGCAGTCTGGTTCTCACTGGAGTAAGCCTGGAGGCTGTCCACCAGCTGAGAGGCACGAAGTCCAGGAAGGAGGACTTGGTGCTAGAAGATGCTGCAGTGGTGGAGGCCCAAACTTGTGGCGACTGCTTGTTGTCCCATATCAGTCCGGCACCTGGCGTAGCCCTCTCGTCATATCAGAGCGTGATCAGACTGATGATACCTCTGCTACAATACTGATGGTAGATGTACAGGTTAAGAACTCACTTCTTGTGCCAACAGGCTGCTTCCAGCCATGTTCAGAATAAAAAACACATTGCGGGAAAAATTAGTATACCTGGATAGGCAACATCGATTTTGAGAGCTGTGTGGCCGGCCAGTGTGGCCGAACGGTTCTAGGCGCTTCTGTCTGGAACCGCACGACCACTACGGTCGCAGGTTCAGATCCTGCCTCGGGCATGGATGTGTGTGGTGTCCTTAGGTTAGTTAGGTTTAAGTAGTTCTAAGTTCTAGGGGACTGGTGACCTCAGATGTTGAGTCCCATAGTGCTCAGAGCCATTTGAACTATTTTTTTTGAGAGCTGTGTGTACCATTTAATAACGAATGCTCACAGCCAGATGGCTCAGTGAGGTGCAAAAGTATGAAGCAAGCAAGCAACCACGCCATGGAGATGCAGTTGTGCTTTCTACAGCCCACTGAGCAAGTTTGAAAGGTATCAAATTGTAGCCTTCCGAGTGGTGGGATGGTCCTTTTGGAGAATTGTCACACAAGTTGGATGTGCTGCATCAGTTGTGCAACAATGTTGGTACCAGCAGTCATGTGAACGTTCTCACACTTGTAGATGAGGTCTATGCAGCACAGATGCCCACCAGGCTCGTCGTATTGTAAGGCTAGCAGTGGCGGATCGTACAGCTACCTCAGCACAGATAAGGGAGCTTGTGAGTCCAGATGTGTCAACATGAACTGTTGCAAACCAATTATTAGCAGTGGGACTACATCACACAATCGACACACACGCCTTGACAGGTGCTGTCAGAGTACCACGTGAAAGATGGAATGGTGTGCCATAGTCTTAGCGATGAAAGCGTACTCTGACTGCACACAAGCGATGGTCGTCTGTGCGTACAACATAGACCTGGTGAGTACTGTCTCGTAGATTGCATTCGTGCAAGACATACTGGCCCCATCCCAGGCCTTATGGTCTGGGTTGCGATAAGCTACACCTCTCGTTCAACTTTGGTGTTTCTTGGTAGGACGCTAACCAGTGCCTGGTACACACAGAAAGTTGTTAGGCCCATTCTCCTGCTGTTCTTGCAAGAAGAAGGTTATCCAACTGGATAATGCTCGCCCACACACTGCCCATTAAACTCGGCATGCAGCGACTGCACTGCTGCTAGTAGACAACACCACATACGTTATGGGTGTTTCATGATGGGTTGATATCTGATACCTCAGAACCACTTGAGTTGTTGATCTGTAAATTTAATCATTTCATGTATTCCTTATGCATCCTTGCAACAATAAATCTTGAGTGAACTGGAAACCTCTAAAACGCTACACTAAATCGTTTTCCTGGCAGTGTACATTGTCTGGCAATTTAAAAACTGCTTGGCCTGTCCTGCAAAAGCCCCAGGTCACTGCTACTTTGGCAGGCTTGCCGTGTTAGCCTGGCTGGCTTCGCAATGCATGAGCAGCCCTGTTGCTGCAGGCGGCATGCTGACACCGTATCACCCGCTGGTTGCATATGACTTACCTACTGTGGCTGAATGGCTAGTTTCTGCAGTAATGCACAAAAAATAATGGCGGTGCTATAGTAACACTCATACCAAAACGTACAATGGATATACTGACAAAGTCTTCATAATAAATTACAAACACTGCATAGAAATGAAAGAGGAAAAGCCCATTCATAGATTTCACAACATCAAAAGGTCAATATGTAGGATGTTGTTGTTGTTGTGGTATTCAGTCCTGAGACTGGTTTGATGCAGCTCTCCATGCTACTCTATCCTGTGCAAGCTGCTACATCTCCCAGTACCTACTGCAACCTACATCATCCTGAATCTGCTTAGTGTATACATCTCTTGGTCTCCCTCTACGATTTTTACCCTCCACGCTACCCTCCAATACTAAATTGGTGATCCCTTGATGCCTCAGAACATGTCCTACCAACCGATCCCTTCTTCCGGTCAAGTTGTGCCACAAACTTCTCTTCTCCCCAATCCTATTCAATACTTCCTCATTAGTTATGTGATCTACCCATCTAATCTTCAGCATTCTTCTGTGGCACCACATTTCGAAAGCTTCTATTCTCTTCTTGTCCAAGTTATTTATTGTCCATGTTTCACTTCCATACATGGCTACACACCATACAAATACTTTCAGAAATGACTTCCTGACACTTAAATCTATACTCGATGTTAACAAATTTCTCTTCTTCAGAAACGCTTTCCTTGCCATTGCCAGTCTACATTTTATATCTTCTCTACTTCGACCATCATCAGTTATTGTGCTCCCCAAATAGCAAAACTCCTTTACTACTTTAAGTGTCATTTCCTAATCTAATTCCCTCAGCATCATCCGACTTAATTCGACTACACTCCATTATCCTCGTTTTGCTTTTGTTGATGTTCATCTTATATCCTCCTTTCAAGACACTGTCCATTCCATTCAACTGCTCTTCTAATCCTTTGCTGTCTCTGACAGAACTACAATGTCATCGGCGAACCTCAATGTTTTTATTTCTTCTCCATGGATTTTAATATCTACTCCGAATTTTTCTTTTGTTTCCTTTACTGCTTCCTCAATATACAGATTGAATAACATCGGGGAGAGGCTACAACCCTGTCTTACTCCCTTCCCAACCACTGCTTCCCTTTCATGTCCCTCGACTCTTATAACTGCCCTCTGGTTTCTGTACAAATTGTAAATAGCCTTTCGCTCCCTGTATTTTACCCCTGCCACCTCTAGAATTTGAAAGAGGGTATTCCAGTCAACATTGTCAAAAGCTTTCTCTAAGTCTACAAATGCTAAAAACGTACGTTTGCCTTTCCTTAATCTTTCTTCTAAGGTAAGTCGTAAGGTCAGTATTGTCACATGTGTTCCAGTATTTCTACAGAGTCCAAACTGATCTTTCCCGAGGTCGGCTTCTACTAGTTTTTCCATTCGTCTGTAAAGAATTCGTGTTAGTATTTTGCAGCTGTGGCTTATTAAACTGATAGTTCGGTAATTTTCACATCTGTCAACACCTGCTTTCTTTGTGATTGGAATTATTATATTCTTCTTGAAGTCTGAGGGTATTTCGCCTGTCTCATACATCTTGCTCACCAGATGGTAGAGTTTTGTCAGGACTGGCTCTCCCAAGGCCGTCAGTAGTTCCAATGGAATGTTGTCTACTCCGGGGGCCTTGTTTTGACTAAGGTCTTTCAGTGCTCTGTCAAACTCTTCATGCAGAATCGTATCTCCCATTTCATCTTCATCTACATCCTCTCCCATTTCCATAACATTGTCCTCAAGAACATCGCCCTTGTATAGACCCTCTATATACTCCTTCCACCTTTCTGCTTTCCCTTCTTTGCTTAGAACTGGGTTTCCATCTGAGCCCTTGATATTCATACAAGTGGTTCTCTTTTCTCCAAAGGTCTCTTTAATTTTCCTGTTGGCAGTATCTATCTTACCCCTAGTGAGATAAACCTCTACATCCTTACATTTGTGCTCTAGCCATCCCTGCTTAATCATTTTGCACTTCCTGTCGATCTCATTTTTGAGACGTTTGTATTCCTTTTTACCTGCTTCATTTACTGCATTTTTATATTTTCTCCTTTCATCAATTAAATTCAATATTTCTTCTGTTACCCAAGGATTTCTACTAGCCCTCGTCTTTTTACCTACTAGATCCTCTGTTGCCTTCACTACTTCATCCCTCAAAGCTACCCATTCTTCTTCTACTGTATTTATTTCCCCCATTCCTGTCAATTGTTCCCTTATGCTCTCCCTGAAACTCTGTACAACCTCTGGTTCTTTCAGTTTATCCAGGTCCCATCTCCTTAAATTCCTACCTTTTTGCAGTTTCTTCAGTTTTAATCTACAGGCCATAACCAATAGATTGTGGTCAGAGTCCACATCTGCCCCTGGAAATGTCTTACAATTTAAATCCTGGTACCTAAATCTCTGTCTTACCATTATATAATCTATCTGATACCTTGCGAGGTGCCAGGGGTAGAAGTGTATTTAACACTAAATTCTTCTAGAATCCACATATGTAAATGATGCTCTAAGCCCCCTTATTCTAACTCCGACTTTTGCTGTTGCACAAGGATAAAAAAAATACGCGAACTGACTCTAATCAACCCTGCCAGTGGAGTAGAAGAGAGTTTGGCACCTGCAATAATTTAATTTGATAAATAAGTTAAATAAACGAAGGTTTCATTAACATAGTGAGGAATGATAGGGTTGCTCTACCGATTAACAGAATGAAAGTTTTGTCCAAAATAACAATATGATTTATTAAGACTAAACACAAAATAATAAACAAAAACACTTGAAACCTTTACAATACATCAAATTGACTCAAATTAGATACTCAAACAAACACTGTGAATGTGAAGTTGTCCCTAAATTAGATTGTGAGGATTATGACGAAGTGGTATGTGGAGCCAATTCCTTGCAACTCAAATCTTAAAAGAAAACACACAGCCAACCCAACATTAATTGCTGCTACTCAAGACAGAACAAAGTTAGAAAAAGACGAACAGGCACGCTCTGCTGAGCTCTGATTATCACCTAGGAAAATCCCTATCTGCCGCTGCTGCGGACTTACATTACCAAACTGTCTTCTTAACTGCAAGAACACGATCTGGCGTACCGCAGGCGATGGCTGGTTGCTTCGACGTCCTCGACCGAAAGGCGAGAGCCGACTCCCCACAAGAGCACCCGTACAGGCCGAACACAGAACATTCCCGCCCCCACGACTGTGGCCGTGGTGAAACGTTCCAATCAGCAACTCGAAAACCGGCGGAAAATTCCACCCCATTGCCGGAGCACTACCATTCCACCAATGGAGATTGTTGGCGCCAATTTCTGCGCTGATTTTGCTACGTCACGGAGCTATGCCCTGAGCAAGCCAATCACAGTTACTATCTTGCAGAAAGTGCGGGAATTTTCCCGCCACAACTGCCTGGGTACACAAGTCATTCCGACGCCTCGCTGGTAGCCCGCCAGAAAGTGTTTTCGCTAAGATTCTGCGAAGTAACGGAACCTCTAGCCCAGCCGCTACTTCAGACCCCTCCGGGCGTGTCTTTTGACAATGTCGGCGTCTGCAAAGCATTCACTCGACTTCCTCACACCCGTCGGCTTAGCAGAGCCCGCCTGTCACCGGACCACCCGGGTGACAAGAGACGCTGCATGGGAAGTCCGCGTGTGAAGGAATAGCAACTTTTCACCGCATGCAATTAGAGAGGAGAATCGTAAGATAGAAATATGAGAGGGGGCTCATGCCACCTCTCAACCTTTTAGTATCTCCATGGTTCTTCCATGTATACAACCTTCTTTCATGATTCTTAAACCAAGTGTTAGCTATGATTAAGTTGTGCTCTGTGCAAAATTCTACCAAGCGGCTTCCTCTTTCATTTCTTAGCCCCAATCCATATTCACCTATTACGTTTCCTTCTCTCCCTTTTCCTACACTCGAATTCCAGTCACCCATGACTATTAAATTTTCGTCTTCCTTCACTATCTGAATACTTTCTTTGATTTCATCATACATTTCATCAATTTCTTCGTTATCTGCAGAGCTAGTTGGCATATAAACTTGTACTACTGTAGTAGGTGTGGGCTTTGTATCTATCTTGGCCACAATAATGCGTTCACTATGCTGTTTGTAGTAGCTTACCGCATTCCTATTTTCCTATTCATTATTAAACCTGCATTACACCTATTTGATTTTGTGTTTATAACCCTGTATTCACCTGAGCAGAAGTCTTGTTCCTCCTGCCACCGAACTTCACTAATTCCCACTATATCTAACTTTAACCTATCCATTGCCCTTTTTAAATTTTCTAACCTACCTGCACGATTAAGGGATCTGACATTCCACACTCCGATCCGTAGAATGCCAGTTTTCTTTCTCCTGATAACGACATCCTCTTGAGTAGTCCCCGCCCGGAGATCCGAATGGGGGACTATTTTACCTCCGGAATATTTTACCCAAGAGGACGCCATCATCATTTAATCATACAGTAAATCTGCATGCCCTCGGGAAAAATTACGGCCGTAGTTTCCCCTTGCTTTCAGCCGTTCACAGTACCAGCACAGCAAGGCCGTTTTGGTTATTGTTACTAGGCCAGATCAGTCAGTCATCCAGACAGTTGCCCTTGCAACTACTGAAAAGGCTGCTGCCCCTCTTCAGGAACCACACATTTGTCTGGCCTCTCAACAGATACCCCTCCGTTGTGGTTGTACCTACGGTACGGCTATCTGTATCACTGAGGCACGCAAGCCTCCCCACCAACGGCAAGGTCCATGGTTCATGGGGGGGGGGGGGGAGGATGTATAGGATTATAAAATAAAATTTAGCAATCACATCGCCCATTTATCTCGTCGTTTGTATCTCATTTTCTTATGGCTTGCAAAAATCTGCAATTTACAGCCCCATCCCATGGGGGCCTTACCTGTTTTGCCTTTCTGGTAATATGTAGGGTATTTATAAATGAATGGTGCATATTTAAAATTAATAATAAATTGATTTATAGCTTTACATGGGCAAATCTTACAGCAAAAGCAGTGGCCACTGTCCAAATTTTTGAAGTGCTACTCGCTGTTCGCCTGTCTTGCTTACTGAGCAGATGGTTCAAATGGCTCTGAGCACTATGGGACTTAACATCTGTGGTCATCAGTCCCTTAGAACTTAGAACTACTTAAACCTAACTAACCTAAGGACATCACACACATCCATGCCCGAGGCAGGATTCGAACCTGCGACCGTAGCAGTCGCGCGCTTCCGGGTGCGCGCCTGGCTTACTGAGCAGGTGTAGCGTGTTTTCAAGATGGCGTCACAACAGGGAAAGGCTTTCCATGTGTTCCATTTTGAGGTGTTCAGATATGTGGTTACAGTGCAGCTGAGTTTCGTCCACGGTTTTGGGAAGATCCACCACACCAGAATAACATAGGTAGGCGGTACTGACAGTTTGTAGATACCGGATGCTTTTATAATGGGGAGAGTTCTAGTCGACCTTGTGCGTATGATGCAAACACTGAAAGAGAGCGCGAGGTATTTCACCAAAGTTTTCGCAAGTCACTTAGTGAAGCAAGCAGGGAATATTCATGACAAAGATTGTGATGTGGAAGATGTTGCTTAAGAGCTATGTTTCAAACCATACAAAGTGGGATTAGTGCAAGCCCTTACGCCAGCAGACAAAGTGAAAAGATGTGACTTTTGTGCCGAGCAGCTGTTAAAAATGGAGGACGCAGATTTTGAAGAAAGACTCGTGTTCTGCGATGAAGCTACTTTAGATATAAATGGCAAAATGAACACACACTATGTCTGTGTCTGGGGAAGCGAGAAACCACATACATTGGCAGAACATCAAAGTGATCATTTTCCATGTGATGTTGCACGATAAAGAGCATGGCCCATTTTTCTTTGAACAACAAACGGTGATGCGTAACGCATTTCTAGACGTCTTGGAAACCTGGATGTTACCCCAGCTGAACACCAGTTATGAGGATCATATTTTGTAATTGGATGGTGCTCTACCCCATTTTCACAGGAATGTACGAGAGCTTCGTCATCATGTTCTTCACAAACGCTGGATGGCTGTACCGCAATAGCGGACGATAACTTTCTCCACACGTTACCCATTTGCTGGATTTAACATCCTGCGATTTCGTTTTCCGGGGCTTGTAAAAGACTGAGTTTAAAAGGTGCTATCCAGAATTTTCGGTACTGGTGCTGCCATCTGTTGAAAACCTTACCTTTGGACTAATGGTCACCATCAGCCTCGACGTAGTTGCCATCTGCACGTACACACCACTCCCAGCGCTTCTGCCACTGGTCAAACGTTTTCTGGAAGCCATGGTCTTTGAGGGTGTTTATCACCACCAGCGATGCTTCTTGCATCCTCTCTAGAGTGTTGAACCGACGGCCTTTCAATTTGAGTTTCAGTTTTGGGAATAGCGCGAAGTCGCAAGGTGCCAAATCTGGCGAGTACGGTGGGTGGGGTACAACTGCCATGTTGTTTTTTGCCAAAAAGGTCCTGGGGAGCAAGGACGTGTGGCAGCGCGTTGTCGTGATGCAGCAGCCAGTTCCCTTGACGCCAAAGTTCGGGCGGTCGTCGCCGCACGTTTTCACAGATCCGTCGGAAAATGTCACAGTAGTACGCGGACTTCACTGTTTGGTTGAGTGCGACGAATTCTTTGTGCACAATTCCCTTGGTATCAAAGAAAACGATGATCATATTCTTCACTTTGCTCTTCACCTGTCTCGCTTTTTTGGGTCTTGGAGAGCCCGGGCTCTTCCAATGGGACGATTGTTGATTTGTCTTTGGGTTATAACCGTAAATCCAGCCCTCGTCGCCGGTGATAACCCGTGACACTTTTCCCGAGATTCACACAGAATTTGATACACACGCGCTGTTCTGTTCACGGATCCACTGTAAAATCGCCACACACCAGAGGCACGCAACACGCCTTCCCAGCTGAATGCCACTCTGCACTCATCAGATATGCAGCTCTCGCCACCTAGTGGTGCAAAGATCTACTACTCTTACTTTTCAGATAGCAGCACTAGTCCCGAAAATTTTGGATTCCACCTCATATGTACCGTCAATGCCTTTGTCACTTGAGGAGCTTGTGATTGGATAAAGCATGCACTGCAGGAGGACATGCTAAACTCAGTATGTGAAGTACTCGGTTACTGAGTAGATGTCTGTCTTGTGATAAAGGGTTCACATATTGAAGAATTGTGATTAATGCTTCAAAAACTTAGATAGTTGCTGTTGTTGAGCTGTAAGGTTTGTCCATATAAAGTAATAAATCGATTTATTATTAATTTTTAAAACAGCACCAATAATTTATAAACACCTTGTACATGCAGTGGAGACGTTTTCGTCGTCCATATTGTGAAAACCTAAATACACTGAAGAGACAAAGAAATTGGTACACCTGCCTAATATCGTGTAGGGCCTCCGCGAGCAAGTAGAAATACAGCAACACAACGTGGCATGGACTCCGAAAGCCGATATCGATGATGTTTCGTTGAATCGGTCGTACGCTGACATTTGTTGATGGCCCAACATTGAAATCTGCAGTAATTTGCGGAAGGGTTGCACTTATGTCACGTTGAACGATTCTCTTCAGTCGTCGTAAGTCCCGTTCTTGCAAGATCTTTTTCCGGCCGCAGTGATGTCGGAGATTTGATGTTTTACGGGATTCCTGATACTCTCGGTACGCTCGTGAAATGGTCGTCGGGAAAGGAAAATCCCCACTTCTTCGCTACTTCGGAGATGCTGTGTCCCATCGCTCGTGCACCGACTATAACACCACTTTCAGACTCACTTAACTCTTGATAACCTACCATTGCAGCAGTAGTAACCGATCTAACAACTGCTCCAGACACCTGTTGTCTTAGGCCGGTATTACACTATCAAATTTCTTTGTCAAATATCTTTGTCCAAAATCTTTGTCAAAGATATTTGATGGTGTAATAAGATCTTTGTCAAATGTCGTCCAATATTTGATCAAATCTAGGGCCTCGCTGTAGATTTTATCAAAGAAATCGCTTGTAATCTGTTCACTGCAATGTGACATGTTACCACAAGGAGTGCTAGCATCGCTGCAGTGTTCAGTCGTCTGTAGTGTTTTTATAAACATTGCCGGTAAATACAATTGGTGTGTGCCGACAACTACAAAATTAATAGAGATGTATGAAGCTGATGAGGCGCTTCACAACGTGAGGCACCCTGAATACAAAAATAAAATAAGAAGATTGGAGACGAGACCTGACCTGACCTGACCTGACCTGACCTAACCTAACTTAACCTAACCTACCATGACATAACCCTCTCCTGTAGCAAGGAATCGGAGTGTTACAGTGAGCCTGTCTTCTGAAGATGTAGCAGTTCTTAAGTGAATATTGTGCTTTGTGATATGAGAATACACTTCACTGAGCACATACAGGAATGTATGCTCATCTATTCTTAAGTAATTGATGTACCACTTGACGTCTTCCACTGTAAGCTCACGTAAGAAGTTTTGTTGAATGCTTTTATCGTATCGTCGTAAAACCCACGGCTTCACCCAGATTAGATTAGTTTTTCGTTCCATAGATCCGTGCTGAGGAGAACCTCGTGGATGTGGAACATGTCAATTTTTTTAAGCTGAAATAACAATACTAATAGTATGAATAAATACAATACATCATTTGTTTCTATCAAAAATTTCGTCAATGGAGTAGGAGTTGGTCACTAGTAAGTCTTTCAGGCACCTTTTAAACTGATCTTTATTTGTAACTAAATTTTTTATGTTTGCTGGCAAATTATTGAAGATGAGTGTTCCTGAGTAATGGACCTCTTTTTGAACTAAAGTAAGTGCTTTTAAGTTCTTGTGTAGATCATTTTTGTTTCTGGTATTGTGTATATGAACTGAGTTGTTTGTTGGAAAAAGAGATATATTATTTACGACAAATTTCATTAAGGAGTGAATACACTCCTAGAAATTGAAATAAGAACACCGTGAATTCATTGTCCCAGGAAGGGGAAACTTTATTGACACATTCCTGGGGTCAGATACATCACATGATCACACTGACAGAACCACAGGCACATAGACACAGGCAACAGAGCATGCACAATGTCGGCACTAGTACAGTGTATATCCACCAATCCCAGCAATGCAGGCTGCTATTCTCCCATGGAGACGATCGTAGAAATGCTGGATGTAGTCCTGTGGAACGGCTTGCCATGCCATTTCCACCTGGCGCCTCAGTTGGACCAGCGTACGTGCTGGACGTGCAGACCGCGTGAGACGACGCTTCATCCAGTCCCAAACATGCTCAATGGGGGACAGATCCGGAGATCTTGCTGGCCAGGGTAGTTGACTTACACCTTCTAGAGCACGTTGGGTGGCACGGGATACATGCGGACGTGCATTGTCCTGTTGGAACAGCAAGTTTCCTTGCCGGTCTAGGAATGGTAGAACGATGGGTTCGATGACGGTTTGGATGTACCGTGCACTATTCAGTGTCCCCTCGACGATCACCAGTGGTGTACAGCCAGTGTAGGAGATCGCTCCCCACACCATGATGCCGGGTGTTGGCCCTGTGTGCCTCGGTCGTATGCAGTCCTGATTGTGGCGCTCACCTGCACGGCGCCAAACACGCATACGACCATCATTGGCACCAAGGCAGAAGCGACTCTCATCGCTGAAGACGACACGTCTCCATTCGTCCCTCCATTCACGCCTGTCGCGACACCACTGGAGGCGGGCTGCACGATGTTGGGGCGTGAGCGGAAGACGGCCTAACAGTGTGCGGGACCGTAGCCCAGCTTCATGGAGACGGTTGCGAATGGTCCTCGCCGATACCCCAGGAGCAACAGTGTCCCTAATTTGCTGGGAAGTGGCGATGCGGTCCCCTACGGCACTGTGTAGGATCCTACGGTCTTGGCGTGCATCCGTGCGTCGCTGCGGTCCGGTCCCAGGTCGACGGGCACGTGCACCTTCCGCCGACCACTGGCGACAACATCGATGTACTGTGGAGACCTCACGCCCCACGTGTTGAGCAATTCGGCGGTACGTCCACCCGGCCTCCCGCATGCCCACTATACGCCCTCGCTCAAAGTCCGTCAACTGCACATACGGTTCACGTCCACGCAGTCGCGGCATGCTACCAGTGTTAAAGACTGCGATGGAGCTCCGTATGCCACGGCAAACTGGCTGACACTGACGGCGGCGGTGCACAAATGCTGCGCAGCTAGCGCCATTCGACGGCCAACACCGCGGTTCCTGGTGTGTCCGCTGTGCCGTGCGTGTGATCATTGCTTGTACAGCCCTCTCGCAGTGTCCGGAGCAAGTATGGTGGGTCTGACACACCGGTGTCAATGTGTTCTTTTTTCCATTTCCAGGAGTGTATATTGAGAGGCAGTAGTTAGTATACCCAGTTCTTTGAAGAGATTTCTACAGGACGTCCGTGAATTTACTCCACAGATAATACGTATTACATGCTTTTGGACTCTGAAGACTTTTGTTTGACTTGAAGATTTACTCCAAAATATTATACCATATGACATTATGGAATGAAAGTATCCAAGCTTTTTCATTTTTATGTTGCCTATGTCTGCCAACACTCGAATTGCAAACAGATTTGTTAAGGCGTTTCTGCAGTTCTGGGATGTGCTCCTCCCAACTGAATTTATTATCAAGTTGTAATCCCAGAACTTTTAAGACTGTCAACCTCGTATGTATGGTTCCATTTTTTCCCCCACTTCTTTTCCGCATGTGCACACTATGCAATTGGGGTACGTGCAACTGCTGCGGTTAATAACAAGTTGCTGTCGGCCATCTTGAACTTTGACGAAAAATTTGATGACAGTGTAATACCCCTTCTAGCGCTACGTCAAATAGACTCCTGGAAATGGAAAAAAGAACACATTGACACCGGTGTGTCAGACCCACCATACTTGCTCCGGACACTGCGAGAGGGCTGTACAAGCAATGATCACACGCACGGCACAGCGGACACACCAGGAACCGCGGTGTTGGCCGTCGAATGGCGCTAGCTGCGCAGCGTTTGTGCACCGCCGCCGTCAGTGTCAGCCAGTTTGCCGTGGCATACCGAGCTCCATTGCAGTCTTTAACACTGGTAGCATGCCGCGACAGCGTGGACGTGAACCGTATGTGCAGTTGACGGACTTTGAGCGAGGGCGTATAGTGGGCATGCGGGAGGCCGGGTGGACGTACCGCCGAATTGCTCAACACGTGGGGCGTGAGGTCTCCACAGTACATCGATGTTGTCGCCAGTGGTCGGCGGAAGGTGCACGTGCCCGTCGACCTGGGACCGGACCGCAGCGACGCACGGATGCACGCCAAGACCGTAGGATCCTACGCAGTGCCGTAGGGGACCGCACCGCCACTTCCCAGCAAATTAGGGACACTGTTGCTCCTGGGGTATCGGCGAGGACCATTCGCAACCGTCTCCATGAAGTTGGGCTACGGTCCCGCACACCGTTAGGCCGTCTTCCGCTCACGCCCCAACATCGTGCAGCCCGCCTCCAGTGGTGTCGCGACAGGCGTGAATGGAGGGACGAATGGAGACGTGTCGTCTTCAGCGATGAGAGTCGCTTCTGCCTTGGTGCCAATGATGGTCGTATGCGTGTTTGGCGCCGTGCAGGTGAGCGCCACAATCAGGACTGCATACGACCGAGGCACACAGGGCCAACACCCGGCATCATGGTGTGGGGAGCGATCTCCTACACTGGCCGTACACCACTGGTGATCGTCGAGGGGACACTGAATAGTGCACGGTACATCCAAACCGTCATCGAACCCATCGTTCTACCATTCCTAGACCGGCAAGGGAACTTGCTGTTCCAACAGGACAATGCACGTCCGCATGTATCCCGTGCCACCCAACGTGCTCTAGAAGGTGTAAGTCAACTACCCTGGCCAGCAAGATCTCCGGATCTGTCCCCCATTGAGCATGTTTGGGACTGGATGAAGCGTCGTCTCACGCGGTCTGCACGTCCAGCACGAACGCTGGTCCAACTGAGGCGCCTGGTGGAAATGGCATGGCAAGCCGTTCCACAGGACTACATCCAGCATCTCTACGATCGTCTCCATGGGAGAATAGCAGCCTGCATTGCTGGGATTGGTGGATATACACTGTACTAGTGCCGACATTGTGCATGCTCTGTTGCCTGTGTCTATGTGCCTGTGGTTCTGTCAGTGTGATCATGTGATGTATCTGACCCCAGGAATGTGTCAATAAAGTTTCCCCTTCCTGGGACAATGAATTCACGGTGTTCTTATTTCAATTTCCAGGAGTGTATCTTTGTCAAATATATTTGACGGAATATTTGATCACATCTTTGATCAAATCTTTGACAAAGAAATTTGATATTGTAATACCGGCCTTACATAGGCGTTGCCGACCTCAGCCCCCTTTTCTGCCTGTTTACATATCTCTGTATTTGAATACACATGCCTATACCAGTTTCTTTGGCGCTTCGGTGTAATATTCAATGACTCTCTTATATTGCATCCCTTTCGCGAGCAAGAGCTCAACTCACAGAACCCCTCAATATTTCTGCAAACGTGGTGAGAACAAGCTAACACAGTGATTCGGGTAACTGCACAATATTTGTTCTCGTGATGTACATCTCACTGAGATTTCTGGACATTGCACAACGTGACTGGCAACACAAGGAAGAAGAGCGAATAACAGCATGTGAATCGGGAAAGAACATACCCTTCGATTCCTTGAATCGACCACAGTACATTTGAAGATAAATTTGTCCGTCATTTTCAAGCAATGATGAAACTTTCTCTTCTTTAGAATAAACCATTCTTGTATCTCATAAATCCCACTTTAAAATGAAGCGAACATGTTCAAATGCGCATTGGAAAACTACAGACAGAGGTTCGCTAGTGCACACCATTATTGACTTATACCCGGGAATAAGCATTCACACTGGAGCACATGGGAGAGAACGCGAGGGAAAGAAGAACGCAGCGGGATATACGTTAGTTTACCGTTGCCTAACCCTTTCGTGATTGTTGGGGCACATATCTCCCTCTAAAATAATATGAAGTTTTGAGCGTTGAGACATTTATATATCTGTCTAGTACTAGCATGTAGCGAGATGCTTCCGGAACTTGGAGAAAAAAACCACAGGCTATGGAATTGATATATACTCGTAGAAGGGTGTAGCGATCAAATGGTGTGGTGTGTGTTTATAGTGTGTCTGTTTCACGAAACTTAGTTCACATCACCATCTTCTACATTCCAAGTATGTCTGAAGTAACTAATTGTGTTTTCTTATACGCCATAGACATTGTTTTGAAATATTACTACCCACATTAGTAATTCTGTTGATCTGTAGATAATTTGTATATAGTGGGATATGTATGCCCCAGAAACCTTCATCGAATGTAGAAAACACAGGCGTGTGATATGTCAAAGCCATCTTCAAATATTGTGTTTAAAACTTGTGTGATTTTTCATATTTTCATTGGCAGGAGAAATATACGTTTTGGTACAGATTTGTTATACTTTTTTCCGTAACCGTCATCCTGATAAAATCATTCTGAAATTAAATATTTAACTCTCAAAATCCTACGTGCACATGACACCATGGATCTAGTTAGGCTCAGTGGTCACATGTGTCCCACCCATTTCGTCAATGTTCAAAATCGGTAGGCTTATAATTTATTTGGTAATGAAAGTGTATCATTTATCACAAAGGAAGAGAGGTTTTGACCTATTTGTTTTTAAAATATATACTAAATAAATTTTAACCATGAAGGGTTAACTTATATTCTGTACAGTGCATTGTAGTCACTAAGCAGAACAGAAACGTACAGTTTGCCGTAGGAAAGAATGAATTAAGGTGTCTCAATTTGCACGCAAACGTGAAATGTCTGGAAAAAGTATAGTTAACAATAAACTGCAGCTTCAGCTAGCCTTGTTTACATTAGTCCAAAATTTTGCACATATATCAGGTGACGCTTTCCACGGATTTCTCGTTAAAACTGAGAAGGAAATTTAAAAGCAGAATACTAATTACCGATGACAAAGTTAACCTGAATAAAGACATTTACACTCTGGCAATTATCAGTCGAAGACATTTACATTAGTGATTTTTTCGCTCTTCAATTGCTGCTTTGTATCAGACAGTTGCCGATGTCTGCAGTGACCTTTGCGAAGTATTCAAGGATTTTATCAAAGAACGTTTAAGGAAGATAATATCCCTAATAAATGGTCATAGAAACGTGAAACATACATACAACCTGTTACATGGACTACTTGATAGAAGCTGTTATATTGTTTGTTAGAAAGCAGGTAGTGTGATATTGGTCAAAGCATTTTTGTTTATCATTAAAAATCTTTTACATAACAGTTATAACGCGAAAACTAATTACGGAAGAGTGCCAAACTTGGTAGCATTAATGTCAAGGATATGGGGAAAAGAAATAATGCAGAATCAGTTCAATTGAAACACTTTTAATGCGCTGCTACGGTACATCATACCATTTCATACCGGTACCATTATTGCTAAAAAAGGGGCTCAATATGGCGCCCATCTGTGTCCAGAAGAGTCTGAAAGCGCAGGATTGCATTCTGCACAGCAGAACGAAGCATGTCCGTAGATATGCTGGTTACCTCTCTTGATATGCTGCGCTTCAGATCAGCACATGTGTGGATGTTGCCCTGATAAACCCTGTCCTTCAGGTAGCCCCACAACCGGAAATCACGGGGAGTGAGATCAGGTGATCGTTACGGCCAACATCTGGAAACGATCGGCTGATAATTCGATCGTTTCCAAATTTGTTTCGAAGAAGCAGGTGAACTTCACGAGCGATGTGCAGTGGGGTCCATCTTACATGAAAACTGTTGAGTTCAAGGCGTCTCCTCCCAGTAGGGTGGGTGTGGCATTCTGGCCAAGCATAGCGCAACGCTGGCCAGTCATAATGTACATTTTTGGTCCTTGAGCGCCAACCTCTTCAAAAAATAATGGACCAATGATGAACGTAGCCGTGAAGTCACACCATGCGGTGACATGTTCATCATGCAGAGGAACTTCATACACAGTAACTGGAGGTGAAGATCCCCACACTCGGCAATTCTGTGTGTTCACCTCACCCGTCAGAGAAAAATGAGCTTCGTCTGTCCACAGGATGGTCCAGGGCAAGCCTCGTCAATTTCCGTCCTTGCGAGAAAGTGGAGAGCGAAGTCAACGTGTCGTTGTACGTCCTGTGATGCAAGCTGCTGTACGATGTGGATCTTGTACGGATACCATTTGAGAGTGGTTCGAAGCACCTTCCGTACAGTGGACCATAGGATGTTCAACTGTTGTGGCACAGCACACGCACTGCCTGACGATCGGGATTTGCGCGCTGCGTTGTCTGCCATAGCAACAGCCATTTCATCAACTACGTGTGGTGCAACTGGTCGTCAGCTCTTCCTGGAGCGACACCCAGTTCTCCAGTAGATTCGAACTTCTTGATCATGCTCCTCACAGCAGGTGGAGAAAGAAGACCGTCCCGAAACATTTTCAATCGGCGACGTTCTCGAAGTGTAGCTGCAGCATTACTGTTGTTTTGATAATACAGCTTCACGAATAATGCCGTGTTCCTTTTGTCCAATCTCGTGTTGACACGTCAACAACTGCACTGCGACTGGTCAAGTGTGTGAGACTATGAATCACGATGACTGATCACGGCACATGGTGGCCATACTCGGAACTGGACAGTGGCGCTGTGACGCGTGGAAATCATGGACATTAATGCTACCAAGTTTGGTATTCGTGCGGTAATTAGTTTCTGCGCTATAACGTTTAAATAGGGAAAGTTGAACTGCAACCAGCCGGTATATCGTCCTCACGTCCCCAATAGGACCTTTCAATGCCTCAGCTATTTTCTACCAGTCATATGTCGTCCCCTTCGGCATTTGCATTGTGCATCTCTTGGATTCCAGAAGCACATAAAATATATTTCTTCTGTCAGAAACATTACATCCTCTTCGGACCACTCCAATGCTCACGTAACTCATGTCAACAACAACAAAAGTAGACAAGAAACCGGACGGTAGCTTTCTTACTGCTGGGTCCAAAGCGCAGAGGGCGCGGCCTTCCTTTGAGGTTTGCTGAAAAATCGATTACTAGCGGAACCCAACCGAACAACTGAGAATGCAAACCGCGCATGCGCGCTTCCCGCTTGCTCCGGAGAGAACTCTCGTCCGCTGTTTCACGTTCCATGGAGATGTAATACCTCCATGGCACGCTGACCTGTGTTTTAACACTCGTTTCACACTACGTCCTGCAAACGCAAAATGTACGACCGTAGGAACTGCTACCTGCGGTGGTCTAGCGGTTCTAGGCGCTCAGTCCGGAACCGCGGGACTGCTACGGTCGCAGGTTCGAATCCTACCTCGGGCATGGATGTGTGTGATGTCCTTAGGTTAGTTAGGTTTAAGTAGTTCTAAGTTCTAGGGGACTGATGACCACAGATGTTAAGTCCCATAGTGCTCAGAGCCATTTGAACTGCTACCGACATTCGTTAGCGTTCGACAAAGCGAGTGAATCGAGGAACAATATTCATACTCTTTCTTGTCACAAAGTCGATACCGTATCAATGCGGTCGTCGATATGTGACACCACGTTTCAAGTTCGCAGGAAGTAGTGTGAAATGAAAGTTACTTCGGCTTGTGTTCGCTTGGGCGTAAAAGGGGCTGTAAAATATATGTATTGGTTTAATGAATACGTTTCTGGGAGAATAGATTAATCCAATGAAACGTTCGAAAGTTGAAATGCGTTGGCTGTGTTTTTAACTGCAACCACAAGACGGAAATCATGGAAGAGAGATGGAGGAAGCTTCTTCACACAAGAAAGTTAAACGACTTTTAATTTCCTTACCTAGATGTCAATCAGCAGCTTACACTATGAGCACACTACGGTACACGATAGGTGACTGACAAGTCAACAAAGAGGTGGACAACTCAGCTGTAAAAAATTTCAGGGGTATTACCAAATGAAAGGATTGATTAAAAACTTAATACACTGTGAAATACCGGGTGATCAAAAAGTCAGTATAAATTTGAAAACTTAATAAACCACGGAATAATGCAGATAGAGAGGTAAAAATTGACACAGGGGTTTTATTAGAACCAAAAAAAAAAAAAAAAAAAACAAAGTTCGCAGAATGTCCTACAGATGGCGCTGGACAGCAAAACGTAACTGCTACCGTGACGGGTGAGAGGTACGCCGATATGTTACAGAAGCGCATCATCCCCAGCCTGGCTGATAAACACCTGCTGGAACGTACGATGTTTATGCAGGATGGCGCTCCATCCCATATTGCTAGACGTGTTAAAAGATCTCTTGCGCGCGTCGTTTGGTGACGATCGTGTCCTCAGCCGCCACTTTCGTCTTGCTTGGCCTCCCAGGTCCCCAGACCTCAGTCCGTGCGATTATTAGCTTTGGGGTTACCTGAAGTCGCAAGTGTATCGTGATCGGCCGACATCTCTAGGGATGCTGAAAGTCAACATCTGACGCCAATGCCCCACCATAACTCAGGACATGCTTTACAGTGCTGTTCACAACATTATTCCTCGACTACAGCTATTGTTGAGGAATGACGGTGGACATATTGAGCATTTCATGTAAATAACATCATCTTTGCTTTGTCTTACTTTGTTAAGCTAATAATTGCTATTCTGATCAGATGAAGCGCCATCTGTCGGACATTTTTTTGGTTCTAATAAAACCCCATGTCATTCCAAGCAGCCGGCCAGGGTGGCCGAGTCATTCTAGGGGCTACAGTCTGGAACCGCGCGACCGCTACGGTCGCAGGTTCGAATCCTGCCTCGGCCATGGATGTGTGTGATGTCCTTAGGTTAGTTAGGTTTAAGTAGTTCTAAGTTCTAGGGGACTGATGACCTTAGAAGTTGAGTCCCATAGTGCTCAGAGCCATTTGAACCATTCCAAGCATTTGTGTCAATTTGTACCTCTCCATATACATTATTCCGTGATTTATTCAGTTTTCAAATTTATACTGACTTTTTGATTACCCGTTACCTTCTGGTGTGTTGTTCATTGTGTTAAATACGAACTGTGATAAGACACTGAGGTAACAGAAGTCAAGGAATGGCGTTTTGCACACATACAGTTTGCGGTAGTACCGCGTACACGAAGTATAAAATGGCAGCGCACTGGCGGGGCTATCATTTGTACACAGGTGATTCATGTGAAAAGGTTTCCGATGTGATTAAGGCCGCACTGCGGGAATTAACAGACTTTGAACGCAGAATAGTAGTTGGAGCTAAAAACTTGGGACATTCCATTTCGGAAATCGTTAGGGTATTCAATATTCCGAAATGCACAGTGCCAACAGTGTACCGAGAATCCCTAATTTCAGACATTACTCCTCACCATGGACAATGCAGTGGTGTTCATTTAGCGACCAAGAGCACCTGCATTTGCGTAGAGATGTCAGTACTAACAGAAAAGCAATATTGTGTGAAATAACGGTAGGAAACAACGCGCGGCGTGCGACAAACGTTTCCGTTAGCTCGGTGCGGCGAAATCTGACGTTAATGGGCTATGTCAGCAGATGACTGACGCTAGTGCCTTTGCTAACTCAACGACATCGCCTGCAGCGCTTCTGCTGGGCTCGTATCCATACTGGTTGACCCTAGACGACTGGAAAACCATGGCCTGGTCATATGAGTCCCGATTTCAGCTGGTAAGAACCGATGGCAAGGTTCGAATGTGACGCAGACCCCACGAAACCATGGACCCAAGTTGTCAAAAAGGCATTGGACAAGCTGGCGGCGACTCCATAATTAAGTATATATATATATATATATATATATATATATATATATATATATATATATATATATGTGTGTGTGTGTGTGTGTGTGTGTGTGTGTGTAACTTACCAAACGAGGAAGCGTTGGTATGTTGATAGAGACAATAAAAAACACACAAACACACACACACAAATTGTGTGTTTTTTATTGTCTCTATCAACATACCAACGCTTCCTCGTTTGGTAAGTTACAGCATCTTTGTTTTTATGTATATTTTTCCCACGTGGAAAGTTTCCCTCTATTATATATATAATAAATATTCAAGTGTATATACTTGAATATTTCTGGTATCTCAACTGCAGATTTTTCAGCGCTCACTTGAACGTTTCTGGTATCTCAACTGCAGATTTTTCAGCGCTCATTTAACTTTAGGACTCTGTATCTCAGAATGAACAAAAATGGACTTGTACCGCTATTGAAATAAGCCTTCAGATGATAAAGCCAATTGAAAATGTTTTCACATTTAATCCAGAAGTTGGAAAGAACCACGATTTCAGGTACAGAATCAGCAGAGGAGTTAGAGCTGCTTAAAGGAAAAGAATCAGTAACAGTAAGTTTAGTAAACTTCAGTAATGTCTCCAATTCCAATCAACTTGGAAAGGGAAGGTGTTTTCAGTCAAAATACGAGACGATAACCAATTTATTTTATGACACTTTTGTGGCTTATTTAGAAAAGTAAATTTCTCCGTTTCAACCTCTGAAATCATTTCATTGGATAACACTGAAAAATTCTGTTTCTTGGGCTGAATTTTTAAACTGTCTGAAAATCCTTAGGACAGCAGATCGGGTGCGCCATTTCATATAATTGAAGATGTATTGTTTGATGAGACAGAGTGTGTGAACAACATTGCATGCAAGAAGCTTGAGGAATGGAAAAAGCTAATTTGGAAACAGATAAGAGATGGCATAATGTATTCCATACACTTAAAAGTACAGGTAACTAATGTAAAAATTAGAGATGCTTGTGAAGGCTTGCTCATGCTGTACCAAGCACAAGCATGCTCTAGTGGAAAGGGTATTTTCAATTGTGATTTCTCTTTGGATTGATGAGAAAACTCATTCTACCACTGAAACTATTGAAGCAATTGTAATAGCTAAATCTCATTATCAAGACCTTACGTCAAGGAGTTCTACACACTACTATTTACCAATTCAAAGCTTCTGAATGAGGTTTTCTGATAAGTACAAAGTTAGTCGCAGTGTTACTGATCCAGTAGCTAAATCGTCTACAGATTTCTGATGTCTACATTAGTGTTCATTTGTCAGAAATCATTCTATTAATTTCTGAGTATACTGAATTATAATCAGTTCTTGGAGAAACAATGAATTATCATATTATGCAGTGCCATTACAAGCATGTTTTGAAGTGTCTTGTTAAAATATAGACCTATTTATGTGTATAAAGTTAGTTTTTATTTGTTTTAGTATGCATAAAGCGATGCAGTCATATATGCAGAATATTTTCTTTTTGTCTAATGTCCCATTTTGACCCGTTTTTTAATTCTAGTTTTTTTTTTTTTTTGCAAATGTCGCGTTTTTTTCATGGAGAAAATGTGGTCACCATGTCATATGACCATTTTGATCTGGATTTACTGTTACTTACTACAAAGCATTTGAATTTGCTGAGGAATGAAGGGTGCAGCATTTTCAATCGCTTGAAACCTCCCCACAATGTTCACTCAACACAGATATGGAAGATACAAGCACAGAACACCACAATGTAAGCATTGTACTTCCTATGTCACAGTATGGAAACAGGGTACGACAACAGCACTCCTCATAGCCTGGCGATGAACTTCGAACACATCAAAAAATATGGTGAGAAAATTCTTAATCTTCCTTTAGGTCAGAGGAGTACTGGATGACAGTACCTTTAATTTATACCTTTCTAGTTGTCTAGTGGTAAAGTGCGTGACTGCAAAACGTTTATGTGGACTTGAAAATTGATATATTCGAGAAATCTCAATCAAAAACTAAGATTATCTTCTCGTAGCTAGAGTTCACAGTCATCTATAATTTTGTAAATGACACTTCGGTTGCCTAATGGCTATAAAAATATTTCTGTGTAAATCCCAATATTGACTGTGTGGCATTATTAAGTGGATATATTTGTGCTTCAGCACATGTCAGAACTTAAAAAAATCATCTGACATTAGATAAAACTGAGGCTGCTTTCATTTTGTGTTCTTGGTTACGATTTTTTGCGTGCATTACACTCTTTGAGCTGCGTTGAAAGTGTGTTACCCGTATTCTACTTTATTTTTGCTCGTATCCATAATATTGAGTGGAGCAAATTATTCCATATTTCTTCTTATTTCATATAACACGGAAGTTGGCTTAACAGGATGGTATTCTGAGGACCCATGTATATTCGCTGCTTACGATTTCGTGTGTGAGCTGTTCGATTTCAATGCATTGTATTAGGTCGGTACGTTAGTTCGTAACGATTTTGTTTTCCATGTTGGTATGTGTTGCTATGTGTTTATTTATCGATTGTCATTTTTTATTTGTAGTTCACTGTTGCTATTTGAGTCTACATATTGTCATTTCGGGATAGTAAGTGAACGCTAGAAAATGGACTGCCAAGTAGAGAAATCGGAAAATTTCCGGCGCACTCTTCTGTTTTCGATGGAGGGGTGACCTTTGCGACGTGTATAGGGACAACGCCATTGGAAAGAGCACGGCAAGGAAATGGTTCTCTCGTTTTAAGGAATATCGTTTTGATAATAGTGACTCTCTACGTTTAAGAAGCATTCAAAGTTTGACGAAGATCGTTTAAACGCATTAATCCGTGATGATACAAGTCTGTGTACTCGAGAACTGGCATATGTGATGAGCTTTGATCGTTCCACCATCGTTCGACATTTGCATGCAGTGGGGAAGGTACAAAAATCGGGTATATGGGTATCACATGCTCTAAGCAAAAATCTCAAAAATCAGCAGGTGGCCATTATGTTTATCTCTGCTTGCCCCTCATCAACTGGATGACGAACAACACCGACCATACCTATTCTGTATCGTTACTGGTGAAGAGAAGTGGTGTCTTTATGCTAATTATAAGGAAAAGAAAGGAATGGTTGAGCCCAAACAAAGCAACAACTCTCTATATAAAGACTTGCGTACATCCACAAAAGACAACGTTAAGCATTTAGTGGAACAGTGATGGTGGATGTACTACGAACTGCTTCCCTGAGGTTTAACCAGTACTGCCGACATTTATTGTCAACAACTGAGACGTCTTGTAGACGCAGTCCAGGAACAATGACCAGGAAGATTGTATTAAGTGATGGTACTCCACGATAACGCCCGCCTGTATTCTGCTAGACTGACAAAAAAACACTTTCCAGGAGTTGGTTAAGGAAGTCATTCCGCACCCACCTTATTTACCTAATCTTGCGCCCTCATATTTTCACCTTCTCCGCTCACTATCAAACAATCTTCAAGGGATTTCTTTCTGAATGAAAATGCGCTTCGAATATGACTCGACGACTTCTTTGCCTAAAAATCACACGATTTCTACAGTCGCGTTGGCATACTGTTGTAAATAGTGAAGGAGAATATATTGTTGACGACTGAAGTCTCTGCTATGTTATCTGTTGTCTTTAAGGGGAGACGGAAGGCAATTTTTATCCCTATTCTGCCAATGCTATTTTACCCCTTGAATAGGTACACTTTTCAAAAGAACTATGAGTGATAAAACTATGATATTTTTACTGCATATATATATATATATATATATATATATATATATATATGCCTCAATTTACAAGTAAAATGAACATAATACCTCTTATGGTTTTGAAGACAAAATTTATAATTTCACTAGTCAAATCTAACTTTCTGTTGCACATTAAGAGTTTCTGATTGTTTGGTGGTTCTCAATTTACTTATAATAACTTATTACCATCTGCAGTACAAATTGACCAAATTTCATGTTTCTAACCCCATTAGTTTATCAAATAATGGTTGTTGTTGTCTTCAGTCCTGAGACTGGTTTGATGCAGCTCTCCATGCTACTCTATCCTGTACAAGCATCTTCATCTCCCAGTACCTACTGCAACCTACATCATCCTGAATCTGCTTAGTGTATTCATCTCTTGGTCTCCCTCTACGATTTTTACCCTCTACGCTGCCCTCCAATACTAAATTGGTGATCCCTTGATGCCTCAGAACATGTCCTACCAACCGATCCCTTCTTCTGGTCAAGTTGTGCCACAAACTTCTCTTCTCCCCAATCCTATTCAATACTTCCTCATTAGTTGTGTGATCTACCCATCTAATCTTCAGCATTCTTCTGTAGCACCACATTTCGAAAGCTTCTATTCTCTTCTTGTCCAAACTATTTATCGTCCATGTTTCACTTCCATACATGGCTACACTCCATACAAATACTTTCAGAAATGACTTCCTGACACTTAAATCTATACTCGATGTTAACAAATTCCTCTTCTTCAGAAACGCTTTCCTTGCCATTGCGTCTACATTTTATATCCTCTCTACTTCGACCATCATCAGTTATTTTGCTCCCCAAATAGCAAAACTCCTTTACTACTTTAAGTGTCTCATTTCCTAATCTAATTCCCTCAGCATCATCCGACTTAATTCGACTACATTCCATTATCCTCGTTTTGCTTTTGTTGATGTCCATCTTATATCCTCCTTTCAAGACGCTATCCATTCCATTTAACTGCTCTTCCAAATCCTTTGCTGTCTCTGACAGAATTACAATGTCATCGGCGAACCTCAAAGTTTTTATTTCTTCTCCATGGATTTTAATACCTACTCCGAATTTTTCTTTTGTTTCCTTTACTGCTTGCTCAATATACAGATTGAACAACATCGGGGAGAGGCTACAACCCTGTCTTACTCCCTTCCCAACCACTGCTTCCCTTTCATGTCCCTCGACTCTTATAACTGCCCTCTGGTTTCTGTACAAATTGTAAATAGCCTTCCGCTCCCTGTATTTTACCCCTGCCACCTTCAGAATTTGAAAGAGAGCATTCCAGTCAACATTGTCAAAAGCTTTCTCTAAGTCTACAAATGCTAAAAACGTAGGTTTGCCTTTCCTTAATATTTCTTCTAAGACAAGTCGTAAGGTCAGTATTGCCTCACGTGTTCCAGTATTTCTACGGAATCCAAACTGATCTTCTCCGAGGTCGGCTTCTACTAGTTTTTCTATTCGTCTGTAAAGAATTCGTGTTAGTATTTTGCAGCTGTGGCTTATTAAACTGATAGTTCGGTAATTTTCACATCTGTCAACACCTGCTCTCTTTGGGATTGGAATTATTATATTCTTCTTGAAGTCTGAGGGTATTTCGCCTGTTTCATACATCTTGCTCACCAGATGGTAGAGTTTTATCAGGACTGGCTCTCCCAAGGCCGTCAGTAGTTCTAATGGAATGTTGTCTACTCCGGGGGCCTTGTTTCGACTCAGGTCTTTCAGTGCTCTGTAAAACTCTCCACGCAGTATCGTATCTCCCATTTTATCTTCATCTACATCCTCTTCCATTTCCATAATATTATCCTCTAGTACATCGCCCTTGTATAAACCCTCTATATACTCCTTCCACTGTACAATCGTGTTCTGCCGGAAAATGGCATTCTGGTCAACGGATAACCACATGAACAGATGACGTCGGGACACCTACCAAATGCAGTTGTGTTTGCCAGGTAGTCCCACATCCACAATCGCTGTGTATACAGTCACTGACGGTCCAGTACGGCACAAAGAAGACGCCTACCAGACTCACTGCACTGGAGGGCCAAAAGAAGAATGGACGCAGGACAGTTGCAAACAGATGAGGCCCAATGGCTTAATGTGAATCGTTCCGTTCTTTCTTGAATGTGGCAACAATTTATAGAGACCGAAACAGTACCCCAAAGACCAGGGCAGGGCCAGCCATAGGTGATCTCAGCAAGAGAGAACCGTTATTTGGATCTAAGGTGACGACAGTACCCCCTTAGTACTGCATAGCACCTGGCATTTGACATCCATTGGACGTGTTGAGACAAACGATGCACTGAAGGCTTCGGCAGAGTGGCCTTTATTGTTGCAGACCTGCTGTATGTGTACCTCTGACACGTCTTCACAGAAGGGAACGTCTAGAGTGGAGTCGTCAACATGCCGCCTGGGCAGTCGAACAGTGGGCCAATGTTTTTTCCACAGATGAGTTCCAGTTTGGTCTGGAGAGAGATTCTCGACGCAGTAGGATCTGGAGGGAACGCAGAACACGATTTCGGAACCCAAAAATTATGGAAAGAGACCAATACCGAGGAGGATCCCTAAGTCGTGGACAAGGACTATGTTGACCACAAGAAACACCTTCTCTTGAAGTTGTGTGGATGAATCGGCAAGGTTTAACTGCTGTCACGTAACGTGACGAGATCTTGGGACCTCATGTGCAGTTGTTGCGAGGTGGTGCAGGCCCAGACTTCATATTGGTGGATGATAATGATCGACCTCATAGAGCAAGGGCAGATGATGTTTTCTTGGAAATGGAAGGTATTGCACGCCTGGCGTGGCATACTCGCTCTCCCGATTTGAATTCCATAGAGGATGTCTGGGGTGCAGTAGGGAGACAGGTTATATCATGTCAGAATCCACCAACCACTCTCCAAAGCTTGCGAAAGCAGTGGGCGCTATTGCCTCAATATGAGATTGGCGATGTCGTTCACAACATACCCCAACGTTGTCAGGTCTGTATTGCTGCCAGAGGTGGTCGCACCCCTTACTGAGCACATTAACCAATTATAGGAATGTGCGTGCAAATCCGTTAAGTTGGAAAAAACGAAGAACATTTTTGTCTACAGTTATGTATTCTTTACATGGTTTCTAGTTTACTATCACCTTTTTATACTGGTTTGTCTCAAAATAAACAGAATCTTGCAACATTTCCATTTGTTTAATTTTGGACACCAGTGTATTTATGTGCAAACACCAATACGTTTAAATAAACATTTATTAAACTTTGGATAATACTAGAGGCATCCACCATCTAACACAGCTCAGTGTGAACTGGTATTCAGGGCACAGAGGCTCCATACTCCCATTCTGCAGTGCTGGTGAGAGGTTCTCTTTTCTCAAGTCCCTCCATCCCCACCCATAGAGTGTGGGGATGGGGCACTGGATGGTGTGGTGGAACACCATCGTCTGTGAGGCATGCGAGGTGTTAATCAACTGCACTGTACAGAGGAGGTGTCGTACATCTGGTAGGACGCAAACTGAGGAAGAGGGCGATGCGGCCAACTGTAGTGCGAGTTGCTCTTCTGCTACTCACAGCTGTATTGAATTTTCAGTTGTTGGGGTGTGAATGGGGTGCATATTCGAGGTAGATGAGCTGGTTATGGTGTTAAAAGGAGGAGTGGTCGTTAGTTCACTCAGAATTGAGAGTTATGACGACACCGCTGTGAAATACACCGTCGTCTGCCGGCAGAATTTCCGAAGAAGCCTGGTAGTCATCGCCTTGATCATGATTTGCAGAGCTATATCTTTTGCTTTTTATGCATAAGTGATTTTCGACTAACTTGACTGTGATTTCCTGTGGATGGCCACATGTCCATGTCGTCATAATTCTGTAGGTTATGTGTGACATCTTCTGTGATAAGTGTCTGCGCTGGTTTCACTTTGTTGACTAAGACCATTGTGATGTTTCTGCTGACATCAATGTCAAAAGCGTGAGTTCCCCATTTGCCCACTTAGAATGGGCCATTTTAGGGCAGTTTAAACGTATTTCGTACACTATTGTCATTGAGTATGAGATGTGTGCAGTTCGCGAGTTTCTTATGTATGAACAATTTTGGGGCCATATGTGAGGGTGGATGAGGCACCAGAGAATTGTGAATGTGGTTCCTGATATGTTTCACCATCGAGGGAAGTTCCATTGGATTGGGAGCGGGTGTTGCCAATGCAGATTCAGCTGGCACCACTAACGTCTCACAGAGTATCTTTGCAAGTGAGGTTTGAGAATTGTCTTTACACACCATGTGGATAATGAGGAACATCCATGGAAGAGCTTTGGTCCATGCACTCCAGTGGTAAATAAGAGCTGAGTTCATCCTGCTGTGCCATCGCTCTACTAGACAATTGCTTTGGGGGTGATACGTGATGCTGCAATATCAAGAGATCCCAAGGAAGCCACAAATACCTATGAAGAGTGCCGATTAGAAATGGCGTTCCTGGTACATAGTGACATTATCCGGGCAATCAAAATACAATATCCAAGCTGTGATAAGAGTCTTGGCCATGTATTCCACTGTGATGTACGTTACAGGAACAGTTTCTACTAACCTTGAAACCCAGTTTATCGTGGATAGTAGATATCTGTAGCCCTCTGACTCTGGTAGAGGTCCCATGAGGTCTAGATGTACATGGCATGTGGTATTTTCAAACTGCTCAGTGATGGCTGGATGTGTCAGTCCACATTGCTTCATTGACAGTCAGGCATATGCACATCCAGCCATGGCAATCACATCTAACATATGGCCAAACAAATCACTTGATGACCAGCCATGTCATGGTTTGGACACCTGGGTGCACAAGGTTGAGTAGGCGATCGAAGATTGTTCATCATACGCCGCTGGGTAGGATCAGATGGATCCTATGTTGTGATACAAGAGACAATGACCTCTGATCCAGGGATCAGCCATCATCTAATTGTGACATTGGATAACGTATCCGTAAGCTAGGCTGGAACTGATATGTACTCTTCTTGTTCTTCTGCCAACCCGATATAATCTAAGGCGAGGGAGATGGTATGCACTCAAAAAAGATAGTCAGCAACAATATTGTCTGCCCTGTGCAAGTGCCGGACGGTGGTTGAGGATTGAACTCTTAAATCCAGATGACGGTATTGCCTGGGGTTATAGGTGTCATATGGCTCCTGCTAACGTCTTGTAGTCGGCGTAAATCCCCGCTATATCTCCGCGAAAGTGCCATTTGACTTCATACATTGCAAGTCACTCCCAGTTGAATGCTGACATTTTGATTGATATATCATACATTTCTTAGAGAAAAACCTGAGAGGCTGTATAATACCCACTCTTCCTGGAATACAGCGCCAATAAATGAGTCACTGGCATCATTTGTAAGTGCAATCTGGAAGTCTGGTATTTGGTGTGCAGTGGACATTGCTGTCACCAGAGATTCTTTACAGTGGTCGAATGCGCTTTTCATTTCTTTGGCCCACACTACTTTTCATTTCCACGTGCATGAGGCCCCACGAGGGCATTGGTCAAGAGGGCCTGTACTCCTGCTGCAGGAAGTAAATGGATTAAATAAAATTACAAGATACTAAGAAAAACGAAGATCATAGTAAGTTTGCAGTGGAGGCAGAAGGTGGACGATTTCAGCTCGGTCTGGAGTCGGTTTGACTCATCTGCCTCGAGGATATGGCCAAGAAAACGTAACTTTGTATTTTGACAACTGCAATTAGTTGTCATTGATGATGACATCTGCACCACTGAGGGCAGCAAGGCGCTGCTCATGACTGTGGACGTCGGTAGAAGAAATTAAGATATCATCAGCAATCAGTCTTGAATAATACTCGATCAATGAAACGTTTCAACGTCTTTACCACTTTTTCAGTCAGTATAGTATCACCAAGAATGCAGATGATGGGTGTTTTACTGGTATCATCTGGGTGCATGGGAATCTGATAACAGGATTTTGAACAGTCAATTACACTGAAGCTTGTGGCTCCCATGAGTGGATTTGTGAAATCTTAAATGTTTAGCACAAGGTAGTTATTGTGAATCGTGCGAAAACTAAGTGACTTGTAGTCCCCACAGAGTCTCACAGAATCGTCTTTCTTAAGTACCTGTATGATGGGCGAAGTCAGGCGCTATCCGAAGGACAGACGAAACCCACTTGCAACATATCTTCTATCGCTGTCTTGGCTACCTGAAGAAGAGCTGGTGCGAGGCAGTGTGCCTTGTGGTGAACAGGTGGATCAGTAGTTATGTTGATATGGTACATAGTGCCATTTCTAATTGTGCACTGATAAACTCTTTCCTTTAGTGTGTCGTGCAAGGGACTGGAATGGATTTATTGCAGAGTAGTAAGCGAGGAAGATAGCACTGTACTAACCTGCATCGTTAGGCTGTGAGCCGCATTGTGTGTTGTGGTGTTGGCGGACTGTGGCAGCGAGGTGTTGCCTTTCGGTGGGGATGTGGATGCGTGCACTGCTGCCGTGTATGCTTCTGCTGCATTCTTGTGTGAGAGACACTGTATTGTGTCAAATGTATGTGAGAGTGTGAGGGACATTTCATATGCATGCATTGGCACAGGTCATCTTTGGCAGAGTGTAATCATTGCAAGTTGATGTGAGTCTCATACAGCTGAACTGTATTTGTTGCTTGTAATGCGGTAATGCACATGTACAGGGCCACTTTTGGCAAAGGCCATGATGTGGGTCATTGGTGGGGACAAACTAAGATTTGTGACCTATGTAGCCGGCCGGGGTGGCTGAGCGGTTCTAGACGCTACAGTCTGGAACCACGCAACCGATACGGTCGCAGGTTCGAATCCTGCCTTGGGCATGGATGTGTTTGATGTCCTTAGGTTAGTTAGGTTTAAGTAGTTCTAAGTTCTAGGGGACTGATGACCTCAGAAGTTAAGTCCCATAGTGGTCAGAGCCATTTGAACCATTTTTTGACCTATGTGACGTCAGGGCAAACATACCTGGAATGAGCTGCTGTGAGACATTATAGTATAAGGCACCACAGTAGAGATCACTGCTGTCATCGGTTCAGCGATGTAGGAGGTTCAAATGCAGCATAACTCATCAGAAAGACATACTGCTAGATTCTACGTGTCATGTACACGGATGCCTGCATCGTTGCTGCATGCAGTTGCACTCTTAGGTCTGCGGTGTGTTGGTCAGATAGTAGGTGAAACACTGCGCACACATCCGACCCTGAGTCATTGTGGAAGTAGAGACTTATGGCATGGTCTTGAATGTATATGCATCCCTCGTACAAAGTCACTGTAGTAGAACACAGGCGACTTGGCGTTGTCGTGTGGGCCAGTGGATCTATGGTCACCACTTTTGTTGTTTGAGTATAAGCAACGCTGGCAACAATTGCTTGTGGATGCTGCATACTGCAGTTGATATCAGCATTGCTGTGGGTGAGAGGGGACACAGTCAACTGGCGTATGTTCATGGCAGTCGTAGTGGTGCCGTGTTCAATCGGCAGTTCTGTGTTTGGAGGGGACCTTGTGACATCAGCTTTGCGTGAAGTAGCGTGACGCCGAGAGCGTTCGGGATGCATGTCGGCCGACTGTGCAGAGGAGGCAGGGGTGCCCAAATTGGTATTCTGCCTGTGTTGAACCACTGAAAATAATCTCTCTGCTAGGGCCAACTTCCTGTCTACCAGTTCCTCCTCGTGTACAATCATTGCAAACTGTAGCTGAGACAGCAGTTTGACAATCCGTAATACCCAAAGGGTTAGGTTCACTAGCAAACCCAGACGACGCCATAATTATGAAGGGGTTCCCTCGGTGAGCTTCTCGTCGTAGATGACTTGCCACACCTGTTGTCCAGCAGTGCGAGCAGTTCATTGTAGTAACAGTATTTTTAGTGTGTCGGGCTTATTGAGTGATATAAGAGAAAGGATAATGTTGCTTATTACTCCTTCATATTCCGCAAGACCCAGATTAATATAACAAATTTTGAATTATCATTGTCACAATACTACAATGCATTCTGAGTGGCATTTATGTTGTAAGTATACTACTTGTATTGTACTTTAATTTTGTTTTCATCTGTTTTCCGTATTTTCTCGCATTTAATGGAGAACTTCATGTTAGCAGTTTTTGACAGAATTGCTATTCAAATTTTGTACATCTTCTCACGGAACCAGTATGTAATTCTGCTTTGAGTGGTGTTTTTCGTGCCACTGGGTATGTTTTGTAGCCTTACTTAGTGACAAAATACGTAGTGATTGTGTCAGCTACTGTTTCACAGCAAAAATATTCTTTGTCAAAGTGCATATTTGTAAATGGGATTGTACGGTGCAATGTGGACATATTTCCACCATGCTGAACGCTACTGCATTTACACAGTCCAGTCACATTAACGTGATCACTTGTCAAAAGCTTGAATAACCACATCTCGGAGTCTGAACATGCAGGGCGAGACTCCATGAGTTTCTGGAAGCAGCCGACAGGGATGTGGAGTCATACTGACTCCTATGTTGTGGCCAACTGCGCTAGGTTTCTCGATTAAAGATCCATTGTGCAAACAGCCTGACCAAGGTGGTCCTACAGATTGTCGACTGGGCTTAAATCAGAGGTGTCAGGTGGCCTGGGGGTATGGTAAACCCATCCTCATGCTTTTTGAACCATGCACGTACACTTCGAGCTGTCTGATGTGTTGCATTGTCCTACTGGTATATACCATTGTGCCGAGGAACAACAAACTGCACACAGGAGTGGACATGGTCTACAAGGATAGATGCATAATTGTGTCGTTCGATTGTACCTTCCACAATGACGAGATGACACAAGGGAATACCATGAAAACATACCCCAGACCATAACTCTCCCTCTTCCAGCCTGGATCCTTTGATTTCATATGTTTCAGGCCGTACATGCCCATTGACATCTGTCAGATGGAGCAAAAACCGTGATTAATCTCAAAAGGCCGCCTGTCGTCATTCAATGAACGTCCAGTTGCTGTATTGGCCTGCAAATTCCAGCCTTCATCTCCAATGAGTCACAGTCAACAAGAGTGCTTGATTCGGGCATCTGCTGAGGAGGCCCATATGTAGTAATATTCGCTGACGCTGTTGGTAGCATCTTGGTTCATATGGGCGGTCAGAAGCTCAACAGGTGAACGTCTGTTCTCTCATACACAACTTCGCAGCTGTTGTTCACCTCTGTCATCTATGGTCTGTGGTAGACTACAATTGCATTGGCGCCAGGTTTTGGGAAGCATGGTTTTGCCATTTACTGTATACTTTAACCAGGTGGCATGCAGACAGTTTAGAAACTTAGCCATTTCAATAATGCTTCCACCCTCAGACCTAAAACCAATGATCATGTCCTTATGAACGTCAGATAAATCACTGTGTTTCTGAATTATGAATACGATTGCACTGTTTTCCACATCCTCTCTACATGCTCTATGTACCATCCACTGCTGATGCTGCCATCTGCCATGTGTGAGTGGTTATTGCATGTCGACGTTAAACATGGGCGGTGATCACATTAGTATGACTGAACTGTGTAGTAAACTCTAGTTACACAAAAGTTTCTTCCACATCCAATGATGAAAGTATGGACATGTGTGTTATTTGCTATGAAATTTTCATTGGATTGTGAGGATGATTCTTCTACATTGGTTTCTGGTAAAATGTATTGCTTGTAGTATCTCCTAGTAACTTGTGGACACATTTGCATTACTGGTGTTGCAATTTTTGCATTTGCAAGGAAGAGTGCTAAGACAACATAGCATTCTCAGTGGTAAGAAGCAATAGCATTCAAAGCAGAATTACGCACTCGTATGCATTCTATGACGAGATGTAATAAAGTTGAATACTAATTCTGTCATAAGATGCTAACTTGGAGTTCTCCATTAAATTCGAGAAAGTATGAAAAGGATAAAAACAAAAAGAAAGTAAAATAGTGAAATATACTTACAATGCAGTTAAATCAAGCAGTTGACACACGGATTCATTAGTAGAAACAAAGATATGTGATTCCACAGAACACCATGCAATGAAAACAGTTTCGTTTTATACGAAACAAAAACAAATATGGAGTCATTTACGATATGAGCAACATATTTAGAATGAAACTCAAAGAGCACAGTGCACACAAGAATTCGTCATCAAGATCAGAATGCAATGAAACCACTTTCTGTTTACTACGAAAAGAAAACGAGTATCAAAGACCTTAAATCACCCAACAATAAAACGAAATGATGAAGGGTTGATTAGAGAGCCTATAGGATTGTAAATGCTCCAGGTAGACTGGCAGCGAATCTAGGTCGTGTTATCGGAAGTCTGTATATGTGTTTCTCCCTGTAGATACAAGATGTTATTTCCAAGGATTTTATTTTTAATATTGTGAAAAATCAAGATCACTGCTTAATTTAATGATAGTATGCAGTTTTTTGTGGCACCATGCAGAGAAAAGTTTTATTTCTATTATATAGTTGAATTAATAAAGTGAAAAGCTACTGTATGTTTCTTGTGTTTATTTTCTTAGTGAAATACTAGTAAGCTACTACCTTGTAAACGTGAATTCATGCAGACCCAATATTAAACTATTGCAGCTCTAGCACTGTACTCTTTGTTCTGTACAATTCGTTTACTACTCAGTAAACAAACTCTGGTCATATTGTAAAACTTGATGCATATTGTGTGAGTGGATGCATGCATAATATCTTTTTACATGTGTGTATACTTAAATTTTCCTCGTTAGTGTTGACTGATAGGAAAATTTTATGGAACAGTTTTTGATTCGGTCTTTTACTTTCCTTTTACGGCGAAGGAATGTAGAGCTTTTTGTTGTTCATGTATTGCGAAATTTGTTTTCTAAAATCGTGATTTATTTTTATTTAAAAAGCATTAATTCATTTTTCAACCAACACAATCTATCATGCGAAAACTAAACATTGAAATCTTTCATATAAATGGTGTCAGTCACTACACCATTCTTAGGGAATGTTTGTTCAGTTTGTTGACAGGTAAAGGTGACAAGTTGTTTCAGGAATTTGACGTTTTGTTATCATTTGATTCTCATACTAATGCACCTCCCGCCCCTCCCCCTCCGCCATGCACACGAGTGACGGATCACTGGTAGGTTGCTTGTTTTTCTATCCCATCACACATAAGCTATTTGCCATGCAATTTCTATCAGTATTTCGAATGCCACAGTGTCGTGAGTTCTGCTATGTAAAATGAGCTGCTGTGTTTAATATAAGTGGCAACTGATCTCTGTGTGTCATTAATGCCTGCAAAACAACAGATTTTTAAGGAATGGTAATCTGAATTTACTGAACTTCTTTTAAACGCTTTTCTAGGGAATCGTAGCTGTATTATAAAATGCAGTATATTTTTCGTTGATGCCAAGTGTGCTGTGTACATGTTTCCAGACTAAATTTTGCAAATAAATGTTAAAGTCGTGAATTTCTTTTTCATTTACTAGTCTTTTAGCTCAACTAAAAGTATGAGGGGAGTTGAGAAAGTAAGTTACATATTATTACGGCTGGTCTTGTAACTTATATTCAATGCTGCACTATACAGGGTGATTCAAAAGATTCAAAAAGAATACCACAACTTTAGGAATTTAAAACTCTGCAACAACAAAAGGCAGAGCTAAGCACTATCTGTCAGCGAATTAAGGGAGCTATAAAGTTTCATTTAGTTGTACATTTGTTCGCTTGAGGCGCTGTTGACTAGGCGTCAGCGTCAGTTGATGCTAAGGTGGCGACCACTCAACAGAAAGCTTTTTGTGTTATTGAGTACGGCAGAAGTGAATCGACGACAGTTGTTCAGCATGCATTTCGAACGAAGTATGGTGTTAAACCTCCTGATAGGTGGTGTATTAAACGTTGGTATAAACAGTTTACAGAGATTGGGTGTTTGTGCAAAGGGAAAAGTTCTGGACGGCCGAGAACGAGTGATGAAAATGTAGCACGCATCCAGCAAGCATTTGTTCGCAGCCCAGGAAAATCGACTCGCAGAGCTAGCTCGAACAAGAAGCACAACAATTCATATTTCAGCAGGATGGAGCGCCACCACATTGGCACTTATCTGTCCGTAACTACCTGAACGTCAACTACCCGAGGCGATGGATCGGCCGCCAGGCAGCCCGTGACAGAGCACTTCATCACTGGCCCCCAAGAAGCCCTGATCTTACCCCCTGCGATTTTTTCTTATGGGGGTATGTTAAGGATATGGTGTTTCGGCCACCTCTTCCAGCCACCATTGATGATTTGAAACGAGAAATAGCAGCAGCTATCCAAACTGTTACGCCTGATATGCTACAGAGAGTGTGGAACGAGTTGGAGTATCAGGTTGATATTGCTCGAGTGTCTGGAGGGGGCCATATTGAAAATCTCTGAACTTGTTTTTGAGTGAAAAAAAAACCTTTTTAAATACTCTTTGTAATGATGTATAACAGAAGGTTATATTATGTTTCTTTCATTAAATACACATTTTTAAATTTGTGGTATTCTGTTTGAATCACCCTGTATTTCAAACTGGGGCGGATACAAGACACTATTCTTCGACAAAGTCACCATGTCTCTGTCAATAACAGCTGGAACATTCTAGAATCATTCAGTTCCTCAACAATAGAAATTTGCTCTTTGGTTATGGAGCCATTCGATAACCGCCGTGAGAACGATCTCATTGTTGGAAAATTTCTTCCCTCCCCCTCCAGATGTTCTTCCTCGGTTTCCTCAACATTGTGGTCTGTGGTCAATGTCAATGACCTTCCCAATCAGCATTACATCTGTGCGGCCTTTGTCAAATTGTTGCTTGCACTCGACATGCCATTTGATCCATATACTGCCAGAATTCCATCGAAAATTTGTGTGCGCTATATACTTCAACTTTGAATTACATCCCCAGTTGTCACATCATTTCATTTCCACTCTGTGACGCATCTGTTATCTGAACTGCACACAAGCGACTGGTAGTGAAATTGTGTTCTTATGGAATATCGTCTCAGTTATGTGATTGGATTCCTGATTTCCTGTCAGAGAGGTCACACTTCGTAGTAACCTGCGGAAAGTCCTCGAGTAAAACAGAAGCGATTTCTGGCGTTCCCCGAGGACGTGTTACAGGCTCTCTGTTATCCCATATATATATATACGATTTAGGAGACAATCTGGGCAGATGTCTAAGGTTATTTGCAGATGATGTTGTCGTTTATCGTCTAGTAGACTCATCAGAAGATAAAAGCAAATTGCAAAACGATTTAGAAAAGATATCTGAATGGTGTGAAAATTGGCAATTGACCCTAAATAATGAAAAGTGTGAGGTCATTCACATGCTAGCTAAAAGGAATGCGCTAAACTTCGGTTACGTGACAAATCCGTCTAATCCAAAGGCTGTAAATTCAACGAAATATCTAAGAATTAGAATTGCAAACAGTTTAAACGGGAAAGAACACGTAGAAAATGATGTGGGGAAGGCAAACCAAAGACTACGTTTTATTGGCAGAACACTTAGAAAAAGTAACAGATCTAGTAAAGAGACTGTCTACACTACCCTTGTACGTGCTCTTTTGGAACACTGCCCCACAGTCTGGGATCCTTACCAGATACCATTAACGGAGTACATTGAGAAAGTTCAACGAAGAGCAGCACGTTTTGTATTGTCGTTAAATAGGGGAGAGAGTGCCATAGACATGATAGAGGATTTGGGATGGACACCATTAAAACGAAGTTCTGTCACCAACTTTCTCCTCCGAATGCGAAAATATTTTGTTGACGCCGACGTACATAGGGAGAAACGATCATAATAATAAAATAAGGGAAATCAGAGTTCGCTCGGAGAGATATAGGTGTTCGTTTTCAAATGGTTCAAATGGCACTAAGCACTATGGGACTTAACATCTGAGGTCAACAGTCCTCTTGACTTAGAATTACTTAAACCTAACTAACCTAAGCACATCACACACATCCATGCCCGAGGCAGGATTCGGACCTGCGACTGTAGCAGCAGCGCGGTTCCGGACTGAAGTGCCTAGAACCGCTCGGCCACAACGGCCGGCGGTGTTAGTTTCTTTTCCGCACCATGTTCAAGAGTGGAATAATAGAGAATTATTGTGCAGGTGGTTCGATGGACTCTCTGCCAGGCACTTAACTATGATTTGCAAAGTACCCATATAGATGCAGATGAAGAACCCCCTCTGCATAAAATCCGTAACATGTACTCTGTTGTGACAGTGTGCCACGTGTGTTGAGCAATGGGATGACATATGTCACTTATTTTCTGAAGTCTACACATTTGCACAATGGTTTTGAAATCTCTGTTTGTCTATGGACATCTTACAGCAAAAAATGGCTCTGAGCACTATGGGACTTAACTTCTAAGGTCATCAGTCCCTTTGAACTTAGAACTACTTAAACCTAACTAACCTAAGGACATCACACACATCCATGCCCGAGGCAGGATTCGGACCTGCGACTGTAGCAGCAGCGCGGTTCCGGACTGAAGCGCCTAGAACCGCTCGGCCACACGGTCCGGCGGTGTTAGTTTCTTTTCCGCACCATGTTCAAGAGTGGAATAACAGAGAATTATTGTGCAGGTGGTTTGATGGACTCTCTGCCATCCACTTAACTATGATTTGCAAAGTATCCATATAGATGCAGATGAAGAACCCCCTCTGCATAAAATCCGTAACATGTACTCTGTTGTGACAGTGTGCCACGTGTGTTGAGCAATGGGATGACATATGTCACTTATTTTCTGAAGTCTACACATTTGCACAATGGTTTTGAAATCTCTGTTTGTCTATGGACATCTTATAGCAAAAAATGGCTCTGAGCACTATGGGACTTAACTTCTAAGGTCATCAGTCCCCTTGAACTTAGAACTACTTAAACCTAACTAACCTAAGGACATCACACACATCCATGCCCGAGGCAGGATTCGGACCTGCGACTGTAGCAGCACCGCGGTTCCGGACTGAAGTGCCTAGAACCGCTCGGCCACAACGGCCGGCGGTGTTAGATTTTTTTCCGCACCATGTTCAAGAGTGGAAGAATAGAGAATTATTGTGCAGGTGGTTCGATGGACTCTCTGCCAGGCACTTAACTATGATTTGCAAAGTACCCATATAGATGCAGATGAAGAACCCCCTCTGCATAAAATCCGTAACATGTACTCTGTTGTGACAGTGTGCCACGTGTGTTGAGCAATGGGATGACATATGTCACTTATTTTCTGAAGTCTACACATTTGCACAATGGTTTTGAAATCTCTGTTTGTCTATGGACATCTTATAGCAAAAAATGGCTCTGAGCACTATGGGACTTAACTTCTAAGGTCATCAGTCCCCTTGAACTTAGAACTACTTAAACCTAACTAACCTAAGGACATCACACACATCCATGCCCGAGGCAGGATTCGGACCTGCGACTGTAGCAGCAGCGCGGTTCCGGACTGAAGTGCCTAGAACCGCTCGGCCACAACGGCCGGCGGTGCTAGTTTTTTTTCCGCACCATGTTCAAGAGTGGAATAATAGAGAATTATTGTGCAGGTGGTTTGATGGACTCTCTGCCAGGCACTTAACTATGATTTGCAAAGTATCCATATAGATGCAGATGAAGAACCCCCTCTGCATAAAATCCGTAACATGTACTCTGTTGTGACAGTGTGCCACGTGTGTTGAGCAATGGGATGACATATGTCACTTATTTTCTGAAGTCTACACATTTGCACAATGGTTTTGAAATCTCTGTTTGTCTATGGACATCTTATAGCAAAAAATGGCTCTGAGCACTATGGGACTTAACTTCTAAGGTCATCAGTCCCCTTGAACTTAGAACTACTTAAACCTAACTAACCTAAGGACATCACACACATCCATGCCCGAGGCAGGATTCGGACCTGCGACTGTAGCAGCAGCGCGGTTCCGGACTGAAGTGCCTAGAACCGCTCGGCCACAACGGCCGGCGGTGCTAGTTTTTTTTCCGCACCATGTTCAAGAGTGGAATAATAGAGAATTATTGTGCAGGTGGTTTGATGGACTCTCTGCCAGGCACTTAACTATGATTTGCAAAGTATCCATATAGATGCAGATGAAGAACCCCCTCTGCATAAAATCCGTAACATGTACTCTGTTGTGACAGTGTGCCACGTGTGTTGAGCAATGGGATGACATATGTAACTTATTTTCTGAAGTCTACACATTTGCGCAATGGTTTTGAAATCTCTGTTTGTCTATGGACATCTTATAGCAAAAAATGGCTCTGAGCACTATGGGACTTAACTTCTAAGGTCATCAGTCCACTAGAACTTAGAACTACTTAAACCTAACTAACCTAAGGACATCACACACATCCATGCCCGAGGCAGGATTCGAACCTGCGACCGTAGCGATCGCGCGGTTCCAGGCTGTAGCGCCTAGAACCGCACGGCCACCCCGGCCGGCCATCTTATAGCAGCAGTGTTGGTTTCCATAAGTCCTGTTGTAAAATGTATGAGGGAGAGTTAAATTACATGAATCGACAAGACATTTAATTAACACTCTGGTATGGTTTTGCCCTAATCAGTTAAATAGCTACTTATTATTACATCATTCTGTTTAGAAGATAAAATAACTTAAAATCACTATCTGGAGCCCAGTGGATGGTGACTATTACAGTACTATGCACTTCTCATGAATATCTACTTCTGCAGCAGTAGCTTCCTGGTGTGTCCAAAGTGGTGGAGGGCGGGGGGGGGGGGGGGGAGAGGATCAATGGGGCAGCTGCCACTAGTGAGAATTCATTTGTGTACAAATATATAAAACGGACCTGGATCTATAACTGCAGGGCCTGGATTTTTATAAGGCCTACCTAAAATACCTGCAATGTTTTTCACTAATATGACCTAAAAATCAATAAAATGTAAAAAATTAAAGTGACCTAAAAGTAATGCAAAACCTTGTAGGGGTTGGGACTCAATTTACAAGTAGGATAATTAATTTAAAACCATAACTTTTTTCCTTAATAAGTCTCATTCCTTGAAGATGTACGAAAAGTGCCCTATAAGTACATGAGAGCTATTTCAGTGTATTAACAGTCCGCATGGAGAGGTTCTCCGAAAAAGAAGGAACGTCTGTTGTTGGTCAACATGTGCTTGTAGTTCGAATCTCTTTCAACAATTTCTGAAACAATTAAAGCGTTTACTTTGGTATTTTCCTTTAGTTCCAAAAGCGAATCTAAAACATCGACATATGAATAATGATATTTCGCAAGTGGATATTAGGTTTGGTACAATATTGATACAAGATATCGACATTTTTGTTCCAATGCCCATACCTGGCACAAGTTAACAATAGTAAGTGACGTGCAAAGGTAATAAGCAATGAACCTCACTTTATCCTCAACATGTACATGTAAATTCTTGAGCAACATTATTGTATTTTTCAAAGAGGCACATACATTGCTCATTCTTGCCAATATTTAAAGAATGAATTGTTGTGCCACAAATGAACATCAAACATGTAAAAAATGAAGTGAAATCTTAAAAATAGCATCATTCTTCAACAATTAAGTACAGTATAGCACCTAAATAATGGAAAACAGAAAATTAAATTTCCATTCCTAAGGCAGAATATTAAGCGTTTTAGTGCTTGTGGACAATGTGTAGCCCATAAGGGAAGAAACATTATATGATGACAAACTTAAGAAATTACTAATAAGCTGTATGAAATTTTAATGAAGCTGCTGATCGACTACTACAAGTGTACATGCTCCCATTAAAAAGGATATCCACAATGAGAGCTCTGTCTCCTTCCCATATCCCATGTCACTATGTGTGCACATCTTCATAAACCTCAAATGGCTCTTGATGCAAGAAAATCGTTGCATAATAGTGAACACTCGATAGGAGCTTATACACTACCATACCAAAAGTATCCAGACTTCTATTACTTGACACAGATATGGGGTATGTGCGTCTTTTGTCCTTGTGATGGTTTAAACTCTGCTGAGAGCACTTCCAATCAGATGTCTGAGTGTTTGTGAATGAACAGAATCTCATTCTTCCTCAAGATCTGAAACCGGGGAAGGTGGTGATGTTGGATTCTAGTTTCTGGAGCAAAGTCAACGTTCTAAGTCATCCCACGGGTGTTCAGTTGGATTCACATCAGAATTCACGACACGCCAGTCCATTTCAACATCTACATGTACATCTATACTCTGCAAACCACTGTAAAGTGGATGGCTGAGGGTATGTTCCATTCCATTCATGTATGGAGTACTGTAATTAATCTAATCTTATTCTCACAATCCTATGTAGGTGGTTGTAGTATATTCCTTGAGTCATCATTTAAAACTAGTTCTTAAAACTTTGTTAGTAAAGTTCCTCAGGAAGTTTCTGTCTATCTTCAAGAGTCTGCCAGTTTAGTTCTTTCAGCATCTTAATCACACTCTCTGATCCTGCTCTTCTCTGTATACTTTCATTATCCCCTGCTAGTCCTGTTTTGTACAGGTCCCACACATTTGAGCAGTATTCTAGGATGGACCACACAAGTGATTTTTAAGCAACCTCCTTTGTAGACTGATTGCATTTACCTCATATTCCACAACAAACTGAATTCCGCTACCTGCTTCACCCATGACTAAGCCTATGTGACCGTTCCATTTCCTGTCCCTACAAAATCTTACACCAAAACATTTGTATGAGTTTACAGATTCCAACTATGATTCGCCAACATTATATTAAAAGGATACTGCGTTTCTTCATTTTGTGAAGTGCACAATTTTACATTTCTGAATATTTAAAGCAAGTTGCCATTCTTTGCACCACTTTGATATCTTATCAAGATCCGATGGAATGTTTATGCAGCTGCTTTCAGACAGTACTTTATTTCAGATGACTGGAACATCTGCAAATAGTCTGAGGTTGCTATTAATATTGTCTGCAAGATCATTAATATACAATACGAACAGCAATGGACCCAATACACATCCCTGGGGTATTCTAGAAGTTACTTCTACATCTGTCGATGACTCTACATCTGTGTCCTCCCTGCCATGAAATCCTCAATCCAGTCGCAGATAAGTATGATAGTCAAATGCTTTTCGGAAATCGAGAAATCCTGCAGCTATCTTATCGCCTTGATCCATAGCTTTCAGCATATCATGTGAGAAAAGTGCTAGTTGGTTTTCATATGATCTATGTTTTCGAAATCCATGTTGGTTGGCATAGAGAAGATCATTCTGTTCGAGACACCTCATAATGTTTGAGGTCAGAATTTCTTCTAAGATTCTACAACAAATGGATGTCAAGGTTACTGGATCACCTCTACTACCCTCCTTGTAGACAATTACAAGGCACAGTCTTTTGTTAGAGGGACCTACAACTGGTTATAGTTAACAGAGTAGCTAATTCAGCTGCAAATTAGGTATAGTACCTGATAGACATTCGATCGAACATTGAGCCTGTGCTCAATTTTAATGATTTCAGTTGTTTCTCAAAGCCACTGACACTAATATATATTTCTGTAATCTTTTTAGTGGTACGAGAATTAAGCATTTCTGGTTTTGCTTTGCTACTGTCAGCCTCAATTCCAGTCTCGTTCTTGAGTGCCTGGACACTAACTTTGGTGCCCATAACAGCCTCTACATACGACGAGAATTTCTTTGTGTTTTGTGAAAGGTCATTTGACAATATTCTTCTACAGTGATCACTTAAGGCTTCACGCTTGCTCTCTTGACTGCCAAAGGCGTTTCTTTCAGCATCTCTCTGCCCATAACCCTATGTTTTGTTTTATACCTATTACACAGTAGTCCCTGTTTCTTTAGAAGCTTCTTTACAGTGACTGCATTGCATGGAGGGTCTCTCCCATTATGAGTTGCCGCACTGGGTAGATACCTGTCCAGTGCATGGTCAACTATTCTTTTAAACTTGAGCTATAGTTTCTCTACATTATCCTGTCCTAAAGTAAAAGTTTCAAGTTCCTCATTTAGGTATGACATTATTGTTTCTATACTATATAAATTTCTGCTTTTTTTAGTAGCCCTTTGTGTTTGGCATTTATTGTTGCTATAACTGCCTCATGATCACTGATACCAATTTAGATGTGGACTTGCTCAAAGAGATCAGGTATGTTTGCTGCCATTAGAACTAGAATATTTCCACCATTAGTGGGGTTCTCAACCATCTGCTGTAAGTAGTAACGTTCCACAGGATGTCTGGTCACGCCCACCACTAACAAAATTATAATTATTTTAGTTGATTGTTGGATAATTGAAGTCTCCTCCAATGATTACAATATCATTCGGTAACTTATGTACACGGGAGCTGAAGTTTACTCTAAAGTTTTCGGTTACATCGGGAAGAAAATCTGGTGGTTGACAGACGAACCGTATTACAATTTTTTGCCCACCCTTGATACTAAGTCTTGTGCAAACAATCTCAAGTGCAATTTCAACTTCTATTTCGGAGGATTTGAGTTCCTTGTCTACTGCAACAAATACACATCTCTACTTCCCATTTTCCTATCCTTTCGGTATATGTTCTAATTTTTCCCAAGAATCTCACTGCTGTCATCTTCATGTTTTAATCGGATTTTTATGCCTAAAATTATATGGGCTTTGGGGTGCTAATTGAGAGCGCTTCGAACACTGGCAAATTGTTTACAATGCTTCATTAGGATGTTGATATTCGCATCTATGAGAAGCGTTTCTTTGAATCTTGCACTGATACTTTTGAGTTTACCACAGCTATCGTGATCTGGATTGGGTGGAGAGTCGCCTAATCTAAAAAATCCTTGTGTGCTCTCCACACACATTCAGTTACTTGGGTAGCTGCCTATGATGCATAGTGCACACCTCAACTATTTAGGTGGATCCTACAACTCTTGGCCCTATGGTTCAAGTCTTGGAAATCACAATCTAGCTTGTCACAGGTCAGATCCTCTTGTTAAGCCTTTCACTCGACTAAGAACCAGAGGGCAACGATCTGTTCTGTCGACAATGCTACAGATTATGAGCTTTGTTGGAACTCCATGAGCAAGCCTAGTATTCCCAAACCTTTCTGATAGTGGCTGGAATGATCCAAGCATGATCTCAGAGCCCAGACGACAGACATCATTTATCCAAATAGGTCCTGCAGACTGTAGCTGGTTGCGCCCTGTTCCCTCAATGGCTGCTGGAATAGCCTATTCAACATGATGAATCAGTCCTCCAGGCATACATACTGAGTAGTCCATCTGTTCCTTCCCATCCCTTGCTGCCATTTCCCTAACTGGGATCAATATTCACCATACATTTGAACTGATTAGTAGACCCCTACTCTTTTGTTTTTGCCTCCTCTTGACACAGTACAAAACAAGTTCCCCCATAACAGTTGAAGTGAGTACCACTGGCTCAATTTCAGTTCCAGTGAAGGACAACACCTCAAACTTGTTTGTTAGAGGCAACGGTAAAACAACCTGGGTCCTCTTTGGTCCTTGTCTAACCTGTAAGAACGCCTACAAGAGACACTGACATGCTGAAGCATGGACATGTGTTATCACCACTTACAGTCCTAGATGTGTAGTGAACCAGCTTTACTGCTGCACCCATGTGCTATGTCCAAGGAAGAGGCTTGGTGAGACGGAATGTGACACGAACTGATGAGTTGTTTTGTCAGTGACCTACATTTATTTTGCCATACCTCACTAGATGTTACAGACAAACTCATATTTTTAATGTCTGCTCTGGCGTGTTGCGACTCAATCAGTGATCCTGGAGGGTACGCACTCCAGTGATAAGCATATTGCTTGACCATGTGATCTGCGCAAGACAAAGGTCGCGTCTCCAAATGATCAGTTTCTGGCGCAACCTGTGGAGCATCCAGTCTTTCGCAGACAGACAAAAGACACAGCAAAATAAAGGAATGAGCAAAACTTCACATACACATTTGTGGGGAGTCGTGTTAACTCGACCCCCGCAGTCCACAATAAGAAAGGTCAGAGACGTGTGTCGCATTGTGTTGTCTAGCTCTCACTGTCTGCCTGCTTTGTCTCATGTGGACTGGTGAGTGTTGCGCCATTGCCAAAATTTGGCGTAACGGGAAATATGTGTGCCTGGGCTGGCAAATGCTGGGCACTGTTTGCTTGTGTCAGCTATGGCCACAGTTCTGTTGTTCATGTGCTTCTGCTGTATGGCTGCCACAAAGATCCCCCTTGGAGAGTGGATCTCTATAGCTGCAACAAAGGACGGCAACCAGTCTGTGGTGCATGTGTGTTTAGAGTTTGTGTGCTGCCTGATGACATCAGTGTGAGCGCGATGGCAGTAGGTCAGTCAGCAGTGGAAGGGTGACGACCCATGATAGTGCCCAGGGCTGGCGAGCATGCTGTGGATATGATCTCGCATGGTTGGCTAGTGACAGCAGCGGCGGCTGGTGCTGGCGACAAACTGTCCATAGCCATGTGTGGTGTATGTGTGCAGCAGTGAGTCACTTGGAAAGACATCTCGAAGACTGATGATGCACTGATATCTTAATAATGACACAAAGCATTCACTAGTGCTCCAGTTAATACACTACAATAGAATGAAGTTCACTATTTGAATTGTTCAGAATAACAAATCCAACATTCACAAGTTCCACTGTCCCACAAGTTCGCCAATGGACTCAGTTGGCACATCACTTGATGCAGTCTCAGCGTTAGAGACAGCAGAGGTATAGAGATTGCACGATAAGTATAAACTTGTGCGAGTATGGTGTTGTTGCAACTTGAACGCAGGTCTCGGATCTGTGATGGACAAACCCAGCAGCATGAAGGGTGATGACTGAGCTTGAAAGGAACGTGAGTATGAAAACCGATGTAGACACCAACCCAGCCTCCATACCCCATGCAGTGTAGGCACAGGGACGTGAACGTGAATCCAAGAGCTGAAACGGACGATCATTTGTTAACATAGGAGGTGATGTCTGGAGCTCGACAGGAGGTACCAGTTGCAGGTGTGGCCAGCTGGAGACAGGGTCTCTACAGCAGAGGGTGGCTGGGTGGGGGTTGCCAGATTCTAAAGATATAACAGCAGCTGGGGTGCATGCTTGCTACATTGTGTGGTTTGGCATTTTGATGATGTAGCAAAGGTGTTTGAAGTGGATGCGGCAGTTGGCCCCCTTGACATAGCTCACTGGCGATTGTGGTGGGGGTGAATGTGTTGCGTGTGGTGCGTGCAAGCCAGGTGGCAGTGCCAGTTGCCTGGACGAGGTGGTGGAAGGAGCACATGGCAGTACAATGGCAGCTGGCTGCGGCTGTCTGTTACTGGTGGCTATGAGTGCTGGCTGTGTCTGACTGCTGGTGGAGGGAGTGTGGCCTGTTGTCAGATTTTCTGCCAGGTCGAAGAAGTGGGTGGCTGCTGGAGCAGGCAAGACACAAGCCAGCTTGACACAGTCTATTGAGACTCTAGACGGCTTCCCGCAGTGCTTAATATCTAGTGTTTTTTCTCTGGAGGGGACAATGCGTTGTGGTCCAGAGTAGGGTGGTCAGATAGGTGACTATTATGTGTCGGTATGCAACATGACATACATGCAGTGTTTGCAGGTCGTCATGGACGAATATTCCCCCTGTGCTGTGCTGTGTCGGTGCATGTGCTGGAAGGTCAGCCATGTGAGTGCACAGATGTTCTGCCAGGATGCATACTGCTACATCATGTGTGAGTGGTGCTTCCTCTGCGAAATCACCTGAGAACGAGAGGTTGTCTATAAATGCAGTCAGTAGGTGATTTGTAAATCTCCTCCTTCGGCATTACTCGCAGTCCCAGCAGTACCACTAGGAGTGCCTCCAGCCAGGCAGTGCCGTGGCTCGTAAGGGCAGCTTTCAGAGTCCTATGGAGCCATTCGACGACGCTGTTTAATGCTGGATGGTAGCTTGTGGTTGGTATACTCTGACACCACACAGTCTGATGTGTGTAAACAGCACACTGTCAAACTGGCGGCCATGGTCTTTTGTCACATGGCTGCAGCATCCAAAGTGTGCCACTCAGGTGCTGATAAAGGTTGTGGCAATGGTCTCGGCGGTGACGTCCTTGATGGGCGTCGCCTCCAACTAGCAAGTGAAGTGTTCCACCACAGTTAGTAGATACCGCTTGCCCTGATAGAGGGGCAGAGGGCTGATGAGACCTAATTGGACACACGCAAGTCAGTGTGTCGTGTCGGGAAAGGTGCTCATGGGTGTGTGGGTGTGCCTCCCAACTTTGGCATGCTGGAATGTGGTGCAAGTGCATGCCCATTCATGGCAGTCCTTCTGATGCTTGGGCTAGAAGAAACAGACAACCACGAGCATCACAGTGGTGTTGGTGCTGGAGTGTGATATTCCATGGACGCAGTTGAAGGCACTGCACCAGAATTTCTCCAGAAGGAACGGTCGTTGTGTGCCAGTGGAAATGTAGCACCAGATCTTCTGTGTAGCGTAAGGGATAGGCACTAGCTCGGTTGCAGGGCTGTGGCGGTGTCATGGTGGGAACTGTGCACTTCTTCATCACTCTGCTGTACTTGGGTGATGTCTTCAAAGTTCACAGGGGGCAAGCTAATGGGACAAGCAATCAGCGACTATATTTCCAACCCCAAAATACGGTGGATGTCTGTCGTAAATTGTAACACATATTCTAATTGCTGGAGTTGGCGCAGTGAACAGTTCGAGTGAGTCATTGTTTGGAAATGCATGAGCTGTCAGTTTATGGTTGATGAACATGACAAAGTATCAGCTTCTACTGACGGTTGGAAATATTTCATTGCCACGTATACTGCAAGCAACTCCCAGTCATAAGTGCTCCAAGTATGTCAGGATTCCGATAGCTTCTTTGAGAAAAAAACCCGAGTAGATGTCATCTCCTGCCAACATTGTGTTGTAGCGCCATGCCGATGGCAGTCTGCTGGCGTGTACCACTACAGTTAAGTCTGGGCCGCGTACCAGGTGCATAAACAGTGTTGCTCCTGCAAGATTCTGTTTTAACTCTGTGAAACTCTGCTCCAGTGTGTCCGACCAACTCACAGGAGTCTTCCCTCTCGAGTTGGGACTGTCTAGTGTCTCAGTAACATGTTCTTGCAGGCGGCAGCGTTGGGCAGATGGCGATGATAAAAGCTCTACATCGTAAGGTAATGGCGTAATTCTTTGTCCATCCTTGAACAAAGCATATTCAGAATCGCTTGTACTTTCTCCGGTAGTAGCGCCGATCCATTGGGGGTGATTAAATGGCCAAGGAACTCGATTTCCGTCACACTTAATGTGCACTTCACTGGGTTGATGATTCTGTCTTCAGTCAGGTACTGAAAGACAGTCGTTAGGTGGTGGCAGTGGAGATTAGGAGGGTTTTGAGAACACCAGGACATCACTGACGTACATGGAACAACATGGCAACCCCTGCAGGAGGCCGTCCAGGAACCACTGCCAAGAGTGGGAAACATTCCAAATACCAAACATCATAAACAGACTTTCAAAGAGCCCAAAGGGTGTGACGATAGCCGTTTGCTGAATGTCTTTGGGCATCACTGGAATTTGTGGGTATGACGCTGCACAATCCATCATACTAAATACAACACAGCCTGCCAAGGTGTGGTTAAAATCTTTAAGGTCCTGTACTAGATATTGATCTCGCACCGTTCATCAATTAAGGGCACGCTATTCCCCACACAGGTGCCATGAACTGTCATTTTTTGGAACTAAATGCAATGCAGATGACCGTGGCTGCTTGATTGCCAAACAATGCTTTGCTGCACCGTGGTCTCGAACTCAGCCTTTGCAGCCATGAATCTATTGGGCGTGAATCAGTGCAGAGGCACGATGTGGATGGGCTGGGTATAGTTATTATGTAGTGCACTGTTGAATGCTTGGTGTTCTTCAGCGTGTTGGCTGGGTGGGTAAGTTCAGGAAATTTCTCCAGAATGACAGCATAAGGTCCAGGTTGCTTCACATATTTTACACTGCAGAATGTAGACTGCCAGCACTGTCCTACTATCTTTAAAGTTGTTGTCGCACCAGTGAGCTGGCCCTTTGCGATGTCAGCAAGCAGCCTTTTGTGGCGGAGAAACTCCACCCCCCAGGATCGGCTCATTACACTGGCAACAGTAAACGCCCATGAGAATGTGCAGTGTCGTCCAAGATCTAAATTGCGGTTGTGTGTGACATACATTTCAATGGCTGAATTGTTCACCGCAGTGAGAGAGAGTGCCTTGGCGTGCCTGCAACGTCTTAGCATAGATTTGGGGAATATTGAGAGCTCTGAATCTGTGTCAATCTGGTATCTTACCTACCGCTCATTCTGCTATGAAGAGATGCCTGGATACTGAACTGCAGCTGGTTGCATCTAGGCCCAGCTGCAGCTGGCGTTTGGGCACATGCAGGAAGGATAACACTTTGTTGTTGAATCGTGTTTGGTACCAGCAGAAGTCGCTCAGTGGCTGCTCTGCTGTCAGTGGAATACCGTCAGAACCGCTGGAACTGTGTCGGTGGTTGTGTGAGCCGGTTTGGTGGTGGCTGGATCGCCTGCAACTACCGTGCGTCCTGCCCTCTGATCGAGAGTGCACCAACTGGTCGACTTGTGTGATGAGAGATGCCAGCTGTGTGGCCAGGTTGTGAACCAGCTGGCGCAGGTTGGCATCCATGGCGGAGGCTGCAGAAGGTGCATGCTGCTGAGGAGTTGGGACCGCCATTTGGGTGCCATCGCTAGTGTGTCTTGTACCCCATTGGCCAAGCTTGCAACAGCATCAAACTGCATCTCTGCTTGCACTGCTATCACCGCATTTACCTATACAGTTAGGATGCACATCCAGAAAAAGCCTAACAGCGAGTGCAGAACAAAGCTGGACTGCACAAGGTGCTGCAAGTTGCACAGGAACTGAGACGGTCTCTGGTCCCTGCAATCCCTCTGACACAGTAATTGGTGCATTCATTGTTCCTCGGACGACAACATCTGATGGATTAGTCCTTCCTTGAGTCATTTGTAAGAGGACTGTGTCAGCAGGATGGTGGTTATGTCCCATGATTTGGCTGCGTAATTTTGGTCGAGCTGACTCTACATGTCTTAATTTTGCGAGATTGTGGGTTACGTTGTTACTCATGAAGATCGCCTCCACTTGGCTGAACCACATGACTAGGTCACAGGGCCAAAAGGGAGGCAGTCTGACCACCACTTGTCCAGTAGGGAGCATTGGTGGAGCCTCTGGTTTCATGTGAGAAGATCTTCTGTATTTTTTCCTATATTGTTGTTGTTGTGGTCTTCAGTCCTGAGACTGGTTTGATGCAGCTCTCCATGCTACTCTATCCTGTGCAAGCTTCTTCATCTCCCAGTACCTACTGCAACCTACATCCTTCTCAATCTGCTTGGTGTATTCATCTCTTGGTCTCCCTCTACGATTTTTACCCTCGGCCCTGCCCTCCAGTACTAAACTGGTGATCCCCTGATGCCTCAGAACATGTCCTACCAACCGATCCCTTCTTCTAGTCAAGTTGTGGCACAAATTTCTCTTCTCCTCTTTTCCTAGTTCTTCTAAATTCGCCATCTTGGCTTAGAGTCAAATTCTCATACAAGTGGAAAGCACACAATGGAAATAAAACAACACAAAAAACATTAGAAAGTTCGCGAGTGAGACATAAACACAAAAAAAGAAAAAAATATATATATCTGCATGTTTGCTCAAAAAAATCGATAGTTTGTCTCTATGAATCACTGTGCAGAGGGGGTAGTGTAAGTGCCAGTCCTCCTGTATGTAGTTCCATGTCAGTCAGTACTGACAAACGTTCGTCTCCACGTGTTACTCTCAGATCACGTCGGGGTCGCTAGTGAAGTGTGGAAGTGTGTTGTATGGTCCTACACGTGCAGTGAACTGGCTTTACTGCCGCACCCACGCACTATGTTCAAGGAAGAGAGTTGGTGACTGGGAACGTGACGGGAATTGATGAGAGTTGTTTTGCCAGTGGACATATATATGCCATACCTCGCTAGATCCTACAGACAAACTCTTATCTTTAATATCCGAACTGGTGCGTTGCACTGGTGGTACGGCTTGAACACCGATTTTGGAAGGTGTACACTCCAGTGATAAGCACGTTGCGCGATCGTGTGAACCGCGCGAAACTAAGGTCGCGTCTCCGGACGAATGTTTTCTGGCGCAACCTACTAGAGATGGGCAAACTCGTTCATCCTTGGGAACTAGTTCACTGCTGATCGTTCTTTTTTGGGAACCGTTCATTTTTTACTCGTTCACCGTTCATTTGTGCTTGGTATATGGTTCTTATGAAAAACTGAAAACTAGTAGTGTAGGTGACTGAAGGATGGAGGGCACCAAGAGGGGGCACTTGCCTCCCCCCTCGAGTATAGAGTTTTTATTTATTACAGAATTCTTAACACACTTTTAGAAGTAATTTCTGTGATTCTGCAGAACCTCTCGTTTAGCCAACCGTAGCCTTGTGTGGCTGATCGCAGGGAAATAATATAGGGTGGCGCACGGAAAACCGGGCCCGAATACACACTGCTCACCAATTACAGACGATGTGTTGCCCGTTACGAGCAGATACAACAAACAGACAAACATGTAATAATTAGGCAGTGTAGAAATAACAATCTAATGCAAGCAACAATTAAGAAACAATCAATGACGATGTGTAGAGAGCTGGAGAAGAGAACATCAAAACCTCACGCGAAACGCATGGGCTATAGCTCATGTACTCTTGTAAACCTGTTGGTGGCTGCTTCCCAACTTAGACCACAAGTGTCTTGTATAAAATTCTTCGTTTCGACTTCCACTACATAGCTATGCTACGTTGTAAATAACAATCGTTTACAACCTATATATACTTCACGTTGTCTCTGAGTTCATAGGCGAAGTAGAGAGTTCATGGAAGCATAAAATAAAATGTGGTTTTCTCATACTTGCATCACACGCTTAGTAAAAATTAAGTTTTTATGTTGCATTATTAAAGTTAATGTAGCAATAATAATAATAATAAAGTTCGCAGTAATAAAGTTTTTGGTTTGAGAGCTCCTTCTGAACAAATGTTTTTGAGGTAATAAGTAAATACGATTTTTGGCAATCTATGTCTTTTCAAATGGAGAGGCACCGCTTTTACTACTTTTTTTTTCAAAGGAACCTAACTAGCAGGTAATGCAAATCGGAAGCAACCAAATTTAAACATACTTAGAGCCTTCCTAAATGTAATGTTTTGTATATGAAAGATACACGAAAATCGTTTTATACGAATTATCTTACACTAAAAATTAACCAAATTATTGAAAGTTAGCTGCTAAATCAAGTCGATGAAACCAAAAAATATATGAATAACAAAAAAAAATTGCCTTGTTATTAGTATGTCTTCTGCTTTTCATCGATATAATGAAGTGAGCTGATATGCCCTTTTGCTACCTGAAAAGGTACCTATTACATACAACGTAATTTTTATGTAATTCACGTAACTAAAAAATAATTTTTGATTACCGGTCGTGGACGCTGAATAGCCAGAACAAAGTGCAAGAACAGTTTGGAACACATGTAAAATGGGCGAGCGCAGTGAACGAAACGAACAACTGGATACTGAACTAACTAGGAGCAGTCAGCAGTGGAACTGAGACAGGTTGCCATGCGAAGAACGACAAGTGCGGCCGAGGGAGACCGAGACTGAGACGAGCACGGGACCGAGGCTGGAACGAGAATTGCCGAAGTGACCGCCGCGACCGAAGTGAACTAGTGAACTATGAACCGATGGTTCCTCGTTCCCGGAAACTATAAGTAGACCGCCGCGACCGAAGTGAACTATGAACCGATCGTTCCTCGTTCCTCGTTTCCGGGAACTATAAGTAGACCGCCACGACCGAAGTGAACTATGAACCGATCGTTCCTTGGAATTCGTTCCTCGGTCATTTCGTTCATCTTGGTGAACCGTTCCTTTGCGCCCGTTCGTTCACGAACTACCTATCTCTACAACCCACGGAGTGTCGCCTCTTTGCGGACGGATGAGACACAGCAAAACGAACGAATGAGCGGAACTTTGCGTACGTGTTTGTGGGGAGTCGCGTTGACTCGACCCACGTGGTCAGCTGCAAGAAAGATCGGAAACGAGTGTCGTCTTGCATTGTCCAAATCGCCCTGACTAGAGGTGGCAAAAAATAACGTAACTGATAGAAATAACCGGTTACTGAGAAGTAACGGTTACTGCGATAACCGTTCCTCTGATTCTGGCAGTTATTTCAATAACTGTTTAGTGTCAACAGTGCCTCGCGCCATCTGTTGACCGAAGATCGTACTGCGCATTTGGAGGCGTTCTATAGACCATGGGAATAACTGTGAGACTGCGCGCCATCTGTTGATAAGAACTGTGTACTATTTCGTGGGCCTTCGTTACTTTTAGCATAAACAATTAAATAAAGTTAATGTCCGAGCCGTGGCTGATAGGAGCTGCAGTACAGGCATTAACAAGTACGGTCGTTCCCTTAAGCCACCGCCTTACGTGTTAATTTAGCTTGGACGGGTAGTACAAGGAAAGTTACTAAGGAGTTCGAGCGACTATGGAAATAACTGTCAGAGCCGGTATTCTCCTCTGGCAGTTATCGTTATTGGCTCGTAGTTCTAGTTCTCTGGTAGTTATCGGGGTACCACCACAGATAACCTGGAAGCTGGTAACGGAATAACTGTGTGTCTAGACGTTCCTGACTCGGTGACTCCAGTTAAAGGTCATAGTTCCAGGTGATATTTCCAGAGAGGATAGTAACTGGAGCGAACAAATATTTTCGTACTGCTACGGAAATAGCCGCTGGCCATCACGAATGACAAATAACATGTCAGAAAGTATAACATAATACAGTGGAATATAATAATTATTATCCTCATCATTTGTCAGGAGATTGTCAAAATATGTGAATATATCACAGTAACTGCTAATATTTACAGAATTGGTACACTGACAGAATAAAACACAGTTACGTACTTTTAATAAATTTATCGTACACAGAATACCCGATCTTGACTGTTGCAACCAAGTGCTGCCAAAACTGAAATATAGCAGAATTTTTACCTAAGCTGGTCTATCAGTCTCTGTTACGATATTCATCTACAGAGTAGAAGGAGGGGTCACTGGAAGCGTCTGATTCCACCCGTCTGCTTCGACGTAAAGGTGTTGTGGTGTGTGAATGTCATTACGGCACGGTGTTTATGAGTTGGTTTGTGTGTGTGTGTGTGTGTGTGGGGGGGGGGGGGGGGGGGGGCTGTCGATCTAGGTTGCAGTGCCGGAATTTGCTGGTGGTAATTAATTATTTTTTTTCTAGCTGTGATGTTTTGTGTATTTATGAAGTATTGAATGTGATTTAATTTATGTAGGGATGATTGATTTGTGGACTTTTGGGATTGTGGTTTTATTTTTCGCAGTTGTAGGTGTTGGTTTTTTGGCATCAGTAGCTGTGGTGGACCTATATAGGTCACCGGATAATGACCGATTCCCATTTTCATAATTGTGTGTGTTGATGTTTTAGTATCGTCATCTGAGGTTGACCTATGTAGGTCAAGGGAAATGTCTGATTCCAATTTGCGTACTTTTAGTTGTGGGTATTGGTGTTTTGGTATGGTCACCTATAGTTGACCTATATTGTTCAAGGGAAGTGTCCGATTCCTGCAGAATTTTGTTGGTGTAGCAGAATGCTGTATTTTTTTTCTTTTTGTTCTTCATTTTGTGTTTTGGGATCGTGGTGTGTTTTTTTACTAGCTTGTCCTCACCCTAAAACCCCCAACTTCCCGCAGTTGTCCCATTGGTTTGATTGTATTTTTGGTGGGAAATGTTATTGTATTATTTATATGTATCTTCGTGTTTGTTGCCATGTGTATGTAGTGACGTCATAGACACACTTAAAATAGACATTTCCGGCATATTGATGATGGGTGGAATCAGACACTTATGTATCAAATAGTCATTCAAACACACTGTAAACCGTGCCTTATCTGAAACCAAGTTTTTAATGGTTGCTGGCAGCTTATTGAAAATGCATGTTCCTGAATATTGGACCCCTTTTGGACCAAGGTAAGTAATTTTAGGTCTTTATGTAGATTGCTGTTCCCATTTCTAGTACTGATATTATGTATTAAGCTATTGGTTGGAAATACTTGTAACAAATTTCATTAAGGAATAAATATACTAGGAAGCAGTGGTTAGAATACAAAGTTCCTTGAACAGGTTCCTACATGATGTTCTTGAATTGATACCACAAACGATTTTTATTACACGCTTTTACATGCGAAAAACTTTTGCTACGTTTGATGAGTTACCACAGAATATGTTCCCTTATGAAATAATAGAATGAAAAAATGTGGTATGCCCTTCCCAACTGAATTTATTATCGAGTTGTAGTCCCAGAAATGTAACACTGTCAACCTTTTCGATCTGCATGTCTTCATATGTTATAAACATGCTGTCGCTGGAGAAATCGAGCAGTTTGCAAATCTGACATAAAACTTGGATTAGCGTACTCACACTTTCCCCAATAGGACTAGCTTTTACAGCACAGGAGTAAACGAATCTGTCACATTACGTATATTTTTTGTTGTATTACAAGGCTGTACACTTTATTCTATTATGTGAGCAGCACAAGAAATTAAGCTTCGAATTTAACCTACAGTACTCAGTTTACATATTACTTCATACTTAAAAACGCACGTTGTTAACATTTTACTTAAACAGTGCTTTGGCGAAGTTCCGCGTACTTTCTGTCGCAGCTGCGAAGATAATATTTCTAATAGCGACCTATAACCTATAAACATATAATCTGAAACACTAATAATCGTTCTAACATCAACTAAAATGTACCCGGAGTTAATAAGCTGAGGTTATGACACGATTCATACGACATTCCTGCTATTTCGCACTACTCGCAGTTATACTGATAACTAAACTGATGGATTCCAACTATGTCGTTATTTAACTGTCGGAGTTATCGGTATTCGCTAGCGAAAAATAACTTGGCAGTTATTAATAACCGTTAACGATAACGGTTATCAAAGAATAACTGGAACTGTGATAACGGTTACTCCAGAATAACCGTTTGGCCCACCTCTAGCCCTGACTACCTGCTTTGTCTCGTGTGGTGTGGTGCGCGTCACACCGTTGCCAGAACTTGGCGCAACGGTAAATCTGCGCGCGCGGACCGGCAATGCTCGGGCGCTGTTTGCATGTACCGGCTGTGACCGCATTTCCGCCGTTCAAGCGTTTCTGCCGCATGGCCGGCACGACTCCACTCAGTGTCAAGTGGACGGGTAACGATGTGGCTTGTGTTGCAGGAGAGGCAGTGTCTACAGTACTTAAGGTATCTTTGGTACCTCTGGTACAAAACTCTTGGTAGCCCTCCCAACACACACGACCGCAGCAGCTTCCAGCCACCTGGAAGCAGCCAGGGCGATTTCCAGCTGCTTACGAATAGTAACCAAGTTTCCCCCGCCTGAAAACAGCAAACACGGTGTGACTGCATTATGCCTACTGCAATATTCTACAGAACATCTACATCTACATCTACGTCCATACTCCGCAAGCCACCCGACGGTGTGTGGCGGAGGGCACTTTGAGTACCTCTATCTGTTCTCCCTTCTATTCCAGTCTCGTATTGTACGTGTAAAGAAAGATCGTCGGTATGCCTCTGTGTGGGCTCTAATCTCTCTGATTTTATCCTCATGGTCTCTTCGCGAGATATACTTAGGAGGGAACAATATACTTCTTGATTCCTCGGTGAAGGTATGTTCTCGTAACTTCAACAAAAGCCCGAATCGGGCTACTGAGCGTCTCTCCTGCAGAGTCTTCCACTGGAGTTTATCTGTCTTCTCCGTAAGGCTTTCGCGATTACTAAATGATCCTGTAACGAAGCGCGCTGCTCTCCGTTGGATCTTCTCTATCTCTTCTACCAACCCTATGTGGTGCGGTGATCAATATTCAAGCAGTGGGCGAACAAGTGTACTGTAACCTACTTCCTTTGTTTTCTAATTGCATTTCCTTAGGATTCTTCCCATGAATCTCAGTCTGGCATTTGCTTTAGCAACGATCAACTTTATATGATCATTCCATTTTAAATCACTCCTAATGCGTACTCCCAGATAATTTATGGAATTAACTGCTTCCAGTTGCTGACCTGCTATATTGTAGCTAAATGATAAAGGATCTTTCTTTCTATGCATTCGCAGCACATTACACTTGTCTACATTGAGATTCAATTGCCATTCCCTGCACCATGCGTCAATTCGTTGCAGATCCTCCTGCATTTCAGTACAATTTTCCATTGTTACAACCTCTCGATATACCACAGCATCATCCGCAAAAAGCCTCAGTGAACTCCCGATGTTATCCACAAGGTCTTTTATGTATATTGTGAATAGCAAGGGTCCTAGACACTCCCCTGCGGCACACCTGAAATCACTCTTACTTCGGAAGACTTCTCTCCATTGAGAATGACATGCTGCCTTCTGTTATCTAGGAACTCCAATCCAATCACACAATTGATCTCTTACTTTGTTCATTAAACGACTGTGGGGAACTGTATCGAACGCCTTGCGGAAGTCAACAAGCACGGCAACTACCTGGGAACCCGTGTCTACGGCCCTCTGAGTCTCGTGGATGAATAGCGCGAGCTTGATTTCACACGATCTTTTTCGAAACCCATGCTGATTTCTACAGAGTAGATTTATAGTCTCCAGAAATGTCATTACACTCGAACATAATACGTGTTCCAAAATTCTACAACTGATCGACGTTAGAGATATAGGCCTATAGTTCTGCACATCTGTTCGACGTTCCTTCTTGGAAACGGGGATGCCCTGTGCCCTTTTCCAACCCTTTGGAACGCTACGCTCTTCTAGAGACCTACGGTACACCGCTGCAAGAATGGGGGCAAATTCCTTCGCGTACTCTGCGTAATATTGAACTGGTATCCCATCAAGACCAGCAGCCTTTCCTCTTTTGAGCGAGGGGTGGTGGCATGGGAGGTGGGGGGGGGGGGGGGGGGGGGGGGAAACTATGGTGGCTATAGCCCCCCCTCCCCCTATGGAGTATCATATTACACTGGATAAAATGACTTCAGAAATCAGCGAATATACTACTCCAACAGATTCAATCTTTTTTTATAATTATGTAACATTATAGGCTGCAATGTATTCCAAACACATTTTAACAAAAGAGCGGCAAATAGCTTGCTACCTAAACCAGTAAATATCATTTAACTTAAAATAGGCGTCTTATTATTTATTAATACACATTTTTTACCCTGAACAAAACAGTTACCAAGAACTACTTAAAGCTACACCAAATTTTACCAATTTGTCGGTAGAGAACCCCAACTCTCCTTTTGTTAAGCCATATTCCATTCCCTCAAACTCCTCCAACCCCCCCCCCCCCCCCCATTTAGCCCGACCTCCCCCCCTTGACCGACTTCTAGAATCGCCCCTGACAGTTAGCAATTTATGCCTGGTGCAGCATTTTACAGAATAGTAAACAAGTAACTTTATACTAAACTTGCTGATTTTCTTTTAATTGGTGAATTTGATATGCTGCAATTATTAACAGCAGTCTTTTGGAATTTAAGTAAATTATAGGCAAAAACGAGATATCTATACGACAACAGAATGCTTGATAGAAGTTTTGTTACTTCTCTGAAATATTTTCAGGCTATGGTTTTAAGAAAGTTGGAGCACAGCGTTATTTTACGATAAATGTAGACAATATGCACTCCTATTAAAAAGAGTGAAGGGAGACGAAAATTTAATAGTCATGGGTGACTGGAATTTGATAGTAGGAAAAGGAAGAGAAGGAAACGTAGTAGGTGAATATGGAATGGGGTTAAGGAATGAAAGAGGAAGCTACCTAGTAGAATTTTGCACAGAGCATGACTTAATCACAGCTAACACTTGGTTCAAGAATCATAAAAGAAGGTTGTATACATGGAAGAAGCCTGGAGATACTGGAAGGTGTCAGATAGATTATATAATGGTAAGACAGAGATTTAGGAACCAGATTTTAAATTGTAAGACATTTCCAGGGGCAGATGTGGACTCTGACCACAATCTATTGGTTATGAACTGTAGATTAAAACTGAAGAAACTTCAAAAAGGTGGGAATTTAAGGAGATGGGACCTGGATAAATTGAAAGAATCAGAGGTTGTAGAGAGTTTCAGGGAGACCATTAGGGAACGGTTGACAAGAATGGGGGAAACAAATACAGAAGAAGAAGAATGGGTAGCTTTGAGGGATGAAGTAGTGAAGGCAGCAGAGGATCAAGTAGGTAAAAAGACGAGGGCTAATAGAAATCCTTGGGTAACAGAAGAGATATTGAATTTAATTGATGAAAGGAGAAAATATAAAAATGCAGTAAATGAAGCAGGCAAAAAGGAATACAAACGTCTCAAAAATGAGATTGACAGGAAGTGCAAAATGGCTAAGCAGGGTTGACTCGAGGACAAATGTAAGAATGTAGAAGCATGTATCACTAGGAGTAAGATAGATACTGCCTACAGGAAAATTAAAGAGACCTTTGGAGAAAAAAGAACCACTTGCATGAATATCAAGAGCTCAGATGGAAACCCAGTTCTAAGCAAAGAAGGGAAAGCAGAAAGGTGGAAGGAGTATATAGAGGGTCTATACAAGGGCGATGTTCTTGAGGACAGTATTATGGAAATGGAAGAGGAGGTAGAAGAAGATGAAATGGGAGATAAGATACTGCGTGAAGAGTCTGACAGAGCACTGAAAGACCTAAGTCGAAACAAGGCCCGGCGAAATACCCTCAGACTTCAAGAAAAATATAATAATTCCAATCCCAAAGGAAGCAGGTGCTGATAGATGTGAAAATTACCGAACTATCAGTTTAATAAGCCACGGCTGCAAAACACTAACACGAATTCCTTACAGACGAATGGTAAAACTGGTAGAACCCGACCTCGGGGAAGATCAGTTTGGATTCCTTAGAAATATTGGAACACGTGAGGCAATACTGACCACACGACTTATCTTAGAGAATAGATTAAGGAATGGCAAACCTACGTTTCTAGCATCTGTAGACTTAGAGAAAGCTTTTGACAATGTTGATTGGAATACTCTCTTTCATATTCTGAAGGTGGCAGGGGTAAAATACAGGGAGCGAAAGGCTATTTACAATTTGTACTAGAACAGGGATCAAAATGGCTGAAAATGGTTCTGAGCACTTTGGGACTTAAAATCTGAGGTCATCACTCCCCTAGAACTTAGAACTACTTAAACCTAACTAACCTAAGGACATCACACACATCCATGCCCGAGGCAGGATTCGAACCTGCGACCGTAGCAGTCTCGCGGTTCCGGACTGAAGCGCCTAGAACCGCACGGCCACCGCGGCCGGCCGAAGAAGGGATCGGTTGGTAGGACATATTCTGAGGCATCAAGGGATCACCAATTTAGTATTGGAGGGTAGCGTGGAGGGTAAAAATCGTAGAGGGAGACCAAGAGATGAATACACTAAACAGATTCAGAACGATGTAGGTTGCGGTATGTACTGGGAGATGAAGAAACTTGCACAGGATAGAGTAGCATGGAGATCTGCATCAAACCAGTCTCTGGACTGAAGACCACAACAACAACATTAAAAAGAGAGAACTAATATGACACGATATGTTACTTATTCATTGTAACTGCAAATCACAAACACGGATTTATTACGAAATAGGTTTCACAAAACATTCGTAAATTGTGAAAATCTTTGCAAGCTTTCGAAATTTCTCAAACTTTACCTTTTTCACGTAAATATGAAACGAAATTAGGGATCTTTTGGTTGTGAACAAGGATACTATGGACAAGATTTCTGAAAAGCGCAGATAACCTTACAGCTGACGATACAACACTACACATTATAACACGTTCCTAAAAACCACGAGTTATGTTTACAACTGGCGATTTAATACTACACGATAAATGTCGACATCCGCACGAGTTTTGATAAAATCAGCATGAACACACGCTTAAATGTCACATGTTTTTGTACCTAAGTTTTCGAAATGAATTTGTGTAATATACGTGATTTTTACTCTAAGTAATGCCAGCAGTCGGCTTATACAGGGTGGTCCATTGATCGTGACCGGGCCAAATATCTCACGAAATAAGCGTCAAACGAAAAAACTACAAAGAACGAAACTTGTCTAGCTTGGAGGAGTAAACCAGATGGCGCTACCATAGGTCAAACGGATATCAACTGCTTTTTTAAAAACAGGAACCCCCCTTTTTTATTACATGTTCGAGTAGTACGTAAAGAAATATGAATGTTTTAGTTGGACCACTTTTTTGGCTTTGTGATAGACGGTGCTGTAACAGTCACAAACATATGGCTCCCTATTTTAGACGAACAGTCGGTAACAGGTAGGTTTTTTAAATTAAAATACAGAACGTAGGTACGTTTGAACGTTTTATTTCGGTTTTTCCAATGTGATACATGTACCTTTGTGAACTTATCATTTCTGAGAACGCATTCTGTTACAGCGTGATTACCCAAATACTACATTAATGCAATAAATGCTCAAAATGATGTCCGTCAATCTCAATGAATTTGGCAATACGTGTAACGACATTCCTCTCAACAGCGAGTAGTTCGCCTTCCGTAATGTTCGCACATGCATTGACAATGCGCGGACGCATGTTGTCAGGCGTTGTCGGTGGATCACTATAGCAAATATCCTTCAACTTTCCCCACAGAAAGATATCCGGGGACGTCAGATCCGGTGAACGTGCGGGCCATAGTATGGTGTTCGACGACCAATCCACCTGTCATGAAATGTGCTATTCAATACCGCTTCAACCGCACGCGATCTGTGTGCCGGACATCCATCATGTTGAAAGTACATCGCCATTCTGTCATGCAGTGAAACATCTTGTGGTAACATCGGAAGAACATTACGTAGGAAATCAACATACATTGCACCATTTAGATTGCTATCGATAAAATGGGGGCCAATTATCCTTCCTCTCATAATGCTGCAACATACATTAACCCGCTGATGTTCCACTTGTCGCAGCCATCGTGGATTTTCCGTTGCCCAATAACGCATATGATGCCGGTTTACGTTACCGCTGTTGGTGAATGACGCTTCGCAGCTAAATAGAACGCGTGCAAAAAATCTGTCATCGTACCGTAATTTCTCTTGTGTCCAGTGGCAGAACTGTACACGACGTTCAAAGTCGTCGCCATGCAATTCCTGGTGCATAGAAATATGGTACGGGTGCAATCGATGTTGATGTAGCATTCTCAACACCGACGTTTTTGAGATTCCCGATTCTCGCGCAATTTGTCTGCTACTGATGAGCGGATTAGCCGCGACAGCAGCTAAAACACCTACATGGGCATCATCATTTGTTTCAGGTCGTGTTGCAGGTCGTGGTTGACGTTTCACATGTGGCTGAACACTTCCTGTTTCCTTAAATAACGTAACTATCCGGCAAACGGTCCAGGATACCGAGCAGCATACATAGCGCACGCCCGTTGGGCATTTTAATCACAATAGCCATACATCAACACGATATCGACCTTTTCCGCAATTGGTAAACGGTCCATTTTAAGACGGGTAATGTATCACGAAGCAAATACCGTCCGCACTGGCGGAATGTTACGTGATACCACGTACTTATACGTTTGTGACTATTACAGCGCCATCTATCACAAAGCGAAACAAGTGGTCCAACTAAAATATTCAAATTTCTTTACGTACTACACGAATATGTAATAAAAAATGGGGGTTCCTATTTTTAAAAAACGCAGTTGATATGCGTTTGACCTATGACAGCGCCATCTAGTGGGCCAACCATAGCGCCATTTGGTTTCCCCCATCAAGCTAGACGAGTTTCGTTATCTGTAGTTTTTTCGTTTGATGCTTATTTCGTGAGATATTTGGCCCGGTTACCATCAATGGACTATGTAAGTATAAGTAACTAAACGTGCGAAGTGCACGGATTTGCCACTTGGCTGTTTTTGCGTCTCATTTTACACTAGCGCGCAGGGAAAAACGCTGCAGTATCAGTATATCTCACAGAAACTACATGAGATAGAGCACAACAGACGCGTATCCGCTTGGGGCGGCTATAGATCTGTCGATTTCAGTTTCAGGAATGTTATTCTCCACCAACCACTGCCTCACTGATGCTGCATTATGACAGGATGCATTGTCATTCTCATTCAAACAAACATCGTCTCCGAAAAGTGTCTCTACTGCATGCAGAACGCAATGTTGTAAAATGTGTTCATATCGTTCAATGTTTAGCGTTTTCTTAAGAGCAGTAGGGGGACCTGACCCTAACCACCAAAAATACCTCCATACTCTAATACCACCACCTCACTGCTTCATTGTTTGCACCACACATGGTGACAGGTAATGTTCTCCATACATTTGCGAAACCTAAACCCGTCCATTGGATTGTCACAGGGTATAGTGGGATTCATCATTTCAAATCAGTCGTCTCCACTCATCCTCTTGCAAGTGTTAACATAGCATTGACTATAGTGCACGTAGAATGACATGACCAATCGAGGCGCAGTTGGTAGGGGTAGAATCAGGTGACTGGTAGTGGTGGGGGTTACAGGCAAACGCCCGGCGCGCTGTGGGGAAAAATGCGGAGTACTGGAGGGGTAGTGCCGTTAAAGCTGACGCCTACTCTCAACTTTTTCTTTTTTTTAATTTTAAGCGGAGAAAATCCGCGCTCACACTTCCATGGTGACCATCCAAAAGGATCTAGTCACCTCTGCTATGCTGAGCATCTAAAGAGAATTGTGCTGAAACTGCAACAAAAGCCTCGATTTACTTTCGCCTGACTTGTTAACCATTTTTAACTTTCAGAAAAGCGTCATGAGTTGAGAATTTTCAGTAAAACCTACGTTTCTCCTATTGCCATGATAAAAGTTGCTTCTTTTGCCAAAACACAGCAGAGTTTATATAATGTCACCTCACTAACATGTTGTGCAGTCGCAGTTGCTAGAGAATTCTGAAACAGCGGTCTATGAAGTGAGGAACTGCGGACAATAAAAGTCACAAATGGTGCAAATGGCTCTAAGCACTATGGGACTTAACATATGAGGTCATCAGTCCCCTAGACTTAGAACTGCTTAAACGTAATTAACCTAAGGACATCACACACATCCATGCTCGAGGCAGGATTCGAACCTGCGACCGCAGCAGCAGCGCGGTTGCCGACTGAAGCACCTAGGACCGCTCGGTCAAGGCGGCCGGCTAAAAATCACATCCTAGGAACAAAAATAAACGTTTAAGGTCTTCACTAATGTTGTACCAAAACCCACAGCATTTCTTCCTTGACCAGCTATCGATGGCCTATAAAAATTACATTCTGTCATCGAAAAAGTCTGTAGTTAGTGGAATAACACAGTAGATAATGAAATTTGGCTAATAACCATATGGTAAAATGTTTGCATGCTATCATGTGCCAAAGTCTCGTTTCTATATCTCAAACCGTTTCTGACATATGAGGAATGTTATGTATATTTCAACCTGCCTTTATAACGATGGCAAATGGGTGAACTACGTAAGATCAATTTTCTCGAGATTGGTAGCAGATGAGACCTCGACCCAAGTCTTAAGAAAAGTTCAATATGTTAGCTAAATTTCATATGCAGCAACATATTACGCTACTGGCCATTAAAATTACTACACCACGAAGATGACGTGCTACAGACGCGAAATTTAACCGACAGGAAGAAAATGCTGTGAAACGCAAATGTTAAGCTTTTCAGAGCATTCACACAAGGTTGGCGCCGGTGGCGACACCTACAACGTGCTGACACGAGGAAAGTTTCCAACCGATTTCTCATATACAAACAGCAGTTGACCGGCGTTGCCTGGTGATACGTTGTTGTGATGCCTCGTGTAAGGAGGAGAAATGCGTACCATCACGTTTCCGACTTTGATAAAGGTCGGATTGTAGCCTTTCGCAATTGCGGTTTATCGTATCACGACATTGCTGCTCGCGTTGGTCGAGATGCAATGACTGTCAGCAGAATATGGAATCTATGGGTTCAGGAGGGTAATACGGAAAGCCGTTCTGGATCCCAACGGCCTCGTATCACTAGCAGTCGAGATGACAGGCATCTTATCCGCATGGCTGTAACGGATCGTGCAGACACGTCTCGATCCCTGAGTCAACAGATAGGGACGTTTGCAAGACAACAACCATCTACACGAACAGTTCTATGACGTTTGCAGCAGCATGGACTATCGGCTCGGAAACCGTGGCTGCGGTTACCCTTGACGCTACATCACAGACAGGAGCGCCTGCGATGATGTACTCAACGACGAACCTGGGTGCACGAATGGCAATACGTCATTTTTTCGGATGAATCCAGGTTCTGTTTACAGCATCATGATGGTCGCATCCGTGTTTGGTGACATCGCGGCGAACGCACATTGGAAGCGTGTATTAGTCATCGCCATACTGGCGTAACACCCGGCGTGATGGTATGGGGTGCCATTGGTTATACGTCTCGGTCACCTCTTGTTCGTACTGAGGGCACTTTGAACAGTGGACGTTACATTTCAGATGTGTTACGACCCGTGGCTCTACCCTTCATTCGATCCCTGCGAAACCCTACATTTCAGCAGGATAATGCACGACCGCATGTTGCAGGTCCTGTACGGGTCTTTCTGGATACAGAAAATGTTCGACTGCTGCCCTGGCCAGCACATTCTCCAGGTCTCTCACCAACTGAAAACGTCTGGTCAATGGTGGCCGAGCAACTGGCTCGTCACAATACGCCAGTCACTACTCTTGATGAACTGTGGTATCGTGTTGAAGCTGCATGGGCAGCTGTACCTGTACACGCCATCCTAGCTCTGTTTAGCTCAATGCCCAGGAGTATCAAGGCCGTTATTACGGGTAGAGGTGGTTGTTCTGGGTACTGATTTGTCACGGTCTATGCACCCAAATTGCGTGAAAATGTAATCACATGTCAGTTCTAGTATAATATATTTGTCCAATGAATACCCGTTTATCATCTGCATTTCTTCTTGGTGTAACAGTTTTAATGGCCAGTGGTGTATATATTATACTCCAAACGCAAAATCATAGCGATCCCTGTTTTTCTTTGAAAACTTTTTCTGATTTCGCACAGTGCCTTATGCATATGCAAATATCTCAGTAACTATGACCATTAACGAAATGATGGGCACTACATCATGGAGCTGACAATAAAGCTAAGAGTAATGCAAACATTATTTTTTTTCCGAATAGTTTGTGTGAAATCGTCTGACAAAGATTGCAGGGCATGTGCCTCAGTTCTGTCATCGCAGCCGGCCAAAAGCGGGCATATTATCTCAGCCTCCTCTTCCGAGCAAACGAACGAACTCGCTCAGTGCTGCAGATGTAAACATGTTACTTTGCACCGACCATCGTGCCCTGTGCAGATACTACAGAAATGTGTAGCTCATGAGGAAGTGCACAACCATTGCACTCTGCACTCCATTCTTTTTAACTTACTATGCACAATCGTTTTGCTAGCTGGACTGCTGGTAGGATTTTGGAACTCAAGAGTGATTCTTTACGCCGATTTCATGCTATTTTTTACAAACACTTTCCACAAAATGAGATTTTCACTCTGCAGCGGAGTGTGCGCTGATATGAAACTTCCTGGCAGATTAAAACTGTGTGCCCGACCGAGACTCGAACTCGGGACCTTTGCCTTTCGCGGGCAAGTGCTCTACCATCTGAGCTACCGAAGCACGACTCACGCCTGCTACTCACAGCTTTACTTCTACCAGTATCTCGTCTCACACCTTCCAAACTTTACAGAAGCTCTCCTGCGAACCTTCCCTGTCCATCAGTACATGAGGTTTGCTGGTCTTGGTTTGTCTGTGGATGTCCATTTGCATTTCCACTTCACAGTCACATCACCAACAGTCGACTTTAGAAGGGTGGAAATGTTCCTCATGGATTTATTATTAGGTGACATCCAATGCGCAGTTCACATTTGAAGTCACTTAGCCTGACCAACCCATTCTGCAGGTCCTGCTTTCCTCCTGGCAACCTTGTCTCCTTTTATGATGGGGGTTCACCACTCCTGTCATCTGGCGATCAATCCAGATTGGATAATAGTGTCCAGGTACTTTTTATCAGATGATGTACTTCAATATTCAAATTATGGTTAACAACGGTCAGGTGCTAACTTAAAGAAGCGTTGTTGTTGTTGTTGTGGTCTTCAGTCCTGAGACTGGTTTGATGCAGCAATCCATGCTACTCTATCCTGTGCAAGCTCCTTCATCTCCCAGAACCTACTGCAACCTACATCCGTTTGAATCTGCTTAGTGTATTCATCTCTTGGTCTCCCTCTACGATTTTTACCCTCCACGCTGCCCTCCAATACTAAATTGGTGATCCCTTGATGCCTCAGAACATGTCCTACCAACCGATCCCTTCTTTTAGTCAAGTTGTGCCACAAACTTCTCTTCTCCCCAATCCTGTTCAATACCTCCTCATTAATTATGTCATCTACCCATCTAATCTTCAGCATTCTTCTGTAGCGCCACATTTCGAAAGCTTCTATTCTTTTCTTGTCCAAACTATTTATCGTCCATGTTTCACTTCCATATATGGCCACACTTCATACAAATACTTTCAAAAATGACTTCCTGACACTTATATCTATATTCGATGTTAACAAATTTCTCTTCTTCAGAAACGCTTTCCTTGCCATTGCCAATCTACATTTTATATCCTCTCTACTTCGACCATCATCAGTTATTTTGCTCCCCAAATAGCAAATCCTTTACTACTTTAAGTGTCTCATTTCCTAATCTAATACCCTCAGCATCTCCCGACTTAGTTCGACTACATTCCATTATCCCCGTTTTGCTTTTGTTGATATTCATCATATATCCTCCTTTCAAGCCACTATCCATTCCGTTCAACTGCTCTTCCAAGTCCTTTGCTGTCTCTGACAGAATTACAATGTCATCGGCAAACCTCAAAGTTTTTATTTCTTCTCCATGGATTTTAATACCTACTCCGAATTTTTCTTTTGTTTCCTTCACTGCTTGCTCAACATAAAGATTGAATAACATCGGGGATAGGCTACAACCCTGTCTCACTCCCTTCCCAACCACTGCTTCCATTTCATGCCCCTCAACTCTTATAACTGCCATCTGGTTTCTGTACAAACTGTAAATAGCCTTTCGCTCCCTGTATTTTACCCCTGCCACCTTTAGAATTTGAAAGAGAGTATTCCAGTCAACACTGTCAAAAGCTTTCTCTAAGTCTACAAATGTAAGAAACGTAGGTTTGCCTTTCCTTAATCTAGCTTCTAAGGTAAATCGCAGGGTCAGTATTGCCTCACGTGTTCCACACTGATCTTCCCCGAGGTCGACTTCTACTAGTTTTTCCTTTCGTCTGTAAAGAATTCGCGTTAGTATTTTGCAGCTGTGGCTTATTAAACTGATTGTTCGGTAATTTTCACATCTGTCAACACCTGCTTTCTTTGGATTGGAATTATTATATTCTTCTTGAAGTCTGATGGTATTTCACCTGCCTCATACAATTAGCTCACCAGATGGTAGAGTTTTGTCAGGACTGGCTCTCCCAAGGCCGTCAGTAGTTCTAATGGAATGTTGTCTACTCCCGGGGCCTTGTTTCGACATAGGTCTTTCAGTGCTCTGTCAACCTCTTCACGCAGCATCATACTACCATTTCATCTTCATTTACATCCTCTTCCATTTCCATAATATTGTCCTCAAGTACATCGCCCTTGTATAGACCCTCTAAATACTCCTTCCACCTTTCTGCTTTCCCTTCTTTGCTTAGAACTGGGTTTCCATCTGAGCTCTTGATATTCATACAAGTGGTTCTCTTTTCTCCAAAGGTCTCTTTAATTTTCCTGTAGGCAGTATCTATCTTACTCCTAGTGAGATAAGCCTCTACATCCTTACATTAGTCCTCGAGTCAACCCTGCTTAGCCATTTTGCACTTCCTGTCAATATCATTTTTGAGACGTTTGTATTCCTTTTTGGCTGCTTCATTTACTGCATTTTTATATTTTCTCCTTTCATCAATTAAATTCAATATTTCCTCTGTTACCCAAGGAGTTCTACTAGCCCTACTTGATCCTCTGCTACCTTCACTACGTCATCCCTCAAAGCTACCCATTCTTCTTCTACTGTATTTCTTTCCCCCATTCCTGTCAATTGTTCCCTTATGCTCTCCCTGAAACTCTGGTTCTGTCAGTTTATCCAGGTCCTATCTCCTGAAATTCCCACCTTTTTGCAGTTTCTTCAGTTTCAATCTACAGTTTATAATCAACAGATTGTGATCAGAGTCCACATCTGCCCCTGGAAATGTCTTACAATTTAAAACCTGGTTCCTAAATCTCTGTCTTACCATTACATAATCTATCTGAAACCTGTCAGTATCTCCAGGCTTCTTCCATGTATACAGCCTTCTTTTATGATTCTTGAACCAAGTGTTAGCTATGATTAAGTTGTGCTCTGTGCAAAATTCTACCAGGCGGCTTCCTCTTTCATTTCTTAGCCCCAATCCATATTCACCTACTACGTTTCCTTCTCTCCCTTTTCCTACAACCGAATTCCAGTCACCCATCACTATTAAATTTTCGTGTCCCTTCACTATCTGAATAATTTCTTTGATTTCGTCATACATTTCTTCAATTTCTTCGTCATATGCAGAGCTAGTTGGCATATAAACTTGTACCACTGTAGTATTCATGGGCTTCGTGTCTATCTTGGCCACAATAATGCGTTCACTATGCTGTTTGTAGTAGCTTACCCGCACTCCTATTTTCCTATTCATATGACCTCAGCTGTTAAGTCCCATAGTGCTCAGAGCCATTTGAACCTGCATTACCCCTATTTGATTTTGTATTTATGATCCTGTATTCGCCTGACTAAAAGTCTTGTTCCTCCTGCCACCGAACTTCACTAATTCCCACTATATCTAACTTTAACCTATCCATTTCCTTTTTAAATTTTCTAACCTACCTGCCCGATCAAGGGATCTGACATTCCACGCTCCGATCCGTAGAACGCCGGTTTTCTTTCTCCTGATAACGACGTCCTCTTGAGTAATCCCCGCCCGGAGATCCGAATGGGGGACTATTTTACCTCCGGAATATTTTACCCAAGAGGACGCCATCATCATTTAACCATACAGTAAAGCTGCATGACCTCGGGGAAAATTACCGCTGTAGTTTCCCCTTGCTTTCAGCTGTTCGCAGTACCAGCACAGCAAGGCCGTTTTGGTTAGTGTTACAAGACCAGATCAGTCAATCATCCAGACTGTTGCCTCTGCAACTACTGAAAAGGCTGCTGCCCGTCTTAAGGAACCATGTGTGTGACTGGCCTCTCAACAGATACCCCTCCGTTGTGGTTGCACCTACGGTACGACTATCTGTATCGCTGAAGCACGCAAGCCTCCCCACCAACGGCAAGGTCCATGGTTCACGGGATGATGTACTTCAAAATTCAAGTGATGGTTAACAACGGTCAGGTGCTAACTTAAGGAAGCGTATTGTATTATATTTCTTTCATTTGGCGAAAGAGGGTTTGTCTGCACTGCATAACCGCATATTGGTACTTGTAATTAGAAGCAGGGATTCGTCATCAGTGAAACTACTGCCACCCTATACAGTAAAGCAGTGGATGGTACTTGTTGAGTAATTATTATACAACAGCCTTTATTCAATGAATTCATAATCATTACTCGAAATAAGCACTCCGTTTGAGCATGAACATCTCTACAACGCACAACTGACCGGTACGGTGTTAGTGCTGTTGGGAATGAATGATGTTCTCTCTCAATCTTTGACTGCTACGGTCGCAGATTCGAATCCTGCCTCGGGCATGGATGTGTGTGATGTCCTTAGGTTAGTTAGGTTTAAGTAGTTCTAAGTTCTAGGGGACTGATGACCTCAGCTGTTAAGTCCCATAGTGCTCAGAGCCATTTGAACCATTTTTCTCTCAATCTTTCCACAATCAACAATGAGTTGTAAGTGAGTAGCGGTGGATGAATGCGATTTCTTTGGAATTTTGTGCATTGTGAGGTATGAAAGCATAGTGAACAGAGTGGGAAAATGCCGATATTTTGTAAGTTTTTTGTACCTCCTAAATGAATAAAAATCGAAAACGGAAGTGAGGGAATATCACAAACTCAAATACCTCTATTAAAAATCCCAGTAACTGTACCAGTGGAGAAAATATAGGCGTGGTGAGTACCTCAGTTGGCTTCATATGCTTTGATAAAAAGAATAGTAGGCTCCCGGACAACATTTCCCATTTCGGAATTTACATTGAAAAACAGGACACTTCCGTTTTCCTAAAGTTTAAGATGTTACTGAATCCACAGTAACCTGAAAAATTATTATTTCACGATTGACATGGATCCCATTTCAGCTGGACTGGCTGTCATCATATCCATGGGTGGTTTACTCTGTACCAGTTAAAGGAGCACTTTGTGGGTTGTGCGTGCTTTTCAGGCCACGTATGACACAAGGCAGTCATCAAGGAGCATTCATAAGCTGTCAACCAATTTCAAAAAGTTTCAAAATTGCAAAAAAGTAAATGAATTACGACTGTCATAAAGATGCAGTTGAAAAGTCAAGTAATTTTGTTAATGTGATGATAAACAAAACAAAGAGTGTAGAAGGGCTCATCAATGAGAATATTGTGAAATTAGTACAAACTAATTGCACTCAGCAGAAATTAGTTGATTCTTCCGTATTGTTCTGTGCATTATATGACTTGCCCTCAAGAGGAAAAACAAATTCAAAGGCTCCAGAATGAGATTTTCACTCTGCAGCGGAGTTTGCACTGATATGAAACTTCCTGGCAGATTAAAACTGTGTGCCAGACCGAGACTCGAACTCGGGAGTTCGAGTCTCGGTCCGGCACACAGTTTTAATCTGCCAGGTAGTTTCAAATTCAAAGGCTGTTTTTCACGACTTATTGCAGTGAAGAGGGCAGCCAGGTGACGAATCATTGTAGGAACATTTGGAAAACGCCCTAAAAAATACCACCTACATTTCTCATACAGTAAAAATTGGTGTAGATTCTGAAACAAACTGAACAGTTTTATGTTATGCATTATCCTAGAATCCGCAAGAATAACGTGGCCAGCAGATGTGCAGTCGGCACGGCACGTATGGGGAGAGCGATAGTGGTGAGGGTTACCAGCTGGGGCTGTAGGGGGAAGGACGAGTACTGGGGGAAAAGTGTTGTTTTAAACTGAAGCTTACGTTTACATTTTCTATAAATACTAAATGGAGCCCTTCCACACCCACAATTGCGTGGTGACTAGTTAAAAATAGCTGTCACCTTTGCTTTGGTTAGTTTCTACAGAAGATTCCACTGAAACGCAGCGAGTTATTTTCGCTTGGCTTGTTAACCATTTGTAACATCATGAGCGCCGAATTTTGAGTAAAAGCTACACATTTCTCTTTTTGCGATTTAAAATTCGCTCCTTCCGTCAGAACAAGGCGAACTTTACACAGTGTCACCTCATTAACATGTTGCGCAGACTCGTTTGCGAGAGAATTCTGAAAAAATATTTATCAATTTTACAAAGTGAGGAAGTGAGGGAAAGGAAGGTTAGTAGTTTATGAAAAAGCACATCCCCAGTACAAACTAAACGTGTAGTGTCTTCACTTAGGTTGTTCAAAAACCCATAGCATATCTCGTTTCACCAGATATCGATGACCCTTAAAAATTACATTCTTTCATCGACAAAGTCTGTAGTTACTGGAATAACACTATAAATAATGGAGTTCTGAATAATAATCATATGGCAAAACACTCCCCTCTTTGTGTGATATCATTTGCCACAAAGTCATTTCGAGATCTCAAACTATTTATGAAATACGAGAACAATTATGAATGTTTCACTCTGGCCTTATTGCTGGCATGGAGCGATCTAATATGAGTGTGCTACGTCAGGTCTTTTTTCTGGGACTGGTGACAGATGCAGACCTCCGCCCAAATCTAAAGAAAAATTCAGTGTGGTAGCTAATTTTCATAGGCAGAACGTATTATGTAGGCTTAATATGCACCAAACGCAAAATCATAGCGATCCCTATTTTACATTGCAAACTTTTTAGAATTTCACACAGTGTCTTACTTCCATGTTACTACCACAGTAATTATGGCCATTAACGAAATGATGAGCACATCATCATGAGTCTGACATATAAAGGTATATGTGTGTGTGTGTGTGTGTGTGTGTGTGTGTGTGTGTGTGTATGTGTGTGTGGTCTTCACTCCAGAGACTGGTTTGATGCATCTCTCCATGCCATACAGTAAAGCTGCATGCCCTCGGGAAAAGTTACGGCTGTAGTTTCCCCTTGCGTTCAGCCGTTCACAGTACCAGCACAGCAAGGCCGTTTTGGTTAGTGTTACAAGGCCAGATCAATCAATCATCCAGACTGTTGCCCCTGCAACTACTGAAAAGGCTGCTGCCCTTCTTCAGGAACCACACATTTGTCTGGCCTGTCAACAGATACCCCTCCGTTGTGGTTGCACTTACGGTACGGTTATCTGTATCGCTGAGGCACGCAAGCCTGCCCACCAACGGTAAGGTCCATAGTTCATGGGAGGGGGGGAGGGGGGGGGATATAAAGGTATAAGTAATGCGAAAATTATTTTTTTACCGAATAGTTTCTGTAAAGACTGTTTGAGAAAGACTGTAGGGCGTGCGCCTCGATTCTGTCATCTCGGACTGGCCGAAAGATGGCAAACACTGTCGGCCTCTCCTGAACAAACGAAGGAACTCGCGCAGTACTTCGGACGAAAATTGGTCGCTGTGCGTCGAGCACCGTACCCTGTGCAGACTCTACACAACGGCGCCTGAGGGTGGGGGAGGGGGGGAGGCAGAGGGGGGGGGGGGAACTAGACCTGGAGATATGGAGTATTTTCTTCCTTTACCCCGATAGCTAGGGGAGGGGGGTACAGTCACCTCTTGCCGATGGGTATACGCGCCTTTGTCATTCAGGTCCTGTGTGAGTGGAATCACGATGTAGTTTTCACATAAATCAATTTGAAAATCGATATTGAAGCTTCTGGTATTGTTCAAAAGGGTAATATGTAATTTTTAATGGCAAAAAAATAATTAATTGAAAGTATAGAGCTTATGATGGGACCGACAGAAAATATCGCAAATAGTGCAAAATCGAAAAATCTGGGAATGTAAATACAGGTTTTAATTTGACTATACTGTTAGCTTGTTCATGTTTGTAACATTGATGAGGTACTACAAGTGCGCCATAGAAACCAACAAGAGAAAATGATGAGGAGAATTTTCTAAACTACATTTATGGGGAAAATGTTTTGCATCTACTGACATGAAAGGATGTGGCGACCCTGTAAGTCTCAAAATGGGTGTCACTGCAAAATCTGGAAGTGTCAATGTCTTTATATTTGTATGCCTTCTTAATATAAGTGGCAATCCTGGCTTCAACGTCAGTTTTTACAGTTGTTCATGTTCTGTCAATAACTATAAATTGTAGCATAGAGTCCCTGCTCCATATGGGCACAGCGAAATGAAACAAAACTACACAACCACACTTAATATCTACACACATGACTCAAAGCCAATCAGCTATATGGTCACACATCCCATGCATGGGCGTCTGCAGAAATTTTCCCAGGAGGGGCACGATTCAAAACTTACAATTCTTGATATACCTGATTCAGTGAGTTTGGAAACATGTTGTGCGTCAAGGACTAAATTTGACAAGAAGTACACAAAACCAATTGCTTGTCAAATGAGTGATAGATATCTATTTACTATTTTAAAGTAGTTTATTTTGGTTCCTATACTGAAAGCATATTTCAGTATTTTATGAAAAGTACATCTTTTTCAGTTAGCAACATGAATATAGATGCCAGCTGTTCTTTTCACTGATCTGAAATGACATCTTTGGATGACTTAATTGAGGATACCCAATGAGTTACAAAATAAAGCAAGAAAATATTCACAAAAGTAATTTATTCAGAACTGAAAGTTAAAATCTGGAATAGGGAATGAAGTCAGAATGATTGGGAAAATCCTGCTCAATATCAACAACAATCATACATATCATTTCTCAAGTCAATTTCCCTTTTTCTCAACACATACTAATCGAACAGGGCTGAATGCGGTATTGTTAGAAAAGTTTTTCAACCAGCTTCTGACACTGCATACCATTTTTGCGCTAAAACTTGCTAATTGTGCGAAATTTAAACATAAAAGAGATTTTTAACTATCACAGCAAAAGGGTGTCATGGATGCAAACCTCCATACCTATATTTTACGAAGCTTACTTATTAATCATGGATAAGAGACTGTCTTTCCATATTATCTTATTTATAAATTCCATTTTATTTATTTCAAGTGCTTATTAACTGGATAATTAGTATACAGCACTGTCACAGATTATAACTGTGACCACTGTGGTAGTTCATTAACTCTACCTGTTGTACTAGCTGACTTTTCTAAAGAAATATACTTTTAGTAAAATGACATACGTATTTGTACTTGTCGCCTCTGGCTACTACAGCCTAACATGCATACTGTACATGAAAATGATAATTGAGTTAAAGTTATAGGTTGTATGGCCCTACTGACAGTTCCAGATCTCTGCCATCGTACAAGCTGGGATAAACATTCTGAATGCATAGCAAATTTTTGGACACATGTAAATGTATATACAAGGATGGATCATAAATTCATGATCATTCTTTCATATTGTTTGGTTCGCTGTTGAAGATGTTTTCTCTTCTTTCCCACAAATACTCTTCACCCAAGGCTACACTTATTTCAAGTACTGTTATTATTTAGAACCATAAAAGTGCGAAAGTTTTGCATGGGCCCTCTGGTGTCACATTATTACCGCTCAAAGTGGTGGAACAGGAAATAAACTTTCAAAAAGGCTTATTCAACTTTGATGCCATCCATAGCACATTAGAACTTCACATGTGTTCACTTTAATGGTTTTTTAAAATTATTTTCAAGATTTATATTGTTTGGTATCGATTGGCATAACTGAAGCCTAGTTTGCACGACCACAGTAGGTTGCAGGCAACTGCGCTACCGGCCACTGCGAATGCGCGCTGCGCGTTTGCGCAACTCGTCGGTGAAACTAAACACTGTCGGCGTGTTCCAACTTTGGCGACAATAGTTGAATGAGTTTTGAGGTTATGTGTGTTCGTAGAGTGTAGACAAATTGAAATATGCAGTGAGGAACGGAGAATATTCGCTTTTTGGATATCTATGCTTAGCGTAGGTGTTTGTGCGATTTCAATGATGCTGATTACAAAAATAAATAATATGTTGCCGCTCATGAGACCTTCACATGCGATCAGAACACAGAAAGTTTGAACATATCAGAGCTACAGGACAAATTTATTGAATTAGAAGCACATACACACCTGAATTTAAAAAAATATAAGTCTAGCTGCATTCTTTATTCAATATTCATCTATTTAAAACGTCGCATCAGTGCTCCCCATTCACATATGTTTGAATTTTGAAATCACATATGTTTGAATTTTGAAATGCTGCCACTGTACAGATCTTTCTTCAAGACAGTAGTTTGCAAATCATTCTCTTCTTAATGCAGCCTGTTCGAATAATTACCGTTGTTAATGTTAATAATTATTTCTGTTAATGTTAATAATTATTTGTGTTAATAAAAAAGTGTCATCGCCAACTAAATCCGCATCTTACAGCATGCCGAGTGTTATCGATTGTAATGCACGTAATGGGATATGTAATTTCAGTTCTGCCGAAGTGCTTCATGCATTACAGTATCTTTATTCCAGAACGGAAAATTAACTCTATTTAGAAGAAACATTAACAGTTCTGGTGACATTCTAAGATAATTAAAAGAACTTCTTGGGTCTTCCATTACAAATTATTTCAGCGAGAATGTTCAGCAACCGAGGTGGCGTCTTTTGTACATCCAGTCACGAATCGAAACACGTTTCTTGTTTTTCTCTTATGCAGCGATTCCACTCAACAATTTTTAACTCCATCACAATCCTTGCGACGTGCACCTGCCAAAACTTTCATTTCAGACACGATTCAGGCAACCCACAAAACGGCGAAACTGAAGTGTATACTGGTTTCGCCGTATCGACAGTCAAATACACTCCTGGAAATGGAAAAAAGAACACATTGACACCGGTGTGTCAGACCCACCATACTTGCTCCGGACACTGCGAGAGGGCTGTACAAGCAATGATCACACGCACGGCACAGCGGACACACCAGGAACCGCGGTGTTGGCCGTCGAATGGCGCTAGCTGCGCAGCATTTGTGCACCGCCGCCGTCAGTGTCAGCCAGTTTGCCGTGGCATACGGAGCTCCATCGCAGTCTTTAACACTGGTAGCATGCCGCGACAGCGTGGACGTGAACCGTATGTGCAGTTGACGTACTTTGAGCGAGGGCGTATAGTGAGCATGGGGGAGGCCGGGTGGACGTACCGCCGAATTGCTCAACACGTGGGGCGTGAGGTCTCCACAGTACATCGATGTCGTCGCCAGTGGTCGGCGGAAGGTGCACGTACCCGTCGACCTGGGACCGGACCGCAGCGACGCACGGATGCACGCCAAGACCGTAGGATCCTACGCAGTGCCGTAGGGGACCGCACCGCCACTTCCCAGCAATTTAGGGACACTGTTGCTCCTGGGGTATCGGCGAGGACCATTCGCAACCGTCTCCATGAAGCTGGGCTACGGTCCCGCACACCGTTAGGCCGTCTTCCGCTCACGCCCCAACATCGTGCAGCCCGCCTCCAGTGGTGTCGCGACAGGCGTGAATGGAGGGACGAATGGAGTCGTGTCGTCTTCAGCGATGAGAGTCGCTTCTGCCTTGGTGCCAATGATGGTCGTATGCGTGTTTGGCGCCGTGCAGGTGAGCGCCACAATCAGGACTGCATACGACCGAGGCACACAGGGCCAACACCCGGCATCATGGTGTGGGGAGCGATCTCCTACACTGGCCGTACACCACTGGTGATCGTCGAGGGGACACTGAATAGCGCACGGTACATCCAAACTGTCATCGAACCCATCGTTCTACCATTCCTAGACCGGCAAGGGAACTTGCTGTTCCAACAGGACAATGCACGTCCGCATGTATCCCGTGCCACCCAACGTGCTCTAGAAGGTGTAAGTCAACTACCCTGGCCAGCAACATCTCCGGATCTGTCCCCCATTGAGCATGTTTGGGACTGGATGAAGCGTCGTCTCACGCGGTCTGCACGTCCAGCACGAACGCTGGTCCAACTGAGGCGCCAGGTGGAAATGGCATGGCAAGCCGTTCCACAGGACTATATCCAGCATCTCTACGATCGTCTCCATGGGAGAATAGCAGCCTGCATTGCTGCGAAAGGTGGATATACACTGTACTAGTGCCGACATTGTGCATGCTCTGTTGCCTGTGTCTATGTGCCTGTGGTTCTGTCAGTGTGATCATGTGATGTATCTGACCCCAGGAATGTGTCAATAAAGTTTCCCCTTCCTGGGACAATGAATTCACGGTGTTCTTATTTCAATTTCCAGGAGTGTATGAAACCATTTGCGTGCAACTCATTCCACGCAACGAGTGGCGCAACCCAATGTCGTCGTGTAAACTAGGCTTAAAGCTGAAAAAAAAAGTATTTTGAAAGCTATGTTGTTTTACGTTGGTTAGAAAAAGCCCAGGGGCAACATATGACCAGATTAATGTGGGAAACCTTCCAAAACAATCCTCAAATTCTCGAAGATGAAACAACCTGGGGGCCGTACAAAATTAATTTTCGTCTCTACCGTTCATCACATCATTGTGCAGCATGCAGAATTCGTAGCTCTGTGATTGTACGTGGCACTGCGTTGCTCCCATAGACTTTGAGAAAGTCCCAGATCTGAAGAGCAGACTTTTCTTTTTTGCCCTTGAAATTTAAAACTACTTTCCCTATCTCCTCTAGCGCAGAAAACAATATTTTCCTTTTCCGACTGAAGCGTTTATTTAAAAAAGGCTTAAAGGTATAAAAATACATAATTACCCAAAATGCAGAACTGCTGTGTTCTTCCAATTGTAAAATAATGACACCGGCGTGTAAAACCGAATGCAGAATCAGCAAGACATCAGGGCGTTGCATTTCCATAGATAATTGATAAACTACGGTTGTGATTTCGTTCTGAATCAAGGGGCGAAGGCGTTCTTGTGGGAATTGGAGGCAAATGACTGGAACGTACACTGTTGTTGTGGTCTTCAGTCCAGAGACTGGTTTGATGCAGCTCTCCAAGCTACTCTATCCTGTGCAAGCTTTTTCATCTCCCAGTAGCGGTCGCGCGGTTCCAAACTGTAGCGCCTAGAACCGCTCGGCCACCTCGGCCGGCGAAGCTGGTGATCCCTTGATGCCTCAGAACATGTCCTACCAACCGATCCCTTCTTCTAGTCAAGTTGTGCCACAAACTTCTCTTCTCCCCAATCCTATTCAATACTTCCTCATTAGTTATGCGATCTACCCATCTAATCTTCAGCATTCTTCTGTAGCACCACATTTCGAAAGCTTCTATTCTCTTCTTGTCCAAACTAGTTATCGTCCATGTTTCACTTCCATACATGGGCATTCTTCTGTAGCACCACATTTCGAAAGCTTCTATTCTCTTCTTGTCCAAACTAGTTATCGTCCATGTTTCACTTCCATACATGGCTACACTCCATACAAATACTTTAAGAAACGACTTCCTGACACTTAAATCTATACTCGATGTTAACAAATTTCTCTTCTTCAGAAACGCTTTCCTTGCCATTGCGAGTCTACATTTTATATCCTCTCTACTTCGACCATCATCAGTTATTTTGCTCCCCAAATAGCAAAACTCCTTTACTACTTTAAGTGTCTCATTTCCTAATCTAATTCCCGCAGCATCACCCGACTTAATTCGACTACATTCCATTATCCACGTTTTGCTTTTATTGATGTTCATCTTATATCCTCTGGTCATGTTTATTGTGTTAGGAGGAAATCCGTGCCCCAGGGTGGTAGAACGGGTTACGTTAAGTTTCATATCCATCTTGAGAGCACATCAGCACTGCAATCGCACCAAGGAATTGACATAATTTCCCATGAACAGAGTGACAACTAAGAAAATCCAAAATATATAGTGGATGCCACTTTGTTTTAGGTTGGCTAGATGAAGTGTAGCCCATGGCCACTGTATATGAATGTGGAAAACCACCCAATACCATCCTCAAATTATCTAGCAGAATCAGTTTCATTTTTCGTCGGCAACATTTAATCTGCAGTTTAGTGGAGTCGCATACAATGATTGCTAGAAATTTGAGAGAATTCTGTAATGCAGTGGTCGTGCAACTTTTTGCTCAAGAGCCAATATTGCATTGTGTGGCGGCACTTCAGGCCGTATATGCACCGAACTTGTTCTTAATTGGTAACATACATAAATTAGTATGTTATGAACACTAATAGACAAGCTGTAGTAAGGGCACATAAGCTGACCGCCGGCCTCCAAGTACCACGTAGAAAGTCGGCAACATTCGGAGATCTTGGTGTCAATTTTTCTGTTTCATATTTCTGTCCCCTGAGCGACCTCAATGTTGTGACATTGTAATTGCTTTCTTAAGTGTCTTTGTGTTGTCTGGGCGACTGGATGATTTAAGTGATTAGTAACAGTAATTGTAACTACAAAAATGAATTACAGACAGTCCTCCGTTTAGCAACTACACAATTATTGTTCTGTTTTTAATACTCAAACGTGGCGTCCTCAGTGGGATTCCTTGAAATACGTACTTACAGATTTCATTCACATTAAGAAATATATTTCATTAGATTTTGTTGTTGTTTAAATTACATATGTACTTTACCTTTTGGTTATGCTCTGTGTGTCCTGTGGCTGCCAAGCAAAAATCAGCCTCTGGCCTAAATTAATACATCATGTCATTTACAGATAGCGATGTTAGGACAACGTCTGATGATAACCGCGGCCCGCACCGTTCGGATCGCAGTTTGATGACAATGCTTTAATGGATAAGAAGATTGTATTCATATTTCAGGAGCGGGCAAGCGCTCCCTGTTGCGATCGCCTATGGTTGCATGCGATTGATCTGACTGCATGAGAATTCCGAGCGATCAGCGATTGATCGCTGCGACCTGCCCACACACGTAAGATCTACTGAATACGGATAGCGAGCGTGACCGATCCTTTGCGTTGATACACTTTTCTCTGATACAATTTGTTCTTGCAGCATGTACTTCTTTTTTTTTTTTTTTAAATTGTCCTTCGTGAGTCTTGTGAGACTGATGTGCAAAACAGTATTATCTTTCCTTCGAAAAACCTTCAATACCTGTTAAGGTACATACACGCGATTCCTTTTTCTGTTCAACTTTGCGCACGTGTTTACATTTCTAGCGGCGCACACATGCGTAATTTTTCTCGAAATGAGGCCGTGCGTAATTGCGCATTGCTTCTCGGCCCAGATGGGGTATCTCTCGCGCTGTTTAGCAGACGACGACAACTTAGCTGGGTGTACATGTATGTTTAATTGAATAGTATGTCAGGGTTATGTTTTAGGTGATTTATGTGCAAAAATGTCTTCTGATTCGAAATAAAGCACTCAGAGATTTGCAGATGATTACAGTTAAAGAGAATTCATCTGTAACGCCACCTCTGAAGATACAGTAATGGAAATAAGTATTCATAGACTAGGAAAATGGTTCAAATGGCTCTGAGCACTATGGGACTTAACAGCTATGGTCATCAGTCCCCTAGAACTTAGAACTACTTAAACCTAACTAACCTAAGGACATCACACAACACCCAGTCATCACGAGGCAGAGAAATCATAGACTAGAGCGTGGAAAAGTAAACTGCCTTTATTGATAATACGAAACCAAAAACACTAATTGGATATGCACTATACACATTGGCCAGTCGCCAATGCAGCTATGCTGGTATATGGAACGAGAATGAACAAGCCTTTACAAAACAAAATATAAAAACGTCTGCCAATTTCTCTACTGCGCTGGGAATTAAGTATTCATACACCAACAGGAAATGACACTTCTAACAAAGCCTGTTTAATAATTCGTATGCATACCCTTCCGATGTATTACTTCTCGCAACCATGAAATGGACAAATTTTCTTGTAGTTTCCGATGTGATACCTTCCCATTCTCGAAGGAGAGCCTCTTTCAAAGAGGCCTTACTACGGATGTCGTCTTTTCTCGCTCGTGTTTCGCGAATTCCATCCGACACTTCCCGTTCTTTTTCCTGATGTAGGGCTTTCGTCTCGGGACCTTAGCTCTGTAGTCCGAACGATTGAAAATGGTACGAACTGCCCTTGGAGTGATGTCATTTCGGAAGTGGTCATGTACATATGCGGATAGTGCCGACGTTGTCATTTTCGGGTTTTTCTTGATGATTCTTAGTAGCATTCTGGTCTCTCTTGTTGCAAGCGTCTGCGGACGACCGTGTCGTTCACTGTTTATTACTACATGTCTGTCCTTATATCGCTTAATGACAGATTGCACAGTCGCTTGGCTTCGTCCTATGATGTTCGCAATTTCGGCATACGACTTGTGTTGAAGATATTGGGCGACAACGATGTTTCGTTCCTCAATGGTCGGCTTCTTCCCCTTGCGGCCCATTCTGCTGTTCCACGGTACCCACGTCCGACGTGCTGTTGCTTCACAACCGCCACACAAGTGTGGCATGCACTCCGTGTCTGCGTCAGCCGTTTGTTCGGATGAAAGTAGTCCGCTGTATGAATACATTTTGCCCTGTCGTAGACCGTGCGGAGTGTAACATATTTTATTTTCCCAGAATAGATTCATGGCATACGGGAAACTTCATTACCAAGAACATGGTTATCTGACGCTACATCATCGTACTTATTCTTATCGGCGCTGTGGGTGATTTACTATCCCAACACACCATCGTAGTTTGTCATCACCTACTGTATGAATACTTATTTCCATGACTGTATCTGAATAGAAAATTTTGATGTGATGCCCTTAGTGTCAAGTACTAGTCTCCTCTTATACTAATGTAAAGAAAAAGATAAGTTTCGGCATAGGAAAACAGAGAAGCAGCATCCTACTGATTTATGAAAAGGGTAGCCTATATGGAAAGGGTAGCTTACATGAAAACTAGGGACGAATATTCATGCTGTGACTACTTAGCAGCACAGAATAATTGAAGGTCCTGACATTTGAAAAAAAAAGAATCGATGGAATATGTATAGCTGTTCAAAAAACTGCTAGAAATGTAAACGAAGGGCATTGATGCAAAAAATACAGAATTAGAAAAAGCATCCTCCGCCCTAGTGGATTGTAAGATATGTCACATTCTCGAATTTGTCGAGTCCGAGTATGTTAATCTGTACACACTCTTTAATGACTAAAGTATTGTAAATGAGTTTTTTTGCACATTAAAATACAAATGGCGTATTGAAAATCAATTGACATTCACATATCGACTAAGAATCTCCGTTAAGTACTTCTCAGCTCCACGAATAATCGCTGACATTTCTTTGTTTTGAAATGTTAAATAAATAGTTCAAACTGGTGTATAAGTCGCCTGTTATAAGCAAACGAAAAGTTATCGCGACTCTTTAATGCTGCGATTTCCCAGGCAACTCACTGCGACCTCCCGCAATTTGCAAACGAAACGTCGCCGTCACTTTGTATTTCTTGTATCTCTGTTACTTCGATACTTTTTTAACCACAGTGACTTTTCATCACAATAAACGCAGCACATAACAGCCGATCAAAGGAACCGCATAGCAGACCGCTTACACAATAGGCAACATGTGACACGACAACACGCACGAATAAGTGCGTTATTTCCACAATTTTCTTTCATGAGGTGTATTTCAGCGCGTCAGCGATTGAGCGTTAGGAAAGAGATATCATGTGGACATACCTTTAGATAAATATTATCAAGAAGATATTTAAATTTTATAATTGATGTATAACACGCCCTGGAACTCGAAATATTTCTTCATAAATATTGTAGCAACTGGACTTGGCCACTGTTCTGTTTTTCGATACAGTGTATCGATACGTGGAACTGTTTCAGTGTATCAAAACGGCTATGTTTCACTGTTTCGAAACAGTGGTGTCTCGGATACCGGGACCAGATGCGATCTTTTGCCAGACACAGAAACTGTATCGCTGTTTCAAAATAACGTTGTTTCAGTCCACTTATGCTTGGAACGAACTAATTGTATCTAAACAGTGACTTTTCATTCCGCTCTGTTTCGGACGAAGTCCGAGCACAGTACAGAGATACTGAAACACATTTTAACATCTCGCTTCATGAAACACTTTCAAGTGTGTCGAAATCTTTTTGTGGCACAACAGCACGAAGCTTAAGGTTTCTGAAAATAAAGCTTCGTTTCTAATTGACTGCCCTAATAGCGTAATATACGCTTTATAAACACCAACAAACAATAAAAGAACGCACACTATTCGCATTCAAAATAATAAAAGTGCGAAAAACATTCAGTCAAATAAATCATCTCATATAACATACACGTGCTGCAACTATAGTCGAGCTTGATAAGTATATGAAGATACCACTGATACACATATCACAAGATCCATTGCTATGGTGGAAAGAAAATCTTGTGTTGTTTCCTACGCTGTTTGAAATAATGAAACGTCTTCTTTGTGTTATTGCCACCTCTGTTCCATGTGATCGCATATTTTCAAAGTAGGGGCAAACTATAACAGACGATCCCGTCTTTCAAGCTAAAAAGTATCAAAAATGATATTTCTTAACTACAACTTAGAATAGGTACAATAGATCTATTCAGAAATGAAACAGCAAAATTTCAGATGGTTTTGTTCTTCTCTGGCCAATGTGCACTGAATTTGTATTTGACTGTATTTTGTTCGGCCCACTAAATCTTGCATGTAGCTACCTTACAAGAACATTTTTCTCAGATTTGTTGCATGCAGAAGACACTTACGTTTTTGCCCACCATTCAGTGAGTTTAATTTTTTGAGTACGTTTATTTATTTGTGTTCGAGAGATTTATGTATGTATGTGTGTGTGTGTTGTAAATGTGTTATGTTTGGTTATTACACACTTGTGTATCATAGATAATTCTCAGGCAAATTAATAACGGTACTTTGACACTTTTGTTTTTGGCTTCCAAATACTATGATAAAAATTGCATTTCAATAGCAATTTAACTTTATCTCTGATTTCCTGGGGAAGTTTGTAATAAAATGATAATATATCTACTTGCTGTGCCTACTTGAGGGAACTCCACATACCGGTACATCACCAAACTTCCTTAACAAGAATTGTAAGTGGTGTAGAGGCAGATCTGCCATGATATAGGTATCACAAAGGCATTACACTGTATGAATTGCTTTAAATTTTAGTATGGATTTTATACTTCCGGGAAACATACCGAAAACAATGGAAAATTTAACTGTGAGTAAGAAAAGTGTGAGTAGCACATTCATAAATGTTAATCCAGAGCCTCGCTTCCCAGAATGCTATGTCAATAAGTTATATCCCATGATATGCCTTTCAAGAGCACATACAGATGATCATTCATAAAACCTATTAAAACTAGCCAAAATCTGCTATGTCAAACATACAAACTCTGACCTCAGCCAATTGGGAACTATGAATGTCACATGACATGAAAGCAGCGCATTTACTGCAGGAAATACGAAACTGCCAAGACACCTAAGTGAAATTTTCATACTTTCTGCGACGCGATTGACGCTCTCGCACCTAATTTGTGTTTATATGACAATATTTATACAGTAGACACTCAATATGATATAATGTGTAGGCCTATACAATCAGGAAACAAACTGTTTTCGAAACATTATATTGTAGTGTCTCATTTATTTTGAAACAGTTACGTGTTTCAGTTTGCTCATGTCTAGTAGCAACAGTGTTACTGCCAATGGGTGGGGGAAGGAATAAGAAGAGTTTAGTGTTTTGGGATTATTTTAAAATTAAAAACAGATGAGACGAAGCACCAGATGAAAAAGCAATACGATTTATTTTCTAAAATCTGTTCTTCGTATTTATAAATGTTGTTTGGAACAGATAAAAGATAATTTTAACTCACAATAGAGAAATGGCGATGTTTGTGTTGAATAGAATTATACACGCATAACCTAAATACTTTTTGTACACTGAGTAGTACTTGCTACAAATAACATTTTAAAAGAATCTTTGATAATGTTACACATTTTCGGTACTGAAGTTGTTAACAATCCTTCCGGTTTTTACCTGCTTTAATCACATATTATGTAGGCTACTTAATGGCAAGATTCGCAAAACGTTTCTTCGTCTTCCTTGCCTAGCGGCACTGGCCAAAGCATAGGGTTCTTTTGTATTAGTTGATTTGCCCAGATTTACTTTTCTCGGCAGTTTCTGTCGTGATTTCCTTTTTGATGCTTTGCAGATTTATGGAGTAAATCATTTGTCAGTTTCGTCAGTTGCTCACCAATCCTTGGCACGCAGCATCCATGATTATTACGTTACGGCCGTTAACCACGAACGCATTTGGGTTAACGGTATTTATCATCTTGTACAAACACCAGCCCTGGCCTTTTATGTTGATTCCTGCCAGTCTTCTGTACCACATTTCTGACTTTGAAATAGCTGTGATTAAATTAACGGTTTACAAATTTTTATTCTACATTTCGGGGGTTTGCATCACCCCAAATGGAACTTTTTCTGTCTTTAATGATAACCTAGAAGTTGTCTTAAATGAAAATGCTTATGTATGTATATTAGGAGATTTAAATGTGCTCTTAGGGACGACAATGGTACGACACCGGGTTGACTGTCTTGGTCATCTGCCAGTTAGAATTACCCATAATAGTACCTCTTCTATTGATCATGTAATTACCAATACCGATATAGATTGTTTTACGGCTACAGTACTACATGGTTTTGTAGCTGACCACTTGGCTCAGTTGACAGAATCCAATAATTTAACAACTCAATATTATTTTAAGTCAGTTGAAGGTAAGGGAAAATTTTCAGACACAAAAGTTGCACTTATTAAATGTAGCGTATCCACAGAAATTTGGGGCACTGTTTTATCTAATCAAGGTGTGTGTGTGTGTGGGGGGGGGGGGGGGGGGCAGTCACTGTAAGGATTTATTTTAATATTCTCACGTGGCATTTAGATACGAATAGTCCTGTTACAGGGATTTGTAGAAGAATAACAGTAAAAGTGGTAAGATTCTTTCGGATGGTTACGCGCTTAGTTTGCGATCTGACATGTGTAACTTGTATGATCTCTCTTTAATACTGGAAATTAGCTGCAAAAAGATATAAATCATTATTTTGCAAATAGGTAAAAAGAGCAAAAACTAAGTGTATACAGTCTAAGATTGCTTCATCTGACAATATGCCTAAGTCTTCATGGGCGTTTGTAAATAACATTAGAGGCCGTGATAGTGTAAACCAGCCTAAGGGAAATATTTCTTTAATTATAATCGCAGGTATTGTTGAAAGGAAAGTGCGAGTATTAGTTGAGGGCCAATTGGATGAAAATCAGTGTGGGTTTAGGCCTCTTAGAGGTTGTCAGGACCAGATCTTTAGCTTACGGCAAATAATGGAGAAGTGTTATGAGTGGAACAGGGAATTGTATCTATGCTTTATAGATCTAGAAAAGGCATATGACTGGGTTCCTAGGAGGAAGTTATTATCTGTTCTACAAGATTATGGAATAGGAGGCAAACTTTTGCAAGCAATTAAAGGTCTTTACGTGGATAGTCAGGCAGCAGTTAGAGTTGACGGTAAATTGAATTCATGGTTCAGAGTAGTTTCAGGGGTAAGACAAGGCTGCAACCTGTCTCCACTGTTGTTCATATTATTTATGGATCATATGTTGAAAACAATAGACTGGCTGGGTGAGATTAAGATATGTGAACACAAAATAAGCAGTCTTGCATATGCGGATGACTTAGTTGTGATGGCAGATTCGATTGAAAGTTTGCAAAGTAATATTTCAGAGTAATGTCAGTGGGAAAGAAATATAAACGGATTGAGTGCCAAATAGGAGGAACAAAGTTAGAACAGGTGGACGGTTTCAAGTACTTAGGATGCATATTCTCACAGGATGGCAACATAGTGAAAGAACTGGAAGCGAGGTGTAGCAAAGCTAATGCAGTGAGCGCTCAGCTACGATCTACTCTCTTCTGCAAGAAGGAAGTCAGTACCAAGACTAAGTTATCTGTGCACCGTTCAATCTTTCGACCAACTTTGTTGTATGGGAGCGAAAGCTGGGTGGATTCAGGTTACCTTATCAACAAGGTTGAGGTTACGGATATGAAAGTAGCTAGGATGATTGCAGGTACTAGTAGATGGGAACAATGGCAGGAGGGTGTCCACAATGAGGAAATCAAAGAAAAACTGGGAATGAACTCTATAGATGTAGCAGTCAGGGCGAACAGGCTTAGGTGGTGGGGTCATGTTACACGCATGGGAGAAGCAAGGTTACCCAAGAGACTCATGGATTCAGCAGTAGAGGGTAGGAGGAGTCGGGGCAGACCGAGGAGAAGGTACCTGGATTCGGTTAAGAATGATTTTGAAGTAATAGGTTTAACATCAGAAGATGCACCAATGTTAGCACTGAATAGGGGATCATGGAGGAACTGTATAAGGGGGGCTATGCTCCAGACTGAACGCTGAAAGGCATAATCAGTCTTAAATGATGATGATGATGATGATGATGATATCATTTATGGCCCCAACATTATTTGTGACAAATTTAATGACTTCTTTATTGATGTGGTAAAAAATGATCCCATAGCATTTAGGCCTACTATAAATGATGACATAGACCTCAGTATGATCGATATAGGTATGCCACTTGGTATTACTACTGAAAATGTTTTTGAGGTCATTGACATACTTAAGAATAAATCCTCATCAGGGAGGGACAATTTTTCCCAAATCTGATGGAAAAAATATAAAACTGGATTGCTTCCTGTTTTACCTCACCTTATTCACTTGGTCTTTGTAAGTGATATATTCCCAGATGTACAAGTTTACTATAGTGAAACCTATTTACAAAAGGGACCTAAAACAGATGTTCAAATCTATGGGTCGATGACACATCTGTCTTCAGTAAATTAATTGAAAAATTTTTAGTCCTCAAAATAGATGGTCATTTTGTATCTAGAGGATTCATGGGTGATCTAAACATAGCTCTTGTGTGAGTTGGGGTACAAACTGCCTTGGAGTTTGTGCAAGTAGTACTTGACAAGCTTGACGTTGGTTGTTGCAAGGTAATGGGTCTGTACCTTGATTTGTCAAAGGCCTTTGACCAAGCCAACATCAAAATTTTGCGTGAAAAGAAATGGTTTGGTATTGTGAAGAGGCACTTTTCACAATCACACAAATAAGAGTTTTCTTGTTGCAAAAACGAGCAATAAGGCTGGTTGCCAAGGTGGATACAAGAAGCTCATGTAAAGAAATGTTACCCGTACTGCAGACAGTTCATATGCAAAAGAATCAATATTTTATTATAAATTACCAAGATACCTGAAGGTATTGAAGGTTCAAAATTTAAAACCAAGTTCTAGAACTGGCTTAAATTAAAATGTCGCTGTTGCCTCGATGACTTCTAATTATAAGTAATGTTATTAGTTTTTACTTGATCCTTGATTGACCTCTTATTTATCTTATAATAAGATTCAACTTACTCTGAAGAATCAAAGAAACTCTTGAGTTTGGTGGCCAGCGGAAATGTTTAAACTCAGAAGAGTGTTCCTGGAGCCACTCTGTAGCATTTCTGGACATGTGGGGTGTTGCTTTGTCCTGTTGGGATTTCCCAAGTCTGTCAAAATGCACAATGAACGTGACTGAGTGGATGCAGGTAATCAGACAGGATGCTTACATACATGTCACCTGTCAGAGTCATATCTAGACGTATCAGGGGTCTCATACCACTCCAACTGCACACACATGTTCCACACCATTAAAGAGCCTCCACCAGCTTGAACAGTCCCCTGCTGACATGAAGGATCCATGGATTCATGAGGCTGTCTCCATACCGATACACGTCCATCCGCTTGATTCAATTTGAAATTAGATTCATCTGACCAGGCAACATGTTTCCAGTCATAAACAGTTGAATGTCGGTGTTAACAGGCCCAGGCTAGGTGTAATGCTTTGTGTCGTGCAGTCATCAAGGGCACACAAGTGGGCCTTCGGCTCCGAAAGTCCATATCAGTGTTGTTTCATTGAATTTTTTTGCATACTAACACTTGTTGATGGCCCAGCATTGAAATCTGCAGCAGTTTGCAGGAGGGTTGCACTTCTGTAACATTGAACGATTCTCTCCAGTTGTTGTTGGTCCCGTTCTTGCAGGATCTTTTTCTGGCCACAGTGATGTCAGAGATTTGATGTTTTCTGGATTCCTGATATTCACAGTACACTCGTGAAATGGTCGTGTGGGAAAATTAAATCTTGGTAACTAGCCGTTGTAGCAGCAGTATCCAGTCCAACAACTGTGCCAGACACATGTTGTCCTTTGTAGGCACTGCTGACCACAGTGCCATATTCTGCCTTTTTTACATCTCTCTGTATTTGAATATGCATGCCTATACCAGTTTCTTTGGCACTTCAGTGTATAACCTTTATTTTATCATGAGTAACTGTAATGTATGAGCTCCATGTCAGTACAATAAAGAATAAATGAATGAATACCATCATCAGCTCACGTTTTCCACTGCTTCAATCTGTAACTGGAAATACTCCATTTGTCTTAAAAGTTCCAGGACAATCCTTTTTGAAAAATAGAAAATTTCACTTAACAAGTAATGATCCTATCTCCTATTCAAGTAGCCCTTGGTTATCTATACACAGTTGCCAATGTTTCTGGATGTCTTGGAAGCAAGCAGGGAAATTTTCAGCTATGATGCTCGTAAGCTCATTTGTCACTGCCCATTGGATGTCTGTGATATCTTGATGAAACTTTCCCTTCAATCCCTTTTCACTCACAGAAACAAGAAAAAATTCGTAAGGCGAGAGGTCGGACAGGTATGGTGGATGTGGCATGACAATAACAGAATTTCTGGCCAGATACTTGGTAATGGATAAAGCAGTATCGGGTCTTGCAGCAAGAGCCAAAACAGTGTACTTCTTAGCACAGCCCTGCCACCTAGTGAGTTTATGCTGGAGACATGGCCAACGTCAAATCTATGATACAGAAATACCAGCTAACATGAAAACATTTGTTCCTTTTTACTATTGCAAAATCAGGAATAAAGAAAAACTATCCTGGAACTTTTCTGACAAAGGGAATATCTGTAACACACAATTTTCTGTTCTTGAAATGTGCATTATTGGAAGCATAATATGACTTTTTTGTCTGTACTTACTTTGAAAGGGTCCAGTGTTCCTGTAGTATACAAAAATAGATGAATTTGGCACAAAAAACTTATTTTCAAAGTTTAATTATGAATGCTCTTCTCCATTTTTTTTCCAAAATATTCAGTCACTATCTACTCATAAAAGGCAAGAGTTTTATTGTGAAGTGGAATGATAGAAAAAAAGCACAGCTGGTTTACTGTTTGAAGTGGAAGTAATGCTTGCCAGTTTCAGCACAAAATAATCAGCCTTTGGATTTTCTCCATTCTGTGATGCTTTCCATGAATAAGCAGTAGTATTCATTCAAAGTGCATTTTTTGTCTGTCACGAAGAATGACAATTTTTCACCACCTGTAGCTAGTTTATTTGGTGTGTTCTGGTATGTACATTGCTGCACCTGTTCCAATGAAGGTATCTCAGATTTCAAATTTGTTAAATTACAAACATCAACTCTTTTCTGGTATAGTGTTCATTCATAGAAAGTCACTATCAGTAATGGTAGTATTCTGGAATGGCTTTAAGGACTAGTATCCCTAGGAGTGCTTTCAGTTGTGGCATACTGAGCCATGCGTGGCTTTTGTTCCCACCATAATGTATTTTACACCCCATTTTTAACGTACTTCCATCTCACTACGTTAAATTAAATTACTACTGTCAGTGAGTTGCTGCTTTGCCTGACCGTGAGCAGCGTATATCGATATATCCCCTCTCAGAGTATCTTTGCTCGACTGCTATTACTTCCTGCTCATTGTCTGTTGGAAGTTAGTTGGTCGCAGTTCAGGACATGGGTTCGGGTCGGCCAGTGAGTTGGAACGTGTCTGGAGCACAGGCTGGACCTGCCAGTTGGGGAGTGGCAATGTGGCACTAGTGCAGTCGGGTTGGAGCAGTGTGGTCTGCGTCGACATGGCTCACCCGACCATTGCTGCCACGCATCACTTGAGCCGGGCCGCGGTCTTGGTGGATCATCGGTCGGTCGTCCTAACGGACGACGCGTTTTGGCTCGCTGATCATGCATGAGTTGGCTCTGTGTTTGTGTGTGCTTAGTTACTGTTGGGTATCATTCAGGGATCAGTGCAAGTGTTGTCAGGTTGTGTGTGCAGTTGACATTATTTCTTTTGACAAGTCGTTTTAAATGTTGTCGGCGTACTGCCTCTGAGAAGTCGGTCGTCTCATCGGGTGACATGTAATTGGTTCTCCGAGTGCTTCTGGGCCCTTTCAATTACCATCTTGCGGAACTTGGGTTGGTCCTTTCTTGGTGCAGTCCACAGCTCGTGGTCTTGCGGTCGCGTTCTCGCTTCCTGAGCACGGGGTCCTGGGTTTGATTCCCGGCGGGGTCAGGGATTTTCACCTGCCTTGAGATGACTGGATGTTTGTGTTGTCCTCATCATTTCATCATCATTCATGCAAGTGACAAGATTGGACTGAGGAAAGGTTGGGAATTTGTACAGGCGCTGATAACCGCGCAGTTGGGCACCCCAGAATCCAATCACCACCACCACCACCACCACCACCGTTCCTGGTGCAGGGATGTCGTTTAGCCAGTGAGTGTTTTTTTCTCTGCATGGTTGGGTCCGAGCCAGTATTTCTGCCGTCGTGTGTCTGGAAGTGAGTAGGAGACGCACCAGCAGTGCAGTTGCGACGGAGCAGTAGTCGCGGATGGACCAGCTGAGTCGGTCGGTTGTTGCGGACAAGGCAAGTTATCTCCGCGCGGTGCAGCTGTCTGATCGCTACGAGCTTCATGGTTCACTGACCCAGGACATCAAAGTTGAGTAGTGGTTTCAACTACCCAAGCCACGTCCATTCATGTTGTGGTGGTTCTTTTCGGTGGTTTGGTGTTGGGGAGGTTTTCCTGTGAGCAACACCGCGTGTTTCTACTGCTGAAATTTAGCCGCCATGCAGTGCAATTAACTATTTTGGTCGACTACAATTTGAGTGTACCAGTGGAATTTTCTATCTTGTGGCTGTTCGTGTTCTGGTTACATGCCCTGGGCACCGACATAAAATTCAGGCAGTTTTCTTGTGAGTAAAGTTAACTGTATTACCGGGTTTCAAATTAAAGTGTACCAGCGGAATTTTCTGCCTAGTGGCCGTTAGTGTTCCAGTTACCTGCCCTGGCCACTAACGTAATTTCAGGCAGTGTCCTTTCCTCACCTATTGTCACTGTCCAACATGGTGTGTAATTTTGACAGCTAATACATACTCCAATGTGGATTATCACATTTGTTACCTTTCTGGTCCGAGTTCTCATGTACTGATTGACGGGAAGAAAGTCGTGTTGGTCGGTCTGTGACTGTCCCCTGGTTGGGTTCCGATTGGGCTCACCACCTGTCTTGCCTAAGTGAATGAGGGCAGACCGACCTCTCTGGAGGCTTCAGAGTGCCACCAGTGTATAATTATCTGTTGTCAGCTGCTTTAAATTCTAGGCTTATGGTTATTTATTTTTTCTTCTTAAAAATTTTTGCAAAATTAATTTTTAAATTTATCTTTCAAGCTTAAACATTTCGGCCTTCTGCCTATAAAAGATTATGGTAATATATTTTAAAATTTTGAAACTTAATTGTGACCTTCAGTCATTGTTATTGCACCTTGCATATGTATATTCTATCTGCTTAGCCTTAAGGCTTTCCACGTAGCTGTGATACATTTTTTTATTTATTTGATTTGCCTTTTAATTACATTTTAATCTTGTTGATTTTTTAAGATTTCTTGTTGCTAAACATTCTGGCCTTCTGCCTTTAAAAGTCTATGGTAATATAGTCTAAAATTTTGAAATTTAATTGTGGCCCTCAGCCATTTGTATTGCACTTTGCATATGTTTGCTGGTCATTTTTAAAATTATTTTATTGCTATCTTAATTGGATTTTTATCTTATTGATTTGTTAAGATTTATTGTTTGGAGGCCTTGAGCTGTGAAAGAGTTGCTTTGGTAAAGGTCCAGCTGTGTGCCGCTTTGGTTGTAAAGGTTATTGAATTACAATAAATGGTAAATTAGAAGGAGAGACTGACCTCAACCTTTGGCCCTTTCCACAATCCTATTACCTGTTCTGCCCAGCGGGTTTAGCAGCATACCTATGTCTGAAACTGTGGTTTTCATTATCTTGTATTATGTCATTTTGGGTCCGTAGCAGTAATTGTTGAACAACAAAATTTCCTGAAGCATTACTCCTAGAAAAATTATGTAAAAACTGTAAGAGATGTAATATGCCACATACACTGTGCACTGGAGAATGAACAGAGTGCATAATATTTCTTTTATAGGAGTCTTCCTAATGTTAATTTACAACACTTTACGAGGGTGTGCTGAAAAGTAATGCATCTGAATTTTTTATGTGAAAACTCAAAGCTTTTTACATAAAAACAAATATTATTGGCAGTTTAAATCTTTATTCTTCATATCTACATATTAGCAGTTGGGTGTGTAAACCAACTATGCTGGTGTGAGAGAAACAGTGTGCTATAATCGAGTTTCGAATTCAGTATAATCAGATGCTTTGGGTTCACAGTTATCCATCCTCCTCCATATAGTCCCAACTTGGCTCCATCCAGTTTTCATCTGTTTCCAAAACTTAAAGAACACCTTTGAGGACTTAACTTCAACACTGATAAAGTGGTGTAAGCAGGGGCGAGGTTGTCGCTCCATCAACAAAACTAAAAATTCTACAGTGACAGTATCACAAACTGATCTCTCATGGGGAGATGTGTGTTTGTGGCCAGTGTGACTATGTTGAGAAATAAATAATATATAAAAACAAAGATGAGGTGACTTACCGAACGAAAGCGCTGGCAGGTTGATAGACACACAAACAAATACAAACATACACACAAAATTCAAGCTTTCGCAACAAACTGTTGCCTCATCAGGAAAGAGGGAAGGAGAGGGAAAGACGAAAGGATGTGGTTTTAAGGGAGAGGGTAAGGAGTCATTCCAATCCCGGGAGAGGAAAGACTTACCTTGGGGGAAAAAAGGACGGGTATACACTCGCACACACATACATATCCATCCACTCATATACAGGCACAAGCAGACATATTTAAAGACAAAGCCTCTCCCGGGATTGGAATGACTCCTTACCCTCTCCCTTAAAACCCACATCCTTTCGTCTTTCCCTCTCCTTCCCTCTTTCCTGATGAGGCAACAGTTTGTTGCGAAAGCTTGAATTTTGTGTGTATGTTTGTGTGTCTATCAACCTGCCAGCGCTTTCGTTCGGTAAGTCACCTCATCTTTGTTTTTATATATAATTTTTCCCACGTGGAATGTTTCCCTCTATTATATTGAGAAATAAATATGTAGATATGACTAATAAAAATGTAGAATGTTAATAACATTCATTTTATTTAAAAAGCTTTAGGAGTTTTCACATAAAAAAAAAATCAGAGAAATTACTTTTCAACATGGCTTCATAGATAACCCAGCAATATAGGATAATGATTAAATACACTAAGCTTCCTTTTTTGAGGAGTGGGGGTTCAAAGTCCCCTCCAGCTGTCCAGAATTAGGTTTCCTATTATCTTAGCTTTGTGGTGTGGAGAGAATAATAGACTGCATGTCACTTCAGAAAATCAAAACCTACCAAAGAAGTTTGGATAATGAGGTGCACTTCTTAGCTGTTTGGAGAGGAATGTGGAGTACTATAGATGGCTACGCATATGCAGGAAATTATTTTATTGAGTAGGTTTTGAGGTAATTTTGACAGTGAAGGGAGAGGCGAGACTGGTAATGTATTCTGTAAGCAGTCAGCAATTGAGCTTTTATGTTTGCCCCCATATGCCAATGCTATAGATGGCAACTGTAAAAATATAAGCAGTGGTGTTTGTTAAGGTTCACTAGATGTGAATTTGATCTTCACTGGGGCTGAGGTCTTCCTCAAGGAAGTTGGAATGTGATTTAGCATAAGGCTGTGTGAAACCTTGAAAATGAATTAAAACATTCTAATAATTACAGCAGTTTCTCTCTGCACGGGGGTCTACTTGGTAAAATATATCATCTGAAAACTATAAAACCGGGGCTAAAGGACCATGAAGAAAGTAATATCTGAATGACCCAAGAAAACAGTGGCATAAGAAGGAACTATCCTGGTTTTTATGATTGCACCTGTTAATTGTGTGTCACTTCAATGCTGGAATCAATATAGGTAAATATGAAAATAATGTTAACAGGAAGCATGTCATCAGTCTGATATCTAGTGGGCACTAGTTCAGTGTTCAACAGCAGACTGACCCCATGTGTGAGGAATGATGGAATCAAGTGAGGTAGATTAGAAAGGCGTGTGATCGGAGTGGGAAAGACACACATATCAGATGATACCAGGAAATGGTTGTTGTCTTTAGTACTAGAAAGTTCTCGTACAATAAGCTGCAGATTTTGATTCCCCAAAGCAGAGATGTATTCAGTGGATGGTTCAAGGCCAACAACTAAACAGTGCCAGGATGATTGGATTTTGGAAGAAAGTAAAAGGTGGAATGTCATTATTTGTTTGGCTGAAAATGCTCCATGGAATAGATATGAATTTTTTTGATAGAACCCGAGCTTTTAAGAAGAGATTACGTCAATTTGAGCCCAAGTGATTCTGATTGCAGATTTTATAAATAGATGTATCTGGGAGCTGGCATAAACTGTGCCTCCATTTATTCAAGAATGTTGCTACAAAAGATTTAATTCTCATCTTTCAGTCTTCGAAAGCAATCACCCCGACATTCATCCGAGAGAATTCAAGGTAACCAACACATGATTACACCAGCAAACATGGTATGAAAGGGGTCTCCTACCCCATACAGAGAAAGGGGTGCAAGGAGATCAATGCAACAAAAAATGACACTGACATAGTTTAGTGAAATCCTTTAGAAAGTAGGAAAACAGCAGTAGTTTTTGCAGTGCCCACTCACCTAAAAAAACAAGCAATTTTGCTACTGCAATATTGAGTTTTTACTCATTTGTAGTGCACAAAAAAATCTTTGAATAAAACTGGTAAACAAAATAGTGTTGTCTGCCTATTTATGAGGAAATACATTAAGGAAGAAAGGAAAGTAAACTACATATTTTCACATAGTTCTTTAGTAATAAATTTTACACTTTAATATTTACAGACAATTTTACAATACATTTGAGCAAAGCAGAATTGTGTAATTTTAATTTTTCTTGATTCTGATGAAAATAGGCTCTTTAAATCCCAGCTCTGCCCTCCTGCATGAGAAATTACCACATCTCATTTAAAGTATCTGCCTAAAATGTGCTACATAAATCACTTTACATCATCTGTGACTGGAACATTCCTATAACTACATAACAATTATTTTTACAAGAAAAGTCACATTTAACAGAACAAATTGTCATAAGGTAACCAATATACTTGCACTTATGATTTATGAAGCAACTGGGGATGACACAGAGAGAGAAATAATTGAGGAGCATAAGTGTGTTTCAAAATTCTTGTTTCAACAGTCAGTATATGTCGTAAGATAATTTTACGTCAGACAACACAGAATTACATATTTACACAACAATTACAGTTTCTATTTGAATGGCAAATTATCTGAAACAGATATTAGTGAGTGACTGTACACAAAAGTTAATCATTAGAAGTTGAAGGAATATCTCAGCACTAATTCACATTTAGAACACAAAGTACAGAGTCATAAAAAACAGGAATATGAGGTTACCAAAATAGTAGTTGAGTCACTTTTATGTGTGTTCATATATGATTTTTTTCTGGCCCTGATGGATGCAGCTGTGCACAAATCAGTTACCACACACAACAAAGATATGAAGCTATTTGCTATCTGTTCTAAATTTTAAATCCAAATTGACTTTTTTGTAGTTTTTAAAAGATGCTAACAAAAAAGGATCTTGAGGTTTTTTTGTTTATAAATAAATATAAAACACGAGACATTGCTTTAATAAACAATTAAAACTGGCATTCTGCTCAAATAATTGTTGCAGCAATATTTCCAATTAAAAAAAAAAAAAAAAAAAAAAAAAAAAAAGTCATAGAAAAGATGCAATTTCCAGAACAATAGGTCACATGATTGTGCAGGCAGCACCATTATTAGCATCCAATTCATTATCATTCCACAAGTTGTGATTTACACACTCACTCATATCATTGTCCCTCCAACTCATCTTACTTCATCATCACTACACAAGTGCACACAGCCATGTCACATAAAATGAGGTAAAAAAAAAAAGTGGCTATGTTTTGGAAGTTCCTGATAGCTATAAGCCATTCAATTCAAGATGCTGCAGGGAAAAATAATCACACAAAATAGCTTTTTGAATTTATAAAACAACTACCGAAGGAGAAGTATTTTTCAAATTCAAAATGTGATAATGTAGAAATGTCAAAGACAGAACATGGCCACACCAAACAAGCACCTGAGTATTACTGAATTTCCAATTTTAATGAGCCATATAAACTTTGACAGCCCAATTACAACTGACAAACCAATAAGGCATTTAAAAGAAACGACGACATATATTGTTATTGTCTTACTCTTTACAATTAATGAATTCCGGATGTCCATAAGAAATAAATTACACAATAATTTTTAGCATATAACTGATGCTTTCAGTCGACCAGCCAGACGTCTGTTTTCAGATTTTGATGTAACTAAAGTGCATCACGATGCCAAACCCACTTCTTATTGGTGTGGTCAAAACGGTGAGCCAGCCACTGCTGTTCTAGCAACTGGTATCTACTATCACTCAAATACAGTGGTTTGCCTCTCTTTAGTTCTCTGTCTTCTTCACCAAAGCTGTCCAGATACACAGAGCCCCATAGACAGGCACGTTTGCCACGAATCACAATGATATAGGATGATGTAACAACCAAGTACATTGCTGTTCCTCCACCGCAGTCTATCGAATGCTGTATTGAAGAATAATGTCTATTAGTAAATGAGAATAGTAAATGTAATACATTGTTTCTAAATATACATTCAAATGACTGCTCTATTTCCTTATGATCCTCAATTTCTAATGCTACATTTTATTTTAACAAGCATTCTTTGTTAAAATTCCATTTGACATTATTTATGGCAACTGATTTGAAATTATTATATCAAATAAACAGTATTTCATTCTGCACAAAGCTTGTGATTGTAGGGACAAATGTGCTCTACAATCATTAATTTCCTTTTTTTAAATGCCTGTATTGTTTTCATTATGACATATATTGTGTCAATAAATGATGATAGTGACTGGATGGTTGATACACTAGATTTTCAGTACAAATTTCTGTCAAATAGTGTCACAGAAGTGGATTCTTCAAATCTTAAATTACAATGTCCTGTGGCATAAGTATAAAGCAATCAAAACTTTCATAAAACACACGTTACACAACTAGGTGTTCTTCATAGAAAAACAGAGCCCAGGTAATCGGTAAAGGGTGCAGCCCTCAGGCTCTGAGCATGTAGCAAAGAAAATATAAATGAAAATAGATGTTAAATGAAATACCACGAATGTCCCTTGCAAACATTGTAGACACATAGATTCATCCATTTTAAGCTTTTCTTTTTTTTAAAAAAAAAAAAAAAGCCAAAGGACTTCTGAAAGCTATCAAGTTTACACTCTTTTGCATATGTCTGTCAACAACTCAACACTTCTGTTATCCAGTGAGTGCTCCTCTTTACATCTAAATTATTTGATGTTATTAGTACTCCCTAATTTTTTTAAAATAACTGAGAGACCACAGATGTTGAATTATATTATTTTTAGTGAATTTAATAATTATCTGCACCTGTTCCTTGTAGCCTTTCCTCGTTGTCCTATACCTAATGCAGTTCTTGACTAGTCTTCTCTCTTGCAGCCCTTCCTCTCCTGCCCTCCAAATCTTTTTGTTTCTTTTTGTCAGATGAAGAAGAACCTTTGATTCTGCAAACAAATGTTGGCGGCATGTGTTTTCAGCATTCCACAGAAACTGGTTTCTAATTGAACTGCACAAGAGAGAACTCCCTCTAGGCACATCCTTTGTACCTGTTCCTAGCTTACTCTTATTTCCTGTTTTCACTCCCTCCCTCCTGGTCCCACATATGGCTCTCACTATCCCTCCCCCCCCCCCCCTCTTCCATGTTCCCTATTCAATCTCTCTTTCTCTGCTACGTATTATTTCTCCACAGCAGCTATCCCCAAACCTGCCTCTGGGCTCAATTACTTGTTCCATTATCTTTTCTAATCCGCTTCTGGCCTGTGCCTTCCTCTGTCTTCTGCAGATACCCACAGTTTCTGCAGCATCCACCCAATTTACGATTCACTACTCGCCCATCAGGCCATCAGGTTGCAGGGTTATGCGGCAACAATAGGTGTGTGTGTGTGTGTGTGTGTGTGTGTGTGTGTGTGTGTGTGTGTGTGTGTGTGAATTTTACATGTCGTTTAACATGTTTGTTTGCTGTTCACAGTTCCTCTATTTGATAATGGAACAGAGGTTTTCGTGGCCAGTACATGTGTCCATGTTGATTTTTGTTTTATGGGCAATTAGACCTTGGTTTCTGTGTCTATCTGACAAGTAATGATTTACACTCTCACACTTTTTACATTCCACTATGATTTCAATTACTGTTTACTATGTATTGTGTTTTATGTTTTATTTTTTCTGCCGCCACCATTCATAACGCCAGACTATGAAACTCAATGCATTCAAATATTTCAGTAGAGTTTACAAATTCTTTAATAATAGAATTACCATGAGAATCATTACAGCAGATAAAAAAAAATTCTTTTTAAAAAGATCTTCTATCTAGACCAACCGCACAACAGTTGAATGTTTAAATACTAACAGTTCTCTTTCATACTACGCAGTCTGTGGAACTTAAAGTTGCACAAACTTTGTTATTTATTTTAATCCATTATGAAACTTAACTGCACCTACAAATGGTATGTGCCCTTTGTGCATGGATCTCCTCTCTGATTATGAGGTGAAATGATTTAATACATGCATGGCCCCTGGTTTATAATTATGCAGCTTCAGAAATACTTTTATATCACGGAAATTTAAACTTTATCTCTGTCCATTTTGTTCAGAATAAATTCTTCCTTTAGTGACATACAAATACAAAATATAAACATGCTGATGCCCTTGGACAGTCAGAAGATCATACCCACTTGATATACCCATTGCTGTCATTCAAAACTGTGTACAGCTCAAATGAAATTATTTGGCTCCAGAAACATTTTCAAGTCTCAAAACAGCTGTCGTGTATATATGCTGACTGAAGCAATTAATGAAAATTTGTACCAAGGCTGGGTTTTGAAACCAGGTCTCCTGCAGGTGACCTGGGTTCAAATCCTGACCTTGGTACAATTTTTTTCATCACTTCAGTCTGCATATATACACGTGCTGATCACAACAACACTCAATGAATTTCTCAAGGATTCTCTAAAACCAGGAGACACATTACAATAGGCAACTGCAGCGAACATTGCCTTTACTGATCTCATGGGTGCCACTGCAGATGCAACACACTTATACTATTACCATTGCAAGTACATCCAGCACTCATAGTAGATGCAGCATCGACTGCAATAGAAGCTGCTTTGCAAAAATCAACTGACAAGCAATTCCAACTTCACACATTTCTCAGCTCGAAGCCCTTTACAAGCTAACTGGTCAGCATATGACAAAGAACTTAATGCGGCCATAAATAATAGTTTTGACATATACTTGAAGTCTGACAGTTCACTTTTACACAGGCCATGAACTGTTATAGTCCTGAGTCACAAAGGAAGGTGGCCAAGTTTAATCTCGTTCTGCACACCTGATGTCATGCATCCTCTGATAGCCAATGAGCATTCAGTAGTTTTCAGGAAGCTCCACTGTGAATGTTGTAGCAATGCATGTGTTGAAATGTGATCGTAGTGAGTTATTTAAGGCATTTCTGTTCCATTTTTTGCAAGCTGTCATGATTGATGGTGGTGGCAGGCAAGAAACATAATTTGCCAGACACGCTTTAATCAAATGCCAATCAGAAAATGATGGACATATCACAGATGTTGTCAGATCTCAGGAACAGACTGCACAAGCGAGTGGTGTCAGCTTGAGAACTGTTCAACAGATTGCCAGTGAATGTAATTTATCTCTTCAGACCTGAGGAAGCCCACTTTTCAGATCACTAGGAAAACATCACAGCTGTGAGAAGCTTGTCATGAATTTAGACAATGTTTACAAGATGTTGTATGACATTTTAATTTCAGTATGCATAATGAAAACTAATTTCCTACTGTAAAAAAAAAAAAATTACATAGCTAATTTGTGAAACTACAAATTTTAAAGGCACTATTTTCAATGCAAGAATGCTTTAAAACACTGGATTCAAATACATACATACATACAAATGATGGAAGAAAATTTTTAATCGGGGTGTATACGACCCGGGACAATCGGGAGATACGGGAAAAACCTGGGGATTTTTTTCATCTGGGAGATAACCGGGAAAAACCCGGGAATTTTTCATTGTTTTTGTTTTCAGTTAAATTTTTGTAATTTTGACTGGTAAGAACCGATACCCTGACAAAGGATATTACAGTATTCCACTACTGCAGAATAATACTGCAGCAATAAAACATGAACGAGAGAAAAAACGAAAATGAAACTTAAATTGAACAGGAAACACGCCATATACAGCAACAAAACACAGTGCTCATACAAGCATCTGCCAACAGCAAAATGTGTTAAAGGATTTAGGAAGACTATGCAAATGCTTCATAACAACAAATTGCCTCCAATGAGCGTGATGTCACAACTGTTTACATTAGATTTGTTTTAGCAGTTACGAGCGGGATCTTGCACATGCGCAGTTGAGTAGTACCTTCTCCCGCTTCTGGCTACAGGAATGCGGCTGTTGGCTGTGTAAGCAGTCGCAGCAAGCAGCTAGATGCTACCGGGAAAAATTTTACTGGAGCGTCCAAGCTGCTAGATTCATGCATGCGCAGCAGGCCCAGAATGGGGGGGAAGGGGCAAATTCATATTCTTGAGGGGGAAAAACCTCGTTTCACAAAGCAACTAGCATCCAGCGCACGTTAGTCAGTCGATTATTCATATGACTTTGAAATGCATCCCTGTCAGTTTTTGAACACATTCTAAGATGATTTCTGAATGAATCTTAAGTTGATTTGCGAATGCATGCATAGAGTACATGATGTCTCAGTCAGGGGAATCCTCGTCGAACGTAGAAACAAACTTTCCTTCAGACAAAAGGGGCTATACGAGCTGAGCGGAGTGGCGGAACGAATGAATGCCAACCGCTTTCTGATTGTGTGGTTGATTGGGTTTGCGAATGATCAGCGTTGTTATAATTACTAGTGAAATCCATAGATTCAGACTACCGGAGTGGAAATAAACGAATAACAGGTAAGAGAGATTACGTATTACCTTCTCGGTGTATTCAAGAAAATGAAATTTTGACAGAAAATTTTTGGCCTGATCGATATACTAGTAAAGGTCAGTTATACAGTCCCCAGATAGCACCCGCTTTAAATTTTATTCTGAAAGAACATGTAACAATGCCTAACTGGAGAATAATCGCGGGATAACTAAACCGGCGAACCTGGCAGAGTTAGTGAAGTTAACCGGCAAATAAGCTGTGACATTGGCAGGAATAGTTACAGAATTAGTGATAACAAGACTGTTTGTTAGAACGAGGAAGGAGAAGAAACAGGGACATCACACAAATTATGGAACAATATGACGATTCCAAGTTTGTATAAAAATTTTGTACAACTACTTTTCGATCTCATGCTTGAGAAACTGGAGTATACGAATGACGTGTGAAACTATTCCCTAACGTAAAGCTTTTTGCTTCTAGTAGGCCTAATAGGCATTTGATATTGGTACTTTGTGAATTATATTCTGTCATTACAAAAAAGACTGTTTGTGGCAAAACAGTCTCGTTTATTTGGTGTGTGTTACAATTGTTGCAGTATTAGAAAGGCCTATTTTGTTTTATCTGACAGACAGTGAGAAAACAGACGTAATCAGATCGGGAAACCACACCAATCTTGGGTACTGTATTAACAGCTTTTTCAGTATTAGACAGCAACATTTCGATTTTTCATGCAGCAAAACGTTTGATGAACATTGATGAGGTAATAGAGTCTTTCGCAGAAAGGAAAGCATGCCATGTAAAGCTGTAGCAAGATTAGAGAGAAAAAATTCTAGGAGCTAAGGACTGAAGAAATGTGTATTGTCTTTCTTGTCTCATGTCTTTACTGGGCTTATGTATCCTATATTTACTTTTATGTCACACAAAGCAGCAAGTTGTTAACTGATAGGGAGTGAAGAGTGCAAATTTTCTGAACAGTTCTTTTTCTTTTTTTTTTTTTTTTTTTTTTTTTTAAAAAAAAAAAAAAGAGGGACAGGATGTCAAACCGGCCAACTGTAAGCAGGAGAGGCACCACAGGATGTTTTAATTTCCACTGTCCTGAATATGGTTTGATGGCATCCATAACAAAATGTACACATTTCAATTCCACAGAGCAAAATACAGTGAGATGCGACAGAAGAAAGCTGTGTGATGAGGTGAGGCACTGCACTTTGGTACACTTACCACCAAATAACACGTCTTACATTTCCTCAAACAGATATGTTTTATACATCAGATTCTTCAGAAAGATGTGCACTACAAAATGAACATATTTTTGAAAATTCGATTTTTTCCTAATTATTGATGTCCTATCTCAAATGCTCAAGAGAGTAGCGGTGTATTGGCTGGTTCGGAAATAATATAGATCCGGGGTTGGTGCGCAGAACAGTCCGAGTTAGAGTGGGGAAGTGGGTAGTCTCCACGTGACCCATGTATACATTTAGTGATTTTGCTGTTTCCTCCTCATTTACTGCTGTCACGTCAAATGAAAACAAAACAGATTTCTGTGGCCGGGAGCTATCAAGTGAATTAAAATACTGTCACATAATTACAGAAGGCTAAAATGTGTTATTAGTTGCAGATTTTATTTTATTTCCACCTTTCTGACAGTCAAGCATTAATTGCCTTGCAGAACAATGAAGCTATTTTTGTCGGTTTGCTAAAAAAATTTTCTTTTATTAATCTTTTCCGCTGAGGCAAACAATATGTTTGAAATGAAGTGTTTAATTCCACACACTGTTCACTGCATTTTAAGTGCACATTTTCAACTTCTAGCACTATGGCATTATGCCATAATAAAGAACCAAACATGAGATAACACAGTACTGGTACTCCAAGAAAATTTACATCCCGAAAACCACATTGAAAAGCATAATATCAGGTCGTGGCCTACTTCACTGGGAATCTGGACATATTCTTAATGTGCACTTTAAATGTGCACATTTTAGTATGGGTCACAAAATTCCGATGCTCTTGGAGTATCCTCTGATGTCTTGTTTTTCTTATGACATAATGTAAGATCTTTTAATGTTTTACACTTACAAACATACGGGCATCCTACGACATCATAGCTGCGCAAGCGCGGTGACGCCTGTCATCTGACGCTCCCTGGCAACTGCAGAAACGAACCTATTTCTAACAGATCGCGGGAAAATATTCCGAATGGTGGTTTGAAAAGCATTACCATCAAGGTAAATTTCCTTTTATGAAGTTGAATTATGTGCGTGAATGTACGATGAATTTCTTAAATCACAAAGTGTTTGACTCTCATTTAAAAACCAACTCTCTGATGACGAGCCATTTAGATGAATTTTGAGCCCAGAAGATCAGGCATTTATGTCGTTATTAAAAATTTTACTGGCACTTTTGTGTGATGACCAACATTATATGTGAAAGCTTAGCTTCTCTTGCAGCTTATTAATTTTATAGACCAATATTATATGTGAAAGCTTTGCGTTTCATGCAGCAACACTATGTATATTAATTTAAACCATTAACTTTTTCTGTTTGGGTTTCACGCTACTTAACAGTGATGTTACTACTGGCCGACTACATCACGTGTCCTAAGCTCTGAATACCTACTGTCATTGGCTGGTGAGATCACATGACATGAGCTATGACTGGCTTATAAAAGCGCATCACAATCTCGATTTCAATGCTTCGGAAAGTAACATGCGGTGTTTGGTGGAATTCGAATTTATACTTTTGTAACATGCAGTGTACATGTTGCTGCTCATCAAAGATCTTTCCAAAACGTGTTTCCCCCCCAGTGTTTAGTTTTCTAAAGCACCGGGAAATTCTAAGCCCGTGAATAAAACTAATCATTCAAAGGACTGATAAGTTATACAGTTCCGAGAGAAAATATACTGACAGTTAACTGGGAAAAAAGTATGTTTCCTCCTGGGAGAAAGTGTATTTTTAACCGGGAAATCTGGGAGAAATCCAAGAATTTTTTTCCTTGTCCATGTATACACCCTTTTAATGGAACATAGTTATATTGCTGCTTAATGGGCATAGTTTTTAAGAAGTATTCTTGAAATAAGAAAATCTAGCAATCAGAGCATATTTTACTTGGATGAAACATGGATAAGCCTGAATCAAACTTGGCAAGAGTGTTGGAAAATGAATGATGGTTCAGGTGGCTTGCAAGTACCACGTGATAAAGGTGGAAGAATAATTGCACTTTGCACTGGTTTTGTTTCCAGATTTATTCTAGAAAGCAAATGTGTGTTTTGGGCAAAAAGGAGCAATTCAAGGGATTATATTTCTGAAATGAAATTGGAGACATTTAAATTATGGTTTAGGAAACAATTTCTCCCTTACACACCTGCAAATAGTGATTGTTATGCAAATAGTGATTGTTTTGACAATGCAAGCTGTTGTTGGCAAGGCACCCACATCAAATACTAAAAAGCTGATATCATGCTGTACGTTGGAAGTAAAAAGATACTGCATACTGCAACCAAATTTGTACTGAATTGTTGAATTTTACAGCACTTCATAAGCCTCATGTAAAAATTTAGAACATCAATAATATTGCAAAGGAATACAAACATGTAGTTTTGAATTTGTCACTGTACCATTGCCACTGCGATACAATTGAACTCATATGGGCACAAGTAAAAGGCTATGTCACAAAATGAAACAAGACATTTAAAATAGCAATTATTCTTCGACCTTTATCATGTGGTACTTGCAAGCCATCTGAACCATCATTCATTTTCCAACGCTCTTGCCTAGTTTGATTCAGGCTTACCCATGTTTCATCCAAGTAAAATATGTTCAGATTGCTTGATTTTTTGCCAGATTCCCCGGTTAAAAATACACTTTCTCCCGGAACTGTATAACTTATCAGTCCTTTGAATGATCACAGTAGAATTCTGCACAAATTGCTTGACTGCATAACTCCTTCGGCATGAGCTGATTATTTTTGGCACACAGAATGGCCACAGGACGAGAACAGAAACAGAGAAATTTTAATTGACAATTTGCTTGAGCCCATCGTCATCACCAAGTGAATCAGACACTGACAGACTGCAGTGAAGTAGATGATGACAATAGCAGCAACTGAAAACGATGAAAGGTAAGGGACACACACAACAGTAATGTTGTCTACTTTGTTTTTGTGGTCTCTCTTCCACAGTCACAATTTACAAGTAATATAGGGTTATGTTTCATTTATTGCGACTGTAATAAAGGTCTTATTTAGACCAGATGTGTTTCATTTTATTTTAGAGTATTTTCAGTGGTCACTGTTTCATCTCGTACATGCTTTCTTCTACACAGATGTTAGATTTTTTAGCACCTGCACTTCAATGACACACAATATATTTTAGTTTTCACATTTTTATAAATTCAAATTTTTTTGTGTACTCTGATCAAAACAAAGTTAACAAAGTACTTGAAAGTGAATTGCGGATTTGTAAGTAACAAAGTAAATCAAAATGCCTCTGGTCTAAATAACTACTGAAACAGTCTACACTGCAACAAATAGTGATATATTTTCAGTAAGAAAAACAGAACTAAGGTTGCTGCACTGTGGCCTAAGTGGGAGAATTTAAATGGCCTAAATAACACTTATTACAATCCCAAAAGACGGCACATCCCATCAAATTAAATATAATGTTTTTGGGGCATTTAAATTGTTCCTTTCAGAATGTTACATAATGTGAGGTACACTATGTCTAAGCTGGCAGTAGTTATACATTGCACGTAGACAAGCACGATACATGTAAAGCACAGAACTTATGAGACAGTGCACAAGAACCAAAGCGACAATGAAACATGTATTACAGTGGGGTAGCCATGTGTGGCATTATCAGAGTGTTACAGGTTACTGAACTTTTTATACTGTGTGAAAATCATTATCTGCAAAACTTTAAGTTAGGCCTTTGGCACGAGCATTTGTACTACTTTGTACATAGATGCTTAGGACAAAGCACCAAACACACATGCAGTGCCAGTCCACATTGCATAGCTTGTTCCCTCACACAAGTCATCTCACTGTGGTAATCATGTGCTGTTGTTGTTGTTGTTGTTGTTGGTGGTGGTGGTGGTGGTGGTGGTGGTGGTGGGTAAACTTTCTCTACTGATTGCAATTCGATAAACACAAGCTTACAAACAGCACTTCTATGTGTTTACTGCACCTGTCATTTAGGACTGGCAATGCTCCAGTCACCATTCTGTGTCTCTATCTGTGCAGACAGCCATTGTTCATGAATTTTACTGTAACATATGATTGATGGAAGTGGAAACCTTTCTAAGTGCCAAGCCTTACATTTGTCAGAATAATCAAAACACAATGTATCTCATATTGCAGATAGTGTATTTCTATTCCAAATATTATGCTCCCCACCTCATCATTGCAAAAAATATTGAAACAAATTAGGAAATAAATACTTTATTAAGACTGTTCTAAATGCTGCACCAGGAAACTGATCGGTTCCCAGAGACAATAAGAAAGTTTATGTTCCAAGTGCCATTAATAAAGATGTCTTATGCTTTATTCAGGATCATAAAAGTACAAAAATACAGCAGTAATATTTTAACTGGAAGAAATGTACTCAACAAAAACCATTTCTCATTTTTTTACATCATTTTGCAATAGAAGAATGACATTAAATTCATGATAAAACATCTCTCAGTATTGACATCTGTTTCTTATATAGTGTGGGGACAAATAAAAGTAACCCAGATGAGGGATACAATAGGATGTGAATGTATGCATATAACTACACCTGCTTATGTGCACGCCATATATACGCCCGCCACGCACCCGCCACATGATCCACACTGGCTCAGAGCATAGTATGGGCTGTGTAAATGTGAGTGGAGCAGTGCAAAGGGGACAATGGTTCTCACAGTGGCAGTGGCAGTGGGTGTTCATTGGGGAAAGTTACATGAAAATAAAGTCAAGGAAATGGTGTGGTCAGTTGTTTGCCAAGAAGTTTAATGGTATCAAAGTACCAGCAAAGAATGCCACACAATGCTTAGTCTCAAAACTGCGTGACAGGATCTGTTTTGAATAAGTCAAACAAAATTCTGAAATGTGCCCAGACACCAGAAAATGTGGTTGCAGTTCACCAGAAAATGCTTCAGAGTCCTACCAAATCAACCCAATGCCTGTTGCAAAAGACTGGCATATCACGTCGATCATGCAGACAAATACTCCACCCGGAACTGCACATGCATCGCTACCAAGTGTCTGTTGTTTGTGAATTAAAACCAGCAAGTGCTCCTCAGCACCTCCAATTTTGTGAGTGGCTATTCGCTGGGATAACAATGAATGGCTTGGACACTGCTCTGTTCTTTATGTCTGATGAAACCTGGCTTCACCCGAGTTATGTCAACTCACAGAATCACAGGTTCTGGGCAGCAGACATTCCGCATAACTTCTACGAAACGCAACTGCATTATCAGAAGGTTGGGATTTGGTGTGCAGTGTGTGCGCACCACATTATTAGTCCCATCTTCTTTCATCAGGCACAGATTTCAGAGCATTACATTGTCAACATTTTGAAACCATTTGTCGCAGCATTAACGGAGGCGGAGATGACCTACAGTTACTTCCAACAGGATGAAACAACTGCCCATACAGCCAGCCAAACCTTGGATCACATGTACACCATGTTGTTAGCTGAGGTCAGTCTGGTCACAGCCCTTGCTGGCCACCCAGGTCACCTGATCTGTCAATGTGTGACTACTTTGTGTGGGGAGCTCTCAGGTCTAAGGGGTATCACAACAACCATCATAGTCTTCAAGAACTGCAGCAGATCATTTCAGATGACACTGCAGCAATTCCAGAAGTCCAGCTTTGATCAGCCTTCAGTAACTTGCTGATTAGGGCCATTAGTACTGTATTTCCTTTGCTCTGCTGTGTATCTTTGTACCCTGGAACTCTGTCTCTGGCCCACTTTTATTTGCTCAACCCTGTACAACTCCATTCTTGGGATGAGATGCTGCAAAGCTTACTATCTTACATGCCTGAATTGATAATAGTCTTTCAGCAGCATCTTTAAAACCAAAGAAGTCAGTTAATGCATTACAATTATATGGACTGGGTTCAAAGCTATAGCTGACAAAACTCCTGAAAGAAGTACTGCTTGGCACAAAGACCATGCATCTTCTAATAATGAATGTTTCAAACATTTTCTCCATAATTTGACATTTGGTGCAAATCCAGGAGGGCATGCAACAGAGTACCAAAAACACGTTAGTGCCGAAAATGCATTTTTGAAAGAAATGTCACTTAGAACATTTTTCATTTCCAGTCTTCAATGACTCACCAGAAAATGGAGAAAGCATTATCACACCAGCTACAATACTTCACTACTGATATCACAGATGTTAGTTGCATGCAGAACATACTAGCCACATGGCCTTTCACAAATCAAGATAATTGTACAACAATTAGATTTCAAAGCTCTTGGCATTGCGCAGTAGGATGATGATGTCATTGCACAGCAGGGGGATGATAAACTGAGGCTGCTACATGGTTCTTTATCTGGTTTCCAACTTCAGCACATCAACATACCAAATACAAATGCAAAGCAAATACTGTGATATCTCAACATGGTGTGCACGCCTGTTTGGTACAGCTGAGGTCCAACATCAGACCATCTGTTCACTCCACACTCTGTGCCATCCAGGAGTTAAAGCAATGGTATGTTATGTCAATACAGCATTTGTTTGGCATTAGGTAGAAAAGAACCACAAATATATCATGCACAGCATGCATGCCAGGAAAATAAAATCAGTAATCATCTCGTCTTACACCTCACACTTTCGATCCACTAAACCAGCAATTCAAGCGCATACATGTATATATTGATGGACCCCTCCTGCTACCAGAAGGCTGTAGTTTCTGCCTGATGACAGCCAACCACTTTTCACACTGACCAGGTCTCCCAAAGATGCCGCACCCCTGACTGTAGCCAAAATATTCTTAAGGTCTATTCACGGTGCTATAAGTCCTCCTGGGAATTCAGGGAATTTGGACAGCTGCCTAATATCCTTCAGCAAACAGGCCAGTAAACACTTACACTGTCTGCTCAAAGCCTGTCTAAGATGCTGTGCCTTCGAACACAGCATAGACACTCTTCTGACTGTCCCGCTTGGCATATGAACTGCCTTCAAAGCTGACCTGAATGCAACTGCTAAGCTGGTTTATGGACAAATGTTGTGTCTACCAGGAACATTTATTAATACCACACTCTGTAATATAAAAAATTGAATATCGGACATTGTACAATAGTTATGTACACAAATCTGTAGACTTTCAAACAATGGAAAATCCAGGATAGAATGTAACAATGCGAGAGAAGGAAAGTTGTTGCTCACCATATAGCGGAGAGGCTGAGCCGCGATAGGCACAATAAAAAGAGTCACACAATCATAGCCTTTGGCCATTAAGGCCTTTGTCAGCAGTACACACACACACACACACACACACACACACACACACACACACAAAGTGCAACTTGCACACACATCTGCAGTCTCAGAGAGCTGAAACTACACTGCGAGCTGCAGCACCAGTGCATGATGGGAGTGGCGACTGGGTGGGGGTAAGGAGGAGGCTGGGGCGGGGAGGGGGACAGGTAGTATGGTAGGAGTGGCGGACAGTGAAGTGTTGCAGTTTAGATGGAGGGTGGAGAGAAGGTGCGGAGGGTGTAAGTAACGGAAAGGATAGAAATAAAAATAAAAGAAATTAAAATACGGTGTGGTGGTGAAATGACGGCTGTGTAGTGCTGGAATGGGAACAGGGAGGGGGCTGGATGAGCGAGGACAGTGACTAACGAAGGTTGAGGCCAGGAGGGTTATTGGAACATAGGATGTATTGCAGGGAAAGTTCCCACATGCAGAATTCAGAAAAGCTGGTGTTGGTGGGAAGGATCCATATGGCACAGGCTGTGAAGCAGTCATTGAGATGAGGGGTATCATGTTTGGCAGTGTGTTCAGCTACAGGGTGGTCATCTTGTTTTTTGGCCACAGTTTGTCGGTGGCAGTTCATGTGGACAGACAGCTTGTTGGTTGTCATGCCTACATAGAATGCAGCACAGTGGTTGCAGCTTAGCTTGTAGATCACATGACCGGTTTCACAGGCAGCCCTGCCTTTGATGCGATAGGTAATGTTAGTGACCGGACTGGAGTAGGTGGACTGGTAAGAGGATGTATGGACAGGTCTTGCATCTAGGTCTATTACAGGGGTATGAGCCATGAGGTAAAGGATTGGGAGCAGGGGTTGTGTAAGGATGGACGAGTATATTGTGTGGGTTTGGTGGACGGCAGAATACCACAGTGGGAGAGGTGGGAAGGATAGTGGGTAGGACATTTCTCATTTCAGGGCACCACGAGAGGTAATCGAAACCCTGGCGGAGAATGTAATACAGTTGCTCCAGTCCCAGATGGTACTGAGTTACGAGGGGAATGCTTCTCTGTGGCCGGACTGTGGGACTTTGGGAGATGGTGGGAGACTGGAAAGATAAGGCATGGGAGATTTGTTTTTGTACAAGGATGGAAGGATAACTACAGTCAGTGAAGGCTTTAGTGAGACCCTCGGTATATTTAGAGAGGGACTGCTCGTCACTGCAGATGCGATGACCACAGGTGGCTAGGCTGTACGGAAGGGACTTCTTGCTATGAAACAGGTGGCAGCTGTTGAAGTGGAGGTATTGCTGGTGGTTAGTAGGTTTGATATGGACGGAGGTACTGATGTAGCCATCTCTGAGGTGGAGGTCAACATCTTGGAAGGTGGCTTGTTGGGTAGGACCAGGTGAAGCAAATGGGGGGAGAAGTTGTTGAGGTTCTGGAGGAATGTGAATAAGGTGTCCTCACCTTCAATCCAGATACCAAAGATGTCATCAGTGAATCTGAACCAGGTGAGGGGTTTAGGATTCTGGGTTTTTAGGAAGGATTCCTCTAGAAGGCCCATGAATAGGTTAGCATAGGATGGTGCCATGCAAGCGCTCATAGCCATACTGCAGATTTGTTTGTAGGTAATTCCTTCAAAGGAGAAGTAATTGTGGGTGAGGATATAGTTGGTCATGGAGACTGGAATTAGGTTGTAGGTTTGGAATCCATAGTGCGTATGGAAAGGTAGTTCGATAGCAGTAAGACCATGGTCATTAGGTATGTTAGCGAACAGGGAGGTGGAATCGAAAGTGATGAGCAGGGCACCGTGTGGTAAAGGGAGAGGAACTGTGGAGAGTCAGTTGAGGAAATGGTTGGTATTTTTATATAGTAGGATAAGTTCCGGTAATAGGTTGAAGGTGTTGGTCTACGAGAGCAGAGATTCTCTCAGTGGGGGCACAGTACCCGGCCACAATGGGGCGCCCTGGGTGGTTGGGTTTATGGACTTTAGGAAGCATGTAGAAGGTGGGAGTGCGGGCAGTGGTACGGGTAAGTAGAGAGACGGACTCTGGGGAGAGGTTCTGGGATGGGCCTAAGGATTTGAGTAGTGACTGGAGATCCGATTTGAGTAGTGACTGGAGATCCTGCTGGATTGCTGGAATGGGATCACTGTGGCATAGTTTGTAGGTGGAAGTATCTGACAGCTGACGGAGTCCTTCTGCCACGTAATCCTTGCGGTTCAAAACTACGGTGGTGGAGCCTTTGTCTGCAGGTAAAATTATAAGATCAGGATCAGTTTTTAGATGGTGGACTGCGGTTCTTTCTGCGGATGTAAGGTTAGTATGCATGTTGAAGGATTTGGGGAATGATGGAGAGGCAAGGTTCGAGGATAAGAAATTCTGGAAAGTTAACAGGGGGTGTTTTGGAGGTAGTGGGGGTGGATCACGGTTGGATGGAGGGCTGAACTGAGTTAGGCAAGGTTCAATGTTGGTCTTTGGTTGAGACTGATTGATCAGGTTGGTGGCAAAAAAAGTGTTTCCACTGTAGGGACCGGGAGGAGAGAACGTCTTTAATTAGTCCTGCATGGCTGAATTTGGGAGTGGGGCAAAAGGTGAGGCCTTTGGAAAGCACTGATATTTCTGTGGGACTAAGGCTTCTGGAGGAAAGGTTCATGACTGTGTTGTGGGTCTGTTTAGGATTTGAGTTCTGTGTGGTGGGAGTGAGTCTCGGAGGATGGGTTAAGTGTAGAAGGTCTGCGAGACAAGGTTTGTCAGCTATGAGGGGGCGTGGGGGAGGTTTGGAGGTGGTTGTTGAAGTGGTCGACAGTGGCACTCCGAGGCGGGAGTAGGAGGTGAGCAGGATGGAGAGCTTTTAAGAGGTGGCATTGTGCATGTTGCTGAAGTTCCTGCAGTGTGTTACGGGTTCCAGGAATCTGGGATTACATAGCAGGAGAATTTTGCGGATGGGGAGAAGGTACTGCAAGGAGGATTGGGCTTGGTTGACATGGTCTTGCAAGACTATGTTGGTGAGGGCTAAGGATTGATGGAATCTGAACAGGTGGAGGTCATAGTGGAAGAAGGGGTGGCAACCAAAGATGGGTAATTTGCTGGTAAGGACATTAGGCGGGGATTTCATGAGCCAAGCAACAATGCAGGAACAGTATGTGGGACTGGGATCCGGCTAGGGATAAGGAAACTTTTCTGTATTGATGCAGATGGAAGGAACAAAGATCCATGGTGGTGCAATAAATATACGTAAGAAAGTAGAATTAAGTCTGAAAAATTGCGCAAAAATACACCCAAATACGTGTGAAAAGTACAAAATGGATGCACAAGGGGAAAAAGAGAGATGAAATCTGAGGAAGACGAGGATAGTGGAAGGTGAAAACGCACTAAAATTGGTGAGTAGTCACAAAGGTCATTAATAAATATAAGTATATTACTGTGAGTAGCAGGTTTGGGGGCGGATAAGGGGGACAGCAGATGTGACTGGGTGAGGTGGATTTAGTCGGTGCGAACAGGGATAGAACAGAGAAAGTGTGGGGGGTGGGGAGGGGTTTGTAGTTAGAGATGTAAGATCGTGTGGCACCAGAAAAGTGCGGGATAACATGCAAAAATACGGGAACTGACACAGGAAGCGTGATCAGTTTGAAGGTATAGGCTTAATTATATTGGCGGGAGTAATGTGGGACATAAGATGCTGCACCAACAATCAGTGTTTTCTTGACGCCGTCTGTTGCGCACGGCCGGGTCCGTTGATAGTGTGTGGCTCGTAAGTAGTGTGTGCAGTGCAGTTCGTAAGGCTGTAGACTTTGACATACAGTACCTATAAAATGGTATCGTGTGTGTGTGTGTGTGTGTGTGTGTGTGTGTGTGTGTGTGTGTGTGTGTGTGTGTGTGTGTGTGGGCGCGCGCGCGCTTCTGCTACTGCAAAGATACCAATAACACACACATCATCTTCAGCAGCAATGGAACACCCTGACAATGGTCCAATGGCAATACTATTTGGACATCATGTTCATTTTAACCTTAAATACCAGTGGCTATGATAACACTTCTTGGTTTCATATGAAGACACACTACTGAATTTCACCGGTAACAAATGAAATGTAATAGTTGACGCTTTTCCTTCTTTGGTTGTGACTGTGAATAATTTAGAAAATAAAGTAATGTTATAAACTCAACACAGTCTTTTATTGTTAAGTTAATCAACAACATACAGTGCTCATCATATCTAGTTCCCCTTGATGATCATCACCCACGTTTCCGTAACTTTACTCAAACTGCTGGCACTATTTCACTTTGGCTGAACATTATATCACTTTTGTTACACATACTGTTAAAACTTCACAATGACTCTCGATACAATTAACCGTTTCAGACCCTCCAGCTACAATTGTGCACATTAAGATTTACAGTGCCTTAGCTGCAACAGAAGTATATTTTTCTAATGGAAACATGAGGTGCACATTAGTGAACGTTCTACCTTTTCATCATGTGCAAGTGCTGCCAACTGTTGGGCATCACTATGAAAATATCAGTAAGTCAATGTAGCAGTACACAGCAGCTCTTGATCAACAGAAAATATGGATGTGGTTGGTTCACTATATTCCACTGTATAACTGAATACTATTATCGTAATTATGCATGATAATTATTGAATGATGATTTTACTATTTATTGCAATAGAGAATATTTTGTAATTAGTTACTTTAGTCTATAAAATGAAGCCAAGCATAAAAAGTATGTTTTGAAAATGGGTACATATTTTTGTATAAATCTTGCATCTGAAATCATTAAAAAAATTACCTAAGAGCATTAGCACATAAAGAAAACTTTTCCTTCCTCCACAAAAATTCAGGTTGAAAGGATTAAGATGGCAAATATATTATTGTTGGATGTATATTTCCAGCACACTTCTATATTTGTGCACAAGTCCATTTCTTATCATATCACAACAACCTGAACTCTGTTCTGTATATGCTATAAGTCGTTCTGCAGTAGTGTGCTAAGTAACAGGTACGACAGTTTTAAATCTCCTTGAAGATACTACATTTTTTACCAATCTTCCTCTGAAGACTTATTTATAGCTCGCTTGAAATATTCTTTCTTATCTCCTCACAACAATTTATGTCATGCCCAGTAAAGATACAAATATTTTAGCTAGTGATTATGTACCAATTTATAAGGAACCTGATTAACTGGGAACAACTCAGTTTCCTCTGAATATCAAGATATTCAGAAAATTAAATTTTCAATGAATATCCATCTCTCTTAGCCACATACAGAATGATAATCAGTAAGAAAAATCGAAATTAACATTCTTATTTCGTAAACAACACACAACAGACCCACCTGGACAGCTTCACAAGTGCTAAGCTGCTTGCAGCAAGATTCCTTCAGGCAGACCAGTGTACCACAGAGTAAACATATGCTTGTTTCTCGGGGTACTGAATGGCACTGAGAACATTGTCTTCTGTGATAATACTGAAAAAAAAAGGAGATACAGTGCTACAAACTTCATGACTAAAGTTAAAAAAATAATAATAATAATAAAATAAAATAGAAGTGTTGGCTGAAGTTTACATACACCATCACTTTAAGAACAGGGTAAGTCAAAATTTTCACAAAGGTCACACAATCACTACAGAATACAAGTGAAGCTAATAGTATCAGTCATATATATCCAAATTTCATATTTATGTACTAATGTCATTACATTTATAAATATCCATTAAAAAGAATAAACTGAAGAGTTATTTTTACCTGGAATATTTTATCATACAGTTGTGGCAACCGTAGGAGACGAGGCTGGTGCCATGACAAATGTTGTTCAGCTAAGAAGTTCCGCGCTGAAACCTGTGAACGTGCTGCAAAGGCAGCCATCTGTTCACACCAAGCACGTGCTGTTGCTGCCCCATTTGTGGGCCAATTGAGAGCCACAGCTGCACTAAAGCGACCCCATTCCATACCCTCAGCGACAAGTTCAAGGTAATAGACAAGTCTGACAAATTCTTCTTGTGGTGAGGTAATCTCAGGTAGAGGCTGCTCGTATAAATGATGTCGCAGAAGAGCTGCTAGGCGCAGAAATGGCAAACAAAGTGTTTGCAACTGAAACATAATTAACATTCAAGTTAAGAAACTTGGTGCACAAGTGAGTTAAATCGACATGAGCAATATGATAAATTCTGTAAGAGCAACACTTAAAACTAAATCAATCTCTATAATTAAAGTGACAAAAGATTCAAATTCTGCACTTTCAGGACAGTTCAAGATTATGGGAACGATAAGAATGGTGTATAGTTAAAAAGTTGTCCGTGGTGTATGAGAAACAACGTTGTGTGGCACATAACTGTTGTCAAGGTGATCTACTGCGTAAGCGACACATGCATACCCATGCTTCAGTACAATTATTCCTACCTTTTAGAAAAGCATTTGATGTTATTACTAAGAAATCAAAATTGCATATTTTAAGGCTTCAGCTTTTACTTTGTTTTTAGACATGTCGTAAACAAACCTACTTAACTTAGCAATTTAACCTTTCAATTCACACACAAAGTGATAACGGAATGGCTCGTAGGATTCTTGCTGCATTTTTATGCCATCTCTGAATATCTGGTGGTGACTGTGCCAATTCTACTGACTGCCTATTCACCTATGGATAATGATAATCTAAGAGAAATTGAGGTGTGTATTAAGCCATGGAAGCATTCATTTTTCCCTTGTTCCTTAGGTAATGGAACAGGACAGTGAGCTACTAACAATGGTATTAAAGTATCATCCATTGTGTACTTTCAGTTACTTGTGAAATATATACATTGCCTGATTCACAAATTTATCAGCAATTTTGTGTTCAGTTATGTGGAATACTTAAGCAACAATAAATAATACTGTTCAACATTCAATTATTTCTACACTGTAACTTCTCAATTTCCTACCAAAATGTTTCTGATTCTTCACTAATGAGTACCCATTTTTGTATCAGATGTGCTCTACTCACTGATCAGTGTAAGAGATACAGTCACCAAAAGCCTGACAGTTAATCTACAATGCATATGTAATGACTTAACAGGAAATAAATTCATCCTTTGTTAAATGAGTCATGCATCTAAGCATTAATCTCGATTGAAACTTCATGTTACAGAATTACCCAAGTTGATTTTCTTGTCTCTTAATATATGACATTACCTGAGACTCCAGATGTTGACGATGTGCACTTGATATCAGTCCTGATGCATTATTCTCATCACCCTCATCTGGATTAAGTTCTACGCTGTCTTCAAGGTACAGTCGACCTCTGTCCAACTGCTGTACCGTGAGGGCAAATGCAGCATCGAGGGAGTCTAACCTATCTGTTGGTTCTGGAATACGCCGCCACCTTGCTCTCTCTGCTTCTTTCATGCTGCATGTCAGTTGCGCTACAACTTGCATGTACAGCAAGTTGTAAAATATCTTGACCACACATGCAAACGATGCTGGAAAAGTAAACTTGTATAAAATTAAACTCTGGCAATGTAGCTAACTTCTCTAAAACTTAGAGTAGTAAACTGGCAAAATCTAAATGTCTTCAACTATATGCTTAAAAGCATTCTGACAGTTGAAGGGGGTACGCAGAAGACATTACTAACCCTCAATATTGCAGGACCACCTTGATCGCAGTATCTGCTGTGTTTTTGAATGCACCACATGCTTGTAACAAGCAGATCCCTTTGTCGTGCTAGACAGAAGTATCTAGTACATAAATTGTATTGAGAATGAAAGCAGGACCCAAGCAGGCAGTACTCTTTTTATTCTCAGTGCATTTGGCAAACTTCAACAATTGGTCATTTTCAAGCACACGCTTTAAGCTTCATGCTTAAAATACTTGGTTGGCAATGACCCGTGGTTGAAAATGGCGAACTGCGCAGATTATAAAAAGATCAGATGGTTTCATTTGCAAAACAGGCTGAGGCTGTGGATCTCCCAATAAACAAAATTTTATATAAACTGAAGTGTTTTGTATTTATGTTCTAGTCTTTGAACGTAAACAACTCATTAGATGCCATAACTAAAAATTACACTCTTGTTGGTTAACAATTACTTTCATCAACCCCTTCAACTCAAAACAAAAAGTAAATGTTACAACTATTTGATAAAAGGGAGAAAAATCTAGTCACTAAGAACTAAAATGAGAACAGTTACAGCATGGCTTAAGCATACAAAAATGAAAAGCCACAATATGCTGAAAATAATTTTACATGGCATTTGTCAGTTTCACACAAAGAAATAAAAATGATCAAAGTGTCCCTTTTTTTAGAGTTAATCTTCTGTTTTGTCTTCATACTTTGAAGCTACTTTTCTTACAAATGTTTAAATTACAGATTTACCACATCTGAAAGCTGAGCTGCAGTTTACAGCAGTAATGTTAGGGCTAGCAGATCTGAATACTAGGTTATGCCTGAGTGTATCATATTAGTGAAAAGATCAAGTGGATGGTGCAAGAGATATGCCAGTCTAAAAATGTCCAACACCTGTTCTTTCTAAGTAACACTCATGGGAGAGAAATGACAGAATCATTACACAACTCCTTGGCTGATGATTACTAGCTAGTGGTAATTTTAAACCAAGTGGCGTCACAATTGATTGAGGCTCTTTGGGGAAAAATGTTGGCAAGACTGATTATGTGATAAAAATTTGAGGATATGATAAACATTTGAGGGGGGTGGAGGTGGGGGAGGCGGTGGTGCAGGCAACACTTTTGACTGTAATTGCAGTTACAGAGAAGAGGATGATATCAAGCACACTGTTAAGAATACTCCTAGCACTAAACAGAAGAATATGTCACTCATCGAGCAGCATGACAAATCTTCATTGAGCATTCTGTAGAACAAATTAAGGCAGACCTTAACACAGCCTCTTGGGAGAGAGATGTGTCCACACAAGGACGTGATTGATGCATCCCATAATATGTGGCATGGCTTGTATTTGAATGGTTCTGAGAAGAGGTTACTTGTTCAAAAAAGTACCAGCAGCATCTAGCTGGACCAAATTAGTATCCATTCTATCCTAGTGTTTTCCAAGGCTTTCACCAAGCAGCAACACACAAAAGAACAGGCACTGTACATTGTTCTGCAGCAGCTTCCCTACATTCAAAAGTTATGTTTCAATGGCTAGTAGCACCTGCACACTATGAGCATAAATAACTCACAGGCATCACAACGAGTAGGATTGTGCATTTTACTTTTTATCTGCACTTGAAAGGTAGTAATCTCCTCATATGAATTTAGCTACTTCATACAGAGTTTGCTTACTATTTTTGAACAGCTTAGGATGTTCTCTAAATCCAATATGAGGGTAGACTGAAAAACATGGAAAAAAATGTCACAATAACTGCTGAAAAAATTATTTCCCAGCATTCGCTTCTGATAGCTATATACTTGACCAGCAAAATTCCAATTCCTATTATCCTGTAAGCACTGTATATTGTGGCAAAACTTGCCAGTTATTTCACTGGCAGAGTCACTTTCTTGTTTCACTAATATTACTTCACAGTACACAATCCAAACAGGAACCAAATCAAATTAAAGGGAGCAATCTCCCTACCATGGTCAACTCTTCCAAATGACTTAATAGTGAAGTAGAATAAGAACCGGATATGATTCTACCTTTCCCCAAGTAATATGTCAGTCACTTTCCAACCAGACCAAGCAGTCTTGACCTGTATTAGTGAACTCTCATACGTTTTGAATAGTAATTTGTTCCTTTAGTGTGATGGTGGATCAATCTTCCATCTGTGATAATGAGTCCGAGTGAAACAGTTGCATGTAACACTGTTAAACTCTGTACTGAAATGTGCTTCGCTGTAACTTTTGCTGTCAAAATTTGGCAATTATGACATATATGTCATATTTGTTATGCATAAGGTACTTCTTAAACTGAAATGCCAACGGTACAAACTACTGCACAGGGTGCATAGCCAGTTTGGGTTATCAGGTCTAATTTGTTGATAATTTATTGACATTTTAAAATTTTCTGTCATACATGTAGCTGCATGTATTCGACAGGCTTGGATCATAGCGTGAATCTTGCAGTGTCTATGTGACCAATTGGCCTTACACTTCATGACAGAAATGATTCTGGTCAAAGCCACTGGCAGATTGAACTTTCAGACCTCTGCTGAATGCACTAAAAGTCCACACACCACCAGCTAGCCAATGGGGAGGCATGAGAAAGGGGATATGTGGTTGCTATTCGCTGCACCCTGAGAGGGAGAGGACAGCGAAGTGTCTCTCTCTCCTCTCTCTCGAATGAGCTTTCACGAAGAGCAGACACTCTTGTTTTCCAGCTGTTCGTTGGAGCACATGGCCTTGTGCCATTTGTCTCCATCTATCTCGGCTCTCTCCGACTGCCCCCAACTAGTTCCAATGTGAACCACCTTTCTCCTACCTACTTTCACGTTTTGCAAACACCCAGACTGGCAGACGGCCCTGCAGTCCAGCCTGGAGAGGCCCTCATGTACTCCGTAAGTTTCAGAATATATGAGTTTCTTTTAATCCTCTCTTTTCATTTCAAACCAGCCTCCCTTCCGATGTTCACAACTCATCCCTCTCTCAACACTGACAAAGGCTGTCTTCACAACAGGTGTAGTCTGTTACTATCTTGGATACATTAATTTTGTGATCTTTCATTATTCCATCATGATTATTCTTAAATATTTTCTATGCGTACTCTAACCTCCAATATTTCTGAATCAAGGACCCTGTTTAAACTCATTGTTTCAATCTGTCAACTTGTAGAACATTTCAAATTAAAATATTTAATTACAGCACAAAATTCAATTTTCAAATACCTTATATGTCACACATCGTGCTAGCCTTACACACTGAGGTAGCTGCTAGGTAACTACTGCACATCTTGAGCATTTGGAACTTTGAATAGCAGCATTACAGGAACAAATGTTGCCACACTTGCCTATCCAGTCCTTTGATATTAGGTGTTTAGTTCAAAGCAAATCATTTCACTGGCTATTCCCACCACCCATAACCCCAAACCCTCTGAGTCACACACCCATATTCATCCACAGCTAAGCAATTCCACTCTATTCTATGTTTAAAACTTAATTAAAATTATCTGTCATTTAGTACTTTCATGAAGCATCCCAACAATATTAGCTGCTTGTGGTCTCCATTTTTCACTCGAGCTTCCTCTCTTATATACTATCAACTGATATACAAATAAGTGCACTACATGACTTGGCTAACAAGCATGAAAAATGCAGTTTGAGTTATACAAAAGACAAACTACTAACCTTGATCCAGATGCAGTGGAAGGAGGAGGACAAACTGAGTAAACAGAGCAGAAGGATCATGTAGCAGTAAAGGAACTGTCCTTTCAGCTGGTAGCAGAGCTAAAGGATCACTGTTTGAATCTGGAACTCCGGCTACTTGCTGCCATATTTTCCATGTTGGCCAGGAGACCAACACTCTAGAATGTACTGCCAAGACATGTAGAAGTGGTACTGAAAATACACAAGGGTATTACTAACAGCAAATTGTTTGCATTTTAAATAGCACTTGTCTTGTATTGTAATTCACCAAATTCAAACCAGTAACTTCACTGACAAAATATATATCTTGCACCAGGGATGTAACAAAACTATTCAGCTAAAGGAAGGGTTAGGTTGATACGATACATCCAGAAGCATCACAAATTAATCTGGTAACTGAGGGAACATGTGGGGGGGGGGGGGGGGGGGGTAATCTAGAGGGAGACCAAGGATCAAATCGAATAAGTATTTGTGGGGTGGGGTAAGGGCACTCAATAATGTTGTTATCAGCACCTGTACTAAGATTAGTAGAAACAATTGCGGTTAAAATGTAAATACGATCAAATATATAAAAAGCAATCTGTGATAAAATAGCATTCACTCTCTCCCAATCTTACCTACGATCACCCGCACAATCAAATTTGTTCACACCAAGCAAGATAACTTGAAAAATGGTGAAATGTTATAAAACTGTGAATTAAAACACAAGAAATAGAAGAAAAAACTAAACTAAATTGACAAGAGTACGTGAGCAGATTTGTGTGTGTGTGTGGGGGGGGGGGGGGGGAGAGGGAAGAGAGAGGAGGGTAGAGGAAAAATCCAACAGTACATGGATGTGCCAGCCATCCTGAAAACCCATTAAAATTGTTGCCTCGAAATTTTAGGGAACAAGTCAGATATTACACAAAACTTAAATTTTCTTGAAAACACTAGGGAGGAAATCATGTGAGTAGTACAGTGGTACTTCTAGGAATTCAGAAGGGAAGGGAAATGATGTATTGGGTGCGTGAAAGTTATATTTATGGTAATTTGTGAAAAAAGTGGTACCTATAGGTATTTATTTTCAACTAACACAAAATAAATGGATTCATACCATGCTTTCATTATGCCTACAATGAAGAGCAGCAATGCATTGTTTCTTTTCTCTCACTATGCTGCTGCCTCACTTTCATCACTATTATCAATATTTTCTGGGTCAGATAACACATCATCATCATCATCATCATCATCATCTTCATTTTCACTAGTCCACAACATGCCCTTAGAACTGTCAACGGCACAAGAAATTCCAGTTTTCCACTTTTTTGTAACAATATTGACACTAATTTTCTGCCATGATCAGATTATCCACTTGCACATTGTCAGCATTTATGGCTTCCTTATCTTGCCTGTGCCTCCTGGAGTCAGCTGATGAGATCCCACCACCATCCATTCTGAATACTGGTGCCTTAAGATGTTCTTTGAAAGGTTTGTTGACAATGACATCTAAAGGTTGAAGAATGGACATTAAACCTCCAGGGATGATGACAAGATGTGACTTCATCTGTTTCATTTTCTCCTTTACAGCTTACACAAGGTGATCCCAGAAACAGTTTAGGACAAGAATGGACTTCTTTTGTAATAATGCCCCTGGTCGTCTCCCCTAGACACTCTCCAACCAATTCACCATCAAATCTGCTGTCATCCAACCCTTTTCCTGAACTCATAAGTGGATTACATGTGGGGTAATCTCCTTTGGTAATGTCTTCCTTTTAAAGATGGCATATGGTGGAAGTTTATTACCATCTGCTGTAATGCACATCATCATTGTGCATCTTAGTTTCTCCACTCCAATTGTCTTCACAAGGACACTTTTTGAACCAGTTGGAGCTACAGCAGTGTTAAACAGCATATAAAAAAACACTGGCATTTGGTCAGTGTTACCAACCTGGCAGAGCAAATAGTCATATTGCTGTCACACTTGTATTATGTAATGATGGGACTTGATTACCTTATCTGTGTAGTTTTGGGGTAAACGCTGGCACAAAGACGTTCTCCTTTGTAGACTGAGATTTTGTCATCTCATAAAACAAATCACCCAACCAATGCTTGCTTTAAAATCCTTTCTGTCAATATTGAGCATAGCAGCTATGCTGTGAGCTTTGTTCTGAATCATTTCGTAAGAGAGAGCCCAACCATCATTCCGAAGTTCACTGACACGTGCAATTACATCATTATCAGTTTTGGGATATTTCCCTGTTTTAGGTCCATGGAAAGATTTGGAGCTTGGCTTTGAAGCCATGCGTTTATTTTTTGTCTCTGCCAATACTGTATTGAATTAGGATCAATGGAGAAACGTCTTCATGCAGCTTTTATTCCACCTGTATCAGCATAAGATAACACATGTAATTTAAATCTTGCCGTGTAGTTTGAATATTTCAACACTATGATGACTTGCAATAAACAGACCTAGAAATATGTCTGCAACTTTTCTTTTCAAATTTATGGTATGTTGTGACAATGGAAATATTTTTTTTATGTCAAGTATTACTGTGTCCACTGTTAATTCATTTGAAGGCCACTCCAGTAAGAATGAACCAAGAGAGAGGATTATGCGTGACAATATTAATTTTTTAACGATGAAAAATCGTTGGGAAAGGGAATATATGAGAGAGGAGCTTATGTGATAAAATATGGTAATACAATTAGCAGGTTCAAATGGATATAAGGTTCAGTAGTTATTCAGTACTTATGCAGACAGATCTTGCACAAGAGGATTAGTGTGAAGAACATCACACTGTTCTTCGGACTGAATACAACTACTACTACTACTACTACTACTAATGCTGCTACTACTACTGCATCAGCGTAAATTAAGTACTTTCTATTTGTTACCAATGAGTGAGATGTAGGACACTCAACAATCTTTAATGCAGATTGTTTTCAACATGATAACGATGAAAATATTTCAACAAAACAACAGTAACATTAAACAAATGTAATATTTAAAGAAGTGTTCATCAGAGTCTATAAATAATGATAAACTGGTATGAACACTATCCGTTATTGTTCTATGGACTAACTGTAAAAACTCTCATAATCTTTTAATGGCAAATATTATTAGCTTGAGTCGATATTAGTTCCTTAATTCATTAACAGTGAAAAGCAACACAGAATCCAATTTCATAAATTCACAGTTCTTACTAATTTTCACATTTGATCATGTGACAACAATTTCTGCTTTCTCCAGCATGCTACGAGGTTCACCAACCATACTATTACATACAATAGTGAAATATAGCATATAAGGAGGACTCACCAACGCACGATCTCTTTGGTATAAGAGTTGTCAGAACATCTTGAAACTGTGCACCACCTGCCGGACTTGCATTAGAGGCTCCTGGTGGCATGTTAGGATTTAAAACCAACGAACCTCCTCTTTGAACAAGCTCAATTTCTAAATTTGTCCTTGCTACAGAATTAACGAAAAGAAACAGACTTTCTGGTGTAGTAGAATGACTCTTTTGTTTAAATTTGTGATGTGTGCTATTTGTCATGTCCTCCATAGACTTTCCCATAGCTTCCATAATATTTGAAGATTTCTAAAGAAAGAAGGAGTGTGCTTATTAAAATTTCATCTTAAAGAAAATAGAAGAAACAAATTATCATTACAGTACGCATTTGAAAATTAGGGACAGCTTATGTTTAGCACTATCAGATAAATTTCACAACAATATCATTAACTCTCAACAAATAATACACATTATTGGAAGGGGGGCATAATTTTTCATTTATGCCAATTTTATAAATACAAGGAAATTAAATAAAGAAATCTTAGACAAAAATACACGGTGAATCTCTCTCTCTTTTTTCTGGACTTGGGTAAGCATTTCACGCGGAAATCTGCAACACCGCACAAGGAAACATTTTCCATGTCAAAGATCAGTACCAGTTCAAAACTAACAAATTGTTTGCTTATCAATATCCAACTCCTTTCATAGTTATATGGCTGTCTCTATAATTATGCATCATTATTAACCGAAATTTGCTTCATGGTATTATCTTCATTATAGATGACAGACTCTAGTACAAAGATGACATTTCTACACATGTCAAACAATACTAGTTATGAGATAGTCTCAGCATGGTTTACTGCGTTATATTTTTAGATTTCCAGCAGAATTGAAGATTTCACTTTTGTGTATAATATTTTTGTGACCTGCATAAGTGTCATCTTCAAGTGAAGAACACAAGTAGGTCAGTAATCAAAATATTGTTAACAAAAGTGGCATCATTAACTCAGCTGAAAACCCAGAGACATCTAATCAAAACAAGTTACGTTATGTAAAATTTGAAAACATGTTATCAAAAATGATTTTCAAATCTATTTCAAATATCAAAATATATTATTAATAATACATACTAAATTGATTGGCTGAATATCCTTCAAAAAGACAGTAAGTTCTGCCACTGACACCAAAAGACTAGAAGGTCGTGACCGCACAATTGCTGAACATTCTCCCAACTGTGGTGAAAGAGGCAGCACCGAATTAGCTAACTGTCGACACAGTGGACACCAATATTCACCTCTGCAAAAAATAATAAATTCTATATTTTTAAAATGAACATAAGCAAGTTATAAAGAAAAAAAGAAGAAGTTATGTATAATTATCTGAAAACAAACACACACACACACGTACGTGTCTGATTAATGATAAAGTCTACAGGCTAGTGCCTGCCTAGGAAGGTTTCAAGTACACTGGCAGAGGTTATGCTCATCGTGGTAAATCAGCCATCCATAGTCAAGAAGACAACAGTGGAGACTTTTGTTGTGGAAGGGATGGGAGGTATAGATGTAGAGCTCAACATCTGCAAGAAAATAGCTCACTGGGCCAAAGGAGCTCAGGTGAAACAGATAGAAGAGAAAGTATTACAGATCTGGAAGAGTGAAGTCTCTGTCCTATGTCTGGGACACTAATGTATCATCAATGATTGGTTTAGAATTTTTGGTTGCAGGGAAGGTTTCCTTTAAGTGGCCCATAAACTAGTTGGCAGATGAGGGTGCCATATGAGGGCAGCACGAGTCTCTTGTTTAGGAAATATAAAGTTGACTATACAGACTGAAACAAATCTCTCTGGCACGTAATTTTTTTCTCAATGCTTGAATGACAAACACATTAAAAATACTCAAACATTTTTTTTCCATTTCCCACAAGAAATTTTAGATGGTAGAATGAACACCAGTTTACCTGTCTACTGCAAGACTTTGTTGCCGCTGCTGGTTGCGTAAAGATTGTAGATATGATTTCAGGCAGTCAAGATGTAGATGGTGGCCGCAAGTCTGGATATGGACACCACCATCCCAGCCTATATTTACAGATAACTGCCACGAACTCTGTGAAAGAGGTACTGAATCAGACTTTGTACATAAAATACACATTTGCTTCAAATTTCATACATACAATATCACTTATTTTTAATTTTCCCTTCACTCGGAGGTGGAAAAAGGGAAACAATAGGTGAGGAAGCAGTGAGCAGGAGAGAGAGAGAGAGAGAGAGAGAGAGAGAGAGAGAGAGAGAGAGAGAGAGAGAGAGAGAGAGAGGGTGGGGGGGTGGGGGGGAGGGAGAAGGTATGCAACTACTGAATACAAGTAACTTCAGCTTTAAGGTACTTTAATATATAAGTTGTTGTCATGGTCTTCAGTCTGAAGATTAGTTTGATGCAACTCTCCATGCTAGTCTATCATGTGCAGGCCTTTTCATTTAAGCACAACTCCCGCAACCTGCATCAATTTGAACTTGCTTACCGCATTCAAGTCTTGGTCTCCCTTTACAATTTTTATCTCCCATATTTCCTTCCATTAAAGAATTTGACAATTCCTTGATGTCTCACGATGTGTATTATGAACTGATACCTTCCTTTACTCAAGCTTTCTTTTTTCCCCTAATCTGATTTAGTACTCCCTCCTTTATTATTCAATATACCCATATAATCTTCAGCAGTCTTATGTAGCACCATATTTCAACAGATTCTATTCTCTTCTTGTCTGAACAGTTTATCATTCATGTTTCACTTCCAAACAAGGGTACACTCTCCAGAAATCCCTTAAAAAAAAAAAAAAAAAAAAAAGAGACTTCTGAACATTTAAATTCATATTTAATGTTAACAAATATCCCTTTTCTTCAGAAATGCTTTTTGTGATACTTTATGTCTGTATTTTAAATCCTAGAGTGTGACAGAGAGAGAGTGTCTCTCCCTGCTTCTGTTTAATCTGGTTCTGGATAGAGCAGCGAGAAAGGTAATAAGCCTGGAGACAAGAACTCAGCTGGGTAGAAGGATCAATACCCAGGTCTAAGCAGAAGATGCAGTTTTAATAGCACATAATGCACAGGCTCTGTTTCAGATATGAAGAGTGTTAATGGAAGTGGCAATGAGAGCAGGCTTGAATGTGAATATGGATATGACCAAACACATCACAGTGAGCAGAGAGAATGATGACAGACCTTTATATGTAGATGGCAAATCTTTAAATGGGCAAAAGAGTTCACATATCTTGGGGCAGATGGAGGAGGCTGGGGAGGCCAAAGACAGACTCAAGTTTGTGCAGCCAACCTAATAAGTAACAAGTAAGTACATACTTTATACTGTTCTTCCTTAGTTATCTCTGACAGAGTCACAATGTCACTTGCAAACTAATAGGTTATTTCTTATCCCTGAAATTTGTTTCCCTTCCAAAATTTCTCTTGGGTTTCCTTCACAGCTTGCTCAATTTACAGACTGATTAACATTGGTGATAAGTGACAATCCTGCCTCATTCCCATCTCGATTGTGGCTTCATTTCTTATCCTTCAACTCTTACCACGGCAGTCAGGTGCTGTACATGTTATAAACAATCTTTTGCTACAAACATTTAAAAATTGGAAGCCTGATTTAGGTCTTTAAATGCTATATTTCAGACATTTTCTGACCCCAAATAAAGAAGATATATTAACTGACCCTATATTTATTTTTATTTTCATACTAAAATTAATCTGAACTATGATTTTCAATCAAGGAAACTACTTCAGTCTCAATGTCACCCACACTTCCAATGAATGTGACTGAGGAATCTGCAGTTGATGATCCCCCTGCCACATCCACCTCTACTACTGACTGCCATCTTCTGCATACTCCTATTTCCGCTTCATAAAAAATGAAAAGCATCATAATCCTCCGCCCTTCCATGTGATGGCAGCTCACACAACTTGCTGATGACCAATTTTTCTAAAATAGATAACAAATCCTGTTATCATTGTGGGATCGGAAAATGAGAGACTAATCCCCCCCCCCCCCCCCCCTTCAACACTGCCATTGGTGCGAAGCAATGTGGCATTTTTTTATATGGAGTCACGCTTCTGTTTAATATTTGGCAACTGTGACACTCCAGAGGCGAGCGAGAGCGATTCCATTTTGTAAAGGAACACATGTAAAGACAACATGTAACACTACAGACAGAGCAAAAGTTAACACAAGAGCTGCATAGTGGCAATTGGTAGCAGCAGGCCAGGACAACGTTTCTTTAATTTGTACCAACACAGTCATGGGACACTGTTTTTATGATGTCAACATCTTGCAAATATCTGTAGGTCCCGTACCAAATGTGAAAAATGTTGCAGAACATGTTTCAAACTCAGTGCAAACATTACTTTGGAAATCATTTGTAGACAGGTTTACTGTGTACTCAGGAAGGAAATCATTAAAATCTATAAAACATTTTAGTAGCCTATGATTAGCAAAATATGAACAGCACCTTTTTTGATTTTTTGTAAAACATCAGGTTGTGAAATGTCTATTTTCATTATTTTTTAGTAACTTCTCTTAACTCTTTATGAAGACAATAAAGCTATAACAATTATGGACAAACTGTAATAGCTGGCAGCCACGAGTTTATAACCAATAAATTATGGTCAGATACAAGTATTCAAACACAACTATGTGTAACCAAGTTTCATTCAAATGTATAACTCTGCCATTCCTAAACACAGATCACATCAAATAACAGCACATTGTCTCTCCCTGTTTTGAAATAACTACACAAAGCCAGAGTGTACTACTCAGAAATTAGTGATTTGAAATATTACATTTTTGCCTATCTAAAAATAGATGGGATGCTTACACAGTCAAATTGTGCATTCAGATCTTCGACACGACGATCAAATTCACTGCCAAGGAAGTTGTCATCCCTTCGCAAGCTCTGCCTTTCCTCATCACATGTGGGGAAGAAAGCTGGTTCCGCACTTCGTCGTTTATGTGCCAGGACACTGCTTGCCTGAAACATTTTGGCTTATTATTAAAAAAAATGGATTACACTACATATTAACACTTGAGATCAGGTAACAATGAATGAAATGCTACAGAATATGTAATTACTGAAAATTATAATTAGAGTAGATATTAAAATTTTTGACACTGCATTTGACCAGTGCTATTTTATCATCTGTATTCTTGGTTCTCCTTTTGTTTGCCGGCCTCTCATTTAAGGTATTCATCTTTATGTTTAGCACTATTCACACTCAAAAACTTTAGCTTGTCATGTACACTTCTTTTTTAATCATTTATTCCTGTCTCATGAAATTAATGTAGTCTATGCTACAAAAGTGCGTGATTACACATTAAAGTGGACCTCCTCACGAGCAGATAGCATTTACATCCCATACCTTCATACCTTCAGAGTGCATTACTCTTAATCTACAACACTTAGGACGTTGCTATTTTATGCCACATTGCATCACATTTGCAGTGGTATAAACTGTATTACTTATCTGTAATGGTTTAATTTCTAAAACAATTTGTTTACATGATGGATTTTTGCTTCACATTTAGTTTTCAATACCACTATCTGGGACATCATGCATCTACTATCACTCAAACTAAGTCAGATTTCTCTCTGTAGAATGATGATGTGCCTCACATTATATAGTGCGGAGTATACTACAAATCATTATTAATGGCAATTAAAAAATAATGATTATGCATAAGAATTTATTAAAAATTCCTCACACATATCTCAAATTATAAAAAATGAGGCATAAAGTAATTCTATCAATGTTGAGAGGAGCCCGACACAGTTTGAGTGATATTAGACACACAATGTCTCAGATAATAGTACTGAAAAATAAATGTGTCTTCAAAACTGAGATCGTAAAAAAAAAGTGGTCGTGTGTGTGTGTGTGTGTGTGTGTGTGTGTGTGTGTGTGTGTGTGTGTGTGTGTGTTGTGGAAGAAGGCCTTTTGGCTGAAAGCTAACTTGCTTAACAGTCTTTTTGTTGGGCCTATCCGCAACGAAACATCTTTGATTATGGTGAGTAGCAATCTATCCTTTCTATAATATTGTCAAATATAATGTATGCTAACACTTAGCGTAATGTCAAACAGCGTTGGTGTTAAACAATATCGTCCTGAGTGTTATACATGAAGAGTAATGAATTCTTAAAGTAGTAGTAGTAGTAGTAGTAGTAGTAGTAGTAGTTGTTGTTGTTGTCGTCAGTTGTTGTCAGAGTAGCTCTCCATGCTACTCTATCCTGTGCAAACTTCTTCATCTCCCAGTACCTTCTGCAACCTACATCCTTCTGAATCTGCTTGGTGTATTCATCTCTTGGTCTCCCTCTACGATTTTTACCCTCTACACTGCCCTCCAATACTAAATTGATGATCCCTTGATGCCTCAGAACATGTCCTACCAACCGATCCCTCCTTCTAGTCAAGTTGTGCCACGAACTCCTCTTCTGCCCAGTTCTATTCAATACCTCCTCATTAGTTATGTGATCTACCCATCTAATCTTCAGTATTCTTCTGCAGCACCACATTTCGAAAGCTTCTATTCTCTTCTTGTCTAAACGAATTATCCTCCACGTTTCACTTCCATACATGGCTACACTCCATACAAATACTTTCAGAAACGACTTCCTGACACTTAAATCTATACTCGATGTTAACAAATTTCTCTTCTTCAGAAACGATTTCCTTGCCATTGCCAGTCTACATTTTATATCCTCTCTACTTCGACCATCATCAGTTATTGTGCTCCCCAAATAGCAAAACTCCTTTACTACTTTAAGTGTCTCATTTCCTAATCTAATTCCCTCAGCATCACCTGACTTAATTCGACTACATTCCATTATCCTTGTTTTGCTTTTGTTGATGTCCATCTTATATCCCCCTTTCAAGACACTATCCATTCCGTTCAACTGCTCTTCCAAGTCCTTTGCTGTCTCTGAGAGAATTACAATGTCATCGGCGAACTTCAAAGTTTTTATTTCTTCTCCATGGATTTTAATACCTACTCCGAATTTTTCTTTTGTTTCCTTCACTGCTTGCTCAATATACAGATTGAATGGCATCGGGGAGAGGCTACAACCCTGTCTCACTCCCTTCCCAACCACTGCTTCCCTTTCATGCCCCTGAACTCTTATAACTGCCATTTGGTTTCTATACAAATTGTAAATAGCCTTTTGCTCCCTGTATTTTACCCCTGTCACTTTTAGAATTTGAAAGAGAGTATTCAAAAGCTTTCTCTAAGTCTACAAATGCTAGAAACGTAGGTTGGCCTTTCCTTAATCTAGCTTGTAAGATAAGTCGTAGGGTCAGTATTGCTCACGTGTTCCAATATTTCCGCGGAATCCAAACTGATCTTCCCCTACGTCGGCTTCTAGTAGTTTTTCCATTCGTCTGTAAAGAATTCGCGTTAGTATTTTGCAGCCATGACTTATGAAACTGATAGTTCGGTAATTTTCACATCTGTCAACACCTGCTTTCTTTGGGATTGGAATTATTATATTCTTCTTGAAGTCTGAGGGTATTTCGCCTGTCTCTTACATCTTGCTCACCAGATGGTAGAGTTTTGTCAGGACTGGCTCTCCCAAGGCCTAACATGGAAAGTAAGCGTTTCCGGACACATGTCAACATAACATATTTTCTTTCTCTGTCTGTGAGGAATGTTTTCTGAAAGTTTGGCCGTACCTTTTTGTAACACCCAGTATACATATTTAGGGTCACTAGCACTACATGTAACATTTTCATCCAACTAATTTTATTCAAAACCCTGAAGCACATTTCATTCCTTACAAACTTCCTTTGAAGTGAATCATACCAAGATACATAGATAGCCATGCACATCCATTGCCACCATCTTACATACCTGCACTAGCACAACCTGGCCCATTGGTTTTTCTTCAGTGCTGGGTGATGTTTGGTTGCAAATAACACAGTCATATTCTTTTTTGCTTGTTGTAAGTGTTGTAGATTCTTCCTCATTCCAATCCATTCCCGAGGCTCCCTCATCTGAATGGAACAAAACAAAACAATTGATGCAGCAAAATTTAGAGAGGTCCTACAAAAGTTTAGTTAATAAAAACTAGAAGAATTCAACGTGAAACAATTTTATTCAGTGTCTATAACAACAGAAAATATTGAAAAATACAAAATATTGTCCTAAGTGCAGAAAACAATTGTACTTCTCATACACAACTGAGTTACCTACGAATATCAGCAACCTTATGCTCAATTTTATTCATATAGAAACTTTCAATTTTACTACCCATACTTATTATTACTAAGGTTCAGTTAACAGTACTCAAATTTTTTGTCCATATATTTCTACAGAAACAATATTCAGCACAATGTAAATATTTCTAAAAGATGCTGTATAATTATTCTCATCCTATCTCAACTTCGGTCCACTTACTCAGAGAACACTTACTTTGTTCCGATGGTTAAAATGCACTTATTTAACTAGTGCTTCACTCTGTTCAAGCATCTCTGATCGGTGGCCATCTCACAAATATGAATATGATTAATGTGATTATTAACTCAATAACCTACTTCCTTTGGACCCCAAGACCATACAGATCTGTAAATTTGAACCTGACTAATACTGCCAACTACATCAATTAGCCCTCAGATTAATCCTGCAACAACTAGTTTTTATCACATAGAAAGAGTCCTAACATCTAGAAAAACTGTTTTTTCACCAACTTCTTCTCTATCTTTATGTGGGATCTGAATTCAGTTTCAATTCATGGCTTCAAATTTTAGACCTGTTATCTGAAAACTCTAAACAGGTCTTATATTTTCAATAAGCCTGGTGATGTGCAATGTTTTGTATTATGTATATAATAATAAGTTATGTTAATAGTAACCACTGGTAACATTAATGTAGAAATAAAACAGAATATTGAAAACAATAATCAATTAAAAATAACATAAAATAAAATAAAATAAATTAATCCAAGTTCCAAGTGAGTAATTTCCAGCTCATATTACTTGATATGCTACTGGCAGTCTCAGAATAACTTAAAGTTTGTAGACTAACTACAAGTATCTACTTCTACACCTTTAGTTGCTACACTATTCTGTATTGCCCACACTGGTACATGCATACCTCAGCAATCCTTAAGTCTATGCATATCTGTGTGGCTAGCCATAGCATTCATTCTTTCTTTCTTTTTTTAAATGTCATTCATATGTACCTATCATTATCTATAACAGAGGAAACAATTCTTGGACCTGTTGATGTTATTTTGATATTCAGAGTGTCCACTTGATCTTACAGATAAAGTTAAGCAGTTGCCTTTTAGATACTCGATGTGAAATGATATTAACTGCAGTCCACAAGTTTTGGTCACTTACAACTGCACTTACAACTGCTTGCAGATCGCAGTCTGGTTGTCTTCCCCATATTCACAGACTGGTGTGATGCTACATCCCACACTTGATGCAAATATTTGGGTGATGCACCCACATACTGGCAGTGGAGCCCACAATGGTCTGCCCCATTTGCCAAATTGCAGTTGCCTTCATAGAAACTTCTCCCAGTGTATTCTTTTAATTTCCTGAAGCAATGTTTTGTAGTGCATCTTAACTGTCCTGTATTAATGAAGCCTTGCATTGCGCTCCATTTGCCCTGAAGTACGTTAACACGCTGCTCTTCTTGACCTTACTTTTCTGCTCAGCATGGAAAATTCTGGGCTCCAAGAGATTGTAGCCAGCCTGTTTACCTTTTTCTTAGGAATTTAAATGCCCTGTACTCTTTGCAACAGTTCAGTTAGTAACTGTGCACTGAATTCTATATGTTCTAGAAGCAATTCCATTAGAAATGCTGAAATATAGGTAACAAAGCCATTCCAGTGTATTTTCCCGATTTCTAAATCTTCAAATGTGTGTGAAATCTTATGGGACTTAACTGCTAAGGTCATCAGTCCCTAAACTTACACACTACTTAGGCTAAATTATCCTAAGGACAAACACACACACCCATGCTCGAGGGAAGACTCGAACCTCCGCCGGGACCAGCCATACAGTCCATGACTGCACCGCCTTAGACCGCTCGGCTAATCCCGCGCGGCCTTGATTTCTAACCCAAAAATGTTTTCCTCCGTTTGTCACTCTCTACTGTGGCCACTTTCCCCTTCAATGACAACTGCATTATGGTCATGGATGTTAGGTACTTGAGCACTTGCCAACTGTTTATCTTGTTTACCTCAGGAGCTGCCATGCAGTTTGCTAAAGTGACATCGTATGTTGGTGGCTTCAGCTGCTCGTCCTTTGAATGTATTCGGCTGGCCTTCTAGATTTAAAACATTGAGGTCCAGTTCCTGTATTATGTCCTCTAGTATCTCACTTCATTTGTTCGTTTGCCTACTGTGCCACAGAGAGGATTTTGCATTTAAATCTGTTGCACCAAGGTGACACGCACCTCGTCCGTATACATCCACTACCCTCAGTTTATCTACGTATGTGCTTATTATTAGGGACAGGAAAAAATAATTTTATTTTGTGGCCAAAGTCAGTGTTATTTTTTGCCAAATTCGATTTTATTTTTAGTAAAATTTGGTGTTATTTTTGTAATGTTACTTGTTATTTTTGCCACATTATTTGAAACTTTTGCCAAATTTGGTGTTACTTTTTGTTACATTCAGTGTAATTTTTTGTGAAATTCAGTGTTTTTGCCAAAGTGTTTTTTTTTGCAAATTCAGAGTAATTTTTTGCCATATTTGTTGATATTTTTTGTTTTGCATATTTATTACCTTTTCTTATGAATTTGCTGTGATTTTCTTGCCAATTTGGTACTTTTTTGCAAAGTCTATGTAATTTTTTGCCCACTTTGGTATTACTTATTTTTGCCAAATTCTGTGGTGTTCTTCAGCCAAATTCGTGGTCATTTAGTGCCAAATTCAGTGTCCTTTTTTGTAAAATTTGATATTTTTTTCCAAATTTTGTGCTTTTGCAACAGATCTGATTTTTTGGTGATGATCTTTTTACCAAATTTGATGGTATTTTCGTCACCACATCAAGTTTGTTATTTCAAAATTATACACATCCTCAGCTTTAAGGAGAGTTGAAGACAAAATGCAGTTGTAATATTCAGTAGCTGTTAGTCATGACTGTTAGTAAACTGCCATCCTCAGAATTATAATGTTTTTGTATGGCAAAATTACAAATTTTGCAATATCTCTTAAAAATCAGTGAGTTTGCGTTACTTCACTAAAAGATAATTTTGCATTATTTTTCACATTATCATTTTCACCAAATCTTCCTGTCCCTACTTATTACAACCCACTACTATACAGCAGTATCAAAAGTCAGGTATACAAGTTCACTTGCAACTTATGTCCAAGCTTCTACTTTGGACAAACCAGTAGAAGCTTCACAACAAAATTTAAAGAACACATAGAAGCAATCCATCTTAACAACCTGAATAAATCCAGCTTTGCCTCTCATCGTGCCCAACACAATCATTCTGCAAACAACATAGAACAAAATCTCCAAATACTACATTTTGCCAACAAAGGCACTATACTTGACCTTCTTGCAGAAATTGAAATATTTATTTATACAAATACAGCACCTGACTACTTACTCAACGACCAAACTGAACTGAGAAACAAAATTTTCCTTCAGAACTTTGAAGATTTACTAGTTCAAAACAAGTATCCAGTCAACCAACCCTACAGCACCCTGCCACCCCCACCCTCACCACCCCCAATCACTCACCTTACATCCTAACTACACTGGCGTCAATGTAAATATGCTACCACAGAATAAAACCTGTGCTATGTTTCTAAATGGTAATGCCCTCTACTGTCAAAATAAATCAGTACTCTTATACATGTTACTTCTAGCTGGAACAAACAGAATCTGCCTTTACCAATATTTCACATCACATTAATGCAAGAACAAAAATAAGTCAACAGTTCACTTTAATGTTTGTTCTTGGTTTTAGATATAAACTGTATGGTCATACAAACAGCTTTAGTCCATTACAAACACTGTAACTTTTATACATATTACATTATCTTAAATAAATATAATCCACTCTTACTAATATTACAGATTACATTAACCTAAGAACAGAAATAAGTTTTTTGATTTGTTATTATTTATATTTTAAACTTAAATATAAGGTCATGGTCATAAAAAATGGCTGTCTCTCATTGTAAATATGATAACTCTGTATTATTTACTCTTGGGCATACATGTTAATGTCAATCTTGATTAAAATATATGCTATAAACTGACTATGTTGTTGTGGTCTTCAGTCCTGAGACTGGTTTGATGCAGCTCTCCATGCTACTCTATCCTGTGCAAGCTTATTCATCTCCCAGTAACTACTGCAACCTATATCCTTCTGAATCTGCTTAGTGTATTCATCTCTTTGTCTCCCTCTACGATTTTTACCCTCCACCCTGCTCTCCAATACTAAATTGGTGATCCCTTGATGCCTCAGAATATGTCCTACCAACGGATCCCTTCTTCTAGTCGAGTTGTGTCACAGACTTCTCTTCTCCCCAATCCTACTCAATACCTCCTCATTAGTTATGTGATCTACCCATCTAATCTTCAGCATTCTTCTGTAGCACCACATTTCGAAAGCTTCTATTCTCTTCTTGTCCAAACTATTTATCATCCATGTTTCACTTCCATGCATGGCTACACTCCATACAAATACTTTCAGAAACGACTTCCTGGCGCTTAAATCTATACTCGATGTTAACAAATTTCTCTTCTTCAGAAACGCTTTCCTTCCTATTGCCAGTCAACATTTTATATCCTCTCTACTTCGACCATCATCAGTTATTGTGCTCCCCAAATAGCAAAACTCCTTTACTACTTTAAGTGTCTCATTTCCTAATCTAATTCCCTCAGCATCACCTGACTTAATTTGACTACATTCCATTAGCCTTGTTTTGCTTTTGTTGATGTCCATCTTATATCCTCCTTTCAAGACACTATCCATTCTGTTCAACTGATCTTCCAAGTCCTTTGCTGTCTCTGACAGAACTACAATGTCATCGGCGATCCTCATAGTTTTTATTTCTTATCCATGGATTTTAATACCTACTCCAAATTTTTCTTTTGTTACCTTTACTATTTGCTCAATATACAGATTGTATAACATCGGGGAGAGGCTACAACTCTGTCTCACTCGCTTTCCAATCACTGCTTCCCTTTCATGTCCCTTGATTCTTATAACTGACATCTGGTTTCCGTACAAATTGTGAACAGCCTTTCGTTCCCTGTATTTTACCCCTGCCACCTTCAGAATTTGAAAGAGAGTATTCCAGTCAACATTGTCAAAAGCTCTCTCTAAGTCTACAAATGCTAGAAACGAAGGTTTGCCTTTCCTTAATCTAGCTTGTAAGATAAGTTATATGGTCAGTATTGCCTCACGTGTTCCAATATTTCTACGGTTTCTACTAATTTTTCCATCACGGTTTCTACTAATTTTTCCATTCGTCTGTAAAGAATTCGGGTTAGTATTTTGCAGCTGTGACTTATTAAACTGATAGTTCGGTAATTTTCGCATCTGTCAACACCTGTTTTCTTTGGGATTGGGATTATTATATTCTTCTTGAAGCCTGAGGGTATTTCGCCTGTCTCCTACATCTTGCTCACCAGATGGTAGAGTTTAGTCAGGAATGGCTCTCCCAAGGCTGTCAGCAGTTCTAATTGAATGTTTTCCACTCCCGGTGCCTTGTTTCGACTCAGGTCTTTCAGTGCTCTGTCAAACTCTTCGCGCAGTATCATGTTTCCCATTTCATCTTCATCTACAGCCTCTTCCATTTCCATAATATTGTTCTCTAGTACATCGCCCTTGTATAGACCCTCTATATACTCCTTCCACCTTTTTGCTTTCCCTTCTTTGCTTAGAACTGGGTTTCCATCTTAGCTCTTAATATTCATACAAGTGGTTCTCTTTTCTCCAAAGGTCTCTTTAATTTTCCTGTAGGCAGTATCTATCTTACCCCTGGCGAGATAAGCCTCTACATCCTTACATTTGTCCTCTAGCCATCCCTGCTTAGCCATTTTGCACTTCCTGTCGATCTCATTTTTAGACGTTTGTATTCCTTTTTGCCTTCTTCATATACTGCATTTTTATATTTTCTCCTTTCATCAATCAAGTTCAATATTTCTTCTGTTACCCAAAGATTTCTAGTAGCCCTTGTCATTTTACCCACTTTATCCTCTGCTGCCTTCACTACTTCATCCCTCGAAGCTACAAATATTTCTTTCCCCCATTCCTGTCAATTGTTCCCTTATGCTCTCCCTGAAACTCTGTACAACCTCTGGTTTAATCAGTTTGTCCAGATCCCATCTTCTTAAATTCCCACCTTTTTGCAGTTTCTTCAGTTTTAATCTACAGTTCATAACCAATAGATTGTGGTCAGAGACCACATCTGCCCCTGGAAATGTCTTACAATTTAAAACCTGGTTCCTAAATCTCTGTCTTACCATTATATAATCTATCTGAAATCTGTCAGTATCTCCAGGCTTCTTCCATGTATACAACCTTCTTTTATGATTCTTGAACCAAGTGTTAGCTATGATTAAGTTGTGCTCTATGCAAAATTCTACCAGGCGGCTTCCTCTTTCTCTTCTTCCCCCCAATCCATATTCACCTACTACGTTTCCTTCTCTCCCTTTTCCTACTACCGAATTCCAGTCACCCATGACTATTAAATTTTTGTCTCCCTTCACTATCTGAATAATTTCTTTTATTTCATCATACATTTCTTCAATTTCTTCGTCGTCTGCAGAGCTAGTTGGCATATAAACTTGTACCACTGTAGTAGGCATGGGCTTCGTGTCTATCTTGGCCACAAGAATGTGTTCACTATGCTGTTTGTAGTAGCTTACCCGCACTCCTATTTTTTTATTCATTATTAAACCTACTCCTGCATTACCCCTATTTGATTTTGTATTTATAACCCTGTATTCGCCTGACCAAGTCTTGTTCCTCCTGCCACCGAACTTCACTAATTCCCACTATATATAACTTTAATCTATCCACTTCCCTTTTTAAATTTACTAACCTATCTGTCCAATTAAGGGATCTGGCTATATTACACGTTAATATACAAACAGGAATAAGACATCATATCACTTGAAGTTTGCTCTTGTTTAACTCATTTATTTATTTATTTATTTATTTTATTCTGTGCTTTTATGTTATCACCAGCCTGATTAAAATATTTGCCCTTATATTGCCTTTAATATATGAAAAAAAAGAACAAATTACATCTCTGTTCAAAGTAGGCCTATGCCATATCTTTTTGTGAAGATCTGTATTACGAGCAACAATTGGACAACACATGCTGCCTGCTGGCAAATTTTCTCTGTCAAAGTGCGTGAAGTGATATACCAACTAACCATCAAAATGGAAGCAGGCAGATGGACACTAACAAAAAAAGCCACCCATACTGTCGCAGTAAGTAAAAAACTAAATTTACACCTGTATCATCAGATAAACAATAGTCATGGCAATATATTACAGTGTGTTCCTCCTCCTTGTCACAGAGTGAGCATCCAGCATTATGCTAAAAATAATAATGTAACCTAAAGAAACCATCTGAAGATGAACCTGAGAAGGTTCGAAAACTGGTTCATGGAATAAAACATAAATATTCAAAAAAGTGAGTGGTTGCTGTTTTATGTAACTTATTTACATTCAATTAACAGCCACAGGTTCTAAAATATCCGTAATGGATAAGCTTGATTAATTTTCATATATCAGTCATAGCCAGTTTATTTCACACGGCATTTATCTATAATATTTTTACCCTTAAATGTGTTTTGAGTGTGAACAAAGCACTTTGCACAGGGGAGGGCTGGGTGGAAGACAACACATCCATATGCTTTTACAAAATAAACATATAAAAGCTCAGTACTGAATGATTCATTTCTTCTCGTGAACGTCTGCCGAAGGAGATCATATAATGGTTTCAACTCTGTTCACAAATTATAATTATTTACTCTCAGAAGAATCCTGTTTTATGCCCCAGGCACAGAATATGTAACAGATGTCTCTATAAGATGACCTACTCTGATAACATGTCTAAGAACAACCGGTAGAAAAACAGGATCCTCCAAACGACTTAACTGGACATTAACTTCTAATTTATTACAAACTTTGTGTGTGTGTAATTGAATATCATTTTAGTGGGGCTCCAAATGCTATAAAATTTTTTTTGTATTTGATAGAAAGACCTGACTGTTACTGAAATTCACTGTTTTGTGATTCTTATACTCATCAGTATTGCCACAATCACCACATTCCACTTCACGCAGAGGTAGGATAGGATCTGCAGAAGATGTCAAAGCTGCACGGGTGTCTGCTGCTACTGCAGGTGCAGTGTCACCATCATCACCATATTTATCATACGAGGTGCTATCCAACATTTTCAGGACGGGTGCTGCCATCTGTTGAAAAACTTACCTCTGGACTAATGGTCACCATCACCCTCGAAGTAGTTCCCATCTGCACGTACACACAGGTCCCAGCGCTTCTGCCACTGGTCAAATGTTTTCTGGAAGTCCTGTTCTTTGAGGGTGTTAGCACCGCCAGCGATGCTTCTTGAATCCTCTCTAGAGTGTCAAACCGATGGCCTTTCAACTTGAGTTTTAGTTTTTGAAATAATGCGAAGTTGTAAGGTGCCAAATCTGGCAAGTACAGTGAGTGGGGTACAACTGCCATGTTGTTTTTTGCCAAAAAGGTCCTGGTGAGCAAGGACATGTGACAGGGCACGTTGTTGTGATGCCAGTTCCCTTGACGCCAAGTTCGGGCCGCCGTCACCACACGTTTTCATGGAGCCGTCGCAAAACGTCACAGTAGTATACGGAATTCACTGTTTGGTTGGGTGGGATGAAATCTTTATGCACAATTCCCTTGGTATCAAAGGAAACAACGATCATGCTCTTCAATGTGAGCATCATCTTCGACGTCTGTACGACCAGCCCTGAACCAAGTATGTCACTCAAACACACGCATACGGCTCATGCTCTGTCTCCTAAACACTTGTTGAATCACTGCAAGGGTCTCCGTAGCACTTTTCCCAAGATTCGCACAGAATTTGATACACATGCACTGTTCTGTTAGCGGATCCATTGTAAAACTGCCACACACCAAACACGGAGTATTACGGAAATCACTGTGGACATGCAATACTTCCTCCCAGCTGAATGCCACTCCGTACACTGACTCATCAGATATGCAGCTCTCACCACCTAGCAGTGCAAAGATCTACTACTCCTACTTTCCAGATGGCAGCACCAGTCCCGAAAATTTTGGATTCCATCTCGTACTATTTGGCAGGAGCTCCATATAGATTTGGCATCAGGTCTATCAGCTGACAAGATGGAAAGTTTCCCACTGCACACATTGTGGCATCAGAAACATCACTTCTGCCAGCAGCCCCCACAACTTGAATTGATACAGGTGTTCCCCACATAGTCTCTCCCCAAACAAATTTCATGAAATTCATCTGGTGATGAAGGGTCTCCTAGACTTGAGCACAGGTCATTGTGAGTTACACTGCCTATGTTTAAGCTTCCTGAATATTCTGCGTCATTTGCACAAAATTTCTGTAGCTCAAATTCATTTATTATGCAACTCAACTTTGTCTGGATTTTTACCCATTTAAGAAACAGTCTGGTAAGTTCTTTACTGTTGCTGTCTCTAATATCTCCTGTGGTATCATGTCTATGGAATTCATGAAGTTAAAATGCTGCTTCTCAATAAAGTCTTTAGTGACTGTTGTTGGATTGTTGTCACAATGTGACACTCCCCTTCCAGTTAACATAATCCCATGTTGCAGACGTCAGGCTATGTCACAACGCCTATTCTTGGCTACTATCAATGGGGTCTTGTGCTTCCATCTCCTGTGCAATGTGTCTTCTGTTACTTGATTTACACAGATTTAATAATGAGTTGATCATATGTATGTTTGTATTTTAGATGTATCCATAGTCTGTTCTAGTTATTCCGTGCTTTAACAGGTGAGTTGCAGGTGAGTCATATTTTCAGTTCCTGTTGCAACAAGGGATGCAGACACGTCTCTCACCGATTGTTGTGCATGCACTTTTCTGGTGGCCCTCTGCTCTACAGCGGGAGGACACTTGCTCCATACACTTACAGATTTCTTTGTGTGACCTCAGTTACAGCATTTATAACATTCTGGCATGTCCACGTAATCATTCATTCCTAGAGCATGGAAACTGATATAAACCTTTTCTTTTTGCTGCAGAAACTTATGAAAAGAGGAGTAACTTGCATTATGTGACTGACATAGGCTCTCTTTTGTGGTCAGATTCAGAATGTCAGTTGTATCTCTTCTTCAATTTCCTTCTTTTGCATGTGCTCAGACAAGTTAAGCTCAAATTTCTTTAAGAAGTTCATTCTTGTTCACTTCCTTGGGCACACTGCACACAATTAGCAGAGACCTCTTCCTGTTTGGTGGTTCACATTTAACACTGTGTATCTGATTTAGTTTTCCCTTGAAGTTTTTGCACTAATCATCATTCTCTGTTTAGACTATGACAACACTATTGGCTGTCTGGATTGATTTGATCCTAATCTTGTCTGTCTTTGGATTTACTACATCAGAAAGTTTCTTCTTTATATCTTTGGCATCCTTGTTCTTGTTGGACCTAAGAAAGAGGAGGTTTTTTTTTTTTTTTTTTTATCTTAGCTGTTGTACTTAGCTTGGGTTTTTGCGAGGCTGCGACAGCAGCATACGAAGAAATAGACTACTCACTTTTTCTGTCACCTTGAAGTTCTCCTGCTCTAGAAGCTCAACCAGTGGTTTTCAGTGCTCACAAATCTGATTTAGAGGTTTCTTGAGGTAATCTTTCAGTCTCCTCTCACAGTTCTCGTAAATGACCAAGCAACCTGGACCAAAATGTGGCAAATTTGGACACTTTCTGGGTCAGTTCATTTGTTACGGCAGCAGAAACTTTCTTTGTCTCTTGGAGGAAATTGTTGATGTCATGGTAGAATTCCTCAGGTGATTCCACAACCATAACCAATGGTAGGTGAATATCCCGTGTTACATCTTACATTGGCACAGTTGTGGAGACTCTAGCATTCACTTGCTGTGACATGGCATTGTCTTCTAGCTTCAGTGTTTGCCACAAGGAAACACACTGTTTTTGGCGCCTGCCTCTAGAATTTTCTCGCTAAGATGCTGCCGGCTGATATCCTCAGCAATGCACGTGACTGGCAGAAAAGATAACTGGCGGCCAGCAGATCCTGACACAGTGCCAACGTGTTCTAGCTGCTGCTGCCGCTGTGCATAGCATTTGATGCAAAGTGGCTGTTGAAGTTGTGGAATGTGACAAATGCTCAACCATCAGCTGCTGCTTCACTTATATGGTGAGCAAAATCACCTCAAAATTTTATTGATGTTCTTTATGTAGTTCACGAAGTCTAAGAATCTAACTCATAATGTATTGTACTACTAAATGCTTTAAGTTTAAGTGACTTCAAATGCTGGCAGTCACTAACAATTTATTCTCGAAGAAAACGACACCTAAGATAGGAGCCGTTTCACAGAGAAACCGTTGCGGCGGACATCTTATCTCTGACTCTGAATATGATGTTAGGTCTTATATACTCCCTGATATGATCAATGTTTATGCTGGCAACTGTCATGCTGTGCATGGAGAGGAATAATGACGAGTTAATGCTGTAGAACAATTTGCGTGAAGTGCTCTTATAGCTCCACAGATAGAATGCCCCCTCCTAAAGCAGTGGTGTTCTATCACCCACCCAACCTACACATCTTTGGCCATTCCTGTACCACTTCCACTATCATCCCCTTGCTACGATCATATACCTGTGGAAGGCCCATCTACATCTATATAGCCACTCTGCAAATCACACGTGAGTGTCTGGCAGAGATTTCATCGAACCATGTTCACAATAACCGTCTGTTCCTCCACACTCTAATAGCGCACAGAAAAAATGAACACCAATTTCTTCTGTGCGAGCTCTGATTTTCCTTACTTTATTATAATTATCCATTTCTCCCTGTGTATATTGGCATCAACAAAATATTTCCATATTCAGAGGAGAAAGCTGGTGATTGAAATTTCGTGAGAAGACCCCGGCACAATGAGAAATGCCTCTATTTTAATTACGTCCACCCCAAATCCTGTATCACGACGCAATAACTGGCCAATCTACCCACCAAGCACCTCCTACTCCAGTCCTGTACAGGACCTGTGAAAACAACCATGTCATTTACCAACTCTGCTGCAAACACTGCACAGCTCTTTATGTTGGATTGAATACCCACCAAGCTGTCCACCAGGATGAACGACCACCATCAGTTACCAAGAACAAAATTTACCATTCAATGGCACAACATGCAACCGAACATAACATTCTCAATTTCAATGCCTGCTTCACAACCTGGGCTATCTCGATCCTTTCTTCCACCACTAGCTTCTCAGAACTACTCAGATGGGAGTTATCCTTGCAACACATCTGTCGCTCCTGTAATCATCCTACCCTCAATCTGTGGTAACCCACTGGCCCCAAACTCTTAACCAAACAGTTTTTCCTTCCCCCATCCTGTCACCACCTCCAAATTTTCAAATTACCAAACAATTTCAGGCAGATTTTCTGATAAATTGCCTTTGGCTCTTCAGCTTAACTCCGCTTGACGAGTTTTCTGACCAGAAAACCATGCCAACAGGCAATTTGTAAACAAGTGGCCAAGAAAGCCTCAATGATTTTGTACTATCATCTACAGGGAGAAGATTTGCAAACTGCACCAACACCTTGACCAACAACTGAAGAAGAAAGCATAATTGATGCCCTCTCTCGGCTTTTGGTCACATACTGGGATGAATGGGGCCACATCAACGTTTCTGAAATATAAGCACCTAATCATCACCGGTCTAGCACATCGTATCTCTGACAGACTGGAATGAGCTTTTATTTGTGCGAACCCGTGTAACACAGAGATACTTGGCAATAAAAGATGAGGAACTTTTGGACATTTTCAATCAACTAAGTAGCGGCATCCATTGAGACAACTGGGATAAATCAACATCAGCATGCACAATGAACACAACTGCTGTGCTGAGCAACAGAAGAAAAAGTGTGCAAGACTTGGGAAGTAGATTGACAAGGCCATATCCAACAAGTCACACACAGTGGTCAACCTGAGTGAATGGCAACTGCCTGAAGAGGAGCAGTCTACATTCTTCAAAAAGGAGGTAATTTCATTGACATCCTGAGAAATATACCTCTGGAGGATATCACTGCTAATACCAAGGTGTTTATCTGACCCTTATTTGCGAAAGGGCTGGGGAAATACATATGTAACCTGTCCGGATACTGTGCCAAGCAAAACCACCTGCTTGCAACAAGAAGAAAGAAGAGTTACAAGCTATCACGAGTCTCAATGCCGACAAAAATATATTAGAACTACCTGGCGATAAGGGAAATATGACCATAATGAAGAATGAAGATTAGGGGCAGCAGACCTGGACCTATTAGATCTGATGACATACTGAAAATTAAGTGCAAATTTAATGCAGAATATAACAGGAAGATGAGTTGGTTAAATAAGGTATCTTCTCTCTTGGCGGACATACAGAGGTTCAAATGGCTCTGAGCACTATGGGACTTAATTTCTGAGGTCATCAGTCCCCTAGAACTTAGAACTACTTAAACCTAACTAACCTAAGGACATCCATGCCCGAGGCAGGATTCGAACCTGCAACCGTAGTGGTCGCGTGGTTCCAGACTGTAGCACCTAGAACTGCTCAGCCACCACGGCCGGCATACAGAGGTACCTGCACAACACAGATGACCTATAATTTTGGTTGTATGAATTATCAAAGAATCATTAATGATCCACTAAGACTGTTAGTGCTCTTCACCAACATATAAACTGGCAAACACTTGGCCTCTTTGCTCCACCTGGGAAAGACTGACTCATATGTAAAGGATTCGGGACACTCCATTGAGAAGCCAAAGAAACTGAAATTTGGGCCAAACAACATCCCAGTCAGCTTTGATGTTGTTTCTTTGTTTACTTAAGTGCCACTCAATGATTTACTGAAGTGTATCGGTTTCATCTGCCCCACAAAACATCACCTAGCTCTTTCATGCATGTCTCACCATAAGCTACTACAGGTGGAATGGAAACTTCTATGAACACTGGGAAGGAGTCGGCATGAGTAGTCCACTCAGTCCCGTGGTTACCTGCTTCTTCATGGGACACTTCAAAGCACAGGTGCTGAACTTGGGCACCTTGCAAACCTAAGGAGTGGTACAGATATATTAATGATACCTTTGTTGTATGGAACCATGGTGAAGAACAGCTCTGAGACTTCCAAGGACACCTGAACAACCTCCATGCCAACATAAAATTTACAATAGAGGTAGAGAAGGAGCAACAACTATCCTTTCTAAAAGTTCTGGTCATAAAGGATGGGGAAAACCTGAGACACAAGGTGTATTGAAAACTGACACATATGGACCTATAGCAGGACAAACTGTCAAATCACCACTTGAGCCAAAAAAGGAATTATTAATAAGCCCATAAAGTGAGTGAGATGAATATGTGAGCTGCAGCACCTCAGACATGAGGTGCAACACCTAGAAAGGGATCCAAGTAGCAACGGATTCCCACTACTAAATAATAAGTATCACAGAATCAAACACTCCGCAAAGTGAAACATTGGAAAAATAAATGTCACATACAGACTTTCTTCCATACATTCCCAGAGTGATGGACAAAATTGAGCACATATTGTGCAAACACCACATAAAGATTACAGTGACAGAAAAAAACTATAAGACCTAAAAATAATTCATTTAGAGTAATGAAATTTTGGTAATACATCTGTCTAGGTAACATATTTAAATGATTAACATTGCAAGGTATCACAGGTTAATGGAAGTGCCAGATAAGTCATTGCAAATGTGAACTGCTGGAACATTAATAGCTGGTAATGTTGAAGGCAAGTATGCAGACATGCACAGTGTCCGTTTTGTAGTTGCCACATGTCAGTTTGTGCGATGGAGTGCAATACCTGTCGTTCTTGGTTAGTCAATACAGGGACTGTTAATGCTCTTTGTGGATGATACTTGGAGTAGTTGTTTGATGATGTCCCATATGTGCTCAATTGGAGACAGACCTAGTGACTAACCACCAGACCGATGTACGAATGTTCAAATGTGTGTGAATTCCTAAAGGACCAAACTGCTGAGGTCATAGGTCGCAAGACTTACACACTACTTGAACTAACTTACGCTAAGAACACCACACACATCCATGCCCGAGGGAGGACTCAAACTCTGGCAGGTGGTGGTGGTAGTTGGGATGTTTAAGGGGGACTAAACAGCTAAGGTCATCAGTCCCCCATTCCAAAAAACAGGCGAGACATAAATGCACGAAGCAGGTAAAACCCCAAGGGGAAGGAGACTCCCCCCCAGGCCCTAAAAGAACACAAATGCGGTAACAAACACTACAGACACGAAGAGTACAGATGAACACCAGACAAAAGGAAACAGAAGAAAAGAAGATGGCCGGAGACTGGTTGACTGACCACGAAAACAAAAAAGGGAAAGAGTCAACCAACCGACTACACACTAAAATCTGCAACCAAACATAAGAGACTCGAGGACAAGAGACACAAACTCTGGCAGGAGGGGCCGCGTAATCCATGACATAGTGCCTCAAACCGCGCGGCCACTCTGTGCAGCAGACTGATGTACGAGTTTGCAGTCAGGGTGTGTGGGATAATCATGAGAGCACTCCTGCTGTCATTCGAAATAGCACCCCTGACTATAACGCAAGTTGTAGATACAGTGTGTCTAGCATGCGGCCAGGTTGATTACAGGCCCGCAACTGGCCTTCTCCTAACCAACACAAAGCCCTCACTGGCACTGAGGCTTTCATCAGAAAACACAACAGACCTCCACTCTGCTCTCAATGACACCACTGAAATTGCAATGGCAGTGGTTTGGGGTTAGTGGAATGCACACTACAGGGCTACTGGCTCAAAGCCGATCCTTGAAGTAACTGATTTGTAACAGTTCGTAGTGACACTGTGGTGCCAACTGCTGCTAAAATTGCTGCCTCAGATGCGGTGTAACGCACCAGAGTCAAACGCTGAACATGTTGGTCCTCTCTCTCAATAGTGCCATGTGGCTGTCCAGAGACCGGTTTTCTTGTGACCGTACATTCTTGTGACCACCGCTGTAAAGTCTTTCTGCACTATTCCAGAAGGAACATCCAGATTCTCGAAGCCCTATTACACAACCTGGTTCAAACTCGGTGAACTGTTGATAAAGGCGTCTGTCACCTTACTGGCATTCTTGACTAACATCAGCTCACCACTTCCAATCTGAAAGGTAACTACCACTCACGACCTTTACAGCATGTATTTAAAGCAAACCTGATTTGCATCTTCATCTTCATAGTGGCACTACTAGTGCCACTCTTATGCGATTGGTCCAAAATTTGAGTAGACATCTTTCAGATGTAGAAACATGCCTACCAAGTTTTACAATACATAAATACTCTTGGTGTTGTTTTTTCTGTCACAGTATTTATAAACCAACAAAGAAGGCCAAAGAGCTTCTCAGGTCGGCAAAGGAGAAAAGGAACCTATTTACAATGTTAGAAATATATTGCATACCATTTACATGTGGAAAAGTATTTGTTGGACTGACTGGATGGTCAATCAACACCAGCATCACCGAATATAAGGGGCATTGCACGCTGGGGCAGATGGAGAAATTGAATGTGGCAGAGCATGCACTGTGCAAGACAAACCACATAGAAAAATTCGCTGACACAGAAGTTCTTGCTCGAGAGAAGAGCTATCACACACGCTTGCTCAGGAAAGCTATATAAAATACAAACATGACAGTAGCCACAAAAAGAAAGAAGAAAGCCTCGTGGCACATGGATCCTGGATTCTGCACTGCAGTGAATGACCGTTGCAGGCATCGAGGCTACAACCACAGTAATAATGACTATGGAGAGCTGGATATTGGTGTGCCAGGTACATATAATTTCCATACATGAGCTCAACTCCCTCCCATGGCCAGCAATGGAGGGTGAAGTTTTGACAATGCCGTCCACTTGTGCTGGCGAAAGTCAGAAAAATCATGAAAAAAACATCAGCCAATGAACCTGAGACAGAAGCTGACAGGCAATTTGTCAACAAGTGGCCACATAAGCCTTAACAATTTTGTAGATATTCTTATATTGACCAACTTGCTTACAACGTTTCACGCAACATGTTTCAATTACTGCCATATTTTGTACGTCAGATGAATAATAAGAAAAAAATAAAAAAATTGAAATGCAGCACAGGCAATTAAAGTTTTTCTAGCTCATTTTGAATCACGTGCACTTAACGAATGTCAAAAAAATTGACAATTACATTTTATTCTATTTATACTACATAATTAAATAAAAAGTAGTCTTGGCTTTTCTGAGATAAATGTTCAGAAGACACCTTCAAGAACAAAAAAATTTGTTGTGAGACCCAAGTACAAATGTATGAAGATAAACAATGTTTTCCTGATTTTGGTTTCAATTCATACCTGTTTCCATTGCACGTTCCATGAACTGCTTCTGTTTTGTTGCAAATTCTGCCATCAGCTTCTGCTGTCTTTCCTTTGCCCTTCGTCTCCTCTCCTCTCTTTCTTTTGCTTCTTGTGCTTTTATTGCTGCTTCTCGCTCTTCTTCCTTTTGAGGCCAAATCTGATTACGTGTCTCTCTAATATTTTCTCTGCATTAGAAAAATAAAGCTATAATTTTTATCTTGATGTCTATTTGTCAAATTTCAAACACACAACCAGCATCAACAGACAAATGAAACATCTAATTTTTTGCAAATTTGTTGCATTTGTAGTACACAACATCTGTAAGGCACAAGTAGCAACAATTGAAAGAAATACTTTGTTTGAAGAAAACTGATTAAAATATTGTGTGTATTCAAAAGTTGTGACCCTTTTCAGTCACAGCATCTTTTGTAATTAAAATGAGATGTGAACTGTTGAAGTAATCAGAATTGCTCTTGAAGCTATATAAAATTTGAATATATAAAAATTAAAGTGTGAAGATTGTTTGAAAAGAAATTAACCCCATTATACATTGTATTACTTTATTAATACAACTTATGCACACTATTAGGCTTCAATAACAAAGAGTGGAAATCCTATTTATGAACAATATGGGTAAATAATTACAAATTACAAGACAGGGAAAACATTTTCATTGGAATTAACACAATAATAAGAACAGCATCATCATTCAAAATGGCTATTAGCTTCTCTCCTCGTTTCATATATACTACAGTAAAATTTATTCTGCTACCCAAAGTATCTAACTATTCACGAAAATATGTTTTAATATGAGACAAATAGTGTCTAGGTTCATGCGCCCACATAATTTGTTTTCTCAATGATTATCATATGACTGAATTATAAGAATGTGAAGGCATCACCTCATTTTTCAGAGTTCTCAAACTGAACAACCCTGACTAGTGTTAACTTGGCTATCGCAGAAGGCAGTTAAGAGTAACAAGAACTTACCTGCATAGAGTATCCAATGCTGCTATTCTGCGTAAAAGTTTCCCAATAAAGACTGGGCCATCACCAATACGGCTCTTTGCCATTTCTGGTGTTTCCACTTCATCTGGATTAAAACTATCAGGAGTACCTGACAGCTGCGAATGCAGCTTGAGAAGCAATGAGATAATACTTTCATTGACAGAAACATAGGATGGATAATAACCGTCATCCTCCTCCTGTGAATATTGGAGAGTGAAAAATATATTTTCTGAGGCATATGTTAGAAGACAGCTTAATATTAGAACAAACAGTGGGTACCAATGGTCAATAAACATACATTATTTTGTTCCTCTCAACAACACTAACAACTAAAGCACATAGATAAACAAATACAAACCAGAAACAGCTGCAATAGTGTCATTTACTCACAATTAGTTTCAACTAGCTATGGTACACAAAAATTCAAACAAATCACATTTGATGAGAAATGTTTGAATCCAGTACAGGGCAATTCAATATGGATACAGTCCTTACAAACAGCTATAGCTGTTTTAATGCAAGGCAGCACATAGATAGGAATGATAGATAATGTAAAAGAAACTTCAAAATTTCAATTGTTACGCAAGCACAGTAAATAGGAAGCCAACATACGCTGGATGCTTCTGGAACAAGAAACATTTGCTGTAGATCTCACTTGTAGCAGTGGGGCATCCTTCCACTTGACTGGCAAGATTGAGGGGCACAACATTTAAGTAGGGGGTACAGCAAAGTCCTTCATGTTTAACTGAACAACAGCATTACTAACCTAAAGTTGGTTCTATGGGATCACACCACAAAAATTATGTGGTACATTTTTCTTCCTTTAGTCAAGTGTTTCAACATTCAGTTGTGTGAACATGCTTCAGTAATAGCTGATGCTAAGTGTTTCATCATTTACCTGAACATGCTTTACCAATGGCTGGTGTCACAGCTTGATATGAATTCCACGGATTACACCTTTCAGCAAGATGAAGCACTACTATGTTGTGGTATGGAGGTGTGCACACTTTTAAATCAACTCTTCCAAATTGTTGGATCACTCGTACAAGACATGACGACACTGTGTGTGGTGTCACCGCCAGACACCACACTTGCTAGGTGGTAGCCTTTAAATCGGCCGCAGTCCATTAGTATACGCCGGACCCGTGTGTCGCCACTGTCAGTGATAGCAGACCGAGCACCACCACACGGCAGGTCTAGAGAGACGTACTAGCACTCGCCCAGTTGTTGTACAGCCGACATTGCTAGCCATGGTTCACTGACAATCATGCTCTCATTTGCCGAGACGATAGTTAGCATAGCCTTCAGCTAAGTCAATTGCTACGACCTAGCAAGGCGCCATCACCAAGTTATATTGAGATGATAATACTGTATCAACAAGACCAATGTTCACCAATTGTGGATTAAAGTTAAGTATTCCAGCAGCTACGTACTTTTCTTTATAGCATTCATTACGTATCCTGTTTCAGACCTCACGCCAGCCTGCGTGAGTTTAAGCGCGTGCCTTTCGGCTTCCTCTCATTGTGTCTAGGCTGTCTTGTCTGGACACAACACTGTGTTCTGATTTTGGTCACTTAGATCTGTGGACCAAATACCCATGGATTTCTTTTTGTAGGGTTATGTGAAAGACAATGTGTATGTGTATGTGCTTTCTTCACTGAAAACAATTCCAGAAATCAAAATGTGCTCACATCAGCAACTTCACATATGCTTCAGAATGTATTGCTTGTAAGTAATTATTGCTTGGATGTTGTCTGTGTGACAAAGTGATTCACATAGAACACCTGTAATGCGTATAAAAATTTTAGAAATTTTGGGCACAAAACTGCTACGGTCTTAAGAACCCATTCTGTGGCTTAGTAAAGGGTAAAAAACCGAAATTTAAATCAGCAGCAATGGGATCGAAACTCAAGGAGGAGGGAAACTAAAAATGGAAGGAAATCTCAGAAAACTGCTATTGAAGGGGGGTTGTTTACCCCGAAAAGTGCTTAAAATGAACGATGTTATCTAACTGACACTGATAACTCAAGGACGCAATCGGTTGAGCGTGTGTCATCTGCTAAAAGGGAAGTTACATCAGGCGACAGCTGTAAACAGCGTGTTGCAGGTTAAAATAGGGGCACTAAAGTAAAAAGTGTCTCACCGTCCATGGATAGCTAAAAAGACAGTGCCCAATCTGCAGTCTAGTTAAAATTACCTCCTCCTGACTGCGAGGCTGGGAGGAAGAGGTCCAAGCAAAGGGAAGAGGTTTTATGTCCCGCAATTGCTCTGTAGATCGGCAAAGGAAACCACGCGAACAGCGGGCTGAGGAAGAGAGACTGCAGCCTTTGCCGCTAAATCGGCTGCCTTGTTTCCGCAGATACCAACATGCACTGGGATCCAGAAGAATGCCACAGAGACGCCCCCCAAGTGGAGCATGTGGAGGCAGTCCTGAATCCAGTGGACCAGGGGGAGGATGTGATATAGAGCTTGGAGGCTGAGAAGAGAGCTGAGCGAATCCAAGCATATAATATACTGTATGTGCTTATGGCAGTGGATGTATGGACAGCCTGGAGAGCAGCATAAAGCTCCAAAGTAAAAACCAAACACTGGTCGGGAAGCCGAAATCTAATAGGGTTGTCACCAACAATATAGGCACTCCCAACAGCAAAGGTGATCTTTGAGTCATCAGTGTAAATGAACATATCGTGCTCCATTTGTGTGCATAGAGCAGCAAATGCCCAACGATAAACTATAGGGGGGGGGGGGGGGGGGCGTACTATCCTTGGGAAGCTGGCAAAGGCATGGAGAAGGCAGGTCCGGGGGCCAAGCCAAGGTGGCACCGTATCCTCATTTGTCGAGTGTGTTTTTAGGAAATTGGAAGGAAAGGGAATGTAGCAGTTGATGGAAGCTAACTCCCAGTGATAGTAGAGAGGAAAGGTGGCCTGCATACTCTAATTCCAAGGAGGCATCAAGAAAAAGGGCTTGGGTTGGATGAGCAGGCACGGAAGACAGATGAATAGCGTAACAACTCGGAAGGACAGCTTGCCAATTAGACAGCGGAGGTTCAGCGGTCTCAGCGTGAAGGCTCTCCAAGGGGGCTGGTGTCAAAAGCTCCAGATGCTCAACGCAATCCACAGTGGTGGACAGAGTCTAGATGCCGAAGAATAGACGGCTGTGCAGAGGAGTAAGCTATGCTTCCATAGTTCAATTTCGAGCACACTAAAGGATGATATAGGCGGAGGATGGCCACTCGGTCCACTCTCCAGGAGGTATCACTTAGAACACAGAGGGTTTTAAGGGATCGCAGATAGTGAGCCGAAAGGTATGAAATGTGGGGAAACCAGCACTGTTTTCTGTCAAACATAGGTCCCAAGAACTTGGTAAACATCCGCGGACAGAAGGTTGACAGGGCCTAAATGTAGTGAAGGCGGATAAAACTCCTTACAATGCCAAAAATTTATACAGATGGTCTCACTGGGAGAAAATCTGAAGACAGTTTCGATGCTCCATGAGTGGAGGTGATCGAGACATCCTTGAAGACGCCGTTTCAAGAAGGCTGGTCCATTGGGAGATGTAGTAGATTGCAAAATCATCGACGAGGAGGGAGCCCGAGACATCGGGAAGGACACAATCCATAATAGGATTTATGGCTATAGCAAACAGTACAACACTTAGCACGGAGCCCTGGGGCACCCCATTTTCTTGAGAGAAAGTACAGGGGAGGGTAGTGTTCACCTGCGCCTTAGATGTGCGCTCTGTCATAAGTTCACAGACGAAAAGGGGTAGTGGACCTCAAAAGCCCCAAGAGAACAGTGTGCGGAGGATGCCTGACCTCCAACAGGTATCGTATGCCTTCTCCAGATCAAAAAATATAGCTACTGTTTGGCGTTTCCTGAGAACATTGTTCATGATATAATTCGAGAGAGCAGCTAAACAGCCGACTGTGGAAAGATGCTTTCGGAAACTGCATTGGGCAGGTGTTAAAAGATTTCGGGATTCCAGCCACCAGCCTAAACGGCAATTAATCGTAACACTCCAAAACCTTACATACACAACTCGTGAGAGAGATGGGGCAATAGCTGGAGGGGAGATGTTTGTCCTTTCCAGGGTTTGGGACAGGAATGACAATAGCTTCCTGCCATCTTCTGGGAAAGGTACTGTCAGTCTAAATTCGATTATAAAGGCAAAGGAGGTAACACAGACTATTGTATGATAAATGCAACAACAGCCATCTGCTCCTGGGATGGAAGAGCGAGAGGAAGACAGAGTGTGTTAGAGTTCCCCCATAAAAAAAACGTTATTATAGCTTTCACGAATTTGAGAGGAGAAAGCAAGACATCGCACTTCTGCTGCTCGTTTCTTCAGGAGAAACGCTGGTGGATAATTTAAAGTGCTCGAAATCTCAGCAAAGTGTTGGCACAATGAGATAGAAATTGCGACAGCGTCCACTGAGGTATCTTCCACGACACTTAGCCCAGAGATCGCAGAGAAATTGGACGTGCCGGATAATTGTCAAATTCAACTCCAAACTCTAGATGAGGGAGTGAAGGTGTTAAAGGAGCTGATAAAGAAGTCCCAGCTTGCCTGCGTGCTATCGCGGATGATGCGACAGCATCACGCATATAACTGCTTATAGCGGATACAAATGGCCAGCGTAGGATGACGGGGGGAAACGGCACGCCTCGTTCCACCAAGGAACTGAGGGGCACCTGGGAAAAAAGGGAGGCACGAGGTATTGAACATTCTGCAGCTGTAAGAATAATTTTTGTAACATGAGTGACCTGATCGACAATGCTAGGAAACTGACTGCCATCAAATGTTACTAGAGAGGAGAAAAGTGTCCAATTGGCTTGGGAAAACTGCAAGCAACTTGGGCGCATAGATGGAGTTGTGGATGTAATCTAAGGGCACATGGAAAATGTGTCACTGGAGTGTATATCAGCAAGAGCAAACCATTCAAAGCGGCAAGCTAGGTGAATGTACAAATGAGAGTAGATTGACGTGGAAGCAGACAGAAAAGTAGATTCCCCAGTGTTGAAGCAAACAAGATCCTCTAGGTGGAAGAGGTCAATCAATAGGGAGCCTCTTGGGGAAGGAAACGGAGATCCCTAAAGCGGCTGGTGGGCACAGAAGTCCCCAACCAGCAAATAGGGGGGTGGGAGCTGACCAAGCAGATGAAGAAGATCTGCTCATGCCATTGGTGTAGACTACGGAATGTACTTGATGCAAAGAGAGAAGGTGTATCCAGAAAGGGAAAGACGTACAGCGACAGCTTGGAAGGAACTGTTTAAGGGGATTGGATGATAAGGGATAGTATCATGGAGAAGAATTATACGTCTCCTGTGTGCCAGAGTGCCATCAACACAGGGGAGATCAAACTGGACTGATTGGAAATGAGCTTCGTTGCCTGAAGACAGAAGAAGACCGGGGACAATTGGAGCGAATTCTGACATAAGGTGGACAGAAAAGAGAAAATTCTCACCATGGTTGCAGTCAACTCAACGACTGCTGAGAGCCGGCAGTTGAGGGTGTGGAACGGCATCCATCCAAATACAGATCTGTAGGTTGTTCGGGGGCAGCTCCTGCCACCAGTGATCGGCTGGTTGATCGGCTGCCAGAGGTGCGTCTTGGTGACACGGAAGACTGCTGAGGGTGGCTACCTCTGGGTGACGTTGTAGGAGAGGCATGCCATGATGGAGAAGGAGAGGGACTTTGTTTCGTCTTCTTGGAAGCAGGACATTGAGATGAGGGAGGATTTGATGGTTGTGAGGTCTGAGTATGAAAAAAATCTTCACAAGTAGGCTCTTTTCTTTATGAAGTCCAGGCGTCTTATTTTGGGGTCCATGATTTAGCAGGAGACGATGAAGGTTGAGCCTTAAAGTGAGCGGGGATAGTGGGGAGGTTGAACGGGTGATCTTTGGGCTGGCCAATCTGACGACCATGGCACTAAAGGTGAGTTCGCAAGTCTGCGTGGCTACCTCCTTAGTAGGTCAAGGAGAGGCGACGACAGTGCTATATTTACCCACTGGGAGCACAGTGAGCTTTCTACTGGCGAATAACTTATGAGCAGAAAATGTAGACACCTTTTCCTTTACTCGTATTTCCCGAGTAATTCGCTCATCTTTAAAAATAAGACAATCTCTAGAGGAAGCAATGTGGTCGCCCATACAGTTGTTGCAATGAGAGGATGGAGGTGGACAACCACCCTCATGGGCATCCCTGATACAGGCAACGCATTTGGCCGTATTGGAACACAACTGGCTGGTATGATTAAACCGTTGAAGCAAACGTGTAGGGTTGGGGATGTAAGGGTGAATTGAAATTCTCATATCCCACTTTAATGAAACTTGAAACTTCCTGGCAGATTAAAACTGTGTGCCGGACCGAGACTCGAACTCAGGACCTTCGCCTTTCGCGGGCAAGTGCTCTACCAACTGAGCTACCCAAGCACAACTCACGCCCCGTCCTCACAGCTTTACTTCTGCCAGTACCTCGTCTCCTACTTTAATGTTTGATGGAAGTTGAACTCTGTCAAACGTCAAGAAGAGAGTGCGGATCAGTACCAATTCCTTTTTAACCCTTTTCATGACTCGATGTATGGTCGTTATCCTCTGATCAGACAGGTAATTTTGAATATCCTCATTGGATAATCTGTCGAGTGATCTTGTATAAACCACCCTGCACGATGAATTTGAAGTACGGTGCGCTTCCATCCAGGCAGGGAAGGTAATTTATGTGCCTGGAGGGCACTGTCTGTTTCTAACAACAAGGTGCCATTTCGTAACCGGGAACAAGACTTTACAGGACCTGCAATTTCTTTGACATCTTTCTAAATAATTGAAGGGTTAACTGTGAAGAAGTGTTGACCTTTGTCAGACCAAGAAACAACTAGGAACTTTGGCACTGATGGAAGAATTTTCAATGGCCGAGACTCATCTAGCTTTCTCTTGTGGGCAGAAGTTGTAGAAGTAGAAGAAACCAATGCGACAGTACCCCCCATGATTACTGGCATCTCCAATGGCGCACTCCTTCCTAGTGGGGGCCCCCTCTAAGCGCACTCCAGCATTAGGTGATTGTCCACATCTCAGGTCACACCTCCCGAGAAAAGGACAGAAGGACCAATCGCTATGTTCGGAAGGTACCAGCTCGGGTAATCACCCTTCCCTGGGCATGGCCTGGCTTTTATCAGGGGATATGTACACGTCCTACTTGTCTACCCAGTGCAGGGAATTACACGTTACCCCATTAATGGCTACGTGTGGGTCGACCTTCAGACACACACAGGAAGGAAAGAAAGAGAAAGGGAGGAACAAAGAAAAGGAAAGAAGAGAAGAATTCTCAAACACTGCAGCGAAGAAGAAGGTAAAGAGAAGAATCAAGGTAAAGAGAAGAATCAAGGAAAAGAGAAGGACAAAGACTTTCCAGTAGAGAGATAAAAACAGAATCCATGACTTACAGTCACAAGCGTCTGTCTCTGGACATAGGCACAAAACATACTCCCAAAGAGAGGGAAAAGGGGAAGGGAAGGGGGGAGGGATTGGAGACAGGGAATGTGTGGAAAGGGAAGGTATGCAGACCGGACAGGAAAGAGCTGCACTAGCTCGGGGTCCCATGCTCACCACGCTTGTGTACACAAAAGAATTGTGGACCCCTGGGAGGTTTTTCAGTCTCTGTTGTTCTAATGATTTAGTCTTATGATGTATCGTTATGCATCAAATAGCAGTTTGTAACTGCTTCATTTTGAATTTCTCTCTATAATACTACACATAACTACAAATAGCAGAATATCTGTAGTCTCATATGTGAATATAATGCCTCCTAATAATTACCTTTCTTGAAGGATATGTATCTCTATTGTAAATTAAGGCTGTTACAGACAGCAAATGCTCTCTCTGATACTCAACAGTTCAAATGGTAACAGTGATTATTGAGTATTACTTAAAAAAATTATGATCATAGTCAGTTGAAACCAAATATGAATAATTAAGTTGAAATTTCCTGGCAGATTAAAACTGTGTGCCGGACTAAGACTCGATCTCGGGACCTTTGCCTTTCGTGAGCAAGTGTTCTACCAGCTGAGCTACCCAAGCACGACTCACGATCCATCATCACAGCTTCAATTCCACCAGTACCTCACCTCCTTCCTTCCAAACTTCACAGAAGCTCTCCCGCAAACCTTGCAGAACTAGGACTCCTGAAAGAAAGGATATTGTGGAGACATGACTTAGCCACAGCCTGGGGGATGTTTCCAGAATGAGATTTTCACTTTGCAGCAGAATGTGCACTGATATGAAACTTCCTGGCAGATTAAAACTGTGTGCACACAGTCATACCACATGGTGGCCTATCCCAACATTGATCCACATTACACATTAACAGCATTTGTGAAGTGACTTGCCGTGTTTGTGTGTCATTTGTAATCAAGCGGTAGCCGGCAGCGGATGTGGCAACACTATAGGGCAAGTAACAGACGTCAACTATCAAGGAATTTTATTTGGACGACAGTTGTTCTCTGAAGCTTATTTGTGCATATTGCGTTGTTATTGCTACCTTAACCTTTATGTCAAAATCTTGTAAGAACAATAAATGAATATTAAAATACTACAAACCTGGTTGTACCCACCGTTAATCCCACAGTAAATTGTTCTCATTATATTGTATTATGTTTTGTAGATGCTTGAAATTGGGGTAATACCGAAACTACAATCATAAAATAAAATTATAACAGCTGATCACGATAAAACCCTTCAAAAAATTTATAGATGCTGTGGGCCCATATTACAAGAAAATAATTTACTATTACTATATTTCAGGAACTAGCTCTTCCACAGTTACACTTTATGCCTTTAATTATTTACCCACAACTAGTTTGAGAGTGACACCGTATTATCATGTGCCTGGTTATGCCAGATATACATCATTCTTCGTAGCTGGCATACACTGAAGTTGGATCATATCTAACAAGGGTTACCTCACTAGTGGAGATAAGTCCATTCATTACAGATTGTGTTGTGACTGCTAAGTGAAATACAAAAAAGATTAAGGACATAAGTGACACTTACTTTCAAGCACCTGTCCAAGCAGTCACCACAAGACTTCCCACCAGCTTTTCCCTGTTTCCTTTTCTTCATGTGAACTTTACGTGTACCTGATGTGGAAGGAACAACTTCAGAATTAAACGAAGTACCTGCAGGTACAACTTCATTTCCAGAAATACTGGGGTTCCATTCCAAACTTGGCTGACTTTCAACTGGGCCTGCAATTTAAAACATTAAAAGTAAGTACAGCTGCATAAGAAATACTGTTTCATCTGCTTGTTACTGTTGATGTCATCATTGTTGTTGTTACAAAATTCAGTCTGAATTGTATTAGATGTTAAAATTTTTGGTCTTTTGCAGAAATGCTTTTCTTGTTGCTGATAATTTCAGGGTTGCCACAACTTTCCCAAAGTGAAATTCCCTGATATTTCCATACAAGTTATAGAAATTTCCCCTGACAAATTTTCAGATCTCAGGGGTTAAGACATAAGTTGACAATCTGTCTTTGAAGCTATGGTACAAGAAACAATAGTGCAAACAATTTTTTGTATATATATATCTAAAAACAAAGATGATGTGACTTACCAAACGAAAGCGCTGGCAGATCGATAGACACACAAACAAACACAAACATACACACAAAATTCAAGCTTTCGCAACCAACGGTTGCTTCATCAGGAAAGAGGGAAGGAGAGGGAAAGACAAAAGGATGTGGGCTTTAAGGGAGAGGGTAAGGAGTCATTCCAATCCCGGGAGCGGAAAGACTTACCTTAGGGGGAAAAAAAGGACGGGTATACACTCGCGCACACACACACATATCCATCCACACATATACAGACACAAGCAGACGTATTTAAAGACCAAATACGTCTGCTTGTGTCTGTATATGTGTGGATGGATATGTGTGTGTGTGCGAGTGTATACCCGTCCTTTTTTCCTTTTTTTTTCCCCCCTAAGGTAAGTCTTTCCGCTCCCGGGATTGGAATGACTCCTTACCCTCTCCCTTAAAACCCACATCCTTTCGTCTTTCCCTCTCCTTCCCTCTTTCCTGATGAGGCAACAGTTTGTTGCGAAAGCTTGAATTTTATGTGTATGTTTGCGTTTGTTTGTGTGTCTGTCGACCTGCCAGCACTTTCATTTGGTAAGTCACATCATCTTTGTTTTTTTTTATATATATATATATATAAAACTTAGAAGCAGATGGCGTTTCTTGATGTGAGCAGAAATCTTAAGTACTAACATCAACATCTTTTGTAATGAACTGTTTTTTGATGGAGAAAGCAAGCCAAATGATGTGTGTGTTTCAGTAAGACCACTGATGTTATTTTATTTCAATAAAACCACACACATTGTGTGGCAAAAACACACATTTCCTTGGAGTCACAAGACAGATTTAAACTACCTTCACTGGTTTCAAAAATAACCTCAGAAAAAAGAAGGCCTCTTGAAAGAAGTGAATAAGGCGGAGAAGAATTGTGTAAACCAACACTGTAGGTTACCACCTATAAAATGTTGGTTCTACTATGTTAATTACTGTTGGTTATTGCCCACTGTGTTATATCTATTATCTTACAGGTATTGTGTGATTTTTCTTTTGAGAAATACATGAGTACATAGCAAACAAACCACGAGCGACTGACAGTTTTCTTCTTCTTCTTGTAATCCACACTTTCTAACATATATAAATGAAATTTCTATAAAATGCCACACTGTACAATGTACTTGTGGTGAGACAGTCCATCAGTCATGGCCTCTGGCCTGCTGAGAAGCACCACAGTCCTGGGCCCATGGATAAACCATGAAAATCTACTGCATTATGCCACACACAAAGAGACCCAGCCTCCAACGGGCACGGCCTGCGCATTAGTGGGATCCTAATTGCTTCAGATCGGCAGGCCCGATCCATTACAGATACCCACACAAACAGCCTGCGATTTTGACCCGTCGCAGAAATCCACCCTTGCAGCCAGCTATTCACGAGCCACAGACAGCGTGTTGATGAAGAGAAACCACAGTGATCAATCCATGCAACAGATAACTTGTTCAAACACTTCGAGAATCAATAGTAATGAGGATAGGCAGCAACTCACCGTAAATATGATTGCTGAGCCACGGACAGACATGGGGAAAAGACAATCACACTCTCACAGCCAAATTTTCAGCCATAGCTTTTGTCACAAAATGAGAGCACACACACATTCACAAATCACTCAGACACTACTTGTGCACACGACTGGCGTCTCCAGCTACTGTCTCTGAGAATCAGATCCAAACAAACCACTCCTCACACCTCCCTGCCACTCATTGGCAGCTGTTAGGCTGGTGGCAAGAAGTGGTAGCAGCACTTACTGCAAGCTGAGGGAAGTGGTAGGAAGGGGAGAAGCAGTAAGAATGAGGGAGTAGGGAAGCAGTGCATATACTCAGCTGCACCCACCAGCAACGACGCACGACACCTCTGCGAACAAAACATTTCATCTCCTGAGACAAAAGTGAGATTTTTCCAATTTTTTTCCCCAAATTCCCCTGATGTATCTGAAAATTCCCTGATATTCCCTGATTTCCAGAACCTGTGGCAACCTTGAATTTTCATTTTATATACTCTCTATATCAGTCATCATCAGTTGTCTTGTTGCCCAGAAAATAAAATTCGTCTACTGCTTTTAATGTCATTTTCTCATCTAATTCCCTCAGTGTACAGTGCAATGAACATCTAAACTGTTTCTTAACACTTTTTTTTACCCTTGAAAAGGCCTTATAAAATCAAAACTCTTAAGGTAATGGATTTAGATGAAATGGGAGAGGGACCTAATAAAATATTTTGGACCAAACCAAAATTCATTACATCCCCTGTTGATGTGTCCCTAAATGATGAACTAATCCCAATATGTGGCACTGACATCCTCTTTGATTTTTGGAACGCAACATGACAGTGATTTTGAATGTCATTGCTTCAACGAGTCCTTGGTGGGTTTCTGGAGGTACATGGCACCACATGTTTAGGCATCAGTCTCTCAATTCTTATAAATTATGGCCTGGTGGTTTGTGGATGTGAAGCTGGCACCCAACTGTGCCCCATATATTACCCTCGTGTGCGGATCAGAACAATGTGAGTTCACTACCATGCTCTTCCAACCACGGTGCATGATGCTGGCTTTGTGATGCAGACAGTTATCCTGTTGGAAAATGCCACTGGTGTCGGAGAGGATGTCAATCAAGATGGTATACAAGTGGTAAAACATACGATTCACGTAGTCCCTGGCTGTCTACACTGAGATGACAAGATTCATGGGATACCTCCCATTGTCATGTTGAGCCTCCTTTTGCGTGGCATAATGGGTCAACTTTACATAGCATGAACTCCACAAGTTGTTAGAAGTCCCCTGCAGAAACACTGAGCCAAGCTGCAAGCCATGCTGCCTCTATAGCCCTCCATAATTGCGAAAGAACTGCCAGTGCAGGATTTTGTGCATGAACTGACCTCTCGATTATGTCCCATAAATGTTCGATGGGATTAATACTGGGCGATCTGGGTTGTCAAATCATTTGCTCAAATTGTTCACAGTGTTCTTCAAACCAATCACAAGCAATTGTGGCCCACTGATGTGGTGCATAGTCATCCATAAAATTTCTTCGCTGTTTGGGAACAGGACGACCGTGAATAGCTGTGAATAGTCTCCAATTAGTCAACATAACCATTTCCAGTCAATGATCGGTTCATTTGGACCAGAAGACTCATCAGTTCCTGTAAACACAGCCCACAAGCATTCTGGAACCACCACCAGCTTGGACAGTACTTGTCAACAACTTGGGTCCAAGGCTTCATGGGACTGTGGCACACTCTGAACCCTACCATCAGCTCTTACCTAGCGAAAGATGGCCTCACCTGATCAACTTGCCATTTTCCTGTTGTCTAGGGTCCAACTGATATGGTCATGAGCCCAGAGAGGTGGTGCAGGAGATGTCATGCTGTTAGCAAAGGTACTCACATCCGTTGTCTGCTGCCATTGCTCATTAACACCAAATTTTCTCGCATTGTTCTTATGGATACATTTGTCGTATGTCCCACAATGATTTCTGTGGTTATTTAATGCAGTGCTGCTTGTCTGTTTGGACTGACAACTCTAAGCAAACACCACTGCTCTCAGTCATTAAGTGAGGGTCGTCAGCCACTGTGTAATGCCTGAAAATTTGGTATTCTTGGCATACTCTTGACACTGTAGACCTCAGGATATTGAATTCAAAATGATTTCCAAAATGAAATGAGCCATCCGTCTAGCTTCAACTACCATTCGGTGTTCAAAGTCTGTTAATTAACGTTGAGCAGCCATAATCACGTTAGAAACCTTTTCACATGAATCACCCGCCCGTAACCACATCAGAAACTACTTCTCATAAATCACCAGAGTGCAAATACCAACACCAGCTGTATATGTGTGTATGACTTTGTCATCTCTGTATTATGTCCCCATCCACACTGCTCTATGTCCATAACGCACTGCATGTTTGGAACTGCCTTTCACCTGCACGGCGGCGTATCCGTACACAATCAACAACTTCTTGTAAAAAAAAGTGCAATTCATTCAACCGGGTGACATGACTCCACTAATACAAGGCTCCATCTTCATGTCAAATATCAAGAACAATACAAGCCAGCTAAACACCACTATAGAAATGTAAAACATGTGAATAGCTTCAAATATTTGGGTGAATGGAATACAGTAATAGACTGGATAAAGAATCCTTAACAACAAGAACCAGAAAAACTGAAATACCTTTTGAAACCATGCTACATTTACAACAAAGAACTCTTTCTATAAATACCAAAATTCACCATTACAACTGTGCCATAAAACCAATGTGCCTATATACATCTGAATGTTTTATCCTTTCACAGATATGTTTGTTAGGGAAATCAGAAGGAAAATGAGACAAAAATCTTACAAAGTATACTGGATCCAAAAAATAAAAAGAGGATTTATATAAAAATGCCAAGACGTGATGTTTGGGACTTACTGAGACGATAAATAAAGAACTATTGCCAAGCCGATAAATGATGACTAACACAATATATTAATGAAAAAACGTGGGGGTGAAATGGAAGGGGGGAAAGCTGACACCAACTGATTATCAGTTTATTATGGTCCTTATCTGGTCCTCTTAGTAAATGATGATAATGATAATAATAATAATAACAATAATAATAACAACAACAACAACAACAACAACAACAACAATAATAATAATAATAATAGCTGCAGTTACGATACGACTAACATGCTGTGAGAAGCATAAGAAAGATATCAACTAGGATCTTGTGAAATTTTCCAAGAATAATTTATGAAACTCAAGGCGATAATCCAAAATACTAGTATGACCACTAAATACAGACTGGCCAAAATTCAAACCTGAAGACATGCCCAGACCTCAAAACAAAATTATCTGTAGGACAATGAATAGTGGCAGATTAAAGCAGTGCAAAACAACTGAGAATTATTCTCTTAAGAAGTTGAGTATATTCTTAAATGTATTGTGCATACATAACTACCAATCACTAAACAAAATAAATCATACATCCACCAGCACAGCAAATGGCAACACTTTAATAATAATTACCAATCACCCCACTGTACTCAAGACATTTCAACTCTGTAAGAGAAAAAAATGTATGATAAAGCTGCAATGTGGATAATAGCTCTATTTCAAGCAAGTACCTTTACAATATAGCAGTGTTTTTCAACCTTTTTGAATATGCAACCCCTTTCCAAGCAAGAATATTCTGTTGACCTCCAGAACCATAATAAAAGTATGCCAGCGATTTCAAAGGCAACATATTTAATTTTCTTTCTACTGATACTATACTGATCGAGAAATCTAGTCCAATGTGAAAAGCAGTCACAGTGCTCTACGGGCAGAGATTTGATTAATATTCTTTGCTGCGTTAGAGGGGTGGGGGTGAGAAGAGGTCAGTGGGGGGATAGTCACACATTTTTGGTGAGTACAATCAGTTGTGTGAGTACGCCAGCAAGTATGGGCGTGATTATTGTCTTCACGCTTCGCTCTGAGTGAGCATAAAATGGACAAGTTTCTTAAAAGATCTGTGCAACCCTCTATGTCTGGTACAAGTGGCAGTGGCGGAAGTGAATCAAAACTTGGAGGGGAGGGGGGAGGGGGGAGGAGGACTTTATGACAACAGTTACCTGAAGTATGGTTTTACTGTCATGAACCATGAACAATAAACCTCAATTTATAATTTGCAGCAAAGTATTGCGACGTGAGAGTATGAAACCATCAAAGCTTCTGCATCACCCCTCAACTAAACATTCCAAGGAAGCTGATAAACTGTTGGATTTCTTCTAAAGGAAACTGAAAACACTTAACTGGTAGCAAACTACTATGATTCAGGTTATAAAACCGTAATGTTAGTTGTTGGTTTCAAATAGTATTAATGTTTCTAATTTTTATTCTTTTTCTGATTTAACAATTTTTTAATCCTATTGTAGGTATCCGGTGTCAACGAGAGCACATTACTAGCTAGCTACCAAGTTGCTACAGCAGGGAAGCCACATACAAATGCAGAGAATCTTATTTTGTCAGCACCCCTGGATATGGTTGAAATTATGTTAGGTAAGCAAGAGGCAAACATGCTGCAAAGCGTACCACTTTCTGATAATATCACTGAACGTGGAATAAACAATATGGTCAGTGACATTCGAGAACAGATAGTCAAAAAAGTAAAGAAGAAACCACGTTTTGCTTTGCAGTATCATGGAAGACATTTTATTTCGCAAAGCACTCCCTGCGAACACTAATGGTCAGTGTTTGTATGACATATTTTTAGAAAGCACTCACAACTACGAGATTGATTGGAGAAATGTATCGCCATTTGTAGTGATGGTGCTAAAGCTATGACTGGTAGTAAAAGTGGGCTCGTCACGAAATTAAAATCAATAATGCCAAATTTTTCGTGGACACACTGCTTTCTTCATCGACACACTCTGGCAGCCACAATTTTAACTTCTGATTTAAATTACGTGCTTAAAGATGTGATCAAAGTTGTAAACTCTATTAAAGGTAAAGTGCTGCAAACTCGACTGTTTAGGATCATTTGTGAAGACATGAGTTCGCTCCATCAAAATCTCCAAGGGCAAGAAGAAAACACTATAACAGCTAAGGATAAAATCAAAGAATTCCACGCAAACTTAGTTCGTGATCAACATTTTTACAAAAGATGATGTTTGAGTCTTTCCCTCGTATTCAGATGATTGTCGAAGAAATTGCAGTGGACCAGTCGGTGGTACTGAGTTCTCAGATTCCTTGCTTTATACAGAGCTTGCATAATTTGGAAGAGAAACTGTTAAGTTACCTTCCAGAGCTGAACTCTGACGCTGAGAACGGTCATAGATGGACACTAAATCCTTTTTTAGATATGTCAGCACGAGGACGAAAGAACACTTACAGATTTAGCAGCTGATGGGATGCTTAAAATGGAATTTAATTCGCAAAAGACTGACGTCTTCTGGATGAAGAGAAAAGAAGATTATCCACAGCTGGCAGAGGATGCTTTGAAATTGTTAGTGCCATTTGCCACTTCCTACCTTTGTGAATTAGTGTTCTCTTCAATGATGAACTTAAAAACTAAGAAGAGAAATAGACTTCAACTAGAAAATGATTTGGCGATATGTGTCTCAAAAGCAGAACCACAATTTGACAAATTATTAATAAAGGCACAGCCTTCTCATTGATACGGTTGTACTTTATTTCATCTGGCTAAGTGGCACACGAGGCAAATATCGCTGATGTCGCTCTATGAATAAAAACTGTTCAAAACAATAAAATCTTAATAAGTGTCAAGTATGCTTTTTAATAATACAAATGAGACGCATTAGCCATCATGCATAAAATTGCAGTTGTGCAGATAAAGCGCTGTGCATTTGCGTATAATAGCTGGATCGCATCATTATAGTTATTGACTATATTCTTCACAGTACGGTTTATGCAACGCGGGAAAGAAATGACAATGAAATAACAGAAAACGTGGAGGAAAAACGAGCATAATGTTTTACACCGGTGTTGTTGTTATAGACTCATGTTCCTTCAAGGCCCTGAAATACCTCTGTATGAATTCCATTTTAGATATGTCATCGTTAACCAACACGAATTCAAAAAAGCTGCGCATTAACCGATACGTAGGCCGAGGTTTCATTCAGCTAGCTGTCTTCTGTGTTAATGACTCATTTTGAAGAGAAGGTAAAACAAATGTCTTTTGGCGACTGCTTGTAAAAAAGGATGTACATTTTATAAACTGTTTTAGTATTTTATCAGAATGGAATACATTATCCTTTTTTTTACGTGAATTCCAACAGAAAAATATGTTTTGCATAACAAATGCTTTGCAGTGCAGGTAAGACCCAGAAGTGAATTACCATCATTAAACGAGGTACCACTGTGTAGTCAATTTGTAAACAAGAAGATCTTTTATTCGAATTTCTCACAGTTACTTACTGGATCTTCTTCATTTAGTTATGAATCGGTTCCTGAACACACTTTTCCAGCGTTGCGTTTATTTGTCGTTAACATGGTGTATTTATTACAGAACGATCTACATTATGCTCAATTCAGAATTAATGTTAAACAAGGAATTACGTAACTTTAATAAAAAATAAATACCATTTACCATAGGCCTATGTTTTTGTATTACAGGGCCCCTAGTTTTGAGACATGTAGCAGGATAGTTATTTCGTTTACTTTCATTCAGTACATATTTTTACAAATGATGGTACTAGATTTTTGTAAGATATTTTACAACTCTTCACAGCAATCACCAACATTAACTACACGAAAGAAATGACAAATTAACCAGGTGACCAGCAACGACGATTTTGTGGGAATCCCGATGAAGACACAAAACTAAAAAAAATATAAATAACATCAACATGCAGTGTGTGAATTAAAGTCTGAGTTGAGCTCAGGCATCCTAGAACCGCTCGATAGAAATTTCTGTACTTCATACCTTGTCTTACTGCTGCCAATCCTAGAGATCTATTGTTTGATTCGAAGCTTGTTACTGAAATGCATTCTAGTAACCATGGCGCCAAATCTTTCACGTGAGCTGTGTGTGTATTGTTGCAGCCATTTTGTATCACACTTGAACGTGAGCATCTTTTAAATGTGTTTTCATACATTGTTCTCGTTCCATCTGATATTTTTATCACAGCCGATGATTGGCATGTAAACTAAGTTGTCAGTAATACACAAGACGCTGCCACTGTACCACCATCCCAGCCCTGCAAACCTCTCAGAGGTAAATACTATCTGTACAAGACTTAGTGAATCTCGCTGCCCTAGTTCCAATCCGCAGAAGTGGGAAGAGATCCAATAGACATTGTGTTGCTTCTCACTGTTGCAAGTGTTTGCATATTTGAACTCCTCAACAGGTTTAAATTAAATTCATATTCATTATTATAAGCAAGTACTAGATCTGAACGTGAGCGAATTTGCAAGATACTTTCACAAAATCTTGTCGCTTCTGTGTGATATTTGTACTATAGCAGATGATCGTCATGAAACATACGTTCAGCCAGCCTGCAACTGCTTTCTCCTGTGACCGCAACCTCCTGAGCAAGGCTTTGCGACCCCCCCAGGGGGTCACGACCCACAGGTGGAAAAACACTGCTATAAGTAATGGAAAGTCCTGGGGGAATGTAAGTAATTTAAGGAGTAAAAGTAACAACTCACCAAACAGTATATACATTGAGTCATTCAATGACACATAAACAAGGCTTAGAACTTAGCTAGTTTTTGGAACACCAAGTGGCACTCAACCACCCACACAATCTACACAGTATCCTACTCCATCCTTCTGTCACATTTAATCGCAATCTTCTGCAAGTGTCACATCCCTAAGAAAGTGCAAGGTGCAAGACCTACGTTGATACGTTCTTCCAGCACATCCTACTCCAGTCCCATCATAGGTCTACCGTACCCCATCATAGGTAGGGCAACCTGTGAAAACACTCATCTCATATACCACCTCTGCTGCAATTTCTACACAGAGTTTTATGTGCGCATGACCACCAACTATATACCCAAATGAATGGTCACCGCCAAAGTGTGGCAAAGAGCAGAGTTGGCTACACAGTGGCACAACATGCTCTTGAGCAAAACATTATTAATTTCAATGGCTAGTTCACAACTCATGTCATCTGGTTCCTTATCCCCAACAGCAATTTCTCTGAATTACGTAGATATGAGCTGTTTTTCCAACACACATTCCTCAGTCCTGAAATCCTTCTGCCTCAATCTCTGGTAGCACCCCCCCCCCCCCCCCCCCAAACCCCCATTTCATCAACTTCTTTCCATGGAATGTATTTGCAGTTGCAAATATTGACAACCATTAGCTGTATAGTGGAATGACAACAATGAAAACCTGTACTGGACCGGGACTCAAACCCAGATTTCCTACTTATTGCGAGCAGTCGCCTTACCGTTTGTCTACCCGAGAATTACTCATGGCCAGATCCAAACTTCCATGTGTTGTCAACCATGTATCTGGCAGTGAGTCATGCTCGGATAGCCAAATGGTAAGACGACTGCTCGTGATAAATGGGAAATCAGGTTCGAGTCCCAGTCTGCACAAATTTTCATTGCCGTCATAACATTATACAACTGATGGTTGTCCATATTTGCAACTGCAAGTACATCTATTGCATCGTACTTCAGAATAACACAGACACTGCTATATTTGTTCCTTTATCTTTGTTTGTAAAAATATTTCTTGAGAATTGTTTCTACAATTCTAAAGACCATATGACCACCAGCCATTGCACTACACATTGAGTTACTCATGGTATTTACATAAGCATAACACAGCACACTGTCCATGATGAAGCTGAAACTCAATTTTCTACTCCAGATATGTAATTCAGGCTGAGATTGGCAAGTATTTCTGCATCATCATAATGTAATAATCATCACAGTTCATGTGAAGCTATTTACATGTAATATATTTTTCTGATACTCTTTATATATTTTACGTACACAGATGTAGGTTCTCTGCAAAATTAGCTAAAAACTTCAACCAGTATCAATATAAAATTTTATTGCAGTGTGTCATCATATAGCACAAGCATTTGGTGCAAGCAGTGTACTTAACCTAAAGAGTCAGTTGTGATGAAACTTTTTTACCAAATATATTTCATAAGCACTGAGCAATTATTCCATCTGTGCTTGATCAATAGTACACCATCTTGAACTGTGGAGTAGTGTGTTTTGAGTAAGTATCAGTAAGTATCTTATCAAACAATATTAACTGTTGATATTATGTACACCTGGTTCGATAACTTTGTTTAATTCGACAACTGCAGCCTCTACATTAAATTTACAGCTTGTGCAATTCTAGGGATTCTCTTCATAGACACACAATTTTTAAATCGTCCATGCAACTGACGCATAAAAGTGACAGCATGTCCTCAGACAAACCAACAGCTGTACTTGAAGAAAAACTTAAGAGTAGCTAATAGCATAACAAAATCTCTATCAAGCAATTTGTAATTATATATTATACTTTCAAGTGTGAGGAAATAACTTTCAAGAGAGATCTGTCTACGGTTGGGGCACTACAGAAGCTACAATACAACAATAACTACTGGAACACACACACACACACACACACACACACAAAATTATCCTACGTCGCTACTTATTAGCGGAAACTGTCAAGGGCACGCAATATTGTCAGCATACATATGTCAGCCTTCTGACATATGCTGCCGGAGGAAAGACCTATCCCGATTTTCCCATGTATTAACTGTTGGCTATACACATCCATATTCCACAAGCATGTTTTCTAATGTCACTTTCAAGAAACATCTGTACCACCACCACCACAAAATGAAAATTCACTCTTGTTCAAAATTTTTTTGGAGTCGAAACATTAAAACTCCTCCTTACCCTGGCAATCATAGAAAACCCATTGAAGGCAGAGAACCTGAACATCTGACAACTGTTTACGCTCCTATTATTTAATTTTAACTGTTCATGATGCAACTGCATAAAAACCAAATAATGAATGGAGAAAATGAATAAAGGAATTAACCCAAATAAGAGTGAGCCATTACCTGAATGTTGTATCATTTTGTTTTACAAATTTTAACATTCTTCTATACTCAATACTCTGGATCCACACATTTATTTAATTTCAGTTCATTTTCTCTAATGACCAATGATCTCTTAAAAGCTATGGAGTTCTGCAATTCACTATTAAATTCTAAGAACTAGCAACATCAACAATTTTTCTTCCCCACTGTCCTGTTATTTCTGTATTTCTGGAATAGAGCATATATTTCCCTTTCTCCTACTCGCTGTCTAGTCGTCAGAAAGGGCAATATTCTAGCATCGGAAGCAAGATGGAAACAGTGAAGCAAAATTAGAAAAGGCAACCAATGATTGATGGATGGATGGATGGATGGATGGCATATAGACACATGAAACCGATCCGAAAAATCACACTAGCCTCTGGCCAACAATTTCACTCTTTTTCTAATGTAAAGACACACACACACACACACACACACACACACACACACACACACACACACATGAGAGAGAGAGAGAGAGAGAGAGAGAGAGAGAGAGAGAGAGAGAGAGAGGGGGGAGGTGGGGGGGGGGGAGATTACTAATATCGGAAAAAGACTTGTGCAGAAAGCTAGTGTGATTTTCTGGTCTGTTTCATGTGTTGATGCTCCACCCATCATTCATCTACAAATGACTGGTTACTTTTCCTAATTTTAGAGATAAATAAGAGCTTGAAGTTCACTACTGTTAACTTTATGTTCTTGTTGGTACTGCCATGATAAGGCCTTTCTATGACAGGAACATGTTTACCTACTTTTAATAAGCTTGTGACTACATCATTTATCTCTCATCTAAACATCTCAAATCTTGCTACTCACATATCAACAATTAGTGATGATCAGTAGTCTTACCATGTGGACCAAACTCAGGAGTATGAACGGAACCTGCAGGAACAACAGCTTGACTCGAAGTTCCAGCTGCTGATGGAACTATCTCTGTGCCTGACAGCACTGCTGCATGCTGTGATGATGATGAAGGACGAGCAGGGCGAGGAGTACGGGTAGCATGCCTTAAGGCAATGTCTGGAAACAATTGGTACCACTATTCACTAAAAACACTGTAACATTTTCTTTGTTCAGCTATTAAGCGGCCTGCTGTCTGGGACCCTAAAGTATTATGCCATGACATTGTTAGCATCATATTATCATTATTTTCTGGGTACACTCACAAACATAAACAGCCAGCCAGAAAAGAGTAACACGAGAATAAATAAAGGTTGTGTGTGTGTGTGTGAGAGAGAGAGAGAGAGAGAGAGAGAGAGAAGATACAACTAACAAAAATTTCATAAACATTTTGTTATAAAATTCACTCCCATTGAAAACGAGGTATGTGTACGGGAATGTTTTTCTTCTCAAAATTATTCATCAGTACAATTTAAATATAAGGGCCTTCCCATAATTGAAGAGACAAAGTGAAGCAGAAATGAAACTAGAATGAGATTTTCACTCTGCAGCGGAGTGTGCACTTATATGAAACTTCCTGGCAGATTAAAACTGTGTGACAGGCCGAGACTCGAACTCGGGACCTTTGCCTTTCGCGGGCAAGTGCTCTACCAACAGAGATATCCAAGCACGACTCACGCCCTGACGGGGCCCGGCACACAGTTTTAATCTGCCAGTAAGTTTCAGAAATGAAACTGCTTGTAAGAGGAGTTTCATGACTTTAAGCTGGCACCAATGGGAGGATTTGAGAACAGCTGGCATATGAAAACTGTTTTGTTTATAACCTCAATACTGCATTTAATGATGAAACATCTGCTTGAAGTTTCCACATTACTTTAACAATGTAGAGTGGTCCATTATTTGCTTTCTGAAAGGTAAAAGCTGGCTAAAACCTTTTTTCGAATGCTTTTACATTGTGATGAAAGTTATATAAACTGTAAATTTTTTCTAAGTGGGTAGAATAGTTAAAAAAACAGTTGAACCTTTCAGGGACTCAGTGACGAGTATGTCCTGGCCAGTCCATGGATGTGTCAGCTCCTGCTCTTGATCCCTGCATTGCTGACATTATTCATGAAGACCAACATATTACAGCTGAACATATAGCAAAAACAAATTCAGGGTGGGTTATGAAGGAGTTAATGTAACAACGTGAGGAAACCAGACTCAAAGTGTTTACAGACTTGAAAGATGGATATGAAAGGGAATGTGACACTTTTATGAACAAGATTTTAATGTGCGAGTTCATCATTTTGAACCTGAATCTAAAAGACAAAGCATGGAATGGAAGAATTTGTGCGAAAGTGGCTCAAACAGCAACAGAAAGGCTTTTCCATTATGTATCAAACAAACCTAATTCATCATTGCGACAAAGGTATTAACTTTGGTGACGTTAAGTTGAAAAGTAGTAAAAAATCTCATTTTATCTCTCTAATTATTGAATGTCCCTCATAATAAAGAATTGCAGAGTTACATTTTTTGTGCATGGCACAACACATTTCAGGAATTTATTTCCATTTTCAAGGGGTATGGAAGTTTATATTAGTACCAGCAAACCCCGATTCTTTAAACGAACTCCTTTGACATTAAGCACATAAGTGAGAAAAAATTTAGAAAAAATTAAAGCATAAGTTTGTTCGAAGCCTCTAAACACTTTCATTATGAAACACTGGATGAATATAGTCTGGGTAATTTGTGCTCCACTATAAGCAAAAACTAGTTTCTCACATATATCAATGTTTATGACGTCATGTCTCCTGAATTATGTGCCATGTAATGACACAATTTTGCAAATAGTTTAGTAGTAAAGAAGTAAGAAATTAAAATGTCATGCCTGATGTAGCAGTTTTACTGCAAGAACAGTGAAAATGTAGTAAATGACAAACATTTTTCCTTTCATCACATTGTGGGATATGTCAGCAAGGAAAAGTTTCGAATAATTTTTAATTATGTACAAAGCTTGCTGGAAGTCGCTAAGTGCTCTCATTCTCAAACAGAGGATGAATAATGTCCGGGTATTTGCACACCATCACTTTCGCTGCTTCAAAACAAGCACATAGTTTCTAACTTTAATGCTTGTCTTATTGTGTTAAATTTTTAATGAAGATTACACTTCTTAATGAGTGGAAATTTTAAATTTGGTCAAGAATTACATGGAATACTGAAAATCAAATTTTTGAAAGCCATTAGATAGGCAACCTGCAACTGGTTCTAGGTTCCACGTTCCAGATCGCTTAGTAGTTGTTTAGTAATATAGATTGTATGTGATGTCTGCATGTGTGTGTTGCAGGTATCACATCCAATATTCAACAGCATTTGCGAACGTGAATATTTCCTGAAACATGTCACACTATCCATTAAAAACCATAACTGGTGTAGTACTTGATTACTTGAATCATTACAGACACAGCTGCAGGGTTTTGTAAAATAAGGTTTATGATACACGAATTTAAATTATCTATCAGGCCATAATACATTTATTTCCTGACATTTTATGCATATTTCTCTGTCGGCTCTTCTCCTGAGATTTCAATTATGTGATGCTCATATATCACTTACCACACTACATAATGTTAAAAGAGTTTTTAAATTATTTTACAATCTTTCTCCTTACAACCAACAGCTCATTTCATTTCATGGAATCAATATAAGGAACATTGAAAAGACAAAGGCAGTCACTTTGGTGAAGAAAGGTATCCATATCTACCCATCTTCAATAGTTCACCAGAAATTATGAAAAGTTTAACAGGTAGTGTACAGTTTGTGATGAGTGTAAAGAATTACTCCATTCATGAATTTCTTAGCAAACGATACTGATGTATTTATTATTAACTATATCACATAACACATGAATGCTATGTAATATCTGACTTCGTCACTTCTTCAATGCAGTTGATGCTAGGCTACAACAGGACAGGTATTACCTTGAGTTTTAGTATGTTTTCTTTTAAATGTTTGTGGTAAGCTCTTCAATTGATATTGGGGAGGGAGGGAGTATTTTTGCCACATCCTTGAAGCTAGTATAATTTAGAACCTGTGGAAGTAACACTGGCATATCGGTTATTCTGTAAGTATGTATTATTTATTTTTGTTTTTCTGGTGTGATCTACACCCTCTTACATCTTCTCACAACTGGTTTACGGAATGAAAAGTGCATCTAATTAACCTTTGTGCACTTAGAGCTGATAATCTTCATGATTATAAGCAAATAAATGAAACTGCTTTCCCTGTGGGGGTGGGGGGGAGGGGGGGGGGGGGGGAGGAGAGATCCACTGGTATTTGTTTATGAAACATGAATTATTTTAAAAAGACCACCTCTTCAAAATCAAACATAAGTACTAAATATACCAGGTGCACCAGTGCGAAATGAGCGTTAAGATACAAATGTGTCTATAGGGAACATTTGTTGTGAACGAACCTTTTTTTTTTTTGTTTGGTTGGTATGACATCTGTCAAAGATATTTAGTATACATCAAGTCACAGAACAATCATCATCATATGTTTTCATCGTGTTAACTATGTCGAATTTTGTACCACACAGTGACGATTTGCGGAAAGCATTAATTTTTTGTTTTCATTTGAAAAAAAGTGCTGCAGAGTCACATCAAATGCTGGTCAAGGCATATAGTGATCATGCTCTATCAGAAGCAACATGCAAAAGATGGTTTCAACGGTTCAGAAATAATGATTTTGATGTAAGAAATGAAGGATATGGAAGACCACCAAAAACGTTCGAAGATGCCGAATTGCAAGCAATATTGGATGAAGATGATACTTTGAGTCAGAAGCAAATGGCAGCAATGCTAAATGTTGCACAACAAACAATTTCTGACCGTTTGAAAGCTATGGGAACGATCCAAAAGTGTGGAAAACCGGTGCCACATGAATTGAATGAAAGACAGATGGAAAACCGAAAAACCATTTGTCCAATTTTGCTTCAAAGACATGAAAGAAAATCAATTTTGCATCGAATTGTTACTGGTGATTTATTTTAAGAATCCTACATGGGAAAAATCATAGGTTAATCCGGGACAATCATCAACATCGACTGCAAAACCAGATCGATTCGGCAAGAAGACAATGCTCTGTGTTTGGTGGGATCAGAAAGGTGTGGTGTATCATGAGCTTCTAAAATCCGATGGAACTGTGAATAATAATCGCTACAGACAACAAATGATCAATTTGAACTATGCATTGATCAATAAAAGACCAGACTGGGTCAGAAGACATGGCAAAGTAATTTTTTTTTTACACGACAATGCACCTGCACACAAAGCAAAACTGGTTCAGGATACAATCAAAACACTTGGCTGGGAGCTGCTACCCCACCCACCATATTCACCAGACTTGGCCCCTTCCGACTACCATGTGTTTTCATCAATGTCACATGCATTGGCTGAGGAACACTTCGATTCCTACGAAGAAGTAAAAAATTGGGTGTCTGATTGGTTTGCTTCAAAAGACTAATATTTCTATTGGCGTGGTGTCCACAAATTGCCAGAAAGGTGGTCAAAATGAATAGAAAGCAATGGTCAGTACTTTGAATAAAATGTTTTTACTTTTCAATTCAAAATTAGTGTTTCATTTTCACAAAAATCGCTCATTTCATATCGGTACACCTGGTATAACACACGAGATGTTGTCATCTTTGCTTAATTCCCAGCATCCGGTGCCTCTGCTTCAAATATTTATATCACCAACACTCCAGTTTTTCATGTTTTTTCTGTTGTTAATTATTTGCTAATAATGTTGCGAAATGTGAAAGAGAAGTGGGGGACGAAAAAAGATAAATGTCATGTGCTTATGAGGTTAGTCAGTCTGCACACCGGTAAAGTCAGGCGTGACACCAATACGGTTTGTACAAGCTGTACCAAAGGTGACAGAGGCTGTGTGTCAACATTTGTGATCATTCAAGAAGCTGAACTGTGGTAGGCAGTCTTCCAGACAAATTAAAGGAGCAGCTCATTGTATCTTCAGTTAGTACAGCATTGAAATTTTGAAAGTTACTGATGTCTTTTCTTCCTTTGAAAGTATGAACTTGCCAACATTTCAAAAATGACCTCACAATAAGATTGTGAATGGTAAATTAGGAATTTAGAAAGCAATGACATCTTGGTTCAGACAGTTGAATGCAGTTGTATAGTGATACACGAGCCGGTTCAAATGTACTGAAAATCTGATTGCTTTTGTTTCCCTTTCTATGAGAATGCCACCAAGTAGCAGCATGGTAAGGAGTGCACATTAAACTCAACGAGGGCAAACTATAGGTACCACACTATGGAGTGAATATGTGGAGTAGTGTATTCCGACAAATCTGACACCCACAAACAACAGTATCGTAGTAGGCCTGTTTTTACCAAAACTAAAAATAAAATGAGCTGGATCTTAATACAAATGTCACAGTGAGCTTGTAAGCACAATGGAACATACATTTGCTAATAATGTCTACTTATTTATCAGCATGGTTAAGTTACTGCAACTTGCAAGTTATTTTAATTGAAAATGTGTTACTTTTAACATATAAGTAGTTATCAATATTTTTCATATATCTAAAAACAAAGATGATGTGACTTACCAAACGAAAGCGCTGGCAGGTCGATAGACACACAAACACAAACATACACAAAAAATTCAAGCTTTCGCAACAAACTGTTGACTCATCAGGAAAGAGGGAAGGAGAGGGAAAGACGAAAGGATGTGGGTTTTAAGGGAAAGGGTAAGGAGTCATTCCAATCCCGGGAGCGAAAAGACTTACCTTAGGGGGAAAAAAGGACGGGTATACACTCGCACACACACACATATCCATCCACACATATACAGACACAAGCAGACATATTTCAATATTCATATATCAATATTTTTCTTTATATTACATTCACAAGGGAATCAAATTTTCTGTCACTTTAAGCAGTGCAGTGAACTGAGCACTTCTGCCATTTTTATACCATATGTATTATTCATTTCTGCATTATAAAGGTAGTATGAAAATTCAATACAATCCTACAAATTTAGAGCTTGACTAACGACAGTGCATGTCAGCAAAGTAGTCTGCCCTGACGCCTGAAATATATCGTACTGCTCTTAGACATACAAGAGCATAGCATGTCACAGAGATTATTTTTCAGCAAAAATAATCAATTTTTAACAGTACAATGTAATTGGACAGATATAAAAATCTACTCACCAAGCGGTGGCAAAAGCATACACCTATAAAAAAGGTTTTACTTGTGCATGCTTTCAGAGCCTGTGGCCACTTCTTCTGGCAGAAGAGTTGGAGGAGAGGGAAGAGGGGTGAAGGAAAAGGAATTGGAGAGCTTTAGGAAAAGGGGTAGAATCCGGAAAAGTCACCCAGAACCCCAGGTCATGGGAGACTTACCGGGCGGGACGAGAAAGAAAGACCACCCCATCCAGTAAGTCTCCCCCGACCCGGTGTTCTGGGCGACTTTTCCGGATTCTACCCCTTTTCCTAAAGCAAATACGGTCTGCTCAAGTTGTCAGTTGAAGCTAATATTTGAGAAAAATGTTCTTTGGGTACCTATTTTCAGCAAAATGGTATACCACTCAAGTACACATAAACTAATTGATCAGATTCAATAATTGTTACTAATAACCTACTAGGACATCTTTGGACACATTGATGCAATTCTTCAATGATATGTGTAACTTTCAGACAATATGGAGGATATCTGTCAAATTATGTTTTGGCATTAGACGTTTCAGTCTTCAGTTTTAGCAAAAATCATTTCTGAAGGTAATTCCCGGCTTGCATCGAGTTTAATGTGGACAATGTACAAGGCTGCTATTGGGCAGCCGTTGTTGCATTTTGTGGGGTAATTTTTTGAAAAATTGGCAGGCCACTCTTTCAAAGAAAGAAAAAGACATCAAGAGCTTCCAGAATTGCCATGAATATACTATTATACTAACTGATAAGGAGCTGCTCCTTCGATTCGACTGCAAGACTGGCTACCACAATTTAGTGTGTCAAATGATAACAGAAGTCAATACATGGCCTCTGTCATCTTCAGGACTGTGTGTGCATGTCATAATGACGTTACGTCTGACTTTAACAGCATGTAAACAGACTCAACCTTGCTAATGAGCAAAGCAAGCAGTCCACACTTGGAAACTAAATCAAATTTCTCTACTAAAGTGAACTTGTGAATTAGGATTGGAGCCCTCCTCAAATCTTTTGTTCTCAACACACATTGTCTTGTGCAATCAGAATCTGCAGTGATTATATGTAACAAGTTATCACCGTCTACTACACTGGGATTCAAGCTCTTTTGTGGACAGCATACAATCAATTAAGCTTCAAGATGGTCTGGAAGGTATGCCTGGATAGAATTACAGGTCCAAATTGATCCCAAAAGATACGGATCTGGCTTCAAATAAATGTCTTGCAAAATTTTCACATATAAGCACATTACATCAAACCAGTAGCTTTTGGGTACTACATTCTGCAACATGAGCCACTGCAGTTATTCTCACTATCATCTTAGTTGTTGCATGTAGATACTTCAACCTCGTGTGATGTTGTTCACTGTATTAGTGATCAAGAGTCCATTGAAATTACTACAATCAATAACATACATCCATTTTCGTTATTCATAACTTCTGTAATATATTACTTACACATGTGCAATCGCGCCATTAATTTGATCTTCATACTTGATTAAATTAAAACTTTTACTGCAAGGGACTTTTTTGTTGTATTAAATACAGGGTCTGCAAATAAAGTTTCAAGACTGGTCTCAGAACGCAAAATTTATTGAATACTTTCAGACATCGGACCAAAATTCTTCAAAATAGGTGCCTTGAGAATCCGCACACCACTGCCAACAAGACTTCCACTGCTGGTAAGCTCCCTGGAACTCCTTAGCTGAAATGCTGTTCAAAACCCTCGTTAAAGCCTTTTGGACTGCTGTGACACTGTCCAACCGCTTCCCTTTTAGGTCTCTCTTCATCCAGGGGAACAAAAAGAAGTCACTGGGGGTGAGGTCAGGGCTATAGGGTGGCTGCGGCAGCATTGTCACGTTGAACTGGGTCAAAACTTCAGTGACAGCAAAGCAGGTGTGAACGGTTGCATTGTCATGGTGGAGCACCCAGTCGTCTTTCTTCTCCAAGTGGACTCAATCCCTCAAACGGTGCACCACTCCAGTATAATACTGACCATTGACAGTCTGTCCGGCAGGAACAAACTCTTTGTGGATCAATCCTTCTTAGTCAAAGAAAGCAATGAGCATGCTTTTCACATGTGACTTGCTCATGCGGGCTTTCTTCAGCTTTGGTGATGCGGAGGTGTGTGTGCCACTCCAAGCTCTGCCTCTTCGACTCTGGATCATACACGAAGACCCACGTCTCATCACCAGTGACCACTTTGTCCAAAAAAATCAGGTTTGGTTTGTAAATGTTTAAGTATTTCCTGTGAAACAGCCAGGCACCGCTCCTTCTGTTCATCCGAGAGCACTTTAGGGACAAGTTTTGCACACACTTTTCTCATCATTGATCTTCTGTCACTAGATGAAACACAGCTTGGTGATTCAAGCCCACTTCATCTGCAATCATTCTGCTGCTGAGACATCGGTCATTGTTTAAAGCTTCGCACACTTTGGCCAGATTTTCATCAGTTCTGCTCGATGAAGGTCTTCCAGAGCGTTCATCGTCCTCCAAGTCTTTGCGGCCATCTTTGAACCTCTTGTGACACATGAAAACCATGGCATGTGACACGGCATAGTATTCTTTATAGGCCTCTTAAATCATTTCAAATATTTCCGTAGCGGTCTTGTTCAGTTTTAAACAAAATTTGATCAAACTCCGCTGCTCCAAGAGGTGCTGCATTTTGGACCTCCGGTTTCCCGATGACATTTTGAAACAGACACTCCATGCACTTGCGATGTTTTCACTCCAGCATTTTTCCAGCGAATGCTGATGCTTGGCTCGCCTAGCCAATATCCCCCACCACCTGGTGCAGGTGGTGAGAACGGTCTGCGCTTGCACCGCAGCTCATGAAAAAATCAGTTTTGAAACTTTATTTACACACCCTGTACTATGTACCAATTTTTTTTTAATCAATAGAGAACATATATAATTGAAGGTGATGGAAAAATATGATGTCTTTTGGAAGGATGTGTTCTTTAACACAGAAAAAGGACAGTACAGGATGATAGTCCTTAAGTAACTTCTCTGCTTAATACCTGGACAATCTCATTTCCTAAAACCTTTTCATTTTTCTTGGTCACAGAATTCTTGGTCTGGAAAGCTGCTATTTTTGTTACTTTTTAATTATCTGAATGTCTGCTGGTATTTGATAGGTAGGAATTCTGTTTAAATATTGCACTAATAATCTCTCATAATTATATTCATTATGTTGTGTTCAACTCAATGTTCACATATTTATGTCAATGAATACTGAGAAGTGAAACTTCTTGTCAGATTAAAACTGTGCACTGGACTGGGACCTTTGTCTTTTACAAGTGAGTGCTCTACTGACTGAGCTATTCAAGCATGACTCGTGATCCAACCTTACAGCCCTACTTCCACCAGTACCTCCTCTCCTATCTTCTAAACATTCTGTAATGCTGAGCTGTTGGCAGTGACAAACTAGAATGTATTTTCTGCAGAATGATAAATGCTTTGATGAAACACAGATATATTGCTGTAAATATATTGTGATGATACTTCAATAAGCAATTTTCCAGGATGAAGAAGAACAACAAACACAAACTGTCATATTATTCACTTGAGTGTACTGCACCAACATTACATACAATGAAATACAAGGTTATTTTTACCAAATAGGGCAGAAAACATTCTACTGTGCTGGTCACCTTGCTAGTACAGAGAAAACTGGGTTTTTTATTGTTAATTTTAAATTTTTTCCTAATTAAATTTTTGATCTCTGTACTCAAGTACTGGCCACTGTGCCCTACAAAATGAACAGATACATCTCATTTACGGAGGATGTTTGCTCTGTTAAATACACTTACTGACAACCCTACACATTCCGCTAGAGTGACCAATGATGAGTGATGCGTTGTTAGAGCACCAGACAAAAGGTAGACGTCTCTTTGGCCCCCAATTTCAGTGAAGCTTTAAGTCTTTTCCTCCTCTCCTCTCTCTCTTGACGGTCTTTGTACTTTGTTCTGCTATCAAACGACACCTGCCATGACTGTACTGTCTGGCTCCAACCCCTAGGTTCACCTGAATGTACTTCAAATACTGGAATAGACTTCGAGAACTGACTTTTAAACCTTCTGTCTTTACATCTCCCTGTGGATGCCCATTCTCCTGATACTCCATTGCTCTGCACCCATAAAAAATGGTTTAAGAAGTGGGGGGGGGGATACCTTATAATTCAGTCCTTATGGGAGGCAGCCATTTTTCCATAGCAAGCTTTGCCATGAAACAGATGTCAAAGCTAGCTGTGGCTCCTGGCACCCTACCTTGCCGGCCAGCCTACTGCTGTTTTGGCACCTGCCACTACGAGCGACAGAGCCGAGTACAGTCATCCACAAAGCCACGGAGTCCAAGTCAGCCAAGCCTTGCTGCTACCTCCTGTACACACACTGAGACAGCCACGCTGTCATTACACAGGCAAGCCCAAAGTGGACTTTGAAGTTCCAGAAGCAACAGGAGATATAGACTAGAAAACAGCTGAAAGGCAGGTGTCATCACTGTGTCACAGTCCCATTAAGATCAGTCACTTCTGTTTTTGTGGGTTAACCAAGGTGGCAAGTGTGACTGTGAGAGGTAAATCTGGGAGCATACCTGCTAAGATTTTGGTTAACCCAGGCACTATCAGATTGGTACACAAATTCATACTGTTTTTCCATATGTTTAATAAACACAAGAGATAAACATAACAGAGACTTAAGTCATCAATAATACATTCTCCACTATTTACAACAGTCTGCAAATGTTTGGGTAACTTTTTTATTCCGTAACTGTAGCAACAACATGGTTTTGAGGTGAAAAACATGTCGAGCCGTGTTTGGAGCGCATCCGGAAAGGTAGTTTCTTGAAGACTGTTCGATAAGGTGAAAATCTGAGGCTGCAAGAGTAGGCTAATAAGGTGAATGCAGAATGACTCCCAACCTGTTCAATTTGGTGGCACAATGAATAAATTTGGCAGAGACACCACTGCAAAAATGTTATACTGCACAAAAGTCTGTTCCATGACACTATGCTAAACTGTGTATCTTAGTGTTCAAGGCCAGTGCACCTGAAATGATATGCGGTGAAATGAGGAAGCTTCTTGAGAGATTAACAAAACTATCTTTCTGCGTAATCCACTCAACTGGAATGAAGGTTTAGACCATCTCCAGGATCACACAAAATGTGCCGTTATAAGGTCAAAAACACTGAACAAAGAGAAGTTCCCATTTGTTTAGATAATTTCAAAATATGAGACATTACAGTTCCACATGGGACAGGAATGGCAGTGGGCAAGAAACAGCTGATACTGAACAGTCCAAGATGGGTGAAATTAAGTTTATGGAAACTACTGTTCTATAATAAATGTTTCTCAGTCATCATTCACGGTGCAGCCTTAATGTGGCTTTTAAATTTAAAAGACCCAAGCAGTTGATTGACACTGAGTGAATGTGATTACAAGATCGCCACAAACTCAAGAAAATGCATCAAAAAACACTGATGTGCTGAGCCGAAAATTTTACATGTTACAAGCAGACAAGGTACTTATCGCTGAATTGCAGGAGGTGCAGGAACAAGATGCAGAATGGCAATTTTTGACATTCTTCCAGAATTTGTGTTAAGAGGATGTTAGGTTATCTTAAAACCCCTCAAGGAAGTTGGGTAGTAATACTGGAAGCACTCCAATGCTTTAATATCTCACGTCATGACAGCATTTAAGCTTGTCATGGTGAAAAGCAGGTAACAAATGCTTCAGTAGCAGCAAGATACTGGTGGAAGAACACAATATTGAAAATTACATTCCCACTTGCAGTCCTTGCACACACCAAGCACAACAGGCTAAAAACCGAATTCCATTGAATACTGTAACTGAGGCTCCAGACCTTTTAAGATAGTAGCCTTGGACATTTTAGGACTATATCTGTAAATACGGCATAAAAACATGTACATATTATCAAATACCATCACTTCTCCAAATGTGCATGTGCACTCAATTATTGAAAGATTTATCTGGTTCTTATGAGTAAAGTAGGTATGTAACTTTTGGAAAATATTTAACTGAACTGAAAAACATTTTAATCTTCTCTATTTTTATGTATTGTTAAATCAAGCTAGTGTCATAGAGATCATAAATTAAATCGTCGTCGTCTGAATCTTTAGCTTTTGCAATGTCTGTAAAAAAACCACATCCATTATCACCACCTGAAAGTTGTGCCTCTAAAAGGAACTCTAGCATGGAGAGTGGCTTGTATGGATATATTTTTAAAAACAAGGGGAATATTTTCTAATCAGCTCTAATGTGAATTCTTTCTAGTTAGTAAGGTTGAGCTTTGTGTTAAGTGTAATATGCACCACAAACAGTGGACAAACACAGTCCTCAGCATGAAAGACATTAACAGATGCCCAATATATATTACACTTTATACTTTTGCTATATTATTATTATTATTATTATTATTGTAACAAAGAGGTTCCTTTTATGTCACCATGATTTCGGTATCATGTTTATAGAATTGTGTTTGTGACAAAGCTTCTGTTCAGAATAATGGAATTAAATATGTAGAAAGTTTGAAAGCTACTCATGGGATTTCTTCTTCCATTTTTTAAAATCCGTTCATTACTTTATAGAATATTACATGCATACGAGAATTTTGCACACTTTCCTCTTGGCATCTATTATCATCCATTACTGTGTAACATCTGCTCAACACTTAGGTTAATGTTAGTTGTATGAATGTTACACACCAATGCCTGTACTTGCTGTCCAAGTTACCTAACTGCTAAGGGGAGCAATGCCATCACCCTTTGGCTTTGTTGTCCCCAGAGCTCCTTGGCTCATGTACACCATCAACATACAGCTTCATCATCACTTGAGCTCAGCGGCTGCAGTTCAGGCTAGTCGTTACAAACTTACAAAAATTACTGAACTACCTTTTTAGGCCCGTTAGGCAAATTTTGATCAACTTGATTCACATCACTCATAGTGTGAAGTCCCCAAAATGAATCACCTCTCTTCTACAGGAGGAGGAAGGTACAAGATACCTCGCTGGTCCAAGGGTATCGGGAATGTTTATTGTTATTTTAAATATTTATTCCTTCTTAAATTTTCACTCTCAGTACTCATGTACTGACTGTTGTGATCTATCTGCCAAACAGAAGCATTGCATCAGCACGCAATGTTTGTTCCCATAAATATGCGGACTCAAAAGTCTACGTGCACCACCAGAGTGACCAACGAGGAGCATATGAGGGAAACCGCACATTGGTTGCAAAAGACGGGTGGAGGTCCGGTTTTCAGTGAAGCTTAACATCTCTTTCTTTCCTTTCTTTCTTGATTGTCTTTGGACTTATTTCCACTACCAAATTAAACCTGCCATGACCATTTTGACTGGTAGGTGGTTGGTTCTATAACCCCAGGGTCCACCTGATTGTACCCCCTACACTACAACAGATTTTGGGTATTCACTTTAGACTTTCTATCTTATTTACAACTCCCTTTGCCTTTGGGTGCCCCCTACCCTGGTAGTCCTCCCAGTCATCACTCTGCACCTGCACATAAATGAAAGATAAAAGCAAGCAGATATAAACACAGTGAAAGGTAAAAGAATTTGAAACATCAGAAATCAATGGAGCTTCCACCCAGAGAAAGCACAGAAAGGGTAAGAAAAATAAGAAAATGAAAATTGGTTTTAAAGTCTTTTAAATTTTTCCTACATTCTATGTAATAACATGAAGTTATTTTTGCTACTGTAAATGAAGAATACCTGTGCTCTAATTTTATAAGTGGCTTAAGTTTTCTTTTTGGGTTATTCATTCCTGCATAGATACTATCGATTTGTAACATTTAATTTATGGAAGATCTGTTTGAATTAAAATGAACAGTTCATCATTTATGCTAGCATAAGAGCTGGAAAAAAAGCAATTTTAAAGTTCCTAAAACATAGCCATGCATCCATAAGTGTTGGCTGAAAAGGATTAGAACACTGAAAATATGTACTTTGTGTGTCTTCATTTGCTGACACCTTAATTATTTTTCATTTACCCAAAATGTTCTCGCATTATGAGAAAATGTCAGTGATTGAAAGGACAGTGAATTATTTACATTCTGTTTAGGACTTTCCATCATCATAAGACAAATGTTTGACCAATGTCAATTTAAAGCAAGGCACTGAAAAGTTTTCCTATATTTGTGTCGACTTTGATAATATAATGAGCAGACAATAACAGAATACTGTATAAGGTGAAATGGATATGAAATAAAGAACTCTATTTAATATTTTCACAGATGACCACGTAAAGCAGGACACACAAACAGTGACACCTAGAGAAGTACTTACTGGAAGAGCTGTAACCCAATATTGCTGTGTGTTTCTTGTGCTAGTAAACCTGTATGGAGAGAAATTATATCAAAGAACATTAGAGAGTTCAGTAGAGGCTCTAAATCAAAAGGGATAATGGTGGTGTATGGCTATGCTTACGTTGAACGGAAATGACAGTTCATACACAGCAAAATATCAGAAATTTCAGATGTTTGTGTATGTGGATGAAACAAGTAATCTCACCGATTTCATCTTATTCATAGGATGGCGGCAACAGAATAACAGTCGCACAAGCAAATGCAAAAAATCTCAGAACCAGGGGCTCAAGCTTTCTGAAGGAGAGAGGAATGAGTTTGAGGTGGTGATGGGCAATGCCCTTATTACTGGGAAATCTACACAGGATTCTTCATTAATGAAGACACAGTCAAAAACCTTTTGAGATAAATTAACAGTTAAATGAAGATATAACTGCTGAAACACACTCAATTTCCACATATTTCTCACGTTACCTTATTTCCCTTTGCTTTTGACATCTACTAACCTTCAATTGCTTCCCCACCAACTTACGAATTTCATTGCACATTAATTTTCTGTTGCATTCCCTTGTTCCACATGTTACAGGTTGTGTGTCTTTATTACAGGTCAGTACAGCCACTAATTGTTTCCATTGTTTTGTTTCTTCCACTACCTGTTTGTTAATATTATTTATACCTCTCCTTTCCCTTATACATTGCTGACAAGTGAAGCAACAAGAAGACACAGTCAGACATCAATGTGACTTCACACACATCCTCAAGATTAGTGGATATGAGGTGATTAGGGTTTTAAATTCTCTGTAACAGGAAGATCAGCTACCATAATTCATTAGAGTCCATACCAGTCCTGGTACAGTATATAAGGGGGCCATGAATAGCTTCTGGTGTGTGAGATCACTGTGAAGGATATGGAGACACTGTGTACTCTGAGAGACAGCATTATCTGCGCCTTACAGAGTTTGGAAGGGGTCACATTGCGAGTCCTCACATGGCCAGCTGGTCGCATCGTGCAATATCCAGATTTGTGTAAGGGCAGACATACTTGTCATCAAGGTTCTGGTCGGCCATGTCTGACAACCTCAAGGAAGGATTGCCATATTATGCACCAACCATATGATAACCCCTTCACATCTGCAGCTGGCATCCGAGAACAAGTAATAGATTTTTATGTCATCTCATACAACTGGTCAGAGACTAGCAGCAGCTCGACTAGGGAATTAGCATCCCATGTGTAAGCTGCCATTAACACCACAAAACAAATGGCTGCATCTGGTGTTGCTGTGACCCAGAAGTACAGACTACTAATGAAAGGGACTGCACTGTGTTCAGCAATGAATTGAGGTTCTGCATTAACTGGATGGCCATTATCTGTGAATATGGCAGTAACCTGGGGAGAGGTTCCATTCTGCCAGTATTCTGGAGGGGCATAGTAGTGTTACTCCTGGTATCATGTTGTGGAGAGCCCTTGGACGTGACTTCAGGTCATGGCTCGTAGTGACAGAGAGAACACCGACAACACAGCAATATGCCACGGACATGCCACACCCTACTGTGTTACCTTTTATGCGACTGTATCTTCATGGCATTTTTTAACAGGGCAACATTCATCCACATATGACATGTCTCTAAGAACTGTCTGCGTGAGGTTGAGGTACTCCTGTGGCCAGTAAGGTCATCAGATATTTCCTGATAGAACACCTGTCAGATCAGCTCAGACGTCAGCTCCATTCCAGTTCCAGTATCCAGGATCCAGGATATCGAGGCCCAGTTACAACACGCGTGGGTGAGTTTCCCACAGGAGAGGAGACAACGTCTTTATGAAACCCTTCTCAACTGAATCAGTGCATGTATCCTGGCCAGAGGGGGTTCAATGCCATACTAGTAAGCGGTCTCATAATGCAAAGGTCTCTGTAAATATGGCAAGATTTTGTAATCTCTGCAATAGCATTACATACCCTCTCAGCCTTCCAGGTGATTTATTTTTTGTCAGGCAGTGTAGTTACTTCTTGTGTGGTCACTCAGCCACTTCCAACTTCTCACAGCTCTTCATATATTGTCAATTGCCTTCATTATCTTAATTCACATTCTATCTTGCAGTGTCATTCTTTCCCCAGATGATTGTTATAAATTCTTTTTGAAAATTAATTTTATCCCCAACCCCTACCTCTTTTTACTTAATAACTCTGGTTCTCACAACTTTTTATTTTGGTAACTTACTTTGTGAGACTGATATTCTGGGGCAGCCTTTCTACCTCTTAAAAGAAAATTTCTTTACTGAAGTTTTATTGTTTAATAATGCAGCAAATCAGGTGCAAGACATTAAAACATTGTTAACATTAGCAGCTTCTCAACCATACCGATAAGGTACAAGTGAATTATGCGGCTCTACGCAGAACACAGGACTGTACACTACAAACGCAATGTGGAAAAACATCAGTTGGCGTGTAAATTGCTTAGTTGGGTCTTCATCTATGGAAAAAAGGGAGGCACACCAGGAACGGTTAGTTACATGAGTGTCTTCAAGAACTATGGGGTTGAACAGTGGATACAATTTTTGACCAACATAGTGGAACTATGTCATGATCAAAGGTCTCATCTTTGATGAATGGTTTTACATGTAGCTGCTACTAGTGCCAGTTATTCTTCTAGGATTTATTTCTGAAAGTCGAGCACCGTGTCGCTCAACAAAGCTCGTATGTAGAGGGGGGAGGGGGGACACACAATTCTCTTCTGGACAGCTCAATTTTTATTTTGTGAAAAACACCCTTTCAATTCCAACCAACCACTTCCTGTTTTCTAACTCAACATGAAAAATGTAATAAAAAACCACTTTATGGCCACAAGGAAGCTACGTACATAGAAAAATGTACCATCTGAAATTTCTGGAGCATTTCTTTGAACAAAGAAACACAATGTGCCATCTGTTCCTGTCAAAGAATGTGGTGAAGAGAAATGATAACAAATTTTTGCAAAATGGAGAAAACTGGAGCTGCAGAAAAGCTCAAGGAACATTCCTACACTCACCACACACAAGTTTTTTCATAGACCCCCCCCCCCCCCAGGTTAAAACATGGGCCCGAATCAGATTTGAACCAGGTGATTTTCCTTTCACAGACAGTACCTTTCCAATTTTTAATCCCACGTCTATACATTTGCTCATGAGAAACTTGCACTTGAATACGGATATTGGAAGGGTAGGAACTTTTCCAGAGCCTCAAGGTTGTTAATGATTTAAGGCATTTTATATCTAGCACTGTACTGGTTCAACATTTACAATTCATTAAAATGTATGAGAGGAGAGTGGCAACAGTATATTTCAATTATGAATCAACTCACGAGGTGTGCTTGAGGTGTCAAACTGCATAAAGAAAATATTTTATTTACACATTGAACTGTCTAGGGTTAATGACACAATACTGTGGAAAGATTAAAACGCTGATGCTGTAAGCCCAATAATGAAATGACAAAAAATGCTGCAAGAGAAAACTAGCTTGTTTAAGAGAAATCATGGACGAGTTACAGAAACCCAAGGAGTTGTATTTTACCTCTCACTGTTTTATTTATGAACAGAATTCTCTAAGTATCTAAGACATCTAAGGATGTTGTCCTCCATAGAATACAAAAACTGCACTGCTGCAGCAGTATCTCGTGGCTTATTTAAACTACATTCACCACAGTTAATTTTTGTTCAGACAACTGAAGCAGTCACATTTACATTTCACGTTCAATAAAGGTATATGATTTACTAGAACTTAACTGACTAATAAAGCTCATATAATAAACATAAATTAAGACTTAGACCTCAAAAGACACTGTAAAGTTAATGATCACTTTCTGACACAGGAACGCTATCAGTGAGAAAGCGTACTGCACCTCTACTTACATCCCACTTTTAGTGAAGTATAACACATCCAAGGGTGCCTAAACTTGGGGGCAAGGGCTGGCCCTCCCCCAGCTCACACGCAAAGGAAAAAAAATGTAGTATAGTCAGGTGTTTCCTTTCAAGAAAATGATTAAAGTCAGTATTACAGAGGTTTCAAACTGTGTCATAACTGGAATTGTTTTTATGGTTCCTTACACGTCACCATTCATCTTCCAGAATATTGAAAATACCCCCATACCTCCAGGTCTAGCCCCCCTCCCCGGTCCCTCCACAACCTATCATAAGGGGCACCAATGAACACAACAGATAATGAATGACACTGTTATCAATTGAAAAGAGACTTTATCTAATTGCCAACAACTTTCCACTTGAGATTTTAAATAGTTCAAAATATATTAATAATCAACTGCGTGTTGCACACTAAAAGTACTAGAACATGAATGATGGTGCATTTGTGGATTTTCATTGTTGGCAACTTCAGGTTGCATCAATAAAAACTTTAAAGAAGTGACTTTTAAATTTTCTTGTTCTTATCTATTTTTATCAGAATATAAATGAGCTTCACCTTTATCCTTATAGTACGCACAGCAACAGTTTTGCAGCCAAATAAACAGTTAAAACTCTGCAAAATAGATTTGGACACGGATATATGCCATTTGTGGACACGCCCATCAAGTGAAAGTTATTGATCACACATATGCATTCTACCTAATAATATCAAACACACACAGTTCTATATCTCAACAGGTGTGGTTTCCATCACCTCACCCAAAGGAGAACAGATTGGAACACATTCACATGTTCGGTTTATCCTTATAGTACGCACAGCAACAGTTTTGCAGCCAAATAAACAGTTAAAACTCTGCAAAATAGATTTGGACACGGATATATGCCATTTGTGGACACGCCCATCAAGTGAAAGTTATTGATCACACATATGCATTCTACCTAACAATAGCAAACACACACAGTTCTATATCTCAACAGGTGTGGTTTCCATCACCTCACCCAAAAGAGAACAGATTGGAACACATTCACATGTTCGGTTCAGACTGTTATGAGCAACACACATCTGCAGTCTGAGCCGAATTGCAGAAAAATGTTCAAAGATTAGGTACAATAAAGGCATTTGCTAATAAATCAAGTTATTAGGCAAGGTTTCTGGTTGAAGTCCCAGTACGACACAGTTTTAAATGACCTTGAAAGAGCATGTACTCAGCTTCAAAATGAAACATTGATTCCAGAGATATAAACAGAGTGTGACATGAGAAACTAATCAAGGTGATTCTATACTGTGAGGCAATATCCACAAAAAACAACTGCACCTTAGCTAGTAATAGGTTCAAACCACTATTTTGGTGACAAAGAGAACCCTAACAAACCAAGAGACAGAACTATAAGGAACCACAGGAATTAAACAGTTTCCACCACTGTAGTGTGTGAATCTGGCACAAAATTCACAGGTTAATGTTTCTGCACCTATACTGATCATTCATCCCACACAACATCACCAAAAAGCCATTGAAATGTGTTGTAGTACAGAACATAGCTACACAAGCAGTCAAAATTTAAATTGAATCAAAAAATGTTAGCTTTCACGAAAGGCCAGGATAGGAATTGCATTTGTAAATGTAAATTCTACATTTCGTTTAATGATATACCGGCAGCAGCCAATAGCTGCAGGATATATAACTGCTTGACAACAAAAGTGAGGCTCGCATAAGAGGAGGGGGACACAAAATGAAACTTCATGTCACGTGGTGCGGTTTCAGTGATTACACAATAACACAAATTTACGAAGTATGAGCCCACTTATCAGGATGACACTGCACCCTCTCTGGCTTGGATGCATGCAGTTAATTCAATTGGGAAGAGTGTCGAAGCCAATGTATCCATTCCTAAGGCAAACTGGCCTACAACTGTTGCAGTTGATACCAGAGATTGGAAATCTTGATGGTCACAGGAGTACTTCAACATCACACAGACATGTGCTGTGTCTAGATGAGTGTTGCCTTGTTGAGAAATGCCATCACTTTACTGTCATATGACAAACAACATTGGAGGATGTGGCAAGTCCAAAACATACATCATTGTGCCATCAGAGTTCTCTTGAGCATTACCAACCATGACCTGAAGTTGAACCCGACTGCTCCCCACACCACGACACCAGGAGTAACACTGTTGTGCCTCTCCAAATCATTGGAAGACAATAGTCATCCAGGCCAGTACAAAACCATTTATTCTTTCTGACCACCACAAAAGCATCCATTTGTGTTGTTGTGTTAATGGCAGCCTACACATGGGATGGTAATGGCAGGCACTGATGTGAAGCTGCTACGATGTGCTCGGTGCACAATATGGCGATCCTCCCTTGCAGAGGTCAGATGTGGTCAACTGTGACCCTGATGAAGATTATTCCTGCCCTCGCATTTCCATGCAGTCCAACACTGAGCTACTTTCATACCCGAGTGCCCCCAAATCTGGATATTGCATGATTTGATCAGCCAGCCAGATGGAGACCCTCAATGATGTCTCTATCAAACTCTGTCAGGTTCTGATAACACAGCCTCACAAAAGCATGCTGCATCTCCATGTCTTTCACATCTGATGGTGTTGATGCCCCTTATAGACCCTTCCAGGCATGAGAACAACATTAAACACAAACAACGCTAATGCACTCTTGTGGCCGTTCTTGTTGTCACAGATAATTGCACCACTAATCGTTTACTATCCACTAATAATGTGTACATATACAAAGTTACATTTACATCTGACCATGTCTTCTGGATGCTTTGCTTTTTTTGTCCAGCAGTGCATAAAAAGGTGTCCTCTCTCTGGTTTGAATACCATATCACTTTGTTTCGCACAGTCCTTTTGGAAGTGTTAGGCACTTGTCTTCGTCCAGCCTTCAAAATGATTTACTTAACCAGTTGTTTGGAGACCTAAAGTTTAATGTGAACTCTGAGCAATGTGTAATTTAATGTGTAACTTTTTCATACATACTAATTACTGCCTCGAGGTGAAAGAAACAAATTGTAGGACTGAATAAGGATTAAACACTGAGTTTTTTATTTAATGCCTGAAACATTCAAAATTAAAGAGACCTGCTTGCTTTTAGGAATGCATATGACCACCCACATGTTCACCACCAGTTTCCGAAAAATACTATGTTTTTAGTTAAATGACCATACTGTTTCATCCGCAACACTGCTCCAAATGTTACATTTAATGCACCTGCCTAATGTTTGTATTGTTAAAAGTTTATTGTTGACAATAAAAGTGAATGTTCTGCATCTTATTTAGATCGTGGCTATCACTGTTTGTGTAACTGGTCTCTACACACCAGATTAAATTATTGAAACAATGTATCTATTAGCAAAAATCTAAACTTCTCCTGGCACTTTTGTAGCACAACTTGGCAGAATATTTAAAAACCATTTTAGGTAACCTTTGGAAAGTTTAAATTTGAGTGACATTACATTTCTCTGTTCAATATAGATGTAAAAACTGATGTATTACCCACACATTTTTTGATTAATTGTGTGGGCACCCACACAAAAATACTGTGTGTAAAGAAAGTACCCCCAAGAGGAAGTAAGTAAAGAATGGTCAAATAAATTGTTGTGTGGGCTATTTGAAGTTAGTGATAGCCATTTCAAAATTTCTCAATTGAGATCAGTTCATATGTAGTCAAGGATTCCATGAATAAAAACGAAAATAAATGACTGACAAAAGATTCATTCAAGCACCTGCCAGCAGGCTCATGCGCATGCACAAAGCTCAAGTTATATTTAAGCAGTGGCTTCTCCCAGTTTATGGTTATTTGGGGTGTGGCTTTCAGTTGCTTATGCAGCAAACAGCAAGAAGCAGCTAGAATCTGCCCAGATAAATTTTTCTGGCAATTGTGAGCTGTAAGATTCATACTTGTCTGGGTTACCACAAGTTACCCCATGCAAAATTCCCCAATTTCCAGATGAGTTTTACCATTTTTCCCTGACAAATTTTGAGATCTCAAGGGTAAGTAAAGACATAAGTTGACAAAAAAATGTAAGGAATTCTGTATTTCTAAACGCATGAGCAAAAATATTAAGTGCCAACATCAACGTCTATTGTATAAACTGTTTCCAGGTGGACAATGCAAGCCAAATGGCCTATATCTTTCATTAAGACCACTGATGTTATCTTATTTCAATAAAACGTAACATGTTTGGTGTCCAAAATATGCATTTACTTGGAGTCACAAGACAGATTTAAAATTAAAATACCTTCACTGATTTCAGAAATAACCTCAGGACTCAGGAAAAAGTAGGCCTCTTGAAAGAAGTGTATAAGGTGGGGAAGAGTTGTGTAAAGCAACGCTGTAAGTGACTGCCAATAAAATGTTGGTTCTATTATGTTTGCTACTGTCCGTTATTATCCACTGTGTTATGTCTATTATTTTACAGGTATTGTGTGATATTTCTTTCACAAAATACAGGAGCACATAGTGTACAAACTGCCAGTGACTGCCACAATATCATCCTTCTTATCCTCCACACTTTCTAATATATAAACTACTTTCAAACTGTCAAAAATGTACTAGAATAAATAAAATGTCTATGAAATGCTGTGCTGTACAATTTACTTGTAGTGAGACAGTCGCAATTCCTGAAATCCATTGCCTGTGGCCTTTGACTTGCCGAGGGGCACTGCAGTCCTGGGTCAATGGATAAACCATGAAAATCCACCACATTACGCCACACACAAACAGACCCGGCCTGCAGGCAGATCGTTGAGACTAGATCTAATGGGCAGGGCCTGCGCATTAGTGAGAAATGATGGGCTATCTGTTGGAGATGCCAACAAAAATGGCCTGCAGGTCATGCAGGTCTACTTGTGCGGCCAGCTATTCACATGTCAGACACCATGTTGATGAAATGAGATCACAGTGATCAATCCTTGCAACAGATAACTTGCATGAATAATCTGAGAATCAGTACTAATTAGGATAGGTATCAACTCACTGTAAAGATGATTGCCAAGCTGCAGACAGGCACATAGAAAAGACAATCGCACATTCACAACCAAATTTTTGGCCATACCCTTTGTCAGAAAACACGGGAGCACGCGCACACATACACACAATCACTCAGACACAACTGGTTCTCACATCACCACTGTCTACGACTGCTGCATCAGCAGTCTCTGAGAATCAGATCCAAACAAAGCACTCCTCACACCTCCCTGCCTATTGCTGGCAGCTGCTAAGAATGAGGAGGTAGGGAAACAGTGCATGTTATCAGCTGTACCCATCCAGCAACGGTGCATGACATCTCAGTAAACAAACGATTTCATCTACTGAGACAAAAACAAAGGGTTTTTTTTTTTTTTAATTTCCCTGATGTCTGAAATTTCCCTGACTTGTGCATAGCAGTCTAACTTGTAGTGGTAGCAGTCTCTACATGATCCATGTTTAGTATATGATTTTGCTGTTTTTTGTATTTACTTCACGTACAGCTCACACATCAAATGAAAAAAAATTCTGTGACAAAGTTATCAAGCGAGTTAAAATATGTTCACATAATCAGGAAGACTACAATAATATGTTACTAATTTTAGTTTTCCAATTTTATTTTATTTCCACATTATTAGAGCAATCGATCACTAAGTGTCCTGCAGACAGAAAGTTGGCTTTTATTAAGTAACTAAAATGAACTACTCTTTTCAACTTAGGCAGACAATGTATTTGCCACAAAGTGTTTCATTGCAAGCTATTCACTAGTTTCAACTGTGCACAGATTACATATTCTGTCATAATAAAGAACCAAACATGAGAGAATACTCCAAGAAGACTAGTATCTGAAAAACAAAACCGGAAAGTTTAATACAAGGCACTTTAGTGTTTCTCTGATGACTCGTTTCTTTTATAACATAATGTATGAACTGTTAATGTTGAAACACACACAAACATTTGCCCGAAGGTGAGGAAGCAGGTGAATTTTGTCAGTAGTACGGAATAAAATACTTTGTTTGAAATATGGTTACAGCTTCACCAGAATAAATGATTTCTTTTACAAATCTGCCTTCCATGAAAAACAATGCTTTATTCTGTAGGATTCACTTTATTTCTTAATTTGTGTTGCTTCCATCTTAAATTTCGGGAATGCCATACTTTGGTAAATTATAGACGGGCAGCATACCATATTTTATCACTGTAATACTTCTTCCTTGGTTCTATGTATGATAGATTTTGTGAACAATTTTTTTTAACCTTATACAGCCCACTTTGATTTTAGTTTTGTTACTGCACAGCAATAAAAGAACAGTAAACTTCAGACACCACATTCTAAGAGTTATTTCGGTACCACTGCAGGTCTGTATAATTGACTGATATCACATAGGAATGCCAAAAATTTAATGAGGCAGTGGAGCAACAACTTTCCTGAACTTTAGTATCCAACAACAAGAATTAAGGGCAGTTCAGTGCTTAAGACAACATGAGACCAGAGACTGTGGATGCTGTACTGCGCCTGGTTTAATAGCATAATACTTATTGTGGTTGCTCTCTGCATCTAGCTCAGACATCTAGATCACTCAGAAAAGGACAATTGTACAGCACAAAGGCAACAGAAATATGCAGAAGACCTCTTTCTCCAGTATTAATCTATTTCACATCTTAGCAGCATCTCCATACTGAGAAAATCAAAATCTCTTAGAATCAAACAATGAAAAATCCAGGATGGAATGTAACAATACCAGAGAAGGAAAGTTGCTGCTCACCATATAGTCGAGAGGCTGAGTTGCAATAGGCACAACAAAAAGATTCACACAATTATAACTTTTGGCCATTAAGGCCTTTGTCAGTGGCAGACACACACACACACACACACACACACACACACACACACACACACACACACACACCAACTTGCACACAGATCTGCAGTCTCAGAACTGAAACCACACTGCGAGCAGCAGCACTAGTACGTGATGGGAGTAAAGACTGGATGGGGTAAGGAGGAGGCTGGGACAGGGAGGGGGAGGGATAGTATGGTGGGACTGGCAGACAGTGAAGTGTTGCAGTTTAGACGGAGAGCAGGAGAGAAGCTGTGGAGGGGGGAGGGGGTAAGTAGTGGAAAGGAGGGAAATAAAAAGAAATTAAGAGACTGGGTGTGGTGATGAAATGGCGACTGTGTCGTGCTGGAATGGGAACAGGGAGGGGGATGGATGGGTGAGGACAGTGACTAACGAAGGTTGAGGCCAGGAGGGTTACAGGAACGTAGGATGTGATGCATGGAAAGTTCCCACCTGTGCAATTCAGAAAAACTGGTGTTGGTGGGAAGGATCCATATGGCACAGGCTGTGAAGCAGTCATTGAGATGAGGGATATCACGTTTGGCAGCGTGTTCAGCAACAGGGTGGTCCACTTCTTTTTTGGCCACAGTTTGTCGGTGGCCATTCATGCAAACAGACAGCTGTCATGCCTACATAGAATGCAGCACAGTGGTTTTAACTTATCTTGTAAATCACATGACTGGTTTCACGGGTAGACCTACCTTTGATGGGATAGGTGATGTTAGTGAGCGGACTGGAGTAGGTGGTGGTAGGAGGGTGTATGGGACATGTCTTGCATCTAGGTCTATTACAGGGGCATGAGCCATGAGGTAAGGGATTGGGAATAGGGGTTGTGTAAGGATGGACGAGTATATTGTGTAGGTTCGATGGACGCCAGAATACCACGGTACAAGGGGTGGGAAGGTTAGTGGGAAGGACATTTCTTATTACAGGGCACAACAAGAGGTAATCGAAACCCTGGGGGAGAATGTAATTCAGTTGCTCCAGTCCCGGATGGTACTGAGTTACGAGGGGAATACTCCTCTGTGGCCGGACTGTGGGACTTTGGGAGGTGGTGGGAGACTGGAAAGATAAGGCACAGGAGATTTGCTTTGTACAAGGATGGGAGGATAATTACGCTCAGTGAAGCCTTCAGTGAGACCCTCGGCATATTTTGAGAGGGAATGCTCATCACTGCAGATGAGACGACCATGGGTAGCTAGGCTGTACGGAACGGACTTCTTGATATGGAATGGGAGGCAGCTGTTGAAGTGGAGGTATTGCTGGTGGTTAGTAGGTTTGATATGGACGGAGGTACTGATGTAGCCATCTATGAGGTGGATGTCAACATCTTGGAAGGTGGTTTGTTGGGTTGAGTAGGACCAGGTGAAGCAAATGGGGGAGAAGTTGTTGAAGTTCTGGAGGAATGTGAATAAGGTGTCCTCACCTTCAATCCAGATACCAAAGATGTCATCAATGAATCTGAACCAGGTGAGGGGTTTAGGATTCTGGGTTTTTAGGAAGGATTCCTCTAGATGGCCCATGAATAGGTTAGCATAGGATGGTGTCATGTGGGTGCCCATAGTCATACCACGGATTTATTTGTAGGTAATGCCTTCAAAGGAGAAGTAATTGTGGGTGAGGATATAGTTGGTCATGGAGACTAGGAAGTAGGTTGTTAGTTTGGAATCCATATGGCATCTGGACAGGTAGTGTTCAATAGCAGTAAGACCATGGGCATTAGAAATGTTAGTGTACAGGGAGGTGGCATCAATAGTGACAATCAAGGCACCGTGTGGTAAAGGGACAGGAACAGTGGAGAGTCGGTTGAGGACTCAAACCTGCTACCCACAGTAATATACATATACTTATTAGTGATTACTTATTCTCTACTTTGACCCTTGTGACTCTTCGCCAATTTTAGTGAGTTTTTGCCTTCCGCTATTGGCGTCTTCAGATTTCATATCGTTTTTTTCCCCTTATGCATCCTTTTTGTCCTTTTCGTAATTTTCACATGTATTTGGGTGTATTTTTCTGACATAATTCTACTTTCTTACATATTTTTTTTCACCACCATGGATCCTTGCTCCTTCCATCTGCGTCAATACAGAAAAGTTTCCTTATCCCCAACCAGATCCCAGTCCCACATACTGTTCCTGCATTGTTGCTTGGCTCATGAAACCCCCTACTGGCCTTACCATCAAATTACCCATCTCTGGTTGCCACCCCTCCTTCCACAATGACCTCCACCTGTTCAGATTCCGCCAATCCTTAGCCCTCACCAACATAGTATTGCAAAACCATATCAACCAAGCCCAATCCTCCTTCCAGTACCCTCTCTCCATCCCCAAAATTCTTGTGTTATGTAATCCCAAATTCCTGGAACCCATACACACACTGAAACTCTTGTCCTGCAGGAATTTGAGCAAAATGCACAACGGCATCTCAAAAAGCTCTCCCTCCTGCTCAGTTCCTACTCCTGCCTCGGAGTACCACTGTCCACCACTCCTACAACTACTTCCAAACCTCCCCCACACCCCCTCATAGCTGACAAACCCTTTCTCGCTGACCTACTACACTTACCACCCCCCCCCTCTCCAAAACTCCCTCCCGCCACCACACAGAACCCAGAACCTAAACAGACATGCAACACAGTTACGAACCTTTCCTCCAGAAGCCTTAGTGCCACAGAAATATCAGTCCTTTCCAAAGGCCTCACGTTTTGCCCCGCTCCCAAATTCAGCCATGCAGGACTAGTTAAAGACGTTCTCTCCTCCAGGAGCAACTGAATTACATTCGCCGCCAGGGTTTCGATTACCTCTCGTCGTGCCTGAAATGAGAAATGTCCTACCCACTATCCTTCCCACCCCTCCTACTGTGGTACTCTGCCGTTCATCGAACCTACACAATATACACGTCCGTCGTTACACAGCCCCTGCTTCCAAACCCCTACCTCATGGCTCATACCTCTGTAATAGGCCTAGATGCAAGACCTGTCCGATACATCCTCCTACCACCACCTACTCCAGTATGGTCATTAACATTACCTTTCACATCAAAGGCAGGGCTACCTGTGAAACCAGTCATGTGATCTACAAGCTAAGCTGCAACCACTGTGCTGCATTCTATGTAGGCATGACAACCAACGCACGAACGGCCACCGACAAACTGTGGCCAAAAAACAAGTGGACCACCCTGTTGCTGAACACGCTGCCAAACATGATATCCCTCATCTCAATGACTGCTTCACAGCCTATGCCATATGGATCCTTTCCACCAACACCAGTTTTTTTGAATTGCACAGGTGGGAACTTTCCATGCATCACATCCTACGTTCCTGTAACCCTCCTGGCCTCAACCTTCGTTAGTCACTGTCCTCACCCATCCATCCCCCTCCCTGTTCCCATTCTAGCACGACACAGTCGTCATTTCATCACCACACCCAGTCTTTTAATTTCTTTTTATTTCCCTCCTTTCCACTACTTACCCCCTCCCCCCTCCACAGCTTCTCTCCTGCTCTCCATCTAAACTGCAACACTTCACTGTCTGCCAGTCCCACCATACTATCCCTCCCCCTCCCCGCCCCAGCCTCCTCCTTACCCCCACCCAGTCTCCACTCCCATCACACACTGGTGCTGCTGCTTGCAGTGGGTTTCAGTTCTCTGAGACTGCAGATGTGTGTGCAAGTTGCGTTTGCGTGCATGCGTGCCTCTGTCTACTGCTGACAAAGGCCTTAATGGCCGAAAGCTATAATTGTGTGAATCTTTTTGTTGTGCCAATCACGACTCAGCATCTCCGCTATATGTTGAGTAGCAAAATCTTAGAATTAACAGCAAAAAAATTAAATGTCCACACTTATGATACAGGACATAAAATGAGTCTCTGTGTTCATACAACAGAATTATTTTTAGATAAAAGACAGCCCTTTTCATCAGGGGATTAAAGTATAAAACATGTAAAGTGTAAACATTGCTCGTGAAGTCTTACATGGAAACCAGATGCAGATATTGATTCCATGTCAGAAATTATATGACTGAAGACAGTATTGAGAGTCTAAACTAATAGTCTAAATAAAAAGCTATAAAAATAAAAATGGCTGTTGGAATACCATTTTTAACATTCAAATTTAAAACTTGCAAACACACACAAAATACAAGCAACACTCCTCCACTCTGCTAGAAAAGTGTACTTGGGCTAAGTAGTTTCTAAATGTATTTTATGGCTAGTGTACAAGTGCAAACATAAGATTAATGACGTATGAAATTGATGTGGAACTGTAAACATGTTTATACTGATATCGTATTTCCCAATTTTAACTTAATCAAGCAGCACAAAAATGACGTTCTTTTGATAGTCCTTTAAAGCACTGACATATCCAAGCATGGCATTTTCCCAGCACACAAACTGTAATACAAAAACTGCCAAATATGGCATTTTCGTATTGGAATATCAGAATTCAACATGGCGTAAAAATAAATTTAGGGTTTACAAGTAGCACTACAGGTGACCAAGCAACAAAACAGACAGGACATTCATTCAAGCTGAGTGAAAAGTTCCTGCAGCTAGAAAAATGTTCATTGCTGTGCATGCGTAGTAACGCCCATTTTCTGTCACCTGAAAGTAGCTCTGGTAGCTGCTTAAACGAACCTAACCTTTGCAACTTACAAAAATCATACAAACATTAGAAACTTAAGTTTTCCATATGTTATATATCTCAGCTGTATGCAGCTTAGGTCCCACACGGACTAATCAATGTCTTCTTGATCCATTGCATGCCATTTTTCAATTTTCTGCACAGAACAGGAATCCCTACAAAGGTTTAATGTGTAAAGTAACTAAGATATTCCTACACTATCTTGCAAATTATCTCAAAGACCGATTTGCTTCCAAACACCATGGAGCTCTTAATGGAATTTAATAATGTGTCATTCACTAAAAAGTGCTAAGAATGACCAACTCAAATATTTACTGACTACAGTTAATAAAACATGAGTGATACATAAGAAGGACACCAACTTAATATAATTGTTATTACTCATTGGATGGAAAAAAACGCCTTGGCATAGATGTGCCTCATGTTCAGTACAGCTAGAATTTTAAAATTGTGTCAATTACCACCACCCCCCCCCCCCCCTCCTTTTTGCAGAATTATCTGACTTAAAAAGCCTTCCATGATTAGCAACACATTTAAAGCTATCTTACTCTTTTTAGTTTTGCTTGCAATCTACAGAAATTTTATGAAATTGTATATTGAAGTTCCAAAAAGAAGCTTGTGGTGAACAGTTGTAATATATAGTTTATTAGAATATTTTATTCATTTATCTGTTTTTCTATTTGGACAATATTTTACTGAACACAATATTAATTTGGGTATCTAATATTACACTTAATGGAGGGAGATAAATGTAGAACATGTAACACTGATAAAACTGCATAAAAAATTGATTAGAATTTGCAAGTGAGACAACTGTTAAAAAATTAATTGGTTAGTCACAGGTGAAAGTTTTTCTGCGATCTTAGAAAGCTACATCTCTTCACATTTTTTGACAGCCCATATGTAAATATTGTTGCCACTCTACAATGCCTGTTTTTTATTACTTTTTTTCCCTATAGGTTGACTTTGAATGTAATAGCAATACTAATAATACTAACAGAAATCATTTTCTTCACTTACTAATAGGATGTGTAACAACACTGAGATCTTGGACCACAGAGACTGTCAGATCCTCTCCACTCCCCAGCACAGGTACAGCGCCAGAGGACTCCCCATTCATTTCTGGATCTCCATCCATTTCTGAAGATTCCCACTCTATTTCACCTGAAAGTAGCCTTTCAATCATCAACTGAAAACACACAAGTGTATACAGAACAATCAAATTTCTAGGACAGAAAGGAGGTCAGCATCAGTCACAACATCATCTGTCTCTTTTATTGCATTGCAGATTTAGAGTTCAACAGACAATGTTGCTATCATCTGTGCCTATAAATAGTCATGTAAACGGAAATCTCTGTTGAAATTTAGAACTGCAATGTAATTTTTAAAAAATGGCATTATGACTGACGCTGACCTTCCTTATGTCCTGGATTACATCATGGTCATGGGGCACAACCACTCCCAAAAAATCGAACATAATAAAATTTATTATGTTCACAGAAACCTGAAACAATGTATAGTCATAATTTCTAAAGATACGTACTTCACTTATTTAAAAAAATGAAAACAAACTCACTGTCTGAGCTGTCAAATACAACTGCAGGTTCTGGTTCAAACCTGACTTGGTGTATAACAGTTCGAAGATTTTCTGATAGCCAATCTGAATCATACCATGATGCAAGTTCTTTGTCCTTTACTGTCTTCTTACGAGAAGTTCTCGATGCTTGGCATACCTAAACAGCAAAAATATAGAATATTATCTGAGAAGTAAGAACCGATTTTAACAACAAATATCTGAAATACAATTCCATGAAAGTTACAACTTGTTAACTGCTACAGTTATAACCAAAAGGGAGACCAATACATCATGATCTACGTAACAAATTGTCTCGACAAGATCACAGAGAAAGTAAATGGCTTTTTATTCTCTGACATGGTGAACCCTGGAGATACTAAGAGGTATCAGATAGATTATATAATGGTACAAGGGTGACGTACTTGAGGACAATATTCTGGAAATGGAAGAGAATGTAGATGAAGAAGAAATGGGAGATATGATACTGCATGAAGAGTTTGACAGAGCACTGAAAGACCTGAGTCAAAACAAGGCCCCGGGAGTAGACAACATTCCATTAGAACTACTGATGGCCTTGGGAGAGCCAGTCCTGATAAAACTCTACCATCTGGTGAGCAAGATGTATGAGACAGGTGAAATACCATCAGACTTCAAGAAGAATATAATAATTCCAATCCCAAAGAAAGCAGGTGTTGACAGATGTGAAAATTACCGAACAATCAGTTTAATAAGACACAGCTGCAAAATACTAACATGAATTCTTTACAGACAAATGGAAAAACTAGTAGAAGCCGCCCTCGGGGAGGATCAGTTTGGATTCCGTAGAAATATTGGAACACGTGAGGCAATACTGACCTTACGACTTATCTTAGAAGAAAGATTAAGGAAAGGCAAACCTACGTTTCTAGCATTTGTAGACTTAGGGAAAGCTTTTGACACTGTTGACTGGAATACTCTCTTTCAAATTCTGAAGGTGGCAGGGGTAAAATACAGGGAGCGAAAGGCTATTTACAATTTGTACAGAAACCAGATGGCAGTTATAAGAGTCGAGGGACATGAAAGGGAAGCAGCGGTTGGGAAGGGAGTGAGACAGGGTTGTAGCCTCTCCCTGATGTTATTCAGTTTGTATATTGAGCAAAAGCAGTAAAGGAAACAAAAGAAAAATTCTGAGCAGGTATTAAAATCCATGGAGAAGAAATAAAACTTTGAGTTTCACCGATGACATTGTAATTCTGTCAGAGACAGCTAAGGACAGGTAAGGACTTGGAATGTGTGGACAGTGTCTTGAAAGGATGATATAAGATGAACAACAACAAAAGCAAAACAAGGATAATGGAATGTAGTCGAATTAAGTCTGGTGGTGATGAGGGAATTAGATTAGGAAATGATACACTTAAAGTAGTAAAGGAGTTTTGCTATTTGGGGAGCAAAGTAACTGACGATGGTCGAAGTAGAGAGGATATAAAATGTAGACTGGCAATGGCAAGGAAATTGTTTCTGAAGAAGACAAATTTGTTAACATCGAGTGTAGATTTAAGTGTTAGGAAGCCATTTCTGAAAGTATTTGTGTGGAGTGTAGCCATGCATGGAAGTGAAACGTGGACGATAAATAGTTTGGACAAGAAGAGAATAGAAGCTTTCAAAATGTGGTGCTACAGAAGAATGCTGAAGATTAGATGGGTAGATCACGTAACTAATGAGGAGGTATTGAATAGAATTGGGGAGAAGAGGAGCTTGTGGCACAACTTGACTAGAAGAAGGGATCAGTTGGTAGGACATGTTCTGAGACATCGAGGGATCACCAGTTTATTATTGGAGGGCAGCGTAGAGGGTAAAACTCGTAGAGGGAGACCAAGAGATGAATACACTAAACAGATTCAGAAGGATGTAGGCTGCAGTAAGTACTGAGAGATGAAGAAGCTTGCACAGGATAGAGTAGCATGGAGAGCTGCATCAAACCAGTCTCAGGACTGAAGACCACAACGACATGGTGAAACACGATTTTCTCTAAATCGTAGTTCTTAAAGAAGAAAACTGAAGGACAGATAAACTAGGTACACCCTTAAATGGGTTTATTACTAGTTCTAAAAGTAACTGAAAGATGATTTGAATATATACATGCGATGAGAAGTCATGTTCCTCATCTTCAATTATGTAACTGTTTACACCACCACATATCCCCGTCTAAAATGGGGCACACTTAGATCTAATCACTGTAGAGAACTCAAGAGTTAGTTCAACAAGTCAGCATAATATTTTTGTTCTTTAACATCCACAGTTGGAAAAATAACTGTTTTTCTATTATCATTCGTGTATTTCCTTTTGTTAGTCTGTGACTGAACCTGAGATCTTCCACTAATGATGCATGGGCTGCATGTCTAATTGCTGCATACTTGGAAGTTTGTGCTTGGACTCTATTCTTCTTACAATTACTAAAAACAATTTCGTAATTTTGTAAGATATGCCTGTATAACTGGCTGTAGAATTTGGTGAGGAAGGGAGTCTGCGAGTTTATTCAGTATTCCAAAACTGTCTGAACCCACACATTAATGATTAGTAGATCCCACACAGCTATCAAATTACAGTGATGTTGATTGCTATATTTTATCTGTTTTCCAAATAGTCCTAGATTAAGATCAGGTGATTTGGCAGGCTAACCATGGTGTGATAGGAAGTCTTCATCAAACCAGAAATGTATGAGGTTTGATCAGAAAGTAACTGGAAATTTTGTTTTTCTTACACTGAATGAAAACTGCTAATTCTTGAGAGTGAGCTGATATTTTTAACAAGAAATGACATTAAAGAATATATTTATATTGGAACATCAATGGCAGAAAACCCTGACTAATGAACAAGGGTCAACAAGAGGTTCGTGAACTTACATCACTTATTGTCTGAACTGTCCACTGTAATACTAGAAGGCATATGATTTACATAAATAACGAACAGGAGTAGCCCCAGGACTGATCCCTGGAACACTCCCCATGTAGCTGTGCCCCTGTTGGACTCCACATCATAGCATTTCCCATTACTGTGGAAAATGACCTTTTGCTGTCTGCTCTTAAAGTAAGGGGTGAACCAATTGTGAGCTATCACCATATTCCATAATGGTACAAATCCTGAGGCAAAATTTTTGATCAACGTAATCAGATGCGTTAGTTAAATAAAAGACGGCGCACACTGTTCTAAACTTCTTTTTTAAATCCCATCCAGCACTGATCGTTACGTATCTGGCTGTTAGAGAGCATCGGGTACTACATTTGTAGCCTGGCCACTGTGTTGTGGTTGAGGTGGTTGCCACTGGATATTGTATTAACTGTGTACAGCTTTCGGTACTTGACAACAAAATTAATGCTTTAAGATTCTCTCCTGTACTGTTGTTTAGGCAATGCTTCCAAAACAGGACTGCTTTAGCAATCCTGTGTTTCACACTGAACTTAGCGGCTCAAAGTGAAGAAGAATGTGATGTTGCTTCATTAGAGACTAAGTGATGATAGTTCATTGGTTGAGCGATACATGCTCGCCAGTTGTACGAGATAAGTACATTCACTGTGTCCCAGCCAACTCCTCCAAGATGTATGTTAACAGAAAACTACTGTGAAATACGTGGTTATACTTCATAGCAACACAGACACTAAAAAAAGAGAAGACGTCAAGTTCCACAATATCTTAGTCAAAGCCCAGTGCACTCGGGATTTTATTACTGGAGATTTAAAAGTTACCTTTAAATGTCTATACACAATGTCATTCATTATGTGATATTTGTCATTAATAAAAAAATATTATTTTTGGAACATAACTTGAAAAAAAAGTTATTAAATTATGGGGTTAATAGAGGTGAGGAAAGAATTGGCCACGACCCAAGTGAAGGAACCTTCACAGTATTTGCCTGAAGTGGATAACCACAAAATGTACATAACGATGGCTTAGGATTTGAATCCTCAATAAGAATCTTCAATAAAAATTAAGTGATTAGTTATTACATTCTGTAATTAGGTTCTTTCTGTAGAACAGACACATACTGATGCCCACCAAAAACCCTTGTCAGAATATGAGACTAAGAAACACTGTGCACACACAAAAGACCACTCAATATTTGACATGATTGTGGAGGAATCAGAAAATATAAAAATCTAATTTACGATAAACCTTGAAAATGCAGTGCAAATGATTAAGAGGGAAAATTGCAATGATACAACCAAGAGGAGTACGCTGGATCACTATGATAAAAACTGAAAGACTTTCCAAATCCACTCAGAATTCTTTACGAGTTAAAAATAGAAAATTATAGTAGAACAGTAGACACTGAAGGTAACTGACCAAGACTGACTCATAAAAGAAGCGGGGAAATAACTGAGGTAAGCAGATTTCAGATGAGGAAAAGAAACTGTATTAACTGTGAATGGTATTAATGGTAAGAGCTCGATGGGTATGGATAGACAAATAGCAATATTCCTCCCACAAGATGTTTTAGTTCATAACACAAGGAGATGAAGCACAGTTACCTGAGAAGATGCGAAGTCCTATTTAGATTTCATTTCCTTTTAAGATAAGCGCAGAGTGAGTGAGTGAGTGTGTGTGTGTGTGTGTGTGTGTGTGTGTGTGTGTGTGTGTGTGTGTGTGTGTGTGCTAGCTTAACACTCTACCTCACACATTCCCTTCATTGTAACATAGAGAACTATGTTCATTCAACACCTGTCACATATTTCAAATTCTCCTTCCCTGAAAATATTGTGAAACTATCAAAAACTATTTCCTGGTCTTTCCTGATCAGGAAGAAAGTGTAATGATATTTAACCCTAAATTTCCTGTATTTATTCATTCCCATCAGCAATGTTTTCAATTTATTGTGCTACATATAAGGACTGGATTTGTTAGGGTAGTGAATCGCTTATTATCTCTATTAGTTTGCCAATGTGCTTCTCTGCAGGCATGTTTCAAAGTAGTTTTTGCACAGTTCAAAGTCTGTGTCTCTGCCTTGCAAGGTGATGAGTGCAGCAAAGTTAAAGCACTTTTCTTCTTCTGCTTCCATGAATAAGTCACTTGGAAATGCACATGTTTAATCTCATCGTACTTCGGATACATCATATGTTTACCATCACTATTATTATTAACAGAGCTAATAAAGGACGTTTTTAACTGAATATGTACACCAAACATTTAAGCACAAAATAACTCTTTCTACTCCAGGTCATCATCGCCAGGAATAAGAAACATCAAAAAACATCCTTCCCACTCCATCCATAGTGGTAGTCTGCCACCCACTCACTCAACAAAATATTCTGGCCCACCCATATGCCATAGCTACACTCAGACCGTCATCACTTTGGTCATATCCCAGTGGAAGAGCCGGGTTCAACAGCTGTACTATGTATCCACCTGGCACTTCCTAATCCAGTCCAGACATCCTATCCCATCAGAGGCAGTGTCACCAGTGAAAAGTATTGTCAAATGCCAGTTCTGCTGTAACTTATGGATAGCCTTTTATCTGGACTACCAACACATTGTCCATCCAAATGAATGATCAAGAGCAAAGCTGACCATTCAGAGGCAGAACATCCCGCTGAGCACATGTTCAACTTCAATAGTTGCTTAAACCATCTAACTCTTCCTTCCCTGCAAAACTAACTTTTCTCATTTAAATAGACGTCAATAAGACAGGTTTCAAGCCTGTACTCCTCCGGGTCTAAATGTTTGCTTGCCCCCGCCTTACACCACGTTCCCCCATTCCTGTTCCCTCCTTCCCACCTCACACACAAATCTACACTCTCAAACTTTCCCCTCTACATTGTACCTCTTCCTCTGATCTATCTCCCCTTTTACAAACCCACTTCTTAACCTAAATATGTGCCATGTACAATTCCTCTTGCCACTACCAGGGTCCTAACCAGTCACTTTCCTCGTCTTGTGTGCCAATGACCAGTCGATCGCCTATCTACATGAGATGAGTGGTTAATTCTATTCATTCCAGTCTCTCTCTTAGCACTTAAACTGTATCTATTACAACAAGCAGAGCATGATGAAAATGGTTACAAGATCACAGATTTACATGAACCTCTCAAGAACCAACAAGAAACAAATTCATTATTTTATGAAATTACTTACTTTGAAATCAACTGTATAAATTAATAATTTAGTTATTTTCTATGTTCCTAACCAAGTTAACTGAATATATTTAAGTAACAATAATTAATAGTCACATTTTCTACATAAAAATTAGTATCTAAATAATAACTTAGCATTTAAAACTGTAAAAACCCCTCTCCTCTCCCAGTTGTTACCTGACAAACATCAAGATTTCATAAGCAGATAACTGCCCGGTTTTGTATGTGTATTCTCTCTGCTTTCTAGCAAGACAGAATATTTTTCTACCTTTAGTTGGCTACAGAAAACATTATTAGCAATGAATACTAGGACTTGTTCTCTAATGGCTAGAATGCACCCACCAACATGCAATGCTCTCCATGGCTTAATGCAAAACATATTTCAAATTTGGTTTATGAAGTGATTTTAAGCATACCTGTGACTGTTGATCTTCATGTTCAGCAGTGACAACTGCCATTTCCAACAAGTAAATTACAATTGACATGACATGTTCAGATACGGTGTGACCAACAACTGCTTTATGCAACACTACAAATGCTGCAGAATGAAATACGCGTGATCGTAAAATTTTGCGGGGATCTTCATATGCTTCATGGCAAGGTGCTGGTTCTCTGAATGGTGGCCAAGGAGTACTTGCAGACTTCAGTTTTCCTGCCTGGTGAACACTGAAATGTAAAGTGTATACATAATAAGAAATGAAACAAGAATTATGTTCAGTAGAAACATAACTTCCAATTTAAATAATAATAATAATAATAATAATAATAATAATAATAATACACAGAACAGCATATACAAATGTACTGCATAGAAGGAAAATGGCAATGCACAAAAAAATCTATTAGTAGCTGTACACGATATTTAATCTTGCCAACATTATTCAGGTTTTCACACAGCATGTGGGAAATGGTTCTCTACAAGCTCTAAATGATGGTATAATATCTAGAAACTTGTTTGTCATCTTCATTTGTGATGCTTATAAGCAACAGCAATGGCAAAGAATAGACTACTGTGGGTCTTCTACCAGTGTGACTAAGTTTATCAACAGACATGCTCTATTAATATCGGATCAATCTTCTAAGCCAAATACCAAACAAATCACCTCATTTTATACAACATGGGAGAACTCATATAAGAAATCAAATACTGAGTCCCTAAGTAGGTAAATGCCAACACTACACATAACATTCTATAAATGGACTGAACAGTAAGGCAGCAAATACCTATTGCAAAACTCAAACATTCAGGTTCATAGTGTGGCTGTCAGGTATACAGTGAAATGTAAATTGTGTAAAATTTATACATGCATGTTGAAGTAGTTAGTCTTTTGCTTACTTTTGCCTATCAATTTAATTGCAACTGCTATTAAAATGTTATACTGTATATGCATTCTTGGTAGTTTCATTAGTGTGGTGCAAAATAAATAATTACTTTTACTAGAACCCACAACTGGTGATATTGATGTGATAGCAAGTACACAATACTCACTCCCATCGTTATTTGAATTTTACTGCAGCAATTTAAATACTTTTTTTGTTTTTTGTTTTTATGACAAACTCACAGAACGACACCACTAAGGAAATATGACATGCACCAATGAAAATACCACATACACGGTTTTTGTAAGCAAAGTCCCACTCTATTATCAAAAATATTAACAACGAGATGATAAGTTATCACTATGTTTTGGGATTGTTTGATAGCTAAGATGCTGAGCTGATTTCAGATTACATGTCCAAATTTTAACAGCTTCTCAAACACAGACTTTCAAGTCTTACCAGAGAATTTGAAGAATCAGAGTTACACAAAGTTAAAAAATTGCTAACCACAATGGAAATATAAGACAAAAAGCCTGCTACTTTGCTCCAAGAGATGTGAGCTCTTGCCAGAATGCAAATAACTGACGATTTTTTTAAGAACTATATTTCTTCAACTATTACCAACCAACGCAGTTCTATACTAACAGCTACTCAAGATGTAAATATTGACGCAGTGGTTTCTATGGTCAAAATCATAGAGATTACAATGCCCAGTCGGTTTGCATATAGTACGGAAACTGTTTCGTCTCCATTTCAAGATGAGAGAGCTTCCCATCTGGAACTAACAATCCAGATTCAGAAACTATGAACTGGAACACGGATCAAGGAGTATGTAGAAATCACTACGGCATGGACTAAAACAGCCTGCCGGTATCATCACAAATTTAAACAGCATAAAGAAATGCACACTGCCATGTTCCTTTACATCTCAACAGTCTGCGAACATTCAGACAGAAAATTAGAACATTCAGATAAAAAATTAGTATGCTACTCACTTGGGGGCGGCACAAAGTGAGGAAGGTGAATAATCTAACCACCTGTTCGTAACAGATCATAACACACATCTTTGATTGTTGGTAGACTCCAGAGCAGGTGTTTCTGTACTGCCAGCAGCAGTTCAGAAACAGCAGCTCTAAATTGCAAACTGTTCTGCAATATACACATATGGTGAAAGACTACTGAACCTCGATATAAGCCTCTCATGAAGGTTTCCATGGCCACTTCTTCTTGCAGATGTTTGTCAGCAAATTATTTGTGTTGATTTCTTCAGTCATTATGGTTATGGTCTGTTGCTTGGTTTTAAGCCAAAAAAGTTACTCAACTGAGAAATTTTTATTGCTAGTACAGGCTCCGTAGATGTACCTACAGACAGTTTAGAGTTTTTGATTGACTCACAGCATAAATATCAAGACTTGTTAGAGAGACATCCTAACACACTCACAGAGAAATCAAATTACAATTCTCCTGAAGTTAAGGTGCAACACACAATCACAACGGGACATCCAGGCGTATGCAACAGCCGGCAAAAAAAAAACTTTCAGGAGATGATCAATGATCAACCTTGACACATGCTGTTTGTCTGAAAGCTGCTGATCTAGCCCCCTCCATCTCATTCCAACGAAATATGGAACTTGGCATCCCTGTGGAGACTATACAACTTTTAAATGCTATCACAGTGTCAGAGCACTAGCCAATTTAAACATTTCAACCGCCACCTCTCCAAGAGAAAGACATTCTCTAAAGTTGACCTTACCCATTTCTGTTGCAACAAAAGGTGTGCCTAAAATAGATGTCATAACACCATTTGGATTTTTCAATTATTTGAAGATGCCACTTGGGCTACACAATGCAGCACAAACTGTCCAGCATTTTATTCACAGTTTTTTGAATGATTTGCCTTTTTTGTATTCCTGTTTAGATGACATTCTTGTTGCTTCAGCGTCAGAGGAAGAACATATAATGTATCTGCAATAGCTCAATGGCTGGATAAATACCACCTTCACATTGGCATACGTAAATGCATTTTTGGAGAGGAAAAGATAGCATTCTTGTGTTATCAAAGAGTTTCACCATTAGAAAAAAAAGTGAAAATAATCAAGGACTTCCCTCATACTAAGATAGTAACTGAATTAAGTTGTTTTTTTAGGACTGGTGAATTTTTATGGACGCATGCTTCCACATACTATAGCAATCCAACGACCTTTAACTTTTGCAAGAACACCAAGAGGAAGGATAATTGCCCTGTTACTGATGAAACAGACAAATTGTTCAAGAAGTTTAAAGAAGAACTATCTACTGCAACTCAGCTTGCTCATCCCGCAACAGATCTTCCCTTGCTTGTACTATGCTATAGGTGCTTCTTTACACCAACTGAGAAAAGGAACAACTGAACCACTTTCATTTTTCTCCACGTCTTTCACTAACACACAACACAACTACAATATTTATGATTACAGATTTTTGGCAGCATATTCGGAAGTCATACATTTTGGTTATCTTTTGGAAGGCATAGAATTCACAATATTCAGAGACCACAAGCCATCAACATTCGCCTTTAAACAGCGCCCAGAAAAAGTAACACCCTGGCAACTGTGCCACCTGGAATTTCTGTCAGTCACTTCACCACAGATATTCAATATCTTCTTGGAGGAGAGAACATTCCTGCTTATACATGCTCCAGAGGTAGTGGACATCATGTTACAAGCTAGCATTTCGTACACAGACATAGCAAAGTCACAAAGCAGTGAGCCGGAACTGATCAAAGTGAAGAATCCAGAGTCCTGTTGCTCAGTGTTTGTAAAAATAATGTTACACTTTAGTGTTCTGATGCAGACCAATGCTTCATTTCACAAAGCGAGGAACGGTGAAGAGCTGCAGCATGTACAGTGTGATGCATGTAGTACAAACACTGAATATTGCTAAGACAGCTGCTTAAACTTCTACACAGACACAAATGTTTAATTTAAGGACATAGACCTTCTATCTTTATCAGGCAGCCACATTCTTGGATTCCAAACCATTATCACAACATTTGCCACATGATGCTACCACAACCACATCTCTCTATAACACAGTGTCAAGGCACAAATGCAATTGCATTCAATCATAACAGTGCTGTCTAAAACACCTCATTATTTAGTACATACAATGTGAAGATGGTGCATGTCAAGTGAATAGCTGTTATAACAAGACTATAGTTTCACATAACCACATAAAGCATATCAGACTCAGGGTTGTACTTACTAATCGCCAAATCTATCCATAGAGGTCTGAAAATCACGACGATGAACCGCACGCAGCAACACATGTATTGGATCGTATAATTGTTCCCACACTACTGGTCTAGGTACGTACATCCCCTGTTGCATGTGACCACTAGCCTCCAAGTTGGGTGCTTTGTACTCTGCCACCTATCAAAGCATTGCATTGAAATTTTATTATGAAGTTTTTAATCAAGATATATTAATTACTAATATGTGTTTAAAAGAGAAATTAGAAACAACAGAAACATTCCATAATTATTTTAAATTAAAACCAAATCTTACAAATCAGGCTGTCACTATCTCAAGTACTGAAAATAAAAACTCACTTCAGCCAGGACAGATTCAAAATCACGGCTCTGAGCAGTTCCACATCTTTCTGGCATGAGTTCTATCAACTGACTGTGAGTTTTGTCACCCATGCACAATAATGTTACCATTTCCAGTTGAGAAAGAGAGGCATCAGGCAAACCTGTGAACAAAGAATTTATGATGAACTTCTACACAAAATGAATAAAACAATTAAATAAAAAAGATATATCATCTTCCCCCCTTATGTTGTGTACCATCCACATCCTCATGCAACACTTTTTTTATTTACCGTGTGCATACTAAATACATACATTTCTCAATTGAAAGGTGCATTGTGAGCCTCACTTCACAGAGTTTCAAATGTAATACTTCCTCTATCTTTAATTAAAGCTACACAAAGTAGATTCACTGCAATAGTAGAACTAGCTAAATCATTTCTGGTGGATGATTAATTTTATCAGAACAAAGAATTTATTTCCTAGCACAAATGTAGAAGATGGTGGATTACAAGGTGCCAAAGTGAATGATAAGAAGATTACTGTGTTCCATAGAAACAGATTGATGAGGATCTCAAAGGTTATCAACTAGCTCCAGTGTAATTAACAAAGTTAAACAAGAAAGAAAAATACATTTGTCGAATCCAGTCATTATACCATTTTGTCAGCAATGAAAACGCAGAATGTGTCCTCCCTGAAACAACAGGTGTCAATAAATTCCTTACAGCAGAAAGCATCAAAAATTTACCCTGTATACTACAGATTTGAAAATTCCAAAGAAATGAAAGTACAAGGGTGCTGAATCTGAACTATAAGGTGGACATAGAGGGAAGAGAAATTTTGCAAATTTGTAATGTGACATGACAATACCACTGAAAGTGAAAAATTATTTTCTTCTCTTTATTGAGACTCAAGCTATCACTCTAGTCAGTGCCATCATACAGTTTTCTGAATGGACAGGCTAAGTTTTTCTTGGATAGGGCTGCCTTTGTTGCCACCTCATAAGGACTCATTCGTGGTGGGAACATTCCTCATTCCCGTTGCAAACATAGTTATAAACATTCTAAGTGTCTAATGTTGGTTTAGCAGGCCATGGCAGATCTGCATATGGATATTTTTCTGCTGGGTAAGTATTTACATTATCCACCTTGCAATAATCCCACTTTTCAAACATATTTTCCATAGCATTCCAACTAATTTTAACCCTTTCATTAGCACCCTGTAGTCTTGCAGTTAGCTTTGCTAACACTCAATCACCAGGCCCAGGATTCTAGTTTCAGCCAGTTTGGGGATTTTCTACGCTCGTGACTGGGTGTATGTGTAGCTATCATCATCATCATCATCATCATCATCAACAACACCACACAAGTCACCAAAGTGGCATCAAATAAAAAATCTTGCACTAGGCAGCTGAATTCCCCAGGATGGACTCAGGGCCAGAATGCTATACGTATTTCATTTCATTAACCCTTTTACAATCCACTGTCAGATCATTCTCACATAACGGTTTTACCTTTAACTCAGATGACATCAAATTTACTTTCTCTTTGTAACTGTTTTTTGCAGTCACCAGTTGAACATGTTTCCTTATGTAGTACCTAAGCATTCAGACAGGTAGCTCAAACAGTATGCCCTACTTCACAGTACGTCACATGTTTTGATGCCCGCAACTGATAAAATGTTTGAGTTGTTTTACTTGTATGAAAATGACATGGAGAAGAAATGCAAATTATAATGATATCATGGCATATTTTATACAGGAATAGTAAGGGTAAAGGCTAGTCAAGTGTCGAGAGTGAGCAAAAAACATTGTTCACATTTTACGTGATGTATATCCCAATAAATCATAAGTTAGTGATGATGAGGAAGAAAGTAACACTAATGGACTATCTTTTGCATTTTACTGGAAAGTTTACTGTGACTGTACTCTCATGAGGTTCCTAAACTTGACTGGACAAGAGATATTTACACTTGCTCGAAGTGCTCAGCTAGCAATGGAACTGGAATTTTTTTGCTTTCTATTACCGAATGAACTTATTACAGAAATGGTTATAATGTCAAATATATTTACAACAGAAAAAAGACAGAAGGTGATTCCACTAGTGAAGCACTAGATGGCAAGTTGAATGATGGTTTATCGGAACAAACGAAGGTCCAATTAGTTGACTATTTTACAAATAATTGGCTGGAGAATATCACATTCTTCAACAATGTTAATACGTACATTTCATACTGCATCTATTTACTCATTTACCCAAGGGGAAACAAGACTGATAGTGAATATGTTGATTGTTGTTGTTGTTGTGGTCTTCAGTCCTGAGACTGGTTTGATGCAGCTCTCCATGCTACTCTATCCTGTGCAAGCTTCTTCATCTCCCAGTACCTACTGCAACCTACATCCTTCTGAATCTGCTTAGTGTATTCATCTCTTGGTCTCCCTCTACGATTTTTACCCTCAACGCTGCCCTCCAATGCTAAATTGGTGATCCCTTGATGCCTCAGAACATGTCCTACCAACCGATCCCTTCTTCTGGTCAAGTTGTGCCACAAACTTCTCTTCTCCCCAATCCTATTCAATACTTCCTCATTAGTTATGTGATCTACCCATCTAATCTTCTGCATTCTTCTGTAGCACCACATTTCGAAAGCTTCTATTCTCTTCTTGTCCAAACTATTTATCGTCCATGTTTCACTTCCATACATGGCTACACTCCATACGAATACTTTCAGAAATGACTTCCTCACACTTAAATCAATACTGGATGTTAACAAATTTCTCTTCTTCAGAAACGCTTTCCTTGCCATTGCCAGCCTACATTTTATATCCTCTCTACTTCGACCATCATCAGTTATTTTGCTCCCCAAATAGCAAAACTCCTTTACTACTTTAAGTGCCTCATTTCCTAATCTAATTCCCTCAGCATTACCCGACTTAATTAGACTACATTCCATTATCCTTGTTTTGCTTTTGTTGATGTTCATCTTATATCCTCCTTTCAAGACACTGTCCATTCCATTCAACTGCTCTTCCAAGTCCTTTGCTGTCTCTGACAGAATTACAATGTCATCGGCGAACCTCAAAGTTTTTATTTCTTCTCCATGAATTTTAATACCTACTCCGAATTTTTCTTTTGTTTCCTTTACTGCTTGCTCAATATACAGATTGAACAACATCGGGGAGAGGCTACAACCCTGTCTTACTCCCTTCCCAACCACTGCTTCCCTTTCATGTCCCTCGACTCTTATAACTGCCATCTGGTTTCTGTACAAATTGTAAATAGCCTTTCGCTCCCTGTATTTTACCCCTGCCACCTTTAGAATTTGAAAGAGAGTATTCCAGTCAACATTGTCAAAAGCTTTCTCTAAGTCTACAAATGCTAGAAACGTAGGTTTGCCTTTTCTTAATCTTTCTTCTAAGATAAGTCGTAAGGTCAGTATTGCCTCACGTGTTCCAGTGTTTCTACGGAATCCAAACTGATCTTACCCGAGGTTGGCTTCTACTAGTTTTTCCATTCGTCTGTAAAGAATTCGTGTTAGTATTTTGCAGCTGTGACTTATTAAGCTGATAGTTCGGTAATTTTCACATCTGTCAACACCTGCTTTCTTTGGGATTGGAATTATTATATTCTGCTTGAAGTCTGAGGGTATTTCGCCTGTTTCATACATCTTGCTCACCAGATGGTAGAGTTTTGTCAGGACTGGCTCTCCCACGGCCGTCAGTAGTTCCAATGGAATATTGTCTACTCCGGGGGCCTTGTTTCGACTCAGGTCTTTCAGTGCTCTGTCAAACTCTTCACGCAGTATCGTATCTCCCATTTCATCTTCATCTACATCCTCTTCCATTTCCATAATATTGTCCTCAAGTACATCACCCTTGTATAGACCCTCTATATACTCCTTCCACCTTTCTGCTTTCCTTTCTTTGCTTAGAACTGGGTTTCCATCTGAGCTCCTGATATTCATACAAGTCGTTCTCTTATCTCCAAAGGTCTCTTTAATTTTCCTGTAGGCGGTATCTATCTTACCCCTAGTGAGATAGGCCTCAACATCCTTACATTTGTCCTCTAGCCATCGCTGCTTAGCCATTTTGCACTTCCTGTCGATCTCATTTTTGAGACGTTTGTATTCCTTTTTGCCTGTTTCACTTACTGCATTTTTATATTTTCTCCTTTCATCAATTAAATTCAATATTTCTTCTGTTACCCAAGGATTTCTACTAGCCCTCGTCTTTTTACCTACTTGATCCTCTGCTGCCTTCACTACTTCATCCCTCAAAGCTACCCATTCTTCTTCTACTGTATTTATTTCCCCCATTCCAGTCAATTGTTCCCTTATGCTCTCCCTGAATCTGTGTACAACCTCTGGTTCTTTTAGTTTATCCAGGTCCCATCTCCTTAAATTCCCACCTTTTTGCAGTTTCTTCAGTTTTAATCTACAGGTCATAACCAATAGATTGTGGTCAGAGTCCACATCTGCCCCTGGAAATGTCTTACAATTTAAAACCTGGTTCCTAAATCTCTGTCTTACCATTATATAATCTATCTGATACCTTTTAGTATCTCCAGGGTTCTTCCATGTATACAACCTTCTTTCATGATTCTTAAACCAAGTGTTAACTATGATTATGTTGTGCTCTGTGCAAAATTCTACCAGGCGGCTTCCTCTTTCATTTCTGTCCCCCAATCCATATTCACCTACTATGTTTCCTTCTCTTCCTTTTCCTACACTCGAATTCCAGTCACCCATGACTATTAAATTTTCGTCTCCCTTCACAATCTGAATAATTTCTTTTATTTCATCATACATTTCTTCAATTTCTTCGTCATCTGCAGAGCTAGTTGGCATATAAACTTGTACTACTGTAGTAGGTGTGGGCTTCGTATCTATCTTGGCCACAATAGTGCGTTCACTATGCTGTTTGTAGTAGCTTACCCGCATTCCTATTTTCCTGTTCATTATTAAACCTACTCCTGCATTACCCCTATTTGATTTTGTGTTTATAACCCTGTAGTCACCTGACCAGAAGTCTTGTTCCTCCTGCCACCGAACTTCACTAATTCCCACTATATCTAACTTCAACCTATCCATTTCCCTTTTTAAATTTTCTAACCTACCTGCCCGATTAAGGGATCTGACATTCCACGCTCCGATCCGTAGAACGCCAGTTTTCTTTCTCCTGATAACGACATCCTCTTGAGTAGTCCCCGCCCGGAGATCCGAATGGGGGACTATTTTGCCTCCGGAATATTTTACCCAAGAGGACGCCATCATCATGTAATCATACAGTAAAGCTGCATGCCCTCGGGAAAAATTACGGCTGTAGTTTCCCCTTGCTTTCAGCCGTTCGCAGTACCAGCACAGCAAGGCCGTTTTGGTTATTGTTACAAGGCCAGATCAGTCAATCATCCAGACTGTTGCCCTTGCAACTACTGAAAAGGCTGCTGCCCCTCTTCAGGAACCACACGTTTGTCTGGCCTCTCAACAGATACCCCTCCGTTGTGGTTGCACCTACGGTACGGCTATCTGTATCGCTGAGGCACGCAAGCCTCCCCACCAACGGCAAGGTCCATGGTTCATATGTGAATATTTGAGAGAGCACAACAGGTTTTGAAGACAGGACTCTGTTCAACTGATATGATCCAAAAGTAGCCCAAAATTATGGTTTTCAAATCTGTTCTTTAATTATCAAAATGGCTGCAGCTATTTTTCTAATTCCCCTTTGTAACAATTCAACACTTGAAAGTACTACTCATACCGATTTGACATTAGTGTATTAAACAGTTATTAATTTCGAACAAGCTCTGCAGGCATACACAGGTGATTCAGGCTATTACATCAACACAAACAGGTTTCAAAAGAAGACCAAAATTTGCCCCGAATTGCATAAACTGAGAGGGCATATATGATAGACAGTTATACCATTAAGAAAGGATACCGTTACAATGTGATGAATACTTTTACTCTATGAAAAGTGTATCTATCAATCCAATATGCATATTATATGCTGGTCACCCCTTAAAAGAGATTTAGTGACACTGTTGAATACATTCTTTATCCCCCCAAACATTTTCTCACTGGTTATGAACAAACTCTCATTCCAGTTTGGGTAACGTACAATTATCTTAGAAAACACAATGTTTATGGGAAATGTGGACATAATTAATCATTACTGTGGATCTACATTTACAAGAATGTCAAACAACGAATGGTGGAAAAAATATTCTTCTAGTTTATGTAAGTTTCAAATTTTGAACAGTTATTTCCTTTACACCTTGGATAAGATAAAGATAAAAGGAAGGACACATCTTTGTTGCAGAAGAAATCTTGTAATTCAACTTGCAAGTAACATTAGGACCAAAAACTCGAGGAAGAGGGGAAGACCATCATCATCCCAAGCTTAGGAAGTCTGAATTAACAGGTATATTTTATAACCCTCAATAAAAACCAGTCAATGACAGATTGCAATAAATTAAATAAACAAATAAAAATTAAAATAAGAAAATTGAAGACAAAAAGTATTCTGTCTCTCATGGCAAGCAGCTGGAAGCTAAGACTTCATCTGTTGAAATTGTTTTAACAAAGACTATATAAAAATATTCATACACAAGAACACAGTTATTACAGTATTACTGTAATAAACAACTGATGTTACAGCCTTATGGCAGGATTAACTTTTCTGCTTCCTTCTTTGAAACTGTCACACCATTACACTTATCATCAACATCCCATAAAAAATAAATAAGGCTGTCTGGCAGTATTAATTTGTTAGAAAAACTGAAACAAAGTTGGTTGAGCAGGATAACACAGATCCTTGGCCGTAGTCTGCTAATCTCCACAGATGAGTTGGTTAATACACAGTACACTGCACACAGTGATAACTGAAAAACAACACCTTTAAAGTGGTTTGTCAGATACATTCTTTCCACTACTATTTAAGTGTATAATCTGGCACTCTATCGAGCACTCACACACTCTACAATTTTCATACATTTTTTTAAAAATGCCTATGAATATTAAAGGGTGTAATTTGTTCATCAGTTACGAATTCAATGCTCCAGGTCTGTCCCAAATTGTCTTGTATGTCAGACGCCACATTAATCTGTAGCATTTATGAATATGATAGTCTCCTCTGACAATCTCTAAAGTCAAACTGCCTACATCTTCACATCCCTTACAACTGTTTTATTTCGCAGAAAAACGATAATTGAATAATTGTCTATTTGGTGGCCAGTACAATTTTGCCACATACAGTTGTTTAGTTTATCATATGGTTCTCATTAACTAACTACTTAATAACTGTTAGTTAATTAAAAAAAATTACACTTCCCACTACATGTATCAACACGAGTTTTAACTATTAGTACCTACCTAAATTAGTTCTAATGCTCGTCAGAGTAGCTAGAAAAGTCATGCAACTTTCTAGCATGGGTGCATCATGTTCACCGTCAATGTAACTGTTATGACATGCCTGGAAAGGTCCTAGGCTCATCCATTCCATAATGTGGAACCTAAAAATGATGGACAACAGAGTCTGGTTAGCAACTGACAAGAATGAAATGTTCACATGCGAAACCCTAGCTGAATGACAATATGAAAAGATACAGCTTTCTGTACATAAAACAAAACTGTCAATAGTACTGAGTACACTAGGTATTCACAAAACATCAACATATATTATAAAATCCCCTGCTTCATTTTTCAGTCTATACATGTATGCTAATCTCAGGAATTACTATAGGTATCTCAATATTGTTTTCACTAACAGATAACTGATTAACAAAGAAGGTTTGTGTATATAAATTATTACTACTATGCCAGAGAAGTTGTCTAGCTCTGGACACTTAGTGCCACTATGCGAAGCAGAGGGGGCCGCTAGTTCAATATAAAGATTCCACTCCACCTGACATTTCTAAGAAATGGTTACAAGCAGGAATGCAAAATAGATTCTAACAGATTTGTCTCTCCATAAAATTAGGAAATTAATTCTTACAGACAATATAGCACAACAATAATCTAAATGAAACTTCCTGGCTGATTAGAACTGTGTGCCAGATCAAGATTTGAACACAGGACCTTTGCCTTTTGTGGGCAGTGCTCTACTCTCTGAGCTACCAGGCATGACTTACAACCCTTCATCACAGCTCTAAGGTCCCAAGTTCAAGCCTCAGTCTGGCACACTGTTTTAATCTGTCAAAGTTTCGTATCAGTGCACACTCCACTGCAAAGTGGAAATCTCATTCTGGAATAATCTAAATGTACAGCATTTAAATAGGAAAAGTCTCTAGGTAATTCAAAGGCAGATACTTACTTTTCCAACACTGTCATAAGGAAGTTTTCAGGTGGTAGCTGTGTTGCACATATCTGCAACAGGTACAAGTCTGCATCAACCATGGAATTACAGAAGTTGCACTGGATGTAAGTCATTGCTTGTCCTTTTATCTGGAGACCATTACGAACCCACATGCCACTCAAAATCTCATAAAATGCAACCTGCAAAAAATTATGAAGTCCATTAGGCAAACAGACATAAAGAAATATCAATTCCAGTAATGTGCTCATTAATTTGAATACAATTACATTTTAAGTAAATAGCACATCATACAAGAATCTCAGCAGTTATTACTCCTCCCCCGACCTTTTCATTTTCCTGCAGTTCAGGATTGCAGGAGTGAGCTATGGGAAATGGATAATCTCGGACTCTGAAGTACCCCACTGTCAGTAGTGAGAGGAAAAGGGTGCTTGTATCATTTGATAGGAACTGTCACCCACTTCAGAAGCTATGAAACTTACAGCTTTCAGAACAACAAGAAGCATTCTAAAGAAGATACTGCCAAGTCCTGATAGAGTGAGTGCATATGAAAACACATCCATTCTGAGAGAGGCAATCATGAGCCCGCGGCAATGCACCCGTCAACACGCATACTGTCTACAGATGAACTGTCAGTGAGGCACATGTTACAGATTTATATTCAGAATTCCATCTGTAGAAAAAGATGTTGGCTCTGCAGATCAAAAATAAGGTCTTAACGCAATGAGAAGATTTCACTGTGTTTATGCAAGTGATCTATGAAGATGACGCCAAAGTAATAATATTCATGAGTGGTGATGTTCAATTCCCTTGAATGTGTCTTAACAAAGATAACTACTGTTTTCTGGCATCTGAACAGTGCTGTGAAGTCATGAAAGACCTCTTCATCCCAAGTGTGACTGTATAGTGTGTCAATGCTGCTACTGATGTAATCAGGTCTAATAATTTTGAAAAGTGATCGTGAACTTATAATTTTAGATATACATGCAGAACACATTCTTTCTGCCAGAACTGAAGAGACAATGGATACATGTGAAGAGTGCAGGATATGAGAGAGAGAGAGAGAGAGAGAGAGAGAGAGAGAGAGAGAGAGAGAGGGGGGGGGGGGGGGGGGGGTGGGGGAGGGAGTGGGGGGATACTTGAGAGAGTATGCCCACGTTAAAAAAAACTCAAAGTTAATGAAGCCGAAAGCTGCCCTTACAGAAGAAGTGGGTTTGATTAATTAATGTCTGTTGGCCCAAAGTTGTGATTAACTTACGTCAGGGAGTTAAAAATCATACTCTAGAGAATGGAAGCCACTTGGAATATATAATTTTTTGTGAGTGACCACCCGTAAGTCAAACAGAAGGTGTTAACTTTTGACTTTGTATAAATACAAATTCTCTCTTAAAATCAAGATACTACTGTTCATTTGGAAACCATATGTTTCCAGAGGCACTGGAAGTTTGTGGTGCAACTACCTAGAAGCTTGGCATTCTGGTATCAGCAGCATATTTTTAAAATTTTTAAATGAACACAGCACCATTTGACTGTATTATTGTTTATTTAACTATGGCCCAGGTTTTGGTCTTTCATGCAATTTTCAAGTGACTGAGTTCATGTCATTAACATATATTGCAGGACATCAGGCTCAAAATTGGCTATAAATTAAGCAAAATATACACTCCCCACAAAATATGAGATGTAAAATCATCATCTTGTAAAACTATCAGTAAATAATACTGGGAACAGATCAGTTTAATAATAAACAACAATATAATCAAATGGTGCTGTGTTCATTTAAAAATTATTGTAGGACTGTTGGTCAGCAACATCAAAAACTGTTCATCAGCATATTGTTTGTATGCTTGCCTCTGCGCAGAAATCAAAGACTCTTTCTAAAAGCTTCTCCTGTCAGTCCAGTAGCCTTATGCTAGACTGTACCTACTCCTTCAGACACATGGAGCACATTTTTCCATTGAAAAGTACCAAAATGGTCAAAGCAGACCGAATCTAGACTTTCCAGAACAAACTTCAGGACTGTAACACTGAAGCATACTGTCCAATTTGAGAATCCATCCCCACAATGACAGCCATGCGAGTTAAAAGGTAAATACAGGATATTTAAAAGTTTGTTAAATGAAAATATATTTACTTTACAGATGGAAAAAGTACCTTCTCTGCCTATTCTTATTGCCTCCAAATAACAATCAGCAATTGACAATTTATTATGGGTACTGACAGAACAAAGAATAATTTAAAAGGGGTATCTTTGTTTGGATGTGCCATCCCATCATTACTTCCAGGCAGACGACACCAATTAAAATACTAACCTCGACGTAGTATTATTATTCTGGAGGGGTTATGCTGTATTAAATGTTATATTAGAAGCTTTTTAAATATTTTAAAATGCATCTTAGATCTTTTTGTAGGAAATAGTTTTCTGTCCCTATTTCACCTGAATCCTGTTATCGAGGGTTATCACTAAAATTCAAATATGGCACAGGTCCATTTTGGACTATATACCCAATTCTTCATCTTGTCAAAATTAACAAAATATTGCCTCCTTCAATAGAGAGTGGAGGGAAAGGTGGATCATAATAGTCTCATTTATGATCAGGATAAACTTCTTTATGCCATGTTTTATTGCAAAAAAACAAGACAAAGTCTTTGTCACTGTATCAGAAAGTGTTCGATACTGAAACAAATGTCTGTCCCTTGTCTTGACAAAACGATTTTGACACTAGAGCGCAAAGAGAATACACTGATGCTTCACTGAAACAGCACACTGATTAAGCAACACCATCTATGTGGCTTCAAGACAGTCTATTTTGTAAAAAAAGGGCCTTAAACAGCACCAAATAGATTTGTGATCTTCAAAGAGATGGCAAACCAAGTGGTACTTGTATCTGTAATGAGTTCATGTGTTCCAGGTAGAGTTGGTTCTGGCTCACATGGGAGAAGTGGCAGTTGTATAGTAAGAATACATTGTGGTTGCTTCCTTTTTGAAATGGCTTTCGAGACAGCGGAATCAATTTGTGGCTGCCTCAGTGAGAATATAAAGAACTACAGGTTCTAACTGACGAGACAGAAGGAATCATCACTGGCAGAGTACAATTTAGTCGCAACTGTCAATACTAGAGTATCCTAATTTTTTTCCAGTCATTACTTGGTAAGAGTGAATGGGGTGCTGTGTACTCTTAAGAGTTCCGCATACAATGGGGAGTAGGAAGCAATCTGATGAAGCAAGGACGAGAATGTGTGAGAGCAAGAGAAACCTTACTTTCAGAGGTTTTTTGACATACAGGCAATGTGCTAGCGTCCTTTTGTTTTCCTCTTTTATAGCAGCAATTCTGGCAATGTACTGGGCTGCCACTATGGCTATAAGCCGTATAGTGTCTTGTACATTTAGTATCGTGTGAGACCTAACATACATCTGACAAGGACCTATTGTTGGTGTTTACTAAATTGTTGCATCTGTCAGAAATCTATAATTAGTATAGGTACCTACTGCATCAGTGCCGTGACAGTTTGTCACAAAATATTGATTGCTAAACACATCATTACAAAAAATATTAAAGCAACTAGCAGACAGTAAGGGGTTAAACAGAAAGCCCGGAGGACATTAAAGACAGTTGTTACAATATTTTAGGGACTTTAAGACGCAGTTTTTTCTTCGAAAAATTGCCTCCAAAATTCAGGTGCCTCTTATACTCGGAATTAATATAAAAATATCCAGTGTTTGATTTAAAATTCCAGCCAGTCTTAAAAATGGCCATATATTCAATGCCGCAGGAAACCTTTCTCCATCTGGCAACACTGGATTCAACTGGCAACAGCAGTGCACAGATGCGACGAACACAGAGTTGCGGGGATTCACAGGCTTGCTAACACTGTCTTCCTGTCGCTGGGGCATCACAAACCTAGAATCTAGCTTATGATGCCTTATTGCAATCTACGGCGACAGTGAACTTGAAATGAAAGTTATGTGTGTTATCAGTTGTAGTACAATATTTTTTTAGCAGCTAGTTTCGTAAAAAAAAATGAAAGGTATTCGTACCATGTGAGCTATAAATTGAAAGTAAGAACATATGAAGAACATTGTAATAGAACAGGTGAGTGGCATTTCGGCCCATCACAAACACAAAAACCTTTCGCGACTGGCGGGCTAGTAAAAAAAGAGGAAGACTAATTGAGCAAATAGACGACTGAATGCAAAATGGTCAAAACTAGAAGATTACGTACTGAAATAGATTCAAGGACGGCATCAAAATGGCAGTCGAATTAATACAGAAAGGATTCAATTACGCCGCTCGTAAGCTTGCGCTACAGTATAACATAACAGACTTTAAGGGTGGACTTAGTTGGTACTACAGGTTTATGAAGTGTCATGGGCTTAGCATGCAAATCAAAACCAAAAGCTCTTAAAAAGCCATAAGAGTGAAGAGAAAATATTATCTTTGCATCGCTTTATTATTCAACATCGAAAGAAACCCACTGTTGAACTAAGCCAAACAGCGAATATGTATGAAACACTTCCGACATTTGACGTGCCGAGTAACAGGACTGTTGCCACGAAAACTTCTAAAACTGTAAATATAAAAACAAGTGGACACGAAGGAATGCGCTACACTGCTGGCCTTTGATGTTGTGCTGACGGTACTAAACTTAATCCAATGATCATTGTCAAGCGCGAAACAATGCCAAAACCTTTTGAAATACCACCAGGTGGTGTTCACGTACATGACAAAAGGTAGTATGGACGAGGCTGATATGCAACTATGGATTAACAGTGTGTTGTTGATGATTATGTTTAGTATGTGGGGCGCTCAACTGCGTCGTCATCAGCAACCATACAAAGTCCCAATTATGACACAGTCCGTTTTTTATTCACAATCCAATTCCAGTCACTGTCACCAATGTCACCCGACCGGGAATCGAACCCGGGACCCCGTGATCTAGAGGCAATAACGCTAGCCACTAGAACACGAGCTGCGGACATTAACCGAGTGTAGTAGAGAAGGGAAGTTTTATCGTCGAATAAGAGTTCTCTTCTTGTGCTAGATCAGTTTAGTGGTCATTTGAAAAATTCTGTGAAAGAAAAACTGAAACAGGGAAGAAGTACGTACAGAGCTTGCTGTTACTCCGAGAGGACTGACTTCACAACTGCAACCTCTGGATGTCTCAATTAATAAATCATTTAAAGTGTGTATGAGAGACGAATGTAATAAACGGATGATGGATGAAACACAGCATGAATTCACGACGAAGGGTGCTTCAAAACAACCTACAATCAGACAAGTGTGCCAGTGGATGAAACAGCAGTGGTCTAGAGTGAGAAACGATATTATTGTTAAAACTTTCAAGAAGTGCAACATAAAAATAACACTATCGAAAGCAGTGATGATGATGAAGAAGAAGGTTCAAACGACGATTTTCAGAGATTTTAAAGGTGAGTTCCGTTTTATAAACTATGAATTTTCTGTCTGACTTTGCAGTCAAATGATAAAAATATTTTTTTAAAAAAACTGCTTAAAAATGAAGGTGCATCTTATAGTCCGCAGTATCTTCCAGTCCATAAAATACTGTATCCCTAATACGAGAATAAAACATGACAGATTACGATACATACAGTTACCAGTGCCAGGAGCAAAAAAAGGTACAATGAAAACATCAGACACAAAAACTTCTGGCAGCTGTTACTGAAAATAATTTTCCGACTCCACAGAATGTAAGGAGCATCCTGTGATGCAGAGAACCCGAACCTGAACTACTGACTGATGAAAACATATAATGTGCCTGATGGGTCTACATTTGTAGCACTCTCTGCCACGTGGCTTGTTTACCTTTAAGAACATCAGGAGAAGAATTCAACCCGGAAAGTTTTCTTGCCAACTGTGACGCGTAGTGGAGATTCTGTAATGCGTATTACATTGATACTGAGGTTTAGGATGAATTCATCTGTTTCACTGAAGGGAAAATAAATGGTAAGATCTAGAAAACGATTATGCGCAGCTACATTTTATTCAACGGGAAAGACAGTAGTATTAAAAGTTTGCAGCTTTTAAGATGGTAATGCCCCACGTGTATTGTCGGAAGTGTCACACTGCTTTGACAAGTGTAAAGTTGAAACATCAATTCTTCGGCAGCCTCTACAACCACCAAATCTGAATATTTAGTCCCTGTCATTTGTACAGCGAGAAATAAATTGCGCAATTTTTGTGTATTGTATGAAATTAAATTGAGCGCTACATAGGTTCTATAATAGGGCTGTCGAAAAAATATCGAATATTTTTTCAAACAAAAAAAAAAAAAATGTCGAATATGTTGGCAATACTTCTCCCCCCGGTATATCGATATCAAAACGGCAATATCGAGTGCCGATATTTTTATTTTGTGTTATATTTTTTCACAATTTTTGATACGTATTTGTTCTTTTGAAACTAATGTCGAACATAATTTGAGCTTTCATCAGGGCCATTCTTTTTCTTTTAACTGTGTGAAGCAAGTATAATGTGGCACGAAAGAATTCCAGTTGTACTGAGTTGTGGCTGTGTGAGTGGAACAACAATATTTCCGATGTGAAGAAATAGCACACCAATTGTGTTAAAAAGCCAACTACTTCACGTCGGCATTCTTCAAATACATCTGCTGAAAATGATGAACAACAATCTAAATGACAAGCAGTCTTTGCGGTGAGCGGATACGTGTGAGGGAAAAAAACGCTTATGTAATCGGCGCTCGGAGCCACCAACAGAAACTGCAACGTTTAGCTTCGCCACGCAGTTTTGACACTACAACTGTTTGGTCGCTGGCGTTGGCAGATGTGAAAAAACAGGGAAGTCGACATGATGTCTTGCAGACAAATCCGATATGTGGCGAAACCGAGCAAAGGGCCGATTAGACACCTTTTATTGTGACACTTACATGCAATTACCATTGTTAGCAAAGAGGTTATCGGCAAGCGTGAACGTGCAACGTTTTCCATTCAACTCTTGCTCAGAGGAAGCTAGGCAGGCTGCTGGCTTGTTGATGTATGGAGTATACAGCTCTAAAACCAGTAGTATTTTTATTTACAAGGTGAAGCCGACACTTTTCTGGGCAGGTATATCGATATTTTTTCCGTGACATAGCAATACTTTTACCCGATATATCGATATACGATGATATTTTTTAAATATCGATACTTTTACAAATATCAACAGCCCTATTCTATATCATTGATCTGCACGAGGATTCAGACTGTTTTAGATATCTAATCCATCCCTACAAACTATTCTTGTTTGGGGACTACAATGTTTAAGTAGCAGTGGGATTAGTCAAGGTAATATGCTGCTACCTTTCTCCAATCAGAATGCCGGTAACAGACAGTTAATGGGGGATCTAATGACTACAAAGTCTTTCACGAGGAAGTTCTTGGATAAAATGCCGTACTTTCGATGGTTACCTCAATCTGACTAACATTGGCGCCGGCCGGATTGGCTGAGCGGTTCTAGGTGCTACAGTCTGGAACCGCGCGACCGCTACGATCGCAGGTTCGAATCCTACCTCGGGCATGGATGTGTGTGATGTACTTCGGTTAGTTAGGTTTAGATAGTTCAAATTTCTAGGGGACTGATGACCTCAGAAGTTAAGTCCCATAGTGCTCAGAGCCATTTGAACCAACTAACATTGGCAATTTATCCAAATTTGACATGGAAGTTTACGAAGAACTTCTATTCCTTAGGGATCTAATGTTTAACACAAAATTCAATCCGTGCTGCTGATCGATATTTTTTTTACATCGTAATAGATACGTATTTGTGTTCCTCTGTACAATTCATGTACGCCCTACACCCGATTTAATAAGTTTTTGGAAGTAGCAAGGTTCGAACAAGTTACTTACATTCTGGATTTGTCCCAAGCAATTATACACTGAGGAGCTAAAGAAACCGGTACACCTGCCTAATGCCGTGTAGGGCCGCCGGGAGCACTCAGAATTGCCAGAACAAGACGTGCCATGGATTCGACTAATGTCTGAAGTAGTTCTGGAGGGAATTGACACTATGAATCCTGCAAGGCTGTCCTTACATCCATAGGAATATGAGAAGGTGGAGATCACTTCTGAACTGCACGTTGCAAGGCATACGACATATGCTCAATAATCTTAACGCATGGGGAGTTTGGTGGACAGCGGAAGTATTTAAACTCAGAAGAGTGTTCCTGGAACCACTATGTAGCAGTTATGGACGTGTGGGGTATCGCATTGTCCTGCAGGAATTGCCCAAGTCTGTCGGAATGCACAATGGACATAAATGGATGTAGGCGAACAGACAGAATGCTTATGTACGTGTCACCTGTCAGAGTCGTATTTAGACGTACTGTATCAGGGGTCCCATATCACTCCAACTGCACACGCCCCACGCCATTACAGAGCCCCCACCACCTTAAACAGTCCCCTCTCCGCTGCCAATGCAGGGTCCATGGATTCAACAGGTTGTCTCCATACCCGTACACGCCCATCCGCTCGATACAACCTGAAACGAGACTCGTCCGATCAGGCAACATGTTTCTAATCATCAACAGTCCAATGTCGGTGTTGACAGGCCCAGGTGAGGCGTAAAGCTTTGTGTCGTGCGGTCATCAATGGTGCACGAGTGGACCTTGGGCTCCGAAAGCCCATATCGATGATGTTTCGTTGAATGGTTCGCACGCTGATACTTTTTGATGGCCCAGAAATGAAATCTGCAGCAACTTGCGAAAGGGTTGCACTTCTGTCACGTTGAACGATTCTCTTCAGTCGTCGTTGGCCCGTTCTTGCAGGATCTTTTTCCGGCCGCAGCGCTGTCGGTGATTTGATGTTTTTTTCGGATTCCTGATATTCACGTTACACTCGTGAAATGGTCGTACGGGAAAATCCCCACTTCATCGCTACCTCGGAGATGCCATGTCCCATCGCTCATGCGCCGACTACAACTCCACGTTCAAACTCACTCAAATCTTGATAACCTGCTATTGTAGCAGCACTAACTGATCTAATAACTGCGCCAGACACTTTCTCTCGTGTATAGGCTTTGCCGCCCGCAGAGCCGTGTTCTGCCTGTTTACATATCTCTGTATGTGAATACGCATGCCTATACCAGTTTCTTTGGCGCTTCAGTGTATTACAGCAGTTAGTAGCACTGCAACTAACAGGCACACTCCAATGATTCAAGAGTATCCAGCGTTTTTAATCTCTATTTCTTGAACAGGTTCATGCAATCATGGCATCACAGTGTGCAAAGACCACCTTGTTAGAAGCGTCTTCAATCTCTATCAACGACAAACGCTAAAATTTTCCATGAAATCTTAGCAACATTATCGCCACCTCTAAACCAAAATTCAGATTCTTGTGGAAGAATTTAAATTGAGCTCCTCAGCAGCAATTCGCTTAACAGGTATAAAAACAAATTTAAAAAATTCAGCAGTTCACCGCTAGTCTCTTCGAATGAGCAATAACCGCTCGTCAAATTTAGTTTAAAAAAAGGCCCAGTTCCTCATATTCAAGACGAATTCGCATGATTCCAGGACCTCTGTTTTGGTGGGATCCAGAAGTGCTATGGCAGTGTGTTTATTTCGGCCCCTTAGAGACAGCAGGCGTTGTGGCACAATGCACGCCTTTGTGCTGTCGATTAAAGAATTGTCCCTGGTGCAATTGTCCCCCCCCCCCCCCCGGCCAACGTCATCGGGTATCCACTCGCTTTTCAAGTGTCGTCCTCCCCCCTCCCCTCCCCCTTCTTCCTCTCAGGTCCACCAACACCGCTAGCCGCCGTGGCCAACATTCAGTACGCCGATCTTGGTGTAAGCTGTATCAGGCCTTCGCTTCCCCCCTCCAGGTCCCCTCTTGGAGCACGTGATCCTACTGCTGCCAAGAGCCTCGCCTCGCACCGAGCACTTACGCCAACTCTTGCGAGTTGAACAGGCTGCCGGGCAGCTCTCTTCAGTTCGCGCAGCAACGCAGCAGCTACAGTTAGACCGGCTGACGCACAACCGGAAGCGTGTCCAGGTGAGTTCAAATGCTGACTTGTGCGTGAAACGAGGACAGCCGGCTTTGCCTGCGCCCACTGGAAATCATGCTACACTGCTGAATAATTCGATCATCTACTCTCTAAAAAAAAAAGCTGCTTTGCCGTTACGCTACAAAAATAATTAGATACAGCTTTCAAACTTTTCTAGCGAAAAATTACTAACAGAACAGCAAAAGGCCACTTAATTACCAAAAGAACAATCCCGTGTGAACTGTTCCGCATCGTCAATTCTCCGGCGAAAATACCAGCCTGCTTCTTAAAATTCTGTTGAATTTCATCTGTTACTTCACAGGACGTTTTGTGCTATTGTTTATTACACACACATAATTTACTCGTACATGAACTACTAACTGTTTGCAGCTTTCACTAAGTTTGTACCAAGAAACCACTGTAACGAGCGGCCAAAAAGGCAGCCACTGTTCTTATCATCCGCAGGACTCTTGTCGCACAACACCCCCGATTTTATAAATGGGTCTCCCTGTAAGACATGTAAGCTCAAATGACGCACGCTGAGAAGTTGTAGAATTGCAACACTCATGTCACTTTCTATATATGGACTGCTGGAATGTTTACAGAAAATGATGTCGAACATGTTCACCAGAACACATTGGTTTCTCCCGCTATAATTTTTTTATCTTACTTTTCCATCAATCTTCCATCTGCTTCGTTATTTCGAGTGAAATGTTTGTAAACATTTCGACAGAAAACTCGTCACGTTTCTGCAATCATTAACAAAAAAGAAACAATCACACAACAAAGTATTTCGCTCCAGTTCATCATACTGCTTAAATGCTCTTTCAAATTTATCATCTTCCAACAGAGAAACGGCTGAGGTTGATTACCTTCTAGAATATTGACTGTAAATTGTAGCAGTAGGTAATCTTTGGTGTCTTGGGCATATTGCGATAGTTGCTGAAACAGTTGTGAACGGGGAACGAGCATGTAATTCAAAATCAAGTATTGTCCCGACAGGCATAATTAATCCGTTGTGCTAACTAGGATTACAGTCTGGCGCATTTATATGAATTACATAGCGATATTTCAAAGTGTGGGGGAGAAAATATTCTTAACTTCTTTCTGTACCCACATTAACTTTAACAGATGTTTTAAAACTACACTAGTAACTTCTTTTTCAACATCGAAAACGGGAGGGATTTCAGTTCCGCGGCAAGTGTTAAGTTGCAAATGCAATATAATCCAATTTGAGAAATATGCACATCAATCCCAGAACTTGCTTTTATGGTGGGACTTTCTTGATGGATGGATGGATGAAAACATGGCGAATCCCTGTCAAGAAGTGGATGATACCACTCATCCTAGTTCGTGGTCATATTGGCAGTAAAAACGGGTGCTGGGCACCCGATGGCTACATTTATGTGGAGGCTAAGGACTAAGGACAGCAGTTGCTTACAGTCATTCGTTGCTACAAAATAATTAACCTTTGATTTTTCATTGAGTTTTTTTTAATCATCAATGCTTCATGTGGCAGTCATTAAAGTGTTGGATGCAATCGTCACTGTTGGGGTGGGGGTCGGGAGAGTGTGTGTGTGTGTGTGTGGGGGGGGGGGAGGTGTCTGTATGCTCCCACAGTTTGCCAGTAGTTCGTCACTTGTGATTTCTCAGTGGCATTTGTTTACGAGTACGGTAAACTCTCCGTGTTACTTGTTTCAAAGGCTTAAGGCAACCTCTCCCATCAAGTGTACACGTGTTGCGTTGTAGCTAACGTTAGTGGCTTCAAGACGGTCCTGTAACTTTTTATTTTCGATGGACAAATACGAATCTGTTTTTGTGAAGTAATTGATACAATAAATGACAATGTGGATTCAGGGACCAAGGGGATAATATTGTGGCCAAATTTTGTAGTTACTAAAGTTCGCGTATACTGATTAGTCAACAAAGAACTTAAATACTGAATGTGATTATTTTCTTTTGTGGTCATGTCAGTCTTTCTATCTTTTAATTCCTTAAAGCTCCTGAAAGTTTATAATAAAATAATACAAAGTACTTACAATTTGTATTTATTGAGGGAAAAGTGACATAAAACTCTAGGGTCAACTGAATTTTGAAATACGGATCTTCAGATTTGGATTCTGAGATAATCAGTTGGAGAGCCTCAAGAAATGGGTCTTGGCATTTGTCCGGATACACAAACAGCCCAATTACGAATTTTCGTTTGCCCATTTCCCACAAATAAATGACTTGACAATATATCAACAATGACAATGTCTGACTATATATCAACAGTATCCTCCCAGAATTTCGTTGCAATCGAAAAATCGATGTATCTAATTACGCGAGAAATCTGCAGAAGTCAGTATACAAGATTCCATGGAAATCACGCAATAAAATACTATCAAAAGAATGAATGAAACAGTTGGTCAGCAATGAAGCGTTTGGAGACTAAAGAGAATGGGTAACTTAACGAGTGACGTCCGAATACAGTGCGTTAATCTCAGGATGTGTAGCTGGGAAACTATGTGAACGAAAAGATTTGCTTGAAGCAACGGAATGCAGATTTGGATGAGAATAACAAGTACGGAATTGCATAAATTGGAGGTGGGAGGCAATGAACACGCGTACTAACGGGAAACTTGTTTCAGACGTGTGATTTGTTTCAGACGTGTGATAACACACAAGTAGAGCTGGAGGATGAGGAACTCACGGTAATTTCGCTTCGCTGTTAGCTTCGTTGTTATAGTGGGTCGATGCCATTTACTGAAACTGATGAAAAGGTGCGAAATTCAATAATGAACAATTTGAAACAACATTCTTGTTGGAGGCTCTAAACAAAACACTGCAACAACTGAATTTGATAGTTTGGATAATATGGAAAACGAAGTTACGAAATCACAGACTAAAAGCCAATGGAAAAAAAACACTAAGAAAGGCAATACAAATGTATTAACCTAAAACTCGAGAGAGTTTTCGTTACGTAGATCTGATTCAGATCAAACATTCGATCCTTTAAAAAACGGAGACCCTGCGTAAACACTGTCTCGCGATGACACACGACCTCGACCAGCATGCTGAAGATTTTCTGTCTGCGGAATAAGATATTATATCGAGGTCAAAATAATGGCCTGTCGATAAGTGACAACCAGGTTGAAGGTCAAAGCTATTGATATGTGGAAGTCTGCGAGAGCTCTGCTTCGTTTACTGATCCAAGGCTGGCTCGTGCCATCCCGTTCAATACGCGAAAACTGCTTTCGTTTTTTTCTCAGCAGTTCCGCATTCCGTTTTTTCCCAATGACTTGTTCGCCATTTTATGTTCGTTTCTTTCACTCCACTGCCTTGTGGCATACGGAAGCAACACAGGTTCCAAAGATGCCTTGTGGCATACAAAACTTTGATATTCAGAGAGTATTACTCGTATTTTGCAAGGCAAGCGCACTAATTTTTGACAAAGTAAGCACAATAACGGGGGAAAGGAAGAATTCAGGTGAATTAATTTCTACGTAAACGTGAAATGTGTGGCGTACGTATTTTTACACTTAACTGCAGCTTCAGCTTTCCTCAGCATTAGTCCAAAACTTTGTACGTATGTCGGTTCACGCTTTTCAAAAGCTTCTCATTACAACTGAGGAGCAAATATAAAAGAAGATCACTAATCACCAACATTACCCGAAGAAAGGCTATCACTTACTCTCTAGTTATTAGCAACCGGAGGAATTTATGTTAGTGATTCTTTCGCATTTCATGAGCTGCTATCTACCAGAGTTTTTGATGTCTGCACAATGACATGTGCGGAGCACTTCAAGGATTCTATTAAAGTAAGTATAAGGAAGGTAATACCAAAAATATTACTCATGAAGCGTGAAATGTACATACATACGACCTGTCACTATATAAATGACCTGCCACATAGAGTACTCTATAAAATTTGCTTATACTTTATTAGCCGACAGATAGTGTGATTCCGGATAATCATTTTTATATATCATAAAAATGATCTCTTAACGTAACAGTAATAAATGAGCAATATATTTACAGAGACCAAGAACGTAAGCAACGAGAATGATAAGGTTTTCCGTATATTTTTTAATTGTAATCACCACAACGCCTGCATATTCGCCATTTGTTTACTTTCAGAAAAAATTGCGTTTTTTCTTTTTAATAAAAAGAATTAAAATAATTAATCTTTTCTTTCGGCTTGCTATATATCTCTATGTTCACGCCCCACGTCGACAATAACAGAAGCAGACAAAAAAAGTGCCAAAAGAACAAGAACCAGTGGAACACAAAGTGAAAAGCGAACCGAACACGATCGCACGCAGGTCACTCGGGCGCGGCTAGCGTTTACACATGAAAATTGTCGTTCGCTGTTGCTCATTCTCTTATATTTGCTTCGGTGTAAAGGCGGCTTAAGATTTAAGGGAGATACGCGGAACTTCTCTGACACATCTGCCAGACGGGGTGGCGACAGGAAGGGCATCCGGCCACTCTCGGCAACTAACGACGCCAAATCCATAGTAACAGGGCCGACCCCGCGTTGAAGTGCGACAAAGGACCAAGAAAATGATAAATGATACTGGAGACTACTTATTTACAACTTACGCAACATTGATGTATGTCTCAAAGTTTTACTGTCCTTCAAAGTACTCAGCGATGTGGAAGTCTTGGGATACCCTTGGCAGCGCCAGTTGTTTTGACTGTTCGAATGGAGTGGTCTATTGCCTGATGAATCTCTGTAACAGTTCTGAAGCGAATGCCATGAAGCGTGCTTCCTTCGTCATAGGAATCGTGTTGAATTCACAAGGGCTTACGTCCGTTCCGGGCTCTTCGATTGAACAAATCTGTCACAAATTGCGCCCTATGCCTCCGAACTTTGTCCTGCAAAATGATGGTCTGAAGGAAACTTCGCCACTTATTTCTCTAAGCTAGTTGCAGGCCTCTTCCAAAAATGGAACAGGTTACAGAAAGAAGCGGCGACACTTTTCTGCAGGACCCGGCCATCATTTTGCAGGACAATGCCAGGCGCATATGGCACAAATTGTGTATGATTTGCTCGATCGACGGGGCTGGAAAGTACTGTACAAACCACCACACACTTCGGACTATGCCCTTGTGGCTTCAACTTGATTCCTAAGATGAAGGAAGCGCTTCATGGTATTCGCTTCAAAACTGTTACAGAGATTCGTCGGGTAGTAGATCGTTCCACTGGTACTGCCAACACAACTGGAGTTGCTAAGGGTATCCTATCCGACGAGTTTCTCCTCGCTGGAAAGGGTTATGCACAAAGCTGGTGACTACTTCAGAGAGTAAAACTTTCAAACATGTATCTGTCTTGTATAAATCGTAAATAAATAGATGCCACTATTAAAGTTCCAGCTCTCGTATTTCAAATAGCGGCACTCACCAACTGCCGACGGAACTTTTGCGTCGTCTGCTAACACACTATTAAAGTTCCAGCTCTCGTATTTCAAATAGCGGCATTCACACCAACTGCCGACGGAACTTATGCGTCATCTGCTAACATCTTGAGTTAACCTACTATTGTCGCGGATGTCTTGTTACTAAAACTAAACTGCGCCCGAACAGGCCGTGAAGTCCTAAAGGTACCGACCGGTCGCCGTGTCATCCTCAGCCCGCAGGCGTCTCTGGATGCGGATATGGAGGGGCATGGGTTCATCACACCGCTCTCCCGACCGTATGTCAGTTTCCGAGACCGGAGCCGCTACTTCTCAATCTAGTAGCTTCTCAGTTTGCCTCACATGGGCTGAGTGCACCTCGTTGCAAACAGCGCTCGGTAGACCGGATGGTCATCCATCCAGGTGCTAACCCAGTCCGACAGCGCTTAACTACGGTGATCTGACGGGAACCGGTGTTACCACTGCGGCAAGGTCGTTGACATAGTCTTGTTACAGTAGTGAATTTTGTGTCGCCTCCCTTTTTATTGACTGTTTTCTTTGCTTTCATGATGCATTGCGAGCGCGGATGTTGCATGTCGTCTTGATGCTATATTTTGTAGTGCGCTCTCACGAAAGAGACCAAATATCTGAAAGGTAAAAATTATTTTAAAACATATTAAACTGAAAATGCCTGCAACGAGCACAAATAAGGGCACCGACATATAATAAAGTTTTTCAGTTTTTAATGAAACTGCTGTAACAGTAAAATAGTTTTACTGGCGAAAAATTAACTTTGGACATATGGATAAAGCATAAGGGCGATTCTGTTCACATCAGTACGTAAACTTTGTCTACAACTTTGTCAAGAACAACCATTCATAAATTCTATTACTGTTACTGACGCCTTAAAGCTGAGGGTATATTATCACTTTTGGGGAATATCATGTGTTCTGCAACGGCGATCCTGCATAATCTGTTTCGCCATTCAGTGCTAGGCACTGCCGCATGATACGGTGTGGAGGTCCAGTGTGGGTTGGCCTTAACCCCCCCCCCCCAAAAAAAAAAAACAGTATTTTCAACCCGCACGATATCTTTCTTCATTTTGCATACTTACTAAAAACTAATGCTAGAGAAATTTAGTTGATTGGAGAGAAAAAAAAAAAAAAAAAAGAAAAAAACCACACACACACACACACACACACACACACACACACACACACACACACACACACAACCTCTGCGAATCTTTCGTTCTCCGGTGTTTCAACAATTCAGCCTGACTATTTCTCATTAAAGCAGATTTGTACAAGGTCTATGGTGCTTATTTTGTGTGGTGTATTGCTAATGGCCCTCTAGTCTAGTGAGTATTAAATGCAGGTTGTGGCCATCGCTTTCCATAGGTGATATTAGTATAACCCGATTAAGTGGTTGGGCTTCGCGCTCTACCAGCCCGCGACCGTGAAAAATCTGCAGTAAAACGACGCTCTTATGCCAAATCGCGGCAGATACATGGCAACAGTGGGACGGAAGATGTCCCACTAAACACAGCGGCTTTGTTGCAGGCTGCCCCATTCTACTGTAAGCGACGCGCAATATGCGTCAGCTGCTGTGGCTGCCTGTGTTGCTGGCTGCGCTGCGGCCCACAAGCAGCATCGACTTCCGCGACATCAACGAGTTGGTGACCTTCCTCACCAAAACGCTGCCCGGCGTGATCCATATGGCTGAAGCCAACAACAGCGAGGAAGATGGCCCTAGCATGCCAATAATGGCCAATAAGGAAGAGAGGGAGCTCGTGGGCCGCTTGAAACAGGTAAGATTCCTTTCTGGTCCGAGATTTATGCTAGCTATATCGTAGTTGGTCAACATTAAGTGTTGCTCATTGTCGGCGCAAGCCTTTAGACCTGCCGACACTTCGGCAACTTGGCTGTCAAGTATATCGCTTTCAACAGAACTATCGAGTGGAGTGGCGCAGTGGATAGCGCAACGGACGACGGTTCAAACCCGCGTCCGGCCATCCAGATTTAGGTTTTCCGCGATTTCCCTGAACTGCTGCGGAAAATGCTGGAATGGTTCATTTCAAGAGCACGGCTAACTTCCTTCCCCACCACTGACACAATCCGAGCGCTTGTTCTCCACCTGCAATGACCTCGATGTAGACGAAACATTAGACCCACTCTTCCTTCCTTCTTTTTTCAATAAAACTGTATTGTCTGCACACATTTCTCCTAGTTCGGCAGATCCGTTCATCTGCCATACTTAGTTGGAACAATGCACCATTGCTGCTTCAGGCATACACTTCGCTATGAGTACTACTGTACGCGTATCTTTTTCTATGCAGAAATTGATATCTGGTCTATTTTTCATAAATGTTACTCGAATCAATTTGACATGCTAATTACTACCCCGAACCGTTCAGAATATTTTAGGCCATTTGGGAGAGTTCCGAATTCACTTTGGGAAGTCCTCACTCATGCGCCAAATATACAAATGGGGTATGATTGCCCTCAGCGAATACGTCACAATGTGTATTTCAATTAAGTAGATCGGTTCATCAAAGCTTTTTTAAAACCAGTTTTAAGAAAGATAAGCTTTTGTTGGATTCTTTATGTAGACGTCGACTAGAAACATGAACAGTTAAATGAGGAAGCAAACGACTTGCCATTTATTAATGTAGAGTGATGTACAAACATTGTTAGGATTTGACACAGTACCTTACTCTGAATCTCTTCTCCTGATGTTAGGAGACAACGAAGGTTAAAGAAAGCCGGAAACCACTCTAAGCTTTCATCTGGCTAATGATAGTTACCATCTTCCTGACGCCATCTTATAACAAATCAAAAATTTTAAATACACAATAAGAACATGGCTCTGAACACTATGGGACTTAACATCTATGGTCATCAGTCCCCTAGAACATAGAACTACTTAAACCTAACTAACCTAAGGACATCACACAACACCCAGTCATCACGAGGCAGAGAAAATCCCTGACCCCGCCGGGAATCGAACCCGGGAACCCGGGCGCGGCAATATGAACATGTGGCATGTAATAGTTCTTGTTTCAAAATTAACATATTTGCCAAATTGAAATTGTGGTTTGTACTTTGAGGTTCATGTATGCCCAGTTTAAGAAATACATGACTGTGTCACTATAAAAGACGTTGCTATAGAAATAAACAGCGCCGTTAACAGAAGTGGCTCAAAATCCACTTTAAATGAAGACAAAGGATACTGCTGTTTTTTGATGTCTATTTCTTTAAAATCCTTGAAGAATTCTTATAAAAACGTTAGCACAGCAAAAACAAATGCGTCCTGGGATTTTCATTGAGGTTCGCAAATGATGCACGTAATTAGCAATTTAAACTACGTGTTCAACCGAGTGCTCCCTTCTTGACATGATCACTCCCATAATAATGCAATGAGGATTTTTGTTTCCAGAGACAGTTGTGAAATCAGTGTTTTGTCTACAGAACCAATGGTTTCCATGTGGCTGAGAGATGATTCTGGCCATAAAAAGTATTCATGAAAATTTGGCTTGATTAATTGGTTCAAATGGTTCAAATGGCTCTGAGCACTATGGGACTCAACTGCTGAGGTCATTAGTCCCCTAGAACTTAGAACTAGTTAAACCTAACTAACCTAAGGACATCACAAACATCCATGCCCGAGGCAGGATTCGAACCTGCGACCGTAGCGGTCTTGCGGTTCCAGGCTGCAGCGCCTTTAACCGCACGGCCACTTCGGCCGGCTTGATTAATTGGTATAAAGCATAATATAACTTAAGAGTTGGACTGAGGCTTGATTTTTATAAGACCCATTTGCTGCCGAAAATGTCAAGGAAATCAATTCGCAGGGGTCCGAATTATTATAAACAGTTAATGTCCGTCCATACAGCAAGAGCTGAACATGCTGGGGCAAGCCATTTACTTAGAAGAATATTTGTACTCATGAATGTAAATGTTTATATGGAACGGGTCTTGACATTGCCTGTGTGTAGACAGCTGATAAACAGTTCTGCTTAAAGTTAGATAAATGCTCTGTTTGAAGTGAGGCAAACACAAGATATTTTAGAAGTAGCTGTTTATCCAAAATATACATAAAGTACCTCTCATTATTAACAGGAGTACATTAGCTCTAGTCATAAGTTGTTGTTAGTATACCTTAGTCCGCCCCGTAGATGAATGGTCAGTGTGATGGATTGTCAATCATCTGGGCCCGGGTTCGATTCCCGGCTGGGTCGGGGAATTTTCTCCGACCAGGGACTGGGTGTTGTACTGTCCTCATCCTCATCGACTGCAGGTCACCGTAGTGGCGTCAAATTGAAAAACCGGCGAACGGTCTGCCCGACGGGGGGCGGGGGGGTCCTAGCCATACTATTAAATAAATAAGTATACTTTACAGAAATAGCCTGCAGTGGTTGCTTCTGCCCATCCCTCAACATGAGATGTTCTAAGCATATGCCAGCAGCAATGCCTCTACAGAGGAATGAGAGAGAGCACAGGAGAATACCTGTACAATACGCCATAAAAACACTATTAATGCTTTCGTTCGCTTCCAACAAAATTGGTCGTTCCGGAGTAAGCACACATTGTTCCTTCAGTTTGGCGTCGGTCTCATCAGTATTTCCTACACTCCCTCAAACGAGTAACAAACATGTAATTCACAAACACAGCATTTCAATAACGAAACCGCGTTCAAACGGATTACTTTCTAAACGTAAGCCTGGAGAGCACCTAAATACTGTCCTCTTTACAGATTTAGTCTCCCTAATTCAAACACGCAGTGCCCGATCAAATCATCGCCCAGCCACTCAAATTTGATTTTTTCGTGTTTTCTATAAACAGTTAAGGCGAATTTTGGAACGCTTGCTTTGGAAAGGTCAAGCCTTAGTTCCTGCTCTATCCTTGTCCAATGACCTCGATGTAGACGGGATATTAAATTCTGATATCCTTCCTTTTAAACTATATGCTGTTATTACTGTTGCTCTCCGCCTCCTCCCTCCTCCTCCTACCACCACCACCACCACCAGTATTACTACTACTACTACTACTACTACTACTACTACAGTGATATTTTGTTAAAACGACACACACGTAAAAAAGCTCTTCACTTCGGTGCCGCGTAAATCTTCCATGTACGTAACGGAAGTAGTTCGAAGTTCTAGGGGACTGATGACCTCAGATGTTGAGTCCTTTAGTGCTCAGAGCCATTTGAACCATTTTTTTAAGCGCCTAGAACCGCTCGGTCACTGCTGCCGGTCAAGATTCTGGCTCTACGTTTTTCGAAAAGATCCTGTGGGCTACCAGAAGCTGGTTAACAAGTAAAGCGATTTATCAGGTGGCGCTAGGAAAATCTTCGGCTGTTATTAACAAACGAACACGGTAAATTTATCTCCTGACTTCCAGTAGTCTACCACATGCATCTAGCAGGTGAAGTACCCCAAAATCTTAACAAAAGTATAGTGACAGAACTTGTCCATTTATGGGATGTAACCAATGCACCATCCGTCCAAAAGTTCAGGCAGATTTTATTCTTGGCGTATATAAGCGACATCAGCGCAATAACTGTACACAACATATGTGCATTCGACTAGTTAGTTGTGAGCAGGCAGTGTTATGTAGTGGACGTGCAGCCATAACGCGTCAACGTTGTGTCACAAATTGCAGAAGAATATCATACCTAAATCAACTGTTCAAGACATTATCCAGAATATGCAATGATTGTTCTGAACATCTGGACTCCCGAACAAAAACAGCGACACGTGGACGTCTGCCTCGACTTGACAAATCCAAAACGAGGTCAGTTCTTTCCTAGAAAAAAATCGTCATTGGTGGCAACACCGTGTTATAAATGCGAACCTACCAAAAAACGACAAAGTGCACAAATTAACCTGAAGGGTCAACGCTTTGACGACATAACCGACATTCCAGCATATGCGACAGGAAAAACATCTCAAAGGATGCCTATTCTGACAGTACCAAATGGTTCTGTGCGTTGTACTCAAGTGTAGTGTGGGGTGTGAGAAAGACAGTACAACATGTGAAGCATTAAAACCACTATCTTCACTGACTCTATTTTTTATTACTCCAATCTCGAAACTTTCTGGACAGATGGGGGTTTTACAGATTCATTCAACGGACATGCAAAATAAGTCAAGAACTCACAACCCGAAAGCGCTGCTGACGAAGAGAGGACGGCAAACCTGAGAAGGGAACCAAGTTGACTGCAAGGAGCAAAGTACGTCACAACAATCATGAAAATGAAGATTAAGAAGGAACAGCACAACGTGCTTATTCTCCACAACACCAGGGAAGATGGGCAATTCCCTGCTAAAGTCCATGCTGTCGTGGCCACTTATTAAGACATTGCTCTCTTGTCGAGTTCCTCGGTCGTCGTTTGTTTAATGCTTTTTCTTTAAGAATGCCCACCACGCGTGCTGACGAAACGTCCGAAAAATTGTTAATGAAACGTCGGCCTAAGATCCCGGCCAACGAGCAATACGCCAAAGAAATATTAAAAATCTGGGTGTTATTTTCACGAATTTGAATAATGAGGCCATTTGGTGAACGGCACTTGCAGCAACGAACTAGTGTTGATCAATGAAGGCAACTTGACGTGGTCACATACCCGCTCAAGTTTTAATGAAAGCCAAATCACTACCGCGGCCAAATGCGTTGCTGGGCACGTGCAACCATATACCTCAGGCTCCCAGTGTGAACTGGCGATAAAATGTCTTAGGTCTTCACTGGGTTTTCTTTATACGCCTGTGACAGCTCTAGGCTTCTACGAAGAAACACAGCTAGAATTCTGCGTGTTTGTTCCTTCCTACAAATTTACATTTTTCGGCATTAAATTCTATACTTTATTTTTTTAAACAAAAGACATTATTAGATTCATTGCTAAAATGTTCCTTTACGGTATATGTTATTGGAAATTTAACAAAATAGTGTCAGACAGTAGTGCGTTTTATGATGTCATCCACATTTCATGAAAGCACTATAACGCACGAAACAGGAATCTTACAATGAAGAACATAATATTTAGGAGACCGTAACTAGTGACATGGGCCGGGCAAATGCCCAGTGGGCAGGACATTTATAAATGGGCATTTGTCCAAAGCATTTTAAAAAAGTACTTTTTAAAGTTTTTACTGCTAGAATGTATAATTTAACAATGTTAGAAGTTAGTAAATATTTACATTTAAATATAAATGTCATTGATTGCCTTTATCACTATGAACGAAAAGAAGGAAGAGAGAAGCTTTTTTTTCCAACTAACATTCCAACTGGCTTTACCAAGGAAGGGCGCATGTTCTTGACAGCTGCTTATCCTTTACAAAGCCCTTTTCATTTTTACCAGTTCTACTCTTTTCTTCTTCTCCCCCCCCCACCCCCCTCCTCAAACACACCGCGAACGCAGCTGTGCAGTGAAAAGTCGGTATAAAGAGAATAACACTGTCCTAAACAGACGGCAAGTGTTTTTTGACAATAAATGTATGGTTAAATGTTGAACTGTTTCGAGGAGGGGGAATCTTGATTGTCAGATGTAGTGACATTTGAGACAACCTATTTTTTTCTTTTCTGCTCCTTTCTTTATCTTTCTTTCGTATGACTGCACTGCTGTGAAGATAAAATAAGAAAGACTAACATAAAAAAGATTAAATAACAAAGACTCATGCCCAAGACACTGGAAATGTTCGATTCCAATAACTAGTCAATTTCCAGAAAATCTGCGATTCTTGGACTTGTGGAATTGGAATCTGCACGTGACTCATCACTAATTAAAATCATTATGGATAAACTTTTTTACTAATTTTTTGCAGTAGTACAGTATAAGTAAAATTACTACCTACAGGCTACCTACTTAATATAAACTATACATCATTTCAAGAATAACTTTTAAACTTGAGTTTTTTTATTATGTACTCCCAAGAATTGGCATCATTAAAATGTATAGTTATGTTTACAGTCCAATTTATTTCCCCTAATAACATCTCCCTAACTCTAAAGCAACTTTTTCAACTTGGTTACCCAACCACTATACAAGTAGTGTTGCAAAACGCCTTTTCCAATACAGAATATCAATTCCAAATTTTTTATAAGCGCCACTTATCAATTAATCTTTAAAATACACAAATGCCCATCACTTATGAATTTTGAGCATTTGTACAGGCATTTATCCTGGACACTCGCCTCAACTTATAAATGCCCAGGCATTTTACATCACTACCCATAACATCACAGCAACTGTTGATGGGTAATGATTTTCTTATTTTTGTCACATCCTAGATACTGGAATGGGACGCCTATTATTATGTTGTTATATTATTGATGATTATTTTAGTCCTCATAGGGTAATTTGCATGAAAGGCCAGTGTCAGTTTTCGCTACTGCTTGTGATACGCACTGTATACAAATCTTTTACTTGAGCGCCTCTGGCGACCTTTCCAACGTGGTGCCGTCAGGTGGCACCTCGTGTCGCTTGGGCCTTAAACCGTCCCCGATGGCAACTTGTGGAATATAGGAAACCCCAATCATAGCTGAGGAAGCTTTATTAATAAAGCGAAATGTACCTTATTAAAAATACGTAATTTTTACCACGCTTAGAATGTAAAAAAGTAAAACTTAATTTAAAAAGTGTTTGTACACGTTGATTTAAATAACTTTATGACTGGCGTTTCAGTGAGTGGATCTTAGTTCTTTCTTGAGCGCCACGTGCTGGGTAGACGAATCTACAAACATATTCCGCAATTCCACCGCAAGGTGCTCAGTTGACGGCACTCTATACCACTATCAGTCGTTTCCTTTCCAGTTGAAATTACAGACTGGAGCGAGGGAAAAACGATTGTCTACATGCCTCCGCACGAGCCCTAATTTATAGTATCATCGCGGTTCTTACGCGAAAAAATAGGATCGTTCTGCAGTCAGATTCAAATACCTGGTCCTCCAAATTTTCTCAATAGTGTTCCTCGAAAAGAACGTCCTTTCCTCCGGGGATTCGCATTTGAGTTCCCGAAGCATCTCCATAACACTTGTGTGTCGATCGAACCCACCGGTAACAAATCTAGCAGCCAACCTCTGAATTGCTTCCGTGTCTTCCTTTAATCCGACTTGTAGCGGATCACAAACACACTAGCAGTACTCAAGAATAGGTAGAAGCGTCCAGTATGCAGTCTCCTCTACAGATGATCTACGCTTCCCTACAATTCTCCCAATAACCCGAAGTCGATCATTCATTCGCCTTTCCTACCACAATTCTCACATGCTCATTCCATTTCATATCACTTTGCAACATTACACTCAGATATTTAAACGACCTGGCTTTGTCAAGCTGTGCACCACTAATGCTGTATCCACAGGTTTGTTTTTCCTGCACATCCACATTAACTTACAGTTCATTACACCAATTATAAATTTTGTCAAAGGCGTCTGGTATCATCCTACAGTCAGTCATCTTTGAAACCTTCCGAGCATCGTCAGCAAATAACCGCAGATCGCTGCCTACCCTGTCCACCCGATCATTTGTGTGTATAGAAAATTGTAGCAGTCTTATCACATCTCCTTGGGAAACTCCTGGCGATACCGTTGTCGCCGATGAAAACTCGCCGTCGTGGACAACGTGGTGGATTCTATTACTTAGTTTTTGAACCACTCACATACTCCGTATGCTCGTTAACAAATGGAGTACCGTGTGAAATGTTCCTCGGGAATCTAGAAATATACTGTTACATCCATAGTTTGCCGAAACCATGTACGAAAAGGGCAAGCTCAGTTTCGCCCGAGCGATGCTTTTTGAAACTGTACCGATTCGTGGACAGGCGAAATACCCTTCAGACTTCAAGAAGAATATAATAATTCCAATCCCAAAGAAAGCAGGTGCTGACAGATGTGAAAATTACTGAACTATCAGTTTAATAAGTCACGGATGCAAAATACTAACGTGAATTCTTTACAGACGAATGGAAAAACTGGTAGAAGTCGACCTCGCGGAAGATCAGTTTGGATTTCATAGAAATATTGGAACACGTGAGGCAATACTGACCCTACGACTTATCTTAGAAGCTAGATCAAGGAAAGGCAAACCTATATTTCTAGCATTTGTAGACTTAGAGAAAGCTTTTGACAATGTTGACTGGAATACTCTCTTTCAAATTCTGAAGGAGGCAGGGATAAAATACAGGGAGCGAGAGGCTATTTACAATTTGTACAGAAACCAGATGGCAGTTATAAGAGTCGAGGGACATGAAAGGGAAGCAGTGGTTGGGAAGGGAGTGAGACAGGGTTGTAGCCTCTCCCCGATTTATTCAATCTGTATATCGAGCAAGCAGTAAAGGAAACAAAAGAAAAATTCGGAGTAGGTATTAAAATCCATGGAGAAGAAATAAAAACTTTGAGGTTCGCCGGTGACATTGTAATTCTGTCAGAGACAGCAACAGACCTGGAAGAGCAGTTGAACGGAATGGATAGTGTTTTGAAAGGAGGATATAAGATGAACATCAACAAAAGCAAAACGAGGATAATGGAATGTAGTCGAATTAAGTCGGGTGATGCTGAGGGATTAGATTAGGAAATGAGACAAAGTAGTAAAGGAGTTTTGCTATTTTGGGAGCAAAATAACTGATGATGGTCGAAGTAGAGAGGATATAAAATAAAGACTGGCAATGGCAAGGAAAGAGGATATAAAATAAAGACTGGCAATGGCAAGGAAAGCGTTTCTGAAGAAGAGAAATTTGTTAACATCGAGTATAGATTTAAGCGTCAGGAAGTCGTTTCTGAAAGTATTTGTATGGAGTGTAGCCATGTATGGAAGTGGAACATGGACAATAACTAGTTTGGACAAGAAGAGAATAGAAGCTTTCGAAATGTGGTGCTACAGAAGAATGCTGAAGATTAGATGGGTAGATCACGTAACTAATGAGGAGGTATTGAATAGGATTGGGGAGAAGAGAAGTCAGTGGCACAACTTGACTAGAAGAAGGGATCGGTTGGTAGGACATGTTCTGAGGTATCAAGGGATCACCAATTTGGTATTGGAGGGCAGCGTGGAGGGTAAAAATCGTAGAGGGAGACCAAGAGATGAATACACTAAACAGACACAAAAGGATGTAGGTTGCAGTAGGTACTGGGAGATGAAGAAGCTTGCACAGGATAGAGTAGCATGGAGAGCTGCATCAAACCAGTCTCAGGACTGAAGACCACAACAACAACAACAACCTTTTCGTAGACATACGCTTTTCGGTCTCTAGGAAATTTATTATACTCGAACTGAGAATATGTTCCAGGATAAATGCTAAGCTCTGTCAAGTGTAGCTGGCTGTACGCCGATAACATTGCCCCTAACAAATACAACCTGTCTATTGACTTTTTTTTTAATTTACGGAGCCTTTTCACGGGTACTGTTACAGGTGGAGTACCAGCTGGACCGCGTCGCGATGCACAGTGCGGAGGCGGCACGCCAGGCTGCTATGCTAATACGCACACTGCCGCAGCAGCTGCGCTTCGAACTACAACTGTCTGAGCTCGACAGGCTGCTGTCCAAGGTGCGCGTGGCGGACGAGCAGCTTCAAGAATATGTAATTAACGGTTGGGACAACGAAACCAACGGCTGGATCATCGAGCGGGCCACAATCGAGGACTTGGCGTTCAGCATCGTGTCGCACCGCGAGGGTTCCGTGCGGGCCGCACTCGACCGCCTGGACGATCTGCTCCAAGGCTCCTTCCACGGTTCCCCGCTCCTTATCAGACTCGCCCTCTCTATGCGTGTAAGTATGGATACCGTGCTTCTTCAGTAGACACAATGAAGCTCTCAAACAGAAGGCCGAGTACTAAACGTGGTCGGTTCTTCATTGCGAAGACAGGTTTAAAACAGCGTTCTACGATGTACATTATTCACCGTAGATTGAACCCTAATGTAAACAATGTTTAACACATGAATTTTTCATTGGAAACTGCTTTCTCTGCCCCGTGTGTGATCATGTCGTTCGTGTGCGACGCGAAAATGTGTGGAGTTCCTTCAAGTCCTGTAGTAAGACATAGGTGCAGAAAACTTAGAAAATATATAGAAACAGATGGTGCTTAACGTTTGCGAGAATATATATATAAAGCGGCCGTGAGGGCATCGCCACTGCAGGTTAAAATACGCTAGCTATGACACTCCAACACAAACGTACCGTAATAATCGTATGTGGCTTACAGGAAGTATAGTCCAATGAGGTAACAAACTAGGAGAAATACTTACTGCAACGATTACATCCGAATTAAACTTACGATGAACAGAGTGTCCTACGTAAGTCTCTTCATCCTTGCGTAACTTTAGTGCCCTACATCCTCTCAAGCCTTGGTGTCCACTACAATGTTTACTCCCTGCACTTCCCCCCAGTGTCCAATGGTAATAATGCTTTGGTGGGAATTCCGCTCGCTATGGCCGCGCAAAAAATGAGGATGTTCGCTCAAGTTGTGTACAAAATGAAGGGAACTCGTCTCCATTGGTCCGAAGGCAGGGAAGCTCCGTCGCAGAAACAGGTCTGCTATCTGACCCAGGTGGAGGGAAGACCAACAAAGCGGTGGACTGGCAATAGAGCGGCTGCACTCCTCTCTCCTTCCACTTACCTCTTTACGTCTTCTAATAGCGAAACTGTCAACTACCACAGCAAATAAATGCTTTAGTAGGTGTGTACCCTACTTGAGCTTTCGCTCGGGCGTACTGTCTACGAACTTACTTAGCGCTACTTTTGGGGGAGAAAATGAGGAACGGGAATGGAAGAAGATTCTCCCCTCACGATGACATTCGCGGGTAGCAATTACACAAAGGGTATATATCACACACTGTTTCAATTAGAGAAGCAATATCCGGGTGTTACGACGTACGGGAATCAAGACTGATTATATGTTTCATATTATATAAAAATTTTCTAATAACCTACCAGATGAAACTAGCAGGAATGCTACAGTATAAATATCAGTTCTCCAAAATACGAATTAGAACGCTGCTAGAGCGCTGAAATATACACTGATCAGCCACAACGTTATGATCACCGACTTGCTATCGATACAAACCCGTCTAGGCAATATCAGCATCACCTGGCGAGGAATGACTGCTTGTCTTACACACGCACTGTGCATGCAATACCAACCACTGTGCAGAATGGGGAAGGCTCGCGATCTGTCTGAGTTTGACCGAGAGCATATTCTGCTGTCCCGGGGGCTCAGCACGAGTATTTCGAAAACTGCGCAACTTTTCGGGTATCCGAGGAGTGCTGTGGTGTCTGTCTTTGTGGCGAAACGGGGTTGAGCGGCCAGCCCTTATTACAGATGTCGGACGTCTTAGGCTGGGCAGACTGGTAAAACATGACAGGTGGCGAACTGTGGCGGAACTAACATCAGACTTTAATGCTGGGTAGAGAACAAGTGTGTGTGAACACATACTTCACCTAACACCCCGAACGATGGAACTCCGCAGCCGACGAGCCATGCATGTGCCAATATTAACACCACGTCGTCGGCAACTACGACTGAAATGGGCAAGTAACCATCGGCACTGGACGTCGGTGCAGTGGCAGAGCCTTGCATGGTCTCATGAATACCGATACCTTCTTCACCATGCCGATGGGAGAACGCGAATCCGTCGTCTTCCAGGGGAACAGCTCCTTGACACCTGTACTGTGGGATGGAGACAAGCTGGCGGCAGCTTCATTGTGTTCTGGGGAACATTAACATGGGCATGGATGGGCCTACTGGAGCTCGCGCCAGGCACCATGACGGCAAATGAATATCGTACACTGGTTGCACACGTATACCCTTGATGACGATCATGTTTCCCGACGGCAGTGGTATTTTCCAACAAAATGGTGCGTCGTATCACAAGATCAGGTGTGTGATGGAGTGGTTCGAGGAACACAGTGGCTAGTTCCAATTGATGTACTGGCCGCCCAACTCGCCAGATTTGAATCCAATCTAATACATCTGGGAAGTAATTAAACGTGGAATTTACGGGAATCGCGTGACTTTTGTTTGCAGATGTGGTGCCAAATCCCTACCACGGCCTCACTGCTTCCAAGCTACTACGCGTCGCCGATGTTATGCGTGACATACCGACTATTAGATAGGTGGTCATAATGATCTGGCTGATCAGTGTGTGCAATTCCTAAGTTTGATCTTAGCCGGTGGATTATGCTCTGCACGAATCCTTCAGACCTTTGCCAGAAACACTGGGGAGAGGTGAAGAACCAAATGCCACTTTTTATGAACGCTGTAATTTGCTTTCGTAGTGCTATCACATTTTCTACTCTTGGAAAAAGGAAACTGATATTTCGCCCCGCCCCCCCTCCCCACCCAAACCCTCAAAAAATCGTAAAAAAGGAAACTTTTCTAATTGGCTTAAGCAACCCTCCGTGGTCTCTGAGCTAACAGTGGCATACGAAATCTATTTTCTTTTTTACTAATTTGAAATCAAATTAAAGCATTATGGACCTTTCCAATGGTTGTTAAATCATATGCGTGAGGTAGTTCTGATCTGAGTACAATCTGCTATCAGAAGCAATCACTTGTCGCATTTTATCGCCTGAATCTTAACAAGGCTCATCCTCTGACATCCCGATTGTGTTTTTAGATAAAGTCGTGATCTTGTCGAGTCTCCGCTACCGACTGAAGATCAATGAATTGTTAACTGCCGAGAAGAATTATTATCTGTCTTTATTAAGTGCTGCAATACGCAGTACTTGGAATACTGAGATTATAATGGAAACCACACACGCTGACGGAACTGGCGGTGAAGCAACCTTAATTCTCTGTATTTATATTCCATAAATCTGCTATAAGAGACTGCAGTACATCAGGACGGAGTGGTAAGGAGCTTTGAACGCCGCGATCGAGCCTGCTGTAAACGGTGAATGCATGATTCTAGCCTCCGCAACGAGGTACAAGCTTCGATACCTGGCCCGTATGCACTACGCGCAGTCGCCGACTGATTAACAGTCTCTCTAGTTTTCAGCTGACTGTGAATATATGCATTTAATTCTTACATATACAGTCTTACCATACCATCTCAGGCTTTGCTTAAAAAAATTAAAAGTAAAGTTAGGGAGATAGTATACAGTGATACCCGAATGCCTAACCTGCTTTGAGAGAAGGTTGGACAAAGTTCATAAAGTTACGTTAGCGTTTATAAAGCGGTATGTATTCTATCGGCTGGAAATGTGCTTAATCCGAAAAACTGCCCATGGGTGTATTTTTTCCATCATCGCACTTTTGTAACAAAAAACGTCATTATAGCGAGTGACGCTGAGGGTGAAATGTGGGTCAACCATCGATGTATGACATCACAGAAAGGCTGAAAGGAAACAAATACAGTCAGTCGGCTTGGCTGAATCACGGTAATGATTAATACTGGAAACATGCGACACGAAAGTATTCTCGAAGGCGGAACTGAAAAAAATCGAGTTGTTCTGTATAAGAGTGCACTAGTTGGACATGAATCGTAAGTGATGTGATCTCTCAGATTTTCTCGGCATGACTGATCAATAGTGTGCTATACACAATTTATAAGACAGTTCATTAGACTGACAGCGGCAAAGGGGAAACCAAGCGCATTGTACGTTAAATATTCGTTGGCGTGTTTCATGGTCACTTGATGTCATTTGTTTTGACAGTGGCGATCGCCAAAGCACACAAGTTGTGAAATTTGCGGTTTCCCAATTCCTTGTGAGATTCTGTCGTGCTTGCCTTATCGCTGAATGCGTCACACACAGATCAGTCGAGGAAGCTAGTTCCTGCACAGCAGCGGAAGTGAGTCAAAGTGAGCGAAGGCCGCCCGAAAGGCGTTACCGGCGGTTGTGTAATTCCCCCTCCCCCCAAACTTCCAGATACGCTTCTAGACAATTCTGAGACTTCGTAAACCTCGTTGGATTATGTCTTGGATAGTTCTTACAATCAATAAGGACGGGGGAACGCTAGCCGGGCGGTGTTGGAGCATTATCGTCTTACGTATTTTTACAATTGCCAATCTGAAACAAAGCGCTGAGAAAAATTTAAGAACTACTGAGAGTTGTTCTGGAACATAAGGAAAACAACAGATACTGAAGAAGTAATTCTTATTAGTAGATAATAGCTGACATACTAAAAATTTTAGATGTTTCATTTTTGTCTCTGGAGAAAGTGGAAGGCAATGGAGAAAGCTTTGTGCATTCGCGAAGGAATGTGTGTGTGCCGAGAAAATCTTCGGAAGTACCTTTGTATTTGTACTACTAAATGTTTTCCCTTGTTTTGCTCAGTTTAATTATGGGAAGTACGATGTGAGATCAGGGACAAAACTAGTTAATATCAAACTGAACGGTCATTTGTCGAAATTGCGACTGGCTGCGGTGTCATCAAACTGCTTTCTTCCTCTATATGGAGAACACAGCCTGCAGCAGATGCTAGCGGCAGCTATCGTTTTCTCGTCACTATCTCCAACGCAACACATCAAATAAACAAAGACAATGGAAGGTGTTTGTTAGGTTGTCACGTGAAGGGGAGGTGAAAACTGAAAATATAAAAAATACAAACGTAAGAAACTGAACCTGTTCGAGAAGGAAGAAGAAAAGAACTGATAACATACGGAGTGAACTTCACTGATAATCAATGTAAAGATACAAGAAGCAAGTGTAAACAATGTCAAGCCGGTAACGTAATCGTGGGCCACATGTGTTTCACGGTCAGATGTGTGCTGCGAACAATGTCAAAATTCCACCACTGTTTTTCTCCTGTTGCATTAGATACAAAGGTATTCGGTTATCATCGCCGCACGCTAATGGAGCCCACGGATGTATGTGTGTGCCGCGGGGAGGGGAGCTTTGGAACGCTTGACGCACTAAAATTAGTATGGCACATATATTAGGCATACATGTCAAACTTCTTACAGTTTTAGCGATTAGAAGTTGTAATCGGACACTCAACACACTATACTGGTTCCATCTTTGTACTACGCCTATTCATTAATCGCTGTCCGTCACAGTTCTTCAGTAACCAAATCATCTAAAATGGTTCAAACGGCTCTGAGCACTATGGGACTTAACATCTGTGGTCATCAGTCCCCTAGAACTTAGAACTAATTAAACCTAACTAACCGAAGGACATCACACATATCCATGCCCGAGGCAGGATTCGAACCTGCGCCCGTAGCAGTCACGCGGCTCCGGACTGTGCGCCTAGAACCGCGAGACCACCGCGGCCGGCAACCAAATCATCTCCCTGCATTCGTAGTTCACTGTTATACACGGGGTGAACTATGAACTACAACTCCACCGACAAACTTTCTAAGGCGGTAGCATCGATTAAAACAAGAAGAGAAAGTCCTAAACATTGCCTCGAAAGAGAATACCTTAAGAAGTACGAGCAACTGTTAATCTTCGCTACTGTGAGAAACATCTACTGAACAAGGGCTTTAGAGCTCCTGTCTACTTGACTTTTTTTCTTGCTTTGGACCATACTACCACCTCAGAAAGTTTGTTGATGGAGTTCTGGTTCACATTTTATTTTTTCTGCCAACTGGCCTCAAAAAAGTTTCTGACGAGTGTAATACGATTTTTTCAAGTAGCTGAATGGAAGTTACAAACATTAAATAGCAGTCAACTCATAGGACCATCATACTCATTTCAAATCTTACACGAGAATACGTAGGCTGGAAACTTAAGAGCTTCAAGGGTACCAAAATTAAGGCGTTTTAGTTGCTAAACTAATTCTGTGTCACACAGTTAAAAATTTAAGAAATCACTCAAGATGTATTGTAATAAGCCTCCAATAAAATCTGCTGTGCACGTGATTGTGTTATGGCATGTATCAAACTGCGCCTGTGGCTTCACTGACTTCAAGGACTTATAAATATTTATGCAACCGACTATAGAGAATATGTTCTTCCCAATGTTAGTCATCACATTTAGTAACACGAAGGCTTTTAATAGGAAAAACGTCAAGAACTGCAGGTTTTTCGGGATCGGAGAGCAGCGATTTGAAAATTACTATGAGGTACAAGAAAACAAAATTAACAGGAAATAGACTGGGATAACAGATGTAATTAATTCTGTAGCAATGATCAAATGGGTATGGGCGGCAAGAGTGCTCATACCCGAGGGCTATTTGGGGGAGGGGGGGGAGGGGGGGGGGGGGAGAGGGGAGGCGCCCCAGACCCCCTAGTTCTAAGGGGATGGAAAAAATAGTGTAGCCAGGTGTTTACCTCCCAACAAAATGATCAAACAGGTTTCTAATTGGGTCAGAACTGGAGCTTTTTTTATGGCTACTTATGAATCGCCATTCGCCTTTCAGAATATTAAAAACACATTTCCAGGTCTAACTCCCCCCCCCCCCACACGAACTATCGTATGGACGCCCTTGATGGGCGGGATATGTACCCCGGCGAATGGGAAACTCTTCGCTGGCATATCTGCGAATAGCACGAAACAACTGAATAATTAAAGTTGATTAGATGACATTAGAAAACTTATAAGATGAACATGTATGTGTATGACTGAAAACTAATGCATAAGCAGATCGAGTCTTAAAAAGCAGTTGGTGTCAAACGGCTGATAACAGTGAAGAGAAACCTGTCTCCACTCGTTACGAACTTCCGGAAATACTTGATATATACAATTATGATCACCAAGTGGATTCAGAATACGGTAGGGCATTTTTATTTCCGGTGAGATGTTCATACCAGCTGATTAACGAAACAGAAGTAAAGCATAATACATATGACTGGTTACAACATTTCAGTCGCAACAGACGTACCACAATAGAAATAAACGGATGCGGCTACAACCTATTTCTTTACATAGCTTGCCGCCTACAGATTGCACAGACGTACCACAATAGAAATAAACGGATGCGGCTACAACCTATTTCTTTACATAGCTTGCCGCCTACAGATTGCAGAGTCCCTGCAAAAAATACTTTGCTTTGGATCGTGTGTTGTTTCGTACGTTTAACGTGGGCCCTGAAACAAAAGGAGAATAAGAACAACGAAGAAGAAGGAAGCCCTGTTCTTATCAACAGCGGATGCGGTCCGGACGCGCCCTATCACTGTCTATGCCTTTTCTCGCCGCAACCCGATACTTGACGTCCTGCTCTTGCCCGTGTAGTCAGCCACATACCGAGGTAACGTCACGGTCTGGGTGCTACGTAAGCCGCGTGCCTATGATCCCAGGGTCACAGTTCAAAGGTCAACTACGAATTCTGGTGTGTCGCACTAAGGAACACGCCGGACACAACGGCACATCACGCTATAACCACTCTTATTCAAAAATTAAAGACCTGCATTTCGATCACGACTAGGGATATTGTGACCGTAGTCACATCACATGAACCGCGAATAGATATAGCGCATTGTGTACGATACGCACATTACCGAATGCTGCGCTCTTTCTTCGAAAGGTGCAACTTTTAACACTGCTTTATTTGACCTGGTAATGTTGCGAAATTTGTTGCTATGAAAATGTCACAAAATTCGTTTCGGTACTTTCGACAGAAATCTGTACGTTGCGGAACATTATCTGGTTATGGGGTGTTGTAATGTCGTCGTGACCGGCATCTAAGCATGGTCAACAGATTGTAAATTACCAAGTCAGACTTATCTTAGAAGCTAGATTAAGGAAAGGCAAACCTACGTTTCTAGCATTTGTAGACTTAGTGAAAGCTTTTGACAATGTTGACTGGAATACTCTCTTTCAAATTCTGAGGATGGCAGGGGTAAAATACAGGGAGCGAAAGGCTATTTACAATTTGTACAGAAACCAGATGGCAGTTAAAAAAGTCGAAGGACATGAAAGGGAAGCAGTGGTTGGGAAGGGAGTGAGACAGGGTTGTAGCCTCTCCCCGATGTTATTCAATCTGTATATTGAGCAAGCAGTGAGGCAAACACAAGAAAAATTCGGAGTAGGTATTAAAATCCATGGAGAAGAAATAAAAACTCTGAGGTTCGCCGATGACATTGTAATTTTGTCAGAGACAGCAAAGGACTTGGAAGAGCAGCTGAACGGAATGGACAGTGTCTTGAAAGGATGATATAAGATGAACATCAACAAAAGCAAAACGAGGATAATGGAATGTAGTCGAATTAAGTCGGGTGATGCTGAGGGAATTAGATTAGGAAATGAGACACTTAGATGGTCGAAGTAGAGAGGATATAAAATGTAGACTGGCAATAGCAAGGAAAGCGTTTCTGAAGAAGAGAAATTTGTTAACATCGATTATAGATTTAAGCGTCAGGAAGTCGTTTCTGAAAGTTTTTGTTTGGAGTGTAGCCATGTATGGAAGTGAAACATGGACAATAAATAGTTTGGACAAGAAGAGAATAGAAGCTTTCGAAATGTGGTGCTACAGAAGAATGCTGAAGATTAGATGGGTAGATCACGTAACTAATGAGGAGGTATTGAATAGGACTGGGGAGAAGAGGAGTTTTTGGCACAGCGTGACTAGAAGGAGGGATCGGTGTGTAGGACATGTTCTGAGGCATCAAGGGATCACCAATTTAGCATTGGAGGGCAGCGTGGATGGTAAAAATCGTAGAGGGAGACCAAGAGATAAATACACTAAACAGATTCAGAAGGATGTGGTTGCAGTAGGTACTGGGGGATGAAGAAGCTTCCACTGGATGGAGAGCTGCATCAAACCAGTCTCAGGACTGAAGACCACAACAACAACATGTCAGAGTTCAGTATCTTAAACCCAGGGGCAATCACGTGCCAAGGCTCAGGCTATCGAACGGATTAAAACGGTTTACAAAATGTTAACATACGTGGATACAGACAAGGGGCTTGTGGATGAGGATTTCATTTCCGTTATCCGTATAGACTGCTTACTTCTCCATCATGGCCTTCGACTCATTAAAAGTCTGATTTCTGTACTAGCTGTAAATAAAATTTTGTTCCTTTAATTTTACCCCTCACACCTTAGGAATTTTAAACTTAGAGTCAACACTGTTGAAAGTTGGGTTTGTTTTTCTTCAAACTATCTTCCAGGAAAGTCCTACGGAAGAAAATCCTACGGTCAGTATTGTTTCGCTTACAGATGTCAGTAAACTCTTTTCGTTGCCGGTTTGCTGATATTGGAGACGAGATAAATTCGAAGCCTTCAGGAACGCGCGGAGACGACGGTGCTACGGGCTCGAAGACTGTGCCGCAGGGGCGACTGGACGACGCGTGCGCGGCAGTTCCCACAGCATCCCTCACATCCTGCTCGCACAATGAGACCGTCCTCGGAGGGGCGGGGGCGTTGGAGGGGAAGGCGCCGAGCCGGCCAGCTTGCCAAACGCAACGGCTTTCGCTGCACGGGCCGATGCAATTTGTCGTTCGAACTGCTAGACGTGTACTAACAGTGCCGGATCTGGGAACCCTAAATGTTTACAGAATCGTAAAAAACGACATTACGCCGCGAACACGGATTGTGTGGTACGGAGACGACTCGTAAAACCTTTTATAGAGTTCTCAAGAAAGTTTCCTGAACATCGAAATTATGTCGCGTCCTTCTTGGTGTCTGCACAAGTACTGTTACCTTCAACAGGAGCAAACAGGTTATTTTCAAAGTTACGAGAAAAGCATACCGTAGAAGTTGTCTTCCTAAATTATTCTTCTTACGAGGAACCGCTCTGAATATTTGTAGACACGAAGTGCCGAGTACCACCTACAGGGCGCAGTTTAAAGAAACTGTCCTAACTCCATGGGAGAGAGCGGAGTGTCTCCCTAGGACCCATAGTCAAAGGAGAACGCAAACAGTGGAAACTAGTGGATTCAAAACCACGGAAAGAGTCGAAGACTCAAACATCAACAGACACGATGATCCTGACAACGCCTAAATTCATTCTGCACAGAACTCAATCACTTATGCTGCTAGTTTGGGCTACAAATTTTGAAGCACGCCGTTTTCTCCTTACGTGGTACCCTGTGACTTATTCCTCTTTCCACGGATGCCAAGCATATCCAGAATGAAGACATTGTGATTTTGGAGTTAGAACGTTTCCTGAACAGCCAAACATCTACAACCGAAGTCTCCGTCAGATTATCCATCGTTGGCCAAAAGTGTCGCATTGAGAGAGAGACTAACACAGTCACGAAGTGTCGTAGTGTCTGCTTGATTTTTTTTTCTAGGTAATGATATTATGGACTAACTCTCGTATTATGTTCATAAATGATACGTACATTACACGTAAACATCTCGGTGCCCACATTCGCTTGAAGAAACAGTAATACTTCTAAACTCTTTAAAAGCCATACGGCTCAGAAGATATCAACCGAAGTTAACAGCCAAACTGTAGCGTTACCATGTTACAAACATTGACAGAAGACTTTCAGAATAATTACCACTGACAATATCAGTTGTGGTGACAACAGCTCTGTTTGCAGACGTTACAAATGTTTGAGATCCCAGTACGTACCATCAATTTCCCCGACCTGGACAAATAATACAGCAACGAAGCGACTGGAATCTGCGACGAACATCTTGCAAAACAAGGCGCTCTGAGCGCTGAAACACGTCAACGTAGCGGGTGATGGGTGGAACAGGCGCACGGTGGAGAGGGGGAGAGAGAGAGGGGGAGAGAGAGAGAGAGAGAGTGGAGGCGGCAAGGAACGTAGGATGGGGGCGCACCGTTAAGCACGCAAGGCAGGCTACAACAGGCAGAGTTGTCCGGGCCGTTTGCCCTCACGTCATTTATCACCTCAGGTGTTCGTCTGGGAAGAGGAGAAAACGTCGTCTAGCAAAACCATAAATGTTCATATGCAAATGGTGCACATAAATAGGTTAGTAGTTATTCCTTTCGGAATTGCCTTTCGTAGCACCCTTGCAATCAATTCTAAATGATTTTGCCAGGAAATACTTTGTTTTTACCACAGGCGGAGGTTGGGAGGGGACGGAGGCGGAGGTCATTATAATCGAAGGAAACGAAACCAAGAAAACTGCTGTTTCGTGGGATGTGATCCTAAGTGAATGAGAAATATGGGCAACAATACTATAAAAAACAATTAGGAAACTGCAATTAAAGTAGATTTTCGACGAAGGCAGTCAAAGATACCAAACACTGATGAAATGAATAATGTGCTAACAAACACAATAAACGCTAGTTATGACGCTTACTCAAATGTCATCGTTGTGTAGGGAGGTTGCTTTCCACGACTACTTTTGTAACTATCTTTGCTGAAATCAACCTCGCTGCAATAGTGGCGGAGGCGCATTAATAATGGACGTGAATGACTCACAGTTTGAACTTAACGGCCACAAAATAACAGCACAATACTGTTTACGTGAAGGTCGTCGTCACCACCCGGTGGTAACCGTTATGAAAGTGACGGACTTTTAACGTATTGACCGACTTTTATCCCTGCGTGACCGTTCGATGACGTTACTGTCCGTATGCAAACTTTTCAATACGCCTTGAATACTTGCAGGTAAATAATTTCGTTGTTTTTAAGTGATGGACGGGATACATGCTTCTCGAAGAAAGAACTCTGAGTGTACTTAGCGGTTCTCGTTTCGCACATCCCGCCTCTTACTGCTGTCAGTATAAATAAAGCTGGTAATAATATGAGTACTGCTGCCCTGATACGAAAGGAACGAGATAGATAGCACTACTACCTAATTGTTGTGGCATATTTGGGCATAACTGTTTTTCGACCTTGCACTGTCTCCTTAAGCTGTGCCAAGTGTCGTAAAAAAATCGGTCAGACGCGCAGTTTACTTTGCACTGTGTCCGTAAGCTGTTCCATGTGTCACAAAAATCGGTCAGATGCCTTTATCTTGCGCTACTCAAAATGAAGGAATGAATAAAAACGTCTGAGGGCGACCACAATTAGTATTACGTATTTATTAGGTGCACAAATTTGAAATACCAGTCCAGTCTTTTGAATAAACTGCTCTTCCATTGTCACTCGGGTTGATCGATTTTGAAGAAACTTTAACGAGGAAACGACGTAATTCAACGTCGAAAACAGTTTCACACTAAAATACTCCAAGACAAGACAGTGCTAAGCAACGTAAGCTTGTGTAGCATATTAATTTGGGATCTGCTAGCGTAACAAGCAACGAGCTATTTTTCAAGACAGGGAGGGATGCACAAGTCTGATTAACTTTCCTTGGTCTGATACACTCAATCAGGCAAAGTTTTTGGTAGTTTTCTACATTTGCTTCGGCAAATCCCCGTCTAGTAACATACCTGCGGTAGAAACACAGTAGCCTCGAGAATACATACAATAAAAAGGAGAACGTTCTTCATAATATAAACACAGGAAAAATGACAAGAAAACATATTCGTCCACTGCTGAATATCAGCCATTCTTCACAATCATTTATAGTCTTCCGAACAAATCCATTGCTTTAAACAGATTTCAGTGGCACTCTGGCGTTATAACAGAAAGAACAATAACTGTCAGCTATGAATTGTACTTGCGAATTCTGTACATATCGAGGCTACTCGAGACACAAAGAAATCTTCTGTGACCTTCCTGAAGGACTGCACACCTAAAACCAGTGTGGCAATAAACACCTGGGCATTAACAGGCAGTTCTTCAGCAAGTTTAAATTATGCAATCAGAGACGGCTTGAAGAGAGCATTTAGGAGGGGGTACAGGATGCAAATTATATGACCGCCGCTTTAAGTTAATAAATTGCCCCCCTTCACTGCAGAACAATTTTCCGAGATGTCCCATGTCTCAGCTGTCAAGGAATTTACTAACCGAGGATGACGTAGGACAGGCGGCCTTGATACGGTACGGAATTCAGTGCACGGTGCGCGCAGTGGCTGCGGAGTGGGGGGGACGGAGAAAGCCCTGAGCTCACCAGTCCCAGCTAACAGCTGCTGCAGACAGAGAGTACGCGTGAACCCGTGGATGTGGTGGGTGTACAGTGGGCTACGCCAGTGCTTCGTACGTCAGCTTTGTGCAGATTCTACTGAGGTGTGCAGCGGTACGTGTGTGCGGGGGCAGGTGCTGTTCAGATGGCGAGCCTAGTGAAACAAAGCCACGCTCCAGAATACACGATTAGATCAATAACGTCGCCGAGTGTTTCTTTTCGGGTGCAGCGCCAAGTAACGAAGTTTCCCGTCAATCTGACGCGCAATAGTCGAACATTCGCTTACATTGTCAATTATTAGATTGGCAACAACGGGTAGAGAGTGCATTCGCGTGGCTATTTAATCCTACCGAAGAACTGGTGATATTCCAGCACAGTGATCGTATTATATAGTGTATTTTTGCCAATCCGTTCTTTTCGCAGATCGATAATACGGGCTACATAAAGCGAAAACATCATTGAAAATCTGCCAACACCCGCGCCGTATTGTTTCTCACCCGTTTGGTTAAACGCTCGCTCGCTCTAAGAGCGTCTTTCAAGTTTAAAACTTTTTTTATAATTAAACGTTCCACTATGCCTGTATGCGGTAGCATTCTGAATGCAATAACTGCATATTAATAGTACACCATCAACCGCATTTAACATAATCCCTCCCCCCCCCCCCCCACACACACACACACACACACACACACAAGAAGGTATGTTGCATGTATAACAACTCACTAAATAATTCTTCAAATAGGTACAGAAACAACTTCAATTATGTGCCAATCATTTTGTATTTTCTCTGTTTTTTCATGCAGATTATTTCCCCTGTTCTATGGAAAGTGATATTCGTAATAATATGCACAAAAGAATTCATCATCAATACCTTCTGTATACTTGTCCAAATGAAAACCCAAGGCACAATCAAGAACAAGTGTCCTGCACTGTACTATCATGACCTTCCACCTGTTGAGCATCATCTTGCATTAATTTAATCAACAATCTATCTGTCAGAGAAACAGTTTCATAACTGAAAAGATGTTATCATTTGATCAAGGACTCATTTGGATATAAACATGAAGCAAATCTAGGTATAACATTAGAAAATGTGACTTGAATTTGGAGATTGCCTGATACTACAGTGTCAACACACAATTCAGTCAACAAAGACTTAAGAAACAACTGAGAAGACTTCTTAGAGTAAAGCTTAGAAAAAACTAAGTAAACCCAACTCAGAAAAAACAAAATAAACCCAACTCAGAAAAAACAAAGTAAACCCAACTCAGAAAAAACAAAGTAAACCCAACTCAGAAAAAACAAAGTAAACCCAACTCAGAAAAAACAAAGTAAACCCAACTCAGAAAAAACAAAGTAAACCCAACTCAGAAAAAACAAAGTAAACCCAACTCAGAAAAAACAAAGTAAACCCAACTCAGAAAAAACAAAGTAAACCCAACTCTGAAAATACACAATAAGTAGGTATGTGCACTGCATTTACAATACAGTGAGGAAAGAGAAGAATGATTTTTGCTTCATTTCTTGCAGGGTCTAATGTTCAATATATATTTATCCAAAGCAATTTTTTTTTATTAAGAAATGCATGCTCACTAGTGAAGTCTTGCATTTCACAAGAGCGATGAAAGTCATCCACCTAAGTTTTTTTCTATCACAAATTACAGAAACACTATATTCAGCCAGTAAAAGTTACATAGCAGCATGCCCCCCCCCCCCCCCCCCCACACACACACACACACATTTTTCTTAGCTTTATGTACAATATAGTATTTACTATACGGCAAAATATATACTGAACAATTTGCTTAATACATAACACAGCTTGCCTGAATTTGCCTTGAAATTTTAGCTACTTATACTAGAAATTGCATTCAATTGGAGCAAAAATAGTTCAGGATAACACGGCAGATCAGTCTGTCGTAACAACAAAGATTTCATGGGAAGAAACACTATTAAAGTCTAACCTATTCAGCTTCTCTTTAGTTGCAGATCTGGGAAACTACTGTTGCCATGGAACTAAATAATTTATACTGTTCAACATGATCTAGTAAGAGTATTATGAAACAGCTGTTGTCTGGAACACAATGTTATGGCCTTTAGCTATTTTTTCTTATGGTAGGCCAAATTGTATTGTTGCCTCCAACAACAAAAACTTGTGAAATACTTATTTATGGTTGGGACATCATTAACAAAGACTGAAGCATACTTACATTAAAATTTCGACTTTTAGTGTGTAATCCCACAGGTTAAAAACATTTGATTTCAACATCAATAATAATAGTTTCACAGAATATAAATTAATTCATATTGCAGGCCTGAAGTTTCTCCAGGAGAGGACACTGCTGTTATGTGAATCTCCTTAGCATATCATACACAATGACTGTATTGTGGCTATGGGTGGTATGCGCTTTGCTGCTGGGCACGTGCAATGCTGACCTCTCTCCTGCATTATCTGCTAGTGACCAACTGCGTTCTGACATTACCTCTCTTGTTACTGACTTGTGGAAAGATGTCAGTGATCCACGATGGGTGGCTATGGCTGATGAAGGACTAGGAGGTGCAGCCAAGGAATTGTTGAGGGCATTCCAAGTTTTAGGAGACAAGCTTGAAGGTGTGTCACCTCATCCCAAAGTGGCCCCAGCTCTCTCTTCGTTATGGGCCTGGGCACGAGCTGAATCAGACATAGTTACAATCGAGGGGCTGTATCGCACATTCCGCCATTATCAGAAGGGTCTTCCTAGGTCTGAAATAACTTGGACAGATATGGCAACAACAGTATTGCATGATCCAACAAGGTCTGTTCCACGGGCTCTCACTAGCCTACACAATATAACTGTTGATACCACAGATGGTGACCTCTTCCAGCAAGCTCTTGAGGTAAGTAGCAGCAACAGAACAGATAATCTTTTTAAGGTTTAGGCAATTCAGTCAAGTTTGTATATTTTCTACAAAATATGTGCAGCAGCTTTTGACAAAATATTGCATAATGGTTCCAGAATCAAATAACTGAAATCTGTCAGGTGGACAGAACAAAACTCATTCTTGTATAGTTCTTAAAATAGTGCTTTGTTATAGCAAGGAGGACTGTTCAATTCCTGCAATGTAATTGCCAAGTTGTTCTAAATGCAATTTGTACATTTCAGGAAATAAATTCAAATACCTGCAGCTTTCAGCAGTCTCCACAATTAGTCATCTACAACTTATACAGCTCTATAACCCTCACAGAACTAAAGGGTTATGCTATGATGCAATTTTCATGGATGCTGCTACGACTTTATGGAAAAGGTAAGAGGGTTATTTCGTTTCTTGAGTAAAAATATTTGCCATCTCAATACTACCAATCAAGTAGAAAAGCAGAATCTGCCTATCCTTATCTCTTTAAAATTAATATAGAACAGAAAATGTCGTCAGGAATATATCAAAAAATCTGCACACACTTTGAGTAAATCTGTTAAATAACTGTTTTCTTATTTAAGGCAACTTCACTCTTGAAGCAGAAATGATGCACAGGACATACAAAGAACGAGCTCTCATGAAGTTGGAAGCAGCAAGAGCTGCCATGAAGTTTGCAAGTCGTCATATGTGGCAGTGTGACCCACATGAGCATGAAGAAGGCAAAACATATGAACGACTTACTCGCTTGCTGCAAGGCCACATCCAAAATGAAGTTGATATGAATTCTGAAAATTCCTGTGGAGAGAACTGTGCATATTACACATATGCTAAGGATCCTGGATGTTTTGATAGTAGAGTGTGCAATCGTATGCCACGATGTGCAGGAAAATTACATGACTGCCGCTACATTGACTCTGACATGTGGATTTGTGAGGCAGTGAGTAACCAAACAGTCACAATACTGGGTTATTTTAATTAACAGAGAGAAAAAAAACAGACAAAAGAAATGCTACCATTATGCCGTAACATCATTTGATTTTGAGCTATAAACAGGTTATCTTATTGATTTCAGGAGAAAAATTCTAGTCGGCGTTATGAAGGAATTCGTTATGAAAATGGGCAGAAACTTGGTCAATATCACAGCTGTCAGAATAAACGTGAATACAAAGTTGACAGCTGGTGGCGATGGATTTTGTGGCACTGTTCTTATTGTTTCTGTCTGTGTGATGAACAAGGACCCAATTCTGATCGCTTTTTTAACCTACGACCTGTTGTTGCAGACACAAATAACAACATGTAAGGGCTTTTTTCTTTATTTTCTAATTTTGTGACATGTATTTATGTGAGAAAGGATATTGTAATTATTTTAACACATTTCATTGTGTGGAGTAATTTTCCTTCTAGCTTTTGTCTTGACAGTGAAGTTATTCAGTCTAAGAATTTCTTTTTGTTTCAGGGTAATTACAGGAATGCGCTTCACCAAAGTAAAACGTGTCATTCATCTGCAAATAAGAGAAGGGCAGCTTGAACCATTTGGAGGGATAAATGCTTCATCCATAAGATGGCGACCAGTGGATAATTACAGCATAACAGATCCAAAGGTGGAAAATGGAAAAGACTATAAGACACTTAGCTGGGAACAGAGAGCTATTGACTTAGACGATCTTGAAGCACCACCAGGTCACGTGCTAACAGGTAATTTGAAAGGAAATATCCTTATTTTGGAGTGGGTTTATCCCAATAAACTGCAGGACAAAAAAAATCACACACTGTTTCAGGTGTCAGGTTCCGTCCAGTTGGAACACATCTTAATCTGGAGATAATGGTTTCCCCATTCAACTTCACATCTGGAAATCTCATTAAACCACAAGAACAAGCAATGTGGATTGGCAATGACAATACAGATGCATCAGATAAGCCAAGGTAACAATGCTGAATTAGAAATGTAATTTTACTGAATTATTTGTGTATGGGTAACCTCCACTGACTCACTTTTTTTCCCTAAAGGACACAGCTGGAGCTCCCCAATGCAGATGTTCCAGTAAAATCACCTACAGGATCTGTTCCAGATTCCCACACGGACCAGTTTCTTTTGTTTGACCACTCAGATTTAAGCAACGATGCTGCTCAAACAACAATACCATTTCTTGATGCTCAGCTAATAGAGCCACAACCACCTGCTCTTCTTGCTGGAGCAGGAATTTATCATAAAGGGTCAGTTGGTTATGGTGGATTTGTAGCAGCCAAACTCATAACCTACGATTACAGCAAACACATGAAGGTTCAATTTCCAGATTAATGAAAAGACTGATACAAATGACGTGATTGAAGTGATTCACTCTCCAAAGTGAATAGTCTCAACAAGACAGTCCTGTGAAATGTGCAAAAAGTGCTTTGTGCAGAAAGTGTTTAGTGAAATATATTTGTGTAATCTGACCCTTCAGTGGCTGGCCCCTTATAGGTTAAGTAAGCACTGATGAAATGTAATATACTGAGACATTTAGCAATAAAAGTTACCTGTAAAGATTTTAAAATGAGATTCGTGGAATCTGTGAGTGATAGACATTAATCAATGCAAATGATTCCAGGTGGGCATATACGAACATTCTTCCTATCTGATCTCTTGCATTATCTTTTAGTGTCACCAATTCTGACTTTTGTATGTCTTTCAGAGAGTAAATACAGTTTTCATAAAAATTTTCATCACTGCTTTTGTTTGCTTATTTCCTCTTACTTTATATAGTGGAGATGTCTGACAATTTTAAGGCTGAGTATTTGGTACAATGAATTTGTAATACTGGTTTTGGGTGGTGATGGAATGTGGGAGATTCTTAGTTTACGATAACATACATATATAGTTATAAAAATCTGCTACTACAAGTTAGCTTCTTTTACTTTGGAACTCCAGATACCAATTATAAACTACTTGCCTGAAGGAAATTTATATTGTGACAGATTGGGCAACTGTGACACTTTCATAACTTCCACCAATGCAGACTTCTGTCCACTTTAAACATTATTGATCTCCTCTCCATTTACCAATTATTTCCATCGTTATCTTACGTACTTCATACCACACTATCAACAGCCCTATCATTATTTTTCTACTTGGAGGAATTGTGCTGTATTCATTTTGATATCTTCAAAGTTTGAGAAAATAACTTTTTAATGGGGATGGGGGCATTTCAAATTTATTTGCATAAGCAACTTAAAAAAAAAAAAAAAAGCACGACAGATTACTTAACTGAATCTAAGTCTAGTCTTCTCGTGATTTAACAATCAAAGATTAACACAAAATTTGGGATAACGAGAAGGGCAATCAACCTATCACATACCTAAAAAGAACTGACGACTCAATGATGTTTAAATATAATGCAGTCTACAAAAGATTTAAAGCACACTTATTCCACCTGGCATTAAAAAAGAAAATTATGGGAAGTGTTGTTACATTGATTCGATTTAATATTAAATTCTGCATGTTAATTAAATCCATGTTAAGGACAATATCATGGACTGTGGGATGAGTCCAATTGTACGTTAAGAAATAAATCTTGTGGAGTGTAGAGCACTGACAGTTGTAAAATTGCTACATACAATTTGTGCTCATGGAGGCTAAAATTAGCAGTAAAGATGCTGTTTTTGAGAGGGGAAATTTTCTGCGGTACTATATAACTGCTTAGAGAACCTCTTCACAACAAATTTTGTTACTTGGCATTTTGATAAACGAAATTTTCCATTTTTAAATCTGGATAGTAAGACAATCTCCAATAGCACTTATATCACACAACTGGGGATGTGTAATTATAACACTTGCTGTGCTGGGCACTACCCAACCTGCAACTGACTGTCAGATGGAAGGTGAGAACATAGCTGATGCCAAGGCAAATGAGATGGTGGAGTGAGGGGCCCATCCTCATTAAAAATGCATTGGGTGCCAAAAAAGCCTTCAATAGCTCACCTGAAGATGTATTGCAGGTGCCCAGATGATATAAATGTGTGGCAGAAAATAACCAGCTGCACTCGCAAAACATTATTTGCCATCATATGTATGTTATATAACACTACTGAGAAAAAATTAATGGTGATGAGTTTTATTATTCTAGGTGAATGCTGGCTTGTCAGATTCTAACAAAATTAGTTTCTCAGCACAACAGACTTAGGTTGACTGACTGGTATGTGTCAAAGTGTGGCTTTATGGCGTTTGCTCGTCACAAATATCTTTTAAAAACTACTGAATCAGTGAAGGGTGGATCACAAAGTGACTAGTAACACATCCTGATAGTGTAGGTAAGACTAATATATATGCTTCAATGAATTGGAGGCCATGGCAGATAGAAAAGAATTCAGATTAGGCCCACATAAACTTTTTGGGTCACCTGCAAGTGTCTACTGACAAGAAGAGGACCCAGCAGGGGAATCAACTTTTTTAAATCTTCTATACGATGATATAGGTTAAGGTCTCAGGTATCACTCCCTGCAGCCATTCAACACGGTGGGGCCCTCATTTGTGGGTAATCTATGAAAAAATATTTTGGAATTTTGCATTATGTTCTACAGCTGTGAGAAACTTATATTCAGCTGATCAGTTACACAGCATAATGATTACGGTTTTGGCGTCCCACGCAAAAGGCTGTCAGTTCGAAACTCATCTGGTGCTACTTAAATTTTTATTTTATGTCTTTATCAAAATGACTTTGGTCATTATTTTTATCCATTTAATTAGGTTGAATGTATTTTTTTTTTTTAAATTTCTATTCCTCTATCATATTATTTTCATCACTGTGTTATCTTTTTTCCAATTAATCACATTTTTTCTTGGTATCATACTTTGTCCACTTTGAATGTTAATTTAATTCTTTCTCATTTGTCTATCACAATATTTAAATATTTGAAACTACTGGTGTATTGATTAAAAAACAAAATACTAAATAATCTATTTTTATTGACTGTGCAATTGTGTCAAAAATGTATTTTTCCTTGCAATATGTACTCTTTTTGGATGGTAATCATCAAAGAAACAGCAAAAACAAATTCCTGTTGCACTGTGGACAAAGTAACGTAGATGAAGACTTAAATGAGAGAAGAGATTAAAATAAAATGAAATTCAAGCAAAATGAGGAATGGAAAGAGCGAATGAAGTAACTTTGACAAAAATATAGGATGATAAAACAATAGAAATTTAAAAAAGTTAATAAAAAAATAATTCGAACACAGGAACAAAGATTCCAAGTGGGAAAAAATACTAGAAACAAAAATAAGAGCAATTTAAAAAGTAAATACGGTGATTAAAATGTGTGGCAAAGCTATCGATATAAAAAAATTACATTTATGCCAATTAACTGAATAAAGATAATGACCAAAGTCTTTTCGATAAATACTTAAAAATAAAAATTTAGATAACACCTGATGAATTTCAAACCGACACCCTTTCGCATGGGAGGCCAAAATCATAACCATTATGCTGTGGAACCAATCTGCTGACTATTACTCTTTCGCAGCTGTAGATCATCATGCAAAATTTCATTTTCTTTTTTCCCTCTCTTCCAATTACTCACAAATTAGGGCTCACCAGGGTCAATGGCTACAGGGTGTGGTCCCTGGGACCTTAACCTACATCACTAGATAGATTTCAAATAGTCGATTCCACCACTGGTGACCCCTCCCTCCGAGACCACCTGCGAAATCACATGTATGGCAATCCATAGGAAAATGTTAAGTAGACCTACTTACAGTGTATGATTTGTTAATGACATCAGGGCAGCAATGTATACATGTGACAGAAATTACTGTAGTAGTCACTAAGTGGCAACTGATGCCTATTTCACCAGTTAGATCATCTGCTTTCTTTTATCTGGCACCGGATAAATCTTAGCTTCCACATGTAGGCTATACGTTTCAAGTACTGCTACATGACTTTTTCTGAACTGAACGGCTGTAATGGGGTCCATTTAACCTTGTGAGTTCACATTAACAGCTGAGACAGACATATGGTGAATTCATACCATCCGTAGTGTTGTCTTATGGTACCTTTAAAATTTTAGGAAGGAGCCAGTGTTGTTACTCATTGCAAGCTTACTTAGATCAGATCCGGGACTTGCCTGCAATCACTGTTACAGACAATTACACATGGAATTTTATTTCATAATGCCTTTATCTCCCTATCTAAACTCTCACTGTTGTTCATCCTCTACTACCTTCCTCCACCATTCTATCACATTCAGTACTTTATCTGGAACATTCTAAACTCACACACACACACACACACACACACACACACACACACACACACACACACACACACACTCACACTGCTCCCCCCCCCCTCTCTCTCTCTCTCTCTCTCTCTCTCTCTCTCTCTCTCTCTGTGTGTGTGTGTGTGTGTGTGTGTGTGTGTGTGTGTGTGTGTGTGTGGTGTGGTCTTTTTCCCTACTTCAGAAGAATGTATAGCAGCAGTCTTTTTGTTGTGCCCGTTTGTTATCCAATGTCTCCTCTATATAGTGAGTAGCAATCTATCCTTTGCATAACATTTTAGTCAGTCTATTATTCATTCAACTTTTTGCCTCACTATTTCTACACTTTCACATGTCTAGTAATTTTACATGCGAGCATTTCAGGTTAGGCTTTACCATGACTTATTGATATCGAATGAAACAACAAGTTTACTGTTACCAGTCACTGTTTACATCCACAATCATTTTGATAGTTTAAACCTCCATCATCAGATGGGTTTATATGTGTTAGTGCAACGTGTTTTTTGTGTTATGACTTTTGGGTAACCTGTGGCACCGTCTAGAGGAGTTAGTTGGTTAGTTAGTTAGGTTAGTGTTTACCGTATTTACTCGAATCTAAGCCGCACCTGAAAAATTAGACTCGAAATCAAGAAAAAAAAATTTTCCCGAATTTAAGCCGCACCTGAAATTTGAGACTCGAAATTCAAGGGGAGAGAAAAGTTTTAGGCTGCACCTCCAAATCGAAACAAAGTTGGTCCATTGTAATATGAGACAATTTAGGTCGAATGAATGACGATACAGCTACAGTAGGCTCGAGTCGTAAGCTTAGCAGTTAAGCTTTACTAGGTAGCCATTGCTATGCGTCACGCGCTCCGTCCGTATATATACGGGTACCTTTCCTTTTTCACGTCCTTCGTCTGGTTTGAATTAATTGCTTATTTTGCTTTGATCTGGCAAGTGCCGTTCTGTTTGTTATAGGTGTTTACGTCACTCTAAGCTGAAAATGCATTACTGTACTGTGTCATGAATTGTTTGACGCATTCTGATAATGAGTGTTTACGGCCTGTCCCTGCTCGCGGCATGGCTTGTTTTCGTGCGCGCTACCGTCGCTTACAATTAAAAAAGAGAGGAATTGTTTCATTAGCAAAACAATGGCAAGAGACTGCTATATGTTGTTACTTACACTGCTGCTTTCTTTGATAATGATCAACAAGAACCAAATAATATATTGCTTTTGATAGACGTTCTGAACGAGAGTTTAGCGAAAATTTTTCTCCGTTTGAAAATCTTTGCAGGCGCCTCTTTAGTACATTACATTCTGCACAGAAATTAGTCATCTTAGATTTAAAAATCTAGTCAATTGTCGTGCTTCATTTCTGCCTGTATCACTATTAGGCATATTCGTATTATTCTTATGGCGAAGAGAATACTGTATGTGATTCACAATTCATAAAAAGTTCCTATTAGCAACCATCTCTTCTCACAGGTAGGAATAAATTCAGAACGTAGTGTTGGCCATATTCACAAACATCCCAAACAGTCTTGCCAGTCGGATTTTCGTACTACATTGAAATGCTGCTACATTCGAAGATGAACAATACGGAATTTGTATTTACTTCGTTGGATAATGTATAAAATGCAGTGGTCGAAACTCGGGGCGGAGAAGAAGGCTTGTCTTCCACCCTTTTTTTTTTTAAATTTATTTACTGACGCAGAGATTTTGGTGCTAGTATTTATCCTTGTGCCTGCAAAGCATGCCTATGCAGCGCTACATATATTCGACGGCAGAAGTCATTTGTGGCGGCACCTACCAACATTTTTCAGAACTTCCGCTTACTTTGCACCCGATTCTAAGTCGCAGGCGGTTTTTTGGATTACAAAAACCGGAAAAAAAGTGCGGCTTAGATTCGAGTAAATACGGTAACGTCCCGTCGATAACGAGGTCATTAGAGACGGAGCGCAAGATCGGGTTAGGGAAGGATTGGGAAGGAAATCGGCCGTGCCCTTTCAAAGGAACCATCCCGGCATTTGCCTGAAACGATTTAGGGAAATCACGGAAAACCTAAATCAGGATGGCTGGAGACGGGATTGAACCGTCGTCCTCCCGAATGCGAGTCCAGTGTGTTACCACTGCGCCACCCCGCTCGGTCCGTCTAGAGGAGGAGCAAAACACTATTTCGGAACATGGTTTTGGGGAGGTTTTTAACTGAAAATTAAACGTACATTTCACATTTAGATACACATTTAGTTTTAGACAAAAACCTCCTCCAATGCGAGTCCAGTGTGTTACCACTGCGCCACCCCGCTCGGTCCGTCTAGAGGAGGAGCAAAACACTATTTCGGAACATGGTTTTGGGGAGGTTTTTAACTGAAAATTAAATGTACATTTCACATTTAGATACACATTTAGTTTTAGACAAAAACCTCCTCCAAATCATGTTATGAAAATGTGGTTTGTTCCTCCGCTAAACTGGACCAAAGGTTACCCCAAAGTCTTAACACTAAAGACACATTGTACTAACCTGTATAAATTCACCTGCTGATGGAGGTTTAAATCTTCAAAATGCATTGTGCATGTAAGTAAACAGTGACTGGTAACAGTAAACTTGTTCATTTGATGTCTACTAATATTTACATACAACCAGTTATTATTATTATACTCAATTTTTTAAATTTTTTCTGACACTTGAAAAGTGTTGTCTAGACATCCTATTCATCTCCTAATATTAAAACCTTTTTTTAAATGTTCAATTATTAAGAATCTGTTAGCAATAAATTACACATATTATTAGTGATGTAAATATTATTCTAGTTATTTTTCATTGCGGTCTTTTCCCCACTGTCTTCCTCTTAACCTGGTTTCTTGGAGACCTAATATAAAGTTGAACTGTGATGATTGCACTTGACTCCAGTCAATGAAGTTCAGAACTCAAATATCAACCTGCCAAAGTGATTATACTCAACACCAAAAAAATTCTTGAGGAAATGGGCTTTTGAAGTTTCTCGAGTTCCTTTAATATGCAAAAGTAAGGTCACCTTTTACGATGGGCCATGTGCCTTTGTTGTAGAATGCTCACCCGTCACGTGGGTGGCTGGGGTTAGATTCCTGGCCAAGGGAAATTTTTTCACAAAAGTTCATGTTCCGTGAGCATTTCCATGAAGTGTAAAATACAAAGAGTGGAGAAAAATTAATTAGCACTTTTTTAAAGTCAAACCCTCTTTATTGTCAAACTTTTATAAAAGATCAGTAATTCCAAGTTCACATTTGCAGTAAAAACTGGATTTTTGTGTGTGACATGTAGTTAGAAATAAACAGGCACTTCTCATAAAAATGAGTTGTATTTGTTAACTAGGATACATCTGATGAATTTTATATTTAAATGACATAGATATTTGAACCATCCATCTAGCGATTACCAGTCCCAAGTGCCCCTTTTTTTCCCCTCCATTTTTACATTTTTTATGCTCGTAGAGCAGGTATCTTTGTTTAAAAATTTACCACAGCCAGCAATCAAAACTATGCCTTCAACATGGCAGGTGATCATTCTACGACAGAAACATGTTGCCTGTCAAAAGAAATACCTTACTTCAGGGTATTAAAGATGCTCAAACAATTTCAAAGACAACTTTTTCGAGAATTTTTGAGACCTGCATTGAACTACTTTTGAGAGATTGCTATTTGAGTTCTGTGCTCCATGCACTATGTTTCTAGGAAATTCATGAGCATGGTAGCAACCACAGTTAACAATAGGTAATGAAAGAAGATATGTTTTTAGACAGTCTCTGACTCAGGCTGCAAAGAAAGAAGAAATGAACGGGAATAGTAGATGACAAAAAAATCTTAAGATAGGAGAGCGTGTCCAGCACGAGATAAAAATAAGACAAACTCGTATGTGTCACAGAAGTAGGATATGCAAATGAAAGGCAAGTCATGAGGTGACGTGTTATATCTAAGACAAAATAATATGGTACCGCAGGGTGTATACGTAGACAAGGAAAAATAATTCCAGGATTTCCCGGTTGAAAATACATTTTCTCCCAGGTGAAAATACACTTTTTCTGTGTTAAGTGACAGTATATTTTTTCTCGGGACTGTAAAACTTATCAATCCTTTGAATGGTTATGGTTTTATATACAGGTGTAGAATTTCCCAGCACTTGCTGCACATCTATGTGCAGCAACATGTACACAGCATATTTTCGTATTACGAAAGTATAAATTCAAATTCCACCAGACACCACATGTTACTTTCTGAAGCATTGAAATCAAGATTGTGATGCACTTTTGTAAGCCAGCCATAGCTCATGTCGCGTAATCCCACCAGCCGATGACAGCGGATATTAAGAGCATAGGGCATGTGATGCAGTCAGCCAATAGCAACATCACTGTTAAGTAGCCGAACACACAAATAGGAAAAGTTAATACTTTAAATTTATATACATTGTATTGCTACAAGGGTAAAAAGGCTTTTACATGTAATATTGGTCTCCGAGATTAATAAGCTGCAAAAGAAGCTGAGCTTCCACATACAATGTTGATCTTTTTTGCACGTGTTACAGTTTAAAATACATCACACAAATGTGCCAGTAAAATTTTTACCAAGGACATAAATGTCTGATCTTGGGGGCTCAAAATTCTTCTAAATGGTCGTCCTCAAAGAGTTGATTTTTAAATGAGAGTGAACTGTTCAGTGATTTAAGAAATTCATCGTACAGTGTCGCACATAGTTCATCTTACATAAAAGGAAATTTACTTTGAAAGTAACACTTTTCAACCAACCATTCGCAATATTTTCCTACGATCTGGTAGAAATAGGTTCGTTTCAGGAGTTGCCAGAGAGTGCCGAACACAGGCATCACCGCGCTTGTGCAGCTATGATGGCACAGGAAGCCGTACGTTCTTAAAGGTAAAACATTAAAAGATCTTTCATTATGTCAGAAAGGGAACAAGACACTAGAGGATATTCGAAGAATATCGGAATTTCGTGAACCATACTAAAGTGCATAATTCGGCTTAAAGTGCACATTCGTATGTCCAGATTCAGATGTAAATTTTCTTGAGAAAAACCAGTACTGTTTGATCTCGTGTTTGGTTCTTAATTATGACACAATGCCATGTGTGGTAGAAGATGAAAACATGCTCGAAATGCAGTGAACTGTTGAAACTAGCCAACAGTGTGGAACTAAACACTGTTTCAAATAAATTGACTGCCTCAGCGTAATGTTAAACATTAGTAAAAGCCAAAATTTCTTTGGCAGACCGACAAAAATTACTTCATTGCTCTGCAAGGCAGTTAATGCTTGACTGTCAGAACGGTGGAAATAAAATAAAATCTGAAACTAACAACATATTTTAGCCTTCAGTAATTACGTGAATGGATTTTAATTCACCTGACAGTTCCCAGTCACAGAAATCCACTTTTTTTTTTATGTGAGAGCAATAAACAATGAGGAAACAGCAAAATCACTAAATGTAAACACGAGTCACATGGAGACTACCACCTCTCCACTACAACTCAGACTGCTCTGTGGATCAGCCCCAGATCTATGATATTTCCAAACTGGGGCAATGGGCAATACTAAATAGTGGACCCCCCTCCCATGAGCGTTTCAGGTAGGATGCAGAAAATTTTAAAAAATTGAATTTTCAAAAATATGTTCATTTTGTAGCGTACATCCTTCTGAAGTGTCCGATACATAAAAAGTGTTCGAGGAAATGTAAGACATGTTATCTGGTCTTAAGTGTGCCAACCAGCAGTGCCTCACCTCTTCATACAGCATTCTTTTATTGCATGTCACTGTATTTTGCTCTGTGGAATTCAAAGGTATAATATTTTGTAGCGGAAATCTATATTCAGGTCAGTGGAAATTAAAATGTCCTGCGGTGCCTCTCCTGCTCCCTGTCGGCTGGTTTCACATCCTGGCCCTCTTTAAAAAAATTCGCAATTGCTACTAGATGTGATTATTTGTAACTGGGAGAACAAGAACTCTTCAGAAAGTTTGCTCTCTTTATTGCCTATTAGGTAATAACTAGCTGTTTTGTGTCACATAAAATTAAACATAGGATACATAAAACCAATCAAGACAAGAGACAAGCGAGACAGTACACGTTTCTTCAACCCTTAAGCCCTGGCATTTTTTCCTCTGTAATCTTGCCACAGCTTTACATGCATCTTTTCCTTTCTGGGAAAAAATATTTCTCAAAGCTTGTCAAATGTTTTGCTACATGAAAAAAATGAAATGTCATCGTCTACTACTGAAGAAACTGTTAATATAAATAGTACCCACGACCAGTGTGGTTTCTCGATCTGATTACATGTATTTTGTCACAGACTTTTACATAAAATGAAATAGGCCTGCCTAGTATTGCAGCAATTGTAATAGACACCTAATAAAAGAGACTGCTTTGGCACAAATGGTCATTTTTATAACACGGCAGAATATATTTCACGAAGTACCAAATACTGAGTACAAGCAGTTAATAAGCACCATCTTGCACACACAAAAGCGTATTCTAGCGCCACATACCGTGAGCCTGATACAGATAGTAAAATATTTAAGACAACCTCAGAAATGCACAATTCCCTGTACCTCTATCAGAAACATATGGATATGTGCTTCTAAAAATGATAGACTTAGATGTACTTGTGTCAGATAATGTGTTAGGGTAAGTCATTAAAATTCCACTAGTCGAGAACACTGAGTTCAACTTATATAGAATGTTGCCACTCCCAAAAACAACAATAAGGGACGATACAGGGAAAAACATTTACATACAGCCAGAAAAACAGATTTACTATTAGTTAGTTCTAAGACGTTCTAGGCTGCGCGTGCCCAAGTGCCCCCCCCCCCCCCCCCACACACACACACACACACACACACACACACACACTGCAGTGTGGTTTCAGTTGCCTGAGACTGCAGTCGTGTGTGTGTGTGTGTGTGTGTGTGTGTGTGTGTGTGTGTATTGTTGACAAATGCCATTGGTCAAAAGCTTTAAGTGTGAAAATCTTTTTGTTGTGCCTATCTGCGACTCAGCATCTCTGCTATATGGTGAGTAGCAACTTTCCTTCTCAAAATATTGTTACATTCCATCCCGGATTTTCCATGGTTTGAGGGGGGGGGGGAAATTGAATTTATCAGAGGTGCCATTAAAATTACCATTTATCCTATAAGTGTCAAAGTGTTTTTCCAGCATAACTATGAAATTCACACCAATTTGTACTCTTTGTGAATAGTAACCAATAAAACTGCTCAATTTATTATGTGTTTCTAAGTTCTCCATAAGTTATGAGGTGGTAACTATTCATACAAATAAATCATGAGCACAAACACTCTGCTGAAAAAGATTGGAAAAATCTGCAGGAATTTAGCAATGTCAATTTTGTATTAGTAAACATATGCCCTCAGGAGGAAGGCATTTCTCAAAGGATTGGGCCCACAGCCAACTTCATACCATGCATATAAATCCACATTTGCAGCCACTTTAGTATCAGAGTCAGCTTCATGATTTTCATGAAATGTGTCTTCAAGCACAGGCAAATAGTCGACCCTACCTACCCATCTGTACCGTTGGTCCACTTGACACTGTATTGCACAGACTACCATCAGTTACTGTTAATGTTTGAAATTCTACAAATAGCAATTACATCATCTGTCTTAGAATCTCCTCCAAATTCTGATTTGCCTGCGTGCTGTTCTGCAACCTCTTCTCAGCTGTTCATTACATGATCAGCCACAACTTCATTGCCCATGGAGCTACAGAACCTTCCTGAAATCATTCTTGTAGATGTAAAAGATATATTCTGGGACGATGTCAGCATGATCCTACTAAAAATCAACCAAAATGAGTAAATAATATGCTTATTACAGACAACTGTGTGCAGAAACTGTTTTTATTTACTTGTGTATTTTCGGCAGCCAACCTACATGTGTACTGTCAGCGGTAGTAACTGATATTACCTCATCAGCTGACTTTTATAGATAATCTGGGAAACAATATTATCTGCAATGTTCATTCTTCATTAGAAGCAGCATTTCACAGCAGATAATCAGTAAAAATTGATGTAACTAGGAACTGAATTCATGATAGTCTATTTGTTCCTAGGTACAGGATGGAAGACAACTAGTAGCAAATACGCTTACAAATGTCTCTTGTATTGATTTTATACATTGTAATGTAGGACATATCACTATTAATTGAATTTACTGTTGTTTATCTCAGAATAATAAATACATAGGTGGCAAATGCTAGCTGAAAACAAAGCCATCTCTGAGGACAAGGGCCTCAAAGGCCATCATTAAATATTCATATCATTACTGACTTAGAAATATAAAAATGGCACTGTAAGTCACAGAAACTACAGAGGCTATATTAATGGAAATAAACTTAATTGACTGTAGTAAATAAAGTAACTAACAGCATTTAAGACCAGTGTGGTATATACAGGGTGGAGAAAATTGTGTCACGGAATTTTAACCATGGATAGCTCATGCCAACAGAAACCAAAATTACTAATGTCGACAATGCATAATTTTTAAACTAAGGAAATTTGGCGCCACGTGCTCCAATTGGCTGCAGGATTGTGTGTTGCCAGATGCTCTGGACAACGCACGACCATGAATGCTTTGCCTGCCGGAGATCGCTCAGTGGTAGCATGCCAGCATTCCACTCTGGAGGCCTGGGGGTGAATCCACCAGGGTCCCGACACATCCATTACAGTTTCATGACAAGACGTACTGGGAACAAACCCATTAACAACTGGTAGTTCCCGTACAGAAAGTCATTTACAAATTTTGGCGGTCCTGAGAAGGGTCTTTTTTGTAGCTATGACATTGGTTACTTACACGTGCTCAAACTGGCGACTCCCTGATGCGACACAAGCTTGGTAATGTTGAACGATGTTTTGTCAAACTCTTTCAGAGATTCCTGGCATTGTCCTGAAGTGATTCGCGGCATGTTGAATGCGATCCATTAATTACTCTTAGTTTGTAAGTGGTACGCGACTGAAGAATCACCACAGGAAATACTCTGGTGGCATGATGCCTGGTGATCGCACGGGCCACGTCCTACGAGCACCTCTGCCAATTAGCCGGCCGTCAAAGAGTTCATTTCAATATCCGCGCACAGCACGACTGTTACGTGCGGGTGCCCCATCATGCTGCAATCACATGCGTAACCATATGTCCGAAGGAACACCTTCCAGCATGCCAGGTAGTTTCTTGCAAAAAGTGAAGGTAATCCCCCCCTCATCAGTCGAGGAGGTAGACTGACCGGCCCAATCAGATAATCAACCACAATACCTACCCAAATGTTGAGCGAAAATCGTTCCTGGTGTCCATGGATGTACGTGACAAGAGAATTTCCCCTTGCCCAGTAATGAATGTTTCGAGTGTTGTAAAGGCCATCTCGATGGAAGGTGCAATCGTCAGTAAACAACACAATGGCTGGGAAGCCAGGATCTCGAGCAACACGTCACAGAAACCACCGGCCAAACCCTAGCCTGTGTTCATAGTCCGCCACAGGATTTAGGTTTTGGAAAGGGTGGAAACTAAATGGATGCTGGCCGTCATCCCTCAAAACTTCCTAGACTAACTGATGAGTGACCCCCATGTCGTGTCCAACCACTCGAGTACTTGTGTTAGGTGCTTCATCGAAGCACTTGAGAACAGTCTCTTCAAATGCAGCATCCCGTCATGTTCAAGGTCGTCCAGCATCACTATGATATCCAACTAACGAGCTCGTTTAGCCAAGTCGCCAGTGAATTGCTGTAAACATTTCGGGGTGTGGTTGGCATCTTGCTGGGTACCATTCCTCATTCAACCGTCGAGCTTCATGTGCATTACCATCTGCTAGTCCATAAACAAAACCATATCTCGTTGTACTCCAAACAAATACTGTGCTGCCATGCTTGCTGTATGATTAAATTGCAGATAACACGTGTGTGCTCCAAAGTGATGTTCACGTGCGAATGTTCCAGACATCAGGTAGAGACAAATAGCAAGACCTATTTGACACGTGTGCGTATCACGGGGCAGTGAGGGCGTTCATATGCGTGAACTGACAACCATAATGATGTCTGTCAACCGAGGAATGGCCAATTGGAGCGCATGGTGCCAAGTTTCCGTAGTTTAAAAATGGTGTGTCGTCAACCTACACAACATTTGTAATTTTGGTTCCTACTAGTATCAGCTATCCAGGGTTAAAATCTCGTGACAATTTTTCTCCACGCTGTATGTTTACTAGTGATACTGAAAGTCCGATTAACACGTACCTTACTAGGCTCGACAAACTAAGGGTGGCAGGAAAAAGATGGGAGAATATGGAGTAGCTGGATGATAAAACAGCAAAAGAAAATGGATTGCAAGAGATGGGTCGATTATTCAACAGGCACATACAAATGCTCATGTTGTAGATACATACATAAGTTCTTTAAAGACTGGTTTTGTAGTGGAACTTTTTGTGACTCAATATATGGTGAGGCTATTGTAAATAACACAACCAAATCTATTCGATTAAGAAAGACAAATGACTTAGTCATCTATGAGAGGCACTCTCATGAAGAAGAGGGTAAAGTTTACTTAAAGACAGAAATTACGAAAAGAAGATGTAATGGCTGCTCGGAAAAGAAAGGAATTTCATTAAGTAACAGTGTTAGACAACACATAGACGTGATCTCAGGAGGGCATCAGGATGGCGACTGTAACCTGCAAAAGAAAATGCATTCACATCAGCTAGAATGAGTCTAGAAAACTTTAAATCCTTGTAAAGACTTGTGGAAGAGTCAGGGAAAGCGATGCCACTCAACGAACCCACCCAAGAGCCTCTAAAAAAAAACGGAATACAAGTGGCTAGTACAGAGAGCCAAGTCAGTCAGTACCAGTCAGTCACTGCCGTACTAGTCAAGTACACAGTCCCCGTCACCGAATTGTCTCTAGCAGTATCACAGGTGATCCCTCAAAGTTACTATGGAGTGACACATTCATGCAACTGCAATGTGGCAGTGAAAAGTCTGTACACAGTCAAGTAAGAGGAACCGAGTTTCTTTTTGCCTGTTAAAGTGTTTGTTTCTACACTCAACAAGTAGTAGTAGATATTTTCTGCCTATCAGCATATAGAGAGGAATAAGAATTATCTTTCACTTGTATCCAGCTGTGGTTAAAAAGTACCGACTGTGTATTCTCAGAACAGGATGCAAGTGGAATGTTGTTCTCTGATGGTGAAAGGCAGGACACAGGAACCAGAGATTGTGCCAAAGGCCTACAATACAAAGGACTATGATGTACTCACTGGTTCGCAAGGACATGGAGCCACTGCAACACCTCTCTCTGAATAAGGTTAAACTGTTGAGAAAATACATTAATTCTGAATTGAATCCTTAAGTGACTGCAAGCCTATTCACTTCTTACAAATCACAAACATTTCCCTGTTCCACAGTCTCCCATGCTAAGCAACCTAGGAGTCTCTCCTCCTCTTATTCCATCACATTTAACTGAGTAGACTACATGATTAAAAATATTGTTGTCAGCATCCTGATTGTGTTATGCAGGCCACAGTTTTATCCAATATGGAGACAGGGCCTGTGTCAGGACCCAAAATGACACCTTCATTAATGGTATGTTAGATCCAAATCTTCCTTCCTTATTTAATCCTTGTGCTATGATACTTTCCCAGATTAAAAGTGCTCTGTCTGTGACATTTTTCTTTTAATTAATAGGAGAAAACTTTGGCTGCATGTCATGGTTTATTGTTCTGTTGAGCTCAACTATTTCATCTACGTCTTGAAAAGAAGAGACTTTCATTTTAAAAGACGACATGTTCAGCTGCATACAGGCATGACAAAAAGAGGATTACACATTTGAATTTTCAGCCAAAGTCTTCTCCAGAAAGGAAAAACACACACACACACACACACACACACACACACACAAGCAAGCACACCTCACACAAACATGCCCGCTATCTCCGGTAATTGTTGGCCTTCACTTAAACATTCACATCCTACTTTTGTTTAACTGATGACAAAAATAGTACATAGAACAGCTAACAACAAAAATCCCACATACACAATTAAGCTTATTAAATTTTAGGAGTCTCTTACCTGAACCCTTAGAGGATGCATCATGATGAGTGAAAGTAAGTCTGGTGGTGGCAGAACCTCCCGCAATGTAAGCCCCTGCAGCCTTATTGCTTGGCACATAAATACTGATAGGTACCGATGCAGTGGAAGGTGAAATGACACCTGAAGACCATCAGGCTGTTCAAACAAAAAAAATATCTGTGCTACAAAACGAATAAAAATACACACTTACATCATAACGTACAAGAGACATCTACCTTCCTTTTTCCTTAAGGTTGTTAATCTCAAAACTTCATTTCCCTCATTTATTCTGTTTTCTACCTTCATCTATCATATACATATTTCTTTGCAACCACAGGGTGTGGGTCATATTTAGCTAATTTTAAGGCAGTACAGAAAACACTGAAATTTTGACTGCTACAGTGTAGATATGTTGCACAATGGTATTAAAAAATAATATTTTCTAGCAATGTGAAGGTTGTTTCAAAGACTTCACAACTTAATGAATTCTGTACAGTTTTTTCTCTTTAAAGTTGGTACCAATGAACTTCGCACAATCATCATCTTTTACATTTGATATTCATGAAGAGGTACATGACAGAAGAGCACGTTCTACAGCTGGAGATATTAGACATCCAAGAAACATTTGTACATGGACTGTTCACAGAAGTTGGAATTTTTTATCTACATAATGCACTTAATAAATGTACAGTACTGAGACCGACAAGGAAATATGAGAGTATAGCTTCCTTTCCAGATCTTAAATCCTCACAGTGATTTTGGATATTACACCCTCTCAATGCTGTAATGAAATTATCATGCTAGCTGCCAATATTACCATCAGCCAAGAATATTAACCAAATAATGTTTGCAATAATAAACATTCCAATAGCTAAAATTTGCCAAACTGTGGTAATATTTGCAAGTAGGTGCCTACCAGATGCTACTGACTCAAGAACTCTAGCCAATACGTAAGTGATCAAAAGTATCCAGACACCTGGCTGAAAATGGCTTACAAGTTCGTGGTGCCCTCCATCGGTAATGCTGGAATTCAATACGGTGTTGGTCCACCCTTAGCCTTGATGATAACTTCCACTCTCACAGGCATACGTTCAATCAGGTGGTGAAAGGTTTCTTGGGGAATGGCAGCCCATTCTTCATGGAGTGCTGAACTGAGGAGAGGTATCAATGTCAGTCGGTGAGGCCTGACACAAAGTCGGTGTTCCAAAACATCCCAAAGGTGTTCTGTAGGATTCAGGTCAGGGCACTGTGCAGGCCAGTCCATTACAGGGATCTTATAGTCGTGTAACCACTCAACCACAGGCTGTGCATTATGAACAGGTGCTCGATTGTGTTGAAAGATGCAATCGCCATCCCCGAATTGCTCTTTAAAAGCGGGAAGCAAGAAGGTGCTTAAACATCAATGTAGACCTGCACTGTGATAGTGCCACGCAAAATAACAAGGGGTGCAAGCCCCCTCCATGAAAAACATGACCACACCATAACACCGCCGCCTCCGAGTCTCACTGTTGGCACTACACACGCTGGGAGATGACATTCAATGGGCACTCGCCATACCCCCTCCTTGCCATCGGATCACCACATTGTGTACCGTGATTCGTCACTCCACACAACATTTTTCCATTGTTCAATTGTCCAATGTTTATGCTCCTTACACCAAACGAGACATCATTTGGCATTTAGCGGCGTGATGTATGGCTTATGAGTAGCCGCTCGGCCATGAAATCCAAGTTTTCTCACCTCCCACCTAACTGTCGTAGTACTTGCAGCGGATCCTGATGCAGTTTAGAATTCCTGTGTGATGGTCTGGATAGATGTCTGCCTATTACACATTACGACCCTCTTCAACTGTCGGCGGTCTCTGTCAGTCAACAGACGAAGTCAGTCTGTACGCTTTTGCGCTGTACGTACCCTTCATGTTTCCACTTCACTATTACATCAGAAACAGAGGACCTAGGGATGTTTAGAAGTGTGGAAATCTCACATACAGGTGTATGACAAGTGACACCCAATCACCTGACCACGTTCGATGTACGTGAGTTCCGCTGAGCACCCCATTCTGCTCTCTCACAATGTCTAATGACTACTGAGGTCGCTGATATGGAGTACTTGGCAGTAGGTGGCAGCACATTGCACCTAATATGAAAAACATATGTTTTTGGGGGTGTCTGGATACTTTTGATCACATAATGTATGAAGCACATTTTCTTCCAAAGATTTCCATTAAAAAGCAAAACCTGGAGTTCTGGGGTACAGAAGCTATTGTATCCACAATGAGAAACTGTTTTGTGGGGATTTTGAGCTCTGAATGTTACTGGACTTTAAGATACTGTCATCATTTAGTAACAATACCTCAACACTGTAACAGAATTTTCATGGCCCTATTTTGATGGTGTTATTTGCTTAAGATGTTTGATTCCATCAAACTGGCATAGCTCACCCAATAATTACTTTCAAGTATTTCTATCAGCAAAGTACTTAGAATTCTGCTCTTGTTGTGGATTTGTTTAGAGAGAAGTTTCCTGTCCAGCTTACTTTCACATATTGTCTGATTAAATCTTGCAATCTGTTCCCATGAGAGGATTTGTTAAGATATTGTTCCCAAAATCGTACGTGTGTGCCAACAAACCACAACCAATTTTTACACTACTCAAAAAATTTATAGAAATACTGTTGCCCTGCACCCCTACACCGACAAGAATGGTTCAAATGGCTCTGAGCACTCTGGGACTTAACATCTGAGGTCATCAGTCCCCTAGAACTTAGAACTACTTAAACCTAACAAACCTAAGGACATCACACACATCCATGCCCGAGGCAGGACTTGAACCAGTGACCATAGCGGTCGCGCGGTTCCAGACTGTAGCGCCAGAACCGCTCAGCCACCCCGGCTGGCCACAGACAAGAGTATGGCATTAGTTATGGCTGTCATCTGGACATCACCATAGTACAGAAAGAACGATAAATGGTCTAGTTAGTACTTTGCCTTACAGGGAGCAAAATTCCAAGTACTTGCTGAAAGAAACAATCAAAAATAGTAGTGTTTTCTACTTCTGTGTTTCTTTCAGCAAGTACTTGGAATCATGCCTCCAGAAAGAGTACTGGTCAGCCATTCTGCCTCCTTGTAATTTTACAATCTTCTGAATTGAATATTCCTCTTCACACAGGTTTCAAAACCTGGGACTCCTTCTTCCTAAAAGAAATACTTAGGTGAAGATGGAGACTGAAGGAAAGGAACAGGTCACTCAGAACCCATTTTACCTCTAGGGTTCCTCTCGATTCAAGAGTAGCACAATTAATTCACAAGAAAAAATTACAAGTGAACAAACCAACCCAGAAAGCTACACTATGAAACTATAAAAACGAGTCCTTCGGATTAAGTCCAGCAAAGGTGAACATAATGCTTCCAGAATGCACAATTGAATTAGCTATTGGAATTACCATATATGCACAAATAATCCATACATATTTTTTCAGCTACAAACTGGGGTGCATCAGTTAACTGCAATAAGATTGGTACTGCTCTGCCACCAACAACAAATCCCATTAAATTACAGTGTTGTTGTGGCCCCAGTCTGTGATGTGCCTGTGGCACACTAGAAGTAAACTATTAACTTATTATAAGACTGCAAGTTCTTGTTATCACTCGTACACAACTAAAGAGAAACTCAAAATTACTGAAGAAGCAGAGAACATTGGAAACTGTGCATCGCAAAGAGATTACAATGTAAGCAAAGATTGTATTGATTAGTGAGAAAACACATTGTGGCTTCATGAAACGAACGGTAATTTGTGAAACATCCTGACCTCCAAAAAAAGACACTGTGATTATGTACATGAGAAATGACAATACGGATATGCAGTGATTAGTGAAATGTGCCAACTCAAAGCACTGTCTTTAAATCAAAGAACTAGGCATCAGTTGTTTCAAAGCTAGCTGCGGCTGGCTATCAAGATTTTTCAGTCCAAATGTATTAGGCTTTCAGAGGAAAACTACCATCACTCAACAGCTTCCGCATGATTATGAGGAACAAATAGTGAATCTTCATAACTATGTGATACATTTGCACCACAAACATTCCTATATATTATCACAAACTGGCAACACAGATCACGCACCTGTCTATTGTGGGATGCCCCTCGACAACACAGAGAACAGGAAAGGAGAACCAAGTGTCATGTTATGAAATGGTGGAATGAGAAGCAAATGTGTACAGTGATATCATGTGTGGTGATGGACAGAAGTTACCATCTGACACAACATTTGAAAGGAAAGTTATTCTGAGAATATCAATGAAAGGCATATTGGTGAGAGCAAATCCGAAACTGTGGATGGACAATGATCTTTGGTGATGCCTGTTTGGCAATGTCACCCTGGTGCGTTACTGACTTTATATACCGTGGTGGTCTTGGACACCTTCCGTGGATATACAACTGAGGAAGTGTGAGACAAATTACTAAAAGGGCAAACTGAACTGGTCGTTATGCCCGAAGGCCTAATATCCAGCCTGCAACCTTAGGTGTGTGTACAAATTGGCCATTCAAAGCAGTATACACAATGGATGGACAATGAAAACCACAAGTGAAAAAGTCAAGCAGCCAGATTTGTTCCACATTTGTGAATGGGTGAAATGTTCACAGGACTCCATTCAATTGCGACTGGTGGAAAAATCCTTCAAGAAATGTGGTATCACAAATTCAATGGACAATACCAAGGACGACACTATATAGGAAGATGCAATGATGACAATGATTATTCTGCTGATGAAAAAAATTATGTTAGCATAATTTTTTGTAAATAAGGAAGACATTCTGTGGGAAGATGATGACAATAATGATTCTTCTCCTACTGATGATGAATAGAATTATGTTAGAATAATTTTTTTGTAAATAAAACACAAATTAAAGCCAATATTTCTTTTTTTCTCCCTTAAAATTCGGTTGTGCAGATTATTCAATGACATGGATTATTCACTTATATCCGCTATTGGCTTCCATTTGCATAGTTGACTACAGAGCACCCACATCTCTTAGGTGTAAGTGAAAATAATGGTATTCTGTGAGGAAGACCTGTTGAATCTAAAAGCTTTTAATTCCCAAAACCTTCGTCAGCTAACATTATACTGTTTCTGAAGAATACGCGAAAGTAGCTTTATGTAAAACAGAAATACATTGGGATCAGGTGAAACTAGCACAGGATTTCCACAAGGATCATCTTGGTTCCTCTATTGTTTAAGACAAAGGGTGGACACACCTTATATAAATGTCCACTAATAGTTGTCCTGATACTTTTGATCAAATAGTGTTTATATCTCTAGACAATAAAATGCTGTATGACTAGAAATAAAACTAAAAACTAAACTCCGTCCGAACAGGTCCTGGAAGACCTAATGGTACCAACCAGCCGCCTTGTCTCCCTCAGCCCACAGGCGTCACTGGATGCAGATATGGAGGGACATGTGGTCAGCATACCACTCTCCCGGCCGTATGTCAGTTTACGAGACTGGAGCCGCTACTTCTCAATCAAGTAGCTCTTCAGTTTGCCTCACAAGGGCTGAGTACACTCCGCTTGCCAATAGTGCTTGGCAGACTGGATGGTCACCCATCCAAGTGCTAGCTCAGCCCGACAGTACTGAACTTTGGTGATCTGACGGGAACTGGTGTTACCACTGCGGCAATGACGTTGGTCGTATGACAAGAAAGTACTGGGTAAATAAGCACCTTGCAACAGTAGCAACTGAATATAGAGATATGCAGAGATTAACGAAAAAGAGTACGAAAAGCTCCATCCATAATAAACTATGACAGGCCATACAGACAACCAAATGTGCAAAGTGAAGTTAGGAGGAGCTTCAAATTTCAAAACCACAGCTTTTGCAACATATCAATGAACAAAAATGCAATGTTTTAGTGATGGAATGACAATGTGTGTTAAAACAGACACATACCCAAATTTCAAAATAATTTTTATTCAGTTGTAGCCATTTGAACTGTGATACTTGGGAACTTTGCCATCAGTTACTAAACCTTGTTTAGCTACTAATAACAAAGCAACATTCAGACTATTATGTAACTTTGTAATTAACACAAACATCTTGTTATAGAAAACTACTATTAAACTAAGACAACTTGTACTACGCCTTCAACATTTGTAACAGCTTTAGAAGGGGAACCCAAATATCCATTCCTGCTGCTATTTTATGTCAGCTCATACTTTGTGATTAATATAGACTAAGAAGAAAATATCACTAACTTGACTTCGTATTTCAAGGAGAAAAAAGCACAATTGCAAGATATCAGCATTGAAAATCAAACCCACGCAAAAATTTAGGCCATAATTCTGAGAGTACACAGATAAGACCTCCTGAAAGCACAGGTTTCAAATGTTTGCATTCATCATTTGTTTGTTACCTGCCTCTACCCCACTGCAGCCGTCTAATGCCAAAGCACAAAATACTGTACAACAGAGCGATAACTGAAGCTCTCCTATTCACAAGGGAAGAGGACGGGGTATGGGTTCACATATGGCAAAGGTTTTTCAAAATCTCATTCAAGAACACATTATTTTGCACAAGAACCCAATAAGTAATATGAGTATGAAGTATGTCAATATCACACACATATGTGATCAATATTATTTTAACAATATTCTCCTAGTGATATTCTGTAGGAGTTTATAAATATATATATAGTCCTCAAAATCAAAATAAATAAACCAAAGCAACTGAAAAATTATTATGAAATTCAGTATTTTTCATTTACAATTTAATTATGCCAGCCACAAAGAAGACTAGTGCAACTCGCACAAATTTAGTTCACTTCAACAGTGTCAACTTTACAGTGCAAAGAAGATAACGCATAACAGTGATGATGATGATGATGATGATGATAATTAAACAGTGCTGTACTACTACTATAATGGCATACTCATTCATTTCATTAGTTCACTATGTACTTGTGAATTGCAACACAAAGGTGATTAAAGCAAAGAGATCCCTGGTGCCACCTACTTGGCACAATGAACACAGCACTATCGTTCGTTTGTTCACAGACATTGTGAACATAAGCCTCTTCCTCACTCCACTTTACAGTACTTCACACTCAGGCATTAAGTGGCTGCAGGGCAGAAGACCATAAGAGTGTACTAGCAGAATTCTGGGCCATATTTCTGTGTGGTATCAATTATTGGGGTTAATACCTTGCATGTGGAGTCTTTCTCTCCTTAAAATATGAGGTTAATTTGGTGATGTTTCCTTGTAAGTGCACCTGCACAACATAAAAATAGAAATTTTTCAATTTATACCAAGCTATTTGAGAGCCTATCTAGTATATTCTGTATCATATTTTTCACCTTATCCACTGTTTATGTTAAATGTGTCCTTTAATAAGTTTATGTAACTTTGTACCTTAATGTCTACTCTACTATCATACAATTTTGAAATATTAAAACCCAGAGAACAACATAATCAAGTGTATCCCAATTATTCTTCGTGTATACCACAAATATACACTGCAAACCAAGCAGGACTTGAAAAGCTGATGCAGACCTCAAGAAAATGCAATAAAATCATGTGCAAGAGACAAGATTTCCTCTATATCGTTATTGTTCACTCATTATAGTCTCGAAAATTCATTTTCTATGACAACATTTTCACAAAAAATTCTGCCTAGGAGCTTTAATTGCTGCACTTCAGCTTCTTGCTCAATCTTCCAACTCTGTTACCTATCACAGACAGATCTGAATACCTTACAGGTATACTGTAAATAGAAGGTGGATGGTTGGCCCACTGTTTTGAATATCTTGTCCTGGTCATAATGCCACCTGTCATTAACATGAAAACATTTTGTTGAGAACACTCACTCAGAAGGCAGCAAGCAAATAAATGCACTTATGCTCACCATGCAACTATAAAAAAGGTTTTCCACAGTGGAAGATGTGCTTATTTGACACACAAAAACCATGGAACACTTTCTGGCTAGGGTTTAATAGCAAGAATACTACAGATTGAAATGGTCATGATTCTGAACGACTCTCACATTTGCGTTATAGAGAGTGTGCAAAACTGCAAGAAATTCAGACCATGTATATCAGGGTGAGACTCAAACCATAACTCCCCTGAATTAGAGTCAATTAGTTACTGGAATGCTACCATGCCTTTCAATGTGATCATTTGGAGTCCAACATACATAAATCTGAATGCAAATGCAATCCACTCTCATATTTCAACTGCTGCTGGCTTTTTTTTTTTTTTTCTTTCTTTGTTTCTTTTTTTTCCGTAAAGTGATATCTAGCTCCCATTATTGAGATAATCTGGAATAAAAGTAATTCTGAAACTGAACATGTAAGTATTTGGTTTGTTTCCCATGGACAGAAATTGCACAATACGCTACTTATGCTGCAGTGCCAGTCAAGTTTCTTGTATCATCGTCAGTGTCAACGAATGGGAAGTAATATTTAAATAAGGACACATCATTACTCAGCAAATAGAAAGGGCACTTAGCAATAAACAGGCACAGAAAAAGGACAGAAAACTGATATGAGAGAGAGAAATCCATGGTTACCTCCTCACTCTGCTGCCTGATAGGTGTGGGTAGCAATCTTTGATGAAGTGGGTTCGGAGAAAATGGAAGTGGTGTGATGTGGTGAGGGTTGATTCTTAAGTCACCTATCTTGACTGTGCACACACTAACTTGTCAGCTCTTGAGCACAAACCTTACTAATATCTTTATATCATGAAAGATAGATAGATAGAGAGAGAGAGAGAGAGAGAGAGAGAGAGAGAGAGAGAGTAAAAAAAAAGATTACCAGACCATTAAGTAATTTACCATCCTTTCTGTCTGTCCGTATAATGTTGAGCACTAATATATGAGATGTAAGCAATAAATTGCATCAAGTATGAATTCCATGATGTCAAGAATACTTTCTTCACTAGTGTAAAACAGTTTTGTCTTGACAAGCAAAATAGAAAAGTGTCCCCTCTACCAGAAACGTAGATGGATGTAAGAAAGACATCTCACGTATGATTAATGCTATTTACATTTACACATACTACATTTTCTTTTTTGCTTTTATATTTTTATAAACTGCAAGGGACGCAGTAGTAGCGTGAAAAGCTGCAATGTAAAATATAGATGGCATGTTTCTCAAAACAGTTAAAACTGTTTGAAGATATACAAAGTTATATTCATGCCAGTTCTCAATAATGTACAATACATGTTGTACCATAGCCCAAGATTCAAAATAGCTGCACTTAAGCTCAAGTGATGAAGCAATGTACAAACAATAGCAGAAAAAACTTAAGAAACAGATATAAATGGAGTACCATTTCCATTCAATTATGTTAAAACTATCATTATGTTGGTGACAACTAATTCAAGTAAGACCAGAAAATATCAGAACACTGACATTACACACTTAGTCTGATGTCTGTAAACTTCCAGTTAACATTGGTTACTATACGCACACGCTTATGCACTAATTCGAGACAACAGATACAATCAACCCACCAATTTCTGACATTCTTCTGTAGTACCACATTTCAAAGGCTTCTATTGTCTCCTTGCCTGAATTGCTATACTCCACACTAGTTGTTGTTGTTGTTGTTGTTGTTGTCATCAGTCCTGAGACCGGTTTGATGCAGCTCTCCATGCTACTCTATTCTGTGCAAGCTTCTTCATCTCCCAGCCTACTGCAGCCTACATCCTTCTGAATCTGCTTAGTGTATTCATCTCTTGGTCTCCCTCTACGATTTTTACCCTCCACACTGCCCTCCAATACTAAATTGGTGATCTCTTGATGTCTCAGAACAAGTATGTTGAGAAAATACTTCCTATTTCATGTCAACAAATCTCCCTTTCTCAGAAACACTTTTCTTGCTGCTGCAGGTCTGAATTTTATATCCTTTTGACTTCAGCCATCATCAGTTATGTCGCTGCCCAAACATCAAAACTTACTGACTACTTTTAGTGTCCTATTTCTTAATCAAATTCCCTTGCTGATTTAAATTGACTACACTCCATTATCTGTGTTTACTATTGTTGATATTCATTTTACAATCTCTTTTCAAGTCACTATTCATTCCATTCAACTGCAACTCACTAGCCATCTCTGATGGACTTGCAATGTCATCAGAAAACCTCAAAGTTTTTATTTCTTGCCCCTGAACTTTTAATTACCTTTTCAAATTTCTCCTTGGTTTCCTTTACTGCTTGTGTAATGTATTGGTTGAATAGCATTGGGGTGATCCCACAGCCCTTCTCACGCCTTTCTCAACCTTCTCAACCACTGTCTCCCTTTCCTTTCCCTTGACTCTTACAACTCCACTGTGTTTTCTGTACGAAATGCAGATGACTTTTCTCTCCCCATATTCTACCCCTGCCACTTTCAGAATTTCAAAGAGTGTATTTTAGTCAACACTGTCATAGGTTTCTCTAAATATAAAAATGTTATAAATGTAGATTTGCCCTTCTTCATTCCATCTTCTAAGATATGTCGAAGGGCCAGTATGTCATCACATGTTGCTAAATTTCTCCGAACACAAAATGATCTTCCCAAAGGTTGGCTTATACTAGTTTCTCCAGTCCTCTTTAAGTAATTCGTGCTAATATTTTGCAGCCAAACGTTTTAAGCTGATGACTCTGCAATATTGACACCTGTCATCACCTGCCTTCTTTGGGATTTTTAAATTCTCCATTAAGTCTGATGGTTTTTGTCCTGTCTAATATATCTTGCACACTGATGGAATAATTTTGCCACACTGGATTATCCCAAGGATCTCAATAATTCCGACGGTATTTTATCTACTAAAGGAGTCTTGTTCCAACTTCAGTCGTACAAAGTTCTGTTAAATTATTTTCATAATATCACACCTCTCATTTCATCTTTATTCACTTCCTACTCTCCTTCTCTAATGTGTCTGCAAGTTTATTTCCCTCGTACCTTCTAACTATATATTCCTTCCACCTTTCAGCCTTCCCTTCTTTGCTTTGTATTTGCCATTTGAGCTCTTAACATTCATACATTTGTTTCTTTTCCCTCTAAAAGGTCTCTCTAACTTCCCTGCCTCTATCTTTCCCATAATCTTGTATGCTTCTACAGTATTCCATTCTCATCTAGTCATTCCTGCTTTTGCCAGTTTGCACTTCCTGTCAATCTCGTTTTTCATTTTGCAGACACCTTTATTTCCTTTTGCCCGCTTCATTTGCCGCATTATGATATTTCCGCCTTTCCTCAACTGATTCAGTATCTCATTCTTCATCCAAGTATTTCTACTGGGCTTTGTCTTTTTGGCTTTATCTTTTAGCTTATTTGATCCTCCGCTGCCTTCACTACCTCATCTCTCAGGACTATCCAATTCATCTTCTATTGTGTTCCTCACTTCTATTTCAGTCAACTGTTGCCTAACGTTCCCTTTAAAACTCTTAAAAACCTCTCGTTCTTACAACTTATTCTAGTCCATCATCTTAATTTCCTGCAATTCATGCCAATACCTTTTGGCCAGATTCCACATTTGATCCTGAAAATGTTTTTTGTTTAAAATGTGGCATATGTAACTAATTTTAAGTGTTTTAAAAACCCACCGATTTTGGACTAGTAAAGCCAACAGCATCCAGCCACTCTTGAAGAGCATTCCTGCATATTGATAGTACATTTCTTGTCAGTTCCACAGTAGAACAGTCAACAAGGTGACATGCTAAAGCCCACATGGGGTATGCACTAGCTTCTAGTTCAGCTGAGAATGCTGCGTAGTAAGTATTGGGCTCAAATTCAACATGTTGAGTAAGTTCTCGCTGGTTTACATTCATGCCTGAAAAAATAATAGTACAATAGCACAAAGAAAATTTGAAACTGGTGAAGCAAATAATTTACATCATTAGTAGTCATTAGTATATGCCACACCATACTGTAAATACAGAACATGAATAATTACCTTGAAACATGGAAAGAAAACCAAACCACATTTCTAGTAAGTTGTCATCACTCATAAACTTAATAGCGACTGGGCGGTGTGAAAGAACATTATTCAGATCCGAAACAAGTGGCCAGTAGCAGTGTTCCTTCATTACATGGCGGCCACAGTCCACAACAAAGTGAGAATTCTTGCTTGGATCTGGTAAATAAAAACATTAAATCATATCACAATCATTTTTAATTTGCTTCTGAGACGGTACCTGGGAATGAAGATAACATGGCAGTAATAATATATATACAATATAACACATCTGCACGTGCGATACTATACACTTTCTTTTCCATAACTGCTCTAAGTGCCTCATAAATATTTACCACTCCATCCAACTTCATTCTCAAAAAAATTATTTCACTTTTGAGGGCTGAACTTTGAACCAGGCTGTAACTACATTCAATCAGAGCAACATTGGTTACTTCTTAAGAATTTTATTAACTGGTTGTCTAAAAATGTATTTCTCTGAGACAGAGAATGGGGAGTCCCCACTGTCTTTTAGTTTCATAGATAACGTGTATGTCTCACAGTGACCATGAACATCTTAATTTTATGAAACAGCTCGGCTCCTCCTCTGGTATACTAGCCCGGCGACTCAAAGTTCAGCAGACGGCATGAATATTGATCTCAGCTGATAGGCGGAACAGCTACAGCTACGAACACTAGCACTGTCATGGTGCAGCACTGGCTGCGCTGTACTGCAATGCCAATAAGCGCTTGATGTAGCACTAAAAAGCTCGCTGTACCACAGTTATGCTGTCACTAGTGTATTCGTCTCGCAATCATGTCACTAGCCATAAAGCACCACTGTTCCTTGGTTTCCGTTTTACTATGTCTTGGTTTCTCTTGTTGATTACTTTCTGGACTTGCTTGTTTGTAGAGCAGTCTTCATTGAATGTTTTCCTTGTTGTCGTCTTCTGTAAATTAGTAGTGTGCCAGGGATGCTAAGACACTGAAACTATTGGGACAGCAACAGCTGCTACTGCAGGAGCAATCACAAAAGCAGTTGCGAGATCACTTTCAGCAGCAGCAGGCAAAATGAGTTGCTCCACAAAGAAATTCAGCTTCTGGAGGATCAATTGTAGATACCGAGTACCCACCCAATACAGGCAGCAGTCACTTCCCAGGTGGAGAGTCAGAGAGATGCATTTCTGCCTTTTGATGATGCTTAGGCATTGGAACACTAATTTACAGCAGCTGAAGCAGACTTTGCATCTGTCAGGTCACTAATGACGCTCTCCAACAATCGTTCTTCCTATCTAATGGCGGAGATTTTTTTCTTATAGAAGAAGTCGGCTCCTCTCTCAAATCCAGTCGCCCTTACTTTCAAGTAATTGTGAATGTTACTTTTGATCTATTATTCGCAACAATTCCATGTGCTTGTATCGTAATTCAAATTTCATCAATACCACAAGCTACCTGGTTAGTCTTATTGCTCTTGCGTGACTGATTTACAGGGGATGAGTCACCACTGCGGTTTCATTTGTGTGAAGCCAGAATGCAAAATCACAAGCACAAGCTCTAATTCTAGATGTAGTGGTCCAACTGGCCCCCAACTGAGAAATACGCATGCCAGCTCTTAAGCTAGACAACCCGTCAACGCAAACTATTCTGATAATGGCACACACTTTTGAAAGGATTGACTACTAGTAGCATGCAGTCCAATCACTGCGTTGTGCCCCAGGATTGTGAAATGCCTGTAAACTACTTCCCAGATGGTGTAATCGTGATTCATCACTTCAGATGCACCAATGGCCTCTGAACAGCCAGTCCATCCCTGCCACCATGGGCAATAGGGTCTTTCATCCTGTCTAGACTGCTTCACAGCACACGTGTGTGTTGTTTGTCTGGATTACTGTGTGCATTTCACCCATTTCTGGAAAAGATGGGCACCTCCAAACAGTCTGCCAGAAGCCAGCATGACAATCAGAAACAGTTCCTTGCATGCATCAAGGAATAGTGCATGAATCTCAGATAATAGTTCCCAATGTGATCATTTCTTTCACAAGTTAATTATAAACTTCAAAATTGCGAACACAGTCACCCCTTTCCAGGTGGACACAAGATTTACACTTTGCTTGGTAAACCTCCAAATGTATGCTCTTGTGGATTCCCCAGCATAAGTCCCCGCCTCCTGCAAACTGGTATCCTATGGTGACAGATCAGTTCCCATCTGGGATCAATTCACAATAGTCACAGCCTAAAAGCATCTTGCCACTTGGCTTCTTCATCACTGACAAGGTTCAGGTTGTCTCTGAAATGGTTCCCTTCCAGCAACTCTACAACCTTTGTACCACTTTTGCCTTTATTTTTGAATCTGGCCTGCAACACACCTCCAATTTCCAGGCTCATATCTACTTGCATCCTGATGTGGTGCCTTGTTTCTGCCAAGCACGGCCCATTCTTGGCTCCTTACAAATCACCATTAACCAGGGACTCACTGGCTCTATGAGGCTGAAGTCATTGAAAAATTTAAAATGAGTGCTTAGGCCACACCTCTGTTAATGGTGAAGAAACCCAATGTCTCCCTCTGGTCATGCAGAGTCTTTAAATCAACAATCAATCCCCAGGCACAAATTGGATGAGGGGTCACAAAGTACTGTGATTACCAACACTACATACGGCTTATACAAATACAAATGTTTGTCTTTAGGGATCTCTTCCACTCAGGCAATTTTCCAGATATCTGGAACAGTTGACCATGTCCATTACCCATTTGCACTAACTATGTCAACTACTTTACTGTTACTGGCGCTACGTGTTGGGACCATCTGTGAACCCTCTGCACCCTCTTCACAATCTTATGTGATGATAAGACAAAGGACTGCTTAGACAAATGCCAGTTTTTCCAGGAACAAGTCGAATACATCAGGCACTTGCTAAACAAACAAGAGATCCAACTCAATGACCATAACACCACAGCTATCGACATGCTACCTTGCCCCCAAAACTTATGAGAGATGCATACCTTTTTGGGAAAGGTGAATTATTAATTTAAGTTCCTCCCATAGGTGGTCCTTACATGAATCCACTAAATCATTTGTGGATGACTGCTTGCAAGTTTGCTTTCATACTGCTGATGCATATGCTGAGCTTGGCACCCTATCTTATATCCTTTTCACCACTGCGTTCACTCATTATGGCTGCAAATGTCTAACTGTATGCAAATGGTACAGTGTTGGCACACTGAAATAACGATGGACCTTAGCGATCAATTGCCTACACATCCAAAGATACCGACACCCACCCAAAAGAACTACTCACAGATTGAAGATGAAGCTTTAGCAATTGTTTTTGCAATTAGAACATTCCATATTTACATATTCTGGACCAAGTTCACTTTAATTACAGACCCAAAACTGATGGTAGCACTTTTTGGGCACCACACCAGTCTTCCAAAATGGACAGCATAAAGGCTCCACCATTGGGTGCTTTTTCTCAGCTGATACATTTATACTATTATACCATTAAATACCAGTCCACAGTGCAACACAAAAATGTGGAAGCTCTATGTCACTTACCCACAGGGCCACGACTAGGCTTTGATCAGCAGAAAATCTCATGTTTCCATATACACACGGATTGGGGGGAAAATCCTGGTTCAGTTGCCCAATACAGCTGCATGAACCTCTAAACACACGCGCCATGGGCCAAACTTACAGCAGGTCATGCATCATGCGCTCTACAGGGGCCCACATTCTTTTCCAAGAACATCAATCCTGAGTTCCGGGCCTGTGCTGTCATTACTACCGCCAGTCAGTCACCAACAATAGCCACCTGCAGGATGCAGATGCACACCGTATTATCATCCCAACCTGCCCTCGGGTTTTACTACTACTCCATCATGGGCACTAGAAAATGTCATGAATCAAAGCACAAGCACAGTGACATACTTACTGGCCTGGTATAAATGAGGGTGTGCAAGAGACTGTACAGCTGTCTGGCTTGTGCTTACCACAGGCCACAGGCCTCTCCACCTCAAACTTTCACCCCTTGGTCCACTCTCCACTCTGTCTGAACCACATTCATTTTAACTGTGTTGGCACTCTTCTGGGCTCTATGTGGTTAACAGTCATGAACACTTACTCTAATTACCTACATGTATTCGGTAAACCACAACAGATGCAAAAATTAGTGCACTCATCCAGATTATAGGCATCAATTTAGTCATGAACACTTACTCTAATTACCTACATGTATTCAGTAAACCACAACAGATGCAAAAATTAGTGCACTCATCCAGATTATAGGCATCAATGGGCTTCCCTGAACCATTGCATCCCTGAATCATTGCATCAGACAATGGGCTCAAATTCATGCCAACAGCTTTCGACTGCATCTGCACGTCCAATGGCAAAAACGTCTTCTTAGTCCATCATTACACCTGTCCTCCAATGAAGAATAAGAATGCATGGTATGAAAGTTAAGCAGCAAATTTTGAAGAAAGTGGGACCACGACCACCACCGCCGCCACAGTAGCAAGTTTTTCTTCATAATTTTTCGGCAGCTTCTGTGCAACTGAAGTTCGCCTCTGAAGTGAAAAACCCCAGTGCTTCATAAACAGATCAATCCAGCTGCGACCAGCCTTAAAATTTTTGACTTTTTGATCTCTAGCAATTTCATGTGCCTTAATTTTTAAAATTTCAGTGTTCACAGGCAGGAATTTCTCATGCTGTTCCTTAACAAATTCATTTAAAATCACTTCTAGTGCATGATATCGGCCACACTTTGGCCTACTAAATGCTTTCCTGCTATTTGAAAATTCAAATAATTTGTCTCTCTGCAGTTGCCATCGCCTGACCTTGCTCTCATCAGTCCCATATCGCAGACCTGCAGCACAATTAGAACTCTGTTCCTCAAAAGAAATAACTCCCCTCTTGAATTTGGCACTATAATGAAAGTGCTTCATTATGGTTCACTAACACCAACAAGCAATAGGTGCCGCTACGTGAAATCTTAATGAGCCACAGCGTATCAACTCATGCAACAATCCTAAAGCCTTGTGCATTGTTGGTATTTTTGTGTAAAGAAATTTATTTTTGTTGCTATGAATATTTGAAAGTCTTCCACTTACTTCACACTCGGTTCTAAGCCGCATGCGGTTTTTTGGATTACAAAAACCGGAAAAAAAGCGCAGCTTAGATTCGAGTAAATACGGTATATGAAAAGTTGATTACAAAACAAGCATTTTTTGGCTAAGTAGTAACTGGACTATTCAACTTAATCAGAAACTGTCTCACATTATTTTCTTTTGTGGCTCAGATGAATATGCCAATGACAACTACCACTCTTTAGCTCATGGACAGACAGCAACTGTAATTTTTTGTTGCCTAAGTTACTTGTGTTCAATAAATGCTGCTGGCCCTAAGTGAGCGCTATAATAAACCTTTCATGCATAACTGTGGCACTTTTGATGATTTCTGTGGTACCAACGTACACTAGCTGACAGTTACAGGGGCTACAGTTGTCCTGTATTTTGCATAGCCTGATACAGTTACTAATATATTTTCTTCATCTATTACTATAAATGAATTAGATGACAATATGTAATAATGTTTTTGTTTTCCTTATTCTATTTCTTATCAAAAGGTGGTCTAATTTGGCCAAAACTGGTAACTGCAATTAAAAAATGTTATATAGGTCATGTTTTGTTCACGGAATCTATTAACCAGTTTCTTAGTGAAGTACACGACTTCTTTCAGTTGTGTACTCAATGAGATCAATACTTCCTACAAATTCTCTCCTCATCCTACAGAATTATTATCATATACCCACATTCTTTACTTTACACGTTAGGACATACAATAATCCTAAAACCACTATGGGAAATAGCCAACATATAATGTACTGGAGAGCATTTACGAAAGCATGTATTTGGTAAATTATGAGCAGGGAAAGGCAAAGAATACATCGTGAGCTCAAAATTTTGCCCTCTATCTGTGCCACTCTCTGTGCTCCTGCTGTTTTCTCTCCTGGCAGCTGAAGCATACTCAATTTGAAGACTCAGATTATTATCCTCTCTTGTGAAGTTCAGAAATGTGTCGTTTGTTCATGTAATATTCGTTGTTTCCTTTACATCACCTGTAATAAAACTACAATACCTGAATAGTATACACCATGCCTGCACAATCACAGAAATCAATTCTAAATGATAAAAACATCCAGAAAATCCCACAAAATAGGAATGGCAAGAATGATATTATTGCATACTGTGACATGCAGTACACAGAGATTAATCCTACCAACAGCACTGTTATTTGCTAACTAATTTAGGCTCTCATGATCTTCCTGTTCTTTACACATGCTGATATCTCCATCCCTTGTTTTTATTTCAGATTTCTCTCTCTATCCTCTTCCTACTTACCGTCTGTGTTGTCATATTGTCAATATATTGATTTTTCATTTGCTTTCATTTTACTTTACTTAATTTTTAGGTTTATGTGCAGCATCAAGAGGGGTCGTAGTCTTGCAATTGGCTCTTTTTTTTGAATATCAGACTCATCTCTTGATGTAGCACAAAACCTTTGAGAAAACTTCAGTTCACATACATGTGATTGTTAATCGTAATGTCATCATTTGAGAAGACCTTAATAATGCCAGAATTCTTCTTCTTGTGCTTTTGTCTCGCATTGGTGAAGGTTCAGCATTGTTATTAAAGGACTTAGCATAATTTAAGGGGTGGCCAGATGCTCTTCCTGTCACAACCCCATTACCCTCTGGGACGTAATGTGTTTATCACAGCAAAATGCATGCAGTGTCACACATGTGAAAGTGGCTGAAAGTTTTCTAAATGTTTGCAAATTGTGTAACTGAGGTGAGACTGGGGTACCAGCCCAGCATTCACTTAGTGGTGTTGTAGCGGCCCCTTATTGTTAGAGGGCCCAGAGGCCCCTTATTGTTAGAGGGTCTGCAGAACTGACACGCAAGATGGGTTGCTAAGTCCCTTTCAGCAGCGCGGAGAGAAACATCACCAGTGGACAGAAACATTAACAGACTTTCCAAATAAACATGTAACTACTTAGCCAGACAACATGTGACAGTGTTCCACCAATCGGAACTCATATGACTGATGTAGCACTCTGCCGACCTGGCTTTATAAGCACGCTTAGCCCAGCAGACCGGCAGGGTTTACCAACAACTAGGAACAGCACTGGCCAGTACTTACACCGTCCCTAGCCTTGATTCACTCACCGTAGTCTTGTAGTAGCACATTGTCTTTCGTAGAGTAGTTTGCGGTCAGAATTTTCTTCCATTGTCTTGTTTTGTCCATGTCTGGGTCAACATGGAAATAAAGCAAGGGGGAAGCCGGGACAGAAAATCGGTGTTTGTGTGCCGCTCAGAGGTGCGGTAGACAATATCGAAGTCGAATATCACCAGGAAGAGCGCCCAATGCTGGAAGCGGCACCTCATCCAGGTGGGCACTGTAGCACCCAGGTGAAACAAACAAATGGCATGTCATCCAGGTGGGCACTGTAGCACCCAGATGAAACAAACAAACTAAAGGTTTGTGATCAGTCTGCAGCGTGAAATGACAACCATACACGATATCGTAGAATTTCGTCAGGCCAAAAACCAGGGCCAAAGCTTCCTTTCCAATTTGACTATATTTGGCTTCAGCATAGGTTAATTTTTTGGATGCAAAAACCACCGGCCTCTCAACGCCGTCGACAACTTGCAAGAGGACCGCACCCAGGCCATAGTCCAAGGCAACGGCGGTGACGATGAAGGGTAGGGAAGGATTGTAAGTGGCCAGATAAGGAGGGTAGGAGAGAGCTGACTTGAGACATGTGAGAGACTGCTCACACGCTGTGACCCAAACCCAACGGACGCCCTTATTCAATAACCCGGTCAGGGGCGCCGAAATCTCAGCGGCGTGGGGTATGGAGCACCGATAATAGTTGATTTGACTGACGACGGACTGCAGTTGCTTCACGTTGGTGGGAGAAGGCAGGTTTTTAATCACCTCGACACACTCCTTAGAGGTGTGTAGGCTGCGGGCATCAATCGTGAACCCAAGATAGCTGACCTCTCATGCAAAAAAGTCACACTTTTCTTTTCGGCAACGCAGGTTAGCCTCGGAAAAAACTTGAAACAGCCGATTCAGCTTGTCTGCGAGGTCCACCGTGGAAGAGCCACCGATGATGACACCGTCCAAATAATTGGCTGCCTCAGGCACCTGACATTGGAAAATGGCGGGGGGAGGGGGGGGCTGGCTGGCAATGCCAAACGGGAGGCGGTTGTACCGGGAAAGGCTACACGGGGTATTGATGACCAGGATCTGCTGCAATTCCTCATCCCAATGGCAGTTGCAAATAAGCTTCATGCAAATTAATTGTGGCAAAAAGGGTTGAGCCCGCATGACGTGTGAGTATGTCATCCACTGATTGGAAAGGATAGGCATCGATGACGGACTGAGAATTGACCGTGACCTTAAAATCACCACAGATGCGTAAAGTACCATTCAGCTTCTCGACTATTACAATAGGCGTCGCCCAGCGACTGTGCGCGTCGGGAGAAAGGATGCCTTCATCCTGTAAACATCACAATTCACCCTGGAGCCTGTCTTGGAGAGCAAAGTGACTGGGTAGGCCTTAGAAAAACGAGGAACAGCAGAGGGAAGAAGCTGAACATGCATGGTGAAACCCTTCACCCCTGGTGTGGAGGACGAGAACAACATGTTCAATTTTCTGAGCAATGGGACGAGGAGGATGAGAGAATCAGCACCGCCTGTACTGCATTCTGCGCTGATAAAAATGTCCACACCCAGAAGATTAGTAGCGCCAGGGGATCTGACCGCCAAAAACTGAGCGCTGAAGGAAGAGCCGTTGTAAGAGATTTGTGTGGAAAAAACGCTGTTGACAGATATAGAGTGATTACTGAAACTGCGCAAGGTGCGAGTGTACGGGGATAAAGCGGTGAGCCCAAATGTTGGTATGTGGCACCATTCACAATAGACACACATGATGGTGTGTCAATTTGGAAGACCACCGGAATATGCACAACCTCCAAGGTAATGAGAAAATGGGCAACCGATTGAGAAATGATGGAGAATACTTGGCCGTCAATGGAATGCGAAGCATCCAGGGTGTGAGGTGATGATTCGTGGCCAGCCTGTGCATCTGCAGGAAGCGCGGTATCGACACAATGTTTCTGTGAAGGCGGTATGGCCTGCTCGGTTGGAAGTCATGCACCTTGCTCGCCGGTGGGGGCGCTCTGACCGTTGGTGAGTCCAGAAACAGTCCGGACAGGAGGGCGAAAGACTTCCTGTCATGGAGTGGGTCAACAAATTGATGAGACTCCTGCTCGGCACTAGGCAACTGGCGAGCTGCGAAAACAGCTGGATCAAGATGCGGTTGTTGTAGCCGGTGAGACTGTTCAAACACACAAATGATCAGTAGACAGGTGTCAAGGGACAAGTCCTGTAACTTCGAAACATCAACCCGAAGACCCTCGTCTGGTGTGTGGAACACCACCAAACCGTGGATCAACGAAGAGGCATAAGACTGCTTGTAGGCAATGTTGGCACACACGAATTTACAATCGCGGGAGAGACCTGGAGCATCGTAATCCATTCCCAATAAGTCTGACCTGGAGACTTTTGACAAGAAAAGAAAGTTTGACATAATTTGACCATGGTTCAACAGATCTATCAAAAGCCAGAAACATTAGTGGAGCCATGTGCAACGTGTTCAATTTATCTCCGATGGAATCAACCCTATGGGCTACTTCTTGCAACGCTGGCGAGTGAGAGTGAATTTCTGGATGTGCGAGCATTGCCTGAATCTGTTGTACAGTTTCCACCAAGGACTGAAGAAGCCCTCCCGGTTGGTAGGAAAGAATTAACAGTCAATTTGAACACACTTTATTACAGTTAAAGAAAAGACTCCTTTTTGGTGTACAGAAAGTGGAAATGTGGAACAAACAGATGCGGTCCAGCGGGCCACTGTCCAGGATCAGACACTGCAAGCTCTCTACCACCAAATCGCTGTGGGTTAGCCAACCAACCGTCGTAGCGTCCACAACGCAGAGGTCCAGCACTTTTGGGATCATCGGCACAGTCTCTTTTTCCACTGTGGCGTTCTCCTTTAGCATAGTGATTCAGATGCTCCCCAGATGGTCATATCACATGCGTTGCACTGCCATGTCCCCTACCTTCTCCACACTGGCCACTGGGGCATAGTCCTCTCCAAACAGCTGGTCTGCTGACATCTTTATTGGTGCAGTATGGATAAAGACATTGCCTCCCTGCCAAAAATGTCAGGCAGCACCCCCACACCAGTATTTCTTTTTCGTGGCCAGATGCAGCTACTCCATGGGAATGTCTCCATTTGGATTTTGCAGAGCCGTTTCATGGTTCCCAGTGGCTCATACCGATTGACCCCAGCTTGGAATACCCTTATGTCTCCTGCATGATGAACACCATTTCTGCCGAGACTATCAAAATTCTATGGCGCCTCTTTGAAGTCGAAGGACTCCCCAAAACGATTATTATGGATAACGGTCCACAGTTTACTTTGATTGAGTTTAAGCAATTCTTTACTACAAATGGAATTTCCCCTCGTCCAAACCACCCCATTTCATCCTACATCAAATGATTGGGCGGAACATTTTGTGCAGACATTCAAGACCCAGCTCGATAAGCTGCTGAGCCATCACCCGCTGGAGCAGGCCATGCTTCTTTTCTTGGCTATGTACTGCGCCGCCCCCAATGCCGGTAAAAGTTCAGCAGAGATACTTCACTGTCAACCATTCTGCTCCCCCTTATCTGTCCTAGTTCCTGAGGCTTCTCACCCTCCCACCCGTATGCCGACGTACTCCTTTCTCGTCAGGCAGGACCTTCTCTCAACCACAGATGCACTGGGTGCCTGCCGTCATCACCGAGCTCTGCGGCCGGGCGATGGCATCTCTCCGGTGCGCCAACAGTTCCACCGCCCGCTGGCAATTCAACCAGCTCTGCCCCCATCTGGTGGATCACAGCACCCAAGGGAAGTTGCCAGTGCCTATCGCTGACCGCCCTGTGGCGGAACCTCTGCTTCCCCCTCTGCCTCCACCACCAGCTGCCCGTGCTGCGTCGCCACCTCCCACCCCTGCCTGCCACGAACCCACGGACATCAAGCACAATGCCCCTACTCCTATGGATGTTTGTCGTGCTGTGCCTTTTTTTCGTAGAGGGAGAAATGTCATAGTGACCTCTTATTGTTAGTGGGCCCGCAGAACATAAACGCAAGATGGGTTTCTAACCCCCTTTCAGCAGCACGGAGAGAAACATCGCCAGTGGACAGAAACAATAACACACTTTCCAAATAAACACGGAACTACTTTGCCAGACAATATGTAACAGTCTTCCACCAATCGGAACTCATATGACTGATGTAACACTCTGCCAACCTGGCTTTATAGGCACGCCTAGACCGTCAGACCAGCTGTGTTTACCAACTGCTAGGAACAGCTCCGACCAGTACTTACGCTGGCCCTAGCCTTGTATTCGCTCACCGTAGTCTTTAAGTAGCACGTTGTATTTTTTAGAGTAGTTTGTGGCCAGTATTTTCGTCCATTGTCTTGTTTCCTTATCTGTTTTGCTATCGCACAGTTGTGTTTTTTTTCTGTTTGTTCCACATTTTGTTCCAAGAAGGTGTCTTTTCTTCAATTGCAATAAAGTGTATTCAAATTGACTGTTAGGTCTTTCCTAACAACCCCAGGACATTACAAGTGGGATGTGAGGAAACTGACTAAAAACCACATTCAGACCGGCCAGCACACTGACCATTGTCATTAAAATGACAGGCTGATTCGGTCTGGGGTTGGTGCATCTCCCCAGCCTCAAAGCAGCACTTTAACACTCATGACTATCCAGGCATCATCTGAGAATTGACTGGGATAATTACCATTTAGTAAGTGGTGGGTAAGAAAATACATCATACAAAACAATGCTAAATGCTTCCAAAGAAAACTACTTAGAACAGATAGTTTAGAAGCTCACTATTGATGGTAATGGTAGATATAATAGGAACAAGTAGACCTGATCTCTTTGAGAATATCAGTACTAAAACTGCTATCAGTGACAATGAAGCTTTTGTACCAACAGTGATATCATACGTATTGCTCCTACACAGATAGTGAAGACAAATTAGGCTAATCACAGCGAGCACAGCGGCATTTAAGCAGTCAATCTTTCTGTACTCTATTACTGTATTTACTCGAATCTAAGCCGCACTCAAATCTAAGCCGCACCTGAAAAATGAGACTCGAAATCAAGGAAAAAAATTTTTCATGAATCTAAGCCGCACCTGAAATTTGAGACTCGAAATTCAAGGGGAAAGAAAAGTTTTAGGCCGCACCTCCAAATCAAAACAAAGTTGGTCCATTGTAATATGAGACACAATTTAGGTCGAATGAATGATGATACAGCTACAGTAGTTTGGTTCGAGTTGTAAGCTAACCAGTTAAGCGTTACCAGGTAGCCATTGCTAAGCATCAGACACTCTGTCCGTATTTATAAGGGTACCCTTCCTTTTTCACGTGCTTCGTCTTGTTTCAATTGATTGCTTACTTTTTTTTTTATCTGATAAGTGCGGTTCTCTTTGTTATAGGTGTTAACATCACGCTAAGCTGAAAATGCATTACTGTACTGTGTTATGCATTGTTTGTCACATTCTGATAATGAGTGTTTACGACCTGTCGCTACTCGCGGCATGACTTGCTTTTGTGCACGCTACTGCAGCTTAAAAAAGAGGAGAGGAATCGCCTCATTAGCAAAACAATGGCAAGAGACTGCTATTTGTTGTTACTTACACTGCTGCTTTCTTTGATAATGATCAACAAGAACCAAATAATAGACTGCGTATGATAGAAGATGTTCTGAACAAGAGTTTAGCGAACGTTTTTCTCCGTTTGAAAATCTTTGCAGATGCCTCTTTAGTACATTACATTCTGCACAGAAATTAGAGTCATCTTAGATTTAAAAATCTAGTCAATTGCCGTGCTTCATTTCTGACTGTATCACTATTAGGCATAAGAATAATACGAATATAAACATGCATGATATGTATAGGCCTATTCTTCCGCGTTTACTGTTGTCTCACTCTAGTTTCGTAGTTTATTAGGCAGACAGTATTTAAAGGAGATATCAGCATACACGAAAGAATACATGGCAAAATGTTTATATTCGTATTATTCTTATGATGAAGAGAATAGTGCATGTGATTCACAAGTCATAAAAGTTCCAATTAGCAACCATCTCTTCCCACAGGTAGGAAAAAATTCAGAACGTAGAGTTGGCCAAACTGACAAACATCCCAAACAGCCTTGCCATTCGGATTTTCATAGTACATTGAAATGCTGATACATTCGAAAATTAACAATACTTCGTTGGATAATGTATGAAAACGGAGTGGTCGAAACTCGGGGCAGAGAAAAAAGCTCGTCTTCCACCTTTTTTTTTTTTTAATTTATTTACTGACACAGAGGTTTTGGCGCCAGTATTTATCTTTGTGCCTGCAAAGCATGCCTGTGTAGCGCTACATACATTCGACGGCAGAAGTTAGTTGTGGCCGGCACCTACCAACATTTTTCAGAACTTCTGCTTACTTTGCACTCGATTCTAAGCCACAGGTGGTTTTTTTGGATTACAAAAACCGGAAAAGAAAGTGCGGCTTAGATTCGAGTAAATATGGCAATGAATTTTGATGGGAAAAAATTTTGATGTGTGACACCGTGAACACAGTGGGAAGTACCCTCTGGTAACCACTTCACAGTGCCTGTAGAGTATGGATATAGTTGTAAATATTAATTTCTATACCATTTTCCTAACTTTCATTTATTTTTCCAGCTCCCTCTCCTCCTCCTACCCTGGAAACCACTTTTTTTTTCTTTTCAACCTTGTTATATTAATTTTTCTTTCAATTGCAATTGCACTTTCTCATTTATTTCCTATTAACTTTCTCTCAGTTAAGCGTTTACCTTTGATCTATAAAATACCAGCAACTCATTATAATTCTGGAATTAAGTCTTCACTGTCAACCCAGTGTTACTTCTTAACAAATTTATGACTTTCCCGTTTTTCTTTATTTCCTAAAGAAGTTGTGTAGCTACCTTTTTCATTCTCTGTTTCCTTTCTCGACCCAGATGATGCAAATCATGAAAACCACAAAAGTTAGTAAGTCAACTGTGTTTTGAAATCACTGTTAATGAGTGCTATTGAACTTATAACTCTTTCAGTAGCTGGAATGTATTGTTTAATCAGTACAAATTAGAAAAAGGATAAATAATTTGTGAAATCATATGCAAATTGCAAATACCACAGCAATAGTTACACAGAGATTGCAGTGGAACTTGGTGGCTAATCATACTTCCCCACACATTCAAAATGCTCTGCACTGTGAAGAACATAATCTGATTTCTTGAATGTGTTCAGAGGAAATATATTTGTAAGATATTTTATATTAAAAAACTGAAAACCCGGCTCGATTGCGAAAAAAGCACCTACTGTTAAGTGTTAACCTAGGTTTCGGCGTAGATAACGACACCTTCTTCAGAACAACAGTTGTTCTGAGGAAGGTGTAGTTATCTATGCCGATACCTGGGTTCACACTTAACACTAGGTGCTTTTTTCGCAATTGAGGTGGGTTTTCAGTTTTTTAATATATTAACCAACGATTGCTGACGCGCTGCGATGTTGAAGGTTCTAGTACAACATTTGTTAATTTTGCATGCATTTCCTCTGAACACATTCAGGAAAGCAAATACTATTTTTCAAATGGTGTAGAACATTTGAATGTGTAGGGGAATATTTTTTTACAAAATGTGCTTGAAACATATTTTCCATAATAATTTACCAAAATGGCAAGGCAGAATAAGTCAGTGACATCACAAAAATTCAAGTCATATATGTATGACCATATTGCAATGTGATTCACTTTAGTAATACTATGAATAAAATTCCGTGAATCACCAAGACAATCACTTCCCTGTGTACACACAGTTTCACTTACTCAGACTGGGGTTTGTATGCTAAAAAGCATTTAATTTGCTGCACACTACTGAAAACTAAGATTAAGAAAAGGGAAATTCAGCCTGCAACATTAATTCTCATCTGCATAACATAGATATCCAAGAGAAAATTTCAGAGTTAAAATTAGTTTATGAGGTTCTTTCTCCTAATTTTCTTCTATTGCACCAACAGAATTCAATTCATCAGTTTTCTTACACATACTTATGTCCTCTTCTTTCAGTCACATGAGTTATGTTTTATGTCTGTTTCAAGATGGACTCTTATTTTTCAATTATATCTTGCTCAGAAAGTCCTTCATTATTCCATCCAGCTGTAGCTAGTCAACTTGCCTCTGCCTCCACCCTCCCCCTCTCTTAACCATTATTTATAAAAAAAAAAGTACACATCAACAAATCCAAATTTCTGATAAAATGTTGTCCTAAGTAGATTACTACTTATTTTCTATTCAAAAGTGTCATCTTACAATATTAAATAAATTTATTAACTTACCATGCAAAGTATTTGGTATAAGTATCTTTGCCATCATGTACTTCAAACTAATAACCATGACATGCAGCAGATTCAGATTCTCTGCCATATGGAATGCTAGGCATTCATTAGAGAACAACTGCACACTAACATGAACAACTCTGTTTGATAAAGTATCAGGATCTGCTGAACGTTCCAGCATCATAGAGATTCGACTATAGTGAAGGACGAAGGCTTCAGTCAGAGCTTCCTGCAAATAAAAAGGAAACACATTACTTTCTCAAGTAAATGTTCCTTACTCTTCTAAAAGACTTCACATGGCAGTATCTAGCTACTTATAAGAACTGGTTACCACTTACCTATAGCTGATTGATGAGTGATGCACACAGAAATACACAAAAGAAAACAGTATTTATACTAGCTTTTGAGCTCTCTAGCAAAAGTACATACACACCCACCCAATGTACACACACACACCCATGGCACACATTTGGGTATCTGTGTCATTTGTAGGTGAATGTATGCACTTTTGCTAGAGAAAGCTAAAGTAAATACAGTTTTCTTTTGAGTGTTTCTGTGGATCATACTTCAGTCAGCTATAGGTAAGTGGTTACCTCTCCTTTATTTTGTGTATTATTCCATCCAGGAATTTCCATTATTGGTATACATATAAGCACTTACAGATACATTTAACAATTAATCAAACACAATGGTAAATATAACACTACAGTGAAATCATTATCAGTGGTGACATTAAATTTATACTACACTTATCCACTCCATTTTTGCTTTGCCTATGATTCACCATAACAACCAATGGTTTAACAAATACTCTCTCATTTTTTCCGCAAAGGTTATTAAAGAGTGTGTTCCACACCCATTTAGAGAATAATGTTCAACCAGTTGCAGTTCATGGCAAAAGTTACAATAAACAATGCCTACAATACTACAAAAAGGATAGATTGCTACACACCATAAAAATGACACACTGAGTTGCAGACAAGCACAATGAAGAGACGGCTACACTGAGCATTCAGCCAAAGCCCTCTAGCCCTCTTCAAGAAAGAAAAGAGAACACACACATATTCACACAAGCAAGCACACCTCACACATACATGATCACTCCCTCTGGCTACTGCAGTCAGAACTCTGGCTGGAGAGAGGGGTCTCGAATGCATGAAGTGCGCTCGTTTGTGTGAGAAAAAATATATATATATACACACTCGCACACACGCACATATCCATCCACACATACAGACACAGCTTGTGTCTGTATGTGTGGATGGATATGTGCGTGTGTGCGAGTGTATACCTGTCCTTTTTTCCCCCTAAGGTAAGTCTTTCCGCTCCCGGGATTGGAATGACTCCTTACCCTCTCCCTTAAAACCCACTTCCTTTCGTCTTCCCCTCTCCTTCCCTCTTTCCTGATGAGGCAACAGTCTGTTGCGAAAGCCTGAATTTTGTGTGTATGTTTGTGTTTGTTTGTGTGTCTATCGACCTGCCAGCGCTTTTGTTCGGTAAGTCACCTCATCTTTGTTTTTTTATATATATATATATATATATATATGCGCGTGCGCACACACCTTCTTTTCTTTTCTGAAGAAAGCTTTGGCCAAAAGCTTAGTGTTTCACATTCTTTTCATTGCACCTGTGTGTAACTCAATGGGTCACCTCTACCGTGAGTAGCAATCTATCCTTTTCATAATATTGTTGATCTTCCAACCTGGACTTTCCACTGTTCGAATAAACAGTATCTATCATATGGACTCAAAGTAACACTTGGATATCATTTCAATGACTAGCAGAGAAGATCATACTTGCTCACGGAATTTCAATGAAGTTCACAATCTGTAACATTGTCCCCACAACTGATTATTGGCCTTGTTTCTAAGTCAAAGAGAAGGCTTGAACAAATCATTACCAAGGTTCTGTGGTAAGCTAGCTTGTGACTTCCTTGACTTGTGCCAAAGGGTTGAAAACTATTGGGTCCCTCTGAATGGATGACCTGTGTACTACACATCAGAGGCTCCTACCCAGTTGCGTACATTACACACATCATTTTCTTATATTGGATGAATCACAGTCCAGTCCAGATAATAATAGCAGTAGGAAATTATGAAGTGTTAGTGTATGACACACAGAAATTTCGCCCACAAATGAAAGTATCCAAATAGTAATGATAAATTACCTGGGCATTATGAACAAAAAAAAAAAAAAAAAAAAAATGGACTGAGTGATTGGATGAAAGCACGTGTACCATCCACCTACAAGAATAGTAGCAGAAATTATTCACAAAAGCAATGTCAAACCTCTTAACATTCACCTGTTGAAGAATCTTAGAACACAGTCTGACCTCAAACATAATGACGTAGCTCTAACAGAATGACCTCCTCAATGCCAACCAGCAAGGAATCCAAGAAATATTATTCATGCGAAAACAACTCTCACTTTTCTCAGATGACATCCTAAAACTATGGATCAAGGCAATTAAGGTGATTGTAGTATTTCTTGACTTCCAAAACGTATTTGACTCGGTACCACAACAACGTTTATTGATGAACATATGATCGAATAGGTTATTAAGAGAAATCTGTGACTGGATGAAGATTTTAGAGAAGTGAGGATGCAGTATGTCACCAACAGATGTAGAAGTAACTTCAGGTGTAACTCATGAAAGCATGTGCATGTTGCAACCCTTGCTTTTCACGTATATTAATGACTTGGCAAGCAATATTAATAGCAACCCCAGACTTTTTGCAGTTAATGTAGTTATATATAAAGAAGGTCCACAACAAAAAGCTTCACAAATATTCAGTCAGAGCTTGACAAGATTTAAAAGTAGCAACTTGTTTTAAATGATTAAAAATGTAAAATTTTTGCATTTCACGAACTGCTAAAATGTAATATGCTATGTGTGCCATATCAATGACTCAAACAATGGAAAGTCCATGATGGATTAACAACAATACGGAAATGATAGATTGCTATCCCCCATGTAGAGGAGGCATTGAGTCACAGACAGTCACAATGAAAAAGACAGTTAAAATGTTAAAGAACACACACACACACACATTCACACAAACATAACTCACAAGCATATAGCCACTGTCTCAGGGCACTAGAGCCCGAATGTGACTGTGTCTGGCAGAGCAGCAATCAGAAATGATTGGTGAGGCTCAAAGTTGTGAAGGCAAGTGACAGCAAGGAATAGGTGGTGAAAGCTGTTACCGTATTTACTCGAATCTAAGCCGCACTTTTTTTCCGGTTTTTGTAATCCAAAAAACCGCCTGCGGCTTAGAATCAAGTGCAAAGTAAGCGGAAGTTCTGAAAAATGTTGATAGGTGCCGCCACAACTAACTTCTGTCGTCGAATATATGTAGCGCTACGCAGACATGCTTCACAGGCACAAAGACAAATACTGGCACCAAAACCTCTGCATCAGTAAATAAATAAAAAAAAAGGTGGAAGACGAGCTTTTTTTTCTCCGCCCCGAGTTTCGACCACTGCATTTTCATACATTATCCAACGAAGTAAATACAAATTCCGTATTGTTCCTCTTTGAACGTAGCAACATTTCAATGTACTACGAAAATCCGACTGGCAAGACTGTTTGGGATATTTGTCAATATGGCCAACTCTGCTTTCTGAATTTTTACCTAACTGTGAGAAGAAATGGTTGCTAATAGGAACTTTTATGAATTGCGAATCACATGCAGTATTCTCTTCACCATAAGAATAATACGAATATAAACATTTTGCCATGTATTATTTCGTGTTTGCTGCTATCTCACTTAAATCCTGTCCACCTAATAAACTACGAAACTAGAGTGAGACAACAGCAGACGCGGAAGAATATACATACCATGTCATGTTTATACTCGTATTATTCTTATGCCTAATAGTGATACAGTCAGAAATGAAGCACGGCAATTGACTAGATTTTTAAATCTAAGATGACTTTAATTTCTGTGCATAATGTAATGTACTAAAGAGGCGTCTGCAAAGATTTTCAAACGGAAAAATTTTCGCTAAATTCTTGTTCAGAACATCTTCTATCATACGCAGTCTATTATTTGGTTCTTGTTGATCATTATCAAAGAAAGCAGCAGTGTAAGTAGCAACGAACAGCAGTCTCTTGCCATTGTTTCGCTAATGAGACGATTTCTCACTTTGTTTTTTTTTTAATTGTAAGTGGCGGTAGTGTGCACAAAAGCAAGCCATGCCGCAAGCAGCGACAGGCCGTAAACCCTCATTTTCAGAATGCGACAAACAATGCATGACACAGTACAGTAATGCATTTTCAGCTTTGAGTGACGGAAACACCTATAACAAAGAGAACTGCACTTGTCAGATCAAAGAAAAATAAGCAATCAATTCAAACCAGACAAAGCATGTGAAAAAGGAAGGGTACCTGTATAAATACGGACGGAGCGCCTGACGCATAACAACGGCTACCGGGTAAAGCTTACCTGCTAAGCTTACGACTCGAACCAAACTACTACAGCTGTATCGTCGTTCATTCAACCTAAATTGTGTCTCATATTACAATGGACCAACTTTGTTTCGATCTGGAAGTGCGGCCTAAAACTTCTCTCCCCCCTTGAATTTCGAGTCTCAGATTTCAGGTGCGGCTTAGATTCAGGAAAATTATTTTTCCTCGATTTCGAGTCTCATTTTTCAGGTGCGGCTTAGATTCGAGTGCGGCTTAAATTCGAGTAAATACGGTAATGTTGCCTAGTGGAGAGTGCAAAGACGTGGTGGGTACAGGATAAAGCTGTTAGGCACAATGTTGGGAAGCTGTGGGAAGGGCAGATGGTAAGGAGAGGTAGAGGAATGATGGACTTGTAGGTCTGTTGGGAGGACATATGTGCATAGTAGTGGAATGGGAGCAGGGAAGGGGGTAGGTGCGTGGCAGACATGGACTAGTGAAGGTATAGACCATGGAGTTAGGGGAACAGAGGATATAATGTACCTGCCCAATTCAGGAAAGTTGATGTTTGTAGGAAAAATCCAGGCGACACAGACTGTGAAAGTCATTAAAGTGAAGCACATCAAGTTGGGTGGCATGTTCACTTCAGCAACTTGATTGTACAGCTCTCTCTTGACTACAGTTTGGTGGTTGCAATTCATGCGGACATATTGCTTGTTAATTGTCATACCCACATAGAAAGTGGCACATTAGTTGCAGCTTAGTTTATAGATCACGTGGCTGCTTTCACAGGAGGCCCAGCCTCTGATGGGGTAGAAAATGTCTGTGACAGGACAGGATTAGCTGGTTGTGGGAGGATGTTTGGGATAGATCTTGTGTCTATGTCTAGGTCTATTGCATGATATGAACCATGAGGTAAGAAATTGAGAGCAGGGGTGGAGTGGGGATGGACAAGGATACTATGTAGATTTGCAAGGTGGCAGAAGACCTCTGTGGGACAGGTGGGGAGGATAGTGGGTAGGATATTCCTCATTTCAAGGCATGATTACAGTTAGTCTAAATCCAGGCAGAGAATATGATTCTGTTGCTCCAGTACTGGGAGGTACTGAGTCATGAGAGGAGTGCTCTTTTGTGGTCGGACAGTGGGTACGTAGGAGGTGGTAGGTGAATGGAGAGACAGGCATGGGAGATCTGTTTTGGGACAGGGTTGGGAGGGCAATTTTGGTCTGTGAAGACCTCCGTGAGACCCCTGGCATATTTGGAGAGGAAGCGATTGTCACTGCAGATGTGACGTGCGCGAGAGGCCTGCTGTATGGATGGGTCTTCTTGATATGAAAGTGCTTCTTCCTCTGCTATTGCCTACGATGCAGCTGCGAACTACACAGCAATTTGGCTTTGCCATGTCCCCCATAGGAAAGAGGGATGTGGTATCCATGGCTGGCACCTTATGATCCACCCACCACCCACACAGCAGGGAGCTGTGGGCTGCTGCCCTGTTTATGGGCCACCAACTGAACCGCAGCTCACCCAGCCTGCGACAGCCCCTTCGATATCTTGGGGCATCACAGTACCACTGTTGCTGGTGTTAGCCACCTCCACGGACCATGTGATACAAGCCTGGCTTCCTCTGGGTGACTTTATAAGCCACAGTTCAGCAGCTTGTCAGTGGGTCTGTGAGCTCGACACTGACATTCAGCGAGGGCAATTAGAGTGCAGCGCATGCCAGTCGGAACCAAGATATTGATAATAAAACAGATACAACCTTTGTTCAAATGTCTCTGAGCACTACGGGACTTAACATATGAGGTCATCATTCCCCTAGAACTTAGAACTACTTAAACCTAACTAACCTAAGGACATCACACATATCCATGCTCGAGGCAGGATTCGAACCTGTGACCATAGTAGTCGCGCAGTTCCCGACTGAAGCGCCTAGAACCACTCGGCCACTGCAGCCAGCTACAACCTTGTCTTCAGCAGAGTTTCATTACTGTGACTGATTACATACTCAACTGTACTTCAAGAATTGTTATTGAGTAGTAGAGTGTCTCATCACACCAGCGTGCTCTTTCAGTTGCGTTCATTCAGAAGCTGTTCAGCTGCTATTCAGAACGTATGTTAGAGTGTATTCTCTGTGTCAGTAATAAAGTTCAACTGTTCTTAATTATCTGAACACATCTTCCTTCTTGTAGCATGCATGACAAAGAACAGGATACTAAAGAATGATGGCAGCTCTCATCAAAGTGGAGGTATTCTCTCAAGTACCCAGCCACAATGGGGCATCATGGGTGGTTGGGTTGACGAACTTTGGGAACCATGTAGGAGTTTAGGCAGCAGAGAGGTTAAGGGGAGACAATCTCAGCTCTTGTGGGCCAATACCTTCACCTATTACTTGTAACCTACCCTCCTATATAAAAGACACCAACCATTTCCTCCACCAACTCTCCACAATTCCTATTCCTTTATCACCCGGTGCCCTGCTCGTCACTACCAATGCCACCTCCCTCTACGCTAACATTCCCAGTGCCAATGGCCTTGACGTTACTGAACACTATATTCCTCAATGCCAGACTGACTCCAAACCTACTACCCTCATTTCTGGTCACCATGGCCAATTATATCCTCACCCTCAATTACTTCTCCTTTGGAGGAATCACCTACAAACAAATCTGTGGTACAACAATGGGCACCCACATGGCAGCAACCTATGCCAACATTTTTATGAGCCATCTACAAGAACCTTCCTAAGCACCCAGAATCCTGAACTCCTCATTTGGTTGTGATTCACTGATGACATCTTCATGATCTAGACTGAGGATCAGAGTGCCCTGTCCACATTCCTCCAGAACATCAACACTGTCTCCTCTATTTCTCTATTTGGTCACCTGGTCCTCCTCAAACCAACAAGCCACCTTCATTGATGCTGACCATCTCAAGGATGTCTACAACAATACCTCTGTCCACATCAAACTTACCAACCACCAACAATACCTCCATTTCGATAGCTGTTACCCATTCCATACCAAGAAGCCCTTCCATACAGCATGGCCACCGACAGTTGTTATGTCTGTAATGGCAAGTAGTCCCTCTAGAAATATGCCAAGGGTCTCACAGTGGCCTTCACAAATCGAAATTACCCTCCATATCTTGTCCAGAAACAGGGGATTTGTCTCTCCATTCACCTAGCACCTGTCCCATCCTCCCCAATACCCACTGTCTGGCTACAAATGAGCATTCCCCCTCAAGACATTGTACCACCTAGGACTGGAGCAACCGTCACATTCTCCAGTAGGGTTTAGGCTACCTGTCATAATGCCCTGAAATCAGGATATCCTCCTCACCACCCCCAAAGTGGTACTTCGTGGGTCACCAAACCCATGCAGTATCCTTGTCTGTACCTACATCACTCCTGCTCCCAACCACTTGCCTCGTGGCTCATATCCCTGCAATAGACTTAGATGCCAGCCCCGTCCCATACATTCCCCCGCTACTACCTACTCCAGTGCTGTCACTGTCATCTCCTACCCCATCAAAGGCAGGGCCACCTGTGAAAGCAGCCACGTGATCTACCAACTAAGCTGCACCACTGTGGCACTTTCTACATGGGCATACCAATTAACAAGCTTATCTGTCCACATGAATGGTCCACGCCAAACCATGTGCAAGAGACAGATGGACCACCCAACTGCTGCAGATGCCACTCAACACAATGTGCTGCACCTTAAAAATGGTTTCACAGCCTGTGCCATCTGGATTCTTCCTACAGACATCTGCATTTCTAAATTGCGCAGATCGGATCTCTTCCTACAATACATCCTTTGGTCCCATAACCCTTGGCCTAAAAGTTGGTTAGTTCGTGACTCCCACCTCCCCTTCCCTGCTGCCACTCCAGTTGTAAGCATGTCTATCCCACCAACACACCTCCAAGTCCTTCCCCTTCCCCCCAACCATAGCTTCCTGACACTGCACCTAATAACTTTATCCTGTCCCCACCAAGCACAAGCACACTCTGCCAACAATACTAGCATCTTTGACACAGTCAGACATCCTCTAGCACTCTGAGACAGTAGGTGTGTGTGTGTGTGGGGAGGGGGGGGGGGGGGAGGGGGTGAGGGAGTGGGGGGGGTTGTGTGCGCGCTTGTGTGTTCTGCAGAAGATGGACTTTGTCCGAAAGGTTCATTAGCTGTCAACAACTCTGGATGCCTATATATGGTGCTTCCCTATCAATGGATGACAATTTTAATCAGTCAACCCACAGAAATCCTAGTTAGAACAATTTTTTGGGGAATGGAATGATCACAGTCTCAGTTGTTGGTAAGGCAGGTGGCAGTCTTTGGTTCCCTTATAGAAAACTGGGAGAAATGCCCCAAAGTCTACAAAGAAGACTTACAAAGCACCCTACCCTAGAATATTACTCAGGTGTGTAGTACCATGTCGAACAGGACTAATGGAAGATACTGAACGTGTGCAAAGCAGTGCAGCATGAACTGTCACACACATGACTGACAGGAGAGCATTGGAAGAGCATTACAGAAATGCTGAAAAACTCAAACTGGCAGACTCTTTAAGGTGGATGCATATTATCTTGCAAACTCATCCTTAAAATGTTTCAAGAAACAATATTAAGCAAAGAATCTAGAAACATGCTATGGTCCACTATGTATGGTTCCCGCAACAGCCTCAGCTTCGATGATAATAGTACTGGATGGGAAGAATACTCTCTGACATGGTTTTCAGAGTATGGATGCAGAGGGAAAAGAGGTGGTTGGGGAGTGTGTGTGTGTGTGTGTGTGTGTGTGTGTGTGTGTGTGCGCGCGCGCGCGCGCGCGCCCTCAGTAGTCTATGCTATCTTTCTGTTGTGTCTTGCACCTGCCTCCTTCCCCCCCCCCCCCCCTCCATCCAGCACTTAATTCAACGTTGCTGCTGACATGCTGACACATAAGGCATATATACTACATATTTATACAAAAATTTTAAGCTTGTATAAAGTGCAGAGTAGTAAGTACATCATAAAGTACCTTGTAATCTGGGTCAGGTAACATGTTGAGGAGGAGGCAAACAACTTTCTGGGGGAATTCGAACTTAACTGTCCAAAACACAAGTTCTTCAAGGAAGGTACGATGTATTAGTTGCTCTTGCAGCGATGGGCAGTCTGAAAAAAAGAAATGCAATATAATATCTCTATTATGGAATCCGGAATTTATGAAACTACACTGTGTGATTACAACAGACAGTTATAAATTGCTCTTGCAGGTACAAGTAGAAGAGTTAAACATATTCTTTCAAAATTAAAAGAGTGGGGAATTGTCTGGATAAAAACATAACTGTGGCAGGGATAAGACACACAAATAAATTATAATAGGTGTTCAATATCGAATACCCAAAACTTCGAAGGCAGTTCCTTCATTTACTATTTTAAGTCACACAGTTAGCAAGTTGAATGGCTGATTCTCTGATGATGAAAAGGAACAAAAGTATTACTCCAACTAACGAGTTAGTCATAAGACATAAACTTCTCCTTCATCATAATCAGAACAATTTTATTTATCTTTTCCTTCCTCCCTTCATGTTTTCTCTCTTATAACATTCTGAAATATCCAGATCACAAGTCTCTTTCATTTTATTTGTAAGTCAATCATATCTACTCAAATAGTTCCTGTTATGATAATTCACAAGGAGCCATTCTTTAACATCACCAGCAATTAGTCTTTTTATTTCAAAGTTTTGTAATTTTAAGTTTTCACACATGTTTCACAACAACAAAGTAATTACTGAGCAATTCAAATTTAAGGCCTATCTCATTGTCTTGTTAACTGGAATGGAGAGTTCTACATGGAAACAATGTACAGCAATTTGGTAGGCCATATAAAAGAGGCTAAATGAATCCAATGAATGAAACTCAACTCACTGTTTCAAAGAGAGCATTACATTAATGAAAGAGTCCCCATCCACATACTATTTCACAAAGCTACACTGGCATCTCCTGAAACCCCACGAGCTTTCACTGGTTGTTGCTTACACTTCTTATACTCCTGGGATGACTACAGTAACAACCATCTTGGCAGGGAAAGAAAAGTCACAAAATATAAATTTGTCGGTCAAATATCCTAAGTACGCACTTCTACAATATACTCGTCATAAAGTTGTACTCTCTCATGCACTTTAGTTTCAAGGTACACATGCAGAAAGAAACAGTTATTAACTCTCATAGACAGAGCTGAAGTTTGGAAATGTTTTTATGTTCAGCTTTTGACCATTATATCATGGCAAATAATAAAGCTTTCACATAACAGGATGACCATTAATTACATATGTTTGTCTACCTTCTTACAAAATTTGTACCGTTACGCACACCTTTGAAACATAGAAGTGGCATGCGTAAAAACATTACCAAAAAATTTGTTTTTGCGGGTAAAATCAGAGTGAAGCTAGATTTTTGAAAGCAAAATTTCAATTTTACTGTAAGAATGCATTTTTTTTATTTATGTGATTCACTTTTCCATGCATTCAATTCATGCAAGAACGAATTTTACGTGCTACACTTAGCTCAACTTTAAACCGTTGTATTTAAAAATGGAATAAAAAAACATTGATTCGACTTTTTTCATTTATCTACCTTCGTGCAAAGTTTGAGCCAATTAGTACACGGTTAAAGAATAGAAGTGGCATACTTAAAAAACCTCCCACAAAACATGTTTTTTTGCATGACTTTGCACATACAATACAAATGGTGCTCTTAGCTGAGCATTAATTTCAGCCCAATTAAAATCTTTTGCAAAAGGAATTAATTGATTTCCACAATTTGCCTGGGCACCAGCTCCAGTTCATTGTTCAAACCTTGCTTAATGCACTGCAACATAGGTACATTAAGACATGTTCGAATGGCTACAAAAATGGTAGTTGGTCCCGGCTAGGCCAAAAATCTTTTACCTGATTTCCCAGCTCACATAGGAACTAAGCACCAATCCCTTCAAAACTTGATTCCGCACACGGCCTTTTCAGGCATATTTATTGCAGTGCTTCCGTGCTGTAACGATAACGCCATTTATAAATTTTTTACTGCCATGGATCATATTATTAACCCCTCTGAGTACTGCTGAAGTGCTAACACACACAGCACCACTACTCCCTTCGGTTTTGCGAATATGTTTAGGCCAGTATTACACTATCAAATTTCTTTGTCCAATATCTTTGTCAAAGAAACTTGATGGTGTAATAGGGAACTTTGTCAAATGTCGTCAAATATTTGATCAAATCTAGTGCCTCGCTGTAGATTTGATCAAAGAAGTCGCTTGTCTTCTGTTCACTGCAATGTGACATGTTACCACGTGGAGCACTAGCATTGCTGCAGCGTTCTGTCAACTGTAGTGTATTTATACACATTGTCGGTAAATACAATTGGTGTGTACTGACAACTACAAAATTAATAGAAATGTATCAAGCTGATGAGGCACTTTACAACGTGAGGCACCCTGAATACAAAAATAGATTAAGAAGATTGGAGACCTGACCTGAGCTAACCTAACCCAACTCTCTCCTGTAGCAAGGAATCAGAGTGTTACAGTGAGCCTGTCTTCTGCAGATACAGCAGTTCTTGAATGAGTATTGCGTTTTTTGATATGAGGATACACTTCACTGAGCACATACAGAAATGTATGCTCATCCATTCTTAAGTAATTGACGTACGACTTTACGTCCTCCACTATAAGCTCGTGTAACAAGTTTTGTTAAATGTTTTTATCGTGTCATCGTAAAACACATGACTTCACCCAGGTATGTTTCCGTCCCCCCCCCCCCTTCTCTTCCGCATGTGCACACAGTGCAATTGTGGTACATGCAACTGCTGCAGTTAATAACAAGTTGTTGTTGTCAGCCATCTTGAACTTTGACGAAAAATATGATGACAGTGTAATACCCCTTTTTGCGCCACGTCAAAGAACTTTGTCAAATATATTTGACAAATATTTGATCACTCTTTGATCAAATCTTTGACAAAGAAATTTGATAGTGTAATACCGGACTTACTTTTGAATGTGGAGTTGGAGACATTTTTACTAGTGTCACTATTCTGAACCCTCAAGCCAACTAACTTATTGCCTATAATGTATATGTGGATGATGTGATGAAAGCTCAGTAATACTTCTATTTCTTGTTTAAGCAAGTCAGTTGCAACGGTCATGTGCTACAACTATTGTCTTGTCACATTAACGTTTTCGACTTTGCTTTGTACCTATTTGTTGTGTCAATATTAAAACTTGTCTATTCTATGAAGAAAATGGCATCTGTGTTTCACTGCGAAAGAAATTCTGGAGATATTCACCAGTAATAATAGATAGGATAAACTGTATGTTGTCAACATTCGTGATTACTGTTCCACAGAACCCCTACATAAGTCTTCAATCACGTAAAAATAAGTAGATGAGATCTGAATAAATTGATACAACTGGAGATTGTAAACAATTTGTAAGGAAACATTAGGCAATGACAAACAGAAACAAGCAAAAAGAATACAATGTAGATGAATAGGTAGTTTTGAGAGATGAAACAGTGAAAGGATGAAACAGTGAAAGGAGCAGGTGGAAAGCTATGCAAAATGGAAGGCCCAGCAGAAATCCTTGGAAACACAAGGTATTAGTTTGGCTGATACAGGCATAGTAAAAATTGAATTAAACAATGGAACCTCTATGTTGGAGTATCGACAGTATAAGGAAGAGAGAGATTGCTACTCACTGTAAAGATGACATGTAAGTTTCAAACAAGTGCAATGACAGACACAAATTAGCTTTTGGCCAAAGCCTTTATCAGAAAGGGAAAAACACATGCACATTCATTCACACATGCAAGCAAACCCACTCACATATGATTGCCACCTCGAGCAGCTGGCATTCTGGTCCGACCTGATGGAGATGGTGGTTGTATGTGTAAGAGTTGTGCTTGCTTGTGCAAATGAATGTGTGCATATATTCCAGTCTGAGCTGCCAGAGACAGCAGTCATGTGCATGAGGTCTGCTTGCTTGTGTGAATGTGTGTGTGTGTGTGTGTGTGTGTGTGTGTGTGTGTGTGTGTGTGTGTGTGTTCCTTTTTTTGGCGAAGGCTTTGGCTGAAAGCTAAAGTATAAGGGTCTATTTGCAACTTAACATGAAGCAAATGAGACAGGCATATGGGAATACAGGCACCTATATCATGAAACTGCCAGAGTGGAAAATTGCAAAGCATGCATGACTGTGAGAAATATAGATGAAAAAACATTTTTAGAAAAACAGAAGCAGCTGCTTGAATATCAGGAGCACAGATGCAAGTCAGTACTAAGCAAAAAGTACTAAAGAAAACCAACAAGAATTCTGGAAAGGAATTAAAGGACAGGTAGAAGAAATACAAATTTTATGGAGCCCATATCATTTGAAGCCTGTCAGAACTGGCAAAGTATTTGGAAGTTCAAACAGAATGGACAATGTCTTGAAAAGAGGATATAAGACGTACATAAAAAAATTAAAATAAGTGTAATGGATCACAGTTAAACTGTTTTTAGCTGTGTCCGGAGAACTACATTACAAAATGACATGCTAAAGATAGTAAATGAGTACTGCTATTTGGGCATCAAAATAACTGACAACACAAAAAGGAAATGTAGACTGGCAATAGCAGGAAAAACATTTCTGAAAATGAGAAATATGTTAACATAAAACAAAAAAATGTTAGAATGTCTTTTCTGCAAATATACAACAGGAGTGTAGCACTATATGAAAGTGAAGCATGGCCAATAAATGGTGCATAAAAGAGAGTATAGATATTTCTGAAATGTGATTTTTCAGAAGAAATCTTCAGATTACGTGGATATATCAAATAACTAATGAAAGATAAACAGCTATCTTTCCTTCATGATCACGATCCTAGGCACATGGATTGGTCTTTACATAAGGTCTTGAATCATCATCTCAACCAAAAGACGAGCGTGTTCAATACCATTGTAACATGCACATTAAGAATACGAGAGCTGCAACACATCAGACACAAGATAAAACTCTTGGAATGCTCTCTGAGGCGCAACAGATATACCACACAGAATTTGAAAAAGCACCAACATTTGATGAAATGATATCTATAAAGAAGAAATTTTGGATATGGCCTTTCCGCCATATATCCCCAGGGTGTCAGAACAGAATCCGTCTTATACAACAAAAGATGTGGCATAAAGAGACTGTACAGACTTATGAAAAATCTGTGAATGCCCCATGTTGGCCAAAGACAACTGCAGTCCTCATTCACAGTACCAGGATTTTGATTTCTGTCTTGCAGAGTGTGACAATCATACGTAGCAAGTGAGAAGGCAGTCTGACAATGTCAACAGCGGTCTTTGAACAATGCTACCTTGGGTAAATATAACCTCCTCCAGTGAACTCGACTTCAGTTCACCACAACCAATTGAGATCTATTCTTTGACAATGCCAGTCACTTGTGCAGGAGAAACATCAAGTTACCAATCAAACAGCTGCCAGCTGAAGAACCCAAAACTGATTACTCCAGATAATACATGGCCAACAATTCTCAATAATCATTTTGATTCTCTGGTTAAGCCACATCTTAACTACCACTTGTGGCACTGTTTGCAGGAACAGGTGTGCCATGCTAAAACTTCAGAAAAGACTGAAGCATGGATATACACAATTACACCCAATGAACAGAGTTGTATGAGACAAGGAAAGGGTGGTTCTTCTTAATCACCACCACCATCACCATCACCAACCTAATAGCACAGCTGTGAAATCTATACCTTCACTGTCATAAATATTTGGCTCTTTCTATGTTGCGATTTCCAAGGTTGCGATTACAGTGGAACCTGAGAACAGACTGATGACCTCAGCAGTTTGGTCTCATAAGACCTTACCTTACCTGAGAACACAGCTGGTTTTCTTTACGAATACATAGCAGTTTTTGCTTCTGTGTTGTTGTGGAAATATTAAAATGTCTCTTGTTTCCAAACAAATTAACTGCCTGCCACTCTCTCATTGGGTGCGTAGAACCAGAAGCTAACACACTGGTTTCATTCCCTTCAGACGTCACTCTTAGCATCAACAACATTGCTGCTTGAAACACATAAGTACACCACTAGATTCTGACTAGGCTTTTATCCTCTCCTGCAGAAATGTACGGGGGCTGTCCAGAAAGCAAAGCGTAGTATTTTTTTTTTTTCTCTTCGACAATTCTTCATTGAATATAATGAGAATTACACACATGAAAGAATTCTGTTTTATCTACACACTCTACTTTTGATGTAATCTCCATCCCATTCTATGGCCTTTCTCCAGCGCGAAACAAGGTCCTGTATGCCCTGTCAGTACTAATCCTTGTCCTGATGGCAGAGCCAGTGCTTCACTGTGTGAATCACCTCCTCATTGTCCTCAAAATATCTTACATGAATGACATCCTTTTTCCAAACAAGTGGATGGTCTCCCCAACCGCTGCAAATCATGGAGCTCTGCCAAACCGCCTTCTGATGACCTCACCCTCCGTGCCCAGCGACTAACTGTACTTATGTCAACAACAGATGCTTTATACACTTTGTGCAAGTGTTTGTGAATATTCTGCACAGTTTCTTTCTCTGCAGAGAGAAATTCAATGACAGCATATTGCTTGTAATGTACATCACCTACAGATGCCATTTTGAATCTACCCAATATCTACACCAACTGTCAGAAGTGACAAACTTTGCATGCTCACTCAGGAGACTTCAAATAATACATACATAATGTTTCGCATTCACAGCATTGTTTTCGGCTGAGAAAAAAAGTGTGGTGCATTACTTTCTGGCAACCCTCATATAATATGCCCAATTTTAAAGTCAGTTCAATTCCAATTACAAATGGATTCAGGAAAACTTAGTTCAAACGTGGTAGATGTTCATAAAAAGCCAAAGCACGCAGTATAGATTCCTATGGTTGCCAGCACAATTAAATTTGCTGCTCACTCACCAGTCCCCTCCCCACACTCATCCTAGTTTTCAACCAAGCTGGTATCACTATCCCCCCTCCCCTCCAACACTTCTATAGTGCTGTGCTTGAGCAGCTGTGAAACGCTGAGTGCAATATCTTCTACAGTGCATGTCAGACGTAACAACAGCAACAAATACATAAATAAACTATCGCAATCCGGATTAAGTCCAATTCTTGAACTTTCACTTGTCCTGTGATCTAGTGACAACTGATGGAACTATCTCCATGATGGGCCTTATTGCTGTAATTTATTCTCACGATAACAATTACTGTCAGTTTAATATGATTATTTCATTTGTTGGACTTTTAATTCTAAATTAATTTTCATCATCATCATCTTGTTCTAAAGCTATTTTAAACAGCTGGTGTTGTTTTTGCCTGTTATTCTAATATGTGAACAGTGTCCGAATTTCTCCTTTACAACCCTTTTTGTAAATCCTTACAGTCTCTCACAACCAAATAAAATACTGACTTGGGTTCAGAATCAAGAAAGGTTTTTTTTTTTTTTAAAGGACAACATTTTTTGCCTTTTAATGTTACCTTTACTTAAAAAGCTTCATAAATGTTCATATACACTATTCATACTGCAAGAAAACTTTCATTAGAAACCTGTTCAAATACAAAAAGAGTTTGTAAGACGATAGAATGTAATGTTATTTCCTACTCTATTCCAGACAATTAGGAGTCAAAAGCCACGTGATTGTTACAGCAAGGTAAATACTGTATTGAATGTTCCGGCATGTCAGGAAATCTCAAGCCTGTTTGAATGTGAGTATTGTTTGCCCAGCCCTACCCTTCTGAATTCTTCAAAATAAATCTGCATGTGACCTCAATAGCCAATGCTTCATCTGTAAACGTAAGATGACCCCTGTATTCATCTTCTAAACAACAAAATAGTGTTGACCTCAGCAGCAGTAGTTTAATCTGCGAATATAAGATGACCCTGTATTTATTGAATGACGTTTGGGAAAAAGACCTCGTCCTATAATCGGGTAAACATGATACGGCACTCTGTTGCATTCTGTGGAATCAATACAGAAGATAGTGAAATGATGTAAGGAGGTCTTTTTTCACTTTCTGAGTAGTTAATGCGCATTGAGAAATAAGAAGAAAAGCAGAACTTGCAATGTGCTATTTTAACTTGTGCCCTGCTTTGGCATTACAAACCATCGTCAGGAACTGAACTGGTAAGTCAGCCCCCCCCCCCCCCCCCCCTCCCTCAATTAGCTCCAACACAGTGTCCACAGCTAACCATCTGCTTTCCATGAAGTGGGGCCAGGGCTGTTCCTCAGCTAACCAACGAAGCTTGACATGGTACCATGGTACTTTAACTTTTTATGTTTGAGCATGCCTTATTCTGGCATGTATTAGATTATTTTATACTTCTGAAGGAGGCTAGATTACTCTCGCTGAAACCTGGGAAAGACCAGTAACTTTTCACAACTAAGGTGGATCTCTGACGTATTAATATATATAAGCCATCAGAAAACATGCATGTGTAGCATAATGCTATCACTGAAGATCATTAACACATGGTAAAGTCCATCGGCAGTCATCATCAACAGACAGTGGACATCACATGGCTGATAATTATGATTATATGTATTACAAATTTACTTTGTCAGTGCCAGTCAAAAGCATAGATCATTATGGATGTTTGGTAACTGAAACGCAATGGGGTGTCAATTGTATTCTTCGCATTTACTTCATGGCTTAGAGGGTTCCCTCCAGATGACATACTGTGCTGCCAAACACACAGGCTGCTGATTTCAACTGCTGTAACATATATTTATATAAAGAAAGTTTACGCTATGCTACATAAAAGATGTAAATGTAATCTTCTATTTTCTCCAATGTGCTAAAATTACTTGGACATGCCCACAACACAAACAATGAAAGAAGGATGGTTATGGTTTAACATCCTGCTGGCTACAAGGGCATTACACAGAGCACAATCATTGATAAGGAAAGGATGGGCAAGAAACTGGCTGTGCTTAGTCCGTGTGGGAACTTTCCTTAATTTAGGGAAACCAGGGAAAACCTTAATCTAAATGGCTGGATGGTGAATCACGACCCACTCATTCCAAATGTGAGTCTAGGTCTTCAGCTATTGCACCATCTCACCTGGTACCAACAAAAGGTATTCGGATACTTTGTCACTTCATTTTGAAGTTTTCCTAGGAAACATGTGTAGGTATTATGTGCACTATAAGTACTGGTAAATTTTCAATGAGTGTTCCGACATACATACTTTATCTTTTTGGGTAGTTTGCACACACATTCTTGTACTATCTGGCATGAACAGGAAAGGGAGACATTTCATATTTTGAGGAGGAAAAATCCATGTCCATTGAAGCTTCAAACTTTATGTTACAGAGTAGTTAACCCATGGAAAATCCAGGATGGAATAACGACAATATTATGAAAATTGCAGCTCACCATACAGAGCAGATGTTGCACCACAGACAGGCACAACAAAAATACTGCACTACATGTAGTAATAAGAATAAGTACACATACAATATTTGTTCTCCAGTCATGGTGAGTAAATTCAGATTGAGACTAAGTTATTAGCATTAGAGCTACAAAAACTCAGTGTAGTGCAATGAAGACAGCATGGGCAATTCACCACTAGGTAGCAGCCAGAAGGCAAGGGACTCAGTGCAGGTATTCACGTAAGGCAATAAGAAAGTAGTGCACAATAGGACATACAGTAAATCTACAGCAGCCGGGATGAAGAAGAAAGCTTTTTCCCCTTATTTTCATTTTCTTTTCAGTGCACATACACTACCGCTCATTAATTTCGATACACCCAATAAATGACATCTAGTTCTCTGTAGATAAGGTCTAATACCATGGGTACAGTGGAGGAAGCAAAGGAATAGTACAACAGTTGTATAATGTAATGATTTTTGTTTGTGGTCACTGAGATACAATAGTATCCAACAATGTTGTGTACATAAACGTTATGTACCTATCTGATATGTTTATTTACCTATTTGCCGATGGACGCCGCATTTGGTGCACCTGTGTTGTTCCCTGTAGTTACGTGACGTCCACAGCAAACAGTAAGCATTGCTGCGATACACAACACGTGGTTCCTGCACGTCAGTTCCTTCATGACACTGAAGTGTGCACATCGCTAGTATGGCTCCCCGAGTGGAGATATCCACAGAAACCCGTGCTGCAATTGTAGCATTTAGCCAAGCAGGTTTATCTACACCCTTCACCGCCAGAAGACAACACGTAGCAATAAGGACTTACCACGACCAGGATGACCTCGTAAAACAACTAAAAATGATGATAAATATATCAGAATTACCAGTACGAGAAATAGATTCAAAAGACAGTCCCAAATTCGTGCAGAATTGGTAGAAATGAATACGACAACAATATCTATTACAACAGGAAGGAGGAGGCTGACTGTACCCGGCTTGAAAGGATGTGTCACAGCAAGAAAACCTCTTCTAAGGCCCATAAATAAACAGAAGAGACTTGAGTGGGCTAGAAAACATAATTGGATATAGGAAGGGTGGACAAAAGTGTTATTCACCGATGAATTGAAGTTAGAGATTTTTGGAGCCAGAAGGAGAATATTTGTTTGCCATTTGTAGGGGAAAGGGTAGCTCATCAGTGTGTTCTACCTAGAGTTAAAAACGGTGAAAGTTCTATTACGGTTTGGGGATGTTTTGCTGGAGATAGAGCTGGCGACACTGTGAAAATAGAAGGATGTATGGATCAGAAGTAATACCATCGCATACGTCAGTATTATGCAATGCAAAGTGGATTGCACTTAGTACGAAAAGGCTTCACCGTACAACAGGATAATGACCCAAAACATTGGTCGGCATACTGAACGAACTACACTGCACCAAAGGAAAAACAGATAGTACTGAATGATATGCTATGGCCATCCCAAAGCTCCGATTGTAATCCCACTGAAATGGGTTGGGATGAAGTGGACAGAAATATCACGGAAGTTAATATGCACAGCAAAGAACATCTCTGGAATATTGTTCAGGATGTGTGGAATCATATAGACTCACGATACCTAAAAAAACTAACTGACCGCATGCCTCGAGTTTGTGAGGCAGTCATTAAATCCAAAGGAGGATACTTCGATGAAAGTAAAATATAATGATTATGATTGTGATTGTATTATATACGTGGAAGCTAATATAATTTTATTTTGTGAGAAATAATGTTTGATTTGTGTTGTAAATCTGAAATACCGGCGTGTGCTGAAATTAATAGGTGGTAGTGTATTACTTAAACTAGTTACAACCTCATTACAGGGGACAAATGACAAATAGTCCACACCACATTGAGTTCAAAAGGTAGAGACAGTTCCTCGCAAATAATTTAGATCTTATAAGCAAATGGAATCCATCATATTCAATGAAAGATTTGAAAATGAAGAGAGATAACCAAAAATGAATACTCCATCATACACCAATGTCAGTTGTGTAATGTTAAGTGCAAGAACATGAAAACTGCCACGGAAACATGTTACTCCCGCTGCACTGTCGTACCACGCAGAAAAATCAAATCATATGATGACAAAATTACAACTGAGTTGATAAGTTTTGACCCAGTTTACTGCAATTTTTCAGCTCAGTGCTAAAGCACAAACACCTGACACAAATTGGTAGTTGGCATGAACACAATGAGTATTACTAACTATGTTTGTTTTCAGTACCATGGGATATGCAAGTAACTAACAAGGCTGTGGAGTGTCTCGTGTTCAATACATAGTTGGGAGAAGAAGCACTCAAATGCCGTATCACCACAACCTGATATTAGTCTCATGTAACCCATCAAGGACAGTAGCTAGGCATGAAGTACCTGAATAATGAAAATTGAAACCAATGGATGTATTGTAATTCAGACACCATTTATTCAAAACATGCTACAAGTTTTGAAGTGAAAAAGCATCATCTCGGTTGTCATCTGAGCACTGGTAGGCTTGTTACTGGAAGTTACAAAATTCAACTGATTTTGGCTCCGCTGCACATGACATTTTTGGTTGTACATGCTGGTATAACTTGCTTAATAAGTTGTACTATCTCCATTTGAAAACTCTTGGGCTTTGTCATTGTGGTTTGTACGTTGATGGCAGATTAAACTTGGGGCCTGAAGATGATGCTTGTTTATGGTGAAAATGGTAGCATGTTTTGAATAAATGATGTCTGAATTACAATACAGCTGTTGGTTTCAATTTACATCATTCAGGAACTTTATATAAGTTTTCTGTGGTATCACCTCCATCCACAAGACATTTCTTCTTTAGATCAAGGTGATACGCAAATGTAGTAAAAAAAAAGGAATTCACTCAAATTACTTACTGCAATTATTAACTACACTACTTACAAAGGGAGAAATCATAGAAAGTTTAAGTAAATTAAAAGAGTCTGCAGTACCAGATTGTGCCAAAGGGACAAAAGTTCAGACAATCTGTAGGAGTTGTATCTTGAATCATAAATCATAACAAATGAGAACAATCAATACAAAACTGTAGACCTGCTAATGTGAGTATCCTTCCATTTCAGAAACTGAAACACAGGGATTGAATTGAAAGTCATGACTGACCTTTAGTTCCCTAGCCATGTTTGACTACAGTTGAACTTACTTTATACTATCTGCATTGGCCACTTCGAAAGACAGACTTTATAAAAAACAAAAAAATCAGAACAAAAACACTTTCAGCCATCTATACCTACAATTTCTGTGACCAGTTTCGGCATTTCACTAACCATTCTTCACGCCCCCCGACCAATGTGTAGGAAGAATGTGTTAACAAAATAGGCGCCAGCATTCAGTAACTTATCAGTAGACTTCGTTTTTTACAACATGATTCCTTCATTCATCAGGCGCAGACTTCATCCATTGTACAATAGTGTCAGCTGTGTAACGTTAAGTGAAAGAACTTGAAAGCTTCCATGGAAAGGTGGTGATCCTGCACTATCACTATCATGCAGAGAAACCAAATCATATGAAATGAAATTATAACCAAGTTACTAATTTTTTTTACAAGAGTCAGTCTGTAACTGATGAATAAAGGGCTTGCGTTGCTAAAAAAGAAGTCTACAGATACCATTTACTGAATTGCTGGCCTCTATTTCAATGATGCAAGAGAGTGGGGATTATTTTCCTACACAGTGAGGAGGCCTGAAGGTGGTGTAGTGAAACCCCAAAACTGGTTGCAAAAATAAAATAAAATTAGAAATATGGATGGCTGAAGGTGTTTTTGATTTGACATTTTATATTGAACAGCTTAAGTCCCCCGACCATCCCGTATAAAGATAGACTTACAAAGACTTATACAAAACACGTTGCATAATGGGCTTTGGTGTCACATCATTTTCATACCAAATAATGACTGAATTTAATTTAAATCAGGGAGTTCCTGCAGCCAATACAAGAGTCATCACCAATGACAGAATCGATATAGTAATCATCATAGGCTGTAAGTTGTGTAAGGAGATGAGATAAAATATTTTTAAGATGGCAATACTAGAACTGACCAGTATTTTCTGTTAACAGGAATAGTGTATTCTTTCTCTAAAACAGAGCTGTTCAAGGGTTGAGATATTTTTTTTTTTTTTTTTTTTTTTTTTTTTTTTTTTTTTTTTTTTCATTGGATACCACACTGTTGAAGGAGCACGTATGGCGAGAAATCCTATAGCACTTGGAATTCAATTGTTTTATATATTGTCTGTCTCGCACGACGACGGTATCTTCTGTAAGGCATCTTGGCAGCGTTCAATGCAGTTGCCTGTGCAGCAGCAGCAGCAGCAGCAGCAGCAGCAGCAGCAGCAGCGCGAGTGAGCCGCTGCGCGGCGCTCGCTCGCTTTTATAGACGCGCGATAGCGCGTGACCTTGATTCGGACTTAGAATCTTTCACAGTGCCAGCCGCGCGTTATCCCGGACGGGAGCACTAGACTCACTAGGTGCTCCCGTCCGCTGTGCGCTAAGTCCGCGGCTGGCGCGCTGCCAAGATGACGTACCGCCGCCTTATCGGCGGGGTCAAAGGTCAAAAGAAGATACCGTCGTCGTGCGAGACAGACAATATATAAAACAATTGAAGACGTGGAAATGACAACATCTGCTGCTGACAAGAAGAAGAATACCATAAAATCTGTCGCTGCACACTCACTACTAGATGGACCCGCTGTCTTCTGTGGTTGTAAATTGAATTTTAGTATTGATCTTAATGATACATTTTCGCATGGTAATGGCTGGCTAACGGTCGCTATCGTACGAGGCGGTACAGGAGTACCAAATGTATCAGGATTGGAAAGCAAAACTCCTTTACTACTTTAAGCGTCTCCTTTCGTAATCTCATTCCCGCAGCATCACCAGTTTTAATTTGATTACATTCCATTAGACTCTTTTTGCTTTTGTTGATGTTCATTTTATATCCTCCCTTCAAGACACTGTCCATTCCATTCAACTGCTCTTCCAGGTCTGTTGCTGTCTCTGACAGAATTACAATGTCATCGGCAAACCTCGAAGTTTTTATTTCTTCTCCATGGATTTTAATCCCTACTCCGAATTTTTCTTTTGTTTCCTTTACTGCTTGCTCAATATACAGATTGAATAACATCGGGGAGAGGCTACAACCCTGTCTCACTCCTTTCCCAACCACTGCTTCCCCTTCATTTCCCTCGACTCTTATAACTGCCACCTGGTTTCTGTACAAATTGTAAATAGCCTTTCGCTCCCTGTATTTTACCCCTGCCACCTTCAGAATTTGAAAGAGATTATTCCAGTCAACATTGTCAAAAGCTTTCTCCAAGTCTACAAATGCTAGAAACGTAGGTTTGCCTTTTCTTAATCTAGCTTCTAAGATAAGTCGTAGGGTCAGTATTGCCTCACATGTTCCCATATTTCTACGGAATCCAAACTGATCTTCCCCAAGGTCGGCTTCTACCAGTTTTTCCATTCGTCTGTACAGAATTCACATTAGCATTTTGCACCCGTGACTTATTAAACTGATAGTTCGGTAATTTTCACATCTGTCAGCACCTGCTTTCTTTGGGATTGGAATTATTATATTCTTTTTGAAGTCTGAGGGTATTTCACCTGTCTCATATATTTTGCTCACCAAATGGTAGAGTTTTGTCAGGAATGGCTCTCCCAAGGCTGTCAGTAGTTCTAATGGAATGTTGTCTACTCCCTGGGCTTGTTTCGACTTAGGTCTTTCAGTGCTCTATCAAATTCTTCACGCAGTATCATATCTCCCATTTCATCTTCATCTACATCCTCTTCCATTTCCATAATATTGTCCTCAAGAACATCGCCCTTGTATAGTCCCTCTATATACTCCTTCCACCTTTCTGCCTTCCCTTCTTTGCTTAGAACTGGGTTTCCATCTGAGCCCTTGATATTCATACAAGTGGTTCTCTTCTCTCCAAAGGTCTCTTTAATTTTCCTGTAGGCAGTATCTACCTTACCCCTAGTGAGATAAGCCTCTACATCCTTACATTTGTCCTCTAGCCATGCCTGCTTAGCCATTTTGCACTTCCCGTCTATCTCATTTTTGAGACGTTTGTATTCCTTATTGCCTGCTTCATTTACTGCATTTTTATATTTTCTCCTTTCATCTATTAAATTCAGTATTTCTTCTGTCACCCAAGGATTTCTACTAGCCCTCGTCTTTTTACCTACTTGATCCTCTGCTGCCTTCACCACTTCATCCCTCAAAGCTATCCATTCTTCTTCTACTGTATTTCTTTCCCCCATTCTTGTCAATTGTTCCTTTATGCTCTTCCTGAAACACTCTACAACCTCTGGTTCTTTCAGTTTATCCAGGTCCCATCTCCTCAAATTCCCACCTTTTTGCAGTTTCTTCAGTTTTAATCTACAGTTCATAACCAATAGATTGTGGTCAGAGACCACATCTGCCCCTGGAAATGTCTTACAATTTAAAACTTGGTTCCTAAATCTCTGTCTTACCATTATATAATCTATCTAACACCTTCCAGTATCTCCAGGCTTCTTCCATGTATACAACCTCCTTTTATGCTTCTTGAACCAAGTGTTAGCTATGATTAAGTTGTGCTCTGTGCAAAATTCTACCAGGCGGCTTCCTCTCTCATTTCTTACCCCCAATCCATATTCACCTACTACGTTTCCTTCTCTTCCTTTTCCTTCTACCGAATTCCAGTCACCCATGACTATTAAATGTTCGTCTCCCTTCACTACCTGAATAATATCTTTTATCTCATCATACATTTCTTCAATTTCTTCATCATCTGCAGAGCTAGTTGGCATATAGACTTGTACTACTGTTGTAGGCGTGGGCCTCGTGTCTCTCTTGGACACAATAATGCGTTCACTATGTTGTTTGTAGTAGCTTACCCGAACTCCTATTTTTTTATTCATTATTAAACCCACTCCTGCATTACCCCTATTTGATTTTGTATTTATAACCCTGTATTCACCTGGCCAAAAGTCTTGTTCCTCCTGCCACCGAACTTCGCAAATTCCCACTATATCTAACTTTAACCTATCCATTTCTCTTTTTAAATTTTCTAATCTACTTGCCCGATTAAGGGATCTGACGTTCCACGCTCCGATCCGTAGGATGCCAGTTTTCTTTCTCCTGATAACGACGTCCTCCTGAGTAGTCCCCGCCCGGAAGTAAGGAAGTACGGAAGAATATAGTGAACAACATTTCACAGACAACAGAATATTAAAACACAAAACAGCACCTGCAAAGTCTTATAACATAGTTCAATTACTTATGGTCATATTAAAGACTAATAATAGGTAACAAACAAAAATCAAAACAGTGTTTCCATACCTTTGTACTCTTCGGGTGGTTCTGGATTAGGAAGAGACTTCAAAGCTTCATGATAAACACGCTGGCTCTCTAACATATAGCTATAGTATTCAGAATCCTCTGAAAAGCATTCAGTAAGGTGCTTATATATCTGGAAAAAAATATAAAAAGGACTTAAAATGACTGTTTTAAAATCTGATTCAAACTGACGCAAAATGACAGTACTGAATGTCCTGCCAGCCATACACATTGTATGTGATCTCCCCCCCCCCCCCCCCACACACACACACACACACACACACACACACACACACACACACACTCACTCACTCACTCTGTAACAACATAACCAAATTTCTTCGTATTACAGTGACTGTCATGGAAGTAAAAGTCTCAATGTCATTTCATCTAATTACAACATCCTAAATTTGTCAGTTTCAAGTATTTAAAATAACTCCTAGAAATATACAAAATTAACTGTTTTTCCATATTTTTATGGTCAAATAAGAGAGGTATGTCACAAACAATGCCTCTCTCCAGAGAGATACCTCACTTGTCACAAGGCGCCCCTTGCACAAAGTCTGCTACAGTGTGTTAACTTTAAGTTACCCAGTTACCAGATGGGATTGTGGATAGTTGGAGGAAGCTAGTCTGGTATTTACAGACACATCCACAGAGTGAGGAGCCGTGCAGGGGTAACAACTGCTTACCACAGTGCACGCACCTTACAATGTACTTTGTGCTTCTGCAAACCTAGAAGTCACACATGGAAGTAAAGATTATTTAAATGTTGTTTGCAATTGAAACAAAAATAACCTTACTTGCTGACACATTTAAAATTGGCTGCAATCAAAACAAAATGACTATTGGCCATAGTCTTTTGACTTCTACAGATTCATGTCTAGGGAGTCTAGTGGTCAACTTACAGTTAACACACTGCAAGAGTTTCTTCAACATATCTCTTTGCTGGAAAGTACACCATGGCTATGGAAACATTGCAGCTTGTTGCCTGTGACCTACAAATAAATATATTCTCAATGATACATATCATATCTTCTCAACAGCAATACCATAGTGTGTAGGGCTACAGCACACTTTATTACACAATTTGATCATTTTAGTTGCTTTATTTAACATTTCATTTTTCCCTGTTTTTATTCTCACATGCTCTATTACACTGCTAAAAAAGACAATCTCATCTTGTAAGGCATGCTGGATGCTTTGGACTAATTTTTCCTTGCAGTACAGAAGCTGAACAGCCTGCCCAATACTCCAGGAATCTAAAGTCAAGTAATTTTCGCAGCCTACCACATCTCATCTACACAATCATCTTCAGAACTGCATAAAGTTCGCACTAAATGCAATCCAGAACTGCATAAAGTTCCGCACTAAATGCAACCATTTCCTGATTTGTGGCTTCTTGGAATTCACTCTCTTAGAAAAGTCCACACTACCTGGTTTTAAGAGCCCTATAAGATTGTAAGTTTAGAGGGAAATTTTAGAAAACACTTCCTCTGTTTTTCATTAATACGCTTCAATGGCTGACACTAGAGTAACAAGACACGTAGTGACCTTGTATTAAGTATGAACTGAGACAAAGTGTTCTATAATTACTCCTGGAGAAATTTGTGATGTTTTCTAGAAGTAATTACCCTGTTCACTGTTATTGTTATGAAGTAAATAAATAAATAAATGTACATTCACAGAAATGTCAGGGTAATAATTACGGTTCTGTACATAAAAGAGCACAAGAGGCTATCTAACCAGTCTTCACCATGTCACGGACAGAGAAAGGGCAAGGAAATGTAAAAAGGACTTTACACACTATGCTAATATCTTTGACAACACTGACCCTATGATACACCCAACAAACTTTCCACTATGACCACAAGGGTACTGGGGTACTGTATAAAATAGCATGTGTTTAAACAATGGAAAATCTGGGATGGAATGTAACAATATTATGGAAAGGAAAGTTGCTACTCACCATATAGCGGAAATGCTCAGTCAACTCAGCATCTCTGCTACATGGTGAATAGCAACTTTCCTTTTCATAATATTGTTATAGCATGTGTTTATGTAGATTGGTTAAACATCAGAATGGCCACTCAAGAAAAGGCTAAATCCTGTCCATGTCATTCACATGCGACAATGATAATCCCTGGTAAGCACTCCAATAGCTTTTACATGGCAAAATGCCAAAACTGACTGTAACAGTTAGTAATAATTTTTTACCCAGTGTGGAATAATAGACCTCTTTATTTCAAGAAGAAGAAGGAAAGGGAATAAAAGAATTCAGCTGTGGGATCCATCAGGAGCAACATTAAATCACAAGCAACTCTGGATGAGATAAATATCAGTGCAATAACTGAAACAGAAAAATTAGATTTTAACGCCATACCAATAATGAACTTAACAGAATCATAACAGGTCACACTGGAGACAGATAGTGAAAAAATACCAGCTATAGTGTTTGTTAAGGAATTGTCACAACATTTGTGCGAAGTAAGAAAGACTATTTGGGATATCTGTTATCAGGAAAGGAAGGGGACAAGATGAGGTTATCTTAAATACACACAAGACACAGGCAGCAATAGGGAGTTCATGCAACATGTTGGGTTGGAAAGGGGACAGTAGTAGTATTGTGACTGGCCAAAAGTTCTTAATTCCGTCACTTGCCTCTACAGATGTAAATCTATGGCATTACACAATATCTCAGGCTCCAACGAAATCAGTCTTTCCTGAGGAAGGCCATTGTAATACAATCGAAACATAGGTTTTGCAGCTTATAATTAAAGTATTTTATACAACGACATGGTACAAACCTAGAAGAATTTTAATCATCTTGACATTGACTGCAGAAGCCTATGTAGTTATGCTATTTATCATGAACTGCACAATAGCTGTAATGTGATGTGTATGATCCTGCTTAGAAGTGGGTTGTTAAAAATGCACCTTTTTCAACTGAATCTTTGTGAAACACATACTGCAATGTTTAACAACTGTTCTACTTGTGTACGCCTGACAATGTACTGAATTCTTTCTTTCTTTTACTGGTGCTTTGTCCCACAGTTTCACATGATTAGGATGGATATGGCAAGGTTAATGTTTAAGGGTGACCAGATGCCCTTCCAGCTGCCACCCATACCCCCCGGGACGGAATGAGCGTACCCCAGCTGTCTGCGTCTAGTGTAATCCATGGAACAGTGTGAGCATTTTCAGATGTCTGCGAGTTGTGTAACTGAGGCGGAACATGGGGACCAGCCCGGTGTTCACCAAGCGAGATGTGGAAAACTGCCTAAAAACCACATCCAGGCTGGCCAGCACACCAGCCAAAGTCAGTAATCTACCAGGCAGATTTGATCTGGGGCCAGTGCGCCTATCCGAGTCCAGAAAGCAGAGCATTAACACTCTCTGCTAACCTTGTGGGTTGACAATGTACTGAATAACACAGGAAGTAAATAGCAAAGTTCATTAAATGTATTCTATCTCGGAAACCATTCAGAATAAGGCATGTGTCCATAGGAAGTTTTGTTTCAAATCATCGTTCCTATCATAGTAAGATGACTCCTTACTGAAATTTCCCTCTTCCCTGGCAATTATGTGTATTATGTTGTTATGTTAAGTGTCCTGCTACTCACTGGCACTCTTTTCTAAGCTGACGAATGAAGTGAGCTATTTCAAGCACTTTCTGTTGAGCAGGTATTGTTACTGTCATATGGTACATCTATACAGATGGAAGAATTTTTATGTACAAAATGGGATGCAATGATCTTTCATTAGAAACAGGGGACATAAAGGACAATGCAGACAGAGCTCCACTTACCTGGACAAGACTTACAACAGTTGGGGCAAGGCAGATGTCACAGAGGATACTCACCAACAACTGTTTTGCCTTTACAGTCGTCCATTCCATCAGTCTGAGGGACTTTTTTTTTACAGGTTTATACACCCTCAAACTTTCAATGCTTAAGCCTAGATCCATACTCTCCGTGATGCACAACATTTAATGATTGTGAAGCAAAGCATCTACAGAGTCTGTGATTACAGAGGATTGGCAGCACTCGCCATCTACAGCTCAAGAAACCCCGGTTCACTGAGCTTTATGAGGTGCTACCCATTTAGTATGACCCAAGATGTGAATGTGGCTTATCAAATGCCACAGACATGAGAAGCATTTTCCACACACACGCAATGTTACAGGATATAGGAATGCCCAAAGAGAGTTCTAAACCAAGACATCTGATAGTTTTATTGCAACAGAATAGATGAAAAATAGCCTACCTGTTTACACATTAAGAAAGATGTAATTAAAAATGTGTGGTTTACCAAAAAAGGGTGAGAAAATTTAAAATTTGTGTGATGCAAAAATCATAAATTCTTTCTTATGTAATTAATTGTATAAAAACAGTATATTAAAAGAACAGAAACAAAAGAATCACAGAAAAATTATTTTACCTGTGGGTTTGTGAGAGCACCTGTCATGACTCTTCTCATTGCAGCACCCATTGCACTGAAGTCATGGAGCATTGTAAGATATAAGTCAGCATCTTGAATGGCAACTAGGTACGCATCTTGTATCCCCGATTTGCTGAAGTTAACAAGAAAAATAAGTTAATAATTTTTCTTTTTAACAAGTTTATCTGAGTGTTATAAAATGGATGACAATGAGAACTGGAATAATAAATGCTAAAATTAATAAAAACCTAGCCCCAAAATGTATGCATCAGCAACACAATCACTTGAAATTACGTAATCATTAAGGAGATGGGGGTACTCTCACATGATTGTGCGTAATGCATTGGCCATTGCTGTACTGTGTTATATATGCCATGGTGGTATCTGAAAGCTCCTTGTAAGAAGCTAATTGCACTGCCCATTATCAGAAACATACTGTCTAATCAAAGGAATACTCATTCTATCTCTCTGATTTATATTACGTTTCTAGGGTACATTCAGCCGAAACACAGAGCTGCAGAAAAAATATAATTACAAATGAAACACTTACCACCAAAACAAAATACTGGAACTTGGATAAAGTTATGGGTTGTAAAGAACACTTATTTCCATCAAAACATCAGAATCCTAACTAATAAAAAAAAAGGACGAATTTTAATACTAATACTGGATACTGGAAGGGCAGTGGTAATGTCTACAGACATGTTGTTCTTATCTGTACATAATGTAAAAATTACTGAAATCCAAAAGATACTGTTGCAATATCATCCTCACAGACCATTGCAAACAGATATGCAGGCACCTACATAACTCTGTAGCTGTGCACTGCAAAAATTTTTGTGTAATGTTCTACAACATAGTGTTCTACATCAGTAGCGGACTGGGTTGCTATATGCTGTAGCACAATACTGTGTTTCTGTCGCTGGATACATGAAGGGAGCCAAACTGGAGCAAGTACATATCCTACCAGCTCAGCTGTTAACGTCATTACGTCAGGGCTGTGCATTCAATCTGTATAGTCTCTGCATCAGTCATCGGTTAAATGTGTGGCCAAGACGCTACATTCTCATCAACTAGGCGAAGTCGCTGGAGTCACTGGTCTACAAGCCGTCAGCTAGCCCTGATGGTTCCAGGCTCTGATCTGGAACCACCGAGGTAAGGCTACTCATCGGGTGCCATCACCTAACACTCCACCTAGTCTCTTGAAAGTCCAGGGTTTGACTGAGCACCAGCGCAACTCTGCTAGCCACTACACAAGCAGTACACCAGTACAGTCTTAAGCTCACTGTAGTGTGAAGCTGGCATCTGACACGTCAGCAAGGCCACCGTCATCGCCGGCCACTGTCATTCTGCCATAGCAGCCTACTCCCTCAGCGTATACTCTCGCTGTCCACCACCCTGGCTAGTTCCTAGGCCACTGTCGTCTACCAACTGTACAGAAGCACCAATTAATAAAGAACGTTGCTGTTGAGTGAGCATTACTGCCTCTGCACACGAAGCGGTTCTGGAACTCCCAACCCACACCTCCCTGCACATATCACTTTGCAGAGCAGAAGTGGCCAACCTACAACACTGGTGTCAGCATGCCGATCACAGTGCAACACAACCGCCATATTTCATGTCAAATCACAGTGATCACTGACCTCATATAACAGATGTTTGTGAAAAATTGGTGTAAGAAACCACGTAATAAAAACAAAATAAATAATTTTTCCACAATTTTTTGATCAACACTTATGAGAGCATTTTGAAATGTGGGTCATTTTCACAAATTGGTGTGCAGAGACTGGATGGTTCATAAGTCTGTAACCACTATAACTTTTTTATTTATCAACCTAATTTATTCAATTTGGTGTTAATGGAAACATACAAGGAACAATTATGATATGTTGTTGTTGTGGTCTTCAGTCCTGAGACTGGTTTGATGCAGCTCTCCATGCTACTCTATCCTGCGCAAGCTACTTCATCTCCCAGTACCTACTGCAACCTACATCCTTCTGAATCTGCTTAGTGTATTCATCTCTTGGTCTCCCTCTACGATTTTTACCCTCCACGCTGCCCTCCAATGCTAAATTTGTGATCCCTTGATGCCTCAAAACATGTCCTACCAACCGATCCCTTCTTCTAGTCAAGTTGTGCCACAAACTTCTCTTCTCCCCAATCCTATTCAGTACCTCCTCATTAGTTACGTGATCTACCCACCTTATCTTCAGCATTCTTCTGCAGCACCACATTTCGAAAGCTTCTATTCTCTTCTTGTCCAAACTAGTTATCGTCCATGTTTCACTTCCATACATGGCTACACTCCATACAAATATTTTCAGAAACGACTTCCTGACACTTAAATCTATACTCGATGTTAACAAATTTCTCTTCTTCAGAAACGATTTCCTTGCCATTGCCAGTCTACATTTTATATCCTCTCTACTTCGACCATCATCAGTTATTTTACTCCCTAAATAGCAAAAATCCTTTACTACTTTAAGTGTCTCATTTCCTAATCTAATTCCCTCAGCATCACCCGATTTAATTTGACTACATTCCATTATCCTTGTTTTGCTTTTGTTGATGTTCATCTTATATCCTCCTTTCAAGACACTGTCCATTCCATTCAACTGCTCTTCCAAGTCCTTTGCTGTCTCTGACAGAATTACAATGTCATCGGTGAACCTCAAAGTTTTTACTTCTTCTCCATGAATTTTAATACCTACTCCAAATTTTTCGTTTGTTTCCTTTACTGCTTGCTCAATATACAGATTGAACAACATCGGGGAGAGGATACAACCCTGTCTTACTCCCTTCCCAAGCACTGCTTCCCTTTCATGTCCCTCGACTCTTATAACTGCCACCTGGTTTCTGTACAAATTGTAAATAGCCTTTCGCTCCCTGTATTTTACCCCTGCCACCTTCAGAATTTGAAAGAGATTATTCCAGTCAACATTGTCAAAAGCTTTCTCCAAGTCTACAAATGCTAGAAACGTAGGTTTGCCTTTTCTTAATCTTTCTTCTAAGATAAGTCGTAAGGTTAGTATTGCCTCACGTGTTCCAACATTTCTACGGAATCCAAACTGATCTTCCCCGAGGTCCCCTTCTACCAGTTTTTCCATTTGTCTGTAAAGAATTTGCATTAGTATTTTGCAGCTGTGACTTATTAAACTGATAGTTCGGTAATTTTCACATCTGTCAACACCTGCTTTCTTTGGGATTGGAATTATTATATTCTTCTTGAAGTCTGAGGGTATTTCGCCTGTCTCATACATCTTGCTCACCAGAAGGTAAGAGTTTTGTCATGACTGGCTCTCCCAAGGCCATCAGTAGTTCTAATGGAATGTTGTCTATTCCCGGGGCCTTGTTTCGACTCAGGTCTTTCAGTACTCTGTCAAATTCTTCACGCAGTATCTTATCTCCCATTTCGTCTTCATCTACATCCTCTTCCATTTCCGTAATATTGTCCTCAAGTACATAGCCCTTGTATAAACCCTCTATATACTCCTTCCACCTTTCTGCCTTCCCTTCTTTGCTTAGAACTGGGTTGCCTTCTGAGCTCTTGATATTCATTCAAGTGGTTCTCTTCTCTCCAAAGGTCTCTTTAATTTTCCTGTAGGCAGTATCTATCTTACCCCTAGTGAGACAAGCCTCTACATCCTTACATTTGTCCTCTAGCCATCCCTGCTTAGCCATTTTGCACTTCCTGTCGATCTCATTTTTGAGACATTTGTATTCCTTTTTGCCTGCTTCATTTACTGCATTTTTATATTTTCTCCTTTCATCAATTAAATTCAATATTTCTTCTGTTACCCAAGGATTTCTATTAGCCCTCGTCTTTTTACCTACTTGATCGTCTGCTGCCTTCACTACTTCATCCCTCAGAGCTACCCATTCTTCTTCTACTGTATTTCTTTCCCCCATTCCTGTCAATTGTTCCCTTATGCTCTCCCTCAAACTCTCTACAACCTCTGGTTCTTTCAGTTTATCCAGATCCCATCTCCTTAAATTCCCAGCTTTTTGCAGTTTCTTCAGTTTCAATCTGCAGTTCATAACCAATAGATTATGATATAAAATTATTAAAATGCTGGAATTAAGCATACAAATATCTACAAATCAACAATGACAGTTGTTTCTACGGCCTTTCTTGTTACTATGCCTGAGAATATAATTTGAATTCCTGCTAATAAAAGAGTGACTATCTGTCCCTTCAGAAAATGGTAAAATGTGTTATACTTTTGCATAAACTGGAAGATCTGTACTTCTTTCCGATAAAATATTTGTGAACTTTATCCAAAAAATGTGTTACATTTATCACCAAAATGTAAAATTGATTATGCATACTGCGCATGTAAAAGAACCATACACTTAACTATTGTGGAAATGTATTTAGATTCTAGAAAATGAGGAGTGTATGCTGCATTGCTCTTCTCATTGTCCTGAAGAATGTGAAATGTGAATTATTTCACTCAAGTTGTAATCCTTACAAGATTCTAAAAAAGTCATTTTTAAGGACTGGATCCTAATTGATCCACCTACACTGGACACATTAATGAAGAAAGTCAACAAATTAGTTCAGTATTTACTCCAAAAACTTTAAAACTTGGCACAACATTACTACATATGGAAATCTCAGGGTTGCTACTGAAAAACTAGCAACGAAAGACTCCCTGATACTTCATGCACCACTACAGTGGATTTTGCAGAAAACTATCCTTGTTTGCTTTGGGATGGTAGAACATTCACGTTACCCTTTACCCTTTTGTTGCGTACAATAAAACAGAGGACTGCATTAAATGAATGTTGTGTTTTATAAAAGATTGTTTGCAACATGATACAAAAATATTCTATGTTTTCCATAAAATTGATCTTACCCTGGAACACATACAACACATTCAACATGTCATTTACTTCAATGATGGCAGTTCTGCACAATATAGAAACTTAATAATTTTGTAAATTTGTGCCATTACAAGCAAGACCACGGATAACTACAGAATGGAATTTCCACTAATCATGGTGGAAAAGCATGTGATGGAGTTGATGGTATATTAAACATTTACAGTGACTATGTGAATTTAGTTCGAAAAGAGCTATTGACGTTTGGCACAACCCTTGTTCCAGCAAGACAAACATTTTATATTATGACAGAGTAGATAACAAAATTCACAATTACGTTACAAAAACAGAATGAAACTGGTTTTATCATTCCAGGGACAAGAGTCAATCATTTTTTTCAAACCACTAAATGAAAACAGGATGCTAATAAAGTGTGACCTATCAGAAAATAAATTTATACAAGTTCATTTTGGACTTGGCAACAGAGGCTCCATCACTATTAAAGAAGAAATGTACATCACAGCTATGTACCATATTTTAGATACAATGAGAAGCACTTTTTTCCTTGAAAACTTGCCTCCAACATTCAGGTGTGTGTTATACTCGAAATTAATATAAAAATGTCCAGTGTTTGATTTAAAATTCCCACCAGTCTTAAAAATGTCCCTATATTCGATGCCGTGGGAAATCTATCTCCATCTGACAACAATGGATGCAACCGGCAATAGTGGTGAACCAAAGCAACATGAGTTGTGGATATTCACAAACTTGCTAGCAGTGTCACCCACCTGCCAGGCCATCACAAACATAGAACACTGTCTAGCCTATGATGCTTCACTGCAGTCTACAATGTCAGTGAACTTGAATAGAAAGTGATTTGTGTTATCGGTAATGGTACAATATTTTTGCTAGTAGCTAGTTTCCTAATGGAAAAAAAGAAAAGGTGTTCATATAATGTGGGCTATAAATTGAAAGTAATAGCATATGCAGAAGAACATGGAAACAGTGCAGCTGAACGGTGTTATGGCCCTCTGCCAACAGTGGGCTAATGGGAGCGAGTGAGTGAGTGAGTGATTTTTTTTGGGGGGGGGGGGGGAAGAGGGAGGGGGAGGGGGAGAGAGAGAGAGAGAGAGAGAGAGAGAGAGAGAGAGAGAGAGAGAGAGAGAGATGACATACTGAAATGGATTCAAGGACTTAGTTGCAAACCAAAGCCAAAATACATCAGAAAATATCACGATAGTGTGAAGAGAAAATATTATCTTTTCTTTGTTTTATTATTCAACACAAAAAGAAAACCAGTGTGAAACTAAGCCAATAACAAATATGGATGAAGCTCATCTGACATTTCATGTGCCGAGTAACAGAACTGTTGCCAAGAAAAGTGCTAACGTGTAACTATAAAAACAAGTGGACATGCAAAAATGCACTACGCTGTTGTCCTTTCTTGTTGTGCTCCAAGCACTAAACTTAATCCAATAATCATTACCAAGCACAAAACAATGCCAAAATCTTCTGAAATGTCGCCAGATGTCGATTACGTACATGAAAACGGTTGGATGGATGATGCTGGTATGAAATTATGGATTAACAGAGTGTGGTAGAGAAGGAAAGGTGGTTTCTTACTTCACAATTGCAACCTGTTGATGTCTTGATAAATAAACCATTTAAAGCGTATATGAGACAGGAATGTAACAAATGAATGATGATGGATGAACGTGACATGAATTCACAGCAAAGCGAGCTTTAAAATACCTACAATCAAACAAGGATGTCTGTGGATAAACAGTCATGATCTAGAGTGCAAGAAGACATTATTGTTACATTTTTCAAGAAGTAACACTCTCAATGGCAATGAAGACCACCTTACCTCAGGATGTATACATGGTCAAGAAAAAAAAATTCACGGATTTCCCAGTTAAAAACACACTCCCCCCCCCCCCCCCCCCCCCAACAGGACAATACATTTCTTCCAAGGTGAAAAATAAACTTTTTCACAATAAGTGGCAGTATACTTTCCCTCAGAGCTGTAAAAATATCAATTCTTTGAATGGTAAAGGTTTTATACACCAGTAAGGAACTTCAGAGAACAAAAAAAACTCTGAAAAAAATTTGGAAAGATCTTTGATGTGCAGCAACATTTACGCGGAATATTTTCATATTACAATATGCTGCATACTTTTGTATTCGTATTATGAAAATATAGATTCGAATTCCACTAAAAATTGCACGTTAGTTTCTGAAGCACTGAAAGCTAGACTGACAAGTGCTTTCACAATCCAATCATAGCTTATGTCATGTAATCTCACCAGCCAATGGCAGCAGATATTCAGAGCATAGGAAACTTGATGTAGCCAGCCAATAGCAACATCACTGTTAAGTAGTGTGAACACACAAATAGGAAAAGTTAATGGTTTAATTTAATGCACATAGTGTAGCTACAAGAAAAACTAAGATTTCACATATAATATTGTCTTTGAGAGTTTTGGTCTTTACGATACATCACACAAACGTGCCAGTAAAATTTTAAATAACGACATTAATGTTTGGTCTTCTGTGCCATAAAGTCGTCTAAGCGGCTAGTCATCAATGTGTTAAGTTTTAAGAGTCAAACGCTCTGTGATTTAAGAAATTCATTGCACATTTGTACACATAACATAATTCATCTTGTGTAAAGGGAAATTTACTTTGAAACTAATGCTTTTCAAAGCACCATTCACAGTATTTTCCCCATGACCTGTTAGAAAAAACTTACTTTCAGCAGTTGCCAGAGTGCGCCAGTAAAAAGGTGTCACTGTGAGTGGGCAGCTACGATGATGTACGAAGCCCATATGCTCGTACATATACACATAGTATTAAGAGATCTTACATTACATCATAAAGGGAACAGGACATCGGAGGATACTCTTACGAGCACCGGAATTTCGTAAACCATACTGAAATGCATAATTTGACTTAAAGTGCACATTTGTACATCCAGATTCACAATGAAGTAGGCCCCAACCTGATATTAAGCTTTTCGGTGCAATTTTCATGAAGCAAATTTTCTTGGTGTACCAGTACTGTATTATCTCAAGTTTGGTTCTTTATTATGGCATAATGCCACAAGTGCCAGAAGGTGAAAATGTGCACCTGCCTCTGGGGAAAAGATTAGTAAAAGCCACATTTATTTAGTAAACCGATAAAAATAACTTCTTCACTGTTCTACAAGGCAGTTAATGCTTGATGCCAAAAATGTGCAAATAAAATAAGAGACCAAGCAGATCTTCCCCAGTTCATTTATGGCCGCTTCATGACTGTTGGAACCCTTATCAAAATATTTTAATGACTTTCAGCCATTATGCCCATACTCATGCCCTAGTTTATCCTATTTCGGGGATAGCAGGAGATGATGTGTTACCATTCATAGACAACTTGTTAGCAGCCACTAAGCTGAGATGCTGATCAAAGGAACATGTTTTACATATGGTTCAATAGCATTTGGTGTGATTTGCTAAAACATACTTAATGTATAATGATGAGTTATGGAACACACCAACATTTGAAATTCTGGGGGTGGGTATGGTGCAGCGACATGGAAGGAAAAATAGCAGTAGGTATTCTAGAGAGAAACTGAACAATGTGTCCCAGAAACTGGGGTAGTCATTTGAAAACTTTGTGGACAGAATTAAAAAGCTCAATGTCAACACAAGAGTTTACACAAAGTGATAACTACACAGTCCTTCCCACAAGAGGCAGAAAAACAGTGTTACACGCATTTTTGCAGAGGTTACTACCTGATGTATCAAGGAAAGTACAGGCAGAGTTCCTTAAGAACTTAGCCAAAGCCGTAGCAACTGCAATGGCATTGGAAGAGATTGACACTGCGACCCGAGTTCGGTATACAAAATGAATTTTCACCACAAGTATTAAATGTTACAAGTGAGGATGAACAGATCACATACGGCAAGGTGCCATGAACCACAATGTATGAAATGTGGGCAAATAGGATATCCAAAATGATATTGCAGGTTAAAGCCTAACAGGACCATGATAGATGGACATGAGGTGGGAATAGTAAACCACTGCCAAATGGCAATAGGGGCTCCAGATTTACTGTGTGGTGTTCCCAGTAAATATAAACACAGTCCAAACATATGCTGTGGCAGAATTTTACTTTGACAGCTTAGTGGATGGAAGGTGAGTGCGTTTTTTTTTTTTTTTTTTTGCATGGGTGTGTAAATGTTCCTGCCAAATTTGGACCATGGGGAATAGGAGGTTTGGCCTACCACGATGTAGGTTAAGAAGTGGATGGAAATGACCTGCATTCACTGGGTTCAGTATTGTAGAGCTTCTGTGTTGGGAGAAAAGATTTCTGCATTTGTAGGGAAATTTTGTCTCAGAGGCGATGGTTGCTGCACAATCTTGATGTTAGAGTTATAGCTTAAACATCATGCAGAAGTCAATTAAGATTCGCGCACAGTAGAGCTGGACAGGGCAGCATTCTGTTACGGTACTACTGCTGAGAATACTGAACTGCTGTAACGCAAGTCCTCAGATGTGGGGCACAGTGGCCATTTTTCAAAGACTCTTACATGGAACTTTGCAGGGACTGAAATCTAGGCAATGTAATTTACATGACATAACTGCATTCACAGTTCTTTAGAATCAACTCGCTTTTTCGTTGGTCGGTTGATTTGGGGAAGGGAACCAAACAGCGAGGTCACTGAGGTCATCGGTCCCATCAGATTAGGGAAGGATGGGGAAGGAAGTTGTCTGTACCCTTTCAAAGAACCATCCAAGCATTGGCCTAAATCGATTTAGGGAAATCACGGAAAACCTAAATTAGGATGGCCGAATGCGGGTTTGAGCCACCATCCTCCTGAATGGGAGTCCAGTGTGTTAGCCACTGCGCTACCTCGCTAGGTCAGATGATTTTTACAGACCGATGTACTAACTTCATATCAGAGCTGATAAAGTAACTTACAAGGGAAACTCTGCACCATACTTCCCTCAGATTTAGTGGTAAAATGGCCAGTGGACAGTCCATCAAAAACTGAACACAGATCAAGCATGAAAACAGGAAGAAGGTGTATTGAAGTGTGAAAAAAGAACCAAAATAGAAATGGTGAATGTCCATGCTCAAGATGTAATGTCCATCTGCAACAGTGAGGTGTAAGGAAGGGACCTCCAGACGTACATATATTCTATTTGTTCTACACAAGTACCACACGTTATGACTCTTTGTTAAGTTTTGGAGGTTTTGACCCTTGAATTCCTTTGTTGTAACATAGTTCATGGTCTATGTGGCAGTGTCCGAGAAGGCACATTGGGGGGGGTTACTAGTTATCGGGAGCTCCAACATTAGGCATGTTATGGAGTCCCTTAGGCAGATAGCGTTCAGGGCTGGAAAGAAAGCCAATGTGTACTTGGTATGTCTGGCAGGGTCACTCATTTGAGATGTGGAGGAGGCCTTGCCTGAGGCAACTGAGCAGACAGTGTTCTGCAAACTGTGGCTCATGTTGGTGACAACAATGCCTGTCACTTGGGTTCTAAGGCCATCCTGTAAAGGCTGCTGGCCTCACATGCATTGTGCAAGCAAAACTCGCAATTTGCAATTTGAGTCGGTTGGTGTCCATTTGTTTGGAGCCATGTGGAGGGACTGCCCTTGATAGGGCACAGGTGCACTACACAAAGGGAGCAGCTAATATGGTTGCAGAATACTTGTGAAGTGCACATGGGTTTTTTTAGGCTAAGGTTGAGGTTCTCTGATGAGCACTTGGCAGACAACTCACAGATAGTGAAATCAGACTGTGTTCACAGTAAAGGCACGTTGACTGTCAAAATTTTATCACTAAACTGTTAAAGCATTCATAACAAAGTTCCTGAGCTTAGTGCCCATTAGGAAACTTGTCACACTCAAATTACTCATGGGACCAATAACTGGCTGAAACTTGAAGTAGAAAGCTCTGAGTTATTTAGCAATTCGCGGACCATAGATCTAAAAGACAGATTAGATGCCATAGGACAGGGTGTGTTTGTTGCAGTTGACAAAAATATTATCTCTACTGAGGTTGAATTTGTGTGTGACAGTGAAGTTATCTAGTTGTGTATAACAGGTCTAGGTGAAATCAAGTACATTTTTGGATGTTTTACCAGCTACTAATGTTAATGAACAATCAAGAAAGCTAGGAGAGTCTTTCTGCTAGAAATAGCAGATAGACAGTTGCTAACATCCCACTTATATCATGATTTAGTTCCACTACAATGGGCGTAGAACAACTATGGGAACAGTTTTAATGAACTGTAATTCATACTATGGAGAAGTATGTGCCAAGTAAGTGGATTAAGGATGGAAAAGACTCACAGTGGTATAACAATGACTTTCGAAAAATACTGAGGAAGCAAAGGCTGTTGCTCTCTGGTTCAAAAAAGTGTACAAATGGCAAGAGGCAATGGTTAACAGAAATTTGTGCAGCTGTAAAACGATTGATGTGGGAAGCATGCAACAACTTCCACCATCACACTTAAGCAACAGATTTAGTCAAGAATCTGAGAAAATTCTGGGTCTACATAAAATCACTCTTTGGGGCTAAGGCTTCTATCCAGTCAAGTGTTGACCACTCTGGTTTGGCAGAAGCAGATAGCAAAAGTAAAGCCAAAGCATTAAATTCACATTTAAAAAATTGTTCACGCAGGAGAACAGTACAAACATACTGGCACTTGACTAACCCACAGATTCCTGTACGGAGGATATAGTAATAAACATCCCTGGTGTAGAGAAACAACTGAAAGCAAATAAGTCACCAAGTCCTGATGGAGTCCCAATTTGATTTTACAATGAGTTCTCTGCAACACTGGCTTCTTACTTAGCTTGCAATAACATATATCTCTCCCAGTACAAAGCTTCAAGTGACTGGGAGAAAAAAAACACAGCTGATTCGTGTAAATGAGCATGGTTTTAGGTAGCATCACTTGTGTGAAACTCAGTTTGCCCTTTTCTCATATGAGATCCTGCGAACAATGGATGAATAGCAACGGGCAGATTCCTAGATATCGGCAAAGCATTTGACATGATACCACATTGCCGACAATTAACCAAAGCACAAGCATACAAAACAGGGTCCCAGGTATGTGGTTGGCTTGAAAACTTCTTAAGTAACATAACCCAGTATGGTGTTCTCAAGATCAGAGACAGCAGTATCATCACGAGTGCCCCGAAGAAGTGTGACACGGCCACTGTTATTTTGTAAATACATAAATGATCTGTTGGACAGTGTTACCAGCAGTCTGCAGTGGTTTGCTGACAATGCCATGATATATGGGAAGGTATCATCATTGAGTGGCAGTTGGAGGATACAAGATGACTTGGACAAAATTTCTAGTTCATGTGATGAATGGCAGCTAGCTCTAAATGTAGAAAAATGTAAGTTAATGCAGATGAGTAGGAAAAACAAAGCCACAATGTTAGAGTACAGCATTAGTACTGTGCTGCTTGACGATCACACGGACTGATTATCTAGGCATAATGTTGCAAAGCAGTATAAAATGGAATGAGCTTGTAAGGGTTGTTGTAGGGAAGGTGAAAAGTCGAATACAGTTTATCAGGAGAATTTGAGGAAAGTGTGAGTCATCTGTAAAGGAGACCATTGTTGAGTGCGTGTCGCATGGGATGCGCACCAGGTCAGAGGAGGGCTGCTAGATTCATTACTGGTTGGTTCAAACAACATGCAAGTATTATAAAGATGCTTCTGGAACTCTTTTCGAGGGGCACCACTGAGAAAATTTAGAGGACTGGCATTTGAGAGTGGCTGAAGAACAATTCTACTACTGCCAACGTACATTTTGTGTAAGGCCCGTGGAGATATATAGACAGTCATTTTTCCCTCGCTCTATTCACAAGTGGAACAGGAAAGGAAATTACCAATAGTGGGACACGGTATCCTCTGGCTTGCACCATACGGCGGCTCGGGAGTATGTATGTAAATGTAGATCACCTAGGTGAAGCCTGTAGTCCACAAGCCGTTGGATAGCCCCGATGGTTCAAGGCTTTGATCTGGATCAACCACTGGGGCCACTCATTGGGTAGTGTTGACTGATCATTCTTGGCTCCGTGTTCACCGTGGTATGGAGTTTGTATCCCACAGTGACCCGCACATGCAACTTTGGAGGCAGAAGTGATCATCCTGCAACACTGACCTCAGCATAGTGGTTACAGCACAATGCAACCACCAAAATTCATGTTCCTGGATGCCTGTGACTGCCCAAGTGCACATTCAGTAAGAGGAAATATGGAGTGCAAAAATGGAGTGAAGTCTCAATGCATTCAGATTACTGAATATTGTGTTTAACAGCTCCTTGAAAGTTATTTCAAATAATAGACTACAAAACACACTAGCTAATAACTAACAATTTACAGACAATCTGTAGGAAATATCTTAAGCTTCATAAAAGCAGTTAAGAGACAGTTTTCATAGGTGAAATAGTTCACGAGTGAGTAGTCAGATGTCAGTGAGCATTGTGCTCAACATTTTGGCAAGTGACCAAGTTGCCATAAAATTTATTTGTTTCATATATCCCCCCATGAACCATGGACCTTGCCGTGGGGGAGGCTTGCGTGCCTCAACGATACAGATAGCTGTACCGTAGGTGCAACCACAACGGAGGGGTATCTGTTGAGAGGCCAGACAAACGTGTGGTTCCTGACGAGGGGCAGCAGCCTTTTCAGTAGTTGCAGGGGCAACAGTCTGGATGATTGACTGACCTGGCCTTGTAACACTAACCAAAACGGCCTTGCTGTGCTGGTACTGCGAATGACTGAAAACAAGGGGAAACTACAGCCGTAATTTTTCCCGAGGACATGCAGCTTTACTGTATGGTTTAATGATGATGGCTTCCTCTTGGGTAAAATATTCCAGAGGTAAAATAGTCCCCCATTCAGATCTCCGGGCAGAGACTACTCAGGAGGACGTTGTTATCAGGAGAAAGAAAACTGGCGTTCTATGAGTCGGATCGTGGAATGTCAGATCACTTAATCGAGAAGGTAGGTTAGAAAATATAAAAAGGGAAATGTATAGGTTAAAGTTAGATATAGTGGGAATTAGTGAAGTTCAGTGGCAGGAGGAACAAGACTTTTGGTCAGGTGAATACAGGGTTATAAATACAAAATCAAATAGGGGTAATGCAGGAGTAGCTTTAATAATGAATTAAAAAAAAATAGGAATGCGGGTAAGCTACTACAAACAGCATAGTGAACACATTATTGTGGCCAAGATAGAAACGAAGCCCATGCCTACCACAGTAGTAAATGTTGATATGCCGACTAGCTCCACAGATGATGAAGAGATTGATGAACTGTATAATGAGATAAAAGAAATTATTCAGATAGTGAAGGGAGACGAAAATTTAATAGTCATGGGTGACTGGACTTCAATAGTACGTAAAGGAAGAGAAGGAAACATAGTAGGTGAATATGGAATGGGGGTCAGGAATGAAAGAGGAAGCCGCCTGGTAGAATTTTGCACAGAGCACAACTTAACCATAGCTAACACTTGGTTTAAGAATCATGAAAGAAGGTAGTATACATGGAAGGACCCTGGAGATACTAAAAGGTATCAGATAGATTATATGATGGTAAGACAGAGATTTAGGAACCAGGTTTTAAATTGTAAGACATTTCCAGGGGCAGATGTGGACTCTGACCACAATCTATTGGTTATGAACTGTAGATTAAAACTAAGAAAACTGCAAAAAGGTGAGAATTTAAGGAGATGGAACCTGGATAAACTGAAAGAACCCGAGGTTGTAGAGGATTTCAGAGAGAGTATTACGGAACGATTGACAAGAATGGGGGAAAGAAACACAGTAGATGAAGAATGGGTAGCTTTGAGGGATGAAGTAGTGAAGGCAGCAGAGGATCATGTAGGTAAAAAGACGAGGGCTAGTAGAAATTCTTGGGTAACAGAAGAAATATTGAATTTAATTGAAGAAAGGAGAAAATATAAAAATGCAGTAAATGAAGCAGGCAAAAAGGAATACAAACATCTCAAAAATGAGATCGACAGGAAGTGCAAAATGGGTAAGCATGGGTGGCTAGAGGACAAATGTAAGGATGTAGATGTTTATCTCACTAGGGGTAAGATACATACTGCCTACAGGAAAATTAAAGAGACCTTTGGAGACAAGAGAACCACTTGTATGAACATCAAGAGCTCATAAGGAAACCCAGTTCTAAACAAAAAAGGGAAAGCAGGAAGGTGGAAGGAGTATATAGAGGGTCTATACAAGGGCGATGTACTAGAGAACAATATTATGGAAATGGAAGAGGATGTAGATGAAGATGAAATGGGAAACATGATACTGCGCGAAGAGTTTGACAGCGCACTGAAAGATCTAAGTTGAAACAAGGCCCCGGGAGTAGACAACATTCCATTAGAACTACTGATAGCCTTGGGAGAGCCAGCCCTGGCAAAACTCTACCATCTGGCGACCAAGATGTATGAGACACGCGAAATACCTTCAGACTTCAAGAAGAATATAATAATTCCAACCCCAAAGAAAGCAGGTGTTGACAGATGTGAAAATTACCGAACTATCAGTTTAATAAGCCACGGCTGCAAAATACTAACGAGAATTCTTTACAGACGAATGGAAAAACTGGTGAAAGCTGACCTCGGGGAAGATCAGTTTGGATTCCGTAGAAATGTTGGAACACGTGAGGCAATACTGACCCTACGACTTATCTTACAAGAAAGATTAAGGAAATGCAAACCTATATTTCTAGCATTTGCAGACTTAGAGAAAGCTTTTGACAATGTTGGCTGGAATACTCTCTTTCAAATTCTGAAGGTGGCAGGGATCAAATACAGGGAGCAAAAGGGTATTTACAATTTGTATAGTAACCAGGTGGCAGTTATAAGAGTCGAGGGGCATGAAAGGGAAGCAGTGAATGGGAAGGGAGTGAGACAGGGTTGTAGCCTGTCCCCGATGTTATTCAATCTGTATATTGAGCAAACAGTAAAGGTAACAAAAGAAAAATTTGGAGTAGGTATTAAAATCCATGGAGAAGAAATAAAAACTTTGAGGTTTGCCAATGACATTGTAATTTTGCAGCTGTGACTTATTAAACTGATAGTTCGGTAATTTTCACATCTGTCAACACCTGCTTTCTTTGGGATTGGAATTATTATATTCTTCTTGAAGTCTGAGGGTATTTCGCCTGTTTCATACATCTTGCTCACCAGATGGTAGAGTTTTGTCAGGACTGGCTCTCCCACGGCCGTCAGTAGTTCCAATAGAATATTGTCTACTCCGGGGGCCTTGTTTCGACTCAAGCCTTTCAGTGCTCTGTCAAACTCTTCATGCAGTATCATATCTCCCATTTCATCTTCATCTACATCCTCTTCCATTTCCATAATATTGTCCTCAAGTACATCGCCCTTGTATAGACCCTCTATATACTCCTTCCACCTTTCTGCTTTCCCTTCTTTGCTTAGAACTGGGTTTCCATCTGAGCTCTTGATATTCATACAAGTCGTTCTCTTATCTCCAAAGGTCTCTTTAATTTTCCTGTAGGCGGTATCTATCTTACCCCTAGTGAGATAGGCCTCTACATCCTTACATTTGTCCTCTAGCCATCCCTGTTTAGCCGTTTTGCACCTCCTGTCGATCTCATTTTTGAGACGTTTGTATTCCTTTTTGCCTGTTTCACTTACTGCATTTTTATATTTTATCCTTTCATCAATTAAATTCAATATTTCTTCTGTTTCCCAAGGATTTCTACTAGCCCTCGTCTCTCTACCTACTTGATCCTCTGCTGCCTTCACTACTTCATCCCTCAAAGCTACCCATTCTTCATCTACTGTATTTATTCCCCCCATTCCTGTCAATTGCTCCTTTATGCTCTCCCTGAATCTCTGTACAACCTCTGGTTCTTTTAGTTTATCCAGGTCCCATCTCCTTAAATTCCCACCTTTTTGCAGTTTCTTCAGTTTTAATCTACAGGTCATAACCAATAGATTGTGGTCAGAGTCCACATCTGCCCCTGGAAATGTCTTACAATTTAAAACCTGGTTCTTAAATCTCTGTCTTACCATTATATAATCTATCTGATACCTTTTAGTATCTCCAGGGTTCTTCCATGTATACAACCTTCTTTCATGATTCTTAAACCAAGTGTTAGTTATGATTATGTTGCGCTCTGTGCAAAATTCTACCAGGCAGCTTCCTCTTTCATTTCTTAGCCCCAATCCATATTCACCTACTATGTTTCCTTCTCTCCCTTTTCCTACACTCGAATTCCAGTCACCCATAACTATTAAATTTTCGTCTCCCTTCACAATCTGAATAATCTCTTTTATTTCATCATACATTTCTTCAATTTCTTCGTCATCTGCGAAGCTAGTTGGCATATAAACTTGTACTACTGTAGTAGGTGTGGGCTTTGTATCTATCTTGGCCACAATAATGCGTTGACTATGCTGTTTGTAGCAGCTTACCCGCATTCCTATTTTCCTATTCATTATTAAACCTACTCCTGCATTACCCCTATTTGATTTTGTGTTTATAACCCTGTAGTCACCTGACCAGAAGTCTTGTTCCTCCTGCCACCGAACTTCACTAATTCCCACTATATCTAACTTCAACCTATCCATTTCCCTTTTTAAATTTTCTAACTTACCTGCTCGATTAAGGGATCTGACATTCCACTCTCCGATCCGTAGGACGCCAGTTTTCTTTCTCCTGATAACGACATCCTCTTGAGTAGTCCCCGCCCGGAGATCCGAATGGGGGACTATTTTACCTCCGGAATATTTTACCCAAGAGGACGCCATCATCATGTAATCATACAGTAAAGCTGCATGCCCTCGGGAAAAATTACGGCTGTAGTTTCCCCTTGCTTTCAGCCGTTCGCAGTACCAGCACAGCAAGGCCGTTTTGGTTATTGTTACAAGGCCAGATCAGTCAATCATCCAGACTGTTGCCCTTGCAACTACTGAAAAGGCTGCTGCCCCTCTTCAGGAACCACACGTTTGTCTGGCCTCTCAACAGATACCCCTCCGTTGTGGTTGCACCTACGGTACGGCTATCTGTATCGCTGAGGCACGCAAGCCTCCCCACCAATGGCGAGGTCCATGGTTCATGGGGGGTAGGGAGATATAGGGTAATAACTCAAATGTTGGTCTGCCCGATCCACTCCTTTCATGTGGTTGTTGTTGTCTAATACTTTCAGGTTTTTATAAATCGTGTTATTGGTTTTTCTACATTTTCTTTGAGTATCGTCATAGTGGAATTATATATTGGAGAGATCATTCCTACTGTTTTAGTTTTTGATGCTCTCCATACCTGTAGGAGTACTTCACCTTTCCAATGATGACAAGCTTCAAACACATTGACTTTTGAGTGTTTTAATTTCTCCAGAATCCTCTATTCAGGCATATCATTCTACAAACTCAAATTTTCTTTTCAAGTACTTTCTCTGCATGTTCTACACTGTTACAATAATTATCCATGTAGAGGTGATTCCAATTTCCATAAGAAGGTGTCAGTATTTCCATCACTGTTTTTGCTAAAGGCTGTCCAGTGCCAGAATATATGTAGAATGAGGAAATGTATGCCATACTCTAATCAATCACACAGAATCCAAATGAGTATGCCATATTTCGTAATTTTGGACGGATTGTAAGCTTTAAAATTTAACTGTCCAAGCCACAGGATCATTCCTTCATCAATTGAGATGTTTTGAATTAGATTAAAAGTTTCTTTAAACTTTTTGGAAAAATGTTCAACTAAAAATTGCAATTTGAAAAGACAGTCATCATTATCCGATTTATTGTTGTTATCAAAAAAATGTAAAAATGATCATATTTGTCTGAATCAGTTGTGGGACATTGTTTTGTGGAATATCGGTGTGTCTTCCAACGGATTCATTAACCAGTTATCACCGATCCTTTTTATGATTCCCATAAGGATAGCAAGCCCAAACCAGTTTCTAAGTTCCAGTCCCACAACATCGACAAATTTGGCATTTTCTTTATCCAGTTTCCTTCTACTGCATTTTTGACTGTAGTACTTGTTGGTTTTGTTGCTAATATATTCAAATAGATCATTCACAATATATAATTCTATGATATCCTTGATGCTCTGTGTATCTTTGGGAAATATATTTGGATCCAGAGATCCTTCAAATTTATTATTGGTCCTTGGTAAATCTAAATCTGATCACTGTGCACTGTCTTCTTCGTCTGATTCATCCTAATTAGTTTGCAACCGTAGCGTTCACCGAATTATTCTTGGGCATATTTCACTATCTTCTGACGATTCTGCTTCGCTTTCATTTTGATGTCCAATGTCTTCTTCCCAATTGGTCAAGTCGTCCGGAACATCAGACAAGATGTCAGCGCATTCACTGTAACTAATAGTATTGTCTCTTTCGTCTTCCATGATGAAGGGGCAAAAATACTTATAAAAACAAAAAACTTGTTGACATGTGTAACTTATTGTTACCTAAAAAAAAAACACCAACAGAATGCAAAAGATACTAGAGTGCTGTCGCCGGCCACTGCGCAATGCTATGCTCATGACTCCACTGTGGTGTCGCCAGCCAGTGAGTGATACTATGCACACGACACCACTATGGTGTCGCTGGCCGTTGACCACTATTTTGCAGATGACACCACTGTGGTGTCGCCACATGATCATAATCCATTGTGTGTAATTCTTATACACAACATTCTGTGACTGCCAACTAGTTAGTCTGTATCAATCTTATGTGCCGTTAGTATTCCCAGCAATGATCTATGACAGTATGCAGAATATCTTGCCACTTTAGCAGGGTACCCAATAGACCCTCGATTTCCAAAGATTGAAGTTGTCTTTAACACTATCAAGAAGATTCTATGTCTAAGCCGGTGCGTGGTATTTCCAGATAGTTGTACAGGGTGTGTTGAAAGTAGAACTCTCCAAATTTGCCCCTTCTTGCAGCAATTCTTCCGGAACACCATCCTCAGATGTTAAAGTTTTTGGTTGAGACTTCCATTGTCAGAATGAGACCTATGTACCAATGTTCTGAGCACACCATCCCTCCGCACTGGGTGGTGGTCTGTGCCATGTGGTGTGCATCTTCTTCCGGTACATGGTATGGCCCAACGTGCTGCCACTTTTATTTTTAACAGGACATCCAGGAAGAGGACTGCTCTACCCACACACTTTTGTGATAAAATGGTCTGTTGTATGGAAGTGAGATTTATGAGAAAGTTCTCTGGCTTCTCTCTTCCATGTGGCAATATGACGAAGCTGTTGTTTACATACTGGAAGAAACAGGCAGGTTTCCACTGGGCTGATTCCAAGGCTTTCTCCTTGAAAGAGCAAGGTTCTATGCTACAACAAACTAACTTCGGGAGCAGTTGGAAGAACAATAGATGTGCCACTAGCATGCATACTTGGGTACAAACCTTGGATGGAGCAATGTGTCAGCTGGAGGAGTGAGGGAAGAGATGCTGGGAAGGGACGGCAAATAGAATGGCATATCGTAGGGAAGGGAGTGGGAGATAAAAGTGCCACATCAGCCTCTAAGCAGTCTGTTCATCAGTGCACATGATGATGGTAATGTCATCACTTGCCAAAATATTGTGCCCATTGGACATAGACATCCGGCCATTCACCTGTGAACTATTTCATCATGAAGTACATCAGGAGAAGCTGAAGAATTGCAGTTTTCATAGGGTTATGCAGACTTAACTGGCAAACCATAGTTTGTGGAGATTAACATTATTTTTCTTTCCGACAGTACTGATTGAGGGCATATAGAGTTTTTGAGGCCCAGATTTAGATTATTAGCCACAGTACAGTTCCCAACAAGGACTGAAGTGTGTAATGCAACAGCTGTTCAGAATTTGTTTGTAGACCCTGCTACCTTCAGTGATATAAGCAACATAACAAAAAGGTATGGCCAAACTTTCAGGAAATATTCCTCACGCACATTGAAAAGCTTTATTTCCATATTAGAGCTGGAAGAGGAACTTCTTTGTGCAGCTGGTGACACCCCTAGGGTCAGCATAAGTCAATTAGCTGCAACAAGTAATGTTGACCACTTGACTGTCTGGGGTGAGCCACATGAGAAACTGCTGTATCCGTACCACATACAGTACGTGCAGGCACTATCAGCAGCTGATTCTCCTGCATGGGTACACTTCTGTGAATGGTTCATTCAACATTGTGTCAAACCTCAACCGTGGGAAGTGTTCCATTGTTTCGTACTGTGCTGATAGGCTCATTTCCTATGTGTTTCCCACAATTAATGTGTGGAAGAACTGAAAACGTGGACAGAAAAATGGGCTAAACCTCAAATGTAAAAGCTTACTGGTAAGTGTTGCCATCTGCTGCTGCGTACGGGAACTATCAAAATTGATATTGGTCTGACCGATAAATATTACATTAGGGTATTTAGGGGTGAGACCAACTTAAGTTTTGATAGTTCTCGTACCCAGCAACAGATGGCAACACTTACATTTTAGGGTTAGCCCATTTTTCCACGCATGTCTTCAATTGTAGACACTGTGCTTATTTTTAATATGGAAATGAAGTATTTGCGGACCCACGGTCATATAACATACGACTAAACTTCCCTGAAAGTTTGGCCATACATTTTGTTACACCCTGTAGGTATGAAAGTTATAGTCAATCATTTGTCTGGCCACAAATATAACAAATCAATGGAACCTCACAGAGTGAAGTATTCATAAAGAATGCAAATTGACTCAGGTATTTCACTATGCCTATAGCTAGCAAATTCTCAAACTTCACATCTACATGGAGAGTGAACAGTGCTAATGAAGCACTTCCAAAAATAACTTATGCCAATATGAAGAAAAGAAATATGTATGTGTGCATTCTAAGAAGCAACCAAACAGGATTATTTAGTATTGACTGTGTTGCCAACCTTAGCTAAGAAACACAGTGTTTAGTACATGTATATCTATGAAAGCAGAAAGCATACACAGAGTTAAGACTCACTAAAATATTGCGTGTAATCAAGTTCAAAATAGTCTTATTTACAGAATCATTACAAACACTAAATCTCAAATGTACTGTCATTTTCATAAAGCATACACTAAATGACAGATTAGACAAGGAACAGCTCTGTACAAACAAGGAATCAGTTGATTCTTACTCTTTTCATTAATGAATCTGAATATACTATTAAATAGTGGCAGCACTTACTGCTATTACAGTAAGTGTCACATCAAAGGGCACCTTTGCACAGGGAAAGAGTTATACGGTAAGCACAGAGAGGATGCAGTTTGCTTACACATGGTGGCAGGTTGCAACAAAATTTCAATATTACCAAGCCTTATGAAGTGGTGCTGTGCACAACAACAAATATATGTACATCATCATGACAGTAGACACTAACTGCAAAGGCAGCTATATTCACAAATAACAAAGAGGAGGTAGTAGCTTGATTAATAAGGTAAAAAAACCATACTAATGTACAAATCCATGTAGAGTTACTTTTTACACACACACACACACACACACACACACACACACACACACTGCAGATTGCAGTACCTGTGTTCGCGGAGATGTTGAAGCAGTCTCAGTATAATACGTGGCATTATAGCTTCTGCTACACACATCAGATCATTAGGAGCAGATGGTTTGTTGACTTGTGCCTTTGGTCCATGTCGATCACAAAACCTGTGCAATTGAATGAGATATTAAATATGAAACATTTTGAATGTAGTTAATATTAATTTGTAAAAGGGTAAGGAGTCATTCCAATCCCGGGAGCGGAAAGGCTTACCTTAGGGGGAAAATGGGACCGGTATACACTCGCGCGCGCGCACACGCACGCACGCACACACGCACACACGCACACACACACACACACACACACACACACACACACACACACACACAGATATATATATATATCCATTCGCACATATACAGACACAAGCAGACATACGTAAAGGCAAAGAGTTTGGACAGAGATGTCAGTCAAGGCGGAAGTCAATTAGATTTATTTATTTAACTGAAAACTAGCTCCATGACCACTTATGTTGTCTTAAGACATGTCTATCATTGCAAAATAAAATTTTAGATGATATAAAAAAGGCTTGTGATACCAATACGTCAACTGTTCTCAATTTTTAAAAGGTTCTTAGTGAATTGAAGGAAAATAGGTTTCTAGTCATGTTTCTTGTATCTCAAACACACCTTTCCAGCACACTTTTGACTGTGTTAACAATACACACTCCGCTGTTGATTTTTTGAACTGTATACACCTCAAAAGGACATTTTCCGCATATCAACAAACAAGCTATGAAACTGTTACTTCTACATAATTATGATGAGGTGGTCAGGGGGTTTTTCTAGTCCATTGTTATCAGTGTCACAGCACAAAAAAAATAAGAGATTAACTACACACAACTTGAAACACCAATCAAATAATTAGACAACTGGTCTAATGTTTCCAACAAATAGTAATGTTGAATTTCTAGGCTCAGGCTGCACGGAATATAGATTTCTACCACTGTCTTTCTTTTATGTTGGGAATGGTAAAGAAACAGTATGCACACATTGATAATAACTAAGGGAAGTTTTGCACTTTTATATTAAGTAGGTGAAAATGAAGCTAAATGGGTACAAATGAAAAAGCTATTCAGGCTTATCTTTCAGTTGTTGTGAATGCAAAGTGTACTGATTGATACAAATATATATAATTCTAAAAACATAAACGGGAACAAGCTGAAATTAATGCACTGGGATTCATTGAATGGGCTGGCAGAAGAAAGTGTTAACTCTCAAATTAGGCATGGTTAGAGTGATTGTTTTATCTGATGTATTTTTTAATACACCACACACCAAGTCACATGTGGCTCCACATGCACTGTTAGAAAACACTTTACTACATAAACTGTTTTGTCTTATTATATTAAGTTTTTGTTTTTCACTGGAGGTATGCCACAAAAACTGGTCTTGCGGGTTAGCACTTTCTACAGCCGACTCCTCTTTGAAACAGTTGTTATCTGTACTATTTATAAATATATCAAAAGTAACTTATTTTGAGTTTGTTACAATACATGCTTTCCCAATCAAATTTTTGGAAAGTTAAACAGAAACATAAAATTTGTCAAGATTGGAAATGCTATTGTTTATGGTATACCCCAGGCATGAGCTTCAGATGTAATGATGATCAATCAAATATTGACAAAAGATATGAGTGTTATACACTTATCAGGGAAACTACTAGTGTTCCCGGTTGGTGACAAACAAAACTGGTTTACCATGTTGTTGTGATCTGCAGTCCTAAGAGTGGTTTGATGCAGCTCTACACACTAATGTAATGTGAACAATTATTCCAACCTATATATATATGTCTGAAACCATTTTCTTGCATCCGAGCCTTGGTCTCACTCTACAATTTTCACCCCATACTTCTTTCTATTACGAAATCAGCTATTCCTTTGCACCTTGGGGGTGTGTCATATTAACCAATCCCCACTTTTAATCAAGTTTTGCGATAAATCTCTTCTCCCCTCAAATCAATTCAGTACCTTCTCATTGGTAACTCGATCAACCCATCTAATCTTCTGCATTCTTCTGTAACACCAAGTATCAAAAGCTTGTATCTTCTTTTCAAGACACTGTTCATTTTGTTCAACTACTGTGCAAAATCCCTTGCAACCTCTGCAATGTCCTCAGCAAATCTCAATGTATTATTTGTTCTTCCTGAGCTTGCCCAACACAGAGCCCCATGCTGTCTCACTTCCTTGTTAACCACTGCCTCCCTTCTATGCCCTTCAAGTCTTAGAACTACAGTCTGGTTTCTAGTCTAGTGGTAACTTACTGCTCCCTGCATTTTATCCTCAATATCCTCAGAATCCCCAAGAGTGCATTCCAATCAACACTGCCAAAAGCTTTCTCTAAATCTACAAATGGTATAAAGGCAGATTTTTCTTTCTTCAGCCTATCTTCTAAGATCATTCTTAGGGTTAGTACTGCCTTGCATGTTCCTTCATTTCCCCAGAACCCAAACTGACCATACCCGCGAATGGCTTCTACCAGTTTCGCCACTCTTATGTAAATAATAAGTGTCTATATTTTAAGGCTACAACTTATTAAACTGAATATTTGCCCAGTATTCACATCTGTCAGCGCCAGCCTTCTTTTGAATTGGCATTATTATATTTTTTCTGATATATTAGGATAATTTGCAGATCTCATTTATCTTGCACACTAGGTGGAATAATTTTGTCATGACTGGCTCTCTGAAGGATCTCAGTAATTCTGATGGAATTTCATATACTCCTGGGGTCTTGTTTCAACGTAAGTCTTCCAGTACTCTGTCAAATTATTCTTGCAGTATCAAATCTCCCATCTCATCTTCACCTACTACTTCTTCCCCTAATACAATATTTTCTTCAAGTTGGTTTCCCTTATTTAGACTTGCTACTTATTTCTTCCAACTTTCTGTCTTCCCTTCTTTGCTTAATACAAGCTTGGCATTTGAGCTCTTAATATTCATACATTTGGTTCTATTTTTTCCAAAGGTCTGTTTAGTTTCCCCTATCATCAGCATTGGTCTTTCTCCTAAACATGCATGCAGTTTTCATTCAGCGATCAGTGCTTCACCATTTTGCACTTCCTGTCATTATAGTTTTTAGACATTTGTATTCCCTTTGGCCTGCTTCATCTGCTAAGTTTTTATGTTTTCATCTTACATTAGTTAGGTTCAATACCTTGTGAGTTATTCAAGGAGTTCTACTGGATCTTGTCTTTTTGGTTTCTTGATGCTGTGTTGCCTTTACTATTTCATCTCTCAAAATTACCCATTTGTCTTCTGTTGTATTCTTTTACCCCATTTCTATGAATAGTTGCTTAACAGTATCTTTGATATTCTCAACAACCTCTGGTTGATTCAATTTATCCCTGTTCGATCTTTCTGCAATTTCTTCAGCTTTAATCCATAGGTAATAACCAAAACATTATGGTCAGAATCCACATCTGCCAATGGGAAAGTTTTGCAGCTTGTAATCTAGTTTCAAAATGGCAAAGAGTTCTTGGGCTTACAGCCGGGTGGCGGTGTCTTCAAACTGCGACGTTTCGTCGAGTGACATACTCATCATCTTCTGGCGAAGATTCCCACCAAAATGAAATTTTCATCTTTCTGAACTACAGAGTAATTTCTTTTATCTCACCATACTTTCTTTCAGCCTCTGTAAAACACAGAGCTAGTCAGCATGTAAACTGCTACTGTTGTAGGTGTTGCCTATATATCTACCTCAGCCATGGTAATATAGTCACTATGTTATTCATAATAGATTACCCACATTGCTATTTCCTTTTTCATTATTAGACCTACTCCTGTTTGAATTTTTCTGATAACGCTGCACTCAGATGACAGGGAGTCCTGTTCATCCTACCATGTCACTTCACTAATTCCCACTGTATCTAACTTCAACCTACCCATCTCTCATTTTAAATCTCTAGCCTACTTAACCTATTAAGGGATGTAACAGCACACACTTCAACTCACAGAATTCCAGTTTTGCTTTTCCTCATGACATCTTTCTGAATAATCCCGACCCAAAGATCCGAATGAGGAACAATTTTATCCAAGAGGATGCCATCATCATTAAACCACAAAGTAAAGGTGCACGTCCTCTCGATATATTAAGGCTGTCATTTCTCCTTGTTTTCAACTGTTCATAGAGCCAGCATAGCAACACTATATTGACTAATGTCACAAGTCCAGTACAGTCCATTATCCAGACTATTGCCCCCTTGCAACTACTGAAATGGCTGCTGCGCCTCTTCAGCAACCATAGGTTTGTATGGCCTCCCCACAGATACCTGTTCAGTATACTATAGCTATTTGTATTGTACATGATCCAATTACATTAATGTGACCACTGAGTCACATGAAAGTAACCATCACATTAAAATAACCACTGCCTATGTTCAACATCAATGTCCAATAACGACTCATAGATGGCAGGCAGGTGGCAGAACTAGCGTGGAGGCTCTACGAAATGTGTGTGTGTTTGTGTGTGTGTGTGTGTGTGTGTGGGGGGGGGGGGGGGGGGGTGTATGCAGAAATAGTGCAGTTGTCATGGTAATATCATAATACAGAAATGGAGTAATTTATCTGACATCCAAAAGCATGTGATCATTGGCTTTCAGCCCAAGGATGGAAGCATTTCCGAATCGGCTAAGTTTATCAACAATTTGCATGTCGCTATGATTGAGGTACACTGTGAATGGCAAAATGCCACTATCCAAAACTGGTGCTGAAGCAACTGTGGTGCATCATGCGCCCTAGGTGACTGGGGTGAATGACAGCTGTGGAAATGTGTACAGGTGAACAGATGTGCAACTGTTCAGCAACTAATCATCCAGGTGAACCAAGGGGTTAACAACAGTGTCCTCTTAACAACCATACAGCGAAAGTTGCTGCGTGCAGGCTTTCACAGAAGGCAACTGGTTCATGCACCCATGTTGACTGCTCTTCATGGGCGATGGAGGCTGGAATCTGCTTGCCAATATTGCAACTGGATGCCACTTAGTAATGATAGATGCCCTCTTCAGATGAATCGTGCTTTATGCTCCATCGGACAGATGGGCATTGGCATGTATGGCACTGCAACAATCATCTGAAGGGTCCTGGCTGGAGGAGGGAGAGTTATGGTCTAGCTAATGTTTTAGTGGCACTCCCTGGTTGATCCCATCATTCTGAAAGGTGCTGTGGATCAACACAAGTATGCAGTTTGTTTTGTCCTTGGAATGATGGCATCTACCAGTAGGACAATGCTACGCGGCACACATCTTGAGGTGTACATGTGTGGTTCAAACAGCACCACTTTACCATACTCTCCCCCTGGATTTAAACCCAATGGAGAATTTGTAGGACCTCCTCGATCGGGCTGTTCATGTCATGTATCCTCAACTGAAAAACCTAGTGCAGCTGGCCACGGTACTCAAGTCGGAATAGTTCCATATCCCTATTCATACCTTCCAGAACCTTATGGACTGCCTTCCTGCACATCCCTGCTGCAAAACATTGTTATTCTCAGGCTTCTGACAAATGATCATATTAATGTGACTGGACCACGTAGAAGCACCCAAGCAACCCCATCCAGGCTATGTCCACAGTTCATATGTTTATTGTATTAAACTAATTTAACTAACTTCAGGAATTTTATTGTTTCTTATTACTAATGTGGTCAACAGCTCTCAAAAGATGGCATTTCAAATTTTTGTGATTAACAGCTGTTGCAGTGCCACCTATTAAACATATCTGTGATGCACTCACTAACAGATTATGCAGATTTCTTGTAAACATTTCCTTTCTATTTTGCAAAGCCTGTTCTGCAAAGATCAAACAGCAACAGCAGTCGTGAAAAGGCGACACCAAAGTCCTCTACATGGAAAGAGCTCTATTCCTAACAACTCATAAAAGATTTTTTCTCAAAAATAGTGCTCTTACGGTGTACAAGGCTCTTCTGCTGCTTTCTGCTGTTGGCAGTTTGTTTCCATTTAGTCACAGTCAATCGGGTGATTGTACACGGAACTCAGTGAGAGTCATGACATCTAAATATTTACTTCAGCAGAATATGATAAATTATTCATTTCTGATATGGAGAGCAAGAACTAAACTAGACGTGCTGATAAGACTGACCTGTGGCATAGCACGAGCCCTAAGATTACACTGGAATGTGCGTTTGGTTGTGAGATGGTGACACTAATGAATCTCAATGCAAAAATATGATTGGTGTAGTAGATACATGTGTAGTGTAAGTTCAGTTCAGCCTAGTAAGACACTCTGTTAGGCCCCAGCTGATGCCTGTTACACATCTACAGAGTTACAAGTTGCTATTTAGCTTTCCCTGCAATTTTTCTAGTAGTATACTTCTTAAATTCCTTGCATGCTTTTCTGTCTAAGAAGTTTAATCTCATGTTTTCGAACTGCAAGTGTATATTTAGGAAGTCTGCAGCGCAGTTTTCATTTCTTCTGAACAGCTAGCTATATAATTCATCAAGGGATCAGCATCTGTTTGTGACACATCAGGAGGGTAGCTAGTTGCATATCTAGGTGTGTGTCTGTGTTTATACTTTAACTCTTAGTCTGTCTTGCTATGGTGGTTAGGATGAGAACATGCTGTGTGCAGATGCAGAAGGAGCTGGCAGCTGTTCAGGAACAGCTGAATGCTGCTTTTGGCTATGATCAGCCACCTTCAGGCAGTTGCCTCAAAGTTTAGCAATTGCGTAGAATTTGGCATGTCACATGGGTCAACTCAGGTGTCACTTGTTTCATCCATGGGCTCTGCTGCCAAGGCACCTCCTAGTGTATCCAACGTGATGAATCCGTTCTCACAGCAGGTAGACTGACACATCTGTGTCACTTGAAGTGGAGGGACAATGTGGAGACTGGCCGCCTGGCTTCGCCTATTGCCCTTTGAGTGAACAGGTCCAAGTAGGGACACACAGGCAGGGGTCTGCTATTTATCAGGAGCTCCAACATTAGGTGCATTATGGAGACCCTTATGGAGATAGCATTCAGGGCTGGAAAGAAAGCCAATGTTCACTAAGTACATCTGCCAGGAGGGAGGAGGGGGTGGGGTGGGGTGGGGGGGTGGGGGGGGGGGCGGAGAGCTCATTCACAATGTGGGGGAGGCCTTGCCTGCAGAGTGCAGGAAGCAGTCATTTGCAAGTTGTATATCACATCGGCACGAACAATGCCTTCCGCATGTGTTCTGAGGCCATGCTCAGTTCATACACATGGCTAGAAGAAGTGGTGAAACCTACTGGCCTCTGTGCAGGGTGCAAATGGAGCTATCAATTTGCAGCATTGTTTCCAGAGTTGATTAGGGTCCTCTGGTTTGGTGCCATGTGAAGGACCTCAACCAAAGACTTCATCAACTCTGTAACAATCTTGGCTGCAGATTTCTGGAACTGTATAATTGGGTGGGGAATTGTAGGACTTCCCTTGATAGGTCAAGGGTGCACAACACAAATGAAGCAGGTACTCAGGTAGCAGAATACTTGTGAAATGCATGTGGGGTTTTATTGGGCTAGGAGGTAGTTTGAGGTACTGTGATGAACAGTCATCAGACAGTATGCAGATAGTGAAATAAGACTGCACTTAGAGTAAAGACTCTTTGACTGTTAAAATTTTATCAGCAAATTGTTGAAGCATTCATAACAAAGTACCTGACTTTCCTGCTGCCCACAAAAATTCTTGTGCTCAAATTATTATTGGGACCAAGAGCTGGCTGAAACCTGAAGTATAAAGCTCTGAAATGATTAGGAACTCTTAGAACAAATATCAGAAAGATAGATTAGGCACCACAGTAGGTGGAGGGGGGCTGCTCATTGCAGTTGACAAGAATATTGTCTCTACTGAGATTGAAATTGACTATGCCAGTGAAGTTATCCGGTCACCTATAACAGGTCTAGGTGAAAACAAGATAATTGTTGGATGTTTTTACTGGCCACCTGATTTTGCTGTGACATTTTTCGAGTCTACAGGAAGTCTACAGGCAGTAGCGCGTAAATACTCATATCATGCAATAGTAGTTGGAGGTGACTTTAACAACATGCAGAGTATATGTCGCAACATCTGTGGATTCACTGCAAGGGAGGGTGGGGGGGACAGACAGTCAGTCAGTCAGACAGTCTTGTTGAGTACTTGTAGTTCGGCAGCTCACAAGCAATGGAAATATTTTAGACCCTGCAGCTACAAACACAGCAGATATTATTGATGGCGTCAATATTATTGTTGTTGATGATGATGATGATATAGCAACAGCAGTTACTTAAGTTAATAAAAGAGTCAAGAAGGCTAGTTTGAGGTAACGTGATGAACAGTCGTCAGACAGTATGCAGATAGTGAAATAAGACTGCTAGAAAGAGCAGAAAAGCAGTTGTTAGTATCACACTTAGACAATGAATTGATATTATTTAGTTCCAGTATGACAGACATAGAGGAATTATGGGCAAAGTTTAAACAGACTATAAATTTTGCCCTGGAGAAGTAAGCACTTAGTAAGTGGATTAAAGAAGATAAATACCCATCGTGGTTTAACAACTAAATTCAGAAAATGTTGAGGAAGCAAACACTGTTGCATTCTCAGTTCAAAAGAGAGCACGCAAATAATGACTGACATAGAAGCGGAGATTCATGCATCTGTGAAAAAAACTATCCATGAAGCATAAAACTCTCATTGTCATACCTTAGCAAAAGACCTGGCTGAGAATCCGAGAAAATTCTGGTCCAGTGTAAAGTCACTAAGGTGGTCTAAGGTTACCAATCGGTAACTCACTGACCAGTCTCATGTGGTAGTATAAGCTAGCAAAAGAAAAGCAGAAATTTTTAAACTTTGTGTTTAAGAATTGTTCACCCAGGAGAATCGTACAAACATACCATTGTTTGACCATCTCAAAGACTTCCGTGTGGACTACATAATAATAGTCATCCCTGGCATAGAGAAACGAGTGAAAGAGTGGAAACAAATATGTCACAAGGCCCAGGTGGAATCCCAATTCAGTTTTACAAAGAATTCTATGGCACTGGTTCTTTACATAGCTTGCATTTATTATTAATCTCTCACCCATCTTGCATTTATTGTGAATCGCTCACCCAGTGGAAAGTCCCAAGCAACTGGAAAAAAGCGCAGGTAACTCCTGAATACCAGAATGATAAAAGAATGGACCCGCAAAATTACAGACCAATATTATCAGTTTGCAGCAGAATTCTTTATCACATTCTGACTTCGAAAATAAGAGATTTGTTAGACAGTGAAAAGCTTCTGTCCACGAATCAGCACTGTTTTAGAGTGCAACACTCATGCAAAACTCAATTTGTCCTTTTTTTTCACATTATATACTGCAAACTATGGATGTGGGGCAAAATTCTAGATTCTGAAAAGCACTACAGACTGGTAATGAAGATATGAGCATATGGTATACGTTCTCAGATATGAATGGCTTGAAGACTTCTAAGTAATAAAAACCAGTACACTGTCCTCGAAGGTGAGGTTTCATCAAAGACAAGGGTATCATTTGGAGTGCCCCAGGGAAGTACGTACATACGCACGCACGCAAGCACGCACGCACGCACGCACACACACACACACACACACACACACACACACACACACACACACACACACACACAAGCATCATCAATAAACAATCACAGATTGCTGCCCACCCTGTCCGACAGATAGTTTTTATACATATAAAAATGAATGGCAGCTAGCTCAACATGCAGAAAAATGTACATTAATGTGGATGTCTAGGAAAAACAAATTCGTAATGTTCAAATAGAGCATTGGTAATGTGCTGCTTGACACAGTCAGGTTATTTACAAATCTGAATGTAACACTGCAACGAGAAATGAAATGAAATGAGCAAATGAGGACTGTGGTAGGAAAGGCAACTGGGAGAATTTTGGGAAGTTTGGTTCACCTGCAAAGGAGACTGCATATACGATGCTAGTGTTACCTATTCTTGAGTACTCTCAGGTGTTTGGGATCTGCATCAGATTGGATGGCAAAAAAGCATCAAAGTAATTCAGAATCAGGCTGATAGATTTGTTACCGATAAGTTCAAACAACATGCAAGCGTTATAGAGATGCTTTGGGAACTCAAATAGGAATCCCTAGAGGAAAGGTGATGTTCTTTTCGAGGAACAATATTGAGAAAATTTAAGAGAACCGACATTTGAAGCTGACTTTCTGAACAACCCTACTGCCACCAACATATATTTCACGTAAGGACCACGAAGATAAGAGAAATGAGGGCTCATGTTGAGACACACTGGCAGTCTATCCCTTGCTTTATTTGTGAGTGGAGCAGGAAAGGAAATGACAAACAGTGATACAGAATACCCTCTACCACACACTGTACGGTGCCTTGCAGAGTGTGTATGAAGATGTAGTGTAGCCCAAGATATATGTTCTTCATTGCAGTAACCTGCTTTTATGTTTTATTCCCAGTTTCCCCAAAAAGTCTGATGATGTATTTAAATACTAACCTAAAAAAAAAAATTACAGCTATCTTTATATAACAAACATAGGAAATTATGAATGAATATTCTGACTGGGTACCAACAAACTCATAAATTTTCGTATTCACTTATCATCATTCATTGAGCTAACAGTTACCAACAGCAGCATCTAAAAGAAAAACAGTGCTATATCGTAACTGCATTTTTACTGATATTTCTCTTTGAACTGATGGTAAGTCGTTTACGTCTACATATTTTGGTGATGGCTAAATTAAGAAATAAGTGTTTGGAAAAAAATATAGATTTTTCCCCTTCTGTACTTATGCAAAATATTTTCTTACATTGGATGTCAATTGTCAATCTTTGCATAAATTATTGTTTAATTGCAAATCATCAATGTTTTTCTAAACATATTGTCTCTCTTTATCCAACAGAAACATCCAAACATTACCTTTTCTTTGTTATCTAATGAGTAAAACCGACACTGATAGATGACTGTAAAATATGAAATTTGAGACAATGTCAGAAATGATAGGATGTTATATACTACTGGAATTCTTGATGAACAACCGAATCAACAGGTAACACTTAAAGAATAAATATACAGAAAATTATCTTTTAAGGATAAATTAAACTTAAGAGGCATCAAACAAAATTAATATACACGTTTATCACTCTAGCAAACAAGACAATCAAAGTTAAATATGAGAGCAAACAATATAACTAGCACTTTCTTGGTAAACAAGTGAGACAGTGCAATCATAATGATAAAGTTAATGAAGACAAAGAGACTGTGGTAACATGAATGCTAAGGAATGGAATAGGCATCGTATCTCCTTAGCCAAGATGTCGCAGGGTTGCCACAAGTTTCCCCAAGTAAAATTCCGTGATATATCCATGATTTCCTGACAAGTTTTAGCATTTTTGCCTGACAAATTTTGAGATTGACATTGACAAAAAAAAATATAGGGACTTTTGTATCTCTAAACATGTGAGCAAAAATGTTACGTGCTCACATCAACATCTATTGTAATGAACTGTTTTCAGATGGAGAAAGCAAGCCAAGTGGTATGTGTGTTTCATTAAGACTACTGATGTTATTTTATATCAATAAAACAAAACACATTTGGTAACAAAAATGCGCATTTCCTTGGAGTTGCAAGACAGATTTAAAATATCTTCACTGATTTCAGAAATAACCTCATAAAAAATTTGGCCTTTCGAAAGAAGCATATAAGGTAGGGATGAGTTGCCTAAACCAACACTATAGACGACCACCAATAAAATGTCGGTTCTATTACATTCGTTATTGTCAGTTATTACCCACTGTGTTATGTCTATTACTTTAGAGGTAGTGTGCGTCCGCCTGCTTAGCTAAGTGGTAACGTGTTTGCCTACCTTGCAGCGTGCCCGAGTTAGATTCCCAGCCAAAGTGGAGATTTTCTCCACTCATGGACATGGTGTTGTGTTACCTCGTCATCATTTCATGATCACAGACTCACAAGTTGCCCAATGTGGCATCACCTGAACGAAGAGTTGCAACCCGGCGGCCAAACATACTTTCTAAGAGCCAAAATGTACTACAATAAATCAAATGTCTGTAAAACGCTGCACTGTACAATGTGCTTGCAGTGAGACAGTTGCAGTTCCTGAAATTCGTCGGCAGGCCCAATCTCTATGAGATACCTGCAGAAATGGCCTGCAGTTTTCACCCGTCTTGGAAGTCCACTCATGAGGCCAGCTATTTATGTGTCATGGACACCATATTGATGCAAGCAAATTGCAGTGATCAATCCATGCAACAGATAACTTGTGTGAATACCCTGAGAATTAATACTAATGAGGATAGGTAACAACTCAACATGAAGATGTTCACTGAGCCAAACAGGCACATACAAGAGACAATCATACTCTCACAACTAAATTTTCGGCCATAGCCTTGTCAGAAAACGCGAGCACAAACACTTTCACATAATCACTCAGACTCAACTCATGCACACACAACCGCCGCCTCTGTCTGCTGTGTCAACAGTCCCTGAGAATCAGATCCAAACAAACCACTCCTCACGCCTCCCTGCCTCTTGCTGGCAGCTGCTAGGCCAGTGGCAAGAAGTGGTGGTAGCACTGGCTGCAAGGTGAGGGGAATGGTAGGATGGGGAGAAGCAGTAAGAATGAGGGAGTAGGGACATGTACTCGGCTGCGGCCAGCCAGCGACAATGCATGATATCTCAGTAAACAAACCATTGCATCTACTGAGTTTTCCAGTGTTCTTTTAAAATTTCTCTGATATTTCACTGATTTCCCCAACACGTTTGGAATTGCCTGATTTCCAGAACTTGTGGCAGCCCTGTATTGGATATCATCACAAGAAAAACGCAAAGCTACAGTACATTAAGAATCTTCTTAGGAGGATACACACATTCCTAAAAGACTGTTACAAAAGAGTAGATGAAAATCATCTGATATATGAAAGAAAGTCCTGAAAAGACAAGATTACAATACTATCAATGAAAATGAGAATGTTGGGGGAAAGTGAAACTAACAAATATATTACAGAGATGGATAACTGATGCCTAATATTTGGTTTAACAAACATGAACTGCAACAGTTTTATATATAAGGAAGGACAGAGAATTTGTGGAGAGCTACAAACCCCACAGTGTTTTTTGATGCCTTGCAATGATTTGTATTAAAAATTTTGCAAACCTTTTGCAATATGCAATCATCCTGACTAAGAAATTAACAGTGCAGATTTCAGAAATTGGTGCCAACATGAAAGGAGGTTATGAAATACACGAGTTATCATTTCAACAGTAATTACAGATTCTGTGAAAGATTTTGACCAAATATCTGCCAAAAGCTCATAAACAATCAAATCTATGTAAAAAAAAACCTCTGCAACAGTTGTTTCAATTAGACAACAATATAGGTGTGGGAAGCCAGGAATGATTAATAAATTAAATAAGGTTACACCATTTTACCAGATATACTGTAAGAGCCCTTCCTTAATTAGATTACCTGTAGACAGGAAAATTAAAATATAAAAATGAGCTAGATAAGGTGACTATTTAGCCAAACATTTTTTTTTATTTGCTTAGGGCACAGGTATATTTTCTTCTCAAAAAAAAAATAAAATAAAATAAAATAAAATAAAATAAAAATTAAAAAAAATAATTCAGAAACTCAATAGAACAAGGAGAGTACAGATGAAAATTAGTTATAATAAAGAAACACACTGTATGATCAGCAAGCTGAAAATGATACTGTTTAATGACTTGTACTTAGAGCAAATAAAAATGACTAGAAGAGGGGCACAAAATCAATATGAGGATACAAAAAAGATTTGCAGTTCATATGGGAGTTATAGAATTGTATGCTCAAATACACTTTTTCTAATGCAACTGAAATAATATGGGTCAACGGACAAGTCCAATTCCACCCGCCAGTTTTGACACGTGACATAAGGCTGTTGTGGTGTGTGACGTCACGACAGCGCGGAGTTTAGTTTGTGAGAGTGGTGTGTTTGTAGGTGTCGTTTTGAGCGTGCGTTTTAGGTGACGTTTTTGGTTTAGTCTGTACGTGTGGCGTGTTTATAGGTGGCGTATTGTTGCGGTCGGCGGTTCTCTTTGGTGGTGTGTTTACGGGTAGCGTGTTATGTGGCGTATGGGGTTCATTTGTGTAGTAGCATTGCACGTGTGCGGTATTGGTGGTGACTGTGCTTTCAGCAGAATATTATTCAGTGAGTTAACGATTTTGGTTTTGTTATGTAGACATTATTGTAGTTTTTTTTTCTGTTTGTCGTGTGTGAATTTCGGTAAATTGCTTTGTTTATGTCTTTGGTAGGTATGGATATGACTGACAAGCTCAAAAGTTTTAGGTTGTCAGCAATGATGGGGGGACAGTGCGTTGTCTCTAATAAAATTTCTTCAACTATTCAGCCTGTTGGCTGAAGTCGTGAAGTGTCCAGTGTGTCGTGAAGAAATGAGGATTACTCAAGTTCCGGCATCTTGGACCAGGGACGGATATATGTGGAAGTGTCTTAAGGATAACAGCTCAAGGGAAGTGTTCAATTCCAATTTTGATTTTCTAGGTGCTGTTTTTTTGTGGTAGGATTAAGTGTGGTGGTGGTGGTGAAAGTTTTGAGATTTATAGTGTGATATTGGTTGTTTCTGTTGACCTATATAGGTCAAGGGAAGTGACCGATTCCAGTGAATTTTGTGTGGTGGAATTTGGTAAGGTTGTGGGGTCTTGTTATTTTAGTGTTTTTTTGTCATTTGGTGTAGTGGCGTATGTTTATATTTAGTTTGTCCCCGCCCAAAAACCCCCAATTTCCCCTGCTTGTCCCATTAGTTTAATTATATTTTTGGAGGAATATCTGTTTGGTGGTTTTTCAATATATTTTGGTGTTTGTTGTCATGTTTACATGATGACGTCATAGGAGCGGTATGGGAGTTATTGTGAATGGTCGTTTCTGCCATATCGGTGACGTCATTGGCCAAAGCAGAGGGGTGGAATCTGATACTTCCGTTATCCCAATAAGATATACAATCAATGTGGACTTGCAGATATACCTTGTGGTTGTGAAATATCTAAGCCAATGTGATGTGTGATACAATTCCAAAAACAACACCCATTACTGCATAATGGCAGAAGCACTTCTAACTGATAATAGTGAAGAAGTTCCACGCTAATTATCCATATTAAATTGAGATACAAGCAAACATCTACATTAGAATTGGTGCTGAAATGCCAATGACAGTGGTTGCTGTAATCTCTAGCTGCAAAAACATTGTGCTATGAAAGATTCAGATTGACACCATAGGTGTAAATGTTTTTGAGTGGGAATCAGTGTGCCTTCTTTTGGATGATAGAGATGTGAGCATAAGAGTTACCACTGCATCTTCTACAATGGATTACGCATCTGATGTCCACATGAACATTCCAAACAAAGCTACAAAATTATGGGATGCAATCTGGGTTTTGCTTGGTGCCAGCCTTCAACATCAATAGTCATCAACCCTAGAGTCTGACCTAGCTGCTCGCTACTTTTCATATTAGCCACGTTTTCATTACATTTATAGTAACATAGGCCTTCAGCGAAGTCATAACATTTCCCTCAATTCTATGATTAATATCTCACAGTACATCTTCCTCCATGTGTGCCTTCTGATAACAGAAAACTAAATTTTGTATTTTCATAAGTATTGTATCAGATGCACATCTGCGACACAAAGTTTGCTGCTGAGGGGGGTTAGTAGTGGCTGCCAACTACATCAGCCAGTGTCATTACTTTTGACTGCTGGTAGCTTTCCATCCACTCTTTAAAATCTAACTCTAACACTTATTTACAGCTGCCAATTAAACAGCTCGCATATATTTGTTGTTCTCTCCATCTTATGCAGTCTTAACTTTAATCAGTAAATGATTCATATGCACAAAATCCAAGGTTTCACATTAGCAACCTTTGCCAATTAAAGAAAGTAATGCTTCATATTCCATTACATTGACAATGCCTAAAACAATATTTCTTTTTCTACTGCTAAGAAACTTTATACAGTAATTGAAGATATGCATCACATGTCTTTTTTTAGTCTTTTGCAATGATATAACCACCTATTACTAAATAATAAACCAAACTTAATAAAGTTAAAAATCTGGGAACAGAAACTTAATCAACAATTATTACACTTACCCCATTTCCTTCATGACAGATGTGTCCCCACAATCACAAGCACCTCCTGCTTGACTACGAAACATATTGAAGTCGTGTCCCACATGGTTCCCCTTTTGGAAGCACTCAGCACAAAGTGACATACAAGGAGAAATGCCACATGTGCGACAGCGATATGCCACAAAGTTGGCAGTCCACACTAATCCGCATGTTGTTGCATTGTCATACCTACGAACTGGAAGATGTTCCAACATAAATTTTAATACATATGACTACATGTTTAACTACTTAAAAAAAAAGTTACATACATATCACTGGTTTGGGACAAAAATCATCTCTTCCATAAAGGCATGCAAGAACCCATAAATGTGTGAAACCAGATAATTTGCTAATTTTTGCTAACTTTCTAGAAGTGAAGTAGAAGTTAAAAACACAACTAACACAGGGCAGGTTACAGTGTGAAACTGACCACATCTCATCAAAATCTTGATTGGAAGATGATAATTTGTAGCAAGTTGTCAATGCCAATAACTGAATAAATTAAAGCTTGTGGTAATAGATTGTTCTGTAGTGTAGTCCAAAGCCCTATTTAATTCATTAATTAATGCACTTTTCATTATAAATGATGAAAACTGCAAAGTAAATTCAGAAAAAGTGTATTACAATTACAAAAACGTCTGAGGAGCATTTTGCTGCTTATTACGTACATAAATTAAGAAAAATGCAAAGTGGGGCCACCATGTGATTCATTTCATTTATTTATCTGCTGACACATTATAGGCTATGTCGTGGTTATTAAAGGCTCAATGAGGTCACCAATTTAACTGAACAACGTACATTTCTGTGGAGCTTTAAAATTACAAAATCTGAATACCTATACTTAGAAATATTACCAGTCAAGTTCATAAACAAAACATCTGGAAACATTCTATATCAATATAGGAAATTAATCAGATGTACGTAAAACAGACTTAGGCCTAATATTAAATATATGATATTAGCACTACTCAAGAAAAAGTCATCTAATCGCCCACAGAGTCGCACATTTTACAGAGGCCCTACGACACAACTCTCTCAATTTCTCAATCTTATGAACAACTACACTTTTTCTGGCCAACCACAAACTAGGCTGCAAGTTCTTACAAAGAAGGAAACTTGCCTCACACGCAACAATTTCACGAAATACACTGTATTTGCTACTTATATATGTGAGAAGGAAAATCGTGGTTATTAAATAATTATATAAAAGAATTACACCGATTGAACTTTTGGTGACTTGAATGCGTCAGCGAGTTTAAAGCAATATCTCTAACGTAACAAATAGTGCATAGGGTAAGTGATTAGTTGTAATCAACAAGAAATAATGTTATGATGTGCCAAAATCATATTACATAACGAACAGACGACAACTTCCATCAAACAGATACAGATGTATAATTTTTTTTCATTCGATATTTCTGATTAATAATACTCTAAATCTAACACTTCTTTGAACACATCAAATTGCAAATAAAGTTTTATTTCTTTTTATTTTCATCTCGGTACACACGTCTGCGCAAAAGATGATTAAATGTAAGCAATTATCCTGGCAGCTTTCACTAAAGTGAAATTATTTTCACAATTTTATTAATCACCTATTACCCAAAAGCTAGTTTTACGAGCATACTTCGTGAATAAGTGTGTGATGCATAGTACGTTCTCACAGCTGATATGTAAACACACGTCATGTCAAGTACATTTTCATCCAGAACGAGACAGCATTTTTACGACAAAACCGGGTTTTCTTTATTAAGCATGTAAGCACAGTTAATAGTCATTTAGTACACTGGCAGGGCTTACCTATACTTGCGAATTCATCAGGCGTCTTTCCTCCAGCCATCAACCACTTGATCCAGTCTATAGTCTCCCATTCTTCTATGGGTTTTCCAGGATTTAATATTATATCCAATAGTTCACTCAGATGCTGCGGAGATGAAGAATTCGAACAATCTGCATGGACGTACGCTGCTGCACCTCGTTTACCCTTTTTCATTAACACATGGGCAGCATTACTATTGGATGCCATTCTTGAACTAATCGTAAAACTTCTTTCGCCAAACAAGTAATTCCATTAACGCCCAACCCATACGACTTATTGTAGTGGAACGATCTGTCAAAGCGACGTATAGGCAATGATACACCATGAAAATATATTGGGAATAAAAGAAACAGACTAAACGGTCGATGGCATCAGCAACAAATTAAGCCTTGACATCAGTAGACTAAGCAATTTTGAAGGTTAAGCCGCGACGATCAATTCGATATAAGGTCAAAAAAATATTTGTTGTGAACGATAGAGCATTATGGGATGGATGATAAAAACAGATTCTTAAAAATATTGCACCATTTCCCATCAACAATCCTAACTATCAAGGACAAATGAACTTCAATCATACTAGATGGCAGTACGTACGATACGGACAAGACAAATGAAAGTCAACTGTCTACAGCTGCGAAAGCGCCCTCTAAATTCCAATCAAAACAGAAACAAGTCACAGACTATAGTGTCTGTGATTCGTGGCAACCCAAAGATATCAACTCAAAACGTTTCCCTAGTTAGACAAAACAACAAAAGTAGTATCTTTGGCGTATAGACAACAGTTCAGTAGAAAGTGCAAAGTACGGCCTTTCTTGTTGTTCTGCGAGCACGACTGGTTAAGTCGATTATCACAGCTAAACTACCCGGCATGAACCGATATGAGAACAATCTGATGAAGTTGGTTATTGGAGAACCCACAGTTAACTAGAGCTCGAACATTATCATGACGTATCTTTCACGTACACACAGCCTGTTCATAAGAACATTAGCCTAAAGTAAAGAATAAGGCACTTACTGCACTGTAGAAGTGAAATTTTTAGAAAATCAACAACCGCTTGTTAAGTAATTCGGAAATATTGTGGGCATGTAGTTGCTTCTGGACTACTTTGTTAGAAAATACCACAGACCTACCTGTCATATTTACCTTTGTAGCTAATTATAGTCAGTGGTATCGGCGCTTTAGTGTAGCATGCATTCTCATTAATTCCAAAACGACGTATCTGTACTGTCATTAATGAATGTGTATTCTTTGACTGGCTTGTGACTCATTCAATTTGACCTGAATTTTTTTTTATTTTTAAATAATATACTGTAGGCCTATAAGTTAGATGCTGTGGAACATGTCATCATAAAAATATTCATGAACCACAAACAAATATACGCAATATAGAAGAATTTCTCGATACATAAAAGAGTTGTATTACAGTCTCATGTCACTACTCGCATTTTATACGTGACACACAATACTGATTTACTCGTGCATGTTGCCAAAAACTGTCACGCGGAACTGATGTCTTGTCTTATTACATTCCCCGTTAGCCTGTTACATTGAACGATATGGTAGATGGTTGGCTAAAAAAATGAGAGTTATTAATATTTTGACATAAAATTTCACATTCGGATGCGTTATAGTGTACTACTACAGCCTACTCACTCAAACTGCATTTTGTTATTCCCAATACGTTTCTAAAAAAGACTGCAACTGATTTTTTTCAGATGAATGTTAGCTTCACGCCATCTGCACCCATACTCTGCAAACCGCTGCAAAGTGCATGGGAGAGGTTTTCAGTTGTATCACACGTTAGGATTTCTTCCAATTCCATTTACATATGGAGCGCTGCAAGACCGACAGCTGAAATTCTTGTGCGCATGTTGTAGTTGATCTAATCTTGACTTCGTGCTTCCTACGAGAGAGATAGCTAGCGGCTGTAGTAATTCTTAATTTTCTTGAGTAATACTTGTTCTCGCAACTTTAGTAAATAGGCTTTTGGAAGATAACTATACCTGTCTTCAAGTATCTGCTAGTTCGCGTTATCCAGCATTACCATGACACACTCCCATGGGTCAGGCAGACCTCTGACAATAATTCCTGATGCCCTTCTTTAAATATTTCAATATCCCCCGTAGTCCTATTTTTACGGGTCCAACATACTTGAGAAACATACTAGAGTGGGTTGGACGAGAGTTTTGCACACAATCTCTTTTGTAGATTGACTGGGTCTTCCCAATGAACCGAGGTTTGCCACCTGTTTTACCTGTGATGGAACCTATGTGATTATTCCATTTTATATTCCCACACATTTTTCACCCACGTATTGTTTTGAGTTCGTTATCGTGATAGGATACCAATTTTTCTGAATATTTAAAGCAAGCTGCCAATTTTGCAACAGTTTGGAGTCCTGTAAAATCTGATTGAATATTTTTGCAGCTTTTTCCAGATAGTACCTCATTGTAGATAACTGCATCGACAACAAAAATGTTTGAAGTAACTATTAATGTTGTCTGCCCTGTATTAATATACAACTTGAACAGTAACCGTCCCAATCAGTGGCGGCTGCTTTGTAAGAGCGCATTAGCGCGTGAATAACCAAGCTTTCGATGCCTTGCGGATTTGTTGGTTCTTTTCCTTTGAATGCTGTTAAACGTAACATAGATGCTTGCAATTTGAAAGATAGGGACTTAAATCTCCGGTGCTACTGCTCCTCTTTGACTACGAGAAACTTGGCAACAGGGTTGCGAGCACACCTTTAAGTTGTGCACATTTTAAAGAGCTTTTGCGCATGCGCAGCTCGTGTGACATAATTGCCTTACGGCTAAATACCAACGGATTTGGTAAACAACGGTTACAATTCACGATATGGTCAGCTAGCCTTTGCCACTCAACTAGAAATTTCCGTCAGTGCCACTAGGTGGAAGCACACTGCGGCAGACTTTTATCCCTGTTCGCTCGGCTCGATAAACGAGTACTTCCTGATCGACAGGTGTCACGTGTAGAGAATTTGGGAGACATTCTTGGAATAGTCTTCTTCGCAACAGCCTGTTGGTGTAGTGGAGGACAGCCGGTGGTAGCAGGTACTGACTCTCCACTGTTGGTTTGCTTGAGGATGCCTTGTCTCAGGTCCACGGAGAAAGAAATCGACAGAGAAAATTTGTGCCCAAGATCCATTCTCAAACATCTGCGACCTGAAACTGCCATGAAAATTTCTCATGCATTTTGAGGTTCACGGTGTGTGTGACAGTTCTGATAAGTTTTATATGAGTATTCCTTATGGCTTATAGTTGTATGACAGGCTCACTTATGAGATGGAGTCGATCAGGAAGTACTGATTTATTGAGTTGTCTATCACATACAGCCTATCACTGTCACTCAGAATTGTGTCCAAACTAGTTTGGCCCATGTGTTTTAGCCATAGGCGACTTAAGTGACTGCAGCAAATTGAAGCACCTATTGCAGATCGCGTATTTGCATTTGGGCAACTGTACAGTGTGGAGTAGTTGTATGCTCTGTCGCCAAACCAAGTGCGATATCAAAGCAGACATGGTTTCATCAGCTCGCCTGTGTGAGCGTTGTGTTGTCAGCTGTGAGTGTGGTTGTCGCAGCTGGTCGAAGGTCACTGCCCACGCACGGAATGCTAGTGACGTCACTCTTGCAATCTCAGGTGACTTTGGCCGTTTGTGGCTGCGGGCAGCACCAGGAATGCACTGGCAGTGGTCATTGTTATCTGTCACTCCTATGTATCGTCGTTGCTGTAGGATAGCAAGAAGTCTGTCAGCCAGGACTAATTTCCATTATTTCGATTTCGCATGAGATCATTGCACAGTATCTGAGATGGAGGTTTGAAGAAAGAAATGGCTCTGAGCACTATGTGAATTAACTTCTGAGGTCATCAGTCCCCTAGAACTTAGAACTACGTAAACCTAACTTAAGAACATCACACACATCCATGCCCGAGGCAGGATTCGAAACTGCGAGCGTAGCGGTCGCGCGGTTCCAGACTCTAGCGCCCAGAACCGCTCGCCACTGCGGCCGGCGTAGTTTGAAGAGTCATAGTGTCCATAACGTGCTCTCTAGCATGAGAGTCAAGTTGATTGATGTACGGAGATCTCTTCAAAGCAGAGACAGTGTCCTATTTCCCAGTCTTTCCTCGTAAATTGTTTCAAATGGCTCTAAGCACTATGGGACTTAACTTCTAAGGTCGTCATCCCCTAGAACTTAGAACTACTTCAACTAACCTAAGGACATCACACACACCCATGCCCGAAGCAGGATTCAAACCCGCGACCGTAGCCCTCGTAAATTACTTGTTGCATTTTTTGCTTTAGCGCAGTGGTTGCCAACTTTTCTTGACCATTACCTCTGAGTGTATTCAGGCGTTAGCAAGTAACCCCCTCCACCCGCCATCTGTTGCCCCCCTCCACCTCATTATCACCAACTTTAGCACCTAACTGTAGAGTGAAAGACTTCTCTTGGTACACTTTCATTATTAAAATGATGAAAGAGGCATGATCTTTAGTTTGTGTGTTTGTGTATGAGTGACTGTGCATTAAAAGGAATGACGAAGGCATCCGTGGTGCTTCACAAGAGCTACCCATAACTCCTTACCAGAAAAGAGAGCTAACTATCCACAGTGAGGGCACACACTTGTTACAAGACACGATTCCTCTGCGTTACTCATCTCCATTGCAACACTTCCTTGACCTGCACCATGCAACCCCATTTAAAATTAAACAACTTCAGATGTCTGCACTATACTTACTGTTCGTAAATCACTTCTTTGCTGCACTCCTTGCTTCCGAATCTGCAGAAAATGGACGACTTCAGGCTGTTAATGCGTTGTGACTAAGCACTCTAATAATAATAATACACTGAAGAGTCAAAGAAAGTAGTACACCTGTCTAATCATGTAGGGCCCCTGCGAGCACGCAGAAGTGCAGCAACATGACGTGGCATGGATTCGACTAATGTCTGAAGTAGTGCTGGAGGGAGTTGACTCCATACATCCTGCAGAGCTGTCCATAAATCCGCAAGATTACTAGGGGCTGAAGGTCTCTTCTGAACAGCACATAGGGAAGCATCCCAGATATACTCAATAATGTTCATGTATGGGGAGGTTGCTGGTCATTGGAAGTGCTTAAACTTAGAAGAGTGTTCTTGGAGTCACTCTGTAGTAGTTCTGGACGTGTGGGGTGTGGCATTGTCCTGGAATTGTCCAAGTCCGTCGGAATGCTTAATCTACATCTACATCTACTTGATTACTGTGCTACTCACAAAAAGTGCCTGGGAGAGGATTCAATGAACCACCTTCAGGCTATCTCTCTACCGATCCACTCTCGAACAGCACGTGGGAGAAACGAGCACTTACATTTTTCTGTGCGAGCCCCGATTGCTCTTATTTTATCGTGATGATCATTTCTCCCTATGTAAGTGGGTGCCAACAGGATGTTTTCGCAATCGTAGGAGAAAACTGGTGATTGAAATTTCATGAGAAGATCCCATCGCAACGAAAAAGGCCTTTGTTTTAATGATTGCCACTCCATTTCACGAATCATGTCTGTGGCACTATCTCCTCCATTTCGCGATAATACAAAACGTGCTGCCCTTGTTTGAACTTTTTCGATGTCATATGTCAGTCCCACCTGATGCGGATCCCACAATGCACAGCAATACTCCAGGATAGGGGCAGACAAGCGTGGTGTAAGCAGTCTCTTTAGTAGACCTGTTGCACCTTCTAAGTGTTCTGCCAATAAATCGCAGTCTTTGGTTTGCTCTACCCACAACATTATCTATGTGTGTATTGGTCATCTGATAACTTTACAAGACAGTAAATGGCAGCATCATCTGCAAACAATCTAAGAGGGCTACTCAGCTTGTCTCGTATGTCGTTAATATAGATCAGGAACAATAGAGGACCTGTAACACTTCCTTGGAGACCTCCAGTTGTTACTTCTGTTTTACTGGATGGATTTCCATCTATTTCTACGAACTGTGACCTTTTTGACAGGAAATCACGAATCCAGTCGCACAACTGAGGCAATATTCCATAGTCACGCAGTTTGGTTAGAAGACGCCAGTGAGGAATGGTGTCGAAAACCTTCTGGAGATCTAAAAATATGGAATCAATTTGACATCCCCTGTCGATAGCACGCGTTACTTCATGAGTATAAAGAGCTAGTTGTAATTCACAACAACGATATTTTCAGAGTCCGTGTTGACTACGTGTCAATAAATCATTCACTTCAAGGTTCATTCACTTCAAGGTAATTCATAATGTTTGAACACAGCATGTGTTTCAAAACCCTACTGCAAATCGACGTTAGTGATATGGGCTTTTAATTCAGCGGATTACTTCTATTTCCCTTTTTTGGGTTTTGATGTGATTTGAGCAATTTTCCAGTCTTTAGGTACTGATCTTTCTATGAGCGAGTGGTTGTATTTTGCTAAATATGGAGCTATTGTATCAGCATACTCTGACAGGAGCCTGACTTATATATAATCTGGACCAGAGGCCTTACCTTGATTAAGAGATTTAAGTTGCTTCACTACACCAAGGACTTCTAAGTTTCTCATCTTGGCAGCTGTTCTAGACTGGAATTGAGGAATATTTATGTCTTCTTCTTTGGTGAAGGAGTTTCGGAAAACCGTGTTTAATAACTCTGCTTTAGTGGCACTGTCATCAGTGACTTCACCATTGTGTCCACAATGGATATGAATGGATGCAGGTGATCAGAAAGGATGCTTATGGATGTGCACCTGTCAGAGTCGTATATCACTCCAACTGCACACGTCCCACACCATCACAGAGCCTCCATCAGCCGGAGTGGCCGAGCGGTTCTAGGCGCTACAGTCTGGAACCGCGCGACCGCTACGGCCGCAGGTTCGAATCCTGCCTCGGACGTGGATTGTGTGATGTCCTTAGGTTAGTTAGGTTTAAGTAGATCCACGTTCTAGGGGACTGATGACCTCAGAAGTTAAGTCCCACAGTGCTCAGAGCCATTTGAACCATTTTAGCCTCCATCAGCTGCTGACATGCAGGGCCCATGGATTCACGAGGTTGTCTCCATACCTGCACACGTCTATTCGTTCGATACAGTCTGAAACGAGACTCGTCCGACCAGGCAACATGTTCCCAGTCATCAACAGTCCAATGTCATTGCTGACGGGCCCAGGCAAGGCATAAAGCTTTGTGTCGTACAGTCATCAATGATACACAAATACAGTTCGCACATTGACTGTTGTTAATGGCCCAGCATGAAATCTGCAGCAATTTGCGGAAGAGTTGTACTTCTGTCACGTTGAACAATTCTCTTCAGTCGTCATTGGTCCCATTCTTGCAGAATCTTCTTCCAGCCACAGTGATGTCAGAGGCTGATGTTTTACTGGCTTTCTAATATTCACTGTACACTCCTGAAATGGTGATACGGGAAAATCTCAACTTCATCGCTACCTCGGAAATGCTATGTCCCATAGCTCGTGCGCCAACTGTAACAACATGTTCAAACTCACTTAAATCTTGATAACCTGCCATTGTAGCAGCAGTAACTGAATTGACAACTGCACAAGACACTTGTTGTCTTATATAGGAGTTGCAGATCACAGTGCCGTATTCTGCCTGTTTACATATCTCTGTATTTGGACACGCATGCCTATACCAATTTCTTTGGCGCTTCAGTGTAGTTGTATGGCAGGCATTGTAAACTCTGTTGGTAATTTCTCTCTGGGGATGGTGCTTACTTACGAGACGGTGTCGATCAGGAAGTACTGATTTATTGAGTTCTCTATCACATACAGCCTACCATTGTCACTCTGAATCGTGGCGAAACTAGATAGGCCCATGTGTTTTAGTTATAGGCGACTTAAGTGAGCGCAGCAACGCGGAACACCTATTTCAAACCACATATTTGCGTTTGGGTGGCTGTACAGTGTGGAGGAGTTGCATGCTCTGTCGCCAAACCAAGTATAAGACCAATACAGCCATGGTTACATCACCTCTCCTGTGTTGGCTTTGTGTTGGCAGCAGTCAGCGTGGTTGTTCAAGCTGGTTGAAGGTCACCGCCCTCGCGCCGAGCGCTAGTGACGTCACTCTTGTAATCTCGGGTCACTTCGGCTGCCTGTGGCTGTGGGCAACAGCAGGAATGCACTGGCGGTAGTCATTGTTGTCTGTCACTCCTATGTATCGTCGTTGCTGTAGGATAGCAAGTAAACTGTCAGCCAGGGCTAATTTTCATTATTTCGATTTCGCGCGAGATCATTGCCATTGTATATGAGATGATAGTTTGAAGTGCCATAGCGTCTATAATGTGCTCTTTGGTATGAGAATCAAGTTGATTGATGTACGGAGGTGTCTTCAAAGCTGAGATGGTGTCCTATTTACGAGTCTTTCCTCGTAAATTGCTTGTCGCAATTTTTTCTTTAGTGCAGTGGTTGTCAACCTTTCTTGACCATTAACCCTGAGTGCAATTAGGCATTATCAAGTAACTCCCCTCCTCCGGCCATCTGTTGCCTCCCTCATTATCACCAACTTTAGCACCTAACTGGGGAATGAAAGACTTCTCTTGGCACACTTTCATTATTAAAATGATGAAAGAGGAATGATATTTAGTTGGTGTGTGTGTGTGTGTGTGTGTGTGTGTGTGTGTGTCTGTTAGAAAGAATGACGAGGGAATCCGTGCTGTATCGCAAGTGTTAATCCCAACTCCTTCTCAGGAAAGAAAGCTAACCTTCCGCAGTGAGGGTACACACTTGTTACGAAACATGCTTCTCATGCGTTGCTCGTCTCCATTGCTGTACTTGCTTGATCGGCTCACTGCAACCCCATTTAAGATTAAACAACTTCAGATATATGCACTATACCTTCTGTTCGTAAATCACTTCGTTGCTGCACTCCTTACCTCTTCTGGACTGGCAGAGATTGGACGACTTCAGGCTGTTAATGCGTTGTGTCTAACAGCTCTAATAATAATAATAAAACTGTATACAGCACAGTAGTAGCCCTTATGTAGTTACTGTTGTATCATGCTGTCAATTAAATCATTTATCTGTTTCAAAGTGAGTAATGAAGCAATTTTTGGACTGCTGCAGGTACTATTTACACCTTGGAGAAGGCATTTTCTTGAGATATTTAGCATTTGTTACGTATATATCTCACTTTTATCATTAGCGATGTATGAAACAAAGCACAATGTATGTGTGCAGTGGGTGGAGCCTCCAACGCATTAATGCTACTAATTGAGAAAAAGTATGCTTTATAACATGCAATCAATATTAATTACAAAATTGTGATAATTCTAACGATCTTTTGAAAATGATTTACAGGGTGTCCGAAAAGTCTTTCCCTGATTACATAAATTGATAACTCAGGTTAGAAGTAAGATACAAATATGAAACTGGTGTCTAATTGTTTACAAACTATGAAGTTAACTACCAGTAAACTTCCACATCAATTGTTGCCCAATGACAGTACACGTCGATATGACTTTGCGGTCGAAATGCTATCACGTATTGAGGACGATGATGGTTATCTCAGACGAATTGTCTTTTCCGACGAAGCGACCTTTTTTGTCAGTGGAGTAGTGAATCGCCATAATGTGCGCATTTGGGGTTCACAACCCCCTGGCGAGGTCATGGAGTGCACCAGAGGCAGTCCAAAGGTTAATGTTTGGTGCGCGCTATTGGACGATCGAATTATCGGGCCATACTTCTTCGCTGAGGCTACCATCACATCTGCAGTGTATCTGGACATGTTGCAACTGTATGCTGTTCCTTAGCTGCTTCAGTATCACCCTCATGTCTTGTTTCAGCAAGAAGGTGCACCGCCTCATTGGGGTTTGGACGTCCGTGCCTATCTCGATATGACCTTTCCTGCGCGATGGATTGGTCGTGATGGGCCAACGGTTTGGCCTCCACGCTCTCCTGACATAACCCCATTAGACTTCTTTCTATCGGGTTATGTCAAGGACGAGGTCTACCGAACACGTGTACCAGATCTTGAAACCCTGCGGCAACGGATAACCACAGTCGTTGAATCGATCCCTCCAGTGATGTTGGCTAATGTGTGGACGGAAATTGAATATTGCCGAGATGTGCTACGTGCTACCAAGGGTGCTAATGTGGAAGTTTACTGATGTGTGAAAGAAACTTTGATAGTTTGTAAACAATTAGACACCAGTTTCATATTTTTATCTTACTTCTAGCCTGAGTTATCAATTTATGTAATCAGGGAAAGACTTTTCGGACACCCTGTAGTTCCGTGACTGAAAAAGAATCGAATAGGTTAGTTTTTACCCCTTAGAAAATTTCGTTTTACCCCTCAACGGGTAATTACCCCCAGGATGGGAACCACCGCTCTAGTGTCTTGGCGAGTAAGCGGAATAACGTTGCCTTCGCGACGTCGAATTTGTCGTTGTCAGCAGGTGTTTGTATCACGTCGCCCATGATGGGACTGTGCTCTCCTGTGTTGCTTCATAGGGCCAAGAACTTAGAAGTATCGTCGAAGTTGTCGTGGCTGCATATCAAGTCGATGCTCGTGAACCATGTTGCTGGGTTTTCTGGTTGGAAGGGTGGTAGCTTAGTGTGAAAACTCCACCGAAATTTTGTCGTTGATGCGCTGAGATGTGTGGTCTGAGGGCCAGGGTGGACGAGGTCTCTGGGACCATGTGCTGTACAGATGGCACCCAGAGGTGATGCTGTTCAGAGCTAAAGTAGTAGGCAGAATATTTTTTTCTTGGTATGAGGGAAGATTGAACTCATCACCGAAATAGCCATGGAGATCGAAAGTCATTATATATTGCTCGTGCACACGTTCATCATAGATGCAGTCAATGGTACAACACGGCAGAACTCCCTTTTGTGTTTCATACATAACATAGGATGATCCAGATGGTAGAAGACATTATGCGAGTCTCTGTGGGAGGTGCCGTTTGGTCCACGTTGTTCGTACTGGCGGCTATCGTGGGACAGCTCCACTGTCGAAGTACACTTGTTATACTGCAATAGGTTCTGATGTTCGTTGCGGGGTCACCACTGTGGGAAATCCAGCAGGGAACGCACGCAGGAAGAAACAGAAAACCAGTAAGTGCAATTAACACACGCCTTATTGTTAAACACGGACATACGAAGAAACATACGGGGGACAGGCAAATAAATGTGAACACCTGTACTTACTTTGGAATGGTTTATCAATAAGGTGTTGGGCCACCACTTGCCCGTAATACAGCTGCGATTCTTCTTGAAATACTGGCATATAATGATTGTATAGTTTCCAGTGGAATGTTATGCCACTCTTCGATCAGAACCTCTTCTAAGTCTTGTAGTGGCGATGGAGTGGAAAGCTGGAAATCTGCTCTGGAGTCAGCGCTCCAATACCACCCACAAGGTTTTGGTAATGCTCAAGTCCGGGGACAGTGCTCGCCAGGGAAGACGCTGCAGTTCAATTGCGTGCCCCTCATGCTGCGAATTTTTACTGTCCTGGCTGTGTGAATGGGTGCATTATCGTCCTGAAATATGGCATCATTGTTGGGGGAAAAACGTTTGAATCATGGGGTGCACCTGATCATTTAAAATTTTCACATAATCATTGGCTGTAACACTGTCTTTGAAAGTAATTATGGGACCAGCAAATACTATGATACGGTTGCCGACACCGTCACACTTCCACCTCCATGCTTAACGGTTGGAATCAAGCAATCAGGACTGTAGCCTTCTTTTGTCGTTCTCGAGACGTACACCCTGCTCGATGTTGGAAATGACGAAAACGTTGACTCGTCGGATCATATGGTGTGTTTCCACTGATCAGTCGTCCAGGATTTATGCTCCTGACACTATGTTTTACGCTTCTTTGCCTTGGTTGTCGTCACTAATGGTTTCCACATAGCAGTTCGTCCATGAATATTCGCTTTATGGAGTTCTCGGGGGCCAATCTCGATAGATACCAGGTCTCGAAGATGGTTATTGAGCTCTGCAGTCACTTTAGCCATCGCAGTTTTGTGTTTTTTTGAAACAATTCGTGCTAGCGTACGACAATCTCTGTCATTTAGTTTTGACTTGACCCACTATTACGTTTACACGATGATGACTGTCCATGTTTTGTGTAGGCTGTCATGGCTTTTGAAACAGTTGCTGTTGATACTGTAACAACCCACCCAACACTTATCTGGTTTTGGGCGTGTGTTCACCTCAGCTAATTGACTAATAGATCAACAGAGAGTGCAAAACTGCCGCAGTATCGGATAGTGCAAAGAAAGTAATAAGGCCCTGTGACTCCTGATTGAGCTGTGGTGGCAGTGTTGACATTAATTGATTCAGAATTGATCCCTTTTAATTAAGAAGGGGTGCACGTTGATGTTATATTCAGCTATTGAACACCAGATGCAAATGTTGAACATTAAATTAATTAAGAAAGTGACTTGTGATTTCAACTAATTGATTGAAAACAGATGCAGTCGATTAGCACAAATTTATTTTAACTCACGACCTTCAGTCATCACATTACATGACTCTCCTAACAGGCAGTGGGATAAATTGCGTTTATGTGGAGTAAAACCCAATAAATCAAAATTAATTCCTATCGACTGACCCAGGCGTAATGCGAAGTGCGAGAAGAATTCTACAATACACGGCCCATGAAGCCCTCGTGGAAACTTTGCCGGCGTGATCCAACAAATTAATCAGTGGCCTAACTGAAGCCGGAGCGGGCGCAATATCACCGAATTCAGCGTGGCGGGGCGGCGTCGTTGTGCGGACGTCGGCCGGCCTTGTGGTGCTGCAAGGCTGCGCTCGTCTAGCTATCTTGCTCGGTACATAGCTGAACGAAAACTTTTTATCTTCAAGCTCAATCGTTCCGTTTGCTAAGTCCTAAACTGCAGAGATGCTCACTCTCTCTCAGGCAAGTTGAGTAAAGAACGCCACGTACGCACTCTAGGCAAGCTGGTAACGGAAGACCTCTGTGGCGACTTCTGCCAGTCCGCTCTTCGCCTCGGTTTCCCCTCCAGCAAAATCACTTTTGCCAATTGCAGCGCCAGTCACGTTAATTATGCGTCGCTTCCGACCAATGCCTGCTCTGGGAAGTGAACAAATTCCCACAAAATTTCCCTTCCTCTCAACTTCTGCTATTTAGCTCCTCCCAGGCCACCCATCAAGGTTAGCGTCTGCACAAAACACCAATTTTTTGGAATTCTGACTCCCAGGAGAGTACTTCAAATTCCTTGGTCCTATGTTCCCATTGGAGGCCGGCGAATTTCATTCTGTCGCTCTTCACCTGATTTACTTCAGACTCTGCAGACCGTGAATTCAGCGTGAAGTTGCTGTAGTCACGAACACACATATTTTGGCCTCTGCTGACCGCTCCACAGTAGCTTTGCGCGGCTTTCTCACATGTTTCACTGAAAACGGGATGACGGACATTTATCAACAGGTGTACAAGTTCTCTGTCTGCTTCCCGGTACACCAGCATGGGGTGAACCATCCCCTCACTGTCACTCATCTTAAGGCAGCTGGAGGCCGCGCCCCATTACCGCTTTCTTAGAGTTTGAGCCGCCCTAAGCTGCCTATTGTCGCTTCTCTTCGATGCTCCCCAACCAGCCACAGTCAACTCTGTATACTTCCCTGGGATGAACTAGCCTCCAGTAAATCGACGCGTTTCCATAAAGTTTTCATGTTGTGTGAATTACTTTAAAACCATCACCCGACATTAATTATTCCAATACATCCATACTATACCCTCTACAAGATGCACTGTGCCTTGCCAGTCATTTTTGTTCAGCCCTATTGTTCACTTAACGTGAGTTTGGTGACATTTAATGACTTCATGTAAGGGGCATAGTTCTTTCCATCTTACAATACATTCAATAAGTTGTCTGTCTTGGTTACTGATGCTCCAGCTAATCGGGTCCCCACAATCAGCCCTCTTTGGAACTATTAGGTCGTCCACTGCACACCAACCTTGGCCTCTGGATGCAAATACTAAGTGTGCGCTACTCGTGAACAACCTGCATTGATGGCTAATCCGTGCTGAACACGCACAGTTCAATGTGACACATGCCTTACCCGCGCTGTTGATTGTCAAACATAACCATCCCATTACTACTGCTGTTCACATTATTTTGCCTATCCCTTGTATGTGCACATTTGATAACAATGAACTTCTTGCAGGAGCCTAAACACACTACCAATGGGCTCTGTTTTCTAATATTTTTCAAAATGGTTCAAATGGCTCTGAGCACTATGGGACTTAACAGCTGTGGTCATCAGTCCCCTAGAACTTAGAACTACTTAAACCTAACTAACCTAAGGACATCACACACATCCATGCCCGAGGCAGGATTCGAACCTGCGCCCATAGCAGTCGCACGGTTCCGGACTGCGCGCCTAGAACCGCGAGACCACCGCGGCCGGCTAATATTTTTCATCATCAACGGTGAGGTCCATACACTCCAGTACTTTTCATTGGAAAAGTCTACATTCAGACAGTAACACAGCTATTTAATAACGAAAACAATGACATTCAAATGCATTGAAGTAAGGTCAAATCGTAAGGTTAACAGGGAGACCCCGAGATGTACGTTCAGTCTTCTTCTTTAAAAGGTTGTTCTTCCTTCGCACATAATGGCAGCTTTCCTACATGAAATGTGTGAGTTGTGTTAGATGTATCTGTTGGGTGTAGCTGATTGTAATGGGCCCATGTATAGTGTAGTGTCATGTTTTCTGTTGTATGATGATGAAAGTAGGAAAGAGGAGAAACTCAATGCCAACACATAGCTCATATCTCTCGCATAGCTCAAGGGGGCCACCATGCTTACGTCCCCATCTGGCAGACGAATCATCAACAGTGAGATCTGAAATATAATCCAAGACATTACCGTAAAGGCTAGTGATCAAGAATTTCCCGTCATCACGTCTCCTCCTCTTGCTGGCCAAATACTGGGTGTGAAAATTCTTCCATCACAAGAACGAATCGCCGTTCTTCCGAGTCGAGCGCCACAGCCCAGATGAGCATTATTACCGACCTCTGCTACGATGGGACAGGGGATATGGAGAGATGTTATCCAAATACACAGATTAGGAGTGCAGAACCTTATGAGGAACCTATACCAGTAATTGTTCGACTTCACAACAAAGGAGCCAGGCAGTACACGAAAAATTACAGACCTACCAGGTCCAAACCACAATATATGATTCTTCGACATTGGCAGCAACGACAAAGAAGTACAATGGACCACTTGCAAGTTATGAATGAAATTACAGATTCTGAGAGAGTTCTGCATTAATGGCCGTTGAGAAAGAGACATTGATTCATTTGCTTGATGAAACTGTACCGTTTGGCTCTAGTGTGGATAAACTTCAGCAGCCAATTGTAGAACTTACAAGAGCATGTTTGAAAACAGCTGTAAAAATCAACTATACTAAGACTAAAGTAGTGTACAATCAACATCTCGTAAAGTAAATGTTACAAAGCAAGTGACCATGATGGGTACTCATCGAAGAAGATTGTCAGGAAAAATAAGAGAACGATAGCTGCACATTTACGTGATTACTCTGCTATTCACAATAAGGTGTATGGCAAAGGGTTCAATGAATCACCTTCAAGCTGTCTGTCTACCATTCCACTCTCGCACGGCATGCGGGAGAAACGAGCACTTACATTTTTCTGTGCGAGCTCCAGTTTCTCTTATTTTATCGCGATGATCATTTCTCCCTATGTAGGTGGGTGCCAACAGGATGTTTTCGCAATCGGAAGAGAAAACTGGTGATCGAAATTTCATGAGAAGATCCCGTTGCAACGAAAAACGCCTTCGTTTTAATGATTGCCACTCCAATTCACGTATCATGTCTGTGAACTATCTCCCCTCTTTCGCGGTAATACAAAACGAGCTGCCCTTGTTTGAACTTTTTCGATGTCATCCGTCAGTCCCACCTGATGCGGATCCCACAATGCACAGTAATACTCCAGAATAGGACGGACAAGCCTGGTGTAAGCAGTCTCTTTAGTAGACCTGTTGCACCGTCTCCGTGTTCTGCCAATGAATCCCAGTCTTTGGTTTGCTCTACCCACAACATAATCTATGTGAGCGTTCCAATTTAGGTTATTTTTAATTGTAATCCCTAAGTATTTATTTGAATTTACAACCTTCATATTTGTGTGACCCATCGCGTAATCGAAATTTAGCGGATTTCTTTAGTACTCATGTGAATAACTTCACACCTGTCTTTATTCAAGGTCAACTGCCACTTTTTGCGCCATATAGTTATCTTATGCAAATCATTTTGTAATTTATTTTGGTCATCTGATAATTTTACAAGACAGTAAACAATAGCATCATCGGCAAACAATCTAAGACGGCTACTCGGGTTGTCTCCTATGTCGTTAATATATATCAGGAACAATACAGGACCTATAACTCTTCCTTGGAGAACTCCGGATACTATTTCTGTTTTACTGGATGACATTCCGTCTATTACTACGAACTGTGACCTTTTTGACAGGAAATCACGAATCCAGTCGCACAGCTGAAGCGATATTCCATAGGCACGCAGTTTGGTTAGAAGACGTTGAGAGGAACAGTGTCGAAAGCCTTCTGGAAATCTAAAAATATGAGCGAGCGGTTGCATATACTTGCTAAATATGGAGCTATCACATCAGCATACTCTGAAAGGAACCTGACTGGTATACAATCTGGACCGGAGGCCTTGCCTATTAAGTGATTTAAGCTGCTTTACTCCACCGAGGATATCTACTTCCAAGTTTCTCATCTTGGCAGTTGTTCTTGATTGGAATTCAGGAATATTTACTTCGTCGTCTTTGGTGAAGAAGTTTCGGAAAACCGTGTTTAATAACTCTGCTTTAGTGGCAGTGTCATCAGTGACTTCACCGTTGTTATCGCGCAGTGAAGGTATTGATTGCGTCTTGCCACTGGTGTGCTTTATGTATGACCGGAATCTCTTTGGGTTTTCTGCCAGATTCCGAGACAGAGTTTCGTTGTGGAAATTATGAAAACCATCTCGCATTGAAGTACGCGCTAAATTTTGCAAAAGTCGATGCAGAACCGAATGTCGGACTCGCGAACCTTGCAAGCGCCAAAACGACATGAAAGGATCTCCGTAAGCTGGAACATGCAGGGCGTACTGAAATTCCAAAACCACCCAATTATGTCAGTAGGAACTAAGGAAAGGAAAAGATTGTACCGAAAGCTGAATAGTGAATTAAGGAGAGAAATAGAACAGCAAGGAAGTCATGGCTGAAAAAGAGAGAAACTAGAAAAGGAAGGAAAACATGAAATGATATGTGGATTAGCTGCTGACCTAGTCCTTGAAGCAAAGAAAAGAACCAACGTCGCATGGTCCTACGAACACGGCCTCAAATTCCAGGAGCATTACGTATCTCCTCGCAGTCTGCGACAATCCTATTCTGAAACGATTCTGAGTCAGGCACCGGACACGAATATATGAATGATTTTAAACGGTCTCACAAGTAGAAATCGATAACGTTCAAATCAACGTGAATGTGGAGGTCAAGCAACTGGACCAGCTCCAGTTACCTGTTGATCAGGAAACATTAGACCCAAGTGCTAGCGAGCTGTATGATTGCAGTATGCAGGAGTGCTGACATGAAAGAAGTGAGCTTGTTCACGAATGATCAATGGAGTATCTTCAGAAACATGAGATATAATGTTTTCCACGAAATTTTTGCTACCTGTGAGATTCAACTAACTGATCACCATTGATACGAGGGTGAGTTAAATGAAAACCTAAAATTTGTAATAACAAATCGAAATTTCGCGCCGTAAGTTGGTAAGCGTGCTACAAACAGCGTGCAGAATGGCCTGTAGGTGGCAGCATAGTGCTGATGTCCACATACCGTCGCAGTATCAGTATAAAGATGGCCGCCCCATTTGCGACTTGCACCAGGGAAGAACAACGTTCTGTTATTCGGTTTTTGCGTAGTGAAGGTGTGAAACCTATTGAAATTCATCGACGAATGAAGGTTTAGTCCGGTGATGCATGTTTGTCACAACAGCAAGTCTACGAATGGAGTAGGAAGTTCGCAAATGGTGTGACTTCATTGGAAGATGCTCCTCGTCCAGATCAGGCACAACGAGTTATGACTCCACAGAACATTGCAGCAGTTGAAGCCATAGTGAAGGAAAACCGCCGAGTGACACTGAATGACATTGCAGCATTTTTACAGATTAGTTTTGATGAAGAGGTACGCCACGCGGTGCATGAGTAGTTGCGCGGACTACCAAAAGAATTTTTTTCTACAGGAATTTATGCACTTTGTAAGCGCTGGAGGACTTGCATTGAGCGTGGGGGAGATTATGTTGAAAAGTGATACAGCTTTGTACCACTTCTGCACAATAAATAATATTTAAAAAAATATTTAAGATTTTCATTTGACTCACCCTTGTACATGTTGAAGGAGAGCAGCACTTGGTGACGAGGTGAGACAATCGCATGTGGTCTTTCATATGCCCATACTTGCTGATTTTGGAAACTTGTAATGCCATTATAACATATACTTTTCGAAACTAGCGGAAAAATGCTCCAACCGGAGCATGAAAAATGCGAATAGGCTCCTCTTTATTAAAAGTGGGATAGCAGCTACCTCATTCCACTTTCCTTAGTGCTTTTAAAAATGTTCACAATAATTGTCGCATGCGATCATATTCACGTTCTTTTTAACGTGCAACTCACCTCCCACAACCACAAGCTGCCCTAGCTGTAATTCTCTCACACCTATTAGTCCATCACTGCAAGTCACTCATGCCCATCCACTCCTAACTGCCCATTCTCAGACACTCGTTCGGCCGAAGTCATTGCCACTATCTCTTTGTGGCTCTCCAACTGTCACTGGCTCCTGTCTCATAGTCAGTCGCCTTCGTTCTGTCCTACCACTACTGTGTCTGATCACTGTCACTGCCTCCTTCTTGTTTTCTCTTACCACTACTCTTTCATTCATTCCTTCCCACTGCTGCTGCCTCTTCTCACTGTCCCTATCTGCCACTTCCCCTTTGTCATTGTCATAGACTCTGTATCTCATTAGCACTGGCTCTCACCCACGTCCACTTTCTCCTTCTCTTTATTCCTCTCCCACTGGCACAGTCTCCTCTACTCCTAGCATTGGTCTCTCACTGTCTACTACGTTCCGCTGCCACTGTGTCCCTCTCTTTCTCTCACACTGTCTTGTCTCCTTCGCTCTGTCTGAACCACAACCATTGCCTACTATTTTCCAGTATTTATTGCTTCTGCGTCTCATTCCTGAAGCCACTGTTTCCTTCTCTTTCAGCACAAAAAAACGCGAATATATTCAAATGCTAATATTTTTGCGAAAATTTTTTAAAGTGCTGAGGAAGGCAGAACGAGGCAGACAGTACTCCACTTTTCAATCAGAGTATTTTAATAAAGAGGACCATGTTCACTTTATTAAAAACGGGACCATATTCGCTTTTTTTGTGTTTCGGTAGGAGCATTTTTCCGACGGTTCCCTTCTTTTCCCTGCCACAACAGGGCATGTCACTCATATGAAAAGAACTTGATGGGTCAGTAAAATTTTGATAGTTTATTTATGTGAAATTGAAATAACGCAAACATAATATCAATCAGTTTATTTAATTTTTATGTGTGCGAGTGTAGTTACTTTGAACATGTGTGTATGGGAAAGGGATAAAGATACCAAGAATTTCCGGAGTGGGAAGGAGCGCCTGGTCCCCGGCACGAGTCTGCCTGGCGGACTTGTGTCGAGGTCCGGTGAGCCAGCCAGTCTGTGGATGGTTTTTAGGCGGTTTTCCATCTGCCACGGAGAATGCGGGCTGGTTCCCCTTATTCCGCCTCAGCTACACTATGTCGGCGATTGCTGCCCAATTAAGTTCTCCACGTACGCGTACACCACCATTACTGTACCACGCAAACATAGGGGTTACACTCGTCTGGTGTGAGACGTTCCCTGGGGGGTCCACCGGGGGCCGAACCACACAGTAACCCTGAAAGAGTGATTCGGTGTGGGGCGGTGGAGGGGTGAAGTGGACTGCGGTAGTCGTCGTGGGGTTGCGGACCACTCTCCATCGTTTCTAGGTCCCCGGTTAACATACAATACAATACAATACCAAGAAAATTTTTAAAGATGTTCGAGATCGGGATCTTAGAAATATATCGTAAACAGTCCGGCCATTTGCTGTGCACAGCCGTCTTGGAATGCTCAGCTGGGGTTTGGTACCAAAAACTAATGTTCTCAACAATATTTTAAGCCAAGAGGTAATACAATTTTGACAAATTGTACCCTCACAATTCAGCAAATGGATCATCCTTTAATTCATGACGGGTGAACCCGTCAATTTAAATCAGGTATGTCACGGATATAGCCGGCGTCATCAATCACCAATCAATTTATTTAATTATTTTTACGTGCGTATTCTACTTACACAAGCAGCGTAACTTCGTATCTTGGAAATGGATTAAGGGATCAAGACGATTTTGACAGTAGTTCGAGATCTGGATCTTGCAGTGCATAGCGGTCCTGGAATCCGCGGCTGGGGTTTGGTCCGCCGCTGATGGAGAAAAATGGGATTTTATCGGAAATTGCCCATGAATTTACGAAGATCCATAATTCACACACTCATACAGTCACGGAAATACCTGACAGTTTAATTAAATCATGGGTTTATCACGGGTATACCCATCACCAGTGAATCTATTTAGTTTTTACGCACATATTTTACGTGTACGAGTAGGGTAACTTTGAACCTCCGTATCTTGAAAAATGGAGAAAGATATCAAGCAAATTTTCCTGGTTGTTCGAGAACGGTATCTTAGGAATGTGTCTTAAAAATTTCAGCTATTTGCTGTGCATAGCAGTCTTGCAATCCTCGGCGGGCTTTTGGTCCGCCGGTGACAGCGAAAATATAGTAAAGAAAACCTTTTTGGGGGATTTTACGAGGAACCGCCATGGTACTAATGCTGGCTGCATAAGATCCCAACAAACCCACCGTAGACCACTTCAAATGCAAAAAGAACTAACTGATTTGCTCATTTGCCAAAGCAGGAGGAAGTGTGTAATATTCATACTTTGACACTGCCCGGCAGGATAGTGATATTAGGAAGATCCTTCTGTTGGGTATACAAATGTTCCGTAAACCTAGGGCTATCCAAAACACCTGACCTTACCTTTTTATCGCCAACAGAACCAGAGATACGAGCACCGGAAAATCCCGTTTTTGTGTGCGGTGTTTTATAAAATATCGGTAAGCATGCTATCGCTTGCACACCGATGCTAGAAAATCCGCGTTACCTCTGACATTGGTCAGAGATTAGCGAACGATGCAGAAAAATCGATGGTGCCAATACTGAAATGATTTGCTGGCCACTCAAGAATAATATAAAATTAATTACTGGCCTTGTAGAATCCCACTCATTCTTAGTTTGAGGAAGGTGCAGTTGTTTTAATAGAAAGACATCTGATCCTCCGTAGCAATGAGAAATGTTCAAATGCTAAAGTGAGAAACCGTGTACCACGTTCTTATCGCATTCCTTCCAGTTCAAAGAATAAGAATAATTGTATAAAGCGACGGTCAGTAATAAGATTCAGAAATAATATTATATAATCGAATTACACCTTATCCGCAACGGCAGTTACACGAGATGAGAATTCAATGCTCATATTAAATACGGCAAACGAAGCACATGCTGCCTTATCCATTAGTTCAAAGATTATCTTTCATTGTAATAACATTAAAAAGAATTTAATTTTTGACCAGCCGCGGGGCAGGCAAGAGTAAAATCGGCTCTTTCGTTAGACAGAAATCCGATCATACCATCTCGTGCGAACTGTGCTTCATCTGTGACAAACACAAGTTCGGACATGCAGCACCACCGACGGAAGATAACTCGTGCAGGGTAATATGCTGGTGACGGGGCCAGTACACGTTGCAAATGATAAGGATTCAACTGTTGCTATTACAACAGCCTCCAGGCATTCGTATGAGGAACATTCACTTGGAGCGCTAACCTTCGTATGCTAATAGAAGCCAGAATCCCATCCTCTACATCTAGAGTTGTAGATCTTGGTCGTCCAGTCTCCGAACTGCGAGAAATAAACTTCCCTTGAGCCCACAGACGGCGATGGAGACGTTCAAATGTCTTCCGATCTGGACATCTTCGTTGCACATATCAAACGCGTTGCCGCACGGGATTAGCCGAGCGGTCTCAGGCGCCGCAGTCATGGACTGTGCGGCTGGTCCCGGCGGAGGTTCGAGTCCTCCCTCGGGCATGGGTGTGTGTGTGTTTGTCCGTAGGATAAATTAGGTTAAGCAGTGTGTAAGCTTAGGGACTGATGACCTTAGCAGTTAAGTCCCATAAGATTTCACACACATTTGAACATTTTGTCGAACGCCAAACAAAACACTCTGTGTATTCTTCCCTTGTGGAATTAACTGTCCTCTTAACACCGTCTGTCGCGGCAAATTTCTGTGGTAAAGAAACGTTTCGGCGAACATAATTGTTTTGAAGACCACAGAGTAGGTGGGGACAAAGCCCCGCGTGGGGTAAAAACCAGCAGCAACTTTTTGAATTGACTGCCATCGATTTTGTAGTTGACCACCAGGTGACAGCTTTGTCTTATTGTAAGTTATTGTTTCATGAAAGTTCGTCGCGGTAGGACGCTCCAGAAGTGGTTTAAATGGCTCTAAGCACTATGGGACTTAACATCTGGGGTCATCAGTCCCCTAGACTTAGAACTACTTAAACCTAACTAACCTAAGGACATCACACACATCCATGCCCGAGGCAGGATTCGAACCTGCGACCGTAGCAGCAGCGCGGTTCCGTGCTGAAGCCCCTAGAAACGCTCGGCCACAACGGCCGGCTCCAGAAGTGAGAAAATAAGTCTGTTTTCTACTACTTACATGTAACTTTTTTGATGTTTCACTTGAATATTGTAGGCCGGCCGAAGTGGCCGTGCGGTTAAAGGCGCTGCAGCCTGGAACCGCAAGACCACAACGGTCGCAGGTTCGAATCCTGCCTCGGGCATGGATGTTTGTGATGTCCTTAGGTTAGTTAGGTTTAACTAGTTCTAAGTTCTAGGGGACTAATGGCCTCAGCAGTTGAGTCCCATAGTGCTCAGAGCCCTTTTAAACCATTTTGAATATTGTACAACGAAAAATTTGAAAGAAGAAGCAACGAATAACTCGTTCACACCACTCCATTTATGCTTCAATTCTGTGTGGAAATAATTGTTCCGGTTGGTCATCAAAATCAACAATGACGAATTTGTCAGGAAATGACGAAATAGGACAAATCACCACAGGTGTTTTGGGGTAAAACCCCACAGCTCCGGCAATGCGGCGAAAACTCTTCAATGATAACCCGGCAAAAGAGGAACCTGGGTCTCTTGTTTACTAGGCAGGGGCGTTAGCCACTAAATCACCTTGGCGTGGCAAGTGGCGATATTCAACACACACTGTGTGAGAGTATCTGAAGATTTAGCGGAAACTTTCTGGAAAAGTAATGAAATTTGTTCATCTAACGTCGACAACCAATAAAGAACGAATGGAAGAAGAATGCATGGGAAAAGGAAAGCTTGTTACTGAGAAAAAATGACGTGCCAAAGAAAACGCGAGCTATACGAACAAACGATGTAAGCTAATTTCTTTACATCGGTGGCAAAAAAAGGAAGAAAACAAATCAAACAGCCAGTTTATTACTCTTCAGATTTCTCAAATCACGACAGTACCTCTGATGTAGATATGGACTTGCTGTTTGACGAAGATGTATGTGAATAAGAAGAACCTTACAAAGTTAATTACTTACTAGGTACCTAGATAGCTTAGACTCAATAAGTCAACGCTTTCAGATTACCCTACCAACTTCCTTTCGTCCAGAATAAAGACCCGCACTGGTGGGCTTTTACTCCGTTTTGTGGAGTAAAACTAAATTGTAAAATTCTCTGCAATTAACAATAACAAAGAGCTATGATCTGGATGGATTAGAAGTAAGAACACAGCCGATGCCTTCAGTTTGAAATCGCGGAAAAATCTACCCCACGTTGGCAACAATCTATCTCGTATATCCGGATCCCGCTGCAGCTACTGCCCGGTCTGGGTGCTAACGAATCCTCTCCATTTGGCTCGGTCTTCAAAAATGGCTCTGAGCACTATGGGACTTAACTTCTGAGGTCATCAGTCCCCCATAACTTAGAACTACTTAAACCTAACTAACCTAAGGACATCACACACACCCATGCCCGAGGCAAGATTCGAACCTGCGACCGCAGCGGTCGCGCGGTTCCAGACTGTAGCGCCTAGAACCGCTCGGCCACCCGGCCGGCGGCTCGGTCTTCTCACCACTTTTCTTCCTCCACTTGCTGCCAGGTCACACCTCTCCTTTCCACAGATATTCTCCCGTTTCCCACCGTGGTCTTGGGGACCTCTATGTTTTTTTTTTCCAGCCATCTTTAGTTCTTCCATAATTTTGGGGAGTCTCTGCCCATACATCCTCTTAACATGCCCTTACCATCTTAATCTCTTTTTTCAATTTCTTCCCTCATACTTTCTTGTTTAAGGTCCTTTCTGATACCTACGTTCCTTACTCTGTCCATTCTGAGAAATTTCATTTCCCTTGCTTGCAGTCTGCTCCAGTCCCTTTCTGTCATTGTCCATGTTTCTCCTCCATAGGTGACAATAGCGAGGTAATAACTCTTATACATAAGCAGTTTTGCTTTTTCTGAAACTTCCTTATTCCAAATCAGGTGTTTTATTGTTTGGTAGAAATTGCCACGCTTCTGTAACCACCTATTTATTTCGTTGATTACTCTTCCATCACTAGATATTTCACTCCCTAAGTAAATGAAACAGTCCATCACTTTGAGAGGTTCTCCATTGGAAGTAATATTTCTGTTGATCCCTTTGTCTCTTCTAAATACCATTACTTCACTCTTATCTTTATTTATTTTTAATCCATACCTTTTCATTATTTCCTCCCACACTTCAAGTTGTAACTATACATCTACCTCTTTATCGCCCCATATTACCATATCATCTGCAAAAATCATCTTTTTGTCTTTTTCTTTTACTGTATCTTTAACTGCCCTATTCATTTCCTCCATCACAACATTAAAAATTGCAGGAGATAAATACTTCCTTGTTTAAGTCCATGTCTTATTTCGAAGTATTCAGAGTTCCCCAATGATGTTCTAATTCTACAATTGTGTCCTTACATTGTCTTTATTACGTTAATGTATCCATCTTCTATATCTGTTTTATTCATTTCTTCCCAGAGTCTTTCCCTGTTAACTGAGTCATATGCCTTTTCTATGTCTATAGAAACCATTATCACCCTTTTGTTACACTCCCAACTTTTTTCCATCAGTTGACGGATGCAAAATATCAGGTCGATTGTGCTTCTTCCTTTCCTAAACTCATGCTGTTCCACACTCAGCTCCTTTTCTATCTTTTCACTTATTCGATTTAGTAAAATTCTTTCAAAAATCTTGACTGTATGTCTCATTAGCGTTATTCCTCTGTAGTTTTTACAAAGTCTTTTATTGCCTTTGTTGAAGATGGGAACAATGTCTCCTCTTCTCCAATCGTCAGGTATTGTACTGTTTCTCCACACACTTGATAATACTCTATACAGCCACTGCATTCCCATTGGACCTGATGCCCTTATCATGTCCACTGATACTTCATCAGGTCCTGGGGCTTTCCTCCCCATTCGTCTTCTTCACAACTGTTTCCATTTCTTCTCGTGTAATTTGTCGTCATTCTGCTTCACAACTTCTCTCAATTTCTCCGTTATTTGTTATTTCCTCGCGTACCTGCTCCTCAGCGTTTAACAATTTCTTAAAATGTTCTTTCCAGAGATCTTTTTTGTTCCCTGGATCTTCAATCACAGTAGCATCCTCCATTTTCATCTTTACTGGTACTTCAGAAGCCTTCCTTTTATTTTTCATCATTTAATAGAACATTTTCTTACTGCTCTTCACATCTTCTTCAAGTTTGTTTCTTTTGTAAACTCTTCCCATGCCTTTTTCCTTGCTGTTTCCACTGTTTCTTTACACTTCTTCTTTTCCCCTATATATCTTTTGTGGTCTTCGTCATTTTTAGTTTTCCACCACTTTCTCCATGCTCCATTTTTTCAAAAATGGTTCAAATGGCTCTGAGCACTATGCGACTTAACTTCTGAGGTCATCAGTAGCCTATAACTTAGAACTAATTAAACCTAACTAACCTAAGGACATCACACACATCCATGCCCGAGGCAGGATTCGAACCTGCGACCGTAGCGGTCACGCGGTTCAAGAGTGAAGCGCCTAGAACCGCACGGCCACAACAGCCGGCTCCATTTTTTCTTCTGACTGCTTGGATTGTGGTATCATCCCACCAACTTGTCTGTCTTACTTTTTCCTTTCCAGATGTTCTACCACATACTTTTTGTGCTGCTTCGACTAAAGGGTCTTTGAATAAACTCCATGCTTTGAAATTTTTGTGTGATTAATTCTCTATACTTCTCAGCACTTTCACTCCTATTTCCAATCCCATATCCTCATCACTTTCTACTGTTTTCTATTTTTCACACACTGATTCATTTTCCATTGTCCCACCAGTAATCTATGGTCCCCATCTGCGCTCACACTTGGAATTACCTTCACATTTGTTACTTTCTCTCCCCATTCCCTATCACTAGAATATAGTCAATTACACTCTTGGTTCTTCCATACTAATTGTATCTAGTGATAACATGACTTTCTCTCTTCATAAACCAGGTGTTTGCTGTTTTCATCCCATTCTTCTGGCATAAATCCAGGAGTCTTTCCCCTTCTTCATTGCACACTGGACTCGCATTCGGGAGGACGACGTTTCAATCCCGCGTCCGGCCATCCTGATTTAGATTTTCCGATATTTTCCTAAATCGCTTCAGGCAAATGCCGGGATGGTTCCTTTGAAAGGGCACGGCCGACTTCCTTCCCTAAACCGATGATTAGGGAAAACAACAGAACCAATCTTATTCATTTCTGCCTCCATATCCAAAACATCCTAACACTTGCTCAAATCCCTTTCTGTCTTTGCCTACCTGTGCGCTGGCCACAATATTAGAAAAAATTAAAATTGCCTGGCTGTAAGCCCATCTACTCTAACTCGGAAGCCAATCACTTCCAGGCACACGTTATGATAAACTTTTTTTATTGTCTGTATATGGCGAAATGAAATTATGTCCACCATTCCATGCTTCGACGTTCTTTAATTCATTTGAATTATAAGGTATGGTACAGTCCCGCAGTATTGGCCTACTTTAGATCTTCAGCAATGAAGCTTTCTACGTCGAATACAGTCGCCGTTTTCCCCGTAGTCAAATACGGACAGAAGTCCTTTACTGTACTGTATACTATTGATAAACAGTGGGCGGTTGGCAGAGACAATAGAGCCGCTGAGTTGGCAATGTGTACAGAAGCACCTGCAAACAGTGACGCACAGTGGCAAGCACGCTGAAGCGGCGATTCGCTTTAACATGTTCCACGACGGCTGCAGTGAGCCAAAGGCAGCGTCCCGTGTAACAGCACGCATATGGCTCAATATAAAACCAACTTTTTCGGCTTTCTTCATCTGGACGCACGTTCTCCAGTGTAAAGGGCCCTTACAGCTTTTCGTGGCGCTGTAGAAGGCTCCGCGACCGTAATTTGACATAACACGCTAGTGGCATAAAATAATGTTAAGGCCATTTTAGACGATCAAACGATTCGTCAGATTTCGAGCGTTTGTCAAATTATTTGGCAGTGCGCAACTGTGTCTGACATATCTGTCGAACAAAAACTGTGTTTGACGTGTTTGAGAGAAATATGGATTAAAGGCGGATAGGACGTCAAACGGGCCGACTTGGAGCAGGAGAGGCACCACAGGACATGACAATTTCCACTGTCTATACTTTTACAAATAAATTTATAAAACTTTGTCAGCATGACCAGGAAGGATTCCGAATTCACACTCTTAGCAGTGCGAGTTCGAAAATATAATGAAATAATTTTTTTACATGTGAAATTTCATCATTTTTTTCACTTACTGATGGCAGCATATGTTGCTATAGGTACACTCTTCTTCATAAGTAAGAGAGATTCTTCGGTGAATTTTGCACAGCATACAAACCATACCTAAAGGTGTATGAAACTCTAGAATTTTCCAAATCTATTAAAAACTGTGGTAAAAATTGAGGTAATTAACTACAATATTTGTTTTTTTTTCTAAACATGAAGTTTAAAATACAACAGCTCATTCGTTTTTTCATAAATTAAATAAATTCTAGATTTTCATACACCTGTAAGTATGGTATATATGCTGTGCAAAATTCATCGAAGAATCTCTCTAATTTATGAAGAAAAGTGTACCTGTAGCAACAAATGCGGGCATTAGTAAGAGAAAAAATGATGATATTTCGCACGTAAAAAAAAATTATTTTGTTATGTTTTCGAACTTCCACTGCAATGGGTGTGAATCCTGAATCCTTCCTGGTGATGCTGACAAAGTTTTATGAATTTATTTGTAAAATTATAGACACTGGAAATTAAAATATTCTGTGATGCCGCTCCTGCTCCAAGACGGCCCGTTTGACGTCCTACCCCCCCTTAAATACCGATATGATTTTTTTAAGCTTGCACTTGTCAAACAAAATCTAGTGGCTTGCCAGATTTCTCAGATGGCAGACTATATATATATATATATATATATATATATATATATATATATATATATATATATATGGGCAAGAATAAAAGTTTACGAAAATTAAGACGATATATATATATATATATATATATATATATATATATATGGGCAAGAATAAAAGTTTACAAGCTATTACGAAAATTAAGACGATATATATATATATACGGGCAAGAATAAAAGTTTACAAGCTATTACGAAAATTAAGACGATTTGTGTTACTTTAAAGAGATTCAACTACAAATTTTAAATTTTCGACAGCTGCTCCTGTTGCCATGTATCTCAAAGTTACAGATAATCTTTCAACAAGTGGAATAGATTTTCGCATAACTCCTGGCCTTTGTCCCGCTTCTTCACAGGGTTGCATGTGGATTTAGCGATGTTAGTGGTAGAGACTGGCCGGATGGCCCTCCTGTGCCCTCCACAGCGAAGATGTCCAGATCAGAAGACATTTGAATGTCTCCAACGCTGTCTGTGCGCTCAAGGGAAATCTACTTCCCGCAGTTTGCAGAGAGGACGACCAAGATCTGCAACACTAGATGTAGAGGATGTGATTCTGGATTCTGACAGTATACGAAGATTAGCGCTGCACTTGAATGTTTCTCATACGAATACCCGGAGGCTACTGTAAGAGAAACAATTGAATCCTTATCATTTGCAACGTGTACAGGCCCTGTCACCAGCATATTACCCTGCACGAGTTATCATCCGTCAGCGATTCTTGCAGTAAAGTGCTAAAAGTCCCAACTTTCTTTTCGTATTTTTCACGGATGAAGCAGAGTTCACTCTAGATGGTATGATCGTATTTTTCTATGTAGAAAGAACTGATTTTACCCTCGCCTATCCGGTGGCACACAGCTAGTCATGAATTTAATTCTTTTGAATATTATTACAACAAAAGATAATCCTTGAACTAATGGATAAAGCAGAAAGTGCTTCGTTTGCCATATATAATATGAGCATTAAATTCTCGTCAGGTGTAACCGCCGCTACAGATAAAGTGTAATCCGATTTTATAATATTATTTCTGAATTTATTCTGAATCTTATTAATGACCACCAGTTTATACAATTATTCATGTTCTCTGAACCGGAAAGAATGCAATATGGACGCGATACACGACTTCTCACTTTAACACTTAATCATTTTTTATTGTTGCGAAGGATCAGATGTCTTTGTATTAAGAGGACTGCCGTCTTCCAGAAATTAAGAATGAGTGGGACTCTACGCACATAAAAAAAAAAAATTGCATCCCAGAACTCCTGCAGGTAGACGTTGACTGTGGATATTGTATCACAGACACAGTCCCCTTGACTGTTCAGAAATGTCACTAAACCCGCCAAAAAATGTAGACACAGTCCCCATGACTGTTCAGAGATGTCACTAAACCCGCCAAAAAATGTAAACAACCATGCATGAGCAGGGCCTACTACACGGAGGGGGTCCGACAGCTGATCAATTCCAGTCATTCCACCAGGAAGTAGGTACACGGCTCGTGTTGTCTGTAGTTTAACCATGCCTAGACAGTCAATACCGCGGTTCGAACGCGTCCGCATTGTTACTTCGAGCCAGGAAGGGCTCTCAACAAGGGAAATGTCCAGGCGTCCCGAAGTGAACCAAAGCCATGTTGTTCGGACGTGGAGCAGATTCAGAGAGACAGGAACTGTCGATGACATGCCTCGCTCAGGCCGCCCAAGTGCTACTACTGCAGCGAATGACCGCTACCTACGGATTATGGCTCGGAGGAACCCTGACAGCAACGCCACCATATGGATAGTGCTTTTCGTGCAGCCACAGGATGTCGTGTTACGACTGAAACTGCGCAAAAGGCTGCATGATACGCAAATTCACTCCCGACGTCCATAGCGAGGTCCATATTTGCAACCACGACACCAGGCAGCGCGGTACAGATCCGAATGGACCACTCAGGACTGGCATCACGTTCTCTTCACCGATGAGTGTCGCATATGCCTTCAAGCACACAACCGTCGGAAACGTGTTTGGAGGCAACCCGGTCAGGCTGAACGATTTAGACACACTGTCCAGCGAGTGCAGCAAGGTGGAGGTTCCCTGCTCTTTTGGGGTGGCATTAAGCGGGGCCGACGTACGCCGCTGTGTGGCTGTACGATACGTGACAGCCATCCTCTGACCCATAGTGCAACCATATCGGCAGCATATTGGCGAGGCATTCGTCTTCATGGATGACAATTCGCGCCCCCATCGTGCACATCTTATTAATGACTTCGTTCAGGATAACGACATCGCTCGACTACAGTGGCGGGCATGTTCTCCAGACATGAACCCTATCGAACGTGCCTCGGATAGATTGAAAAGGGCTGTTTATGGACGAAGTGACCCACCAACCACTCTGCGGGATCTACGCCGAATCGCCGCTGAGGAGTGGGACAATCTGAACCAACAGTGCCTTGATGAATTTGAGGATTGTATGCCACGACGAATACAGGCATGCATCAGTCAACAGGACATGCTACTGGGTATTACAGGTACCGGTGTGTACAGCAATCGGGACCACTACCTCTGAAGGTCTCGCTGTATGTTGGTACAACGTGCAATGTGAGGTTTCCATGAGTAATAAAAAGGGTGGAAATGATGCTTATGTTGATCTCTATTCCAATTTTCTGTACATGTTACGGAACTCTCGGAACCGAGGCGATGCAAATTTTTTTTAATGTGTGTACAAGGGCCGTAATTAATTTCTTATTATTCTTGAGTGTCCCGGAAGTCATGTCTGTATCCACGCCATCGATTTTACAGCATCGTTTTCTAATATCTGACCAACGCCAGATGTAACCCTAATTTTCTGGTATCGCTATGCACCCCGTCTGCTTGCGTCTAGTGCTATCCCATGTGAAAGTGCGAGAACACTTTAGAAAGTCAGAATATTTGCGAATCGTGTAACTGAGGCGAGACGTGGATATCAGCCCAGTATCCCCCTAGTCGGATGAGGGAAACCGCCTAAAAACCACATCCAGGCGTCGTCGTTAATCTGTTGGGCGGATTCGATCCGGAGGCAGCGTGCCTCCTCGAATCCCGGAAGCAACGTCATATACGCGGGCGGGTCAGATTTTCGCATAACTGTGTCTTCTTTTTTAATACAGGGATAAAATAATTAAAAGTGTGACAGCCCGTAGAAGAAAACTCATGTAATAATTAGGTGTTGTGCGTAATATTTCCTTTAGCAGATTTGTGGGGTATATTTATGTCTCAGTTTCAACCGTTCCTAGGACCAGCGTCTAGTTTTCATTTTTTTTTTCTTCTTCTTCTTTTTACTCAGTGCTAAAGTCAATGTAAGAAATGCTTTGTCTGCACTATCGGCCACTCACACTTATCCCAAAATGCTTGCAAAAGCGAAGTGACCAAGCTAATGGATTAATTGTGGGTAGGCTCACATATATTTTTATACAGGAGATCCGCGCTCGATACTTCTTGGTAGCAAAGATATAAACCTCGTTTTCTTTAAATTTCTCATCACTTGTAAGTTGTTTAGGCAGGTTTTTTTCCTATGACAAATGTGCAAAAAGAGCTTACACTATCACTTGTTACTGAATTACAAAGGCAATTTGTAATTTTTTTAAGGGCGCTCATACTTTTTTCAGAAAAAGCTGTAGTGACAGAAAATGTAAGAGCCGATTTGATTAGCTTTGTTACCTCGTTATAAATACACTGACGGAAGAAATCGCAACTCCAAAATACAATAATGTAAAGTAATGTAATTTCTGAAATACATTGTCTAGGTGACATATTTAAATAATTTAACATTGCAAGATCACAAGATAATGTAAAAGCGAGATAAGCAATTGGAAATGTGAAATGCTGGTACATTGCACTGGGGTGACGAAAGTCATGGGATAGCGATATGTACACGTATTGATATCGGTAGTATCGTGTACAGAAGGTATAAAAGGGCAGTGCATTGGCAAAGCTATCATTTGTACTCAGGCGATTCGTATAAAGACGTTTCCGACGTCATTATGGCCACACGACTGGAATTAACTGGCTTTGAACACGGAATGGTAGTTGGAGCCAGATGCATGGGACTTTCCATTTCGTAAATCGCCAGGGAGTTCAGTATTCCGAGATCCACATTGTCAAGAGCGAGGCGGGAATACCAGATTACGGACAACGTAGTGGCCGACGGCCTTCTCTTAACGACCGATAGCAACGACGTTTGCTTACAGTTATCAGTGCTAACAGACAAAAAACACTGCGTGGAATAACCGCAGAAAAAACAACCAAGGTATTTTTATGGATGATAATGGGCTGTGCCACCGGGTCACAGTTGTTCGCGGCTTGTTTGAAGAATATTCTGGACAGTTCGAGCGAACGAGCGAATGATTACGACACCCAGATCAGTGTCAAGGATATTAAACGGTAGTTTTGTGGATCACTTGCATTAGCCTTGTTGTAGACGGGAATGACCTGTGCTTTCTTCCAACTACTGGGCATGATATTTTGTTCGAGGGAGGTTCTAGGCGCTGCAGTCCGGAACCGCGGGACTGCTACGGTCGCAGGTTCGAATCCTGCCCCGGGCATGGATGTGTGTGGTGTCCTTAGGTTAGCTAGGTTTAAGTAGTTCTAAGTTCTAGGGGACTGATGACCTAAGATGTTAAGTCCCATAGTGCTCAGAGCCATTTGAACCATTTTTTTTTTCGAGGGTCCAACGATAGATTAAGTCAGAAGAGGGGCTAACTGAGCCGCAAATTCAGTATGAATCAGTGATTCCATCTGACTCTGGAGATTTCTTCAATTTTAACGATTCCAGCTCTTTCTCAACACCTCTGATGCTAATACTGATTTCAGTCATCCTTTTAGTGGTACGAGGATTTAACTGGGACAATTTTCCTGTGCTTTTCTTTGTGAAAGAACATTTGAAAACAGAGTTACGCGTTTCAGCTTTTGCTTTGCTACCATCAATTTCAGTTTCTGTATAATTCGCTAGAGAATGGACATTGACTTTGATACGACCATAATTTCTTTGGTTTTGTGAAAGATCGTTTGGCAATATTCTGCTACAGTAGTCACTGAAGGTTTCACGCATTGCACTCTTGACAGCCAAACGCGTTTCACTCAGCACCTCGCTCTGTTTTACACCTATTTTGCAGTACTCTCTGTGCGTCCCATGGTGGGTCCCATTATGAACTGTTCTTCTACTGGATACATATCTATCAAGTGCATAGTCAACTATATAGAGTTCCTCTATACGCTCATGCCCTGTGCTTAAAGGTCAAGTTCCTCATAATCTTGTTTTCTGATCACATACAAGTTTCTGCTAGTTTTAGTTGTCCTTTGTACTTTGACAATCATTGTTGCAAGAACTGCGTCATGGTCACTGATATTAGTTTCGATGTGAACATCCTCAAAGAGGTTAGTTCTATTTGTTGCAATTAAGTTCAATATACCTCCATCATTACAGGACAATGAACAAGCAACTTTAAACTAAACCTGCTGATCTGTTGAGCTAAAAAGTATTAATTTCCTATAAAAACCGTAGCAAATTCACAAAAAGAGATTTCTATTAAGGCAACAGAAAAACTTGTAGTAAAAGTTACTAGCTTTCTCGAAGTTAATTATAGTCGCTAACAAAGCCGAAAATAGAGTTAATTTATGATGAATGTAGATAATATACACTTATCTTTAAGGGAAAACTATATATAACACGATATGTTAGGTACAATACCTGCTACAGTAACTAAATCACAAACGCCGATTTACAACAAAGTGCATTGTGCTCAGGACAATGGTTAACCTCCGAAAATTCTCAAAAATGTCCGTTTATTTGGGATGATATGCAGTGAAATTCGGAGTAATCTATTCTTTGGCGGTAACTGCTAATTTGGCACGAGATAACTTATCCAAAAGACTTGTACCGGTCACTTACGAAAATGTAGTTTTGTAAGCGTATGAAAATTCTAAAAAATAACCTGCTTCTCACGTTATTATACAATGGAACTGGCGAAGGACTGTTTTGAACGAGGATAGGCCTACTGATATCAAAAATTTGAAAGAGCAAAAGTTTAAGACTACAACTGACGACAACAGTACGAGTTTATCGTGGCACTCGCGAATGCTTGAAATTTCACAGCATAAAGGGATATTGATACAATCAGTGAATCAGTGATACGTAGATGACATTTTGATTATATACAATGGCACTAATGAAGAAGTAGATCAACTGTTCAATTTGTTCAATAACCTTCATGAAAAAATTAGTTTCACGTGTGAGTTACAAAATGAAACGCCGCGAATTAAATTTCCTAGATCTGAAGTTGTCGATAATAGAGAATAAAATAATTTTCGACATTTTTCGAAAACCCACTAGTACTGATCATACCGTACCTGCAGACTCGATACACCCTCAATCTCATAAGAAAGCTTTCTTTCATTCAGCAATTCACCGTGCAGTGGTTACTCCCTTATCACCAGAAAAACTGCAGAAAGAAATTGATGTAATTAAGACAATAGCATTTAATAACGGCTATGAACCCTCACTAGTGGAAAACATCCTTAAAGAAAAAACTAAAGAAAGAGTCACCACTTTAGGTACTGGTCAAACTAATAATAATGATAAAAAGTACATCTCAATACCGTTTTTAGGTAACATATTGTATAGTATTCAGCGTCTGTTAACTAAAAAATACGGCTGCAAGGTTGCTTTCTCCACACACAGTAATCTACAAAAAAATTTAATTCATTATCTAAAACCTTCAAACGAACCTTTACGTGGCTCAGAGGTATATAAAATTTCCTGTGATACATGTCCAGCATTTTATATTGGACAGACAGGCAGAGCTTTCAACGTAAGATACAAAGAACATCCTTTAGGCAAAAAAGGCACTAATGTGCACAACTCAACATTTGCAGAACATCTTTTCATAACAGGCCATAACCCCAAAGAATTAAACGAAATGACAATTCTGCATAAAGAAAAGAAAGGGAGAAAACTTAATGTCTTGGAAGAACTTGAAATTTTCAGGCACACACCAAATAAAGATGACATGTTGAATGAACAATTACAGTTGAAAAATAGAAATTTCTTTAATGCTTTTAAACCAGTTCTCTCAGTTTCATGACACTTAACATCCAGGTTCTCTCCTCCTTTACAGAAACATTATTTTACCTCTGTTAAGTTACGCTCATTACTAACACATCAGATGACCTCTGTGCCCTAGTTATGCAAGCTTTCTTTTCAAATTTTGCGTCATCTAATGAACTGATGTTCTTCATTACGTATGGAATTCCAGTCGTATTTAACTCTGGCAAAACGTAGCGAACTTTGTACTATTTTATCCAGTTTGAAGGTCATTTATAAATGTTACTCAATAATTTGTAAAATTAATTCTTGTTAAAAGCTATATTGGCTATACGTATGATATACTTCAGAAAATGTGTAATATACAAAATTGTTTTGCTCACGTTACTAGAGGCCCACTTGTGGCGCGGCCTACATTACGTTTACTTGGCAGCGTGACTAGTTGCCACACAGTTAGTCTCCTCACACCACACCGGTATTACTTATGTTTTAATGTTTGAGTTTTTGAAGAACATTATGTCTTATATTTTAATGTATGACTTGAGCAACTCAGCTCTTAAATCACTGTACATTTTTGACGATATGTTCTTCATGTAAGTACTATTTGTTTTACACTCGTTTACATTAATGTAAACTTTTATTAGATAAGATATTTAATCTGACATATTCATTGTAGGTAATTACCTTACCTTCTGATGAAGTCACCCTCAGAGGTGACGAAACCTATGCAACCAGTTGGCAGATTTTTACATGTTTTTCAAACAATCAGTGAAATATTATGCAGAAAGGACGCGAAAAGTAAAGTATCCGAATCTAGAATTTCAAATCAGCGCATGACTCTTGTACATGCCGTCTCACACAAAGGAAAATTCCGAAGCTGATTTTTACGTAGAAATGTGCAGCAGCAACAGAGGACGTTCAAAAATGGTTCAAATGGCTCTGAGCACTATGGGACTTAACATCTGAGGTCATCAGTCCCCTAGAACTTAGAACTACTTAAACCTAACTAACCTAAGGACATCACACACATCCATGCCCGAGGCAGGATTCGAACCTGCGACCGTAGCAGTCGCGCGGTTCCAGACTGAAGCGCCTAGGACCACTCGGCCACCGGGGCCGGCAACAGAGGACGCATTCTTCTTGTTGCAGCTAACAGTGCTAATTTCCAATCAGAGTTTCAGTTAAATAATCTTACTTCTTGATTTTCATTTTGTCTGTGGTTATCAACATTTTTCTGGTAGTATTGGCTTTGATTCAGTCAGCATCCAGCTATGTACCACGTTCTTTAGCGCCCTCGTTTGTTACATCCTCAAAATATGAGCTCTGTAATAAAAAAATAAAATACAATAAAATAAAAAAAACACGCGAAATCCGAAATTCGATAAGTAATATGATTTCTTTCGAGACAAAACATCTCAGCAGCAGACATTGGTCATCACTTGTGTACTGCATAGGGTGACAACTGTGAAACTTCGAAGAAACTTAGCCGGCTGGGATGGCCGAGCGCTTCTAGGCGCTACAGTCTGGAACCGCGCGACCGCTACGGTCGCAGATTCGTTCTGCCTCGGGCATGGATGTGTGTGATGCCCTTAGGTTGGTTAGGTTTAAGTAGTTCTAAGTTCTAGGGGACTGATGACCTCAGAAGTTAAGTCCCATAGTACTCGGAGACATTTGAACCATTTGAAGAAACTTAAGCAAGTCATTCAAAACAAAAGTCACGGTATATTAGCATTCGCTGTTGTACTTTTGCACGATCGATGTAAAGAAATGTCCCGCGAAGTGCGAGCAATAATAAATTTCTTTCGGCGCAAAACGTTTCAGCAGCAGACGTTCATCATCAGTTCTGCGCTGTGTACGGTGAAACTTCGAAGTTAAGCAAGCAATTCAAAACAAACGTCGCGGTATGCCAACATTCGATGTTCTGTTTCTGCGTGACAGCACCCGTCCTCCAGTACACGAAAATTTCTGGAGATTTCGAAGCAGTTCGGCTGAGAGACTTTTGACCATCGCCCCTGAAGCGCACATTTGGCGCCAAGACATTTTCATCTCTTCCTCACATGAAGAAGTGCCTCGCGTCGCGGCACTTCGATAACGACGACAGACTTCAAACTGCTGTGAAAGATTCGCTACGCGTCCAACTAGCATAATTTTATGAAGAAGGAATTTGTAAATTACTGAAACGCTATGACTTACACTTGACTTTAAATGGTAACTACGTTTAAAAATAGCAAAAAACTTTAGTTTCAAGATGCATATAAAAATATTATTTATGGATTCTCCCGTTACTTCTTGGTAGAACAATTCTGTATTTAAGATTGAGTAACAATCAGTAGAACCAAAGCAGTGTACTTGTATACAATAATCTTTTTTACTGCTTCTTTATTTACAGTCTAAAGGAAATTACTTTTCGAGCCGCCCTCGTATTTATTTTCTGTCTAAGGGCCAACGTTACTTCGGCTTTAAAAAAAATTAAAAAAAATAAAAACTGGCAACTCCGAGTAGGCCTTCGCCCTGAGGGTTCCATACAAATTTAATTGAGTACTCATATATAGTGAATAATAATGACTTCGTGTGGCTCAAAGGCCTGGTGACTGACACCCCTTCGGCGACTTGCGTGTTCCTAACCTAACCCGACTGTCCTACCGAAAAAGGGGACCTACTGCTTTAAGTGGAATCCGAACCACCCGTTGTTTCAAAGCCACTCCTCACATCGTTGAAAGGTGAAGTTTAGGCTAAAACGAAGACTGAAAAAATCCGTGGTCGGACAGATTCGATTGTGTGACCTCTGAGTTTCCAAGTATACCCCTTACCCCTTTTCTCCCTTCAATGTGTTCGTCACTAGCCTCTTCATTTTGTGTGGGCGGATACCACAGGATATCCCTTCAAGTTAAATGTTGAATATTTCGCTCAGTCGTTATATACGGAGAGCAGTCGGTTGCCTGGCGGAACACGCTGAATCCATAGACCACCATGCCCGGTGCGTATGCAGATAGTTCATCTATAGGTTTTGATGAATGAGTTTCCGAGTGTCAAAATATGCGACATATGACCCTATCTTTTGATTGCATTGTCTAAGCCAAGGGACCGTAGACTTTTGTATTTGACATATATTTCGACTGGATACCAAGGCCCGTTCTTGAGAAAAAGGGATCTTAACAGACGGACAAACAGACAGACAAGGAGGCCAAAAAAATGTTTTTGCCCGATAGAATTACAGATTAACAGTTTCCAGATTTTTTAGTTTGCTTGTGCTGTGAAGCCTTGCTTCTTGTCAAGTTTTATGATTCTAGTTGACAAGAAGAACCGTACAGATTTTTATGAGTGAGTTTGCAAGTATCGAAATATGTGACATATATGGCGGGTCTTAACAGTCGCACATAGATACATAGATAGACGGACAACAAAGTAATCCTATAAGGATTCCGTTTTCACCGATTGAGGGACGGAATCCTAAAAAAGATATTTCCACTGGAGTGAATAGGGATGTAGATGGCGAAGTATCAGCATTTTTCAAAAATAGTGGTGTACAATGTGCTGATTTTCTTCAGATGCTCATAGAACAGAAGTGGCGTCCTATGATGTTTCGCCGCACGATGTCACTCCTAGGCTCGTTGTTTTTCTTTGTTTTAAAATTACCTATACAATTCCTTTCTCGATTCTCATCTGACGATATATAGCACTGCAAACGTTGAACAAATCATGAATATATACCCTGTAACCGGACTTTTTCCGTATCATTTAGAAAGAAAGCGCGAGACAATTTGTCAAGTTGCCAACAAACGTTCTACAATCAAAAGTGTCCTACGTAAAGCTGCTTTTAGAGGATACCTTTCAGTGTTGGGGAGAAAATTAGTCTTTGAAACATGTAAATTTTGTATATGCCTATCCTTCCTCCGTAACTGGTCGTCACATCACCTTCGAAAAGGTAGCGTCATTTCCGGTTATGATTTTCACAAAACTAGACCAAATGAGCAGATCGCTAAAGTGAGTGAAGAGATCGGAATGGTGGCCACAGGCGCGTTAAGTTAGCTTCTGCTAATGAGCTGGACATCTCATCAGAGTGGAACGCTGCGTGTTTGGCTAGCTGACTCACGTTGCCTTAGAAACGGGCCCGTGCTTGCTGTGAATTTCTCCTCCGCGAGCGTCACTGGACTGCAGCACCTACGCGACTTAGCAACATCGTAGAAGCTGACGGAAGGTCATCCACTGAAACAGAAATGATATGTAGTGTTCCCCAAGAAAGTGTTATAGGTCCTCTGGTGTTACTGATATATACAGGCTATGCCAGGAGGAATGGTCAGTATTCAGGGATACAACAGGAACAATCATTCGAAGCAAAAAAAAAAAAAATCTAGTAAACGTAGACTCTAAAGCTTCATAGCTATGAACGCTTGTTCAGTAGACGAGATGTGTTTCACAGCAGCGAAACTGACGAGGTGCTCATAGCTCTTAATGTTGGAGCCCATGTTTACTGGACATTTTTCCATGTTTTCGTCCATATCACCAGTTTTGAAAATATGGAAAGTAAAGAACTTGCAGTAGAAGAGATTTGTTTCATAGCATCAAAGATGAACAAGTGGAAAAATTGGAAATTTGTGGTAAGATCTTATGGGACCAAACTGCTGAGGTCATCGGTCCCTAAGCTTACGCACTGCTTAATCTAACTTAAACTAACTTACGCTAGGGACAACACACACATCCATGCCCGAGGGAGGACTCAAACCTCCAACGGGTTAGGTTAGTGTTGTTTAACGTCCCGTCGACAACGAGGTCATTAGAGACGGAGCGCAAGCTCGGGTTAGGGAAGGATGGGGAAGGAAATCGGCCGTGCCCTTTCAAAGGAACCATCCCGGCATTTGCCTGAAACGATTTAGGGAAATCACGGAAAACCTAAATCAAGATGGTTGGAGACGGGATTGAACCGTCGTCCTCCCGAATGCGAGTCCAGTGTGCTAACCACTGCGCCACCTCGCTCGGTAAACCTCCAACGGGGGGAGGATGAACAAGTGCTCATAGCTCTTAAGTTATGCATTGTAAAGCGCATGGTTACTAGACTTTTTTGCTTCGAATGATTGTTTCTGTCAGTTCCAGAAATATTGGCCATTGCCCCTGGGACACCATGCATAAACGATTTAGGAGACAATCTGAGCAGCGCTCTAAGATTGTTTGCGGATGTGCTCTTTTTTTTGGTCGACAATATATCCGAATGTTGCAAAAAATAGCATTGGACGCTAAACATGAAGAGTGTGAGGTGTTACACTCGAGCAGTAAAGGAAGTCCGTTAAATTTCGCTTACACGATAGTCACACAAATTTAAAGGTTGGCGACTGAACTATGCACCTGAGGATTACAATTACGTACGCCATGCACTGGAATCATCATATAGAACACTTCCTATTGAAATGGAAATGTCGTGTGGCTAGGGCCTCCCGTCGGGTAGACCGTTCGCCTGGTGCAGGTCTTTCGATTTGACGCCACTTCGGCGACCTGCGCGTCGATGGGGATGAAATGAGTCTGATTAGGACAACACAACACCCAGTCCCTGAGCGGAGAAAATCTCCGACCCAGCCGGGAATCGAACCCGGGCCCTTAGGATTGACAGTCTGTCACGCTCACCACTCAGCTACCGGGGCGGACACTTCCTATTAAAGAGACTGCCCGCAGTATTTATCGAAGAGCATCTTTATTTGCCAATCAGCTGTATAATTACATTTATTCGACCGATTTCGGTCCTTCAACCCTCATCAGCTGGAAGAAAAAAATTAGAACATCTGTTGGTTTAGAAATGCATATTGCTCATAAAAAACACTTTCGTATAACAAATGTAGCATTTGGAAAAGGTAAAATAAAGCAGTCGCCTGTTAACTGTCAGGAGTGTACGTGTAATTCATCTAAAGAGTTTATCAAAATCTGATTATGTTGCACTTCACGTTTTGCCAAAGCTACATTTGGAATATGAAAGTGTCTTGTATAAGAGATATGCATTTCTAAACCAACAGATGTTATAAATTTTCTCTCCAGTAGATGAAGGTTGAAACAGCCGAAACTGGTCAAATAAATAAAATTTATACAGCTGAATGGCAAATAAAAATGCGTTTCTTTAAATATCTCACGGCTGTAGCCAGTTACCTAAATATAATCTTAATGCATGCAATGTGCTGGTCCGTCCTCTTCTGGAGTACTGCTGCGAGATATAAGATCCTTACCAGGTAGGATTGGCGGAGGACATCGGAGTAGTTCAAAGAAGGGCAGCTCGTTTTGTATTATCATGAAACACTGGATGGAATACGCGAGTTGGCGTGGCAGTCATTAAAACACTATGGTTTTTCGCTGCCACAAGATCTTGTCACAAAATTTCAGTTGCCAACTTTCTCCTCCGAATGCGAAAATATTTTGTTACACGGCCACCTATATAGTGAGAAATAAACATTGTAATAAATTAAGAGAACTCAGAACTCGCAGAGACAGATTTGGGTGTTCGTTTTTCGCACGCGCTATACGAGAGTGGAACAGTAGGGAAATGGACTAAAAGTGGTTCGATGAACCCTCTGCCAAATACTTAAACTACAGTGTAGCAAAGTAGATGTAGATGTCCCCCACGACGACTCCAACCGAAACGTGGACCTAGCGCAAGAGGGAAGTCAGGGGGGAGAGAAGGGGGAGGAAGAAGATAACGATATCGCTGAAAGAAACTAAAGCGCGTGATGGCGGGCATCAAAATATCCAGTAAAGGAACCGGAAAGCAGATATTGATTCCCCACCTGTACATGCAATCGACTCTTCGCGGAAAACTATAGAACAGAAGCTACAACATACTCCACACTTAAATTAAGGAAAACCAAACGTTTCATCGCAGTCTAAAACACAGAAGGCAGCGAATAATCTCGTACAAGAAAAGAGAAATTAGCTGTAGTCCTGTTGAAGCAACATATATGTACAGATTGCAAAGTTACTCGTCACTTTTTTGTGTATCAATGGGTACGCTTATCTCAAGAACTACAACAGGGATTTTGATACTGTTTTCACTAATAGACAGACTTATCGTATTCTGGAATATTTACTTCGTCTTCTTTTGCGCAGAAATTTCGGAAAACCGTTTTTGGTTACTCTGCTTTAGTAGTGCTGTCATCAACATCACCACCGTTATTGCGCAGTGGAGGTACTGGTTGGTTGGTTTGGGGAAGGAGACCAGACAGCGAGGTCATCGGTCTCATCGGATTAGGGAAGGACGGGGAAGGAAGTCGGCCGTGCCCTTTGAAAGGAACCATCCCGGCATTTGCCTGGAGCGATTTAGGGAAATCACGGAAAACCTAAATCAGGATGGCCGGGCGCGGGATTGAACCGTCGTCCTCCCGAATGCGAGTCCAGTGTCTAACCACTGCGCCACCTCGCTCGGTGCAGTGGACGTACTGACTTGGCCTTCGACTCACGTGCTTTAAATACGACGAGTTCGGTTCTCTGCCAGATTTCGAGGCAGAGTTTCGTTGTGGAAACCATTAGAAGCATCCCGCACTGCAGATCGTGCTAAATTTCGAGCCTCTGTAAAACTTCGCCAATCTTGCGAATTTTGCGTTCTTTTAAATTGGACGTTGTTTTTTCGTTGCTTCTGGAATGTTCTCTCCTGTTTTATGTACCGCGAGGGATCAGTACTCTCTCTCATTAATTTATTTGGTATATATCTCTCTACTGCCGTCGAAACTGATTCTTTGAATTTAAACCACACCTGGTCTACTCTTACATAGACTGGAAGGAGAGGATACTGTCTCTTAGTAAGGTGTGAAGCGGATTTTTATCTGCCTTTTTAAATAGATGTATTTTGCGTTTAATTTTGGAGGATTCGGTTGTTACGATATTCAGTCTAGCTGCAACAACGTTGTGGTCAGTAATCCCTGTATTTGTCACGATGCTCCCTTGTTTGGTCAGCATTATTTGTTAGTATGTTTTCGCAACAATACCGACGATATTTGCACTGTTGTGCAGGTATTTTGAGTGCAACGCGGATACAAAGATAAATGGAGGCAAGAAATCAAACGAAATGGTAATTACTCTGTAACAAGCCTCTGGATACCAAGGTTCGTTATACCAAAATAATCAGGAAACATCCCTGAACAACTCTCTCAATTTTTTCAGCGGAGTGCGGTTTCACCCTGCATATATTCCTTCCACCTTTCAGTCTACCCTTCTTTTCTGAGTTCTGCCATGCCATCTGAGCTCTTGATGTTGACACAGCAGCTTGTCTACAGAGCCGCAGAAATACTAATATAAGGACGTTCCGAAAGCAGGTTTTATTATTGTTCATGAAAGAAAAGATGGTACACCAGGTTACACAAACAAACGCCATATGAATCCGCACCGTTTACTGGTCCAATGACGGAAAGGACGACAGCAGAGGAGGAATGACGCATGCGCAGGGCACCGAAGAAGAGAGAGTAGCAGCAGACCGACGTGCCACAGATTGTTCGAGTATACACCACGATGGCAGCTGGACGTGTACTGACTACGTGGTAGCCAATAGAAGCCCGTGCTGTGATCTGGTATACCGATATGAATGGGTAGGTGGAACTAGTGTGTCCATCGTCCATGAACGCCTGCACACCGTGTATGGTGAAGAGGTCACGTCTCGTCCAGTGGTTGGTCATTGGATTTTTCTAGCATTAAATAATAAAATAGCATCAGTTGGTATTTCCTGTGACCTATCTAAGGCATTTGACCCTGTGAATCACAGTACTGAAGTTTTATGGGGTTTATGGTATAGCCAACCAAAGGTTAATGTCATATCTAACCAAAAGAATGCAGAAAGTTGTACTTAGTAATTCAACCAATGTAGGTCAGGGAACATAATTGTGACAGGGGAGAAATCACGAATGGAGTTGCCCAAGGCTTAGTCTTACATCTAGTATTGTTCCTCACATATGTAAACGATCTTGTGCCGAATATACACGCATCAAAAAAAGTTTTGCATCACCTCAGTTACGAGACTTCCGGAACCTGTACAGCAAATTGGAATAGAGATCAACATAAACATCATTTCCGCCCACACTTTGCATGTTGTACCACCATACAGCGAGATCTTCAGAGGTGATGGTCCAGATTGCTGTACACACCGCTACCTCTAGTACCCAGTAGCACATCCTCTTGCATTGATGCATACCTGTATTCGTCGTGGCATACTATCCACAAGTTCATCAAGGCACTGTTGGTCCAGATTGTCCCACTCCTTAACGGCGGCTCGGCGTAGAACCCTCAGAGTGGTTGGTGGTTCACGCCGTCCATAAACAGCCCTTTTCAATCTATTCCAGGCATGTTCGATAGAGTTCACATCTGGAGAACATGCTGGCCACTCTAGTCGAACGATGTCGTTATCCTGAAGGAAGTCATTCAAAAGATGTGCACGGTGGGGGCGCGAATTGTCGTCCATGAAGACGAATGCTTCACCAATATGCTGCCGATATGGTTGCACTATTGGTCGGAGGATGGCCTTCACGTATCCAACAGCCGTTACGGTGCCTTCTATGACTACCAGCGGCGTACGTCGGCCCCACATAATGCCGCCCAAAACAGCAGGGAAATTCCATCTTGCTGCACCCACTGGATCGTGTCTAAGGCGTTCAGCCTGACCGGGTTGCCTCCAAACACGTCTCCGACGGATGTCTGGTTGAAGGCATATGCGACACTCATCGGTGAAGAGAACGTGATGCCAAACCTGAGCGGTCCATTCGACGTGTTGTTGGACCCATTTGTAACGCGCTGCATGTTGTCGTGGTTGCAAAGATGGACCTCGCCATGGATGTCGGGGTTGAAGTTGCGCACAGTTTTGAGTCGTAACACGACGTCCTGTGGCTGCACGAAAAGCATTATTCAATATGGTGGCGTTGCTGTCAGGGTTCCTCCGAGTCATAATCCGTAGGTAGCGGTCATCCACTGCAGCAGTAGCCCTCGGGCGGCCTGAGCGAGGCATGTCATCGACAGTTCCTGTCTCTCTGAATCTGCTCCACGTCCGAACAACATATTCAGTCTGAGACGCCGGCACACTTCCCTTGTTGAGAGCTCTTCGTGGCACAAAGTAACAATGCGGACGCGTTCGAACCGCGGTATTGACTGTCTAGGCATGGTTGAACTACAGACAACACGAGCCGTGTACCTCCTTCCTAGTGGAATGACTGGAACTAATCGGCTGTCGGACCCCCTCCGTCTAATAGGCGCTACTCATGCATGGTTGTTTACATCTTTGGGCAGGTTTCAAAATGGTTCAAATGGCTCTGAGCACTATGGGACTCAACTGCTGTGGTCATTAGTCCCCTAGAACTTAGAACTACTTAAACCTAACTAACCTAAGGACATCACAAACATCCATGCCCGAGGCAGGATTCGAACCTGCGACCGTAGCAGTCGCACGGTTCCGGACTGCGCGCCTAGAACCGCGAGACCACCGCGGTTGGGCAGGTTTAGTGACATCGCTGAACAGTCAAAGGGACTGTGTCTGTGATACAATATCCACAGTCAACGTCTATCTTCAGGAGTTCTGGGAACCGGGGCGATGCAAACCTTTTTTTATGTGTATATGATAAGCAGAATTAGTTATTTTTCCAGATGACACTAGCGTTGTGGTGAATCCAGGCATACATACAGAAACAGAAGCAGTAGTAAACAAAGTTCTTAAAAGTATGATTGACTGGTTTTCCGAGGATGGTCTCACCCTCAATTTTAAAAAGACGAAAATTATTCAGTTCTGTACATCTAGAGGTACTACACCAGTGATTAGTGTAATACATGATGAGGAAATAACAAGCAGTGTAGAAACTTCAAAACGCTTGGGTGTCCACATAGATGAGAATTTAAATAGGAAACAGCATATTTTGAAACTCGTAAAAGAACTTAGTTCAGCCACACTTGCACTTAGAATCATTGCAAATCTTGGAGACAGACAAATTAGTAAGTTGATGTATTTTACATATTTTCGTTCAATAATGTCATATGGAATAATGTTCTTGGGTAAACTATCTTTAAGAAAGAAGGTCTTCGTTGCTCAAAATAATAATGCATGGTTCTTACCCACGATCATCTTATACAAGCTGTCTAAGGCGTTGGGCTTTCTGTCTACTGCCTCACATTATACTTATTCCCCCATGAAGTTTGTTGTAAATAATCCACTACAGTTCAAAAGGAACAACGATATACATAGTTACAATACCAGAAGGAAAAATGACATTCATTACTCCACATTAAGGTCGTCTTTACTACAAAAAGGGATGCACAATGCTGCTACAAAAGTTTTTGATAGCTTACCCAGCGATATAAATGTCTGATGGACGTAAGAGTGAAATTTGAAAACAAACTGAGAAAGTTTCTCCTTGACAACTTCTTCTATTCCGTAGAAGAATTACTGTTCTGTAATATGTAAAAGATGGTGAGTAGTAACTACTAACTCACACCTGTACATCTTTTTTCCTTTTTTTTAAAAAAGGACTTATAAATGTTCAGCATGTAACCGTTTGTACAAAATAATTCGCGATGTAAATGTAATAGAATGATTCCACATCATTACCATTTATCGTGCAAACTGATCCTTGGAACATGAAACTAACTAATTAACTAGGTGGTGTTGCATGTTCATAGAAGGGCTTTCACCTACATTGAAAGCTGCACTTTCGGGACGTAATTTCCAAACCAGTGCTGAAGTAGAGTAGGCTGTGCGACAATTCCTTGTATCGCAGGCACCGAGTTTTATCAGAGCGGTTTCTTCAAATTGACTGTACGCTACGACAAATGTCTCAATGTCGGTAGCGTCTATTTCGCAAAATAATGCAGTTTGTGTCGTTCAGGATACCATGGTGTATTTGTTTTTGACGACAAAGTTTCCGGGTGAAAACCAATGACGAAAAACTTACTTTGGGAAAGCCCCTCGTAAAGTGGGATGGTCGGACAGGTATGTGGCATCTCGCAAAAATCCCTAAATCGGTATGGTAGGACTGGGATGTGACTTAGACGTGAGAAGCAACTATTGCGATGAAACTTGATAACACTTTCAGAGATGGTGTCCCGTCTTTAGAAGATAGCGATTATACGCTCGAGAGGAATTGAATTATTGACTCGACCCTAATACTTTTGTCTTGATGATCGCAGCGATATGTCATGGCATGGACTTCAGGAGACAGTGAAATACACCGGGAGCCATCCTGAAGCAAGACCACTTAATAGCCATCGGCCTTGTTACACTGAATACACTGGTTCTTTATTTTATTTACACGTCAAATTCCGTAGGACCAAATTGAGAAGCAACTCTCCAAGGTCATGGAACGTGTCAGTGCACGAAATTACAACGTAAAGGTAATAACAGATAAAAATAAAATATTTATGAACCCAAAAGGAGTCAAGCCATAAGTCTAAGTAAACGCAATCAACAATATAACAAGAATCACCTTAATTTTTCAAGGAACTCCTCGACAGAATAAAAGGAGTTACCCATGAGGAAACTCTTCAGTTTGGATTTGAAAGCGCGTGGATTACTGCTAAGATTTTTTAACTCTTGTGGTAGCTTACTGAAAATGGCTGCACCAGTATACTGCACACATTTCTGCACAAGAGTAAGGAAGTCCGATCCAAACGCAAGTTTGATTTCTGCCGAGTGTTAACTGAGTGAAAGCTGCTTATTCTTGGGAATAAACTGATATTGTTAACAAGAAATGACAGCAAAGAATATATATATTTTGAGAGAGCAATGTCAAAATACCCAGACTAGTGAACAGGAATCGACAAGAGGGTCGCGAACTTACACCACTTATTGGCCAAACCGGCCTTTTCCTTTGAAAATGGGAAGAGTTACCCCAAAATATAATACCATACGACATAAGCGCATGAAAATAAGCAAAGTAGATTAATTTTCGTGTCGAACGATCACTTATTTCAGATACCGTTCGAATAGTAAAAATGGCAGCATTAAGTCTTTGAACAAGATCCTGAACGCGGGCTTTCCACGACAGTTTACTATTTATCTGAACACCTAGAAATTTGAACTGTTCAGTTTCACTAATTATATGTCCATTCTGTGAAATTAAAACGTCTGGTTTTGTTGAATTATGTGTCAGAAACTGCAAAAACTGAGTCTTACTGTGATTTAGCGGTAGTTTATTTTCTACAAGCCACGAACTTATGTCATGAACTGCACTATTTGAAACCGAGCCGATGTTGCACACAATATCCTTTACTACCAAGATGGTGTCATCATCAAACCGAAAAATTTTTGAGTTACTCGTAATACTAGAGGGCATACCATTTATATAAATAAGGAACAGGAGTGACCCCAACAGTGATCCCTGGGGCACCCCCATTTGACCGTACCCCTCATCACAGCCATTCTCAACACTGTGAATAATAATCTTTTGCTGTCTGTTCCTAAAGTAAGAGGTGAAGCAACTGTGAGTTACTCTCCGTATTCCGTAATGGTCCAACTTCTGGAGCAATATTTTGTGATCAACACAATCAAACGCCTTAGTTAAATCAACAAATAACCCTAGCGTCCGAAACCATTTATTTAACCCATCCAGTACCTCAGAGAGAAAAGAGAATATAGCACTTTCAGTTGTTAAACAACTTCCAAAGCCGAACTGTACATTTGATAGCAAACCATGTGCTATAAAATGATCAATTATCCTTACATACACAGTCTTTTCAATAACTCTGGCAAACACTGATGGCATAGAAATAGGTCTAAATTTGTCTACATTAACCCCTTCTCTCTTTTTATAAAGAGGCTTTACTACTGAGTACTGTATCCGTTCAGGAAACTGACCATTCCTAAAGAAAAAATTACAAATATAGCCAAATACAGGACTAACATGTGCAGCACAGTACTTTAATATTCTGCTAAGCACTCCATCGTATCCATGACAGTCCTTAGTCTTCAGTGATTTAATTACTGACTCAATCTCCCCCTTGTCTGTATCACAGAGGCGTATTTCAAACGTCAATCTCGGAAAGGCACTTGCCAAGAGTGTTATATGATTCCCTGTAGAGACAAAATTTTTGCTTAATTCACCAGCAATGCTCAGAAAATGATTGTTAAATACTGTACGTATATCTGATTTATCAGTAACAGAAATATTTTTACTACGAACTGACTTTACATCGTCAACCTTGTGCTGCTGACCAGCACCACCGAAATTAAGCAACGTTGGACACGGCCAGTACTTGGATGGGTAAGCGCCTGGGTACACCGCGTGCTATTGGCTGCTTTCCGTTCGCTTTTACGGCAACGGTGAGTAGGGGGTGGTGGCGTCAAGCTCCTGATGTGCAGACTTTGCGCCAATGGCCTGGATTAAAGTCTGAGCCTTTCCGTAGTGTCTCATGGAGTGTAGGCATGTGTCAGTGTTTCGCTGTTGATGGTAAAGAGTCCGTCGGATGAGGACATTATGCTCGGCGGCCTCCATGGTGATATTTTAGAGGAGTAGGCTATATACCGGCACTGTGTTTCACCCTTTCCCTTCTCTCGTCATCATACAACATAAACACGACACCACACTACACCCACACCCACCACAGTCTCCTGCACTTACGAAATTCAGTTGAAGCACACATGTCTTACACTTAACGAAGAAGACGAGTCACTGTGCGTGAAGGACAAAAAAATCTTTCCAATTAGGCGGTTGACCCTGTCCTTCAGGACTGCCAGCCAACCGTGCCGTACGACTTTCCTTTTACTTTTTAGCGTATAATCGCCACCAAAAACTCACGGAGATTGATTGGAATGTGTGCGAAAGCGCACACCTGTTATTGAATTGCGTCGCGTATATGTTCAAAGGAATTAGGGTTAGATTACTGGACAGCCACAAAAGCATCTTTATACCCTTGGACAACGTCTCTAACTATTCTGGCAAAGTTTGGTTCGCAGGCTGCTTCAGGCACAAGATCAGGTGAGAGACGATGGCTAAAATATTCATTGTGTTTCTTTCCCTATTCTCCTCGTTTCATCTTCTTTTTTATGATTTGTTTAATGTTTTTGAAAATGGTCTCGTGGACATCTGAATTCAATGACTATCAATTTGTATAATAAAGTCGGATCTCACTTTTATATATGTGGAACTCATCTCACTTTTATTTGCGCTGTGCAGTGTGATTCAGATTATAGGGTATCAACGATACATGAGTATAATATCTAGAATTTTTCTTACAGATCGATCGAAATAAACTGAATTACGAAGGCGTGATGAAGAGTAAAGCCTAGCAATTTTTATGTGAAAACTCTTAAAGCTTTTAAAATGAAACAGACTTGATTACATACTACATCTTTATTCTTCATGTCTATATATTAATTTCTCACCTCAGTAACTCTGGTGACGTACACATTTCTCCCAGCGAGAGACTATTTTCTTGAGACCGTCAATGTATAATGTTTGACTTTGTTGTCGGAGCCACAACCTCACCTCTGCTTGCATCGCTTCGTCACCATCAAAATGAAGTCCACGAAGATGTTCTTTAGGTTTTGGAAACAGATGAAAATCGGACAGGCCCAAGTCCGGCATAGTGACGTTACATACTGCCGTGTTACACGCTACAACTCGGAGCCCTCTAGCGGCGTAGGGTTGCAACTTAGATCAGCGAATGGGGAGTGCTGACAGAGTAATATGCATTACATGTAATACCTCAACCGATACTGATAACAGAATAAAAACTTCGGAGGCACTGCTTTTCAGCACGCTCTCGTACAACTGTGTTTCTCCAATATATACAGGATGGTCCACTGATCGTGACCGGGCCAATATCTCAAAAAAAAAGCATCAAACGATAAAACTACAAAGAACGAAACTCGTCTAGCTTGAAGGGGGAAACCAGATGGCGCTATGGTTGACCCGCTAGATGGCGCTGCCATAGGTCAAACGGATATCAACAGCGTTTTTTTTAAATCAGAACCCGCATTTTTATTACATATTCGTGTAGTACGTAAAGAAATATGAATGTTTTAGTTGGACTCCGTTTTTCGCTTTGTGATAGATGGCGCTGGAATAGTCACAAACATATGGCTCACAATTTTAGACGAACAGTTAGTAACAGGTAGGTTTTTTAGCACTTACCATGCAGGTAGGTTTTTTAGATTAAAATACAGAAAGTAGGTACGTTTGAACATTTTATTTCGCTTGTTCCAATGTGATACATGTACCTTTGTGAACTTATAATTTCTGAGAACGCATGCTGTACAGCGTGATTACCTGTAAATACCACATAAATGCAATAAATGCTCAAAATGATGTCCGTCAATCTCAATGCATTTGGCAATACGTGTACCGACATTCCTCTCAATAGCGAGTAGTTCGCCTTCCGTAATGCTCGCACATGCATTGACAATGCGCTGGCGCATGTTGTCAGGCGTTGTCGGTGGATCACGATAGCAAATATCCTTCAACTTTCCCCACAGAAAGAAATCCAGGGACGTCAGATCCGGTGAACTTGGGGGCCATGGTATGGTGCTTCGACGACCAATCCACCTGTCATGAAATATGCTATTCAATACCGTTTCAACCGCACGCGCGCTATATGCCGGACATCCATCATGTTGGAACTACATCGCCATTCTGTCATGAAGTGAAACATCTTGTAGTAACATAGGTAGAACATTATGCGGGAAATCAGCATACATTGCACCATTTAGATTGCCATCGATATAGGGGGCCAATTATCCTTCCTCCCATAATGCCGCACCATACATTAACCCGCCAAGGTCGCTGATGTTCCACTTGTCGCAGCCATCGTGGATTTTCCGTTGCCCAATAGTGCATATTATGCCGGTTCGAGTTACCGCTGTTGGTGACTGACGCTTCGTCACTAAATAGAACGCGTGCAAAAAATCTGTCATCGTCCCGTAATTTCTCTTGTGCCCAGTGGCAGAACTGTACACGACGTTCAAAGTTGTCGCCTTGCAATTCCTGGTGCATAGAAACATGGTACGGGTGCAATCGATGTTGATGTAGCATTCTCAACACCGACGTTTTTGAGATTCCCGATTCTCGCGCCGTTTGTCTGCTACTGATGTGCGGATTAGCCGCGACAGCAGCTAAAATACCTATTTGGGCATCATCATTTGTTGCAGGTCGTGGATGACGTTTCACATGTAGCTGAACACTTCCTGTTTCCTTAAATAACGTAACTATCCGGCGAACGGTCCGGACACTTGGATGATGTCGTCCAGGATACCGAGCAGCATACATAGCACATGCCCTTTGGGCATTTTGGTCACAATAGCCATACATCAACACGATATCGACCTTTTCCGCAATTGGTAAACGGTATATTTTAACAAGGTTAATGTATCACGAAGCAAATAGCGTCCGCACTGGCGGAATGTTACGTGATACCACGTACTTATGCGTTTGTGACATCGCCATCTATCACAAAGCGAAAAAAGTGGTTCAACTAAAACATTCATATTTCCTTACGTACTACACGAATATGTAATAAAAATGTGGGTTCCTATTTTAAAAAAAACGCCGTTGATATCCGTTTGACCTATGGCAGCGCCATCTAGCGGGCCAACCATAGCGCTATCTGGTTTTCCCCCTTCAAGCTAGACGAGTTTCGTTCTTTGTAGTTTTTTCGTTTGATGCTTATTTCGTGAGATATTTGGCCTGGTCACTATCAATGGGCCACCCTGTATATATATCGGAGATATTTTCTACCCACATTCATCGATACAATGATATCAGAATTGCAATATCGAGTGCCGATATTGTATATTATATTATTTCACAATTTTCGGTAAATATTTGAAGTAGTTATTTGGAAATTGTAGTAGAGCATAACTTTACTTTCACTGTGTGAAGGAGTCTTACTGCTTTTTGAGCTTTCATCACGTCCAATCTTTCACTTTAACTGTGTGAAGCAAGTATATGTGGCACGAAAGGAGAAGTCGGATTTCACTGGGGAGTGGCGGTGTGAATGTTCAAATGTGTGCGAAATCTTAAGGGACTTAACTGGCTAAATTTCTCTGAGCACTATGGGACTTAACATCTTAGGTCATCAGCCCCCTAGAACTTACAACTACATAAACCTAACTAACCTAACATCACAAACATCCATGCCCGAGGCAGGATTCTAACCTACGACCGTAGCAGTCTCGCGGTTCCGGACTGCAGCACCTAGAACCGGATTGCCACCGCGGCCGTCTGGGACTTAACTGCTAAGGTCATCAGTCCCTAAGCTTACACACTACTTAACCTAGATTATCCTAAGGACAAACACACACACACCCACGCCCGAGGAAGGACTCGAACCTCCGCCGGAACCGGCCGCACAGTCCATGACTGCAGCGCCTTAGACCGCTCGGATAATCCCGCGCGGCGGCGGTGTGAATGGAATAACAAGAATTCCTATGTGAAGAAATAGCACACCAGTGGCTTTAAAAAACAATTTTTAATGCAACGTGTGTGCTATTTCTTCACATCGGCACTCTTCAAAAACAGTTGCTGAACAAATATCTAAATGACAAGACTGACCTTTGCAGTGGGCGGAGACGTGTGAGGGGAAATGCTGAAGTAATCGGCGCTCGGCGCTACTAACAGAAGCTGCAACGTTTAGCTTCACCACTCAATTTTTGCACTACAACTGCTAGGTCACTGGCGTTGGCAGAAATGAGAAAACAGGGAAGTCGACATGAAGTGTTGCGGACAAACCCGATGTGTGACGAAACCTCACGGCGGACCCATCGGACACCTTTTATTGCGCCACTTTCATGCAGTTACCATTGTTAGCACAGTGGTTGTTGCCAAGCGCCAACGTGCATCGTTTTCCTTTCAGTTCTTGCTCTAAAGTGGTAGGCTGGCTGCTGGCTTGTTCGTGTACAGAATATCTAATAATAAATCAGTACTTAAATAAACAGCTCTAAAACTGGCAGTATACTTATAATGTGCAGCCGATATCTTATAGGCGGGTACGTCAATATTTTTCCTGAATGAGATTTTCACTCTGCAGCGGAGTGTGCGCTGATAAGAAACTTCCTCGCAGATTCAAATATGAGCCGGACCATGACTCGAACTCGGGATCTTTGCTTTCCGCGGGCAAGTACTCTTACGGATTTATGGACGGCCCTGCAGGATTCATGGTGTCAATTCCCTCTAGCATTACTTCAGACATTAGTCGAGACTATGCCACGTCGTGCGGTAGCGTTCTCGCTTCCCGCGCCCGGGTTCCCGGGTTCGATTCCCGGTGGGGTCAGGGATTTTCTCTGCCTCGTGATGACCGGGTGTTGTGTGATGTCCTTGGGTTAGTTAGGTTTAAGTAGTTCTAAGTTCTAGGGGACTGATGACCTCAGATGTTAAGTCCCATAGTGCTCAGAGCCATTTGAACTATGCCACGTCGTGTTACGGTACTTCTGCGTGGTCGCGGGGGCCTACACGAATATCGCGCGGGGTAGCCATGTGGTCTAGGGGTCTTGTGACGGTTCGTGCGGCTCTCCCCGTCGAAGGTTCGAGTCCTCCCTTGGGCATGGGTGTGTGTATTGTCCTTAGGATAATTTAGGTTAAGTAGTGCGTAATCCTAGGGACCGATGCCCTCAGCAGTTTGGTCCCACGGTCCTTACCAACAATTTACAATTTTCCACGATATTAGGCAGCTGTACCAGGTTTTTTGGCTCTTCAGTGTATATACCATTCAACCAGATATCTTATGGACTCTCTTTACAGGTATCATTGTAAAGTTCATAGGAAATGAGCTACACATAATAATAATAATAATAACGATGATGATGATGATAATAATACGAATAATTATTTCAAACATGTCAGTCAACAATACCGTACGATCTTTACATTTATCTTGTTATATTTACATCGTGAAAAGTTATTTTTTCAAGATGTAGAGCGTGCCTGCAAAATAGAAATAGGTAGTAACAGTGCCGATAAAATCAAATCTGGAGAAGATATCGTCTGATACAATAAGAACGAGAAATACCACATTTACATGTTATAAGGTTACCCTGAATATGGAACGAACTGCCTCCACCACCCCGTCCGTCTTCCTCTACGGAATGTAGTAAACAACTTGTCGAGAATGTTCTTACTTTTAACGCACTGAATTAAAAGTATTTGTTGCAGTAAGTGGGAATGAAATCGGTTAAATACAGTGGCATGAAAAGATATCATCGAAGTCTGTCCATAAATGCTGAACTTCTGATATACTGAATACGTCGTGTTCTGTTGTCTATTAAGTCAATTATTAACTGCCTGAATTACAGTAATAAAAAGAAAGAGAATAATAGAACCAAGTATTTTACAATCATTTCTACTGTCACTTTATTTTTTTACTTAAAGTAGACGTGCCATTGTTTTCATCATCATCGTCATAGCCACTAATAGCGAAAGACGTCTATCGCTTATTCATGCGCGCAGTTTACTAGATATTTGTTTGGAATTTTGATGCCTGAATAATTCGTGCATAATAAGCAGTAAAGCGTTGGAAAATAAACGGTTTCGCCAAGGCTACGAGCTGGTCATTTTACGAGGAAATTACAGTGTTTCTCGTAATTTACTGTATGGAAAAACTCCTTTTTTTCTCAATTCCATGCCGTGCTGGCTAAGTTTAAATCGGTGTCAGATTAAGCATTGCGGTAGTGTAACCACCCATCAGTGCTCCGTGGATGCAGATGAAGCGTGGGATGTCATAATGTAAGTGAACAACTGAATTATAAAAAGCGTAATACACGATATCGCACCACAACTGAAGAAACATTGTCCACAGCCGACACAGGCCGTGGTTTCAATCACGACAGATGATGAGACTCACGTCCACGCCAGCAGAAGGCACCGCTGGCTATCGATTTCTGGCCATTCACTGGCATCGCTTCCCCTCAAATACTCCGATAGCCACTACAGCGGCGAACAGTGCACAAAACAGTTCTATACTAGGGCAATTTACCTGTAAATAACAATCTTCAGTATGCGAAAACGCCTGATGATGAGTAAAACATACTTGAAATGGGTCGCAACATGTTAAAAATAAAATAGCTATAACACATCATTTCTGCTTAGCCTGTACTAAAGCAATGAGAGAATGTTCACATTCTTGACGATATCTCACTTGCTGTGTACTGCTGCAACTATAGCCATACATTCAGATTGCACTACAGATGTATGTTTAAAGCCAGGTGTTTTTCCTCTGCCTCTATTTTAATTGAAAACAACTGCAACGGAACTAAAGGAATCCTATGAAGCTTTTGTGTTCGAAATCGTCAGATGACTAGTGGAGTTTGCCACACTTTGCCAGTTTCTACTATAATACTGTTTATCAGTCATAACCACGATTATGTCGCTCATTTTCGCCGCATTTCGAATTGTCGAGCTGGAAGAATGAAGACACTGTTTGTTCACCACAGTATAATATTAGTATTTACCTTACGTATTCATCTTCTGAGTGACAGCACAATAACAACTTATAAAAGCTGACAGCAAGAAGCCGATAATGTAGGTATGAAACTGCATCCAGTACCATATTTTAAAAACATCCACTATTGTTGCTGTGGGTAGTCAGGCAGAAAGTGGGTGTGAATTATGGTGTGGTAGACTAAAAATTGTTTGTCGCTTTCAAAACGAGATGATAGTCTACTGCCGGTCGGAGTGGCCGAGCGGTTCTAGGCGCTACAGTCTGGAACCGAGCGACCACTACGGTCGCAGGCTCGAATCGTGCCTCGGGCATGGATGTATGTGATGACCTTAGGTTAGTTAGGTTTGTTCTAAGTTCTAGGGGACTGATGACCTTAGAAGTTGAGTCCCATAGTGCTCAGAGCCATTTGAATCATTTTTTTTGATAGTCTACTGCAAAAGAAAAAAAGACGCTGGCATAAAGCCGCGGCCATATGGCATTTCACTGCGATTAATTGGCATATTACGGGTCTGTGTTATGTGTGCGGTACCACGGTGTGGATGCTATACACCCACTGCTAAGCAACTTTTTCACAAGCAGAAAATAAGTCTGAGCTACAATCCGACGCTGCAGTCATGAGCTGTGAGGCTGATCGCGGCGGAGGTTCGAGTCCTCCCTCGGGCATGGGTGTGTGTGTTTGTCCTTAGGATAATTCAGGTTAAGTAGTGTGTAAGCTTAGGGACTGATTACCTTAGCAGTTAAGTCCCATAAGATTTCACACACATTTGTTTTACAATTCGACGTAGTAGTAGTCTAGCGTCATGAATCAAAGACATATAGATAGTCTCAGCAAGTATTACAATTGTCTGTCCATCTGTGCCGTCGTATTACACCCTGATAATTCTCATCTGAGTACTGTGGCAGGATGGGGGCGTCGTTTGTAAACGATATTATCAGGGACTCAGTTAATAACACCGTGCACCGACTGTGTAGCACTGCAAAGAAAAACAGCACAGCCCTCAGCATGGTGAACGTATTGTTATCTTGGTCTATCTGTCTTAAACATAATGCAAGCTGAAAAGCTCTTCAACATGGATGCTCTTCGCTTTTACTGACAAAATGTCAGCAGTGGTTATACTGAAATCATTATGAATAGATATCATTCTTAGGCTTAACGATAGTCTCGCTTAAGGAAGACTTATTCCAGACATTACTGTCTGCATTTTTCTTTGCTTATTCCTTGTCCTGTTGACGACTGCTTCTCCTTTCAAGTTAGCAGAAGCTCGTATAGAACGAACACTGCCCCTATTCTCTGGTGTTAATCTTCACTCAGTTTTCTGAGCATACTTTTCAGCTAATTCTAGGTTTGGAACGTGACGTTATTGGCAGCTTACGAAACCTCTATTTAGATGTTCATGTTTTTCAATGAAAGCTGAGCTGTCCTATCATTTGTGTTCTGTTTCGGGACAGTACCAATGACAGAATCTTTTTAAAAAATCTAAATTTGTGTTACTTTCTACTAATGTATGCAATATAACCCTTCGAGACGCTCCAGATATGTGGATCGCGTTTGCTGAATTAGCTTTCCAGTTTTCAGTATGCTTATGGCAGAAAAACAGAAATGATTGTGACCGTTACTGATTTATGATATTTAATCAGTAGTCGGACCATCTGATTATTATTACTAACTATGCTGCAGTTCACAAACGCGAATGAAATCCATTGACATACTTTTGGCATTCAGACCCTCATTCGCCGCGTCTTTCACATACAAGAGGCGCTCACTTCCATGCCGTGCTTCACATCGGCTGATGAAACGAATTCTTCCTGCTCATAGTATAACTGAAACTTGGCAACAATGTAGAATATGTTTGGCAACCGTGTGACTGCTGAGTTACTTCCTGAATGACATATAAATATGCTGACAAATTCACTTGATATTTCCCTGCAGTTTGACTGAATGATTATTTTCTTGAAAGCTGTGACGTCACTTAATGCTTTTCAGTCCAGTGAGGTCATTGCAACTAATCTCGTCCCTTACGTTGCAGTTTATCAGTTCTAGCCACCACTGGGACAATAAGGAAAGGACAATTACAGCAGTTCATCAGTTCTAGCCACCACTGGGACAATAAGGAAGTGACAATTAAGAGTTGCGCTTCAGTGGCAGTGAGGTAACATGTTAGCTCCTGAAGCGACGTCTGCTTTAGATCACGGTCACAGTCTCGCTGAAGGCCTCATTTTTGAACCGTTTCATGACAGAGTTGCAGCAGTCAGATCCCAATCAATAAATACGCTATAACAATGCAATGCCAAATTTACATACCGTTTCAGTTTGACATTAACCACAAATAAACACAGACTGTTCAGAAGTCCAGAATGACTAATATCTTATTCACTCACGTTGTTATATGGAGGCTCGTATTACAGTACTTTCCGTTTTATTGAAATAGACTTTCGTCGTAAGGCTATTACGGTAAAATGTTGGCAACAAACACCAGCTGTGATAGACAAGACCCTCGGGAAGGTTTCTTAGTCTAAATCATCCTTATTGAGCCACGAGCTGCAAAATATTATATTTACACTGTCCTTTGCTCGAGGAGATACCTTTTCTTACAGCTCAACCACCAATTTCCTCTTAAGAAGTTAACATAATGACGTCATAACTAGACACCAATGACAATACTGCATTGGAATTCTCAATGAACGTAATGATGACATTCAAGCTGAAATGCTGTTATAGTCACCCCTTTGATTTTTGTTGCTTTCATTTAGAGCAACTTCTGAACCTTGTCTGTTGAATGGAAAAGGCGTACTACGGTTAAATGGTGGCGGTTTATCGCATGTGTCAGTTATCGAGACTTCCTGAACGTAGAAAATGAGTCATGAGAAAAAGAATGACGTTACTTGGAACAGTAAAATCCTTTGCTGGCGTGTTTTGTCCAAAATCACTCGCTCCACACACAGTGCAGGTGTTTCGTGTTGCCTTGCTGCCTTCACACCTCCGTTAAACCCAGAGCAAACAATCTGTTGCAAATGTTAGACTTTTTTGCACTTGCAACTCTATTTTACAAGTGCTGAAAAACGTTCATAACCTTTGAGCGTGCAAAATCCAATATGTAACTGCAAGATAAAAGAACTTCAAATCAAAAAACGACAGCTGATAGGCCCAATCATAGTGCCGCGTTCACCTGGACGAATCCCCAAAAAATGACCACATCCCCGAAAAATGAATTTTCGATTCTGGGAATTTGGAGGGGTGGGTTGGGTAGGTGAATGAATGGTGCATCTCACCCCAAAAGGATTTTTTTCTTTGAGTCCTGAGTCTTGTGACTGGTTTGATGCGGCCCACCACGAATTCTTCTCTTGTGCTAACGTCTTCATCTCCGAGTAGCATTTGTAACCAACCTACGTCCTCAGTTATCCGCTGGATGTATTCCAATCTCCCCCTTCCTCTACAGTTTTTGCGCTCTACAGTTCCCTCTAGTACCATGGAAGTCATTCCTTCATGTCTTAGCAGATGTCCTATCATCCTGTCCCTTTTCCTTGTTAGTGTTTCCACATATTCCTTTCCTCTCCGATTCTGTGCAGAACCTCATCATTCCTTACGTTATCAGTCCACCTAATTTTCAACATTATCCTGTAGCAACATGTCTCAAATTCTTCCATTCTTTTCTGTTCCGGTTTTCCCACAGTCCATGTTTCACTACCATTCAATGCTGTACTCCAAACGTACATTTCCAGAAATTTCTTCCTCAAATTGAGGCCTATGTTTCACACTAGTAAACTTCTATTGGTGAGGAATGACCTTTTTGCTAGTGCTAGTCTGCTTTTGATGTCTTCCTTGCTCCGCACGTTACTTTATTTTGCTGCCTAGATAGTAGAATTCCGTAACTTCATCAATTTCGTGACCATCAATCCCGATGTTAAGTTTCTCGTTGTTCTCATTTCTGCTACTTCTCATTACTTTCGTCTTTCTTCGATTTACTCTCAGTCCGTATTCTGTACTCATTAGACTGTTCATTCTGTTCAGTAGATCATGTAATTTTTCACTTTCACTCAGAATAGTCATGTCATCAGCGAATCGTATCATTGATACCTTTTCATCTTGAATTTTAATTCCATTCCTGATACTTCTTCGATGTACAGATTGAACAGTAGGGACGAAAGACTACGTCCCTGTCTTACACCCTTTTAATTCGAACACTTAGTTCTTGATCGTCCACTCTTATTATTCCCTCTAGGCTCTTGTACATATTGTGTATTTCCCGTCCCTCCCTATAGCTTACCCCTATTTTTCTCAGAATTTCGAAGATCTTGCACCGTTTTATGTTGTTGGACGCTTTTTCCATGTCGACAAATCCTATGAACGTGTCTTGATTTATCTTTAGTCTTGCTTTCATTACCAACCGCAACGTCCGAATTGCCTCTCTGATGCCTTTACCTTTCCTAAAGCCAAACTGAACGTCATCTAGCACGTCCTCAATTTTCTTCTCCATTCTTCTGTATATTATTCTTGTCAACAACTTGGATACATGAACTGTTAAGCTGATTATGCGATAATTCTCGCAACTTGTCAGCTCTCACAATCTTCGGAATTGTGTGGATGATATTTTCCTGAAAGTCAGATCGTATGTAGCCAGTCTCATACATTCTACACATCAGCTTGAACAGTCGTTTTGTTGCCACTTCATCTAATGACTTATAGAAATTCTGATAGAATGTTATCTAACCCTTCTGCCTTATCTAATCTTAAGTCTTCTAAAGCTCTCTTAAACTCTGATTCTAATACTGGATCCCTATCTCTTCTAAATCGACTCCTGTTTCTTCTTCTATCACGTCAGACAAATCTTCCCCCTGATGAGACCTTCAATGTACTCGTTCCGCCTATCCCCTCACTTCTCTGCATTTAGCAGCGGAATTCCCGTTACACTTTTAATGTCATCATCCTTATCACCATCCTTGCTTTTAATTTCACCGAAGGTTCTTTTGACATTCCTATATGCTGAGTCATTCCTTCCGACAACCATTTCTTTTTCGATTTCTTCACATTTTTCATGCAGCCATTTCGTCTTAGCTTCCTTGCACTTCGTATTTATTTCATTTCTCAGCGACTTGTATTTCTGTATTCCTGAATTTCCCTGAAGAATTTTGTACTTCCTTCTTTCATCGATCAGCTGAAGTATTTCTTCTGTTTCTTGGTTTCTTCGCAGTTACCTTCTTTATACCTATGTTTTTCTTTCCGACTTCTGTGATTGACCTTTTTAGAGATATCCATTCCTCTTCAACTGTGCCTACTGAACTATTTCTTACTGCTGTATCCACAGCCTTAGAGAACTTCAAGTGTATCTCGTCACTCCTTAGTACTTCCGTATCTCACTTCTTTGCATATCGATTCTTCCTGATAATCTCTTCAACCTACTCCTCATTACTACTACATTGTGATCTGAGTCTATATCTGCTCCTGGGTACGCCTTACAATCCAGTATCTGATTTCGGAATCTCTGACTGGCCATGATGTAATCTAACTGAAATCTTCCGGTATCACCCGGCCTTTGCCAAGTATACCTCCTCCTCTTGCAATTCTTGAACAGAGTATTGCCTATTACTAGTTGAAATTTATTGCAGAATTCAATTGCTCCTTTTCCTCTCTCATTCCTTGTCCCAAGCCCATATCCTTCTGTAATCTTTTCTTCTACTCCTTCCCTACAACTGCGTTCCAGTCCCCCATTACTATTAGATTTTTTATCTCCTTTTACATCCTGTGTTACCCTTTCAATATCCTGATATACTTTCTCTATCTCTTCATCTTCAGCTTGCGACGTGGGCATGTATACCTGAACTATCGTTGTCAGCATTGGTACTGTCGATTCTGTTAAGAATAACCCTATCACTGAACTGTTCACTAGCGGTTCTAGGCGCTCAGTCCGGAACCGCGCGACTGCTACGGTCGCAGGTTCGAATCCTGCCTCGGGCATGGATGTGTGTGATGTCCTTAGGTTAGTTAGGTTTAAGTAGTTCTAAGTTCTAGGGGACTGATGACCACAGATGTTAAGTCCCATAGTGCTCAGAGCCATTTGAACCATTTGAACTGTTCACAGTAACACACTCTCTGCCCTAGAATCCTACTCCCGTTATCCCATGTTCTGCTGCTGTTGATATTACCCTGTACTCACCTGACTACAAATTCTTGTCTTCCTTCCATTGCACTTCACTGACCCCTACTATATGCAGACTGAGCATTTGCATTTCCCTTTTCAGATTTTCTAGGTTCCCTACCACATTCAAGCTTCTTACATTCCATGCCCCGACTCGTAAAACGTTATCCTCTCGTTAGTTATTCGATGTTTTTCTCATGGTCCCATCCCAGTGATCCGAATGGGGGACTATTCCGGAATCTTTTGCCAACGGAGAGATGATCATGACACTTTTTCAATCACAGGCCATATGAGCTGTGGTTCAAAAAGTGGTTCAAATGGCTCTGAGCACTATGGTACTCAACTGCTGTGGTCATCAGTCCCCTAGAACTTAGAACTACTTAAACCTAACTAACCTAAGGACATCACACACATCCATGCCCGAGGCAGGATTCGAACCTGCGACCGCAGCAGTCGCACGGTTCCGGACTGCGCGCCTAGAACCGCGAGACCACCGCGGCCGACTATGACCTGTGGATACACGTTATGTGTCTTTAATGCAGTGGTTTCCATTGCCTTCTGCATCTTCGTGTCGTTGACTATTCTTCCGCCTCTAGAGGCAGTTTCCCGCCCAAAGACAAGAGAGTGCCCTGAACCTCTGTCCGCTCCTCTGCCCTCTTTGAAAAGGCCGTTGGCAGAATGAGAGTGACTTCTTATGCCGCCAAAGCTGATCATTAATCAAAATGAAGGGGTGGCGGGACCAAGGACGTTTTCATTACCAATCAAACACGTTACCACCCCTCCCCCCCCCTCCCCCCCCCCACCCTGGCCTATTTTTTAAACTCATTTCGTCGCTATTGTTCGTCGTATTTGTTCGTGGCAGACGTCCCATAACACCCATTCAAGTTCATCGTTGATCCGTTCACTCAGTTCTTTTTATTACAGAGGGTATCTAACCTTCTGACCGAACACGCTGAGCTACCGCGCTGGCTAACCCTTAGACAACAAGTGCAATCGGATTGAGTTCAGTGGCGACCTTCGTCGAGCGCAGAAGTGTCGCTATCACAACTAGGCAAATTTGCTCTTGTTAGTGAGTGGATATTTACGTAGTGAAGTGAAGAAATTCAATTCTACAAGATGGAAACGATTACCACAAGTATGTAGAAGATATTCATACACTATTGCAATCTGAATCTCATGATTATCCTATCTATATTACATCTTTTTCGATGTTTGTACAAAACGACCATGATTTGCCGAACTTCCATTTTCAACGGGAGTAAAAGTAGCATATAACGCAAAATTACAACTGCCAGACTATAGATTTATCAATTGTCTAATGTAATTGACCAGAATCTGCTGCCTAACTTTGACTATTTTTTTGTACAAAGAATGTTTCTCCGGGCCCATGCGTCCCACATATCGCACCAGTGTGTCACCACAACCTGCATTTAGAAACTGGATTGTTTTGAAAATCAGTCTTATGCAAACACAATTAGTATATTTTTATATTTCCCCAGATATGGTTCGACATCAATGTGTCATCTTCTGTGGGTTAAATTTTATTTTCTGTAAAGCACAATCTCATATTTGTAATAATTTAACTACTGTAGGCTTCAGAAATACAATATTTGCAATTTGCTTCGTTTTGTTCGGACACTCGCCTTAAAATTACATAAACCTGATGTTGGGGATAATTTTATGCATTTGTAGTGTTGTATTCTTGAATTTGTTGTAGAGCGTCGTGGGAAATGCTTGGCTTTAATTTTAAGGTGGGTGTCCGAACAAAACGAAGCAAATTGCAAATATTGTATTTCTCAGGCCTACAGTACTTAAATTATTACAAATGTGATATTTTACTTTACAGAAAATAAAATTTAACCCACAGAAGATGACACATTGGTTTCGAAACATGTCTGGGGAAATATAAAACTAAACTAATAGTGTTTGCATTAGGCTGATTTCCAAAGCAACCCAGTTTTTAAATCGCAAACACGGAAGAACGAAAAGAGGAGCTTCAAACCTTAGTAAAATGATTACCTACATTTAGCATAAACATTCGTTACCTTCACCAACTCACAACCAAAATATCACCTTCTAATGTAACCTAGAAATCGCTGTACGCTATACATCAGTCTTGTTACCACAACCTAGATTTCAGGGGGGTGGCGGGAGGGGCAGAGGATTATCAAATACCACATGCCTGTCTCTTTTCATTCCAACACGAAAATATCCATTTTTGCAGATTAATTAAAACATCAGTTTATGAAAATAGGCTAGGCCGTTCAGATTTCCTAAATGTGTCTTCTCTGTAGAACATGAAAAATCACTTTGTAAATTCACTACACCAAATGAATGCGTCTGAATAGAATGTGATAAAATGGAATAGACGCGCGTAGAGTCGTGAGTCCCGATTTGAGCGAAGCTCTGTTGAAGTTTTTTTAAAGCCGATGTGTCATTATGTAACGTTTAACTACAACAAATCGTTAAAAAGAGGGGCGTGTTTGTGTTAAAACTTCGATGCGCCATTGTATGAAACTGACTTGTGCCGAGCTAAACAGTAGAAATGGGCACCCTGCACTCGCAAAGCGTCATGGTAGCGTAACCGTAAGGACATCTATCGGATTTCTCGGTAGTTGAGTGTAGCCATTCTGTTGGCCCAGGACGCAAGTAAGGGCAGCACAGGCAGCGGAAGCTGTCGCCGCCCCGGTGAGCGACAAAAGGCGGATTAGTGCGGACGGCCCGGGAGGGAAACGAACAACAGCTGTGAGCGCCTCGAGTGCCGACGCAGCTCACAAACAGAAGACCAGCCGAAGAGAAGACGGAGTGCCAACAACAGAGAGGGAGAGTTCTTAACAACACACCAACAGAGATCACCCGTGAGCAGTACGGAAACACCAGCCCGCGCGGTCTAACGCGCTGCTTCACACCGGCACGAATCCGCCCGGCGGATTAGTGTCGAGGTCCGGTGTGCTGGCCAGCCTGTGGATGGTTTTTCCGGCGGTTTTCCATCTCCCTCGGCGAATGCGGGCTGATTCCCCTAATTACACCTTAGTTGCACTATAGGTTCGTATGAGCAGTTGCCAGCGGGCTCGAGCGCATGCGCAGAGCTGAATTCGCGTATGAGCAGTGTCTTCCTCCCGCTTCTGGCTACTTGAAGCGTGGCTGTTTGGTGTATGAGCAGTAGCAGCAAGTAGCCAGATGCTACCCGGAAAAATTTTTCTGGCGCACCCACGCTGCCAGATTCGCGCATGCGCAGAGCAAGCTGAGTTATAGTGGGGGGACCTTTCCCACGTGACCCGTGCATAAGTTTCGTGTCATCGTAATATTGCTGGTCTTTTCATTTACAGCTCCCACGTCAAATGAAATCAAAACAGATTTCTGTGGCCGGGAGTCATCAAGTGAATTAATATACATTCTCATAATCATGAAAGATCAAAATAAGTTAGTAGTTTCAATTTTCTGATTTTATATTATTTCCACGTTATTAGCAATCAACCATTAATGTCTTAATGAAGCTATTTCTGTCTGTTTTATAGAGAAATGTTCTTCTATTAATTTTTTCCGCTGAAGCAAAAAAATGGTTCAAATGGCTCTGAGCACTATGGGACTTAACAGCTGTGGTCATCAGTCCCCTAGAACTTAGAACTACTTAAACCTAACTAACCTAAGGACATCACACACATCCATGCCCGAGGCAGGATTCGAACCTGCGACCGTAGCAGTCCCGCGGTTCCGGACTGAGCGCCTAGAACCGCTAGACCACCGCGGCCGGCTCCGCTGAAGCAGTTAGTTTATTTGAAACGAAGTGTTTCATTCCGCACTATCGGCTACTTTCAACTTCTTTCAATTTCAAGAGCAAATTTTCATTTTCTGGGACGAATGACATTATACCATAATAAAGAACCAAACATGAGAATACAGTACTGGACCTCCAAGAAAATTGGTGTCACGAAGACCACATGAAAAGCTGAATACCAGGTACTTCAGAGTGCATCTGGACATAGAAATGTGCAATTAGAGCGGAATGAGGCATTTTAGTATGTTTTATGAAATTCCAATGCTGCTGGCGTAGTCTTTGATGTCCTGTTCCTTTTATGACACCTTTAAGATCTCTTAATGCTATATACGTACGAACATATGTAAACATTTACTTGAAGCTGACTAAGTAGGAAATTTGGTCAGTAGTTTTGAACTAAATATTTTGTTTCAAATATAATGACAGCTGTAGCAGAATTTTACAAATCTGCCTTCTGTGAAAGTGTTTTTCGAAAACAAGGCACTTTTCTAGTACTTCCTCTAGGCCTGAAGTTATTTCTTAATTTGTGTTTACGTCTTAAATTTATGGGATGCCATTCTATGCTAAATTGTAGACTGGCAGCATACCGTGTTTTATCGTTTTAACTCCCCACGTGGCTTCATATTTATTCGTAGAGTAGAATATAAACTGTCAGTTGAACAGTTTCTTTGCCTCACAGACAACCTTGTTAATGTTTTACACATTTTGAAATAGTCATAAAATTTATTGTCCTTTATTCTGGTATAAGTTACACAAGAAACTGTTTCATTTTCTTTCTTTCCTTTTTATTTATTTATTTATTTATTTTTTTTTTTTTTTTTGCAAGAAATTTGTATTCCATCCTACTA